>NC_134354.1:52326718-53536718 GCF_048569485.1 Anomaloglossus baeobatrachus
TCTCCTCTTTCTCCTCTTTAACCCGCCACTGATCCGCCGGACCCGGATAATTAGCAATCCGCTCAGCTCTACCTACAAATCAATTGACAAAACATTATACCAATAAACATGCATATTTATGTTAAAAAAATAAATAAAGAAAGAAAGTGCAATGATTTGATATTGCTGCATCCAAAACATCACATCACATTTTGTGATGATCCTGATGAAGGAGGTTACTCTGAAACGCGTAGAATAAAGTCACATATTGAAGGTCCAGCATTAATCTTTACGCAGCGCGGCAATCAACCCTTTCCACTATTACTGGCTATCCAAAACCCTCTTTTCACAAATGCATGCTCAGCTAAGTCGACCGTGTATACGTTCTCATTAGGATAGTGGAGAATGTCGGATTAACTCCCACAGGAGAAAAAAAAAGGATTTGGCAGTTGGCAGTTAAAATCCAAATTTTGATCTTTATGCAACCTGACATATGCTAGTAGAGGGGGTCAGGAGGTCACAATGCAAATTAGAAAGTCAGCAGGTCCATGTTTGGACAATTGTATTATTTGTTCTCGACTTCACTTTTTTAACAGGGACTGAAATGACAGTGCTCTCAACAAATGGATATCTTTCATTCATTTGATGGTCCTATTCATACTAAAGAGGCTATTTGCATAGTTAAAATCCAAGGGGAGTATTATACATCTCCAAATCTCAACTTTGTCTGCACTAGGAGAAATTTACCCCTCGGCCCTTCCTGTCATAGTCTCCTCCCTAGGCAAAACCAGCTCTCCTGCTTTCTACTAAAAAGGGATAAATACACTAAAACAAATGTCTACAAATGTAGTTTCTAGTTTGGCTTTTTATCCTAAGTCATGTGGCAAGACCCTTCTAAAAGAATCTATCTGTAGGATCAATCTGTCTATATGGACATGTAGGTCATAGAAAGTTGAATAAAATAATACCTTGATAGCGCTGATCCGATGGCTCCTTCCAGAGAAAGCCATGTTTTTCTTAATATGTAAATGAACCTGTTAATACCTATGGGTGGGACACTGATTTCCCTAAGAATCTGCCTCCAGAGCTTATTTTAAATGAAAGGGGATTTTACCATTGTGAGATGTGTAATGCCTGACAGTCTGCTCTCCTGAACTACATGTCTCACATTGGTAATACCCCTTTCAATTACAATAAGCCACTGAGGCGGATTCTCATGGAGACCTGTGTAAAGCCCATAGAGCTTAAGAATTCATTTACATATTAAGATAAATCTTGATTTCTCCAGAAAGAGATATCAGATCACAGATATCAAGATATTATTTTATTCATCTATGACCTACATACCCATATAGATGGTTTACTAGAGTAACCCCTACTGACAGATTTCCTTTAAAGGATCGATATTGACTTTTAAGTGTCATGGATGTGTTACGGCCGAATGACAATCCAGTGGCAGTGAGTGTTAGAAAATCCCAGAGATTGGCAGCACATGTTGTTATCTGACAGTTCCCTGTTTCTGCAGTAGTGGACTGTAGGGCCCTGTGAAACTGTCAGTTTTTCCTCTCAGTTGCCAGCCTCTGGCTTCCTTTATAAAACTCACCCTGGGGAGATGTGGGTGCGGTTTATAGTTTTTTTTCCTTGCTGAGCTCTGGAAAGGTTGTCTTCTGTTGCTCCAGACTCTTGTGATTGCTGCTGCTCAGATAAGTGTTGTATTTTGCTATCTACCAGGGCTCTGGTGATTGCAGTTGTGTTTCCCCTGTATTGTTTCCTTGTGTTTTCATTTTGTGATAGTGGTGTTGATGAAGAGCTCATACCCTCCATCCTTACTTAAGGCCCAGATTAGGGTTTGCCTAGGCTTGTGGTTATTCCAGCTCGGGGACAGGTGCGGAACCTGTATAAGGCTGGTGTGGGCAGTGAGGGTGATCTGCAAGTTGTTGTCAGGGGTCACCAATTACCCCTTTTCATTAGCAATAGGGCATTCCTTTCCCCTTCCCTTTGTGTTGTCCTATACGGTCGCTATAGCTTCTATCACCGGCCGTGACATTAAGAGTGCAACTTCCAATTGGTGGCGCTACAGTTCTTGTCCGCTTCCTCACTGAAGAGGTCTTTTTGCAAATTTAAATTCCCAGGGGTTGATTGCATGGCTGATAAGCCTCCCTATACCAAGTGCTCTCACCAATGAGATTTATCTTCTATACCCTAAGGCTTTTTAGGCATATTTTATCTGTATATATGTACACACATAACTTATTTAACTTATCAACATTAATTGCATTAATTTACATAAAAAGTTATACTTTGCATTAAAATTTTACGTTTTCTTCCATTGTAGCTTAGAACAATTAACTAACTAGATTGATGTCTCTACATAATAAGCATTGTTTCGTAATAACAGCCCTAAAGTCCTGAAGCGTTCAGAACACACCAGCAAGCTGACAGTTTTCTATGCCTCATTTAAAATGCAAAATCTTTACAAAATTGTCTCGCTCATGATTCCTCTAGGTTTCAGTACAACACAATGCAACCGTAGCTGTCACTCAAGGAGCAGAAACATTAAATTGACTGTCACGAAGTAAAAATTATATATATATAAAAAAATAAAATAATCCTTCAGAATAATCAAGTTTGGAAACTAAGTATAAGGAGTCGGCTAAAAAATACAGAGGGAAACAAATGTTTTGTTTTTTTCAACAATTGAAAAATGAGAAATTCACGGAATCATTATTCATGAGCAACTCAATATAATTGGGAGCCTTTGACATAACGCAAGAAAATTAAGATGAGGTATTAAGCTTTAAAGGAGTTTTTTTCAACTATATACAATTTATTTTAGCATATCCATAGAATAAACCAGTATAAGGATTTTAGTCCATCAAGGAATCTTGATCGTGAGTTGGCTAGTTATACTAATTTACTTAGTATACATTAATATAATGCTAAATGAAGAGGTGGTGACCACGAACCTGTCATGCTCTAGCAGGGTTTACCTAGTACCTGGTAAGCTTCCAGAAGATGTTACAACAGACAAGGACACAGGGGTAACAATTCAATGGAGATTCAAGGGAGAGGGGTGAGGGGGCACCTCCTGAACTCACCTCAAGCTGACTCCTGAGCTCCCAGCATCCCGATACAGGTTATTTCAACCTATCAGCGAGCAGGATTACTTAGACCCTCAGCTGGCCCTAAACTCACCATGCCTAGTGAGTAGGCCTATGAGTTCACTAGACTTGCCACTACAATACAGAGATACAAGGGAAGGAATATAAACAGGGGAAATAGACATGCAAGGAAAAACGCTCCAGGCGGCTTCAGTGCAGCAAACACCACTGCTGCACACAACACGACAGACGTCTTCCAGAACAGGCTCCTTCCAAAGTGGACCACATAGAAATGAGGGTTCAGTTTCTATCACAGGCATAATGTGATCAGATCTCATGACTTAAACAGGGAAGGGGAGTGATCCGAAAGAGCCACACCTGAGATTGGCAGCTAAAACCCGCATCCAGGCAGGAAAGAGTGCTTAACTCTTACAGCACCACAAGCAAAGAGATGTTGTCAAAAAACGGTAGTGAACCTGCCAGCAGCAAGGCACTCGGACCTTCTGATACCAGATTCACTAGGGGTCTCCCCCGATTGAGATACACTCATGACAGTACCATGCAATATCTCAAAAACTCTCAAGCTTTCCAAACCTCATAAACTTGATGGGTGACATTCAGAAATGTGCTTGAGCACTTCTTGCTCCAATATCCACCTGGATACGACCAGTGTCATCTGTGCATTGAATGGAGACTCAACAGGTCAAGATCCCAAAACATTTTATAACATATCCTGTGCATATATCATAAATATCTACATTGGGAAAAATCGTTTAAGAAATTACTAAATTGTTTTAAATCCTCCACGAAAAGAAAATAATAAAAATAAATATTTAGAATAAAAACTTTGGACCTAGTACTCAACTCTGTACAGTAGAGTAACCACCATATTTAAAGATGTTTTCCTACCATAGAAACTAACACTAAGATCTCAGTCAATAAAGATTTATGAAAAAAAAATATTTTTCAGTCAATCACATAAGATAATGTTCCCACGGAAGCATTGTGATTATACTGTATGTGGATAAGCCAGTTCATGAAGGCACCAGATAGCAGCACATATAGGCTGTGTTCACACGTTGCTATTATTTTGCAGCTTTGTGGACATTTACTGCTGCTGTCGTTTCCCTGTTTCATTGCATGATCATATAATTATGCAGGGAAACAGCTGTTTCACCTGAAAAATAGCTATTACAATTGGCTGCACAGTCTTGAATGTGAAACTGCCGTTTCTAAACAACAGGTAGGAAACCGCCGGCCCTTCACCTTCCTTTGGCTGATGAGCAGATACACAGAGACCTCCGTGTAAGGGCAATGGGCCCTCTTTTTCCGGATGCCAGACCTTTAGTTCCTCCATTGACTGCGAGCAAGAGCATGCAGCATTAAATACTAAACACAGTGGAACATGAAACTCTAGATTACGTCCTAATGCTGGCACAGTTCTTTGTGGACAGAATTAGGCGGGCTTTGCACGTTGCGACATCGCAAGCCGATGCTGCGATGTCGCACGTGATAGTCCCCGCCCCTGTCGCAGGTGCGATATCTTGTGATAGCTGGCGTAGCGATAAGTATCGCTACGCCAGCTTCACATGCACTCACCTGCCCTGCGACCATCGCTCTGGCCGGCGACCGGCCTCCTTATTAAGGGGGCGGGTCGTGCGGCGTCACTGCGACGTCACACGGCAGGCGGCCAATAGGAGCGGAGGGGCGGAGATGAGCAGGATGTAAACATCCCGCCCACCTCCTTCCTTCCGCCGTGGTGACGCCGGTAGGAGATGTTCCTCGCTCCTGCGACTTCACACACAGCGATGTGTGCTGCCGCAGGAGCGAGAAACAACATCGGACCGTCGCGTCAGCGTAATTATGGATTACGCCGACGCTGCACCGATGATACGATTATGACGCTTTTGCGCTCGTTAATCGTATCATCGAACCTTTACACACTACGATGTCGCATGCGATGCCGGAAGTACGTCATTTTCAATTTGACAGCACCGACATCGCACCTGCGATATCGTAGTGTGCAAAGCCCGCCTTAGTGCGCTTGGTACTCATGTCCCCCTTCTATTGTGAAGGCAGCAGTCTTAGCATATCCTATGTAGGGTGTCTGCAGCAGTCTCATCCTCTCCTATGTGATGTATACAGTCCCTGACAAAAGTTCTGTCGCTTATCCATGTTATGCAAATAAAAGCTTATAACCCGACTTTAAATTCATCCATTGTTTTCATAAGTTACTCTTTTAAACCTGAAACCCTCCCAAATTTGGTTTAGGTTATGAAAATAAAGTTGCTACAAAGCTGAAATATTGATTATATTGTCCTTCAGCTGAACTGCAACTTGACCTCTCACAACATGCCAAAAATCCACCCTGCGACCAAAGCCTTGATTATCAAGAGGCTGAAGCCCAGATGCACTGCAAAGGTGGCTGGCACTTTTAATGTGTCTCAGCGTCAAGTACAAAGAATTAAAAAAAGATTTGAAGAGACTGGAGATGATTTTGACAAGCCCAGGTCTGGCAGACCCCACAAGACAACTGCTCAGGAGGAACGTTTATTGGTTAGACAACCCAAAGCCAACCCCTCTTCCACTGCAGCAGAGCTCCAAAAGGCCTGGTCACCTCAAGTCCCTGTGTCAACTAGAACAGTTTGTAGGATTCTGTCTCAAAATGGCCTCCATGGTCGAATCAGTGCCCACAAGCCAGCAGTAAAACAATGCAATTAAAAAAATGTGTGGCATTTGCCAAGTCCCACAGCCTGCTAAACAGATGAATGCTGGAAAAGTGGCAGAAGGTGGATTTCTCTGATGACTCTTGAGTTGAATTACACCACAGCCGCCGCAAATACTGCAGGAGACCTACTGGAGCCTATATGGATCCAGAAAACAGTTAAGTTTGGTGGTGGGAAGATCATGGTCTGGGGTTACATTCAGTATGGGGGTGTGCGAAACATTTGCAAGGTGGAAGTGTGCCGCCCCCGTGTCAGCAGACGGGCTGCACAGATCTGGATCTGCCGTGGCTCGAGGGGTGTGCGGACCCGGGGGTTGTGCGGCCATTGAAATGAAGGGTGTATTTACAGGGGATTGTGTTTAGAGTTTGTGACACCACCCATGGTGTGTGGTAATGTGGAGTACCACCGCTGCAGTTGGGAGTACCCGGGGGGCGATCGAGCGTGGCAGCCATATGTTAGAACCCTCCACGGGTAGGGAGAATTCCCCGGGACTCGGTGATGGTGTTCGGGGACTGCCATGGGGATCGAAGGGGATCACCTGCGTACTCACTCAGTCCATAAAGCTGACACCGACAACTGGATAAACCAAAGTTCTGGATACCGCTGCTGCTGAGGGGAGCTAGTTCGGGTCCCATCCCCAATGGTGCTGCCTGGTGATCCGTGACCTGCCTCCTGGCACTAAGTTTACTTCTCTGTTGGTCCCGGTAGTATGGAACTAGTCGGGTCCCGCTCCCTACAATGGCTAAGTGTGGGAGCTTGCTTTTAGGGTTCACGCTTGGGATTTTCTGGACCATTTTATTGGAAAGTACTATCCCCCTCGCTAGTACCCCGATTTTGGAGGGGGTGGAGAGCGGATCTTGAAGGCTCCGTTCTCGTCGGGTAAACTGTCAGGTTGCCTGAAGTTACTCCCTGACCTAGGGTCCACGTACCCCATCGTGCCCTGGTCCCAGCCCGGTGATGGTGCAAGATCGCCGGCTGTCCTTCTCGACAGTTCCATGCCCTTTGCCACTGTCTGCTACCTATTTGGCTTCCAAGGAGCCCTGCTCCTGACCTCCTCTCTCCTTCACTTCCAAACTACTTCCTTCTTCTGACACTCCTGACACTCCTCACCTCCTCTAACCAACTTCCCAAATGGGCGACCCTATTCCACTCAGGTCAGCCACTGGTGTGTCTGGTGGGTGTGGTGCAGAGTGTACCTAGGATTTTAATTAGCTGATGTAGACAACACCATATAGTTGGGATCCATAACCAAGAAGGAGGTGGATATTACACGGGAGGGCAGATTGCACAATACCCTGTGATGACCTGATAGTCCAGGGGCGTCACAGAAGGCAATATCAATAGCCTAAAATATCAAGAAGTATTAGCTACTTCTTAGATTCCCAATCATAAAAGGGGTCAAATTCTGCAGCAGGATGGTGCTCCATCTCATACATCCATCTCTACAACAAAGTTCCTCCTGGCAAAGAAGATCAAGGTGCTCAAGGACTGGCCAGCCCAGTCACCAGACATGAACATCATTGAGCATGTTTGGGGTAGCATGAAAGAGGAAGCTTGGAAGACAAAACCAAAGAATCTAGATGAACTCTGGGAGGCATGTAAGACTGCATTCTTTGCTATTCCTGATGACTTCATCAATAAATTGTATGAATTATTGTTGAACCGCGTGGATGCAGTCCTTCAAGATCATGAAAGTCCCACAAAATATTAAATATGGTTCTAATAGCACCACAACTTCATTCACAATGTTATGCAACATATCTTTGTATTAGAAGTTAATTATTTATTTGAATTTCACATTACTTTCTGTGGGCGACAAAACTTTTGTCTTGCCAAAATCTGAACTTTCTGTGTTCATTAAATGATCAATATTTCAGCTTTGCAGTAACTTTATTTTCATAACCTAAACCCAATTTGGGAGGGTTTCAGCTTTCAAAAGAGTAATTTATGAAACCAATGGATGAATTTAAAGTCAGGTTATAATTTTTTATTTATATAACATGGATAAGCGACAAAACGTCTGTCAGGGAGTGTATACTATAATCCAGTACCAGTATTCTTTGTAATCAATCTGAGTGCATTCTATTTGATATACATACACCAGTCCCAGTGTGTTCTATATGATGTATATAAAGCAATCCCAGTATTTTGTATGGGATGTATGTCCACCAATCCCAGTGTCTCCTGTATGATGTATATACACAAGTTCCAGTGTTTCCTTTTTGATGTATATACAACACCAGTCCCAGTGTCTCCTATGTAATGGTAATATTGTATTCCAGTCCCAGTGTATTCTTTGTATGTATATACAGAAATCTGAATGTCTCCTATGTGATCTATATACACCAGTCCAATTCTTCAGTTCTCCTATGTGATGCATATACAGCAGTCCCAGTGCTTCCTATGTGATGTACTGTATATACATCAGTTCCAGTGTCTCCTATGTGATGTGTACAGTAGTGTCCTTGTGTATTGTTTGTGTTGTATACTGCAGTCTCGATTTTTCCAATGTAGTGTATACAGCAGTCTTGGTGTCTCTTTTATGATATGTATACTGCAGACTTCCCATTGCTTGAATTCTGTAGATGATACATAAGAGTTGATTAATTTCCAAGTTTAAGAGGCGTGCCTTGAAATAGGCATCTGTGTTCTGTACGACATACTGCTGCGACTTCTTTACACATACTTATCACAAAGAGTCCACTGCGCTATTAGCCTAAATTGACCCCAGCTATGAGCCAACGTAGAGTTCCTGAAATTAACACTGTGCCACAGTTGCCCTCCTCTTAAGTAAACCTACTGCCACTCAAGATGTAATACATGTAGCAGAACATGTAGTGATACAGAACAGTCTGATATTTTCTTTATTATTGACAGTGAGTTGTTGATAGGTCAAATCCGAGCAGAATATAATTGTGGTTACATCTAATTATCATGTTAGGTGGATTAGATTAGCTTTTGTCTGGTGTAATGTATTGGATGTACCAGCTGCATTGCTTTGCAATCATTATAAACCAGACCATTGGGACTATTATAAAAAAATCTTAGCTAATCCTTCTCCTCTATCTGCTTAATGTTAAAAGGGCTAGAGATATCTCAAAGCTCAGGCGAGATGGCTTTTCTTTAGTTTGTAAGATATGTAGGTGATAATTTCATTATTGATTAAGGTTCAACTAATGGTACCCCTATCAATACCTAAAATGGATGACATTTCCCCTATGTGAATGGAGCAGAAGTGCTCATCCATGACCACTGCTACCTTCACTTTTATGGGTCTATGGGAGATGTATTGTGGTGACCACCTTATTTCTATAGATTTTTTGGCAGTGGTAGTCTACATATGTGAATACTGATCTCATCCATCGTCCATAGAGAAGTGTCCAATTGATGGCAGTCCTAATTGTGGTCCCGCACTTATCGTAAATGGATCATGCATTATACCTACGTCATAGGATCCCATTTAAATTGCTTGTTCTCACCCAAAAAGCTCTCCACAGTGCAGCACCCCCTACATCTCCATCCTCATCTCTGTCTATCACCCTACCCGTTCTCTACGCTCTGCAAACGACTTTTGACTAACATCCATACTAATCCGAACCTCCCACTCCCGGCTCTAAGACTTCTCCCGAGCTGCACCAATCCTCTGGAATAGTCTACCCCAAGAAACTAGGACTAACCCAACTTACACATCTTCAGACGCTGCTTAAAAACACATCTTTTCAGGGTGAGCTATCACCCGTGGACAATTACCCTCTCTAATCTCAGAATATTAATTTTGCCTCAAGCTTCAGTGTTCCTGAAGCATTACAAAGATTGCCACCTTTTATGTATCCCTCCATTTTTTGGAGATGGCTGAACCATGATTGCAAATAAGCACTTGAACCTTGTATAAACCCCTTTCCCCCACCTCACTCCATTGTAGATTGTAAGCTCTTACGAGCAGGGTTGTCTTTATTTGTGCTTTAGTTATTGTATCTTCTATAACTGTTAATTATGTTTGTTTCTATACCAGCCTCTGAATTGTGAAGCGCTGCAGAATATGTTGGCACTATAGAGATAAAGATTATTATTATCATACGATAAATGATAAATGTTCATGGAATAACTACTTTAACTTAATATTGCAGAATATGAAAACAACCATGTTTATATGCTAAATTAGCCTATACAGATGTCATAGACTCAGGGTCCCCAGCATAGATCATCTTGCTATGAGTGAACACAGACAGTCATATTACATTAATATAACATGGACAGTCATATACACAAGAGGATGCCACGTACTACTGCCACTAACAGCTTTTGCAGGATGTAAACTAGATTCCAGTGCCAGGGGCATCAAAAGCCTGACCCAACAGGGATGATCACACGGCCAAGGCAGCTTCAAACTAAACAAATTCTCTCACGGGACAAGTTTGGTAAATGACTGTAATGTAGTGTAATGTCAATCAGGGACAACAGGCACAAAATGGTTAACCCAAACTGACAAGAGCTAGCCGCCCACTAAGCAAGATCCTGAGGTACTGTGAAACCCTTTAACCCCTATAAAGGGATCTGGATTTACTGCAAGGTCCAGGAGATCGCTGCATATGGAAAGGCTGCAGTCCACAGACGGGGATAGTCGCCAGGCAGAGTCAAAACCAGGATGTCCGCAAGGTACAAAATCAGAAGGGAAGAGGAATGTCCAGAAAACAGGCCAAGGTCAAAACCAGGATGTCAGGAAAGGTACAAAATCAGAAGGGAAGAGGAATGTCCAGAAAACAGGCCGAGGTCAAAACCAGGATGTCAGGAAAGGTACAAAATCAGAAGGGAAGAGGAATGTCCAGAAAACAGGCCGAGGTCAAAACCAGGATGTCAGGAAAGGTACAAAATCGGAAGGCAGTAGGAATGTCCAGAACACAGGCCGAGGTCAAACCCAAGATGTCAGGTGAGGTACAGAATCCGCAGGCAGGAGGAATGTCAGGAAAACAGGCCAAGGGCAAACAGGGAACAAAACAGCAAGGTGTGCACGGTACCAGTAAAGGGTGTAGTTCTAGCCAAACACAGGATTATATCTGGCAAAGAACAGCAGACCACTGAAGATATAAAAAGGGAGTAGTGCCTACCCATTGACTGGAGTGGGGGTTGATAACTTCAGCTGGAAAACACACACTCGTACAGTTAGCCAGCGGTACTGCAAGTCCCAGCCAGACCAAGCTTGGTGGATAGGCATTGACTGTGCCCACCAGAGCTACTGATATTGACTTCTCCCCCATCACCAGCACTGCCTGCAGTGAGGATACCGCGGCGCCTGGTGACTGGGGCAGAAGTCGCAGGAGCGGACTCTGGTGGAGATGTGACACTTCGTGACTTTGACATTTTTATACAATATTCTCATATCTCACTTCTATCAGCTTTACACTAAGGCTATGTGTCCACAGTAGAATGTACCTGCGCATTTTTCTGCATGAAAATCAGCGACTTTCGCGCCAAATCCGCACCTTTTTTTTGCCGCGGATTTGCCGCGGATTTACTGCGGATTTACCGCGGAATTGCCGCGGATTTTGATGCGGATTTTTTTTTCCCAATTCTATAGCCAAAATCCGCACCAAAATCCGCAACAATAATTGACATGCTGCAGATTTTTCCGGATCAAAATCCGCAGCAAATCCGCCGCGGAAAAATCCGCAGCATGGACACAGCATTTCCAAAATGCCATTGAAATGGCTGGGAAGTGCCGCTGCTGCAGATTTTCAGGAAATCCGCGGTAAATCCGCGATAAATCCGCGGCAAAATCCGCGAGAAATCCGCAGCGTGGGCACATAGCCTAATCATACGGATGTACCAATGTGAAGCCTTCCGCCGGTCAGCTGCTTGTAGTATCGGAAAGCCAAATATTTAAAGTGGTCAATATAAATGAGTTTGCACACTTTGAAAGGTAGGCTTTTAACCAATATCTCTCTGGACAGAATATTTTTAACCCATAATATGAAAGCAGTACCAATAATATAACTATTTTAAAATATAAAAATGAATGCAAACCACATAAAAAAAACTACTACATCTAGTATTTTGTATGATCTCCATGATTTTTAAGCACTGCGCCAAGTCTTCAAGAAATGGAATGAACAAGTTAGCGACACATTGTAGCAACTATCTTTTTTCATTCTTCAATAACAACCTCTTTTAGAGGCTGAATGCTGGATGGAGAGTGATGATAACTTGTCTCTACAGAATTCCCCATAGGTGTTTGCAATGTGGAAAAATTAAGTAAAATAAAGTCTAAAGGCCACTTTACACACAGCAACATCGCTAGCGATGTCACTGGTGAAAGCACCCGCCCCCGTCGGTTGTGCATCACGGGCATATCGCTGCCCGTGGCGCACATCATCGCTTCGAACAGTCACACATACTTACCTGCTTAGCGACGTCGCTGTGGCCGGCGAACCGCCTCCTTTCTAAGGGGGCGGTTCATTCGGCATCACTAAGCGGCTGCCCAATAGAAGCAGAGGGGCGGAGATGAGCATGACGAACATGCCGCCCACCTCCTTCCTTCTTCATTGTGGGCGGCTGAAGTTACGGTGATGTTCCTCGTTCCTGCGGTGTCACACATAGCGATGTGTGCTGCCGCAGGAACGGCGAACAACCTGCGTCTTGCAACAGCAACGATAATCGGGATTACTACGACTGGACAACGATAAGGTGAGTATTTTTGATCGTTAGCAGGTTGCTTGTACGTGTCACACGCAACGACATCGCTAACGAGGCCGGATGTGCATCACGAATTCCGTGACCCCAACGACATCTCCTTAGCGATGTCGTTGCGTGTAAAGTCTGCTTAACTCAATACAACTCCACTTGACCCTCCTGGTTCTTGCACAGATTAGAGGTCCCAGAAGTGCAGTCCCTACTGACCCCTGAGCAGACTGAAGCAACCCTGACTGAGTGAATAAGATGACCGCTCAGTCCTTAGCTTCCTAATCGGCCATCAAGGAAGGTGCAGCGTACAATATAGTTTTAATCAACATAGATCACAATCTGCCATAGAGTAGCACTTGGCTTAAAGGGTGTAATTCAGAGGAGGGTCCACTTCAGAATAACACGAGTAACAAAAAAAAAAGCCAAGTGAAGCTTTAAATAGTTACAACCCCCCCACCCCCCCACCCAAGTGATAGAGCAGTCTGAATTGCAGCATAGGAAACACCTGCAGAAAAGGAAATTAAACAAACAAAAGGGGGAAACAGATGACAACTCAGAGAATTGCCGGAACAAATTCCAAGGCATGACACATATGCTGAAAAACAGCCCCACACCATGATTTTCCCACCTCCAAACTTCACTGTTGGTATGGTGTTTTTTGGGTGATATGCCGTGCCTTTTGGCCTCCAAAGATGGTGTGTATTAAGGGATCCAAAGAGTTCAATTTTGGTCTCAACTAATCAGAATATTTTCTGCCAATATTTCAGAGTTGTCCAAATGTTGTTGAGCAAACATTAAACATGCTTAAACATAATTTTTGTTCAGCAATGGCATCTTGCGTGGCGAGTGTGCATACAGGCCATAGAGAGTGAGTGCATTACTTATTGTTTTCTTTGAAACAATTGCTCTTTTTGATTACAAGTCTTTCTGTAACTCTCTAGAGGTGGTTATCGGCTACTGGACAACTCTTCTGATTATTCTTTTCTCTTCTCTGTCTTAAATCTTGTGCGGAGCACCTAGTTGTTGCTGGTTTATAGTGAATTGCTTTTCTTTCCACTTTTGGATTATGGCCCCAAAAATGACCACTGAAATCTTCAGTAGTTTAGACAAATGATTCTGTAACTAATGGCATTAGTATATTTTCTAATAATAAGTTTGCAAAGGTCTTGAGGCAGCTCACTAGTTGTACCCATCATGAGATGTTTCTTGTGTGGCACCTTGGTAATAAGACACATTTTTATAGGCTACCAGTTGAACCAGCTGATATTATTTTTCACTAAGTGGCAGGATTGCTCTCTAATTAATGATAGATTTCAGCTGGTGTCATGACTTTCCATGTCTTTTTGCACCTCTCTTCTTAGTGTATTCAATAATTGTTCTCTGTGTCATTTCTCATTATTACATATCTCTAAGTTTATAAACATCTCTGGTTTGATTTATTTGCCTGTGTGGATTGGATGGGTTGTTACCAACATCTGGCGAGAAATTCATGTCAATAGCACCTCTTCAAACATATTTACTTAGAAACTTGATGACGTGTTCAATGCCTCACCCTTTGTAGATACTAAAAAAATAGTACAAAGAGGCCAGAGGTTAGTATGCCTTTAAAATGTAAAATCTAAAAAGTTAAAAAAAGAAATAATGATAATATCAATCCAAAAGTAACTGCAAAATATTGAAAGAGAAAGATAATTTTTTTCCACGCAAACAGATGTACATGAATCTCTCAACATATTAATAATTTTTATCATTGCAATATTCTTTGTATCCTACATCTTATATTCAAGGAGAACAGCATTTAACTGTCATAAATTTCAGCTATAAAATGATAAGATCACATAAATTGTGCTGTGCAGTAAAATAAATATTCAGGCTCTGTTTCCCTGCCTAGCAAGCTGAGTGCAAAAACGCTGCAACATCTGGAACAACAGTATCCTATATGACACATCTGAAGAAACATGACCTACTTTCTCTCGTATGTATATATTTAACTGTGCATCTCTCTATCTATCCATCTATCTATCCATCCATCCACCTTATTTTCTGGATTGTAAGACTATGTTCACATTTCCGTTTTTTTGCATCAGACACCTGCGTTGCTTGATGCTTGTGACTGATGCGTTGTACAACGGGTGACAAAAAATGGAAATGTGTGTCGCCAGGGGTTAAGGGAATACCCAGAACCGGGCCAAGGGTCGCTTCTGGAAAGGGGATCACGGTGTCGTGACCCGGTCTGTGCTCCCTGGTTCCACAATAAAAAGGGGGGTTATGTTCGTGACGCCACCCGTGGAATGTGATCAGAGATGACCACCGCTGCTGCAGAACCTCCGGGGTGATGGAAGGCAGCTTGAGATGGGACGGCTCCCCACGGGTAGAGCCTTTTCCCCGGGGCAGTATGTTAGTCTATGGGGGGAGTGCAGGACACGAGCACAATAAACAGGCAGACTCACGGTTTTGCAGTTTCTTTGTCCTTTACTGATGATGGTATTCAGTAGAGTACTGTCCACGGAGTCTGTGAGGGGTTCAGGGCTTCTCCCACCCAGCCGGGCCGTTTTGGCTTCCTTGCCTGCACTGTGTGTCTGTGGCCCTGCTGCTGCGTGAACTATACAGCCGGCTCTGCTCTGCTCTGCTCTGCTCCTAGGTACCGACCTGACAGGCAACTCGAGTCCTTCCTTGTATGTTCCTGAACTCTGCGTTTGTTGCTTGTGTCTGTGGTACAGGTGAAAGATCTGGAATCCTCACTTCTCTGGTGGTAACCGTGCAATATGTAACCTGCAGTCTCGGATCCAGCATCCGTTCTGTGTGCTCCACTGGGATGAGCTCAGCAATGCTCTGTCTCCCAGGAATGTTCCTTTGTGTAATCTGTCTCCTTTCCTCAGACCCTCAGCTAGGCCTGGAATTGGTCAGTGGATCCTGAGGTGAGCTAAAGCCAGCTTCCAACCTGCAGAGATCCTTTCTCCTCAGTGCTCTGCACTGAACTTCCAAACTGAAACTACTGACCATTTCCTCCCCCCACCAGAATATCCAGAATATCCAGGGAAGCAGCTTGGTCCCCCCCTTCTGGCCAGGAGGTCTTGGTGTTGTGTGTGGGGAGTTAACCCTTTGTGTTGTTACTGTGGCAACCCTGGGGTGCCACATTCCCCCTTAGTGAAGAACAGTACTCCAGGACTGTCCAAAATGTTCAAAATTATATAAGTGTTCATACAGTATAGTCTCTGTAGGTACTGGGCTTTTGGTCTTAACGTTGCAATTAAATAAACATTTCAATCAACAAACACTTCTTAAAGGTGTCTCTACTCTGGTCATAAGTGCAGTAGGCCTCACGGCCCTCGGGCCACCAACATGTGATCAAGTTGTAACTCTCCGTGCTGCCACCTTACACCACTCTTCTCTCACCTTTTCTGTACACTAAACTGTTACGGTTTTTCATATAAACATTATAACATATGTACATTTTATATGCAATTCCACATTAGTCTTTATATCTTGCTGGTATCTGACCCTGAGTACTACGCTGTGACCTGCGTACTGCTGGTGTACTGGGTGTACTTAGCATAATGGTGTGGGTGGAAGTGTACCTATTTGGTGTTTCTGGTACTTGTGAGGATGGTGGACTGACTGTAGGACTGGCAAGCCCACTGGGACCAGGAATCTGTTCTTCCTCTACGGTTTCAACTTCCAGTTCTTCTTGTCTTGAGACTTCTTGTGGTACGAGTTCTGATTGTGGTTCCACCACTTGGTGGAAAGCGATCATTGGGACTACTACTGCTCCATAGTAATTTGGCCATGTTTTTGGGAAATCTCCTAAGACTGTATGGAATACATCTTCTTCCTTCTTGACAGGTTGTACCTGTACGGGTAAGGTGACTTCTGGTGTCTTCAGGGTTTCAGGACACGGTTTGAGTTGATCTCTTGACACGACAGCTGATGTCCTTCCTTCATCCTTACTGATGAGACACACTTTGGGATTATCCATACTGGATGGTAAGACTGTATATGGGGTGGTTTCCCACTGATTATCCAATTTGTTTGTGCGCCGTTTCCTCTTGAGAACTTGGTCACCAGGTTGCAATGGGGTTGCTGGAGCATGTTGGTTGAAGTTTCTCTCTTGTCTTCCCCTAGCTTGTTGGAGACTTTTCTCTACGCACTCTTGTACTTGGCGATACTGTTGCCGACGTAGGGTATCCCAATTGGATTCTTGAACTTCTGCATCTGGCTTCAGAATTCCCATATCTAAATCAATTGGCAGTTTACCGGGCCTTGCACGCATGAGGTAAGCAGGGGTGCAGTTTGTAGAACTCACCGGGACATGATTGTACAAGTCCACCAAGTCTGGCAATTTCTCTGGCCATTGATTTCTTTCTGACTCTGGTAAGGTCTTCAACAGGTCAATCACAATATGGTTCATCTTCTCACATAAGCCATTTGTTTGGGGATGGTATGCTGTTGTGCGGATCTTTTTACAGCCATACATGTTGCAGAATTCTTGGAAGATCTGTGATTCGAAAGCTGGACCTTGATCTGCAAGGACTTGTTCTGGGTAACCATGGGGTCTGCAAAAGTACGTCTGGAATGCTTTAGCTGCTGTTCTAGCTGTAAGGTCTTTCACGGGTACCACCACTAAGAAGCGTGAGTAATGGTCCACGATGGTTAAGGCATAGACATAGCCGGACCGGCTTGGTGACAACTTGACGTGGTCTAATGCGACTAGCTCGAGTGGTTGCTTGGTTACTATGGACTGGAGTGGAGCTCTCTGGTTCTGTTGATCCTTTCTTTTGAGGTTGCACGGTCCGCATTTTCTACACCAATCTTCAATTGATTTTCTCATGCCAACCCAGTAGAATCTTTCTCTTAAGAGCACTTCCAACTTTTTCCAACCAAAATGACCAGCACCGTCGTGGTAAGCTTCCAGAACCATCTTGACGTCTCTCTTGGGCACGATGATCTGCCAGACCAACTCATGTGTTTTTGGATTGGTGTGCCTTCTACAGAGCTTCCCTTGGTACAGGAACAATTTACCTCTCTCTTTCCAGAGATGTTGTGTCTCAGCTGGGGCATTCTGATTAGGGTAAGCACCTTGTTGTGTAAGCAGTTCTTTCACTAGCTTCACAGCTGGATCACTGTCTTGTGTGTCAGCCCATCCGTGGTGTGCTAATGGGTTGAGAGTTGCCTGCTGTTGTTTTTGGTAGACACTTGGTTGATACTGTCCCACCTTAGGACGGTGAAAGGCCGGCAGCTCAATTTCTTCCAGTCCCTCCGGTTCCTCTTCCACGTTCCCCGAGTGTGGCATCCGGGATAAGGCATCTGCATTCCCATTCTTGTGGCCTGCCCTGTACTTGATGACAAAGTTGTAGTTTGACAGTCGGGCTATCCACCGCTGTTCCAGTGCACCTAATTTTGCCGAGTCCAGGTGGGTCAACGGATTGTTGTCAGTAAAGATGGTAAATTCTGCAGCTGCCAGGTAGTGTTTGAAACGCTCTGTTACAGCCCAAACTACTGCCAGTAGTTCTAACTTGAAGGAGCTGTAATTCTCTGGGTTTCTTTCTGTAGGCCGGAGCTTCCTGCTTGCAAAGGCAATAACTTTCTCTTTGCCTTCCTGCTTTTGAGACAATACTGCTCCTAGTCCTACGTTACTGGCATCCGTGTACAAAATGAAGGGTTGATGGTAATCTGGATATGCCAGGATCTCTTCTCCTGTCAGTGCCCACTTCAACTTCTTAAAGGACTCTTCTCTCTCATCACTCCACTGGAAAGGAGGATTTCGGGCTGCAGACTTCTTTGACTGTCCTACCAGGATGTCTTGTAGGGGAGCTGCTAGCTTCGTGAACCCTTTTATAAATCTTCTATAGTAGCCCACCAGTCCCAGGAATTGCCTCACCTCTTTCACGCTGGTGGGTCTCGGCCAATCTCTGATCACGGTAACTTTTTCAGGATCTGGTGCTACCCCTTCTGAGCTCACGACATGTCCCAGGTACTGTACCCTTGGCTTTAGAAGGTGACACTTGGATGGCTTGATTTTCATACCGTATCCGGATAAGGCTTCAAACACTTCTCCCAGGTCTTGTAGATGCTGTTCATAGGTCTTGGAGTAGACTATGATGTCATCCAGGTACAGGAGGACAGTTTCAAAGTTCTTATGTCCTAGGCAGCACTCCATCAGTCGCTGGAAGGTTCCAGGTGCGTTGCAGAGTCCAAACGGCATACAATTGAACTCACAGAGGCCCATCGGCGTGGTGAACGCTGTCTTCTCCTTGTCAGCCTCTGCCACAGGAACTTGCCAATACCCACTAGTCAGATCTAGGGTGGAAAAGTAAGTAGCGGATTTTAATGCAGCCAATGACTCTTCTATCCTAGGTAATGGGTAGGCATCCTTGTGTGTAATGCGGTTGATCTGTCGGTAGTCTACACACATCCTCATGGTCCCATCTTTTTTCTTAACTAACACTAGTGGGGCTGCCCAGGGGCTACAACTGTCTCTTATTACCCCTGCTTCTTTCATTTCTTTGAGCATGTCTTTGGCGCATTGGTAGTGAGCCGGTGGTACTGGCCTATACCTCTCCTTTATGGGTGGATGGTTACCTGTGGGTATAGTGTGCTCTACCCCTTTGACCTGCCCAAAGTCTAATGGGTGTTTGCTGAATATTTGTTCATATTCTTTCACTACCCTGTATACTCCATGTTTTTGATGGGAGGGTGTAGAATCGGTACCTACATGTAGCTTTTGGCACCAATCCTCCAGCTTTCTGAGCCATTGTCTTCCGCCTGACTTGACGGCTTCAAGGGCTCAACGGTGGTGATGGCGTTGTTATCAACCGTATATAGCTTAGCCATGGTAGCATACTTAGGTAGGGTGACCTCATCTTCCCCACAATTTAGAAGGCGTATTGGCACTCTCCCCCTGTGTACCTCAACTATTCCTCTGGCCGTCAATACAGTGGGCCTACTGTCTGAGTACACGGGTTCTACCAGGGCCTGATAGTCTCGCCCTCTGATGCCTATTGCAGCTCTACACCAGACCAGCATTTCAGTTTTGGGAGGAATTACAATGGGTATTGGGTCACTTACCCTTGCACTGCCAATTTCACCTCCTGACATTTCTACCTGCTGCTTCAGCATCAAGGCTTTAATTTCCTTCTGCAGGAGTCTCTGTTGCCCAGGTTTGGCAGTCTCGACGATCTGCTGCAAGACAGTAATTACCTCTGCAAAACAATTTTCAATTACATTCATTCCTAGCAGCATAGTTGGTTCGCGTTCTCGTCGGTCTACATCAACAATGATAATACCCTGATTCTGCAATTCTACTCTCCCAATCTTAATGGTCATTTCTCTGAAACCAACCTGTGGTACTAATTCACCATTGCTAGCCCATATATTCAATGCAACATTAGATGGACCACTGCTAACGTCTGAATCAGCCCAGTACCTCTTATAAAGGACATGCGGAATTGATGTTATTTGGGAACCAGTGTCCAGCAAGGCGTTGAGCGGAATGCCATCCAGCACGATGGGGATGACTGGACGTTCCCCCACATACTTGTCGTGCCAGGGTGAAGGACCTTGAGAGTTCATTCCTGAGGAGCGGCCCGCCTCCCCAGGGGATCCCCATTTAAAGCACATTCACGGGCAAAGTGACCTGGCTCATTGCAACGGCGGCAAATGGGCTGTCCATCCGGCTGGTAGCGGTCGCTGGGTCGTCCTCTCGTCGCTTGGTATCTCCTAGGCCTCATCCATGGGACATCCTCCTTGCTGGTCGCCAGCTCAATCTTGGGTGCAGACTTGGATCCACGCAGCTCCTGGACGATTCTAGCCATGGAAGCAACAGTGTCTGTAAGGGCTTCAAGCTTTTGATGTAGAGCCTCATTAGTGATCGGCTCCAGGTGGTTAGCAGCAGCCGCTGACATGGCCGATGTCACCGGCACTACTGGCTGCTGGGGTGCCACTGTAAGGTGTTGAACAGAGTCTATATCCTGCGGCTCCTCCACCTGCTGGAGGCGGATGGCTCTATCCTTTAGCTGGGCAAATGTTAGTCCTGGATCCTGGATCACCATCATGCTCAGTTGTCCCCGGTGGGAAGGGGATGAGAGTCCATCCAGGAATTGGTCTATCAGCAGCTTATCTGCTCCAGGAGCTAAGGCAGGTTCTGATAATTTAAGTGCTCTGAGCGCCTCCTGCAAGTTTAAGGCAAAGTCTTTTGCACTCTCTCTAGGTTTTTGCTTGCATCCAAAGAACCTCATTTTAGCCCGGCTGCCGGCAGTGGATTCAAAAGCTGCTTTTAGTCCAGCTATTATATGCTCTACAGTGTCCTTTGCATCGTCCGGCCAGGATGTAGCCTCCCGCTGGGCATTGCCAGTTAACTGTCCCATAAGCATACCAACACGCTGAGCTTCTGTCAGGGGGTACATGCTGTAGTAGATTTTTAGCTTTCCGATAAAGTCATTAAGTGTGTTGGGCTCACCTGAGTACTGCGGCAGCCACACTGCACCCGGGGTGTACGGCATCAGGAACGGCATGATAGGTGCCGCTGCACCGCCGGGTACAACAGCGTCTCCCTGCTGCGACATCTTTGCGCCCCCTTAGTTAATTTCACCAGTCTTCTTGACAGCAAGTCTGGGACACTTTTCTGCGTTTTCATTCGGGTCGCAGCACCGAGCGCACCTCCTCTGCAAGCGGTGGGCGGAGTCTTAGTTTAGGCGCGATGTTTTCCCGCGCGTAGCAGGTAATGGCGTGATTAAAGATGGCGCCTGGAAAATTTTACCAATGATGTTTTTGGATTTTTCCAGGTATCTTTGCAAAGTTTAAAGTCCGTTCTTTGTTGCAACAATTCACAGTGCAAGTCTTTTATGCGATGCAATAAGTCTTTACAGGCACACGTCACCCGGGCTGCAGCCGGGTCCAGTCCGCATCCTGTTCGTGACGCCAAAGTTGTGTCGCCAGGGGTTAAGGGAATACCCAGAACCGGGCCAAGGGTCGCTTCTGGAAAGGGGATCACGGTGTCGTGACCCGGTCTGTGCTCCCTGGTTCCACAATAAAAAGGGGGGTTATGTTCGTGACGCCACCCGTGGAATGTGATCAGAGATGACCACCGCTGCTGCAGAACCTCCGGGGTGATGGAAGGCAGCTTGAGATGGGACGGCTCCCCACGGGTAGAGCCTTTTCCCCGGGGCAGTATGTTAGTCTATGGGGGGAGTGCAGGACACGAGCACAATAAACAGGCAGACTCACGGTTTTGCAGTTTGTTTGTCCTTTACTGATGATGGTATTCAGTAGAGTACTGTCCACGGAGTCTGTGAGGGGTTCAGGGCTTCTCCCACCCAGCCGGGCCGTTTTGGCTTCCTTGCCTGCACTGTGTGTCTGTGGCCCTGCTGCTGCGTGAACTATACAGCCGGCTCTGCTCTGCTCTGCTCTGCTCTGCTCCTAGGTACCGACCTGACAGGCAACTCGAGTCCTTCCTTGTATGTTCCTGAACTCTGCGTTTGTTGCTTGTGTCTGTGGTACAGGTGAAAGATCTGGAATCCTCACTTCTCTGGTGGTAACCGTGCAGTATGTAACCTGCAGTCTCGGATCCAGCATCCGTTCTGTGTGCTCCACTGGGATGAGCTCAGCAATGCTCTGTCTCCCAGGAATGTTCCTTTGTGTAATCTGTCTCCTTTCCTCAGACCCTCAGCTAGGCCTGGAATTGGTCAGTGGATCTTGAGGTGAGCTAAAGCCAGCTTCCAACCTGCAGAGATCCTTTCTCCTCAGTGCTCTGCACTGAACTTCCAAACTGAAACTACTGACCATTTCCTCCCCCCACCAGAATATCCAGGGAAGCAGCTTGGTCCCCCCCTTCTGGCCAGGAGGTCTTGGTGTTGTGTGGGGAGTTAACCCTTTGTGTTGTTACTGTGGCAACCCTGGGGTGCCACAAATGATTGTCATGAGAAAGCGGATTCCTTTGGTGAAATTATGTCAGTAGAGAGAGAGAGAGAAAACGATCAGCTGATCTCCCGGCGGCCGGCTTTTGACAGCGATCAAACGATCTCCCGGCGGCTGGCTTTATAGAGCGATCAGCTGATCTCCCGGCGGCTGGCTTTACAGAGCGATCAGCTGATCTCCCAGCGGCCGGCTTTTGACAGCGATCAACTGATCGCCCAGCGGCCGGCTTTTCAGCTGATCGCTCTGAAAAGCCGGCCACCGGGAGATCAGCTGATCGCTCTGTAAAGCCGGCCGCCGGGAGATCAGCTGATCGCTCTGTAAAGCCAGCCGCCGGGAGATCAGCTTATCGCTGTCAAAAACCAGCCGCCGGGTGATCATTTCCGTTTAAAACCTACATGGGGGGGGAGAGAGGAACTGATTTTACATGATTTTAGACGTTCTGCTGGACATGCTGGGCATGCTCAGTAAAATGTGACGGATTCCTGCACTGGAATCCGTTGCGTGATGCAGGATAACGAATCTTGCACCATAGACTTACATTATGCCTCTTGACAGATTCCAATGGAATCCTGCCGGGTACATTTTTTTGCTGCAACAAAAAGCGTTGTATGCTGTGTCACTCCCACACAACGGTTAGTCAGTAAACGACTGATGCCCGGCGTGGCGGATGCAACGCAGGGTCATCAGTCACAATCCACAGCTCATACAAGGTGATGAGAAACAACAGAATCCTCCAAACGGATTGCGTTGTTTATCAGAGTGGTGGATTGTGACTGATCCTAAACAACGGGAATGTGAACATAGCCTAAGACGCACTTTCTTCCTCTCAAAACTGGGGGTAAAATGGGGGTGCGTCTTACAATGTGGATATGGCTTACCGGGCAGCAGAGGTGGAGTGGGGTCATAGGAGGCAGGGTCGGCGATACTGAGTATGTCACTGCAATGTTGCGGCGCCAGGTGCTTTGAGCTGACTGCGGGCTCTATTGAATCACCCATGGTTGACCCAATGAACTTCAAGAAAATGGCTACGGAAGCGGTGCGTGCGTAGACAGATGTGATGGACTTTAAGAAAATGGCTGCAGAGACCTTTTTCTATGCACACGCTGCTTCCATGACCATTTTCTGGAAGTCCATCGTGTCAACCGTGGTAGATTCAATGGAGTCCACAGTCATATCAGTTGCCCACTGCCACAGTGACACCTCGATTCCTTTTCCTGTGACAACCCTGAGTCCTCCACTGCAGTGACACCCCCACAGCACAGCGGCAGATTCATGGCGCCCCCAACCGCAATATCCCCGAGGTCACAATATCGCCAACTCTCCGTCCACTGACTCTCCTAAGACGCAACACCCCTTCCGAGCCCACATCGCCGACCCTGCATCCTGTGACCTTCCTGAGCAGCTCCACCACCGCTGATGTCTCTGGTAAGCATTAGGATTAAGACACATTAGGATTATTAGACCCTCATTTTAACATTAAAAATTATTTTTTTCCTATTTTCCTCCTCTAAATTTGGGGTGCGTCTTATAAACTGAAAAATACAGTATATTGGATTTATCTTTCTATCTCTCTAATGGCTTGTGATGGGGTCCTTCTCCCATATCACACAATCAACAAAGCGAGAGATGGCTGTACAATCCAATAAGCATTTATTCCAAGCAAATCAAACAGTCCATAAGATAATCCCCCATACAGAGTGTAAAATAGTGTAGAAACACGAATATAGTCCAGCAAGCAATCAATATCCAGGTCTCTCTGAGGAGTCGCACCTTCAGCCCAGAGGATCAATCTTCGTCCTTCTCTCTTCAAGTTCTCAAACAGACTGCTTCTCTCTTCTCCTGCTCAGCCAGACTAAATCAATAATTCCTCAGGTAAACAGAGAGTTAGGTGGATTCCAGGCCCCTTCCACCACACCTAGGGACAGAAGCGCTTCAAGAAGTTTTAACCCTGCAGACAATACAATGTACACACAAGCAATGCAAATAATGGACAGTGAACAATGCCTACATATTAACCCACTCAAAATGGTACATGAACCACAATATCCCACCATCACAACCTCTCCCTCCTTTTTAATAAGTGAGTACGTTATGAGGTCTACACAGACCTCTGGCCACCTCACTTAAGTCCATGCTGCTCAGCTGTGGATAGTCTTTGGTTCTTCTTGCCAGGACAGTCCATCAGCATTCTGGTGTTGGCTTCCACGCTTGTATTTGATGGAGAAGCTGTAGGGTTGTAAGGACAAGCTCCACCAAGTAATCGTCCATTGTCCCCTGACATGCGGTTCAGCCATGTGAGGGGGTTGTGATCTGTCCGAATTGTAAAGTCTCTGCCATACAAGTAAGGTTGCAGTTTTTTCAGTGCCCATACAATGGCAAGGCACTCCATTTCGATGATGGCATAGGCAACCTCTCGATCCAGTAGTTTTCGACTGACAAATGCCACAGGGTGTTCCTCCCCGGCAGCGTTCACCTGGCTAAGAACTGCCCCAATCCCGAATGTGGACGCATCTGTCTGCATGAGGAACCTGCGCTTATAGTCCGGGGCGGCCAAGACAGGAGCAGTGATGAGAGCAGTCTTTAATGCTGAGAAGACCTCTTCGCATCCAGTTGTCCACATCACATTCCTAGGCATGTTCTTGCGGGTCAGGTCGGTTAGGGGCTTGACCAAGGTGCTGAAATTAGGAGCAAATTTTCTATAGTAACCCGCAGTCCTCAAAAAAGAAAGTACCTGCTTCTTAGTCTGGGGTCTACACCAGTTACTAATGGCTTCCACCTTGGCGAGCTCAGGCCTTAGAGTCCCTCCCCCTACTCTGTGCCTGAGGTACTGCACCTCAGCCATCCCCAACTGACATTTATTGGGGCAAATGGTCAGTCCTGCAGTCAGTACAGTCAGGGCCAGAAATATTTGGACAGTGACACAAGTTTTGCTATTTTAGCTGTTTACAAAAACATGTTCAGAAATACAATTATATATATAATATGGGCTGAAAGTGCACACTCCCAGCTGCAATATGAGAGTTTTCACATCCAAATCAGAGAAAGGGTTTAGGAATCATAGCTCTGTAATGCATAGCCTCCTCTTTTTCAAGGGACCAAAAGTAATTGGACAAGAAACTCTAAGGACTGCAATTAACTCTGAAGGCGTCTCCCTCGTTAACCTGTAATCAATGAAGTAGTTAAAAGGTCTGGGGTTGATTACAGGTGTGTGGTTTTGCATTTGGAAGCTGTTGCTGTGACCAGACAACATGCGGTCTAAGGAACTCTCAATTGAGGTGAAGCAGAACATCCTGAGGCTGAAAAAAAAGAAAAAATCCATCAGAGAGATAGCAGACATGCTTGGAGTAGCAAAATCAACAGTCGGGTACATTCTGAGAAAAAAGGAATTGACTGGTGAGCTTGGGAACTCAAAAAGGCCTGGGCGTCCACAGATGACAACAGTGGTGGATGATCGCCGCATACTTTCTTTGGTGAAGAAGAACCCGTTCACAACATCAACTGAAGTCCACAACACTCTCAGTGAAGTAGGTGTATCTGTCTCTAAGTCAACAGTAAAGAGAAGACTCCATAAAAGTAAATACAAAGGGTTCACATCTAGATGCAAACCATTCATCAATTCCAAAAATAGACAGGCCAGAGTTAAATTTGCTGAAAAACACCTCATGAAGCCAGCTCAGTTCTGGAAAAGTATTCTATGGACAGATGAGACAAAGATCAACCTGTACCAGAATGATGGGAAGAAAAAAGTTTGGAGAAGAAAGGGAACGGCTCATGATCCAAGGCACACCACATCCTCTGTAAAACATGGTGGAGGCAACGTGGTGGCATGGGCATGCATGGCTTTCAATGGCACTGAGTCACTTGTGTTTATTGATGACATAACAGCAGACAAAAGTAGCCGGATGAATTCTGAAGTGTACCGGGATATACTTTCAGCCCAGATTCAGCCAAATGCCGCAAAGTTGATCGGACGGCGCTTCATAGTACAGATGGACAATGACCCCAAGCATACAGCCAAAGCTACTCATGTGTTCATGAGTGCAAAAAAGTGGAACATTCTGCAATGGCCAAGTCAATCACCAGATCTTAACCCAATTGAGCATGCATTTCACTTGCTCAAATCCAGACTTAAGACGGAAAGACCTACAAACAAGCAAGACCTGAAGGCTGCGGCTGTAAAGGCCTGGCAAAGCATTAAGAAGGAGGAAACCCAGCGTTTGGTGATGTCCATGGGTTCCAGATTTAAGGCAGTGATTGCCTCCAAAGGATTCGCAACAAAATATTCAAAATAAAAATATTTTGTTTGGGTTTGGTTTATTTGTCCAATTACTTTTGACCTCCTAAAATGTGGAGTGTTTGTAAAGAAATGTGTACAATTCCTACAATTTCTATCAGATATTTTTGTTCAAACCTTCAAATTAAACGTTACAATCTGCACTTGAATTCTGTTGTAGAGGTTTCATTTCAAATCCAATGTGGTGGCATGCAGAGCCCAACTCGCGAAAATTGTGTCACTGTCCAAATATTTCTGGACCTAACTGTATACGGTCCAGCACTATGGCCAAGTGTTTAAGATGGTCCTCCCAGGTTGTGCTGAAAATGGCAATGTCGTCCAGATAAGCACAGGCAAAGTCCTGACATTGTTCCAACAGTCAATCCACTAGTCTCTGGAAGGTAGCGGGGGCATTTTTCATCCCAAAGGGTAATCCCAGGAACTCAAATAGTCCAAAGGAAATAATGAAGGCGGAGCGCTCCTGAGAGTCCTCCGTTAGGGGTATCTGCCACTACCCCTTACTCAAGTCTAGCATGGTTACAAATTGGGCACTAGCTAGACGATCCAATAGATCATCAATCCTGGGCATGGGGTAAGCATTATTCTTTGTGGCATCATTTAATCACTGGTAATCCACAGAGAATGGCATTGTACCATCCTTTTTAGGGACCAGAACAACAGGAGAGGCCCAGCGGTTGTGAGATGGTTGAATAACACCCAGTTGTTTCAGCTCCTCCAGTTCAGTCTTTATCATGCCTTGAACAGCCTCTGGGACCTGGTAGACCACCTGCTGGATGGGGCGTGCGCTCTCTAACCCATTCCCATATTTCTGAGGGGCACTTGTAATGAAATTGTTCTATAAGAAATACCTGTATGTCTTCCACAGTGAAGGCGTCTTCCGCTTTCAGCCATCTCCGACATGCCTGGGACATCTTATGGGCATACATCCTAAACGATCCACCTGTGGTTCATGGGAAGTCTCGGAACTGTGCCCTATGTGAGTCTGGGGTGATGGCATGGTAATCCAGGATAGTCCATTTTACAATGTTTTAATCCTGGTTCCGCTGTGAGTCAATAGTGCGATAAGCCTCTGCTAGGCTTCCGTTCAGGAGTCCAACTAACAAACGCATCCAGCCAGAGTGGGGCACCTCCATCACAGCACACTGCTGCTCAAAGTACTTGAAGAAGCTTTCCACATCTTGGGAAGCCTCATTAAATGGCTTGAAGTTTGCCCGGGTGATCCGTACAGGCTCCCGGATCATTGGGTTTACACTACAACTCACATTACTCCCTCTGTCAGACTCCATTGCTTCTTGTCTCCTCTTTGTTCGACGAGCAGCCTCCTCCTTATAATGCTGAGATACACCGAGGCCAAGAACTGCCATCTCTTCTTCAAACGACTCCAACGACTGGCTTTTTGGGGCTGGGATCCTCGTCCCCAGTGCTTGTCCATCAGACATCTGGGAGGAGGTGGTCTGGCTCGCACACACCATTAGATCAATTAAGGCCTCTTTACACAGTCCATGGTAGCTCAGGCCCAGATGTCTGGCTCTCTTCTGTAGACTAGATGCGGTCCAGTCTCTGTACTCACTCTGTGGGTGGATCTCCATCTTTGTTGATCCCACCACTGCCACCAGTTGTGACAGGGTCCTTCTCCCATATCACACAATCAACAGAGCAAGAGGTGGCTGTATAATCCAATAAGCATTTATTCCAAACAAATCAAATGATCCATAAGATAATCCACCATACAGAGTGTAAAATAGTGTAGAAACACGAATATAGTCCAGTAAGCAATCAATGTCCAGGTCTCTCTGAGGAGTCGCACCTTCAGCCCAGAGGATCAATCTTCGTCCTTCTCTCTTCAAGTTCTCAAACAGACTGCTTCTCTCTTCTCCTGCTCAGCCAGACTAAATCAATAATTCCTCAGGTAAACAGAGAGTTAGGTGGATTCCAGGCCCCTTCCACCACACCTAGGGACAGAAGCGCTTCAAGAAGCTTTAACCCAGCAGACAATACGATGTACACACAAGCAATACAAATAATGAACAATGAACAACGCCTAAACAGTAACCCACACAAAATGGTACATGACCTACAATATCCCACCATCACATAGCTAATAATAATAATTTTATTATACATATTCAGCAGCAATTTACAAATCAAAAGATGCATGTACAAATCTTATCAGTAGAGATGAGTGAACTTGAAGTTCGGTGTTTGTACCAAACATGGTCTATACCATTAAATTAGTTTTCTAGCTCGAAGTTCTGGTGCTTTACGTATATTAACCACTCAAGCAAGAATCAATGTGCTTGGGTACGCTCAGTACTCGGCCCAGTGTGAACCTCTTACAGTTTCTGAATGGCTCTCACTGGGGTAACAACAGTGTTATCAGATGTATAGTAGTAGAGATGAGTGGACCTATGGAAGTTTGGATCAGCGGGTTCAGCCAGCCTTTAGAAAAAGGTTCGGTTTGGGACACGGACTGGACCTGAACCCCAATGAAAGTCACCAATTGGGCAGTTCAGGTCTCCGCTCAAATGCAGTCAACCATAAACAGAGCACTTCCGGGAGGTGGGGGCTGGGTTTTTCAATTTTTTTTGTTTGATGCACACTACAACCAATCACGCTGCTGTTACCCCTAGTGTGAGCCATCCAAACACTGCAAGCGGCTCACACTGGGCTGAGCACTGAATGTACCCAAGCACAGCGATGTTAATGCAAGTGATGTTCATATGTAGAGCATCAGAACTCTGAACCCAAACTCTGTTTCTTTTTATTATAAAGTCTGTGTTTGGTACGAACACCGAACCTAGGGTTCTCTAATCTCTAATCTATACATATCAGTAATAGAGAAAATAAAGTTCTATATGATACAGTGCAAAATTTGGACCTGCATTTCCACCAGAATGTTGGGTATTTATATAGACCCAAATAGCGTTCCAGATCCTATAAAGACATATGTGTTTGCCCTTACTACATATAAAATATACAAATCTCATAGAAAACATGGTAATAATTCAAAATAATTGATACTTTTAAATATTAATCACACAATTACCAATTCAAAAATATCACAATATTGTTACTCAACAAGTCTGCTATACCAAAACTACTAAACACCATAAAGAAGATAGATACCACCACACAATGACTATCTAATATATAAAGCTGAATGTGTGTATGTGTGTCTGTATGTATGTATGTGTGTATGTCCGGGATTGGCATCTGCACCGTCGCAGCTACAGCCACAAAATTTTGCACACTCACACTTCTGGACCCCGAGAGCGTCATAGGCTATGTTTTGAGGGAAATTTTAATCCCGCACTTTACAGTTATTCGCCAAAAAAACCTGCCTCCATTAAAGCGAATGGAGCTGGGAGCCACAGTGCAGCCAGAACTTTAGAAGAATGCGCAGTCACGCCCTTTTATGGAATGTTGGCGTGTCACAATGCAGCCAGGGAAAGAGACAGACACAGACAGGGAAAGAGGCAGACACAGACAGGGTAAAAAACAGACATAGAAAGGGTAAGAGACAGACACAAAGAGACAGACACAGACAAAGAGACATACTGACAGGGAAAGAGACAGACAGGGAAAGAGAGGGAAAGAGAGAGACAGGTTAAGAGACAGATAAAGACAAAGAGACAGAGACAGACACAGGGAAACAGACAGACAGGGAAAGAGAGGGAAAGAGACAGACTAAGACAGGTAAAGAGACAGACAAATAGACAAACACAGGGAAAGAGACAGAGGGAAAGAGACAGACAAGGAAAGAGACAGACAGGGAAAGTGACAGATAGACAGACAGGGAAAGAGATTGAGACAGATGAAGAAAGAGACAGAAACAGTCAGAGACAGACAGGGAAAGAGACAGACAGACAAAGAGATAGAGAGAGAGACAGGGAGATATATACAGAGGGGGAGACAGACAGAGAATGGGAGAGAAACAGAGAGACAGTTACTATCCCGAGCAGCGCCGTCACAGCTACAGCCACAAAATTTTGCACACTCACACGTCTGGACCCTGAGAGCGTCATAGGCTATGTTGTGGGGCGAAATTTTAACCCCGCGCATTCCAATTTACCAATCAATTTTTTCCCTATATACATAATGGGGGAAAAGTTAAATGTGTGTGGAATATCTGTGGTGTTGAAATATATGCTGTGAAATGCTTCTATTAGCTTAGTTTTTGCCTTTTAATAATTACATTTCTATCTATTTGTTTTGTGGTTTTTGTGTGCAGAATACATTTTTGTTAATACATTCTATTTTGTTAAGAGCAGTTATTAACCCGGGCGAAGCCGAGTAGTACAGCTAGTATATTATAACTGCATAGCCGTATAACCATCAATCTATTACTGAACAATACCAAGTCCTATCAACCAATACTTTCACTCACAAGGGATAAATACTTTCACACAATGACCAGATCAAAAATAAAATAGATTACAATATTCATGTCTCCTTTTATGACCCCCGCACAGTAAAAATGCCCCCACCGTTGGAGCCCATTTTAATGCTTACGTCCCCTGTGCAATACTGAAATTCCTCTTTATACTCCCATAAAATAGTAATATCCTTGTTATTGCCCAATTAAAACAATAATGCACCCTTGCCAGTGCCAAAAATACAGTAGTAACTTACATTTTGGCCTCCATGTAGTAATAATGTTCACCTTTTATACTTTAATACTTTAATACAGTTGGAACTAACCATATTATGGATCCATAAATTAATAATTAGGGATGAGCGAATGTATTCACCACTATTCAGTATTCGACGGATAACAGGCTATTCGCACCATTCGGTATCCGACGGATAAAACAACGTCCGCTCCAATACTTTCATTTTCATTTCTGACTTTCTGGCACTTGTTTTCCAGCAAATAAACACATCTGATGTTGCTTGTCCTCACAGTAACGCCACAGCCATCTTTGTTGTGGTGTTACTGTGATTGGCTTTGCCGCACAGCGTCATAGGGGCTACAGTCAGGGCCAGAAATATTTGGACAGTGACACAAGTTTTGTTATTTTAGCTGTTTACAAAAACATGTTCAGAAATACAATATACAGTGCCTACAAGTAGTATTCAACCCCCTGCAGATTTAGCAGGTTTGATAAGATGCAAATAAGTTAGAGCCTGCAAACTTCAAACAAGAGCAGGATTTATTAACAGATGCATAAATCTTACAAACCAACAAGTTATGTTGCTCAGTTAAATTTTAATAAATTTTCAACATAAAAGTGTGGGTCAATTATTATTCAACCCCTAGGTTTAATATTTTGTGGAATAACCCTTGTTTGCAATTACAGCTAATAATCGTCTTTTATAAGACCTGATCAGGCCGGCACAGGTCTCTGGAGTTATCTTGGCCCACTCCTCCATGCAGATCTTCTCCAAGTTATCTAGGTTCTTTGGGTGTCTCATGTGGACTTTAATCTTGAGCTCCTTCCACAAGTGTTTAATTGGGTTAAGGTCAGGAGACTGACTAGGCCACTGCAACACCTTGATTTTTTCCCTCTTGAACCAGGCATTGGTTTTCTTGGCTGTGTGCTTTGGGTCGTTGTCTTGTTGGAAGATGAAATGACGACCCATCTTAAGATCCTTGATGGAGGAGCGGAGGTTCTTGGCCAAAATCTCCAGGTAGGCCGTGCTATCCATCTTCCCATGGATGCGGACCAGATGGCCAGGCCCCTTGGCTGAGAAACAGCCCCACAGCATGATGCTGCCACCACCATGCTTGACTGTAGGGATGGTATTCTTGGGGTCGTATGCAGTGCCATCCAGTCTCCAAACGTCACGTGTGTGGTTGGCACCAAAGATCTCGATCTTGGTCTCATCAGACCAGAGAACCTTGAACCAGTCTGTCTCAGAGTCCTCCAAGTGATCATGAGCAAACTGTAGACGAGCCTTGACATGACACTTTGAAAGTAAAGGTACCTTACGGGCTCGTCTGGAACGGAGACCATTGCGGTGGAGTACGTTACTTATGGTATTGACTGAAACCAATGTCCCCACTGCCATGAGATCTTCCCGGAGCTCCTTCCTTGTTGTCCTTGGGCTAGCCTTGACTCTTCGGACAAGCCTGGCCTCGGCACGGGTGGAAACTTTCAAAGGCTGTCCAGGCCGTGGAAGGCTAACAGTAGTTCCATAAGCCTTCCACTTCCGGATGATGCTCCCAACAGTGGAGACAGGTAGGCCCAACTCCTTGGAAAGGGTTTTGTACCCCTTGCCAGCCTTGTGACCCTCCACGATCTTGTCTCTGATGGCCTTGGAATGCTCCTTTGTCTTTCCCATGTTGACCAAGTATGAGTGCTGTTCACAAGTTTGGGGAGGGTCTTAATTAGTCAGAAAAGGCTGGGAAAAGAGATAATTAATCCAAACATGTGAAGCTCATTGTTCTTTGTGCCTGAAATACTTCTTAATACTTTAGGGGAACCAAACAGAATTCTGGTGGTTTGAGGGGTTGAATAATAAATGACCCTCTGAATAAACTTTTCACAATTTAAAAAAAAAAATTAAAAAAGAAACAACATTCTTTTTTGCTGCAGTGCATTTCACACTTCCAGGCTGATCTACAGTCCAAATGTCACAATGCCAAGTTAATTCCGAATGTGTAAACCTGCTAAATCTGCAGGGGGTTGAATACTACTTGTAGGCACTGTATATACATAATATGGGCTGAAAGTGCACACTCCCAGCTGCAATATGAGAGTTTTCACATCCAAATCGGAGAAAGGGTTTAGGAATCATAGCTCTGTAATGCATAGCCTCCTCTTTTTCAAGGGACCAAAAGTAATTGGACAAGGGACTCTAAGGGCTGCAATTAACTCTGAAGGCATCTCCCTCGTTAACCTGTAATCAATGAAGTAGTTAAAAGGTCTGGGGTTGATTACAGGTGTGTGGTTTTGCATTTGGAAGCTGTTGCTGTGACCAGACAACATGCGGTCTAAGGAACTCTCAATTGAAGTGAAGCAAAACATCCTGAGGCTGAAAAAAAAGAAAAAATCCATCAGGGAGATAGCAGACATGCTTGGAGTAGCAAAATCAACAGTCGGGTACATTCTCAGAAAAAAGGAATTGACTGGTGAGCTTGGGAACTCAAAAAGGCCTGGGCGTCCATGGATGACAACAATGGTGGATGATCGCCGCATACTTTCTTTGGTGAAGAAGAACCCGTTCACAACATCAACTGAAGTCCAGAACACTCTCAGTGAAGTAGGTGTATCTGTCTCTAAGTCAACAGTAAAGAGAAGACTCCATGAAAGTAAATACAAAGGGTTCACATCTAGATGCAAACCATTCATCAATTCCAAAAATAGACAGGCCAGAGTTAAATTTGCTGAAAAACACCTCATGAAGCCAGCTCAGTTCTGGAAAAGTATTCTATGGACAGATGAGACAAAGATCAACCTGTACCAGAATGATGGGAAGAAAAAAGTTTGGAGAAGAAAGGGAACGGCACATGATCCAAGGCACACCACATCCTCTGTAAAACATGGTGGAGGCAACGTGATGGCATGGGCATGCATGGCTTTCAATGGCAGTGGGTCACTTGTGTTTATTGATGACATAACAGCAGACAAGAGTAGCCGGATGAATTCTGAAGTGTACAGGGATATACTTTCAGCCCAGATTCAGCCAAATGCTGCAAAGTTGATCGGACGGCGCTTCATAGTACAGATGGACAATGACCCCAAGCATACAGCCAAAGCTACCCATGTGTTCATGAGTGCAAAAAAGTGGAACATTCTGCAATGGCCAAGTCAATCACCAGATCTTAACCCAATTGAGCATGCATTTCACTTGCTCAAATCCAGACTTAAGACGGAAAGACCCACAAACAAGCAAGACCTGAAGGCTGCGGCTGTAAAGGCCTGGCAAAGCATTAAGAAGGTGGAAACCCAGCGTTTGGTGATGTCCATGGGTTCCAGACTTAAGGCAGTGATTGCCTCCAAAGGATTCGCAACAAAATATTGAAAATAAAAATATTTTGTTTGGGTTTGGTTTATTTGTCCAATTACTTTTGACCTCCTAAAATGTGGAGTGTTTGTAAAGAAATGTGTACAATTCCTACAATTTCTATCAGATATTTTTGTTCAAACCTTCAAATTAAGCGTTACAATCTGCACTTGAATTCTGTTGTAGAGGTTTCATTTCAAATCCAATGTGGTGGCATGCAGAGCCCAACTCGCGAAAAATTGTGTCACTGTCCAAATATTTCTGGACCTAACTGTATATAAGCCAGCGGCCATTTTGTGAAGCAGTGATATGGAGCTGGCGGTGGTGATAGACTGTATTGTGTTCGGGAGAGCATCGTAGATCCAACCAATAAATAGTCCTTGTAAGGGCTGAAGACAATGTCCAGTAGCTGCTAGCCGGTCCATAAATCGCTTTTTTAACAAACAGAACGCAGGTTTTTTGGTCTCTCCCTCTCCCCCCCTCTCTCATACTCACCGATCACTGACCGATCACTGGTGCGGGGCTGCACAGCTGTCACACTGCTCTGGCGGCTTCTCCAGCTTTTGAAAATGCTGGGCACTCATTATTCCATTTCGTATTCCCTGCTTCACCCGCCCACCGGCACCTATGATTGGTTGCATTCAGACGCGCCCCACGCTGAGTGACAGCTGTCTCACTGAAACCAATCACAGTCACCAGTGGGCGGGTCTATGTAGTGCAGTAAAATAAATAAATAATAAAAAAAAAAAAATGGCTTGCGGTCCCCCCCAATTTTGATACCAGCGAAAGTAAAGCCACATGGCTGAAGGCTGGTATTCTGAGGATGGAGAGCCCCACGTTATGGGGAGCCCCCAGCCTAAAAATATCAGCCAGCAGCTGCCCAGAATTGCCGCATCCATTAGATTGCCGCAACAGTCCCGGGACTCAACCCGGCTCATCCAGAATTGCCCTAGTGCGGTGGCAATCAGGTTAATAAGGAGTTAATGGCACCCCATAGCTGCCACTAAGTTCTAGGTTTATCATGGCAGGTGTCTACGAGATACCCCCAATGATTAACCTGTAAGTGAAAGTAAATAAACACATACATCCCAAAAAATCCTTTATTTGGAGTAAAAGACAAAAAAACCCCCCTCTTTCACCACTTTATTAAAATCCCCAAATACCCCTCCAGGTCCGGCGTAATCCACACGAGGTCCCATGATGCATCCAGCTCTGCTACATGAAGCTGTCAGGAGCGGCCATGGAACAAAGCCGCTCTCTGTCAGCTCCATGCAGCAACTATAGTGAACCATGCAACGTCACTCAGGTCACCTGTAGCCACGTTTTGGATTCATTTTGAACGCATTTTGGATGCATTTTTGACAGTTCAGTCCCACTCTGATCTGCTACATCCCCAAAGAACATGGCTGGCTGCGAGACATGGGAGCAGCATGGGAAAGACCCCTGTAAGCATTTATGACTCCCATGTCACTGCTTTGAGCAATGTTGTCTTTGTTTTAGGGGGAGGAAGAATCCTGTGTTCCTCCTCCCGTGTGACATGCACTTTCGCTTAGTAGCGTATGTAAGGCAGCTTCTCTCTGCCTGCACATTCGCTGCTAACCGAAACCAAAAGTGAACAGTAGAAAAAAAATATCATGTTCACCTGTCTGCAGACTCCCGGGACACGTCCGATCGCTCCAGGACCTGCCGGTGATCAGCTGATGCGGTCACTTGACAGCATCAGCTAATCTTATAAGTCCAGTGGTGTGCCCGGCTTTCTACCGCCCGGCCGGTTTAAACGATCAGTTGATGCCGTCCAGTGACTGCATCAGCTGATTACCGGCAGCTGCTGCAGCGATTGGATGGGAGTCTGCACAGAGGAGTACAGTTTTTTTTTTCCACTGATGCATCAGCTAATTGTATAAAAGCCGTTTATACAATAAGCTGATGTGTCATGTGATTAAGGTCCTTAAAACTGATACATCTGATTGCTTTGCCTTCCGGTAAACCGATCAGATCAGTTCGGATTGGACATCGCGGGACCCTCGACCCAGGACTACGAGGGGTTCTTTAGTTCAATAAAGATGGAGTCACTAAATGTGTTGTGTTTTATTTCTAATAAAAATATTTTTCTTTGTGTTGTGTTTTTTTTTTATCTTTACCAGAAATTCATGGTGGCCATGCCTAATATTGGCATGACACCATGAATTTTGGGCTTAGGGCCATCTGGTAATACACAGCTGGCTCTAACCCCATTATTACCCAGCGAGGCACCTGGCACAAGGGCTACTGGAAGAGTTGGATACAGCGCTAGAAGATGGCGCTTCTATGATTACGCCATTTTCAGACTGGCTGCAGACTGCAATTCCCAGCAGGGGGGCCCAGAAAGGTTGGGCCAACCTGCGCTGCGGATTCCAATTCCCAGCTGCCTAGTTGTACCTGGCTTGACACAAAAATTGGGCGAAACTCACATCGTTTGTTTTATTATTTCAATAATGGAATGGTAATGGAAAACCTAGGGAAGCCCTATTTTTAAGTTTTTTTTCCAAAACACTAAAAAAAAATGACATGGGCTTCGCCATAATTTTGTATGCTAGCCAGGTACAACAGGCAGTAACAGGCTGCCCCCAACCCCCAGCTGCCTATTTGTACTTAGCTCGGAACCAAAAATATAGGGAAGCCCTTTTTTTTAATTATTTCATGAATTTCATGAAATAATTAAAAAGAAATTAGATGGGCTTCGCCCAATTTTTGTATCTAGGCAGGTACAACTAGACAGCCAGGGATTTGAATTGGCAGCGCAGGTTAGCCCAAGCTTTCTCCCCCCCCCCCCCGCTGCGAATTTCAGTCCTCAGTCGCACCAGAAAATGATGCTTTCATACATGCACCATATCCTGGCGCTGTATCCAACTCTTCCAGCGGCCCTGGGTAATAAGGGGTTTATACTAGCTTTGTTTTACCAGCTGGTATTAAGCCTGAGATTCTTAATGTCAGGCCATGTTTGACCTGGCCATTAAGAATCTCCACTAAAAGGTTAAAAAAAAGACACCACACAGAGAAAAATACTTTATTAGAAATAAATACACAGACACACTTAGGGATTCCATGTTTATTACTCCCTCTCATCCCTCCAGGATCCTGGTCTTCTGTTTTCTTCAACCCATGCAGCTCTGCTATATTGCACAGCACAGGGAAGAAGAATACTGCTCCTCCCCATACTGTGTAATCGAGCAGAGGCTGCAGTGGGTTGGTAGGCGATGAGGTCACCGCTGCCACCGTTGCCATAGTAACCTACTGAGCGGGTTACTACAGCAACAGTGATCTCTGATCAGCTGATTACCGGCGCCGCTATTTAGCGGGTCCTGCATAAGCCGCTGAACAGGCAGTTACCTCCTGCAGTTCCTGCAGAAGCCAGTGCATAGCGGCACCGCTAATCAGGGGATCGGAAATCACTGATGCTTTAGTAACCCGCTCGGTAGGTTACTATGGCAATGGTGGCAGCGGTGACATTACGTCTCCTAGTACCTAAACTACCTACACACTAATTCTGTCCCTAGCACCTCCCCCTACAGTAGCTGACTGTGGATCACTCTGACGAGCACAGCGCCGTCAGCTGTCATATATAGCTGATGACACTGTGCGGCCAACCAATCACTGAAATGTCACAGCCATGTTGGTTGTGGCATTACAGTGTGTGACAGCCAATCCCTGCATGTGGGCTGACACTGTTGATACCGCCCACATGCAGGGAGGGGGAGTCGAGCATCTGCCTGAGCATCTAGCCGGTACTTGAAGCTCGCTGAGTATACCGAGCACTGAAATGCTCGGACAAGCACCAAGTAGCGGCAAGCATGCTCGCTCATCCCTAATCAGCACCAACATGGAATCCTGCGCTGTCAATCAAGCTACTAGCTCAGTAATTCAGGAAAGTGCAGCAGAGCATCTCCAAAGGCAACATGCTCTGCACAGAGGAATCGTGTTACTGCCAGGTCTGAAGTCGCAGCAGAGCATCCTCTAGACTGAAAGATGCTATGCACAGAAGGATCATGACACTATTAATGTATGTTCCTCATTCTGGCTCTCATACAATAATTGTCCTCCTCTAATAATATCCCCATCCTGAACCCTTTCTTTTATAATGTCCCTTATCCTTTAACACTAGAAGTCCCAGAAATTTCGAGCTCCCTGGGTTCCAAATGTAGAAATGTTAAATGACCCCTCTCTGGGACTTGTAGTGTTAATAATGCCTCCTATGCTGAAAAATTGTCTCCCATCCAGTCCAAATTCATTATTGTCTTCAATCCTGTAATAGTGTTCCTCATCCTAACCATTTTGTCCCTCATTCTGGTCCCTTTCTTTAATAATGCTCCTCCATCCTGGCTCCTTTCATTAATAATGTCTCCATCTTGGCCCACATCCTATAATAATTTCCCCCATTATTTTATAATGTCCCCCTTCCTGGCCCCATGTGGATCAACATGTTAGGTTAGATCATGGCTTGACCTTGATGGACTTAATTGTACCTTCAGCCTTAAACACTATGAAACTATGAATAATGCCCTCCATCCTGGCCCCTTTGTTTAATAATAATAGAAGGCTGAACGGAGCCCACAGCGGAGCCATGGGCAAAGTGACTCATGACTGACTTTGAAGGGCAACGAGGGGTTAACTCTGGTTGCAGGGAAAGAAAGCGCGGGCTGTGGGGGGTCAGAAGTTTAGGGGGCTGGGTTTAAGTGCTAGGGGTGGTCAGTTGGGAATATAGAATCAGTAGAAGGGGTGGGTACTATCAGAACAGCATGTGAAGCCAGCAGAAAAGGTCCCGCCCTCCCGCCCTGTGTTATGCTGGGTGTGTGGGTTTTCATCAGGAGAAAGTTTTGTATATTTTAGTAATGTGTCGGCGTCATTTCGGCCAGGTATTTTATTTATTTTCTGTCATGTTGCGGTAGTGAGGTGGGGTTCTTGGAGTTGGTGGTAAAATGGTGGTGGGGGGTTGTACATCAGGTGGATGGTAACCCCCCTTCTTTTATTTGGAATGGTAATTACCTGGCAGACTTTGGGGCTCTCCAGGGTGGGGTCCCCTGGGAGTCGGTGTTAGGGAAATGGTTTTCCGGTCATGGTGTCCCCGAGCTTGTGGTCGTTTGCGGCTGGGGACAACTCCGGATGGTTTATCAATTTTATGGGAACGTCCGCCAGGTTTTGGAGCTCCAAGAACCCTCCTCGCTTTAGAGAAAGATATTTATTTAATGTCATGTTTGTATAATAAAGGCCGATTTGGCCAAATTATCCAAGCGGGTGTCATGTCATCATTAAAAGGGGAATCTGTGGGATGAAGGGATTAGTGCATAGCGAGAAGGAAGCATCTACAATAGTACAGTCAAGGGAATATTTCTGGCACACGTATGGGTTTAGAGGCAATTATTATTTTTTTGTACTTTTTTCTGCAAAAAGTCAATGCCACCAGTTGCCAACGTTTCAGCTCAATAATGAGCCTTTGTCAAGGCAATATTATCCTGAGGTAGACTGAGACAGGAATAATGACTAAGGCTGGACATAAGAAATTGTGCTGGTGCCCAGGGATGAAAGGAGACAAGATAAGTCAGTGAAGACTGGTATGTGTGAACTGAGTTGGCTCCTGATATAAACAGCCTTGTGCAGGAGAAGCATAGTCCGGTGGATGGGCTGTACCGGTAGTGTCTTACTGGGGAGGTGGGGCGGCAGTGGTAGTGAAGCGGAGTTACAGGAGGTAGGGGCTGAGCTAGAATATGGCAAAACTGCGGGCGGTGCAGAGGGAAGCCCAGATACTCGCAGTGGGTGATGGCACTGTGCTGGGGCAGTTGGCACTAATGTTTGCTGGGGCAGCTGGCACTACTCTGTGCTGGGGCAGCCGGCGCTGTTCCGTGCTGGTGTACCGCCCCCATGCCAGCGGCCGAGCAGCTCGAATCTGGAGCCGCGGTGGGTCAAAGGGTCTCCGGACCCAGGGGTTCGCGCAGACACTCGAATTTGAAAAAGGGGGTATATACAGGGGAGTCAGAAGTTCGTGTTGCCACCCACGGTGCATGGTAATGTGGAAAACCACCGCTGCTGTTGGGGGGGAATCCCGGTGGTGGTGGTGTAGCAGCAGGATGTGTTAACCCCTCCGTGGTTAGGGGGTTTGTGCCCCGGAGCCCGTTGGTGCTGGTGAGGGGGTGCCGTTGGGGAGAGGAAAGGGGTTTTTCAGCGTACTCACTCAGTCCAAGAATAATAACACCGACAGCTTGTAAACCAGGATTCTGAGCACCGCAGCAGCAGGGAGGGAGCACGCATGGATCCGTGCTCTTGGTGTTGCTGTTAGCCTGTGGCCTTTTCCATGGCACCTTCTCACTATTGGACCCTCAAGTTTGGAACTATTCGGGTCCCGCTCACCCATGTGGCTAATGGAGTGAGCTTGCTCTTAGGGTTCATGCGTAGGATTTCTTTGGACTGTAGTTTGGGAAAGTCCTATCCCATCGGTGCGCTAGTACCCTCATTTTGGAGCGGGTTGGGGATGAATCTTGAAGTCTTCACCCCTGTCAGGTAAATTAGCGGGACGCGTGAAGCTACTTCCCGGCCTAGGGTCCACGTACCACGTCGTGCCCTGGCTACTGCCCGGTGATAGCTCAAGGCCGCTGGCTGCCCTCCTTGGCACTCCGTGCCCCTTGACACGATCCCCTGCGACTGTGGTTCCAGCTCCTACCAGGCCCAGACCAACGCCTGCCACCCAGTAGACTTCAGGAGCCCTGCTCCAGACCGGTGACCTCCCCCTCTCAGAGAGTCACCTTCCACCTCCTACTCTTTCCACTCTTTTTCACTTCTCCTGTCACTTTCTCACTTTCCCCTATCAACCCCCCATGTGGGCAGCCCTATTCCCTTCAGGCCCCCCAATGGTGTGTCTGATGGGTATGGTGCAAAGTGTTCCTAGCGTTTTAACTGGCTAAGCTGTTAGAACACCAAAGGACCAGGATCTGTAACCAAGGAGGCGTGGATACTGCGCAGAAGGGCAGATTGCACAATACCCTGTGATGACCTGATAGGCCAGGGCGTCACACTGGTGCTTGCTGCAGGCAGTGAGGCACTGGCCATTCTGGAGATGTCGGAGGTGTGGGTTTAAAAAAAATTGCAGCTGTAGTTGGTACTTGTGCAGATCAGTGCTTAAGTGGAGAGCTCCATCTGCGCACGCGCCGACATTATTTGAAACCCTTACCGCTGACATCTTCAGAATAGCCCGTGCCTTGCTGCCCATAGCACCGAGCATTGTGCCTGCCAGCACAGAGCACAGCATCACCCCTGCCTCATGTGACCCCTCTCCATCAACCCCCATTAAGCTACATTAGGATTTTAAGACGCACCCTTCATTTTTCTCCCAGCTTTTTGGGAGGAAAAATGCATCTTATAATCCAAAAAATATGGTAATTTGATGCCATCAGCATGAAAAATGTCCTGAAAGATACAGTAAATCTGTGGATAATTTGTAACCCAAGGGCTATATAAAGAAATGAGGAGGGGGACTAAGAGGAATTTTGAGGAATCAAACCAGTAAGAGGAAGAACACAAAAAGAAGAACTAGCCCATCACACAGTGAAGGATGAGTCTTTCTCTCACTTACTGCAATCATTTTGCTTCAATTTCCTTGGGCTACTAATTGTCTTCTCCTAGACGTCTAAACCCTGCTTTACATGTTATGATTTCGCATACGATATCGTAAGCGATCGTACCCGCCCCCATCGTATGTGCGGCACGTTCAATTTGTTGAAGGTGCCGTACAAACGATTAACCCCTGTCACACGTACTTACCCGTCCATACGACCTCGATGTGGGCGGCGAATGTCCACTTCCTGGAGTGGGAGGAACATTCGGCGTCACAGCGACATCATGCGGCAGCCGGCCAATAGAAGCAGAGGAGCCGAGATGAGCGGGATGTAAACATCCCGCCCACCTCCTTCCTTCCGCATTGTCGGCGGGAGCCGCGGACGGAGGTAAGCTGTTGTTCAATGTTCCCGGGGTGTCACACATTGCGATGTGTGCTGCCTCGGGAACATTGCACAACCTGACGTTCAATTTTTGAGGAATGAACGACGTGCATGCGATGAACGGATTTTCGTTCCATCGCAATTGCACGGAGGTTTTACACGCTACAATCATACTTACGATACCGGATGTGCATCACTTACGACGTGACCCCGCCGACACATTGTAAGATATATTGTAGCGTGTAAAGCGGGCTTTAAATAGGTGTGTAAACATATAAGCGCATAAGTCTCCGCTATCACACAATACCATTAAGCCCTCCACATAAAGGATCACCCAACCTCCATGAAGAAATCAAGGGGCCTAATTTATTTCTTAAAAAACAAACAAGAAAAATAAAGGACAATTTTTTGAGCCCAACTTGTAGTTTGAGACCTGTAAAAGGAATGGCATAATTGAATTAATACGGCATCTTCCGGTATGTAAGCATTTTCCCATCTTGATCTTATTTTCAGGTTTTTACCAACATGTTTTTCAACCATCTCTGCTGGAAGTCCAAATTGGTTTTATATAAAGAAATATTCTAGCAAGTACAGAAGGTATCAAAACCAGTTACGCTCGAAAGGTCCTGAAAAGTAATTTTTTGAGTATAAGCAAAGCTCACAGATGTTGTGGAATCAGAGCGAGCACCCATGCAGAGAAAGACAAACATACAACATACAAGATTAACGTATCCCTCTAAGCTCCGAGAGCGCGAAAAACTGCACTGCTGGAAAATGGTAACGAGGTTCGAGCCCTTATAGAGAAACTCAGGTATGATAGAAAATGTCTCATGTCCATTCTGAACCGTGTTAAATCACACAAGCAGCAGGAGAACAGTCCCAAAAGCTAAAGAAAAGCTTTCCTGTTCCATTCGTGAGGACATTGAATATAAGACATAAAGAGAGTCTGTAGTGTGGCGCCCCTGACCTGGTCAGGCACCACAGAGTATTGCACCCATGCGGGAACAATGCTTCCAGGTAATCTCCAAAGGCCAGGATGAGGTGCACACACAAACATATAGTGACCAGGCCTCCCACATTACCAGAGGGGACCCTTGGGTAGCCAGTAGGGGTTAACTTTCAATTCCCAGCTGGGGGTGTGTTCAGGGGCTGGTTGCTAGGAAGCAGGGCAGAGAGAGAGAGGAAGGAGGGGAGTCTGGAGGAAGAAGTTGAAGTGTGAGGAAGCAGGGCAGAGGAGCTCTAGAGTGTGAGACAGGTCCTGAGGAGTGCAGTAGCTGAAAGCGGGGGAGAAAGGGTACCGTGGGTCGGCCTGAAAATCATCCAGAGAGAAGGGTGGCTGAGTACGGAGATCCCGGTATCCGAGCACACAAGGGGAACTAGATCCCCAGTACAGGCAGCAGATCATCCAGAGCTGCTTAACCTACAGGTGGAGGGGGTACTTCATGCCCTCACCACGACTACACAGAGCTTGAGCCAAGCAGCAATCACCAGGCCCATAAGGGGACAGGGCCAGAAGCCATCCCACCAAGGCCACGCTGCCGGCAGACGAGCCAGGGAGAGGGGAGCAGGGTGGTAACAGCTTCCCTGGAGGGGTCCTACCACGCTTCAAGCAAAGGATCCTCCTAAAACAGAAAGAGTGCAAGGAAGGCGAGTGGACAGCTACCCTCAGAACGGCCTCCTGGAATTCCTGGTTCAACCTGGTTATCACAGTGTCGCCCGGGCATCTCACCGTGACCTCCAAACAGTGAGTAAACACATTAAAAGACTTCTTGGACTGTGTTTGAGTCATTCTGCGACCTGTGGTCCCACACACATACACCGGGGCCTGGGGCTTGCCTCACTCTCAGGGGGCTAATATACTGACTGCACCCACCATCAGCCCCAGGCATCCCTTAATCTGCAGTGGCGGTCCCCGCTGACCGCAATACTGAGAGTGGCGTCACGACAATCCTAAAAGAAGGTTCCCTACCTGTGACCAGACTGTTCCATCCACGTGGAGTCCCTGAAGGTACTGCACCGACACATACTAGCGGGGCTTCACAACTTCTGGCGTCACGAACAGGATAAGGACTAGACCTGTTCAGACAGGTGACCGTGTGCCTCAGAGGTCCGACCGCAAAAATTGAACCGCCGCCATATTGCCATCTTCAAAAGCGCGCGCTGCAGCCCGCGCGAGGGAGAAGAGCACCGCCCACGAAGAGGTGTGGCCGCCCCAGAACCCCCACAATTCAGAGAGCGTACTGACCCAGGAAGTGGAAAGCGAGCGCGCAGATTTTTGAAGAAAAATGGACGCTGCAGGAGGTAATGTCCCTGGTCAGGGCGACGCAACCCAATCGATGCCAGCCCCCGTCGCGCTGGACGCAGCAGCGCCTGGTGCCGGTGCCGCGGTCGCAGCCGCGCCGGCTGAAATCTCCCCCATAATGCCAGTTTCCTTGCTGTATGTCCCAGGAGCGCAATGGCTGCCCCAATACGCCGGTAAAATAGACACGCTGACCGGGTTTAAGAAGAAGATCAGCACCCTGCTAGACATGCACGCGATGACTGGTAAGCAGAGGGCCGCTGTGGTGCTGGGACAATTGACTGAGGCAGCAGAATTGGAAGCTGAGTCCTGGACCAATGATGACCGGAGCTCTGTTGAGACCATTTTTGCCAAACTAGCAGCTGCTTTTGAACACCGCACCGAGGGAGAGCTGAGGACGGACTTCTATAACTGCCGGCAGAAGCCCCAAGATAGCATAAGAGCCTATGCCCTCAGGCTGCAGGCTGCACTACGGGCTCTCAAGCTGGTGGACCCTGTCAGTGATCAGGAAGGAAACCGGATGATGAAGGAACAATTCTTGCGGGGCCTGCGCTCTCCTGAGGATGGGAAGCAGATGAAGCTGTGGTCCCTGGAACACCCTGACGTGGACTTTGCCATTCTGAAAGACAGGGCAGTGAAAGCACTCCAACCTCCTGTGGACACAGACCCCGTCGCACCAGCATGGCCTGCCAGTTCCACGGCTGCAGGAGCGGAATCCTCCTCGCAGGCCCTGGTAACTGCAAAAGGACTCAACACGCCAGCAGAGACCATAAATACACTATCCTCCCAGGTGCAACAGCTCACTAAGGACGTCGCACAAATCCTGAAAGCAATGCAGTTGCCCTCAGAGACCAAAGTCCCTCATCGGATCCTGCTAGCTGACAACCCAGAGGACGTCCCTTGGATGCGGAGGAGAAGAGGTCCCCCAACCCGAGGCAGGAGCAGTGATCGCTATGACTCATCTGGACAACCCATCTGTCGTCGTTGCCAGGAGGCAGGACACTATGCAAGGGCCTGTCCTTTAAACGAGCCAAACCTGGGGCCGGGGGCCAGTCCTCAGGATTAAGAAGATCAGGCCCAAGTCGCTGCTGTGATCAGTACGTGGGTGGACGTCCTGTCCTGTCCATCGTCCTGGACGGGATCCCTACCCCGGCGTTATTGGACACCGGCTCTCAGGTCACCACGATCCCGTATGTCCTTTATCGGAGGTTTTGGTCGGACGACGATCTCCGACCACCGGACCCCTCCCTCACCATCTATGCTGCCAACGGACAACCTATAGACCAGATCGGGGTCAAAGAGGTAACCATAAAGGTGGGAAGGCAGGAAATGAAGGGACAAGGACTGATTGTTGTGGACACTGATATTAGAGAAAGGAACCCGCAAATGATTTTAGGCACTAATGTCATAGAAAATTGCCTAGGGGAAGTGTTGTTGCTTCACCAGATTGTTGAAGGTGCTGAGGGCAGGTCGCAAAGAGCCTTGCAAAAGGAGATCCGAATCATTCTGAGGAAGCAACAGGTAAAACAGGCTGGCGGTGAGATTGGTAGTGTACGGGTGATGGATGCTAACCCCATTGTGATACCCCCACGGAGTGAAATGATGATGTGGTGTAGAGCAGCGGTAGGTCTCAGAGGACAAGATTACCAGGCTGTACTAGAGCCCACTCATTCAGACCACTGGCCCACGATTCTGACAGCCAGGGGGGTAGTTGATGTACACAAGGGACGAGTGCCTGTACGAGTGTTGAACTGTGGGGAGGAGGAAGCCAGACTACCAAGGTACGCTACCATAGCCAAACTGTTTACATGCTCAGATGACGCCATAACACCTGTAGGTCCCCTGACACAAGCTGACTCAAAAGAGGACGAGACCTCCCAAAAGCAGTTAGAGGATTGGTGCCAGAAACTACACGTGGGGACTGACTCTACACCCGACTACCAGAAACATGGGGTTTACAGGGTCCTGCAGGAATACGAGCAGGTCTTTAGTAAGAACCCACTAGACTTTGGTAGGATCAAAGGGGTGCAACATCACATACCCACAGGCAGTCATCCTCCCATTAAGGAAAGACATAGGCCTATTCCACCAGCCCATTACCAGCGCACAAAGGACATGCTGAAGGACATGAAGGAGGCAGGCGTCATAAGGGACAGTTGTAGCCCCTGGGCGGCTCCCCTGGTCCTGGTAAGAAAGAAGGATGGCACGATGAGGATGTGTGTGGATTACAGACGGATAAATCAGATAACACACAAGGATGCCTACCCTTTGCCAAGGATAGAGGAATCCCTCGCTGCCTTGAAAGCCTCTAACTACTTTTCTACCCTAGATCTTACTAGTGGCTACTGGCAAGTATCTGTAGCAGAAGAAGATCGGGAGAAGACGGCCTTCACCACCCCAATGGGCCTCTGTGAGTTCAACAGCATGCCATTTGGACTCTGCAATGCCCCCGGGACCTTCCAGAGGCTTATGGAATGCTGCCTAGGGCACCTCAACTTTGAAACCGTCCTGCTATACCTGGATGATGTCATCGTGTACTCCAAGACCTACGAGGACCACCTGAAACACCTGGCTGAAGTCTTTGAAGCACTATCCCGATATGGAATGAAGCTGAAACCATCCAAGTGCCATTTACTGAAGCCAAAGGTCCAGTACCTAGGTCACGTGGTCAGTGCAGAAGGAGTAGCACCGGACCCAGAGAAGGTCACAGTCATCCAGGAATGGCCCACACCTACTACCGTCCGGGAGGTACGTCAGTTCCTTGGCTTGGTAGGCTACTACAGAAGGTTCATCAAGGGCTACACGAAAATGGCAGCGCCTTTCCAAGAGCTCCTGGTAGGCCACCCAAAGAAGAAAGGAAAGACCTCCGGCCCGCCATTTCACTGGGGAGAAGCAGAAGAACACTCCTTCAGACAAATGAAAGGGGCCTTGACGGGTGAAGAGATCCTAGCCTACCCTGACTACGGTCTGCCATTCGTACTGTACACAGATGCCAGTAATGTGGGACTGGGAGCAGTGCTTTCACAGGTGCAGGGAGGCAAAGAGCGTGTGATTGCTTACGCCAGCAGGAAGCTCAGGCCTACTGAAAGAAACCCGGAGAATTATAGCTCATTCAAGCTAGAGTTCCTGGCCATGGTATGGGCTATCACAGAGCGGTTCAAGCACTACCTGGCAGCCACCAAATTCACTGTCTTCACGGACAACAACCCCCTGACCCACTTGGATACTGCTAAATTGGGTGCCATGGAGCAGCGTTGGGTAGCCCGACTGGCGAATTATGACTTTACTGTCAAGTATCGAGCTGGCCGCAAGAACGGCAACGCAGATGCTCTGTCCAGGATGCCTCACCTAGCAGACGAGGGTGAAGATGTAGATGATCTTGAAGAGATTGAGCTGCCAGCGTTCCATCGCCATGGAGCAAAACAGTGTCGGCAGTCGCGTGCCAACCGCCAAGAGGTGACCCTGAACCCACTACCTCACTACAACTGGAAGGAGACCCAGGAAAATGATCCAGCGGTAGGCTTGGTAAAGAAACTGATCAGCCAGCCGGGCGCCAGCCTTGACAAAGGAGCCCCAACTGAGGCACAGTACCTATGGAAGGAGAGGGGTCGATTATTCATCTATCAAGACAAACTTTACAGGAGCATCATTGACCCGAGGACGCATGAGAAGGTGTGGCAAGTGATTGTACCACAGAAGGATACGAGGATGGTGCTAGAAGCCTATCACAATGGTGCAGGCCACTTTGGTTGGAAGAAACTGGAGGCCCTACTTAAAGTAAGATTCTACTGGGTGGGCATGAGATCTGCCCTAGAGAAGTGGTGTCGAAACTGCGGGCCCTGCAATCTTAGAAGAAAAGACCAGCACAGCCAGAGAGCACCACTCCAGCCAATCCAAACTAAACGGCCTTTGGAGATCGTGGCCCTGGACCATGTAAAGTTGGCACCCAGCAGACAAGGCTACAACTACGCTCTCACTATGGTTGACCACTACTCCAGATTCCTGGTGGTAGTACCAGTCAAGGACTTGACAGGTCAAACTGCAGCCAAAGCTTTCCAAACACACTTCTGTCGACCACATGGTTATCCAGATCAAGTGCTCACTGACCAAGGACCAGCCTTTGAAGCTGAAGTGTTTAAGGAGTTTTGTAACCTATACGGCTGCCAGAAGATCCGTACTACGCCTTACCATCCCCAGACCAATGGCATGTGTGAGAAGATGAACCACATCATTCTCGACCTTCTGAAGACGCTCCCACTAGAAGAACGAAGTCAGTGGCCGGAAAAGCTGCCCGATCTAGTGGACATGTATAACAACATCCCTGTGAGTTCCACGAACTGCACACCGGCATACCTGATGAGGGCCAGACCAGGGAGATTGCCAGTAGATCTGGAAATGGGAGTTGAGACCCCTGAAGACCATCTACAAGGTGCTGATTGGGATTCCAACCGCCAAGCCCAATACAAGAAAGTACAAGAGTGTGTGGAGCGAAGCCTGACTCAGCAGCGTGAGAAACAAGAAAAGGCCTACAATCGAAAAGCACCTGCTGTTCCTTTGATGCCAGGAGATATAGTTCTCAAAAGAAAGAGAAGACGACATAAACTTGACAATCACTGGGAAGAAGAACCCTATACTGTGTTACCATCGACGCTTAGCAATGAAAAGACATGCCTTATCAGCAAAGATGGAGGAAAAACAACAGCTGTCGTTTCTAGAGATCGCTTAAAGAAATGTCCTGAACAACTAAGAACCCCTGAAGAAAGTCCCAACCCTTTGCCAGTTCAAGAACCAAAAGAAAAGATGATCCATACTGTACTTGGAGATTTTCCAGCAAGTTGGCCTCAATACAATGGAGCAGTAGTTATTCCAGTCATTACATTCCCTCAATCTAGAGAAGTAAGAGAACCAGAAGAACCTGTTCAGAACCTGGAAGAGCCAAATGTAGCTGAAGCAGAAGACCATGCACTGGTATCAATACCCAGTACACCCATTATTCACATTGAGACACATACATCGGGTGGGAGGACACAACCTCAGACAGATGACAGCATAGTACTGCGTAGATCAACCCGCAGCAACTTTGGTCAGCTCCCATTACGCTATAGAGAAAGTACAGTTTAGTTCAAAGTGACGGTATGAAAGGTAATGTTTAACCTGTTTACAGTTAGGTAACGTTTAAGCGAAATGTGCCCACAAGGACTATTGTGAGACCTCTTTAAAATGTTTTGTTTGCACTAGTTTACGTGCACTTTAAAAATGGACCACCGGTTATGAACTGGATTTAACCACAAACTTTTGCATTGTAAAAAGTTACCTCCTTGGTATCAACCACAGAGTCTGCCTGTTGAGGGGCATGGCTCTGCACCAACAAGGGGGCACGCCTGTTTATGGGGCCTGCCCTCCAACACTCGGAAGCGGGTACGCCTGTTTATGGGGCCTACCTTACACCACTCCCCTCAGGAGAGGAAGATTGGAGGAAAGGTCTGGGGAATGTGATGGCCCAGCCCTGGTCACCAAAAGGACCGGCGACCTACCTCCTGGAGGTTTTTGGGTGGGGTTCGGACATGTGGGTGGTTGGTGGTGGAATGGTACCTGGTATGTTTAAATGTAAATAATTGCCCCTGTGTGGGAAAAGTTTGTATTTACCTTTTTCTCTTGTCTTTGCAGCCCGAGGACGTGCTGATGATAACTAAGGGGGAATGTGGCGCCCCTGACCTGGTCAGGCACCACAGAGTATTGCACCCATGCGGGAACAATGCTTCCAGGTAATCTCCAAAGGCCAGGATGAGGTGCACACACAAACATATAGTGACCAGGCCTCCCACATTACCAGAGGGGACCCTTGGGTAGCCAGTAGGGGTTAACTTTCAATTCCCAGCTGGGGGTGTGTTCAGGGGCTGGTTGCTAGGAAGCAGGGCAGAGAGAGAGAGGAAGGAGGGGAGTCTGGAGGAAGAAGTTGAAGTGTGAGGAAGCAGGGCAGAGGAGCTCTAGAGTGTGAGACAGGTCCTGAGGAGTGCAGTAGCTGAAAGCGGGGGAGAAAGGGTACCGTGGGTCGGCCTGAAAATCATCCAGAGAGAAGGGTGGCTGAGTACGGAGATCCCGGTATCCGAGCACACAAGGGGAACTAGATCCCCAGTACAGGCAGCAGATCATCCAGAGCTGCTTAACCTACAGGTGGAGGGGGTACTTCATGCCCTCACCACGACTACACAGAGCTTGAGCCAAGCAGCAATCACCAGGCCCATAAGGGGACAGGGCCAGAAGCCATCCCACCAAGGCCACGCTGCCGGCAGACGAGCCAGGGAGAGGGGAGCAGGGTGGTAACAGCTTCCCTGGAGGGGTCCTACCACGCTTCAAGCAAAGGATCCTCCTAAAACAGAAAGAGTGCAAGGAAGGCGAGTGGACAGCTACCCTCAGAACGGCCTCCTGGAATTCCTGGTTCAACCTGGTTATCACAGTGTCGCCCGGGCATCTCACCGTGACCTCCAAACAGTGAGTAAACACGTTAAAAGACTTCTTGGACTGTGTTTGAGTCATTCTGCGACCTGTGGTCCCACACACATACACCGGGGCCTGGGGCTTGCCTCACTCTCAGGGGGCTAATATACTGACTGCACCCACCATCAGCCCCAGGCATCCCTTAATCTGCAGTGGCGGTCCCCGCTGACCGCAATACTGAGAGTGGCGTCACGACAATCCTAAAAGAAGGTTCCCTACCTGTGACCAGACTGTTCCATCCACGTGGAGTCCCTGAAGGTACTGCACCGACACATACTAGCGGGGCTTCACAGTAGCACCTAACACTTTAATGAAACTATTTGTACTTTCATATTGGGGTCTTGACCCTTTTCAAAAAGCATACTTGTGGTATGGATTTTATTTATTTGTTTCATGCAAAAACAGTTTTATTAAATATGTAAATAAGAATTCTTTGGTGCACCCTTATCATTGCCAAGAGTTCAGTTCGGTACACCATTCCACTCCCTCAATTACTATCCTACTCCCCTTATGATTAGTGATGGGCGATCTGTAAAGTTCAGGGATAGTAACGATCACATAGTGATCGTGTGCACGAACCCGATCACGAGCCTTTCTGGGAAGCTTGTGTTACAGATCGGGTCCAGATCGAGTCCAGGGGCTGTAAAAAAAAAGCACATTATTAAAAACATTATGATTATACATACAGGTCCCGCGACGTGTCCTGCAGACTCTGTCTCCCGGCTGCTTCTGCTTCCGAGTCCGATCATTGTTGTGCCGCCCGGTAACCAGCACTGACTTACAGGACTTACATGATGATCGACGCCACGCCAAGGGGCACTGCTTGTATTAAATCCTCAGTTCTGCATAAACTGATATTGCAAGAGCTGAGTGCTCATACAATGGGATCGTCTTGACTGCAGCGGCGGCTCGCTGCATACAGAACACACAGCAGTGAATACCCAATGGTGATAGGAGACAAAGATGACAGTGTGCACACTCTAACACTGCATGTGCTTGTCACGGTTGTCTCCCTGCTGTTTTGAGACTAGTGACAGCCTTAGGACAGGAGCCTCCCATCTCCATCTTTCCTTTCCTTTGGCGTCTCATGAGTTAATTTCAGGTTTTCTTGCCAGCAGCTCTGTGCAGGGCAGGTCAGCTGTAGCTGCTTTGGGTCCACGCCCATTTAGGTTGGAGCTTTCCCAGCAGTCCTTGCTGCTGTTAGAATAATTTCTTCTTTTGCCAGCCTTGTGGAAGGAACTGCTGAGGTTTTGGCCTGTGCCCATCCACCTGCTACTATTGAGTCCGTCTTCTACGGTGAAGTTTGGTGTTTTGTACTCTTCTGCTTTTTTATCCCATCTGTCTTCCCAGTCCATCTGTGTTTATTAGCGGGGAGTCTAGTGAACTCGTTGGCCTACTCACTAGACTGGGTGAGTTTAGGGCCAGATGAGGGACCCAGGTATTCTGCTTGCCAATAGGTTGAAGGAACCTGTATAGGGACACTAGGGAGCTCAGGAGTCATCTTGAGGTGAGTGCAGGAGGTTCCCTTAGCAGCAGGGACCTCTATTGTATCGCGACCACAGTGTTTCCCCCTTTTATGTGATGTTTGGTAGTGCGTCAGACGCCCATTGGTCTGATCGTGTGTGTCGCGCATTATATACGTACATATTTGGCAGCGCTTGGTTTGCACTTCTGTTTGCATCAGTCACCCACTGCTGTCTGATTCTGTATGCAGCGATCGGCCACAGCATATGGGAGAGGGGGATCAGGGGGCATCTTCACTCAGCTAAAGTTATAGCACCTGACCATAGTTCAATAGTGATTAGGTTCCCAAATATATTTAAAGCTTTTCACAATTTTTTCAAATCTCGTCAGAATCAGGAAGATTTTACAAATTATCTACACAGTTTTCCAATTACTGGACTATGGCCTCCACTTATTTTTCCATATCCGTTTTTAACTGAACTATTGTATCACTGATCTACTGCTACTTCAATATAGGAGACCAAATGCCACATGATAGCTTCAAGTACCAGGAAGGATTAGAAAATGCTGTGACAGTGTGTGATCTCTTGGCTCTTGCAGTGTCGGTGTGTGCAGGCTGAGGATTCAGAACAGGTAGAGTACGGTTAATCATGACAAGTTGAGGAACGTGATAATTAAGGGAACTGAAAGATGTACTGAGAACTTGGCCACCAAGTCCACCAAAACCCCCTCATTTACATATCGAGTGTGTAGTATAACTGTTTTTACATGAAGCTAAATAATTAAAATCTGTACTGTACATGTGTTTTCACCAGAGCTTAGTCTCCTAGAAGAATGTACAAGAAGTTCAATTTAGGTACTTCCCTTTTTCACCACTCTGTCTGACATTATAACGTCCAAAATGGCGTCCCCACGCTGTCCTGCCCCTCTCCCCCGGTGGGGACGTCAGCTGGCTCCATTCCCGTCCATGCTGTTGTTTCCCATAGGTTGCATTCTCATGGCAGACTTCCTGCATCTACTTTAGGGAATCGCATGCGGCCATGCCCCCTTTCTTAAGGGACCAGAGTACCCTTAACACAGAAGTACCTCTCCGGTCATCTGAAAAGCTGCAGGTATTAAGGCACCTCTGCCCTACGGGAGGTGCCTGGGCAACGAGTCTGAAAATGTTGCTAGTTCTTAAGGGGGCTTTACACGCTACGATATCGTTAATGTTAGGTCGCCGGGGTCAAGTTGTTAGTGACGCACATCCGGCGTCATTAACGATATCGCAGCGTGTAATACTTACCAGCGACCTTAGGCGACCTCAAAAATGGTGAAAATCGTTCACCATGGAGAGGTCGTCCCAAAGTCAAAAATCGGTAAGGGTTGTTTAGCGTTGTGGTTCATCGCTTATGCGGCAGCACACATCGCTATGTGTGACACCGCATGAGCGAGGAACGTCTCCTTACCTGCCACCGGCCCCAATGAGGAAGGAAGGAGGTGGGTGGGATGTTACGTCCTGCTCATCTCCGCCCCTCTGCTTTGATTGGCCGGCCGCTTAGTAACATTGCGGTGACGTCGCTGTGATGCCGAACGTCCCTCCCCCTTGAAGGAGGGATTGTTCTGCAGTCACAGCGACGCCGCTGACCAGGTAAGTATGTGTGACGCTGCCGTAGCGATAATGTTTGCTACGGCAGCGATCACAAACAATCGCATGCGCGACGGGGGCGGGTACTTATACGGTCGCTATCGCTAGAAATTGCTAGCGATATCGCTACCGTGTAAAGCCCCCTTTAGGCCCCTTAGCTGCTGCCGCTGTTACATCATGCTACTTCTGCTGCTGACATATGTTTATGTTTTAGAATACTGCTGCTGATATCTCTATCCTGCCGCTGCTGCTACAAGCTGGCACCTTGGACGCTAACCACAATACCCGCTGCTGTGAAGTATCACCAGTAGCTGCTGCTGCCACATCCATCCATCCATACAACCATCCAACCATGCTGGACAAAACCTTGACACATGCTGCCGTTGTTACCTATTTCAAGAGACTGTCTCTCCCGTACCCCTGGGGCCAGCCGTCACAGCATCAGTCTTCCCAAACGGCACACAAACTCACACCTGCAACGTAAGGCTACGTTCACACATCAGTTTTTTGGCATCAGGCACAATCCGACATGTGCCTGATGCAACGGATCTGGTGCAGAATATGCAAAAACGGATGCGCGTGATCTTTTTTTTGAAGGAAGATCCGGTATACCTGATCCGTCAAAAAACGGATCCGGCGCATCTGTTTTTTTGCATCTGGTTCATTCGTTTTTTTGCTGGATCCATTTTTTTCAATAAATTGGAGCATGCTCAGTTTAAAAAAACGGATCCGACGGCCACATCCGTTTTTTGCCGCATCGCGCCGGATCCGGCGTCCATAGGCTTCCATTGTAAATCACGTCGTATCGCGCCGGGTCCGGAGACAAAAAACGTTCAATGAGACATTTCACCCGGTTGCCGCATTGAGTAATTACGCCGGATCCGTCAAAAGTCGGATGCAATGCAAGGCCATCAGGCACAATCCGGAGCTAATACAAATCAATGTGGATAAAACGGATCCGGCGCCGGATCCGTTTTATCAGGTTTTTTTTCGGATTGTGCCTGATGGAAAAAAACTGATGTGTGAACGTAGCCTAACACCCTCACCATTAGAGGCTCTGGTGAAAACCAGGTGTGGGTTCGTAGTCAAGCCTATGACTTTGTCTTGATTATTTTGTTAAAGACCTTAAATAACTTAGGTCCTACTGACAAACCCATCTAGTGAAGCTTCAATGCTTGTCACTCACACAGATGAAAACATTTCAGACTGACGGCAGTACAAGACGTGGTTGAAGGCTTCTGTAAACATAGAAAGTTCTCTCACCACTTTGACAAATTTGAGTTGGCTCCTTGTTTGCATCTTGTTTGTTTCCTGTCAGAATGTGATATGTAGATATCCTCGTAGAGATGTTACCCAACGTGGACTTTCTTCACATAGAAATGTAATTCAAGTTGACATTGCGGAGAAAGTGAAGTAAATGCAAGTCACTTGAGCAGACGTGTAATATGTCTTTCATCAGACTTGCCGTGGAATCTGATCTCATATCCCAATCACATTGTTAGTGTTAAAACTTTTGTCTGGAAGAGAATCTGAAGGCCCTTTAGTCGATAAATATAAAAAATCTGGATAATCAGGAGGGATGGCTTCCACGATCCACCTATTCTCAAGTGCTTTAAAGTATGTGAACTGGAAAGTTCATATCTAAATCATGATCATTTTTACTTTTTATGTAATTTTTTATTAAAATTCAAAGAAATAGTGGAAGGCATCAGAAGAATACAAATAATAGGAGGGCGTGCCCAGGACATTAAGGAATTTAGGCAATTTTTAGGAACAGTAAGGGCACCAAACCAAGAAATCTAACTCAGAAAGATAAACATAAATAAATAAAAAAAAATACTAAAAATATATCTAAAGCAATAAAGTAGGTATTTTTTCTTTATTTCATGCATTGAACCAATTATTAAATAACCAAAGAAAAAACCCGTGGGAAATTAAAGGAAATAAATAATATAGAGAAAAGTTTTTGAATTTAGGAAGAGAGATCAAAAGTCGTTTCTATTTGTAACAATTCACCATACAAGGGGTCCTTGTTGCTCCATTCAGCCGACATCTTTTATGTTTTGATTTGGCTTAATATTTCCAATGATGATGTCACGCTAGTGGTCATGGGAGCCACAATGGAGTTGTTCTTCTCACTGGAAGCAGCGGGGAGACCTCTATGCCAGGTACAATCACACACACAACACTTCCTAATCCAGGCCAGAAGGGGGAGCTCAAGTCCTGGTTGGGGCGAGCTTCCCTGTGCATTCTGGGCTGAGGAGGGGTTAGAGAGAGAGGAACAGGAAGAGAAAACTAGGAACTCTAGTAGTAGTGAAAGAAAACAGTCGCTGTTAGACAGCTGTCTCAAGCTTTCCAGGACCGAGTGCTGAATAAAGACGCCGGGGTCCTCGACTGTCGGGTACTAATGGCTCAGCAGTAAACCCGGAGGTCAGGAGGTTCCTCACCGCCTGGCCCAACAGAGACTCCCAAGGTGCAGTATCATAAAAGAGCTCGAAGCTACAGAAATACCAGCGGGCTCTAAATCCGGCTTGTACTGCCCGCCACAAGGGACAAGGCAAATTACACCTAGGAAAAGGGACGCTGTGCTGCTCCAGGCCACAGCGACCCACAGTCAGAGCGCAATAAGGAAGGCCTCCAACGTACCTGATAGAGAAGGCATTCCTCCCGACTGACCGGACAACTGTAACCTGGGACTATAACAACTGACCAGTAAAAGGTAAAGGAAACTACCAACCTGTGTCGGCCAGTTACTGTCGGTGTCCTCAGCCCCGCTCCCCAGTGTATAACACCATAGACTACCACCCTCATCATCCTCCCCGGGGCCCGCTCCACCTGTGGGGAGCAGAACCATCTTAGCTGTTACAGCCATCCGCACCAGAGGACAGTGACAGCAGCAGCGGCTATTTCCTTGCTGCGTACCTCAGGTGGCGTCATAATAATAATAATAATATTTATTCATTTATATAGCGCTGTTAATTCCACAGCACTTTACATACATTGGCAACACTATCCCCATTGGGGCTCACAATCTAAAGTCCTTATTAGTATGTTTTTGGAGTGTGGGAGGAAACCGGAGTACCCGGAGGAAACCCACCCAAACACGGGGAGAACATACAAACTCCTTGCAGATGGTGTCCTTGGTGATATTTGAAGCCAGGACCCCAGTGCTGCAAGACCGCAGTGCTAACCACTGAGCCACCACAAGACTGCAGTGCTAACCACTGAGCCACCATGCTGCCCATGTCATGAGACAAAACCTCCTCCATCATACCCCCCCTTCTTTATTGTACACCTCGGGGCCAAAAAACCGAGCAAGGGCCACCCGTGACATCCCCAGACCCGACATCGCTGAGCCCGGCGACAAGTGAAGTTAACCCCTTGCCCCGTGGGTGCTACACTGGGAATGGGGAAGTATCAAGTGATTAATGAAAGGTAAGGGAAGGGGACCTCTGCATCTAGGGAAGGGGGAGATGGTGGCCACTGACCAAATATACCACTGGTCGCTGGGGTCCCTCACCACCCTATATAGGTTTCCAAAAAAACAGAAATGTTCGGCACCAACATCCACACACACAGCTCCACTATACACTCCACAATGTGCGGTACAGCAGGGAAGCTAGTAAGGAGACAAACCAAACACAGTGGTGCAACACCTCCAAGGAAAACATCAAACAATCTCCAGCAAAAAAAGAAGAAAAAAGGTGGCGCTCACCAAATGGTGATCTTCATTTATTTAGAAAAAGGAGACATCAAAAAGCAGGAAGTCTGGACCCGATGAAGTGCCCATGAGCGCGAAATGGCCACCGTCATCTCTGACGCTCCCTGCATCCTTCCCTGCTTTTTGATGTCCCCTTTTTCTAAATAAATGAAGCTTACCATTTGGTGAGCGCACCTTTTTTCTTTCCTAGATAGGTTTAGCACCTATGCGCCCATACCTGACTCCAGGTATCCCTAATGCTGGACCTTAACTAGGAAACGGGTTTGATGAGCACTTCATCAACCCCACTAAACGCTAAAGGAAGAAACAAGGAGGCCAAAGGGGGGAAAAGTGCATGAACTATTTATCTACTGTTAAAACCGCACAGTTTGAGTCAGCTCACCCTTGTGCGCTCTTGCATTCCGTTCCTGCTTCAGTTCGGAGGTGCACGCTGTGTGGTGCGTGGCAATAGGAAAAGCAAAGTTTTATTTTCTCCGGAGATGCACTACGGACTTGAGGATTATTTCAAAATTGCACTTTTATTAAATAACAATCATTCTATCGGTCAACAGTAAAAAACCCACTCCACGCAGGGAGGGGGACATGTGCTATGCGTTTCAACCACCTTAGTGGTCTTAAGGCCCCGTTAAATGCAATGACATCGCTAACGAGATATTGCTGGGGTCACGGAATTAGTGTCGCACATCCGGCGTCGTTAGTGACGTCGTTGCGTGTGACACCTACGAGTGATCGCTAACGATCCGAAATACGCCAAAAATCGTTGATCGTTGGCACGTCGTTCCTTTCCCAAATATCGTTGCTCATTTTAGACGCAGGTTGTTCATCGTTCCTGAGGAAGCACACATCGCTATGTGTGACACCCTGAGAATGACGAACAACACCATACCTGTGTCCTCCGGTAACAAGGTGGGAGTGACTTTCATGTGGCTGCTCTCCGCCCCTCCGCTTCTATTGCATGCCTGCCGTGTGATGTCACTGTGACGCCGCACGAACCAGCCCCTTAAAAAAGAGTTTGTTTGCCGGCCACAGCAACGTTGCTAGGAAGGTATGTGCGTGTGACGCGTACTAGCGATATTGTTCGCCACGGACAGCGATTTGCCTGTGGCGCACGCACGAATGTGGCGGGTGCGATCGCTAGCGATGTCAGTAGAACTGCGTGGAATGGGTTTTTTCCTGTTGACCGATGGAATGATTGTTATTTAATAAATGTGCAATTTTGAAATAATCCTCGGAGAAAAAAACTTTGTTCATTTGTCTACTGTTGACTTGGGCAGAAGTTTTGCAAACTTCAGCAACGATATCACAGATGAGTACAAGCCACCTGCTTGCAATAAGAGCTTGACTGAACTGAATAATATCACCAGCACCAGTCCAGGGAAGATGTGAATATTTAAGTATAAGGGCAATACTGAAAATCAGTTGCTGGACAAATGTTTTGCTCCCCTGGATCGTAAAGGGGAATAGATGAAAATCCAGCAGGAACGCTACATAGTACAATGAATACTAACAGCAGGAACAATAGAAAGTCAGGGAGCATTTTGAGCGCCATTCGTCTAGTATTCCCCCATACCTAGAATGACAGGCGAGGGCAAAGCAGGACTTGACTGAGCCGTGAGCCGCCATGGAAGCCTACAGATAAGCGTGGCATTGTATTTCTAGAGGAAAAAGAAACACTTCCAGTAAACACGGAAAATCCCTAGAAATGGAACATGTTCTTGCAATAAACATTGATAAATTCCAAACATACAAGAAACTAGACGTGATGATAACTTCACAATGTATACTTCTTATATCCCCCGCTGACTTTCATTTCACTGTTGGATATTTCACAAACACGTCAACAGATCCGGGAAATAACTGATGTTGATTGCGGCTTGTAAATGTCAAAGACATTCATCTTCCAATTTATGATCCCAACAATCAAACCCCTGATTGCTCTCCGTATCACATAAACAGGATTTACTTATGTTTAAACAAGACTTGTTTATTTGTTGCCTTTTCGGACTATTACAATAGAGTAACGCTAAAATAACATTAGTGACAGTCAATGCACAAAATGTGTCCGTCCGCGTTGCACGGATTGTTTATGGAACGCTGTTTATGTTACAGATAACTTACTTTACCGAAGATTCCCATGAGATCCGTAGATAATGAAAACGAAATACAGCAAATGCACAGCTTTGGGGGGAACATGGAATGAATATTTATTTTCGGAGCCGGGCAGAGATGGATTAATATTGATAAAATGTTTCTTTTTTTCATTTCAGATTACGGACAATAATGTCATAATAATGTCATAGCATAAAATGTATGCTAACCCATGATCCGAAGTTTACTTTATGCAACTTATCATTTATGTCAAAAATAGCAGTTGCCTAGTGATAGTTATAGTAAATCATCAGATGTTATAACAGCTGACTCTTCATATGTGGCAAATTCTTAAAAAAATGAGAAAATGAAGCCAAATATTCAATTCATTTCCACCCACCCCATGCAATGACTAAGGGGTACATTGCACGCTGCGACATCGCAAGCCGATGATAGCGATGCCGAGCGCGATAGTACTCGCCCCCGTCGCACATGCAATATCTTGTGATAGCTGCCGTAGCGAACATTATCGCTACGACAGCTTCACACGCACTTACGCGCCCTGCGATGTCGCTCTGGCTGGCGACCCGCCTCCTTCTTAAGCGACGTCACACGGGAGGCGGCCAATAGAAGCAGAGGGGCGGAGATGAGCGGGACGTAAACATCCCGCCCACCTCCTTCCTTCCGCATTGGCGGTGGAGGTAGGTAAGGAGATGTTCCTTGCTCCTGCGGCTTCATACACAGCGATGTGTGCTGCCGCAGGAACGAGGAACAACATCGTATCTCCTATTGGTGCGACATTATTGAAATGTCCGACGCCACACAGATCACCAATTTACAACGCTTTTGCGATTGTTTATCGGCGCATCTAGGCTTTACACGTTGCGACGTCGTTACCGGCGCCGCATGTGCGTCACTTTCAATTTGACCCCGACGATATCGCAGTAGCGATGTCACAACGTGCAACGTACCCCTTACACTGATCAGCTATATAGTACATCCACTTGCGTAATACTATGGATGCCCCCCACATGCTGCCAAAATTATTGTGACCCTACAAGGCATTTTTTCTAAAAGAACTCTTAGGGCTCATTCAGATATCCATTTTTTTTCCCACATATGTGTCATGAGTTTATCTTGCTCAGAGGAAACCCTGATTGAATCTGCTGTCAGAATGTCACAAGACAGCTGCACTACTGTTATTAGATAACATCTCAAGCACCATTTCCTGCCTGGCTGCAGGCTGTAGCTTCCAATCTCAGGTGCGGCTCTTTGGGATCACTGCCCTACCTTATTTAATTAATGTGATCTGATCACATGATGTTTGTGATAGAAACTGAGTCCCTTATTTCTATGTGGTTCATTTTGAAAGCAGCGTCCCCTGAAGACGTTTGTCTTGTGTGCAGAGGTGGTGTTTGCTGCACTGGAGCCGCCTGGAGTGTGTTTATTTTTCATGTCTATTTCCCCTGTCTGTTTTCCTACCCTTGCATTTCTTTATTGTAGTGGCGAGTGTAGTGATCCTGTAGGCCTGCTCACTAGCCAGGGTGAGTGTCGGGTTAACTGAGGCCTAAGATATCTACCTTGCTGACAGGCTGCAAGAACCTGTATAAGGACGCTAGAGAGCTAAGGAATCAGCTTGAGGGGAGTTCAGGAGGTGCCACCTCACCCCTCTCCCTAGTGGCAGGGACCTCTGTTGTATTGTGATACCTGTGTGTTACTACATCTTTTGGGGGTTTACCAGGTACCAGGTAAACCCTGAGAGTCACGTATGAGAAAATCCAAGTGATGTTTTTTTTGTTTTCTTTTTAATCAGACTTTGATTGGAGTGTGGTCCAAGTATCATCAGTTTTGTTTGTACATAAAAAAATAAAATATTCCCAACCTTCTCAATTCTGACAACCTTTGAAAATCAGACCGGACTCAGAAGTCAGCCATTGGAGCAAAAATTGACGAATTTCTGTGATTTTCCACTTGATCCACCAAAAATCATAGAACATATGAATGGCCCCATAGACTATGTTCACACACTGAATCTTTTACTGCGTTTTTGGTGCATTTTTGAGGTCACGAAGATGCACATAAATGCATGCATTTCCTTCACCCAGCAAAGTCTATGAGATGTCTATTTTGCTATCTTTTTTGGTTGCATCTTGGCTGCGTTTTTGAATATGCAGCATGCCAATTCTTTTTGCATTTTTGCCAGCATTTTGAGCCCTTCCAGTCAATAGATTTGACTTAAAACACACATTATGGACTGCATAGTAACCCTTTCCTTGGTATGATGGTCCCCAGTAACACCCTCAGTGTATTACAGCCTTCTGTTGCCTAAACTGTATGATGACTTACAGTAGCCCTACTTACTTTGTTTGATGGGCCCCGATACCCCACCACTGTTTGATGACTCTCAGTAGCCCTACACACACACTATATAGTGGACCTCAGTAGTCTCTCCACCCCCAACACTGTATGATGTCCTCCAGTTTTCCTCCTCCCTGTATGGATGATCCCTAGTAGTCCTCCGATACTATATGGATGGTTACCTGTAGTCCACCAACACTGTATGGATGGTTACCAGTAGTCCTATAATCCACCCACACTGTATGATGACTCCCATTAGTCTCCCCATCAGTGCTATGAAAATAAATAAATAAAAATCTTATACTCATCCCAGCCCTCACCCATCTCTTCAACCTATCACTAACAAGTGGTGTATTCCCCTCATGCTTTAAACATGCCTCCATTACACCCATCCTCAAAAAGCCCTCCCTTGACCCATCCTCTGTGTCAAACTATCGCCCCATATCACTTCTCCCCTATGCCCCAAAACTACTGGAACAGCATGTCCATCTTGAATTGTCCTCATACCTCTCCTCCTGCTCCCTTTTTGACCGGCTACAATCTGGCTTCCGACCACATCACTCTACTGAAACTGCCCTAACCAAAGTCCCCAATGATCTACTTACCGCCAAAGCCAAGCGACACTACTCTATCATCCTCCTCCTGGACCTGTCCTCTGCCTTCGACACAGTAGACCATTCCCTCCTACTACAGATTCTCTCATCTCTGGGCATCACAGACTTGGCCCTATCTTGGATCTCCTCATACCTAACCGACCGAACTTTCAGCGTCTCCCACTCTCACACCACTTCCTCATCTCGCCCCCTATCTGTCAGTGTCCCCCAAGGCTCAGTTCTTGGACCCCTGCTGTTCTCCATCTACACCTTTGGCCTGGGACAGCTCATAGAGTCCCACGGCTTTCAGTATCATCTCTTTGCCGATGACACACAGATCTACCTCTCTGGACCTGACATTACCTCTCTACTAACCAAAATTCCACAATGTCTGTCTGCTATTTAATCTTTCTTCTCTGCGTGATTCCTAAAGCTTTACATGGACAAAACAGAGTTCATTGTCTTTCCTCCTCCTCACTCATTTCCTCCAGCAAGCCTTTCCATCAAACCTGATGGTTGCTCACTCTCCCCAGTCTCACAAGCTCGTTGCCTTGGAGTAACCCTCAACTCTGCTCTATCCTTCAAGCCACACATCCAAGCCCTCTTCACCTTATGCAGACTACAACTCAAAAATATCTAACAGATCCTTGCTTTCCTTAACCAAGAATCAGCAAAAACATTAGTGCATGCCCTCATCATCTCCCGCCTCGACTACTGCAACCTCCTGCTCTCTGGCCTCCCTTCCAACACTCTTGCACCCCTCCAATCTATCCTAAACTCTGCGGCCCGCTTAATCCACCTCTCCCCTCGCTATTCCCCAGCCTCGCCACTCTGTCAATCCCTTCACTGGCTTCCCATCGCCCAACGACTCCAGTTCAAAACATTAACCATGACATACAAAGCCATCCACAACCTGTCTCCTCCTTACAACTGTGACCTAGTCTCCCGGTACCTACGTGCACGCAACCTCAGATCACCACAAGATCTCCTTCTCTACTCCTCTCTTATCTCCTCTTCTCACAATCGCGTACAAGATTTCCCCCGTGCCTCCCCCATACTCTGGAATGCTCTACCTCAGCATATCTGACTCTCCCCTACCGTGGAAAGCTTCAAGAGGAACCTCACGACCCACCTCTTCCAACAAGCCTACAACCTACAATAGCCCTCAGTCCAGAACACCACTGTGTAACCAGCTCTGTCCTCACCTATTGTACCATCACCCATTCCCTGTAGGCTGTGAGCCCTCGCGGGCAGGGTCCTCTCTCCTCCTATACCAGTCTGTTTTGTACTGTTAATAATTGTTGTACATATACCCTCTTTCACTTGTAAAGCGCCATGTAATAAATGGTGCTTTAATAATAAATGATAATAATAATAATAATAATAATAATAATAATAATAATAATAATAATAATACTCACTAACCATGGATCCTGAGGGTCCGCCGGAAGACAAGACCAAGGCGTGGGTCGCCAATTGCACGCAGACTCCTGATGAGATAATGTCCTCGTGCCCTGCCCCTCTTCCATGTGTCTACTTGCTTTTCTGTAGACCGCAGGCCATAATCGACTTGCGGTCTACACAACAGAGAGCGGTAGAGCAGAGAGACCACATCTCCCTCTTTCACTGCAGAGGTTACCTGTATCAGTGCCCTACACACCCAAATACAGTTCAGAGTGGCGATAGCTCCAGGTGGGTGCCTATGAGTGAGGGGCCCGGGGAGACCGCAATCTCTACCTCCCCGCTAGAGAGCTACGCTACTGGGTCAGACACAGGGATCTTTGCTTTTTACCGTCTGTTTCTGACCAGGAGTGATAAGTTATGCCAGACACATATAAAATAATGCAGACCTGTGTAGTCATGAGGCACAAAGTGAACATGGCTTAAAAGTTTAATCTCAAGCGATGTGGTAAATAAGGAGACAGATGACTTAAAAGGAATTTCCATTACTTTCATGAAATATTCTGTTTTCTTCATCTCTGTGCTACAACATAATTACTTTTCAGGCCAATATGTTTTAACTGCTCCAAATCCTAAAAAATGAAAACATTCATGCGCCACATAATCCATTAGAGAATATTTATGATGATCATTGTGGGCAATTTTAAGATGATTTCATTCTGCTGATGAAGTGACAGATGTATACATTAACATATACATCAGTACACATCATCTACAGGAGGGCGAGGCTCTATATTTTGCAATTTTTTTTGTATTAAGCTCACATTTATACAGATATTTTAAAAAAATATATATTAATTTAACTATACAAACACAAACTTTGATTAAAGGGACGCTGCGCATATAGCTGAAAGTATCGGGAAAAGTAGAAAAGTATTCACAAACATAAAAGGTTTTTGATGTTTGGATATGATAAAAATTGATCTTTATCCAAATAGTATATTCTATACAGATGACAATGATGTAGTTGAATAACAAGAAAAAAATAGAAATAAAAAAGCCTTGTGTCATAACGCATTGAACCCGCACAAGTGTCTTGAGAATAGGGTGGAATCAGCAGTGCACCGAGTCTCTTGGTCACACCAAGAGTGCACTATGCACCCTAATTAACGTGTTTTATTAGCCTTCAATTTCTACAGAACAGAAACGGCCGTCGGCTCCCAGCGCCTCTGTGGCACCCTTGAGGCACTTGTCGCCACAGGGTACTGCACCCCAATTAGGGTGCGGTATCTATCTCAGGTAAGGAGGGGGTTAATCACCAGTGTTCCACATTCATACACACAACCCACAGCACAGGAGCCTTCACACAGAGTAGGTTGGCTCAGGGTAGGCAAGGGGGTGGCCATACGAACATGGACTTCCCGGTCACTGAAGCCAGCCACCTGGGGGCGGGTTCCACTAGGAGTAGAAATAGACACAACACACACACACATCAAAAACAGACCCATTGGGACCATAGTTCTGGCAACACATCTCCGGAAAACTTGGACTTTACTGGGCCCTGGGGCTTGGAGCAGGAGCTCAGTCAGGGTACATAACTGCAAAGGAGAACACCCTAGCAATAAGACGCTCACTCCTTCTCTCTCAAAACACTGGTGGTGACCCCTTACTGGATCTGGGAATGAACGGAGCCAATTACGGCAGTGACCAGTGTGACTAAGCTGGTAGCTAAAGTTGCGAGTAAACTACACCTTGTACCCGCAGCGACTGTGTTGGCTCATCCTTACCAGCGCCGCCGCCCAGCACTTAGGTGCCAACGGCCATTACTATCCTCACCATCGACCTGGGGCCTGCTCCGCCTGTGGGGAGCGATACCATCCCAGCTGCCTTAACACCTGCCCCAGAGGGAAACCCGGCAGTGGCGGCTACTACTGGCCGCATACCACAGGTGGCGTCACGACAAACTTTTCCCAATACCCCGCTTCCCCCACTATTTAACTGTACGCCTTGGGGCAATGTTACCGGGCAAGGCCACACCGTGACAATGCCTGACCCAACCCGAAACGACCCGGTGACGAGTAGGCTGACCGCCTGCCCCGTGGGGCACTATACCTCCACATACCATGCAGATCTCCTGCAAGCGCACTTAGGCGGGCTTTGCACGTTGCGACATCGCAAGCCGATGCTGCGATGTCGCACGCGATAGTACCCGCCCCCGTCGCAGGTACGACATCTTGTGATAGCTGGCGTAGCGAAAATTATCGCCACGCCAGCTGCACACGCACTCACCTGCCCTGCGACCGTTGCTCTGGCCGGCGACCCGCCTCCTTCCTAAGGGGGCGGGTCGTGCGGCGTCATAGCGACGTCACACGGCAAGCGGCTAATAGCGGCGGAGGGGCGGAGATGAGCAGGATGTAAACATCCCACCCACCTTCTTCCTTCCGCATAGCCGCCGGCGGCAGGTAAGGAGATGTTCCTCGCTTCTGCAGCTTCACACACAGCGATGTGTGCTGCCGCAGGAACGAGGAACAGCATCGTACCTATCGCGGCCGCGTAATTATGAAAAAGTCGGAGCCTGCACCAATGATACAATAACGACGCTTTTGCGCTTGTTAATCGTATCATCTAGGATTTGCACACAACGATGTCGAAAGTGACGCCGGATGTGCGTCACTTTCGATTTGACCCCACCGACATCGCACGTGCGATGTTGCAACGTGCAAAGCCGCCCTTAGGGTGTGCAGGCACCAATTTTTAAGGGGTCAGAGTTCCCCAATCCAGAAGTACCTCTCAGCCTATAGCTGAGAGGCACTTCATATTTTAGGCACCCTCCCCCTATGTGAGATGCCTGGGTAATGTAGTCTATTCTTAGAGAAGCATTGCTAGTTCTCAGGTCCCTCCCACTTTGCTGTGTGTTCTAACACTTATTTTTATTCTAGTATCCACTGTATCTACTGCACTTTTCCGTACCAGCCATACCTGCTGTACCAGTCATATCTGCTGTACCCCCTGTACCTGCTGCACACACTGTACCATAAATACCTGCCATACTTGTCAAATCCTATATCTCTGCTGGTCCCAGCTGTCCTGGCTACACGTGACTATATCAAAGACGTTAGTATCCTCCCCCGGCCACTGGGTCCAGATATTGTGGTGCCATGTTTCCCTGAGTAGCACCTTGTGGCTGCCAGCAGCCAAGCCAACCTCACCATCAGAGGCTCTGGTGAAAACCCGGAAAGTGCTTAGTCATGCCCCTCAGGTAAACTGGTGCTGTGGCCAAATGGGTCCACCCTTATGCAATACATTTTACAGGTATCCACTACAAGGCTGCGTGCTAAAGGCCACTTTACACACTGCGATATCGGTACCGATATCGCCATCGTGCGTACCCGCCCCCATCGGTTGTGCGACACGGGCAAATCTCTGCCCGTGTCGCACAACATCGACCGGACCCGTCACACTACTTACCTTCCCTGCGACGTCGCTGTGACCGGCGAACCGCCTCCTTTCTAAGGGGGCGGTTCATTCAGCGTCACAGCAGCGTCACTGAACCGCCGCCCAATAGAAGCTGAGGGGCGGAGATGAGCAGGACGAACATCCTGCCCACCTCCTTCCTTCCGCATTGTGGCTGGGAGGCAGGTAAGGAGAGGTTCCTCATTCCTGCGGTGTCACACGGAGCGATGTGTGCTGCCACAGGAACGAGGAACAACTTCGTTACTGCTGCAGTAACGATATTTGAGAACTTACACAAAATTAATTGTTTAAGTGTCAAATACTTTCATTACTATTATCTCCACAATGGAGAGACAAAGAAAGTATGTATACACAGTATATATATATACATATATATATATATATATATATATATATATATACACTAGCTGTAGTACTTGGCGGTGCCCAGGATAGTAATTAACCCTCCGTCACATACAATAGGCCTGACAGGCACATCTCTTTTACTATCATTTCTCCTTCCTCACCAGATTGTTGAAATCCCCTCCCTCCAGGTAGTCTCCTGTCTCTAGCAGCTCTGTGAAACCTCATACCACAGTTGGATTGCAGAGCTTCAGGAGGACAGATATAACTGCGCTAATCTCTCAGGCTCATTGTATGTGAACACGTCACAATCAATAAGGTTGGTATTTTATGTTTTTATTCATCACATGCTCTGCAAGTGTAATTTTTCTGGGGAAACTTCAGGATCTAATTCTGATTGAATATGTGTTTAATAGTACTTAAGGTACCTTAAAATTAAGTTTGTTTCCATAAATTTTCTTTGTAGAGTTTTTTGACAGAGTCGAACTGGGGACTATTTGGTAGGAGTTTTGAAATGTTTGTATTTCAGAGTTATTAGTTTTATGTTAAGTAAATGGTTTTTTTTTTGCACCTGATTATGTGTAGTCTCTTTTATTACATCCCTATGAAGGTCACTGATCACTTTTAGAGCACTGAAATTGCAAACATTAAATATTATAGGTATTTTTCTAGCCTGCGCCTGACAGTCACATTGAATGTGAACTCGTTAGAACCGATATTGTATGTGACGGAGGGTTAAGTGTCTCTCTGTCTCTCTCCCAGTCTCCCATTCTCTCTCTCTCTGACTGTCTCTACCTGTCTGTCTGCCTCTCTCTCTTTCTCTTTCTCTGTCTCTGTGTCCGTGTGTCTATGTGTGTGTCTGTCTCTGTGTTTGTCTGTGCGTGTCTGTGTGACCCTGTCTCTGTGTGTCTCTGTCTATTTCTACTGAAATCTTATTACCTCACACGTAAACTTCTTATACTAAGAATGTCCTTTGTTGTCTATAGCAACCAATCCCAGCTCCTATTAATGACCTGTAGCTTCCAGCTCCATTGAGTTTAATGTAAGCAGATTTTTATTGCGAATAACTGTAAAGCGCGGGGTTAAATTTTCCTCTCAAAACATAGTCTATGACGTTCCTTGAGTCCTATGAGGAGTCTGAGCCAAATTTTGTGATTGTAAATGCGACAGTGAGGATTTCTTTAGCGGACATACACACATACACACACACACACACACACACACACACACACACACACACATACACACACAAACACACACACACACACACACACACATACATACACACATACACACACTACACATTCATACATACATACACACATACACTCAGCTTTATTATCAGCTTTATTATTACACTCAGATTTTAAGATTAATAGTCCATATCATACAAACTATAGTAAATGTTCCTAGCTGTTAGGGCCATCTATTCCTTTTTGATATACAAGTTGTAATATAGAACTTTAGGAGTTAATTGTGGACGGACATATACACACACACACACACACACACACACACACACATACATACATACATACATACATACATACACACATACATACATACATACACACATACATATATACACATATACACTTTCATACATACATACATACACATACACACATACATACACACATACATATATACACATACACACATTCATACATACATACACACACATACACAAATACAGACACGCACACATACCTACATACATACAGACACACACATACACTCAGCTTTATTATCAGCTTTATTATTACACTCAGATTTTAAGATTAATAGTCCATATCATACAAACTATAGTAAATGTTCCTAGCTGTTAGGGCCATCTATTCCTTTTTGATATACAAGTTGTAATATAGAACTTTAGGAGTTAATTGTGGACGGACATATACACACACACACACACACACACACACACACACACACACATACATACATACATACATACACACATACATACATACATACACACATACATATATACACATATACACTTTCATACATACATACATACACATACACACATACATACACACATACATATATACACATACACACATTCATACATACATACACACACATACACAAATACAGACACGCACACATACCTACATACATACAGACACACACATACACTCAGCTTTATTATCAGCTTTATTATTACACTCAGATTTTAAGATTAATAGTCCATATCATACAAACTATAGTAAATGTTCCTAGCTGTTAGGGCCATCTATTCCTTTTTGATATACAAGTTGTAATATAGAACTTTAGGAGTTAATTGTGGACGGACATATACACACACACACACACACACATACATACATACATACATACATACATACATACACACATACATACACACATACATATATACACATACACACATTCATACATACATACACACACATACACAAATACAGACACGCACACATACCTACATACATACAGACACACACATACACTCAGCTTTATTATCAGCTTTATTATTAAACTCAGATTTTAAGATTAATAGTCGATATCATACAAACTATTGTAAATGTTCCTGGCTGTTAGGGGCATCTATTCCTTTTCGATATACAAGCTGTAATATAGCACTTTAGGAGTTAATTGTGGACGGACGCTTTATTAAATTCAGTCTCAATGTATCATTTAGTCGTGGATCATGTTGTTGCACCATATACTACACAATCTTGTGAATGTTACCATTTACCTTGTTACAAATTAACACATGCAGTTTGTTCATCTGCTTGAATGTAGCAGGTTGTCACTCACAGAAACACAATCAGAAAGCTGAGAAAAATATCAGATTTGTTACTTCTTGTTTTCTGCGCACAATTGTTAAACTACTAATTAAAACCAGGATTTTGTGTATTTTTGTTATTTAAAATGTAAAAGCTCTTTTACCAGACACTGTAAGTGCGATTCACAAACATGGGGGCGTCAGGAAGAGAGCAGAGCTATATTTAATTAACGGATGATAGTTTATGTCATGTAGCGAATGCGCAAAACTTGAAAAATGAAATGTTCCTAAAGAAAATGCAAATTGCCACTATGCAAAATGGTTTTAGGTAAAAAATTATTTTCCGAATATGGTTTCATTAAAAATCTTGAAATGTTTGGCTTTTGGAGCCATCATTTATCAGAATACACAGAGAGCTAATGAGTTGCCAGTTCACAACAAGGTATAAAACTCTTAACATTCTTCCTTTAAAGGGAACCAATCACCAGGATTTCCGTATATAACCTAAAGCCAGTGCTGAGTCTATACATACCTGTAGTGGTCAGCTCGGATGTTTAGGTTTTGAAATCCAAGAAAGTAAAGTTTATAAAATCATCAGCTTCTTGAGTGACAGCAGCTAAGAATCAGATAATAGCGGGGAAATATTCAGAGTTATCCCCTCCCCCTGTTAGAATTATCATAAGTATTATACAATCAATTTAATTTTTGACTTGCAGGACCTGTGCTGAGGTCATACCCATGTGACCAGAAGGGGCGGGGCCTCAGCCAACAAAGCTAATACCACAAAACAACATTTTTCTGTTGGCTGAAGCACTGCCCCTTCTGGTCACATGGTTATGACCTCAGCAGAGGCCCTGCAAGTCTAAAATTAAATCGATTGTTCCCTTTAAGGGCTCGTACACGTGGTCGTAACGTTCTCATGTGACAGAATTGGGATGATTATGTAAATAACACTCCATCCTACGTCATGCACACGCGCCTGCGCCGGTGCACTACAATACTTTGATCTGCCCTGCCCTGGGCAGATCAAAGTGCGCCTGCGCAGGACCTCAATCCAGCTAGTGTGGCTGATATAGGACGTGTCATGCACCCAGGCTTCAGAAGAAGGAGGACAAAGATGTCCGAAAGAGGAGGCGCCGATACCGAAGAACGGAGACACCCATCCGACCGGTCTGCACCGCACCGCCCCTTAGGTGAGTATTATAAAGTGATTTTTACGCTCTACACAGCGGCCTGGGCTCCTATATACAGCATGTTAGAATATTGTATATAAGAGCTTACTGGTGGTGGCCGCAGCTTATAGGCCCCAAATCTGGTGACAGGTTCCCATTAATGCTTTTTCTGTGATCATATAAAGCATTGGGACATGTGTACTTCTTTGACAAGTACATCTTGTGAAAGGTGAAGATGCAAAAGCTTAGAATATCCATAGGAACGTGACAAATTACTACACAAGATTATGGTAATTGGGCATTTTTTTCTTAATATCTCTTCTGATTATTGCATTGATTGTCATGACAACAACATCTTCCTTTTGGCTTTGATTGAAAGCTTTTGGGGTTATCTCCTCATTCAAGTATGTTGCAGTTTCGTGCTGGCTCATGTTCAATAGATAATGTTCTGTTGGATGCAGAATAATACATTTATAATCCCTTATCGAGATAGTGAGGGCAATCTTATCATGACAATGCATTCATGTCTCAACAACAAACAGATCTTATTTCACACCCTGTACTAAAAACTATTTGAAGATATTGTCATTAGTAGAGTTGAGCGCGGTTCGTGGTTCGAGGTTCTCCAGTTCTAGGCTCGAGTGACTTTGGGGCCTGTTCTAGATCGAACTAGAACTCGAGCTTTTTGCAAAAGCTCGATAGTTCTAGAAATGTTAGAGAACGGTTCTAGCAGCAAAAAAACAGCTAAATCCTATCTTGGTTTCCGCTGTAATAGTGTAACTCACTCTGTGAATCACACTATTATGACATTTCAGTGTATAGTGTGCGTGAACAGCGCCTTCAGATCACTGCTGTTTCTATAATGGCGATCGCCATTTTTTTTTTTTTTTCCTTGTCTTCCTTCCCTAAGCGCGCGCGTGTAGTGGGGCGGGCCAGCATGTCAGCCAATCCCAGACACACACACAGCTAAGTGGACTTTTAGCCAGAGAAGCAACGGCATGTGTGATAGGATGTCCATGTCACATGTCCCTGCATTATAAAACCGGACATTTTCCTCCAGGACGCCATTATCTCTTCTGCGTCTTTGGTGTCAGACATCACTGTCGCAGCTCCGTCCTCCTGAGTCCTATCGCCGATACAGCTGTATGCGCTGCATACACAGCGTTAGACAGCATAGGGAGAGCACTTTCTAGCAGTCCTTTTAAGGGCTCAAACCGGCAGGGTCAGAGTTAAGGTGACAGGTCCTGAAAACAGCGACAGCGTCTGTGTAGCCAAGGTCAGGGATTTCCTCCCTGCATTTCCCTATTAGGAGGGAATAGAAAGGCAGGCTTCCTTTCCTCTACCCAGAGCCCCACAATCCTGGCACTGTACCCTCCTGTCCTCTGCACACTCCAACTCATTATAACTAAGCCATTATACTAGCAAACACTCAGTGTACCTAGTGGCATCCTATCTGTGGCTATTGGACTTTGCTATAGTCACACTAGTGCAAAGACATTTGCAGAGCACGTCTGCCTGCATTGCACACTCCAACTCATTATAACTAAGCCATTATACTAGCAAACACTCAGTGTACCTAGTGGCATCCTATACGTGGCTATTGGACTTTGCTATAGTCCCACTAGTGCAAAGACATTTGCAGAGCGCGTCTGCCTGCATTGCACACTCCAACTCATTATAACTAAGCCATTATACTAGCAAACACTCAGTGTACCTAGTGGCATCCTATACGTGGCTATTGGACTTTGCTATAGTCCCACTAGTGCAAAGACATTTGCAGAGCGCGTCTGCCTCCATTGCACACTCCAACTCATTATAACTAAGCCATTATACTAGCAAACACTCAGTGTACCTAGTGGCTTCCTATACGTGGCTATTGGACTTTGCTATAGTCCCACTAGTGCAAAGACATTTGCAGCACCTCTGCCTGCATTGCACACTCCAACTCATTATAACTAAGCCATTATACTAGCAAACACTCAGTGTACCTAGTGGCTTCCTATACGTGGCTATTGGACTTTGCTATAGTCCCACTAGTGCAAAGACATTTGCAGAGCGCGTCTGCCTGCATTGCACACTCCAACTCATTATAACTAAGCCATTATACTAGCAAACACTCAGTGTACCTAGTGGCATCCTATACGTGGCTATTGGACTTTGCTATAGTCCCACTAGTGCAAAGACATTTGCAGAGCGCGTCTGCCTGCATTGCACACTCCAACTCATTATAACTAAGCCATTATACTAGCAAACACTCAGTGTACCTAGTGGCATCCTAAACGTGGCTATTGGACTTTGCTATAGTCACACTAGTGCAAAGACATTTGCAGAGCGCGTCTGCCTGCATTGCACACTCCAACTCATTATAACTAAGCCATTAGACTAGCAATTTTTGCTGCTAGTTTAAGGGCCGTAGTTGCATTGTCAGGGATATTTATTCTTTATTATTCTGCTGTTAATAAAGCTAGACCACCACTGCAATCTACACCACCTCTCAATTTTTACTACCACATTTTCAGTCCACAATCTTGTCGCAATCAACATGAGTGGCAAAATGACAGATGCTGGTGGAAAGGGGAAGAGGCGTGGTGGAAAAGGCAAAAAAGGTTTTGTCCGTGGGGAAGGTGGCAAAGCTCCTTTATCATCTGCTGAAGATAGACCATCTACCAGCAAAAGTAAGATGTCTACTACTTACCATGGACAATCCGATGTGCTCCCTTTTTTACGGACACGAACAACAGGAAGAAAGGTAGATGATGGGCAAAAAAGGAAAATGCTTGAATGGATCTCAAGTGGTCCAACAAGTGCCCTCTCAGCCACTTCAAGTACCGCATCCAAAAACCACCAGTCCTCTGAGTTGTCATCCCAATCACACTTGATTTCTCCCAGCTCTGAAGTCTCCATCAGCCTTGCACAGTATGGTGGAACTGAGATGGCTGAGTCTGCAGAGCTGTTCAGTCACACTATAGCCTGGGAATCAGAGGTCTGCTCCCAAGCTACAGTGAGTACAGAACAGGAAATGGTCTGCAGTGATGTGACTCTGATTCAGGCCGTGAGGAACAAGTTTCTGAGCATAATGTTGACCCTTTGTCACAAACTGTAACACCTGTGGTTATAGACAATGAGGAACATTCTGATGAAGATGAGACGCAGATACCCGATTGGGATGACAACTTAAATATTCGGTCAGGGCAAGAAGAGGCTCGGTCTGAGGGGGAGGAAAGTGCAAACACAACAATTGATGACGAAGTTCTAGATCCCACCTACTGTCAACCCCCAGTCAGGCACTCGAGGAGGTCAACAGAGGCGGTGGAGGAGGATGCAACCGACGACGAAGTTACCTTGCGCCTTCCTGGACAGAGTCGCAGCACTGGTAGCACATCTACAACTGCATCCTCAGCCACCACTCTGCCTCTGAGCATTATTCGGGGTGGATCAACAGGTCGCATGGCCTCTAAGCCTTGCCTAGCCTGGTCCTTTTTTGACATAGAAAAAGATCACCCAAATTATGTGATCTGTAAAATTTGTCATGGTTCTCTTAGTAGAGGTCAAAACCTCAGCAGTTTGACAACTTCTTCCATGAATCGTCACATGAATAAATATCATATGGCCCGGTGGGAAGCTCACCGTGCTGCAATGCGGCCTAGCGGAGCGAACCATCCACCGCCTGCCCCTTCCAGTGCATCCGCGCGCTCGTCATCTTCTAGGACTGTGGGGACAGCTGTCACACCTGTTTTTCCACCCACAACTTCCACCACTGTAACCGCAACAGGCAGTTTGCTTGGTAGGTCGTCAGTTGTTTTGGAAGGGGAAACAAGTGCGTGTGTACAGCTCTCTCAGACATCGATAGCACCAACTTTGGATGAAGGCAACATCATGTCTCCGCCTGCACTTTCCTCACAAACCTGCATTTTTCCAGGGACACCCTACTCAACACCATCTACACACAGCAGCCAGATCTCTGTCCCTCAGATGTGGTCAAATAAAAGGCCACTTCCTGCGACCCATGACAAAGCTAAAGCCTGCTTTACACGGTATGACCGATTGTGCGATTTCACAATCGATCGTACCCGCCCCCGTCCTTTTTGCGTCACGGGCAAATCGCTGCCCGTGTCGCACAAAGGTAGTAACCCCCCGTCACACATACTTACCTCTCGTGCGACCTCGCTGTGGGCGGCGAACGTCCACTTCCTGGAGTGGGAGGGACGTTCGGCGTCACAGCGACGTCACACGGCCGCCGGCCAATAGAAGCGGAGGGGCGGAGATGAGCAGGATGTAAACATCCCGCCCACCTCCTTCCTTCCACATAGAGACGGCGGCGGCCGCGGGAGGCAGGTGAGCTGCTCATCGTTCCCGTGGTGTCACACGGAGCGACGTGTGCTACCACGGAAACGATGGTCAACTAAAGTAACCGATATTATGGAACCTAACGAGCAGTACCCGACTCACGATTTGTGAGCGATACTGCGTCGCTAGGAGGTGTCACACAGGCCGGCATCGCCAGCGATGCCGGATGTGCGTCACAAAAAACGTGACCCCGACGATCTATCGCACGATAGATTGCCTGGTGTAAAGCAGGCTTTAGAGGTTGACTCTATCCCTCTGTAAGCTGTTGGCTACCGAAATGCTGCCTTTCCGCCTAGTGGACACACAGGATTTTAGAGACCTTATGTCTGTCGCTGTGCCCCAGTACCAGATGCCTAGTCGCCACTACTTCTCTAAGAAAGGTGTGCCCGCGCTACACCAGCATGTCGCACACAACATCACCGCTTCATTGAGAAACTCTGTGTGTGAACGGGTGCATTTCACCACCGATACTTGGACCAGTAAGCATGGACAGGGACGTTACATGTCGCTGACTGGGCACTGGGTAACTATGGTGATAGATGGTGAAGGGTCTGCTGCACAAGTTTTGCCGTCCCCACGACTTGTGTGTCAATCCTCTGTCTGTCCAAGTTCCGCCACTGCTTCTGCATCCTCCACCTCATCTGGGTCCTCCAGCTCCGCCCCAAGCCTGCCTGGTCAGGCCACCAGCGTTCTCACTGCGCAGAAGGAATCACGCACCCCTCATTACTATGCTGGCAGCAGAGCGCAACGGCATCAGGCGGTCTTTAGCTTGACATGTCTTGGGAATAAGAGTCACACAGCTGAGGAGTTGTGGTCAGCTCTGCGGTCCGAGTTTAATAAATGGTTGTCTCCACTCAACCTGCAGCCTGGTAAGGCCGTGTGCGACAATGCTGCAAACCTGGGTGCGGCCCTTCGCCTGGGCAAGGTGACACACGTACCTTGTATGGCTCACGTGTTGAACCTTGTCGTGCAGCAATTTTTAACACAGTATCCCGGGCTAGATGGCCTTCTGAACAGGGCACGAAAACTGTCTGCTCACTTCCGCCGTTCAAGCGCCGCAGCTGAGCGACTTGCATCGCTCCAGAAGTCTTTCGGCCTGCCGGTTCATCGCCTGAAATGCGATGTGCCGACACGCTGGAATTCAACTCTCCACATGTTACAGCGACTGTGGCAGCACCGCTGAGCCCTGGTGCAATACGTCATGACGTATAGCCTGGGCCAACGAGATGCAGAGGTGGGTCAGATCACCCTGATGGAGTGGTCTCAGATCAAGGACCTATGCACCCTTCTGCACAGTTTCGACATGGCGACGAATATGTTTAGCGCTGACAATGCCATTATCAGCATGACGATTCCAGTCATTTACATGCTGGAACACACGCTAAACACTATTCGGAGTCAGGGGGTGGGACAACAGGAAGGGGATGAACTACAGGAGGATTCATATGCACAAGGGACAACAACATCACCAAGGTCCAGACGTTCATCATCACCAAGGCGCCAGGCATGGGAGCATGGGGGACAGGGATCAACAAGGGCGCATGGTAGCAGGCGAGATGTTGAGGAAGGTGCAGGAGGACATGAAGAAATGGAGGACGAACTGTCCATGGACATGGAAGACTCAGCAGATGAGGGAGACCTTGGTCAAATTTCAGTTGAAAGAGGTTGGGGGGAGATGTCAGAGGAAGAAAGAACGGTTAGCACCTCTATGCCACAAACACAGCGTGGGCTTGGTCCGCATGGCTGCGCAAGACACATGAGTGCCTTCTTGTTGCACTACCTCCAACATGACCCTCGTATTGTCAAAATTAGAAGTGATGATGACTACTGGCTTGCCACACTATTAGATCCCCGGTACAAGTCCAAATTTTGTGACATAATTCCAGCCATAGAAAGGGACGCACGTATGCAGGAGTATCAGCAGAAGCTGTTACTCGATCTTAGATCCGCTTTTCCACCAAACAACCGTGCAGGTGCAGGAAGTGAATCTCCCAGTTGTAACTTGACAAACATGGGACGGTCTCGTCATCTTCAACAGTCTACACGTACCAGTAGGACCGTATCTGGTGCTGGTAACAGCAATTTTATGGAATCTTTTCATAATTTTTTTAGACCCTCCTTTGCAAGGCCACCAGAGACAACAAGTCTGACACATAGTCAACGGCTGGAGAGGATGATACAGGAGTATCTCCAAATGAACATCGATGCCATGACTGTGCAACTGGAGCCTTGCTCCTTTTGGGCTTCAAACCTAGAAAAATGGCCAGAGCTATCAACTTACGCCTTGGAGATTTTGTCGTGTCCAGCTGCCAGCGTTGTGTCTGAACGTGTCTTCAGAGCTGCTGGGTGTGTGCTGACAGATAAGCGCACGCGTCTGTCCAGTGACAATGTGGACAGACTGACGTTCATCAAAATGAACAAGTCATGGATCCAGAAGGAATTTACAACCCCTGTGTCATCCTGGGGAGAGTAAATGCTTGTAGATTTGGAATGTGCTTGATGCAAATCTAGCTGTGAAGTGTACAACTGGGGCACAACTGCTGCCACTTAAGGGGTGGGTGTGTGTGGGGCCCAATTTTTGGAAAAAAGGGAGATTCCGCTTGGAGTAACCCTTGCTTACATTGTTTTTAAAAGAAGCCAAGATGAACAGAGCTGGGATCAGGAAAGACTTTGCTACCTACCCCGGTGTCATCCTGGGGACGGTTAATTATGGCGTATTTTTGAATGTGCTTGATGCACATCTAGCTGTGAAGTGTACAACTGGGGCACAACTGCTGCCACTGAAGGGGTGGGTGTGTGTGGGGCACAATTTTTGGAAAAAAGGGAGGCTCCGCTTGGAGTCACCTTGCGGTGTTTTACATGAGTTTATAAGGGCGTGCCATGCCTATATCTGTGTCTCCTCCTCTTTTTCTTTGTCCAGCTCTTTTGTTTTTGCAGAAGTATATGTCCTTGTCACTTTCCCATGTGTTTGTGTTGTGTTGTGAGTTGTTTGTCACCTTTTGGACACCTTTGAGGGTGTTTTCTAGGTGTTTTTCTGTGTTTGTGATTGCCTGCCATTGTTTCCTATGCAGTTAGAGTTCGGTTCGTCGAACGTTCGACGAGCCGAACTCGAACGGGACCTCCGTTCGGCGAACCGGCCTCGAGCCGAACCGGGACCGGTTCGCTCATCTCTAGTCATTAGTGTCAATAAGCTGGTGAGACGAGATGTGTGAATTATTTATTAAAATAGACATCTACCAGTGCGTCTCAATAAATTAGAATATCATCAAAACGTTAATTTCATTCAGTAATTCAATATAAAAAGGGAAACGCATATATTATATAGAGTCATTACACACAGAGGGATCTATTCCTATATATTATATAGAGTCATTATACACAGAGGGATCTATTCCGATATATTATATAGGGTCATTACACACAGAGGGATCTATTCCTATATATAATATATAGAGTCATTACACACAGAGGGTTCTATTCCTATATATTATATAGAATCATTACACACAGAGGATCTATTCCTATATATTATATAGTCATTACACACAGAGGGATCTATTCCTATATATTATATAGAGTCATTACACACACAGGGTTCTATTCCTATATATTATATAGAGTCATTACACACAGAGGGATCTATTCCTATATATTAGATAGTCATTACACACAGAGGGATCTATTCCTATATATTATATAGTCATTACACACAGAGGGATCTATTCCTATATATTATATAGAGTCATTACACACACAGGGTTCTATTCCTATATATTATATAGAGTCATTACACACAGAGGGATCTATTCCTATATATTATATAGTCATTACACACAGAGGGATCTATTCCTATATATTATATAGTCATTACACACAGAGGGATCTATTCCTATATATTATATAGAGTCATTACACACACAGGGTTCTATTCCTATATATTATATAGAGTCATTACACACAGAGGGATCTATTCCTATATATTATATAGTCATTACACACAGAGGGATCTATTCCTATATATTATATAGTCATTACACACAGAGGGATCTATTCCTATATATTATATAGTCATTACACACAGAGGGATCTATTCCTATATATTATATAGTCATTACACACAGAGGGATCTATTCCTATATATTATATAGTCATTACACACAGAGGGATCTATTCCTATATATTATATAGTCATTACACACAGAGGGATCTATTCCTATATATTATATAGTCATTACACACAGAGGGATCTATTCCTATATATTATATAGAGTCATTACACACACAGGGTTCTATTCCTATATATTATATAGAGTCATTACACACAGAGGGATCTATTCCTATATATTATATAGTCATTACACACAGAGGGATCTATTCCTATATATTATATAGTCATTACACACAGAGGGATCTATTCCTATATATTATATAGAGTCATTACACACACAGGGTTCTATTCCTATATATTATATAGAGTCATTACACACAGAGGGATCTATTCCTATATATTATATAGTCATTACACACAGAGGGATCTATTCCTATATATTATATAGTCATTACACACAGAGGGATCTATTCCTATATATTATATAGTCATTACACACAGAGGGATCTATTCCTATATATTATATAGTCATTACACACAGAGGGATCTATTTCAAGTGTTTATTTCTGCTAATGTTGATAATTATGGCTTACAGCCAATGAAAACCCAAAAGTCATTATCTCAGATAATTAGAATATTATGTAAGACAAACTGAAAAAATTATTTTACACTCATAAATGTTGGTGCCTCCTGAAATGTCTGTACAGTAAATGCCTCAATACTTGGTCGGGATTCCTTTTGCATGAATTACTGCAACAATACGGCAATGTGGCATGGAGGTGATCGGCTTGTGGCACTGCTGAGGTGTTATGGAAGCCCAGGTTACTCTGATCGCAGCATTCAGCTCTTGTGCATTTTGGGTCTCGTGTCTCTCATAGATTCTTTATGGGGTTTAGGTCAGGCGAGTTTGCTGGCCAATCAAGCACAGTGATACTGTGGTTAGTAAACCAAGTATTGGTACTTTTGGCAGTGTGGACAGATGCCAAGTTCTGCTGGAAAATAAAATCTCCATCTCCAAAAAGCTTGTTGGCAGTGGGAAGCATGAAGTGCTTTAAAATTTTGTAATCGATGGCTGCGCTGACTTTGGTCTTGATAAAACACAGTGGAGCTACACCAGCAGATGACATGGCTCCTCAAACCATCACTGATTGTGGAAACTTCACACTAGACCTCAGCAGCTTGGATTGTGGCCTCCACTCTTCTTCCAGACTCTGGGACCGCGATTTCCAAATGAAATGCAAAATTTACTTTCATCTGAAAACATCACCTTGGACCACTGAGAACAGTCCAATTCTTTTTCTCCTTGGCCCAAGTAAGACGCTTCTGGCATTGTCTTTTGGTCATGAGTGGCTTTACATAAGGAATGTTACAGTTGTAGCCCATGTCCTGGATACGTCTGTGTGTGGTGGCTCTTGAAGCACTGACTCCAGAAGCAGTCCACTCCTTGTGAATCTCCCCCAAATTTTTGAATGGGCTTTTCTTAACAATCCTATCAAGGCTGCGGTTATCCCAGTTGCTTGTGCACTTTTTTCTACTATACTTTTTCCTTCCACTCAACTTTCCATTGATATGCTTGGATACAGAGCTCTGTGAACAACCAGCTTCTTTAGCAATGACGTTTTGTGGCTTACCCTCCTTGTGGAGTGTGTCAATGACTATATATTATATAGTCATTACACACAGAGGGATCTACTCCTATATATTATATAGAGTCATTACACACAGAGGGATCTATTGCTATATATTATATAGAGTAAAAAATGTTTTTCTTTATTTCATCGTAGATACAATTCCATCATGTCAAGTACAAAAAACAGAGCTCCTGCTCCTGCTCTATGTTTTTTGTACTTGACATGATGGAATTTTATCTACGATGAAATAAAGAAAAACATTTTTTACTTTTAAACTTTGGACCTGTTTGCTGGACAATCCTACAAATTTATCTTCTTATCTGCTTGGAGTTGGCTTTCCCCTTCTGGTCCGTGCACGGTCAAAAATTGCTGGTCTCCAATGAATTACAACAGGTGAGCTGGACTGTTCCTTGTATTTGCTCCTGTGTGTCAATGACTGCCTATTAGACATCTGTCAAGTCAGCAGTCTTCCCTATGATTGTGTAGCCTACTGAACCAGACTAAGGGTCCTTTTTAAATGCTTAGGAAGCCTTTGCAGGTATTTTGTGGTAATTATTCTAATTTTCTAAGATAATGACTTTTGGGTTTTCATTGGCTGTAATCCATAATCATCAACATTATCAGAAATAAACACTTAAAATAGATACTTCTGTGTGCAATGACTCTAGTCACATCAAACAGAAGGTGTATGCGACCCCTCAACCAACATTGCAGGACCTACGACGATGTATCACAGATGCTTGTGCAAATGTATCCCCTACCATATTGCACAACGTGCAGCAAGATACAGTATGCTGTGCAGAGCCCAGATGTGCATTGCAGCTGATGGTGGCCACTTTGAGCATCATATGCGTGACCAGCATTCAATGGTTTGGGGGGGTCATGGGTTTCATTTCATAGCATTTCTGTATGCAAGGTGTCGATTTGTATTGAATTGATGATGCCCTACAATTTTTAAATTCACTTTTTTCTCTATCTCGTTCCGTTTGAGATAAAAATGCTAACTCCGTTGTTTTCCACCAGGTGGCGCTATAGGTGGTTTCATTGCGTAGCGCATGGCTACTTTACTATACCTTGACACCACTTCTATTCCTATAGTTACGATCGTTCTCAAGTTGATGGCGGTGGACAGGATATGGGTGGACACACACTATATAATATGTGTTTTCCTTTTTGTATTGAATTACTGAAATAAATTAACTTTTTGATGCAATTCTAATTTATTGAGATGCACCTGTATATTACTGTTTATTCAAAGCCTGGTATGCCTACATCACAAATACTAGTATGTTACTATATGACAACAAGTACTAAATTATTTCTATACAAATCTTAGCAAGTGTAAAAATACTAGATACTTTATCTGTTTACACTTCTTTCTTTCCCTCATTGGTATGCAGTATAAAGAACAATATATAAAGTGAACTACAATTAGGTCCAGATATATTTGGACAGTGACACAAGTTTTGTTTTTAGCTGTTTATCAAAACATATTCAAGATACAGTTACAGGATATAATCAACATGGGCTTAATAGCGGATTCTCAGCTTTAATTTGAGGGTACTCACATCCTAATTGAAGTAATGGTTTAGGAATTACAGCTCTTTAATATATAAGTGCCTCTTTTTAAAAGGACTTAAAATATTTGGACAATTCTCTGACAAGCTTTCTATTGGGTTGTATAGTCTTTTCCCACAATGATCCATCATCAATTAGCAGGTAAAAGGTCTGGAGCTGATTCCAGGTGTGGCATCTGCATTCAGAAGTTGTTGCTGTTAACCCACAACATGCGGTCAAATGAACTGTCAATGAAAGAGCAACAGATCATCGGTAGACTGATAAAAAGAAGAAATCAATCAGAGATAACAGAAATGTGAGGAGTAGCCAAATCAATAATTTAGTACATTTGGCAAAAAAATGAGTGCACTCATCAGCTTGGGAATTCAAAAATACCTAAACATCCATGGAAGAGAACAGTGGTGGATGATTGTAGAATCCTTTCCATGGTGAAGAAAAAAATCCTTTTGAATATCCACCCAAGTGCAGAAGACTCTCCAGGAAGAAGGCATTGACTATCTAAGTTTACCATAAAGAGAAGACTTCATGAATGCAGATTCAAAGGGTTCACGATGAAGTGCAAACCATTAATTAGCCTTCAGAATAGAAAGCCCAGATTAGACGTTGCCAAAAACATATGGAGAAGTCTTGGAACAAACTCATGATTTAAAACACAGCACATCCTCTGTAACACATGGTAAAGGCAGTGTGATGGTCGAGTATACATGGCTTCCAATCGCCCTGGGTTTATGATATTACTAAAAATGGAATCAGTGAAATGAATTCTGAAGGGTACAGGACAATATCTTCTGCTCAGATTCAACCAAATGCAGCAAGGTTAATTGGATGATACTTCACACTACAGATGGACGATGACTCAAAATATACTGCAAATGCATCCCAGAAATATTTTAAGGCAAAGAAGTTGAACATTCTGCAATGGACGAGTCAATTCTAAGCTCTCAACCCCATCAGGCATGCGTTTCACATTCCTAATACAAAACGTAAGGCAGGAAGACTGATAAGACTGAGCCTTATCACTCACATGGGGATGGACAGACAAGGAGAGGAGTGAACTCTGCAATTTACAAGTCCCTATTCAGACTAAAGGTCCAGTCACACTAAACAACTTACCAGCGATCCCAACAACGATAGGGATCGCTGGTAAGTTGCTAGGAGGTTGCTGGTGAGATGTCACACTGCGACGCTCCAGCGATCCCACCAGCAACCTGACCTGGCAGGGATCGCTGGAGCGTCGCTACACGAGTTGCTGGTGAGCTCACCAGCAACCAGTGACCAGCCCCCAGCGCCGCGTGGAAGATGCTGCGCTTGGTAACTAAGGTAAATATCGGGTAACCAACCCGATATTTACCTTGCTTACCAGCGCACGCAGCTACACGTGCAGAGAGCAGGGAGCAGCGCACACTGAGCGCTGGCTCCCTGCTCTCCTAGTTACAGCACACATCGGGTTAATTACCCGATGTGTGCTGCAGCTAAATGTGCACAGAGCAGGGAGCAGCGCACACCGGGTGCAGCTGCACAGGGTACATATATAGGGTATAGAGTACAGGGTGCAGCTGCACAGAGCAGGGAGCAGCGCACACCGCTTATCGCTGGCTCCCTGCTCTCCTAGTTACAGCACACATCGGGTTAATTACCCGATGTGTGCTGCAGCTAAATGTGCACAGACCAGGGAGCAGCGCACAATGCTTAGCGCTGGCTCCCTGCTCTCCTAGCTACAGCACACATCGGGTTAATTAACCCGATGTGTCCTGCAGCTACATGTGCACAGAGCAGGAGCCGGCACTGACAGTGAGAGCGGCAGACGCTGGTAACAAAGGTAAATATCGGGTAACCAAGGACAGGGCTTCTTGGTTATCCGATGTTTACTGTGGTTACCAGCCTCCGCAGAAGCCGGCTCCTGCTGCCTGCACATTTAGTTGTTGCTGTCTCACTGTCACACACAGCGATCTGTGCTTCACAGTGGGACAGCAACAACTAAAAAATGGCCCAGGACATTCAGCAACAACCAACGACCTCACAGCAGGGGCCGGGTTGTTGCTGGATGTCACACACAGCGACATCACTGGCAACATCGCTGCTACGTCACAAAAGTTGTTCGTTAGCAGCGATGTTGCTAGCGATGTTGCTTAGTGTGACGGGGCCTTAAGAGAAACAATAAATCTGAGCCTGAATTGTCCCTGCCTCACTGCGGAGGTTGACACCATCAGATTATGCAATGGCAACCCCACTAAATGTCAGCTGACCCTGAGTGTCCGTAATCTTTACAACATATGACATACTGGGTACGTCATGGATCGTGTGAGGTTAACCCTGCAGGCTGCCGTGAGCAGTCTGCGGCGATCCACCTACATCTCAGCTGATTTCAAAAGCTGATATTTGCCTGCCAGGCACGAGTGGAATCGAGTTCCACCCGCGCCTATTAATCCCTTATTATCCCCAAATCTGACAGCGAGATATATCAGTACGCCGTCATTAGCATAACTTACCCAGTTCCAAGTGCACACAAGCAAAGGGTGTGTTCACACAGTCATAAAGGGAAGATGGAGAAGTACAGAAGAAAACCCTTAGACTTACGGAATACGAGGAAACTCCCAAAATCCAAAATGTTACAGAATAGGAACAATGCTGGTAAGGGAAATTCACAAACTGCAGAGAAAAGCAATAACGATTATTCTGCAAGGATATCTTAACTAAAGAGTTGGCACTCCTACCATTCATCCATCTAGAGATATAGCCAGCAATGAATGCAAGTTCATGGTGAGTATAAATAGCCCCTCCCAAGATGTGATTGGGAAAACTAATCAAGGAAGTGAACACCCCTGGGAAGAGGAAAGACAAGAGAACTATCAGCAACTGGACAGAAACAAAACAGGCAGTGGTACAACAAAGAGGGAAACCGACCACACAATCAGGGGTCACCGTATTGCGCCCCAGAGTCAAGCCATGACAAAGACACACAAACAAGCAAAAACTGAAAACAGCTGCACTTAAGGCCTGGCAAAGCATCACAAGGTAGGAAACTCTGTGTTTGGTGATGTCCAGGGCTTCCAGATTTCAGACAGTCATTTCCTGCAAAGAATTTTCTACAAAGTATTAAAAAATGAACATTTTATTTGTAGTAAAGCTTAGAGATGCGAGAACTCGAGCTTTAAAATTCGGTGTCCGTACGGAACACATACTTTACAAAGAAATCATTCTTCAAGTTTGGGTGCTTTATTTATGCAAATCACTCAAGCGAGCAATGTTGTGCTAGGGTATGCTGAGTGCGAGCTGCTTGCAGTGTTTGTACGGATCACAGTGGGGTTAAAATCAGCATTATCGAATGTAGTGTGCACAAACAAAAAAAAAAATGAAAAAAACCCACCTTCATCCCATGGAACTGTTCTGTTTATGGCTGGCTGCATGTGGGCTGACAGCCAAGCTGCCAATCAATGACTTCCAATAAAATTCGGGTCAAGTCCAGGTCCTGCTGAACTTCCACAGGTCCGCTCAGGCTTTTCCCTCAGGTCCACTCATCTTTATTAAAGTTAATTTGCCCAATTACTTTTGAGCCTCAGACATGAGATTTTGTTCAAAAATAATTGCAATTCCTAAACATTTTTTTTTTTAACTCTTTTAATTAAATCTGAACATCTACATTTTAATTGAATCTCAGTTGTTTCATTTTAAATAAAAATTAGTGGCATGCAGAGCTGAAATCACAAAGATTCGACCACTGTCCAAATATTTCTAGAGCTAAATATAAATAAAAGTACCTCACAGCTTCTAATGCATTGGTACTCATATGGGGGAGCTTGTCTGTTTTGTCTTGCACAAACTAAGCCAATTGTAGTTCAGGTGGGAGGATTTTGAATGATCCTTCTAGTCTTTTCTGAAACTTTAGGGTAGTGCATTTCAAAATAGAGTGCTGCTCACCCCCACTTACTAGCTAGCTTTGACGCAAGCATTTTGTTATGCTGCACAGCTTTCCTTCTGCCCATTTATTGCCACTTAGTGCAATTTTGTACATTAAAACTATGAAAGGACACAGCACAGCCCTTTATTCCAGTTGACAGTGCTCAGGCTTTACCACTGCTGGACACTACACCTGGTAATTACTAGACCTCAGAAGTATCTTCCATAAAATGTTACTATATACTCGCATTACTCTTCATTAAAGGAGACCTGTCACCAGATTTGGCGACTATAAGCTGCGGCCACCATCAGTGGGTCCTTATATATACAGTAGTCTAGTAAACTGTATATAAGAGCCCAGGCTGCTGTGTAAAACATAAAAACACTTTTATAACACTCACCTAGGAAGTGGTCTGTTCTGATGGGTGTCGCTGGTCTCCGGTCCAGCGCCTCCTCTCTGCGGCGATCACCGTCCTCCTTCTACTGAGGTCCATGTGCATGACGCATCTAAGTCATCCACACAGGCCGGCATTGAGGTCCTGCACAGGCACACTTAGATCAGCCCTGCTCAGGGCAGTTCAAAGTTTTGTAGTGCGCATGCGCGGGTGGTCTTTAATCTCTCCTCGCACCTGCATATTACAGTTTTTTGATTTGCCCTCAGCAGGGTATATCAAAGTGTGCCTGTGCAGGACTGCCTGTGTGGATGACGCAGACGCATCATCCATACTAGGATGGGTAGAAGAAAAGTGGAGATGGTAGAAGAGAGGAGGCGCCAGACCGTAGACCAGCGACGCCCATCTGGACCGCAACTTAGGTGAGTATTATAAAAGTGTTTTTTACATTCTACACAGTAGCCTAGGCTCTTATATACGGTATTTTAGAATGCTGTATATAAGAGCTCACTGATGCTGACCGCAGCTCATAGAGGTCAAATCTGGTGACAGGTTCCCCTTAAAAAAAAATGTGGAGCAAATATTTTTGTACATCTGTTGTATCACTAACATAAGAGATAGCATAAATAGACATACAATGGAACCTCGGTTAACGAGTAACCCAGTTAGCGAGTATTTCGCTATACGAGCAAAGCATGCTGTAAATTGGAAATTCAGTTTACGAGCAAGCTTTGCTGTATGAGCAAATACTCACCGCACACACTTCGGTTCCGTACTTCCACCGCGCTCTGACCCAATCTTGAGTCCACACAAACACACACAAACACGCATGCAGACACACATATTATGCTCACCTTACCTTCCGTTCCATCGCCGGCCTCCTGGTTCTTGTAGTCCGCCAGTATAGGATGTGTATCGAGTAACCCATCGCAACGAGGGAAGAACTTCCGCTGTCAGCCGCTACTCTAAAGCAGCGCACTGATCAATCAGAGGCAAGCGGCTCCTGCCTTTGATGTCAGCGCTCTGGCAGCGAAAGCTCCAGGGCATCGGTCGCGATGGTTACCCGATACACATCCTGTACTGGCAAACTGCAAGAACCAGGAGGCCTGCGATGGAACGGAAGGTAAGGTGAGCATAATATGTGTTTGTACGTGTATGTGCGTGTTTGTGCATGTGTGGAATGGCACAATAGGGGACCAGGATGGGAGATTGCACAAGTTGTGGAACGAATTGTCTGCATTGCAATGATTTCCTATGGGAAATCTTGCTTTGCTAGACAAGTAACTTGGTTTACAAGCACAGTCCCAGAACGGATTGTTTTCGTTAACCAAGGTTCTAATGAAGTTATCAGGGAAAACATATGAGCGGATTAAGGGGAACTTAGTGTAAATATAAAACAGTAATACAGATCACCAAATGTGTTAATTGACCACAATGTTTTAAATCCTTTCAATAGTAGGAGAAGGAAAATATCTAACTTTTCCCTTTGTAAAGCATCAAACCTTTCCAAACCTTACTGTAGGAAGTGAGGGTAATACAGTTGGCTGCTCCCTTGTTGTTTCGCAGTCCTCAGCATCTGATATCCTCATAAATAACCTTATCATTTATTATAAGGCCGTCCAAGGCATTACTCGATCTACAGAGACATTTGAACATGTAATTTCTGTTACTTTTCTTCTGCAAAACAATTGTCAGATACGTCCGGGACAGAATTGATTCAGTACTTACAGCTACAAAAAATATTACTTTATTTACGAACAACTTTGTACACAAGTACTCTGTAAATCATTTTCACATTTCATTCTAGAAAATACAGCTCAAACATCATAAAAACTACAGCGGCCGGTTACTGAAACACACACAACTTTTCAATTGAGTTTCTAAAAGTCTTGAAGGAGAAAAATGTGTCCTCAAAGTTCATTATAAATACTAAAAAGTCCAGCGAAGTTCACAAAGAGAGCAAATTTACTAGTTAAAATATTCTAGGAACAAAAGGCCAAAAGCACAGGGAAAAGTGAGAGCTCTGCGGAGTATTGCGGAAAATAACACTACACAATCAGTATACTGTAAATGATATCTTGCCTTACTGTACACTCAGTAATAGTGCTAAAATTCACTAAGTCTTATCATCAGAGGCTGCAGTCCAAAAACAAGGAAAAAAGCACAAACATCTTTTAAGTTTGATAGAAAAAGAATCAATTTGTTATCACTACTGTATGTTCAGCGAGTTTTTTGATGGTCAAGCAGGTGGGGCTATGTGAATATATACCGTATTTTTTGGATTATACAATGCATTTTTCCTCCCAAAAATTTCGGAGGAAAATGAGGGGTGTGTCTTATAATCCGAATGTAGCTTACTGGGAGGTGGTGGAGAGGGGTAGCAGGATGGGGGGGGCAATCCTGATGGCTGCAGGTGCTGCTATGCCCAAGCTGCAAGCGCAGCTATGCTGGGACTATAGGCATTACTCTGCTGGGGCTGCGGGCTCTCATGTGCTGGGGCTGTGGGTGCTGCTATGACTGGGCTGCGGGCACAGTTATGCTGGGACTATGGGCACTGGTTTGCTGGGGTTGCGGGCACTGCTGTGCTGGGGCTGCAGGTGCAGCTATGCTGGGACCTTGTCACTGCTGTGCTGGGGCTGTGGGCGCTGCTATGCTGGGGCTGTGGGCACTGCTGTGCTAGGACTGCGGCCGCTGCTGTGCTTGGGCTGCGGGTGCTGCTATGCTGGGGCTTCGGGCGCTGCTGTGCTTGGGCTGCGAGGGCTGCTGTGTTGGGGCTGCAGGTGCTGCCGTGCTGGAGCTGTGGGCTACTGTACTGAGAGCTGCGAGCGCCTGTGCTGTGGCAAGGGCCATCCTGAAAATGTCATTGGTGTGGGCTTCATATATCGGTGCCCCAAGTTGGCACATGTGGAAATGGAGCTCTTGACTCAAGATTTCATCGGCACACGTGCTGCCTTCTGGTGCCATTTCTTTGAAGTCTACACTGCCGACAGTTTGTGGATGATGCCTTCCTCCCAGCACCCACAGTGAGCATCTTGAACACCCACCGCATCACTCACAGGATCGCCCTACTCCACCACCGCCCCTGCCTCATGTGACCCCGCTGCCCTCTACCCCAGTAAGACACCACCGCAGTATAAGATGGACCCCATTTTTTTTACCTTTTTTTCTCTAAATTTGGAGTGCATCTTATAATCCGGCGCATCTTATAAACCGAAAAATACAGTAACAGTAACTAACATGTTTCTCCAAAATTAAGACAGGGTCTAATATTATTTTTTAGACCAAAAGATAGGTTAGCACTTAATTTTAGAGGGTATCTTGTTTTTTTGTTTTCCATAAACAAATATTTACATCTATTCTTGAAAAAAAAAAAATCAACATTTATTAAAAAATAATCATGTCATCACATTCTGAAACATCATCATAACTCTCCAAAACCTGAATTCCATGAGGAAATTCTTGAGCTCCTATTTCCTTTTTCCATGTATAACAATCTACGTTAATCAGTATTCATGAATAAAAATCAAAAAGGTCTACACAGCTTCCGGGAAACCTAAAAAAAGTAAAAAAAAAAAAGATCTATTTACAAATGATATATAGCCATTCATAAATTATAAAAGTATATATTTTTACTTCATGTATCAAATATCACAAAATGAGTATTCTTCTTGTTTTTAACCTCTTGTGATATTTGATACAAGTACTAAAGGTATACTTTTATAATTTATTCATGGCTATACATACTTTGTAAATAGGTCTTTTTCAATGCTATTTTATTTACAGCTACATTTATAGTGACGATATGTAAAAAGTTGTGCTGGTTAAATTAACATATATAATTTATACAATGTGATTTTCTGGATTATATTTTGGATATTCTCTCACTGTTAAATGAACCTTCCCTTAAAATTATAGACTGTTCATGTCATTGTCAGTGGGCAAACTTACAAAATCAGCAAGGGATCAAATAATTATTTCCTTCACTGTATTTTTGTAGTAGGCCTGATACTTCCAAAATCCTGAAAAATCAAGTTAGGGTTTATTTTCAGGGAATGACTTACTTTCAGGGAAACAGGGTAGTATAATAACCAGTAGATTGTTAATGGAGCTTTTAGGGGTACTTTGCACGCTGCGACATCGCTAGCCGATAGTAGCGATGCCGAGCACGATAGTACTCGCCCCCGTCGCACATGCAATATCTTGTGATAGCTGCCGTAGTGAACATTATCGCTACGGCAGCTTCACATGCACTCACCTGCCCTGCGACGTCACTCTGGCGGCGACCCGCCTCCTTTCTAAGGGGGTGGGCCGTGCGGCGTCACAGTGACGTCACACGGCAGACGGCCAATAGAAGCGGAGGGGTGGAGATGAGCAGGACGTAAACATCCCGCCCACCTCCTTCCTTCCGCATTGCCGGTGGAGGCAGGTAAGGAGATGTTCCTCGCTCCTGCGGCCTCATACACAGCGATGTGTGCTGCCGCAGGAACGAGGAACAACATCGTACCTGTCGCTGCAGCGAAATTATGAAAATGACCGTCACTACACAGATCACCGGTTTCTGACGCTTTTGCGATCATTTATCGGTGCATCTAGGCTTTACACGTTGCAACGTCGTTACTGGCGCCGGATGTGCGTAACTTTCGATTTGACCCCGATGACAACGCAGTAGCGATGTCGCAACGTGCAAAGTACCCCTTAGAGGATGACAAAAATGTGGCTAAAGACCATACAAACCATAAAATAACACACGATTACTTACCTGTTTTACAATGTTACTCCATTGATCTTGTCTGTTCTTTCATAGTTAATTATTTTATTTACGTATTATTGAAATTCCCTGGCCACGCACATTACTACTTTAGCCAGCCTCAGCCATGATATTGATGTGGACAACAAGAGATAAATAAGGTCAATGATCGGCTACAGATAACACACAGCCACTGTAGAGAAGAAAGCAAGGTATTAATTCAGGTAATAGCTCTTATGTTATTGTATGACATTTACTACCTTTATTGTATAAATAGGTATATATAGAAATTATGGGGCCCCATAGTGGAAGTTCTAATGTGACCTCGACCCCCCCCCCAACAAAAATTATTACTTAATATTTGGCTCGGTCACATAAGAACATATTTTGTAACTTTACAACCCCTACTAAGTAATTTTCCTCCTATAAAAGCCCCTAGATTCCCCTTTCATTGCACCCATATTTCTTGATGCCAGAAAAAGTGCCCCACAAGCTGTAGCACTGGCGTCCCTGCACCGCTTGCTCCTGCAAGGATGCCCACTCACTGCCGTGGTCAGCCTTTACCACGCTGCATGGCTTCTCGAAATTACGGCATGGCTTCCCCACGGTTCTCCACATTGCTGTTCCCTGCTTCCCTCCCTCAGTACCTGTGCACCTCGCACAGGCCCTCCTGGAGAACTTCTAGGGCACTGCTGCCCTTCTCTTAAAGGATCAGCGCATCATTCCCTGAAAGTGCCTCTCAACCAATCACTGAGAGGCACTGATTTGTTAGTTACGTTAGTTAGATAGTTCAATGGGATTAGATAATTAGTGACTTGTTCCCTAGCCAGAAAGTTGACACGTCCTCTTGCCCGCTGTGCTCTCCTGTTACAGTGTTACATCACTTTTTTTCCCCCTACTTCCTCTCTGATGAGGCTTTGTTTTAGAATCACATTGCATGCTGAGAAAATCAAACAAAGCATCATCAGGGGGAGAGGCTGCAGCCACTGCTGAAACCTCTGTGCCCTTCGTGAAACTAAGCATCATCAGGGGGCAAAGACTGCAGTCACTGCTGCAACCTCTGCCTCTTCCCTGAAATTAAACATAGTCAGGGAGCAGAGGCTGTAGTCACTGCTACAGGCTCTGCCCCTTTTTCTGAAATGAAGAATCATCAGTGACACTTTCATATTACACACTTGCACAATTACATCACATACTTTGTTGCAGGCTCAGATCAGCAGTAATGTGCCAGAAACAAAGCAATGTCAGAACCCCCAGCATGCAGAACCCAATTAAGCCTCTGGAAGTGATGTCACTGATTTTTGCATGCGTGTATTCTAAAAATGCACTCTCCTGCCAGCTTGTACACTTGATCTGAGCCATCACACTGCCATTGTGCACATCACACAGTGCACTGTACGTAGAAACTAGCCCAGCCCCTGAAACGAGTGTCACTGATGATGTTTTGTTTCAGGGATGGGGCAGAGACTGTGACAGTGACAGCAGCCTCTTTCTCTTCATGATGCTATGTTTGGTTACACCAGCATGTACTGGTATTGTCAAACGAAGCGTCATCAGCAAGGAAATAGGAGAAACAGAGGGAATTTTTAGTGCAGGTATATAAGAAATGGGTTTTGATTATAGCCCTGTATAGATAGGGATTTAGCATGAAAATTACTCTGCCTTTGAAATACCCCTTAAATTTTCTTTCCCTAATCCAAGCTCATGAGTTCACACCCTTGTATTATGAACTGGTAACCATGGACGATCACAAAAAATCCCATTAATCAGGAAAAAAGAAAACCACAAGAGTAGTCAGAAACTAAGCTGACCGCAATTCCCTATCTATCAGACAATAATAGAAATAGCAGTGGGATGTTCCTAACACACCTAAACACCTCGTCACTTCCGGAGAAAGTTGCTACACCTCAAAGATAGAAATGATGAATCCTAACTTGCCTCGAAGCAGTCCTTAAAGAAATAGCAAGCCCCAAACACGCAACAACTGTGATGTAGGAAAACACAATACACAGATAGAAAATATAGATTAGCAAAGGTGAGGCTCAACTTACTAAATACAATAGGAAAGGACAGATAACTGATTACGGCCAGCAAAAATCCCTGCAAAAAATACCAAACTACTGATAGGAAAAAAATACTAAGACCACTGGGTCTTCCCCCGCTATATCAGGTACTCTTATGCCAGACACTTTAAAGAGAACTTCAAATATAATGGGAAGAAACAAAGTCACAGAACAAACAATATTTTAAAGTGCAAATAATCCAAACATGAATAGGAAGCAAGCTCCCTTTCTTGCTGGAGGAACTGCCCTGCTGACAAAAGCAGAAATACGGATTCTCACATACAAGAAACCAAACACAGAACCAAATGGAATAAGCAGAAACAACCTTAAGTGCAATTTCAGCAATTAAGCACAGAAACTAGCAAACCTATCTGGAGTAGATTAAGGCACAGAAGAAATGGGAGATTCTGAAGGGAAACCTCCCAGCCATCTTCAGAAGCAGCAGGAAAACATTTATCACTAGGCAGAAATGATCTCCTAAATACACTAGGCTGATTTGCAATATGATTTCCGGGATTCCCAATTAACTCCAACACCTGTCTGAGTCACAGATTCAGACTCAGCTTCACTACCATTCCTGGCCATCAGAGGGAGCTCCACACCAGCACCCACTTGGATGACATTCACAACACTCTTGCTGGGTGCTGGGGGAGCAAATGGGAAATTAGAAGGTATAAATGCTGTCAATGTATCAACAGCTTTCTAAAATGCACAAGATGGGTGGCTTTATTCCTTCCTTACCTAATGGTAGAGATAGATGCTAATGTTCCTTTATGAAGACCTCCAGCTTAAGAATTTCTAATAACTCTGTTTGGAACATCTCAACATCACATACAACTTCTTTCCATCTACACGTGCCTCCCCTCCCCGGTGTTTACTGCAGCTTTGCCTTCCAGCACATATTTAATGTTCACTTTTCTTCTTATCTTAGTTTCTTACAAATGTTTTTGAAATCTTTTTGAGGTTTATCACGAAGCATTCAGCTCATATCTTGGAAGTGTCTTTTGATGAACCAAAGCTCTGATACAAAAAAAAACACTTTTCTTGTTATTGTTTAATGTTTCGCCTTCTTAGAACAAAGTGAATAATGAAATGAAGCAACAAATAAAAAGTCAGACAAAATAGTTTGGCCCAATTTTTCCCTAGAAGTCTTTGACTCTAACTAGTCTTCGGATACAGATTGGCAGTGACATAAAGTACGCTGACGTTTATATTGAAAATAGTTACAAAACTATGCCGGTCATGTGCAAGAGATTAAGTATCAAGGGAATGAGTGAAAACTACAATATAAAGACATATGGCACATGTTAAAAGAAAAAAAAATATTTGGATTCACTTACAAACCACTAACTAAGCAAAATAAAAAAAGAGATAAAAAAAAATCAAAAATTTACATTAAAAGGTAATTCAGCATTTATCAAAGCAATCAATGGCATCCAGCAGTCAGCAGACCATGCACAGAGTCGGGTCACTAAATTAGCCAAGCATATTAGATGTGACTATAAACACGTGGCAAATTTGTTCATTTTTCAATTTACCATTTGCTCTCGAATTGAATGTCCTGTTATGAACTTTGCTAATATTTTTTGTGAAAATGACTAAGTATTTCATTTACTTAGAGCAAGCGCAGCCTAATTGAACATTTATTTTTCCCATTGATCTATAGACAGAGATAAACAAATATAAATGCACTGCAATCCGCTACGGATGGCTCAGAATAGCAATTCATTTCTATTGTTGAAGAAGGTTTTCATCAATAAGTGATCTTGCTTAAATCCTGCTCAGAAAACAAATCCAGGGTTCTAGTTTATAACTAGGGATGAGTGAACCCATACTCTAAAACTTTGGAGTTCATAGTGTCCGGGGCTAAACAGAAGTCCCTATTACTGTTCAAATTTGGCAGTCGAAAAAAGCTTGTTCAAGAGCTGCAGCGCATCTGTAGTGCCCATCCTCACCAGGTCCCGGGGGGCGCTCCTCCTCTCACCTGCCCGGTTCTAGCGTGGCTCTCATCTCTCCCAGCCTCCGACGGTGGCGTCCTTCCTCTCACCTGCCCCACAGCTCAACAACCTCCTCTCCTGATTCAGGCCCAGCCGTGGTCTTCTCATTTTCCCGGTAATGTGCTCTGCTCCAGAGTCTGCTGCAGCTTCTTCCTGCTTCCAGGTCACACGCAGGTCTTCAGTAAGTGATCTTAAGGTGTGCGCACGGCCACACTCCCTTTCTTGAAGTGGCAATGTCCCATTACCTGGAAGTGACCTCAGAGGTCACCTGTTACCAAAACGGTAATTTAGTTCACATCCACTAGCAGAAGGCACCTGAGAAACTTTGCCAGTAGTGCATTGCTAGTTCTCATGTCCCCAGTTGTTATTGTGTCTAGTCCCTAGTTACTAACCAAGTTTTAAAAAAGACCTAGCTACATGTAGCTCACCCTTCCTCCACCAATTATAAGATTTTAAGAATTGGTAACGTTTATCCCTAAAGCGGGCTTTACACACTGCGATATCGGTCCCAATATCGGTAGTGTGGGTACCTGCCCCCATCTGTTGTGCCACACGGGCAAATCGCTGCCTGTGCCGCACAACAACGCCCAGACCTGTCACACATACTTACCTGCCTGGCGACGTTGCTGTGACCAGCAAATCGCCTCCTTTCTAAGGGGGTGGTCCGTGCGGCGTCACAGCGACGTCACTGAGCGATCGCCCAATAGCAGCGGAGGGGCGGAGCTGAGCGGGACGTAACATCCCGCCCACCTCCTTCCTTCCGCATAGCGGCCAGGAGCCAGGTAAGGAGAGCTTCCTCGTTCCTGCGGTGTCACACGGAGCGATGTGTGCTGCCGCAGGAACGAGGAACAACCTCGTTACTGTTGCAGTAACGATTTTTGAGAATGGACCCGCATGTCACCGATGAGCGATTTTGCACGTTTTTGCAACGATACAAAATCGCTCATCGGTGTCACACGCAACGGCATCGCTAATGCAGCCGGATGTGCGTCACCAATTCCGTGACCCCAACGAGTTCGCATTAGCGATGTCGTAGCGTGTAAAGCCCCCTTTTGGGGACAATTGTATCTCCATTCCAAAGTGCAATGGTAGGTCGGATGTCCAGCTTCTGCTTTATTCATTCGATTAAGGATGGAAGCACACCAGAAACACTTTGATGCACACGCTCGGTACTATAGCGGTTTCCTTGTGAATGTTTGATGTCCCGTGTACCTTAATTTTCAAAGCAATAAAGAAAATTGTTCATTTGAGTTGTATCTTTCTGTTTTACTCATTCAATAATCCCGCCTTGGCAGGGCCTTTGTCCGGGCTCGTAACAAGGAGTAGATAGGGATAATGGTGAGCTGGAGTTACTACTATAAGTGGTAAAAGATGCTACTCCATTCTAATGGGTTAAAAAGTCCAAAATATGGCCAATCGGGGCCGGTCCCAACTGTTGGATTGACACCCGTCTATACAATGGATATGGAAAGTATTCAGACCCCTTTACATTTTTCAGTCTTTGTTTCATTGCAGCCATTTGGTAAATTCAAAAAAGTTCATTTTTTTCTCATTAATGTGCACTCTGGTCCCCATCCCCCATCTTCACAGAAAAAGACAGAAATTTAGAAATTTTTGCAAATTTATTAAACAAGAAAAACTGAAGTATCACATTGTCATAAGCATTCAGACCCTTTGATATTGAGTAGAAGCGCCCTCCTTTTGTGCTAGTACAGCCATCAGTCTTCTTGGGAATGATGCAACAAGTTATTCACACCTGGATTTGGGGATCCTCTGCCATTCTTTCTTGCAGATCCTCTGCAGTTCCGTCAGGTTGGATGGTGAACGTTGGTGGACAGCCATTTTCAGGTTTCTCCAGAGATGCTCAGTTGGGTTTAGGTCGGGCTCTGACTGGGCCAGTCAAGAATGGTCACAGAGTTGTTCTAAAGCCACTCTTTTGTTATTTTAGCTGTGTTGTTAGGGTCATTGTCTTGTTGGAAGGTGACCCTTTGGCCAAGTCTGAGGTCCAGAGCACTCTGGAAGAAGTTTTTTTGCAGGATATCTCTGTACTTGGCCGCATTCACCTTTCCTTCAATTGCAACCAGTCGTCCTGGCCCTGCAACAGAAAAACACCCCCGTAGCATGATGTGGCCACAAAGAGTAAAAAATTTAAAGGGGTCTGAATACTTTACCCACTGTAAGTAATTAGTTATTCAGTGAATAGGTGATAACTTATTTTTCACCCCCAAAAAACCTCTCTGGGTACACTGTGTGTGTTATAGATTATGGAGGGGTTAAACCTTCAAGTTATTAATCTCTAATAGAAAGAAACTTTGCATTCTTTGGAACCCAGGCTCGGATTTAGGCAGACTGTGGTATGGGCAGTATAAATCAAGTAACAGGTTCCCTTTAAATCACGTTTAGTGTAAGTATTTATAAGTTATTTCATCAAGACCACAAGAATTATTTTTTTTTAATTTTTTTATTTTTTTTTTCCATTATATATGTATAGATACCCTGCATTGCAAGGTATTCTGAACTTTGTGTGTGGGTTCAGTACATGAGAGGTGCAGCGTGGTACAGCGGGTAAATGTTTCTTAGCAACACAAAAGCAAACATAAACCAAGCCCATATTATACATGCACACATAAACATGGAATCGTTTTACAGGCCTTTGTTGTGTCTTTACGTGTTTTCAGATGGCCTATAATCAGATTCACATGCCAAAGTAAAGTAGGGAACACCCAACTGAAGCCTCCATAATACATAGGAAATACGTCTGAGTGTACCTTGAAGATGGAGAAACTCATTTTAGCTACACAAGCGTGACTTGGAAGTTCCCGGCCCCAGTACAAAATATATAACAAAGCCTCCACCTGCCTCGTTCCATTACTAATCTTGGGTTTTTTGTACAGTCATGGCCAAAAGTTTTGAGAATGACACCAAAATTATATTTTCACATGATCTGTTGCCCTCTGGTTTTTAATTGTGTTTGTCTGATGTTTACATCACATACAGAAATATAATTGCAATCATATTATCAGTACCAAAAGGTTATATTGACAGTTAGAATGAGTTAATGCAGCAAGTCAATATTTGCAGTGTTGACTTTTCTTCAGGACCTCTGCAATTCTCCCTGGCATGCTCTCAATCAACTTCTGGATCAAATCCTGACTGATAGCTGTCCATTCTTGCATAAGCAATGCTTGCATTTTGCCAGAATTTGTTGTTTTTTGTTTGTCCACCCGTCTCTTGATGATTGCCCACAAGTTCTCAATGGGATTAAGATCTGGGGAGTTTCCAGGCCATGGACCCAAAATCTCTATGTTTTGTTCCATGAGCCATTTAGTGATCACCTTTGCTTTATGGCAAGGTGCTCCATCATGCTGGAAAAGGCATTGTTGGGTGCCAAACTGCTCTTGGACAGTTGGGAGAAGTTGCTCTTGGAGGACATTCTGGTACCATTCTTTATTCATGGCTGTGTTTTTAGGCAAGACTGTGAGTGGTGCGATTCCCTTGGCTGAGAAGCAACCCCACACATGAATCGTTTCAGGATGCTTAACAGTGGGCATGAGACAAGACTGGTGGTAGCGCTCACCTCTTCTTCTCCTAATAAGCTGTTTTCCAGATGTCCCAAAAAATCGAAAAGGGGATTCATCTGAGAAAATGACTTTACCCCAGTCCTCAGCAGTCCACTCCCTGTACCTTTTGCAGAATATCAGTCAGTTCCTGATGTTTTTTCTGGAGAGAAGTGTCTTCTTTGCTGCCCTCCTTGAAACCAGGCCTTGCTCAAAGAGTCTCCGCCTCACAGTGCGTGCAGAAGCACTCACACCAGCCTGCTGCCATTGCTGAGCTAGCTCGGCACTGCTGGTAGTCCGATCCCGCAGCTGAAACAGTTTTAAGATACGGTCCTGGCGTTTGCTGGTCCTTCTTGGGCGCCCTGGAGCCTTTTTGGCAACAATGGAAGCTCTCTCCTAGAAGTTCTTGATGATGCGATAGATTGTTCACTGAGGTGCAATCTTTGTAGCTGCGATACTCTTCCCTGTTAGGCCATTTTTGTGCAGAGCAATGATGGCTGCACGTGTTTCTTTAGAGATAACCATGGTTAACTGAAGAGAAACAATGATACCAAGCACCAGCCTCCTTTTAAAGTGTCCAGTGGTGTCATTCTTACTTAATCATGACTGATTGATCGCCAGTCCTGTCCTCATCAACACCCACACCTGTGTTAATGGAACAATCATTAAAACAATATTAGCTGCTCCATTTAAGGCAGGAATTCAATGCTGTTGAAATGTGTTTTGGGGGTTAAAGTTCATTTTCTTAGCCAATATTGACTTTGCAAGTAATTGCTGTTAAGTAGAGATGAGCGAACCGGTCCCGGTTCGGCTCGAGGTCGGTTCGCCGAACAGAGGTCCCGTTCGAGTTCGGTTCGTCGAACGTTCGACGAACCGAACTCAAACCGCATAGGAAACAATGGCAGGCATTCACAAACACATAAAAACACCTAGAAAACACCCTCAAAGGTGTCCAAAAGGTGACAAACAACTCACAACACAACACAAACACATGGGAAAGTGACAAGGACATATACTCATGCGAAAACAAAAGAGCAGGACAAGGAAAAAGAGGAGGACACACAGATATAGGCATGGCACGCCCTTCTAAAATCATGTAAAACACAGCAAGGTGACTCCAAGCGTAGTCTCCCTTTTTTTCCAAAAATTGGGCCCCACACACACCCACCCATTCAGTGGCAGCAGTTGTGCCCCAGTTGTACACTTCACAGCTAGATTTGCATCAAGCACATTCAAAAATACGCCATAGTTAACCGTCCCCAGCATGACACCGGGGTAGGTAGATAAAGTCTTTCCTGATCCCAGCTCTGTTCATCTTGGCTCCTTTTTAAAAACACAGCAAGCAAGGGTTACTCCAAGCGGAGTCTCCCTTTTTTTCCAAAAATTGGGCCCCACACACACCCACCCCTTCAGTGGCAGCAGTTGTGCCCCAGTTGTACACTTCACAGCTAGATTTGCATCAAGCACATTCAAAAATACGCCATAATTAACCGTCCCCAGGATGACACCGGGGTAGGTAGATCAAGTCTTTGCTGAACCATGACTTGTTCATCTTGGCTCCTTTTAAAAACAATGTAAGCAAGGGTTACTCCAAGCGGAGTCTCCCTTTTTTCAAAAAATTGGGCCACACAGACACCCCATCAGTGGCAGCACTTGTGCCCTAGTTGCAAACAGGATGTTTTGATTTGCATCAAGCACATTCCAAATCCACAAGCATTTACTCTCCCCAGAATGACACAGGGGTAGTAAATTCCTTGTGGATCCATGACTTGTTCATTTTGATGAATGTCAGTCTGTCCACATTGCCACTGGACAGACGCGTGCGCTTATCTGTCAGCACACACCCAGCAGCACTGAAGACAAGTTCAGAGACAACGCTGGCAGCTGGACACGACAAAATCTCCAAGGCGTAAGTTGAGAGCTCTGGCCATTTTTCAAGATTTGAAGCCCAAAATGAGCAAGGCTCCATTTGCAAAGTCATGGCATCGATGTTCATTTGGAGATACTCCTGTATCATCCTCTCCAGCCGTTGACTATGTGTCAGACTTGTTGTCTCTGGTGGCCTTGCAAAGGACGGTCTAAAAAAATTATGAAAAGATTCCATAAAATTGCTGTTACCAGCACCAGATACGGTGCTACTGGAAGGGGTAGACTGTTGAAGATGACGAGACCATCCCATGTTTGTCAAGTTACAACTGGGAGATTCACTCCCTGCACCTGCACGGTTGTTTGGTGGAAAAGTCGAGCTAAGATCGAGTAACAGCTTCTGCTGATACTCCTGCATACGTGCGTCCCTTTCTATGGCTGGAATTATGTCACAAAATTTGGACTTGTACCGGGGATCTAATAGTGTGGCAAGCCAGTAGTCATCATCACTTCTAATTTTGACAATACGAGGGTCATGTTGGAGGTAGTGCAGCAAGAAGGCGCTCATGTGTCTTGCGCAGCCATGCGGACCAAGTCCACGCTGTGTTTGTGGCATCGAGGTGCTAACCGTTCTTTCTTCCTCTGACATCTCCCCCCAACCTCTTTCAACTGAAATTCGACCAAGGTCTCCCTCATCCGCTGAGTCTTCCATGTCCATGGACAGTTCGTCCTCCATTTCTTCATGTTCTCCTGCACCTTCCTCAACATCTCGCCTTCTACCATGCGCCCTTGTTGATCCCTGTCCCCCATGGTCCCATGCCTGCCGCGTTGGTGATGATGAACGTCTGGACCTTGGTGATGTTGTTGTGTCTTGCGCATATGAATCCTCCTGTAGTTCATCCCCTTCCTGTTGTCCCACCCCCTGACTCCGAATAGTGTTTAGCGTGTGCTCCAGCATGTAAATGACTGGAATTGTCATGCTGATAATGGCATTGTCAGCGCTAAACATATTCGTCGCCATGTCGAAACTCTGCAGAAGGGTGCATAGGTCCTTGATCTGAGACCACTCCATCAGGGTGATCTGCCCCACCTCTGCATCTCGTTGGCCCAGGCTGTACGTCATGACGTATTGCACCAGGGCTCGACGGTGCTGCCACAGTCGCTGTAACATGTGGAGAGTCGAATTCCAGCGTGTCGGCACATCGCATTTCAGACGATGAACCGGCAGGCCGAAAGACTTCTGGAGCGATGCAAGTCGCTCAGCTGCGGCGGTTGAACGGCGGAAGTGAGCAGACAGTTTTCGTGCCCTGGTCAGAAGGCCATCTAGGCTGGGATAGTGTGTTAAGAATTGCTGGACAACAAGGTTCAACACGTGAGCCATACAAGGCACGTGTGTCACCTTGCCCAGGCGAAGGGCCGCACCCAGGTTTGCAGCATTGTCGCACACGGCCTTACCAGACTGCAGGTTGAGTGGAGACAACCATTTATTAAACTCGGACCGCAGAGCTGACCACAACTCCTCAGCTGTGTGACTCTTATTCCCAAGACATGTCAAGCTAAAGACCGCCTGATGCCGTTGCGCTCTGCTGCCAGCATAGTAATGAGGGGTGCGTGATTCCTTCTGCGCAGTGAGAACGCTGGTGGCCTGACCAGGCAGGCTTGGGGCGGAGGTGGAGGACCCAGATGAGGTGGAGGAGGCAGAAGCAGTGGCGGAACTTGGACAGACAGAGGATTGACACACAAGTCGTGGGGACGGCAAGACTTGTGCAGCAGACCCTTCACCATCTATCACCATAGTTACCCAGTGCCCAGTCAGCGACATGTAACATCCCTGTCCATGCTTATTGGGCCAAGTATCGGCGGTGAAATGCACCCGTTGACACACAGAGTTTCTCAAGGAAGCGGTGATGTTGTGTGCGACATGCTGGTGTAGCGCGGGCACACCTTTTGTTAGAGAAGTAGTGGCGACTGGGCATCTGGTACTGGGGCACAGCGACAGACATAAGGTCTCTAAAATCCTGTGTGTCCACCAGGCGGAAAGGTAACATTTCGGTAGCCAAGAGCTTACAGAGGGATAAAGTCAACCTCTTAGCTTTGTCATGGGTCGCAGGAAATGGCCTTTTATTTGTCCACATCTGAGGGACCGAGATCTGGCTGCTGTGTGTAGACGGTGTTGAGTAGGGTGTCCCTGGAAAAATGCAGCTTTGTGAGGAAAGTGCAGGCGTAGACATGATGTTGCCTTCATCCAACGTTGGTGCTATCGATGTCTGAGAGAGCTGTACACACGCACTTGTTTCCCCTTCCAAACCAACTGACGACCTACCAAGCAAACTGCCTGTTGCGGTTACAGTGGTGGAAGTTGTGCGTGGAAAACCAGGTGTGACAGCTGTCCCCACAGTCCTAGAAGATGAAGAGCGCGCGGATGTACTGGACGGGGCAGGCGGTGGATGGTTCGCTCCGCTAGACCGCATTGCAGCACGGTGAGCTTCCCACCGGGACATATGATATTTATTCATGTGACGATTCATGGAAGAAGTTGTCAAACTGCTGAGGTTTTGACCTCTACTAAGAGAACCATGACAAATTTTACAGATCACATAATTTGGGCGATCTTTTGCTATGTCAAGAAAGGACCAGGCTAGGCAAGGCTAGAGGGCATGCGACCTGTTGATCCACCCCGACTAGTGCTCATAGGCAGAGTGGTGGTTGAAGATGCAGTTGTAGACGTGCTACCAGTACTCCGACTCTGTCCAGGAAGGCGCAAGGTAACTTCGTCATCAGTTGCATCCTCCTCCACCACCTCTGTTGACCTCCTCGACTGCCTGACTGTGGGTTGACAGTAGGTGGGATCTAGAACTTTCTCATCAATTGTTGTGTTTGCACTCCACTCACCCTCAGACCGATCCTCTTCTTGCCCTGACCGAATATTTAAGTTGTCATCCTAATCTCGTATCTGCGTCTCATCATCATCAGTATGTTCCTCATTGTCTATAACAACAGGTGTTACAGTTTGTGACAAAGGGTCAACATTATGCTCAGAAACTTGGTCCTCACGGCCTGAATCAGAGTCACAAAGGTTCTGGGCATCACTGCAGACCATTTCCTGTTCTGTACTCACTGTAGCTTGGGAGCAGACCTCTGATTCCCAGGCTATAGTGTGACTGAACAGCTCTGCAGACTCAGCCATCTCAGTTCCACCATACTGTGCAGGGCGGATGGAGACTTCAGAGCTGGGAGAAAGCAAGTTTGATTGGGATGACAACTCAGAGGACTGGTGTTTTTTGGATACGGTAGTTGAGGTGGCGGAGAGGGCACTTGTTGGACCACTTGAGATCCATTCAAGCATTTTCCTTTTTTGGCCATCATCTACCTTTGTTCCAGTTGTCCGTGTCCGTAAAAAAGGGAGCACATCGGATTGTCCACGGTAAGTAGTAGACATCTTACTTTTGCTGGTAGATGGTCTATCTTCAGCAGATGTTAATGGAGCTTTGCCACCTTCCCCACGGACAAACCCTTTTTTTCCTTTTCCACCACGCCTCTTCCCCTTTCCACCAGCATCTGTCATTTTGCCACTCATTTTGATTGCGACAAGATTGTGCACTTAAAATGTGGTAGTAAAAATTGAGAGGTGGTGTAGATTGCAGCGGTGGTCTAGCTTTATTAACAGCAGAATAATAAAGAATAATTATCCCTAACAATGCAACTACGGCCCTTAAACTGGCAGCAGTGTCTGCTAGTATAATGGCTTATTAACAATGAGTTTGAGTGTGCAATGCAGGCAGAGGTGCTGCAAATATCTTTGCACTAGTGGGACTATACAAAAGTATAATAGCCACGTTTAGGATGCCACTAGGCACACTCAGTGTTTGCTAGTATAATGGCTTAGTAACAATGAGTTTGAGTGTGCAATGCAGGCAGAGGTGCTGCAAATATCTGTGCACTAGTGGGACTATACAAAAGTCCAATAGCCACGTTTAGGATGCCACTAGGTACACTGAGTGTTTGCTAGTATAATGGCTTAGTAACAATGAGTTGGAGTGTGCAATGCAGGCAGACGTGCTGCAAATATCTGTGCACTACTGGGACTATACAGAAGTCCAATAGCCACGTATAGGATGCCACTAGGTACACTCAGTGTTTGCTAGTATAATGGCTTAGTTATAATGAGTTGGAGTGTGCAGAGGACAGGAGGGTACAGTGGCAAGATTGTGGGTCTGGGTAGAGGAAAGGAAGCCTGCCTTTCTATTCCCTCCTAATGGTGAAATGCAGCGAGGAAATCCCTGACCTTAGCTACACAGACGTTGTCTCTGTTTTCAGGACCTGTCACCTATGGCTCTGACCCTGCCGGTACGAGCCCTTAAAAGGACTGATAGAAAGTGCTATCCCTAAGCTGTCCAGCGCTGTGTATGGAGCGTATACAGCAGTATCGGCGATAGGAGCTGCGCCAGTGATGTCTGACACCAAGGACGCAGAAGAAATAATGGCGTCCGGACGGGCAGATACTCGTTTTTATAATGCAGGGACATGTGACATGGACATCCTATCACACATGCCGTTGCTTCTCTGGCTAAAAGTCCACTTAGCTGTGTGTGTGTCTGGGATTGGCTGACATGCTGGCCCGCCCCACTACACGCGCGCTCTTAGGGAAGGATGACAAGGAAAAAAAAAAAAAATGGCGATCGCCATTATACAAACAGGAGTGATCTGAATGCGCTGTTCCCGCACACTATACACTGAAATGTCATAATAGTGTGAGTCACAGAGTGACTTACACTATTACAGCGGAAAGACAGCTAGGAATTAGCTGGTTTTTTTGCTGCTAGAACCGTTCTCGAACGTATCTAGAACTATCGAGCTTTTGCAAAAAGCTCGAGTTCTAGTTCGATCTAGAACAGGGCCCAAAATCACTCGAGCCGCAAACTGGAGAACCACAAACCACGAACCGCGCTCAACTCTACTGTTAAGCTGATCACTCTTTATGACATTCTGGAGTATATGCAAATTGCCATTAGAAAAACTTAAGCAGTACACTTTGTAAAAATTAATATTTGTAGCATTCTCAAAACTTTTGGCCATGACTGTATAGTCCATTATTAAAAGATGAGTAAATTCGTGAAAATATGTTTTAGTTTTGCCCAAATTTCCCATTATGGACCCATAAACGACAAAGGAGGTTTAAGTTATGTGCGCACTAGACAGTGCCTTTTTCTTAAGAAAAATCCGGACCCTCTTAAAGAATCCCGCACCCGCGGTAAAAAAAACGCACCAAAACCGCAGCGAAATCCGCATGCGGTTTTACCGTGGTTTGCTGCAGATTTACTGCGGATTTACCACGGATTTTCCGCAGGTTGGTCCCTGCGGATTTTTACCATTGTCTACGGCAAAAAACACAGGTACCTGCAAAAAAGAAATGACATGCACATCAATTCCGCAGCGGAAAATCCGTGGGTAAATCTGCGGGTACAAAAAAACGCAGTGTGCGCACAGCATTTTTTAAAACCCATAGGATTTGCTGGGGAATGACTGCAGCAATGTTAGACACATTTTCTGCAGCAAATCCACGGCAAAATCCGCGGTACACATGCAGCGTGCGCACAGGGCCTTAAAAAGGTTTTCCCAAGAACAAGCTTAATTTTAAAGCTGATTTTTGAATCATAACAATTTCCATAATTGGATGTGTTTAAGAAAATGGTCAACTTTCAAAAACAGAGCTATATTACCCTCACATTTGATCATAGAGGCTGAAACGACTTAAAGCAAATTGGTATTTAAAGGGTTTTCCCCCCCAAAAAAAGTTAATTTTAAAGTTGATTTTAATCAATAGATCTTGGAATAATAATAATTTCCACAATTGAATGTGTTTTAAAAAAATGTTCCTGTGCTGAGATAATCTTATATATGTGTCCCTGCTGTGTACTGTGTAATGGCCGTGTCTGACCGTACAGGGACATGGTCTGATCATTTCACAGCTCCTGGGCCGGGGAAGAAGCAAAAGAGTACACAGACAGGATAGCAAAGGATTGTAGATGATTTTTTCTGTGAGGCAAAACACTTCCCTGCCTGTTTTTAATAAATATTTTACCTCACAGAAAGAATAATTTGAGATCCCATGCTGTAATGTCTGTATAATTTTTTACTTCCTCCCTGGACCAGGAGCTGTGATATGATCAGACCATGTCCCTGTACGGTCAGACATGGCCATTACACAGCAGGGACACATATATAAGATTATCTCAGCACAGGAACATTTTTTTTAAACACATCCAATTGTGGAAATAAATATTATTCCAAGATCTATTAATTTAAATCAACTTTACAATTAACTTTTTTTCATGGGAAAATCCTTTAAATACTGATTTGCGTTAAATCATCTACAATCCTTTCCTGTCCTGTCTGTGTACTATTTTGCTTCCTCCCCTACCCAGGAGTTGTGATATGATTAGACCATGTTCCTTTAAGGTCAGACACCGCCATTACTGTTACGGTTGCTGTGGCACTGGAGACTATGTTCGGATTTCTTGCTACTGCACATGTGCGAGCACTGGAGACTATGTTCGGATTTCTTGCTACTGCACATGTGCAAGCACTGGAGACTAAGTCCTATCTTGGAGCCATTGCACATGTGCGGGTGACATCATCGCTGACACGAGGTCACATGTCTCTGACACCTTCTAAGCTGATTGGCCGCTGCTCATGTGCTTGTGACACGTGGTCACATGTCTCTGACACCTTCTATGCCGATTGGTCGCTGGTCATGTGCTTGTGACGCTTTGCTCGGTGATAGGCCAGCGTGACGTCATTGCTGTCGTTCTGGCAGCGGATTGGCTCTGGTGCCCTCCATCTTGGATGAGGCACAGAGTCTATATAAGACCCTGACGCACGCCGCCCAGCGCTCAGTCCTCTTGGTTCATGCATGAGAGTAGACGCTCTGTGCACGTCCCTCTAGGCATCTCTGTCTATGCTAGATGAGCGCTACCAGCAGGGTAGCGTTCTTATACCTTACAGCTTTGGCTGCGGTCCGTATCCTTACATCTTAGTGGAGCGGACATAGGCAGGTGCCTGAGGCACATGGTCCGGCTGGGCCTTGTGATTCTACTCGTAGGTGGACGTTCCCGCTAGGGTAACGTTCCTTATACTGCGTCTGGCAGTTGTTCGTATCCTCGCACACTAGGGGAGCGAACGCAGGTAGGAGCTTTGTGCGGCTTATGCTGCTGTCCATCTCTTTTGCACCACTAGTGGAGCGGACCTAGGCAGGTGCCATATCTAGTGGTTCGTGTCCTCGCACACTAGTGGAGCGAACGCAGGTAGGAGCTTTGTGCGGCTTACGCTGCTGTCCGTCTCCTGGCACCGCTGGAGGAACGGACCTAGGTAGGTGCCATTTCACACTCACTGCCTTTGTCTCTGTGACCATTAACAGAGACCATACCACACACCCTCCAAGCAAGGGAGGAATTGCTTTATTTCCTAATTATATTCCTCTGTGAGTTTAACAGAGGTATTGCACTCTGCACTTGTGCTATTACTATTTACAGTGGCACACTTATATACCCCTTATCCTCTGCCATAGTCTGCAGCAGAGTCTTTGCACGGTGGACCCTGACTGTCCGATATTCCTTTGGGTTTTATTATCAGACAGCCCCCCATAACATTAGGACTGAGCCAAGGGTCTGGCAGTTATTGCAGAATATCAGCAGTTACACCGCTACATACAAGTACTTGGGTCGCGGCTCAAGACTATTGAGGATAAACCTCAGACCATGGTGAAATCTGCGCATGATCTGTGTCACCCTGGACAAGCCAGGGGACACAGGTAACAACACACACACACACACCCACCCCCAGCAGTTCACAGCAGACATCCCCAAAGTGACCTGCTTTCTGCCTCGGGCTCAGACTGACACACGAGGTGGGCGGAGTCAGGAGATGGAGACGCCCACCCTGGAGTGAGCTGGCCTGAGGCAGGAAGCAAGCCCAGAGAGAAGTTCAGGAGTGAAAGAGAGAGGATGTCTGCAGAGAGGCAGACGCAGAATGGGGCCTAGGTTGGAGCCTAGGGCCCCTGTGCAGAAAGTCAGGCAGACGGTAGTGGCCGTCTGCAGGGAGCCGGGGAGCCAGTTGGCGGAACCGCAGGTAGCCGGGGCTGGGCGGTGGCCCCCCGGTACTGAATCAGGGAGCCAGCTGGAAACCGGAGAGCAGGAAGAGTGTGCACGGAGGCGAAGGAAAGGACTTACACTAACAACCTGGGGTCAGGGGAAAAACACCGCAGCCGCCTGTGGGACCCATCCATCCAGCCGTTTGTTTCAGCAGAGACTCTGTGTGCTTCATTGGGCTGAGTGAGTACCACCGTGCCGTGCGGCACGGCGCTGTCCCCGCGCCCCTGCACCTCCACAGGCCCCATACCCGCCTGTCCACCATCCCAACCCCATCACTGGGCCCCGGGATCACCAACCCCTACCCACGGAGGGGCAACACAACAACTGGCTGCTCCACACCATCACTCCCGGGATTCCCAGCCAGAGCAGCGGTGGTGTACATTCAATCACCACAACCGTGGGTGGCGTCACGGACAATAAACTATCCCCAAATCCCAATCCTCTTTCACTCACGGGCGAGGAGCGCCGCTCGAGTCCCCGGGATCCGGCCCATCGCTCGAGCCACCGAGCAGCGGCAGGCCGCAGCAGCCGCGGCAGCCGGACCCGAGCAGTGGGAGAGCGCGGCGTCCCCTCCTCCGCCCGCGACAGATCCTCGACTTGCTCTGCCAAACAGGTATTCTGGCGATGCCAGATCATGTCGTGGTTTCATTAGTCAGTGTCAGATACACCTAGAGGTCAACTCTTCTCGCTTCTCTACGGAGAGGTCCAGAGTAGGCTTTATCATATCCTTACTTCAGGACAAAGCCTTAGAATGGGTGACTCCCCTATGGGAGCGCTCTGATGTGGTTACTCTGAGACATCAAGACTTTCTTGAAGCTCTTAAAGCGGTATTCATGGGTCCACAGGTTACCCATGATGCGGCCCTGAGACTGTTAGATCTATCTCAGGGTTCGTTATCCACTAGTTCTTATGCCATTACTTTTAGAACTCTGGTGGCAGAACTAGATTGGCCAGAAAAGGTGTTGATTCCTATCTTCTGGAGAGGGTTGGCAGGCTATGTCAAGGATGCCCTTGCTACTCGTGAGGTCCCTGCTTCTCTGGAGGACTTAATCACTGTAGCAACAAGGATCGACGTACGCCATAAGGAACGTAGACTCGAGGTCTCTTGCTCACGCCCTAAGCATCGGGCTATTCCAGTTGTTGAGGGTCCACTACCATCTTCCTCAGCATCTGAGACATCTCCCACTCCTATGGAGTTAGGTCATACGTCCTCCAGACTACGCAGGTCTGGTCCTCCTATATGTTACGTATGTCGTCAGGCTGGGCACTATGCCAACAAGTGTCCTAGCCGTCAGGGAAACTCCCAGGCCTAGTAATGATTAGAGGGGGGTTACTAGAGACGTCTTCTGCACCCTCTAAGTGTAGTATCCCAGGTCAGCTCTCATTCTCTAAGAATACATGGCCTATTATGGCTTTTGTGGATTCCGGAGCTGACGGGACTTTAGTGTCCTCAGGATTTGTAAAGAGACACAATATTCCCTCTATCATGTTAGAGGCGCCAATTCCTGTCCGTGTTGTTAATGGGACTATGTTGTCTGACTCCATTACATTGAGGACAGTTCCCTTGCGCCTTTCCCTGTCTCAAGGTCACATAGAGGAGATTTCTTTTCTTGTTTTGCCTGAGGGTATAGACGACGTTCTTCTGGGTCTCCCATGGCTTCGGACCCATGCTCCTCTAATTGACTGGGAGTCCGACAGCATTATTAGTTGGGGTTCGAAATGTCAGTCCCGATGTCTTCCCTTACCACCTAAGGTCGTTGCGGTTGCATCAACTGATTTCTCTCCCATAACTACACCCTATTTGGATTTCGCTGACGTGTTCTCCAAACAGGGTGCTGAGGTTCTTCCACCCCCTGTCAATACCTGAGTCGGAGGCCATGTCGACCTACATAAGAGAGTTTAGAGAAGGGGTTCATTCGTAAGTCTGTCTCTCCCGCGGGAGCTGGGTTTTTCTTTGTTCGGAAGAAAGAGGGTGATTTGCGTCCCTGCATAGATTACAGGGGTCTCAACGCAATCGCAATAAAGAACAAATACCCGTTACCTTTAATTTCGGAGCTCTTTGACAGACTGAGGGGAGCTCAGGTTTTTACGAAGTTGGATCTGAGGGGTGCGTATAACTTGGTACGAATTCGAGAGGGTGACGAATGGAAGACCGCTTTTAACACCCGAGACGGTCACTATGAATACCTCGTCATGCCTTTTGGTTTATGTAATGCACACGCAGTATTTCAGGACTTCGTAAACGATGTGTTCAGGGATTTACTGTTATCCTCCGTCGTGGTGTATCTGGATGACATCCTGATTTTTTTCTCCTGATCTGGAGACTCATCGTCAGGATGTCGTTCGTGTCCTTTCCCGTTTAAGGGAGCACTCATTGTTTGCTAAACTCGAAAAGTGTGTATTCGAGCAGTCATCCTTGCCTTTTTTGGGTTACATTATCTCACAAGAGGGTCTGGCTATGGATCCTGCGAAGCTCTCTGCTGTCCTGGAATGGTCCGAACCTCATTCCTTGAAGGCGGTGCAACGCTTCTTAGGATTCATAAATTATTACCGGCAGTTCATACCCCATTTCTCCACTTTAATGGCCCCTTTGGTGGCCTTGACTAAGAAAGGTGCTAATCCAAAAGTCTGGTCTATTGAGACATCCCAGGCTTTTGAGTCAGTAAAAAGACACTTTTCAACTGCTCCCGTTCTTCAAAGACCCGATGAGAATAAGCCCTTCCTCTTGGAGGTTGATGCCTCTTCAGTGGGTGCTGGTGCGGTCTTGTAGCAAAAGAACGGTGTAGGTAGAAAAAGGCCGTGTTTCTTCTTTGCTAAAACCTTTTCACCGGCAGAGAGAAACTATACCATTGGGGATAGGGAACTGCTCGCCCTGAGATTAGCCTTGGAGGAGTGGCGTCACTTGCTAGAAGGAGCGAAACATCCTTTCCAGGTCTATACAGACCATAAGAATCTCACGTACTTACAAACCGCCCAGCGTCTGAATCCTCACCAAGCCCGCTGCTCCTTGATTTTCTCCCGCTTTCACTTCTCCATCAACTATCTGTCTGGGAGTAAGAATAACAAGGCAGACGCCGTGTCTCGCTCTATTTTTTCTACCCAGGAAGAGATTGACGAACCTCGTCTTATCCTTCCCTCCAGGGTTTTTCATACGCTCTCCCCTGTGACGTTAGACCAAATCCCACCGGGCAAGACCTTTGTTCCGCCGGATCGACAGAATGATATACTGTCGTGGGCCCACACCTCAAAGGTGGGTGGGCATTTTGGTATTAGACGGACACGAGAGTTACTCGAGAGGTGGTATTGGTGGCCACACTTAGCCAGCCACGTCAAGAGATATGTCGGTTCCTGCTACTCGTGTGCTCGCAACCGTCCGTTACGGCAGAGACCGGCTGGGCTCTTGCATCCTTTACCAGTGCCAGATAGACCATGGAGGTGGTAGGCATGGACTTTGTGGGTGATCTTCCATGTTCACAGGGACATGGATTTGTGTGGGTCATTACGGACCATTTCTCCCGGATGGTTCATCTCGTACCGTTATCGAGAATCCCATCTTCCAGGGTACTAGCCAAACTATTCCTCAAGCATGTCTTTAGGCTTCACGGGATGCTAGATCATATCATTTGTGATAGAGGTCCGCAATTTGCTTCCCGTTTCTGGCGAGATCTGGGACTTCTAGTGTTAATACTGATTTGCATTAAGTCGTTTCAGCCTCTATGCTCAAATGTGAGGGTGATATAGTTCTGTTTTTGAAGGTTGCCCATTGGTAAAAATGAAGGCATAGCAAATTATTTTTGTTACTGAAGTAAAGCAGAACTTTTGGAGAGGGCATAGCTGCTAACTTTTAAGGACAGGCATTCGAGAAGGGAAACAATGAAAGCTGAAAACGTATTGAGACAATGCAATTGTTCAGGTCAAACCTACTTTACACTCATTTCAGTCTCTATTAACATCCATTGAATGTGGATGTGGACGCTGCAGTTTTTCCGGAAATCATACCAGCATCATATCAGACAACCTCTTAGAAGTGTCGCTTTTGAAAAGTTTTGGTAACATCTGGAAGAATTCTCAATTTGTCCAAAAGTTTAAGCAATATCCCCTTTTTCATGAAATATCTGAATATCCCGTGAACGTGGGGAAGAACGGGAATGGTGGAAAGAGTTGATGACCGTGCCTTTCACAGTCTATAAGAGGATAGATGATGATAACTCCTACGATCCCATCACATCTCTAGAGAACCTAGTGAGTGACACCCCATTGACAAAGACCATAATAATTAGCATATTGGATTCACTAAATAATAAATAAGATATAACTGTAATGTATGTAGGTTAAAAGAAAAAACAAACAGTGGGAATAAAATGAGAATAAAATTTGGCCACTTTTGTCCTGGTAATGAGTCTTATGTTATTCTTTATTTTACTTGGGAAATGCCGCTGTTCTCTTGATTCCTTGCTACAGCGCCTCTCGGTTCCTGAGATGTGATCTTTTTCTTTCCTGTTCTTGCTGACCTAAGGGAAGTGGTCACCATGAAGATGCCCACAAGGAGGCGCTTTATTAAAATTGCTTTATTTAAATACACCGTGTGCAGAGTTATTAGGCAAGTTGTATTTTAGAGGATTTTTTTTATTATTGCTCAACAACTATGTTCTCAATCAACCCAAAAGACTCATAAATATCAAAGCTTAATATTTTTCGAAGTTGGAGTGGGTTTTTTTTTTAGATTTGGCTATCTTAAGAGGATATCTGGTTTTGCAGGTAACTATTACTGTGCAGAATTATTAGGCAACTTAATAAAAACCAAATATATTCTCTTCTCACTTGTTTATTTTCACCAGGTAAACCAATATAACTGCACACAATTTAGAAATAAAGATTTCTGAAATGTAAAAACAAAACCCCAAAAAATTAGTGACCAATATAGCCCCCTTTCTTTATGATGACATTCAACAGGTTACCATCCACAGATTCTGTCAGTTGCTTGATCTGTTTACGATCCACATTGCGTGCAGCAGCCACCACAGCCTCCAGACACTGTTCTGAGAGGTGTACTGTTTTCCCTCCCTGTAGATCTCACATTTTATGAGGGACCACAGGTTCTCTATGGGGTTCAGATCAGGTGAACAAGGGGGCCATGTCATTATTTTTTCATCTTTTAGACCTTTACTGTAGTAGTTGGATGCATGTGATGGAGCATTGTCCTGCATGAAAATCATGTTTTCTTGAAACATACCGACTTCTTACTGTATCACTGCTTGAAGAAGTTGTCTTCCAGAAACTGGCAGTAGGTCTGGGAGTTGAGCTTCACTCCATTCTCAACTCGAAAAGGTCCCACAAGTTCATCTTTGTTGATACCAGCCCATAACAGTACCCCACGTCCACCATGCTGGCGTCTGGGTCGGAGTGGAGCTCTCTGCCCTTTACTGATCCAGCCTCTGGCTCATCCATCTGGCCCATCAAGAGTAACTTTTATTTCATCAGTCCATAAAACCTTTGAAAAATCAGTCTTAAGATATTTCTTGGCCCAGTCTTGACGTTTTATCTTATGTTTCTTGTTCAAAGGTGGTGGTTTTTCAGCCTTCCTTACCTTGGCCATGTCCCTGAGTATGGCACACCTTGTGCTTTTTGATACTCCAGTAACGTTACAGCTCTGAAATATGGCCAAACTGGTGGCAAATAGCATCTTGGCAGCTTCACGCTTGATTTTCCTCAATTCATGGGCAGTTATTTTGCGCCTTTTTTGCCTAACACGCTTCTTGCGACCCTGTTGGTTATTTGCCATGAAATGCTTGATTGTTCGGTGATCACGCCTCAAAAGTTTGGCAATTTCAAGAGTGTTTCATCCCTTTGCAAGACATCTCACAATTTTGAACTTTTCAGAGCCCATCAAATCTCTCTTCTGTCCCATTTTGCCAAAGGAAAGGAAGTTGCCTAATAATTAAGCACACCTTATATTAGGGTGTTGATGTCATTACACCGCACCCCTCCTCATTACAGAGATGCACATCACCTGATTTACTCAATTGGTAGTTGGCTCTCAGCCTATACAGCTTTGAGTAGGACAACATGTATAAAAATTATCATGTGATCAAAATACTCATTTGCCTAATAATTCTGCACAGAGTGTACAGGGAAGAAGGGCCATATCTCAAGAATGGAGAAGCACAAGAACAAAAGGAAAACAACGCCGGATTCAAGAGAATAGGGCATTTAAATCAGGTTAAAAATTACAAATTTATGGCAAGTGACGTCAATTTTAAATGCTTAAATTAAATTTACTATTTACCCCAAAATTACCAGAATGGTAAAAAGATTCCATTGATAATCTTTTACTTTTACTCAGGTGCAGATCATGCAAAAACAACTTTGAAGGCTATACTAGTTTTCAAAGCTTGTATGCAGTAAGAGTAGTGGAGTAATTCTCCAGAGAAATCAGCTTAACCGGTTCCTCTCCTGGCTTGATCAACATCATGCAGGCTAAGTAAGTAGAGATTGGGGAGCATGCTCGCCACTGTTCGATACTTCATCAAGCATTGGGGTGCTCGGGTACTCGCAGTGCTCAGCCAAGTGTCGCGGGTGCTCGGATATGTGACTGTGAAACTGTGGCACCCTGGGCAAGCCAGAACGTCACAAGCACTACACCAACAAACCCCACACTCCCAGTCAGGCACACCAAAGTCAGACAAAAACCTTGTTGCCTCCCTCCAGGGGCTGATGCTCACACCAGGGGATGGGCCAGGCGGTTGGTCCCGCCCACCGAGGAGTGCACAGTCCTGGAGGCGGGAAAAGGAAGGAGTTGAGTTTTAGAGTTTGAAGTGGAAGGAGTGAAGTGGTAGAGGAGGAGACAGAAAGTGGTCCGGGTGTGTGGGCCGGATGGAACAGCAAGGTTGGCAGACGGTGGTGACCATCTGCAGGAGAGGCCGATTGGAGTGAGCCGTAAGGACCATGGACGGGCAGTTGCCCGGCGGTACCGGACCGGTACGCAAAGAGAAGCCAGCACCATCCGGTAGGGGCTTACGGACCCCGACAAGGCTAGTAGTCGCCGTGCAATTTGTCAAATCCGTTAGCGAAGGGAACCTCCTGGGTTTCCCAGCAGCCAAGTCCCGACAGAAGGCAACAGTCCAACCGTTAGAGGGAAACACAGTCACCGCCAAGGCTAAAGTTCCCAGGGCCAGAGCCTGCGGGCAAAAGGGGCTCCTTCAGCAACCTTCAAGCTGGAGGAGCGGGTTACCGGTGGGAACCAATTGGAACCGTCTACACTACAAAGGTGCAGGGAAAGGCAGTCACCATCAACCTGCCAGGAGGAGAAACACCGCAGCCGTCTGTGGGACCCGTCCATCTAGCCGTTTGTTTTACCGGAGACTCTGTGTTTCTCATTGGCTGAGTGAGTACCACCGTGCCGTGCGGCACAGAGCTGCCCCCGTGACCCTGCACCTCACCAGGCCCCGTAACCCGCCTGCCATCCATCCCTACCCCATCACCGGGCCCCAGGACAACCAACGCCCTACCCACGGAGGGGAAAACTAACATCCAGGCTGCTCCCTGCCATCGCTCCCGGGATCCCCATCCAGAGCAGCGGTGGTGTCACCAACCTCACCACAACCGTGGGTGGCGTCATGGACAATATCAAATCCCCACAATCAAACCCCCCTTTTCAGTCACGGGCGAGGAGCGTCACTCGAGTCACCACCGAGCAGCAGCAGCCGGACCCAAGCAGTGGAGAGCGCAGCGTCCCCTCCTCCGCCCGCGACAAAACAAGAACACAAAGAGCACGCTCCCTTCATTGAATGATGGGAGTCGGCACCCCAGTGTGAGCCATTTACAGTTTCTGAATGGCTTTTGCGGGGGATAAAAAGAATGTTTTTGGATGTAGTGTGTAAGAAAAACCTCTCGCCCTCCCTCTCCTTTGAAATGCTTTGTATATGGCTGGCTATATGTGAGCGGAGAGCCGAACTGCCCAATTATTGACTTCCATTATACTCATTACTTAAGTTGAGCCCTTTCAGAATTTGTGACCTGCTCGACTTGAGTAACGAGCACTCAAGCATTTTAGGGCTTGTCCATCTCCATGAGTAAGTCATTACAAATCACTAGCCATGGGCAAACATGCTTGGCACTGCTCGGTACTCAATCAAGCATTAAGGTGCTCATTTACTTGTGGTGTTCGGCCAAGTATCATTGGTGCTCAAATATGTCATTGTGAAACAATAAGCACAAAGCATAGGCTCATTGCATGATGTCTCTGAATGATTCTCTCAGGGGATAAAACAACATTATCGGATGTAGTGTGACCAAGAAAACCCTTGCTTCCCTCCTGCCGGAAATGCTGCTTTTAGCTGGCTATATGTGGGTGGAGACCCAAACAGGCCAATTATCGTCTTTCCATAATGCTTGTTACTCGCATCAAGCTCATTTGAGCATCTGACCAGCTCGAATTGAGCACCGAGCATTTGAGCATTTTAGTGGTCGCCTATTTCTATGAGTAAGTTATTACAAATTACTAGTGACAGGCAAACGTGCTCAACACTGCTCGGTACTAGATTGTGTATTAGGGTGCACAGGTACTAGAGGTGTTTGGCCAAGTATAAGGGTGCTCGGGTACTAGGGGATTTTGGCTGAGTATCATGGATGGAGACCCAAACAGGCCAAATATTGTCTTTCCATAATGCTCATTACTCGTGTTAAGCTCGTTTGAGCGTTTGACCAGCTCAAATTTGAGTAATGAGCATTTTAGTGGTCTTCCATCTCTCTGAGTACCGTATTTTTCAGACTATAAGACACACCTGACCATAAGACGCACCCTGGTTTTAGAGGAGGAAAATAGGAAAATATAATTTTAAACAAAAAATGTTGTCATGACACACTGTTATGGGGCGAGGATCTGCTGCTGACACTGTTATGGGGGTAATGTCCCCAAATTCTCCACTAAGGTACCCCATTCTGGTAATGATCGTCCTGCCATGTATATGATCCTGCTCATATACCCCCATCCATCCTGCTCATATACCCCCATCCTTCCTGCTCATATACCGCCATCCTTCCTGCTCATATACCCCCATCCATCCTGCTCATATACCCCCATCTATCCTGCTCATTTACCCCCATCCATCCTGCTCATATATCCCCATCCTGCTCATATACCCCATCCTGCTCATATACCCCCATCCTTCTCATATACCCCCATCCTGCTATATACCCCCCATCCTGCTCATATACCCCATCCTGCTCATATACCCTCATCCTGCTATATACCCCCCATCCTGCTCATATACCCCCATCCTGCTCATAATATACCCCCATCCATCCTGCTCATAATATAACCCCATCCTGCTCATAATATACCCCCATCCTGCTCATAAAATACCCCCATCCTGGTATATGGCCTGTATCCTATGGCACAGAAAAAAAAATAAACGTTTATACTCACCTTTCCTCACTCCCTGCAGCACTGATCAGCTTCCTCTCTGTCTCAGCTGCAGCACCGATGAGTGGAGCTATCACCGTTGTCTGCAGCATCGCAATGTCTTCCTGTCTGTGCCGGTCAGCTGATCTGTGTGGACACTAGCGGCGCACACAGAGATAACGTCATCGCTGTGCTCACCGCTCTCTACACAGATCAGCTGACCGGCACAGACAAGAAGACATCGCGTGCTGCAGGGGGACGGCTCCTCGCATGGTGACGGGTGAGCGTACTGATTCACTGCACCCCGCGCTGATAATGATACACGGGGAGTAGTGAATACAGCCGCACTTGATCACTCTAGGCTGTAGTTGCCAGGGGTGATCATGCGGGCCAGCTGTTAATAATGCGTGCACCCCCCGCTCATCCCCCGCCCGCCTGTCAGCGCTGAGAGATGATGGCCGGGAGGATGGGCGTGCATATGTAATGAGCGGGCCCACGTGGTCACAGCAGGCGCTGCTACAGCCTGCTTATGCCCCCGATGACCCGCTCCACCACAGCATCCTCATTCCCCGCAGCAACATTCAGACAATAAGACGCACCCCCCACTTTCCCCCAACATTTGGGGGGAAAAAAGTGCGTCTTATGGTCCGAAAAATACGGTAAGTCATTACAAACTACTAGTGACAGGTGAACATGTTTGACACTGCTTGGTACTATATCGTGCATTAGGGTGTACAGGTACTAGGGGTGTTTGGCCGAGTATAAGGGTACTTGGGTACAGAGGTGTTTGGCCAAGTTTAAGGGTTCCCAGGTACAAGGGGTTTTTGGCGGAGAATTATTCATGGGTGCTTGGATGTGTTGTCAATGAAACCATTTGCAGTCCCTCAATGGCTCTCAGGCGATAAAACAACATTTTCAAATGTAGTGTGACAAACAAAAACCCACCTTCCCTCCCAATGGAAATGTTTTGTTTATGAGTGGCTGTATGTGCGCGGAGACTCAAACAGGCCAATCATTGACATTCCATAATGGTCGTTATTCGAGACGAGCTCGTCCATGTGTCTGACCAGCTTGAATCGAGTAACAAGCATTTGAGCATTTTAGTGGTCGCCCATGTCTATGAGTAAGTAACTACAAACAGGCTTGCTTCACTGCATAATGGAAGCAGGCATCCCAGTGAGGGACATTCATAGTCTCTGAATGGCTCTCCCAGGGGATAAAACAATGTTTTTGGATGTAGTACAACCCAAAAAAACCTCGCCTTCCCTACAACCAGAAAGGCTTTATTTTTGGCTGGCTGTATGTAGGCAGTAACCCAAACAAGCCAATCCTTGACTTTCCATAAAGCTCATTACTCATGTCAAACTCGCCCAAGCGTCTGAACAGCTGAAATTGAGTAACAGGCATTCAAGCATTTTAGTGTTTGCCCATGACTACAAACTACCACCAGAATAGAAGCTGAGCCAAGAACACCTACTTCCACTGCACATTTGCCGGATGTCCCTGGTAGACACCTGCAATTAATTACTTTGACTGCCTAAAGATGTGGAAACACGGCCTTCAGACTTCTTTCTGGATGCTACTACACCTGCTAGAAAGTAAAAGAACATTAATGGAAACATGTTACCATAACTTCTCTTTTTGGATCTGAATTCCTGATAGCAGTTCCCCTTTAAAAATGTTAAGTTATGGCATATCCACCATCTTCTATACTTAGGGCTTTTAGGTCATGTTCTACAGGAAACTATAATTGGATTTTTTTCCCCATTATTTAATAAATAAAGCTGAATGTGTGTGTGTGTGTGTGTATGTGTGTGTGTGTGTGTGTGTGTGTGTGTGTGTGTGTGTATGTCCGCTAAAGGAATTCGCACCGTCGCATGTACAATCACAAAATTTTGTACAGACATCCCATGTGACTCAGGGAACGTCATAGACTATGTTTTGAGGGGAAATTTTAACTCATGCTTTACAGTTATTCGCCAAAAAACCTGCCTCCATTATAGTCAATGGAGCTGGGAGCCACAGTGCAGCCAGAACTTCTGAAGAATGTGCACCCACGTCCTTGAATGGAATGTTGGCGTTTTACAATGCAGCCAGGGAAAGAGACAGGCAGACAGAGACAGACAGACAGGGAAAGAGCCAGACAAAGAGCCAGACAAAGAGACAGACAAGGAAAGATACAGAGATAGACACAGACAAAGAGACATACACAGGGAAAAAGACAGATAGGAAAAGAGACAGACAGAGACAGACAGGGAAAGAGACAGACAGGGAAAGAAATAGAGAGACAGACAAGGAAATAGACAGAGTGACAGACAGCGACAAATAGAGACAGACAGGGAAGAAGACAGACAGGGGAAGAGAGAGACAGGGAAAGAGGCAGACAGACAGAGATAGAGAGAGAGACAGACAGGAAAAGAGACAGACAGACAGGGAAAGAGATAGAGAGAGAGACAGACAGAGAGAGACAGACAGAGAGAGACAGAGACTGGGAGAGAAACAGAGAGACAGTTACTATCCCGGGCAACGCCGGGTGCTACAGCTAGTCCCTTAAAAAAGTAAGCAAGATCTGTTTTCCAGCCTAACATTTATAGATACAACAGTTTGTGCATGAGAACATTAAAGCAAATAAAAAGAACTTTGTTTTTGATTGGGTCTATAAATCTAGTCGGAGTAATTCACCTCCAGTCACGATTGTGCTTTACCATAGATAATAATTACAAACATCTTCATTTCCTTCTATCTACACTCATAAATGAGATCTTAAAACCCCAGGGAACCATTGGCATTTACAACCCTATTAAATCCCTCATTGCCCATCCAGAAGCATTGAGATCTGTAAACACATTTGTCATTTTTTTGTCTTTTATAGATGTATACAATTTATCCGGCGCACATAGAATTTGCTCTCCCTGTCCACGCACCCATCCAAGGTGTCTGCCTCTCAGCCAATATATTCCACATGGCTGGCCAGGTTATACGCTGAATCCCAATGATGCTTCCCCTGTGCTATTTATACCAGAAACGGCAAGTCTTGTGCGATTAACAGAAGAGTTATTTCTTTTAACTGTTTGGCCGGCATTAGTTCCTCATTTAGGATCTGACTCATTAAGACGATTTATCGGATACTTGTGCTGGAGTGCTGTGAACAATTTAGCTGAAGGATGGGGCCATTATCTGCGGCTCCGTGTTTACTGTACATTATAAACAATGGCTCTTACCGGCCCGGATTGGTCAGAAGTGTGTACTCATGTGCCTCATGGTTGCCACTTAATTGCATTAAATGGGAATTTTCTTCCAAAATTTGGATGACAAAAAGTACTTTTTTAAAATATAAATAAAAATAAATAGCAACATTTTTTTGAATATTGCATTTGATAATTCAGAAATCAAGCGGTAGTTATTTCCAGCAGAGAATATAGTCCTGAAAGAAGAAGAACTAATTAGGAAACTTTTCTAATTAAAGAAGCTAGAGGACCAGATTTTGAATTAATATGATATTTTGGAATTAAACATAAAGTTTTAAGCCAAAACCGTGAATGGATTCAAACGAAATGGGGAATATAATGGAAAGTCTAGGGGGGGTATGACCACATGGGACATATTTGCTATGAAATTTCCACAGCCAAAATTCTCCAAAGGCACCGTCACACGCAGCGATATCGCTAGCGAGTGTACCCGCCCCTGTTGTTTGTGCATCACGGGCAAATCGCTGTCCGTGGTGCACAATAGCGTTTGGAGCCGTCACACAGACTTACCTACCCAGTGACGTCGCTGTTGCCGGCGAACCGCCTCCTTTCTAAGGGGGCGATTCGTGTGACGTCACAGCGACGTCACTAAGCGGCCGCCCAATAGAAGCGGAGGGGCGGAGATGAGCGACCGTAACATCCCGCCCACCTACTTCCTTCCTCATTGCCGGCGGCCGCAGGTAAGCTGTTGTTTGTCGTTCCCAGGGTGTCACACGTAGCAATGTGTGCTGCCTCGGGAACGACGAACAACCTGTGTCCTCAACAATCAACGATTTTTTGAACAACGTGTCAATGATGGACGATTTGGTGAGTATTTTCCATCGTTAATGGTTGCTCGTTAGTGTCACACGCAACGACGTCGCTAATGATGCCGGATGAGCGTCACGGAATCCGTGACCCCGGCGATATATCGTTAGATACATCGCTGCGTGTGACGGGGCCTTAAGGTCTGCAACACACGTCTGTGCCGCCGGTACGTGTTTGGGACTTTTTGACACGTACCGGCGGCACGAGCACACGTGTACCAATGTTACCCTATGGTAACAGGCACACACACACATAAAGCCACATTGAACGTGTGTCCATGTGGTTTGAACGTGTGTGCGTTTTTTAACATGGATGACATGTCCGCATTTCTCCGGCATCATGCAGACACGGACCCACTAAAGTCAATGGGTCCGTGCCTGCACGTACGTGATACGTAGCATGTACGTGTTCTATCCGTATTGTCCGTGTGCGTTTTCAGTAGTTCATACTTTTGAGCTATTTTATAGGTCCCATCACACACAACGAGATTGCTAATGAGATCGCTAACGAGATCGCTATACAGGTCGCTGATCTGTACTGCGTCGTTGGTAAGTTCTAACTGTGTGACATCTCACCAGCGACCTCCCAGCGACTTACCAGCAATCCCTATTAGGTCATATCATTTTCGGGTTCGCTGGTAAGTCATGTGTGACTGGGCCTTTAAGGCCTTTAACCCTTTAAAAAAAGATTAAACAAAGGTTACCAATTATTAGTGATTATGGCAGCTGTAATCCAATTACACACACCAGAATCTCATGAATAGGTATTTTCATCGTCAATTCCCTTCAGAAACGGATCAAGACAAAAGGATTGAACACGAACATGACACGTACGTATCTCACGCATAAATGGACATTCAACACAAGCGCACGGAGAGCATACGCCATCACACGGATGTCACACTTACCGGAGAAACGGACATCAAAAACAGAACACGGACCCGTAAAACGGAACAAGAGACACGCACGTGTTTTTTGCGGACGTGTGTTTTAGGCCTAACAGAGCGTATTTGAGTAAGAGCATTTAACTTATATTAGAAATCCCTTCTCCTCTCAATTGACAATTTCCAACCTATCTGTCTGTGCTTCAGCTGAGAGGTTATCTTACAGGGAAACTTCTCTAATGGAGAGTATTCGAGCAGAGGCACTTACACTGCTATAGAAAATCACATCTCCCACAGCCTGCATCTTGCCTTTTCCCTTTTCCTCCCTCCTCACAACTTCCAACCTATCTGCCTGTGCTTCAGCTGAGAGGTAATCTTACAGCCAAACTTCTCTAAAAGAGAGTATTCGAGCAGAATCACTTACACTCTGATAGAAAATGACATCTCCCAAAGCCTGTATCTTCTCTCTTTCCTTCTCCTCTCTCCTCATAACTTTAACTTATCTGCCTGTGCTTCAGCTGAGAGGTTATCTTACAGCCAAAATTATATAATGAATTATATTCAAACAGCTGCATTTCACATCTGTAAGAAAATTACAACTCCCACAGCCTGCATCTTGTCTCGCCCCCTTCTCATCTCTTCTCACAACTACCAAACTAGGTGCCTGTGTCGCGGGCGGGGAGGGGACGCTGCGCTCACCACGCTCGGGTCCGGCGCTGCTGTTACTGCTGCTCGGTGGCTCGAGCGGTGGGCCGGATCCGGAGACTCGAGCGGCGCTCCTCGCCCGTGAGTGAAAAGGGGATGGTTTGGGTTGGAGATGTAGTCCGTGACGCCACCCACGGTATGAGGTGATAATGGGACACCACCGCTGCTCTGGACGGGGATCCCGGGAGCGATGACAGGGAGCAGCTGAGATGTTTCTCTCCCCTCCGTGGGTAGGGGCGTTTGGTGGTCCCGGGGCCTGGTGATAGTGACTGGAGGGTGGATGGCAGGAGTTGGGGAGGTGCAGGGTCGCGGGGGCAGCGCAGTGCCAGACGGCACGGTGGTATTCACTCAGCCAGTAACGTACACGGAGTCTCTGGTAAAACAAATGGCTGGATGGACGGATTCCGCAGACGGCTGCTGTAGTTTCTCCCCTGACTCCAGGCTAATAGTGTGCGTCCTTTCCTGCACTTTCTTTATATGCTCCTCCTGTGCTCCGGTTTCCAGCTGGCTCCCCGGTTCGGTACCGGACGGGCCACCACCCTGTCCCGGCTACCTACGGTTCCACCAGGTCTGTCTTCCTGACCCCTGCAGACGACCACTACCGTCTGCCTGACTGACTACTAGAGGGTCCTAGGCTCCAACCTAGGCCCCTGTCTGCTTCTGCCACTCTGCACACCACCTCTCCCTTCCTCTGCCTGGACTTGTCTGTCTTGTTTCCTGCCTCAGACCAGCTAGACTCCTCGGTGGGTGTGTCCATCTGCCTGACTCCGCCCACCTGGTGTGTCTGTCTGAACCCGAGGGAGGAAATCAGGTCTCACTGGAGATGACTGCTGTGACCTGCTGGGGGTGGGGGTGTGTGTGTGTTGTTACCTGTGGCCCCTGGCTAGTCCATTCCCCCTTGGTTAAATGCAGACCGTCCGCGGGCTGCCCGTCCATCACCAGTTTTTTTTTCACAACTGAAAAAGAAAATAAACAAGAATGTTCAGAAATCTTCCCTTACGGGAGGCATATCACTTCAACCGTTGCAACAACAATAAAACACTTTTAATAATAACAACGGAACGGGTCCTTCAGTCACCCACCCAAACAACCTGGCCCTGATGCTGCCCCTAGAAGTGGGCAGCACCCCTTGACCCCAGTCCAGGAACGGGCCCAGATTTGTTAACGGGATGGGTACTTTGCTGCCGTTGTGGCTGGGCGGACTGTCGGAGCCGTCGTCATCTCCGTTGCGGCCGGGCGGACTGCCGGGGCCGTCGTCATCAGCGGTGCGGCTGGGATGGAAGCTGAGGCCGGTGGCAGGGCGGTGACAAAGGTAAGGCCTGGGGACCCCAGGTCTGGGCCCTCCCTCACAGACGCTGTGTGCTCCGCTACCGGTGACAGGGGTAACGGGTCGGTCGGGCCGTTGGCCGCGGGCATGGGCACTGAGGTTTCAGCGGTGCCGGACGGACGGGACATCTCGTGCAGTGGTGCTCCAGGAACCAAATACTTGCAGAGTCCTGGCGTCCCTGCTTCCACAGCCGCGGTTCACATGCGGCCGGACGCCATCTGTCCACCCTTGGTTTCTTTCCGGCACCTCCTCTTCAGGGGCGGAGCTTCGGCTTTCGCGCCTCCACTGCTCGGGAAAACTCTCAAGCGGGGAACTTTTCGCGCCCAAGATGGCGGCTTCTGAAAATTTTCGGCCGGACACCTCCGGCGGGACACAAGGCGCACTTCTACCAGGCGGTAGAACGGTAAGATCCTGTTCGTGACGCCAAGTTGTCGCGGGCGGGGAGGGGACACTGCGCTCACCACGCTTGGGTCCGGCGTTGCTGCTACTGCTGCTTGGTGGCTCGAGCGGTGGGCCGGATCCGGGGACTCGAGCAGCGCTCCTCACCCGTAAGTGAAAAGGGGATGGTTTGGTTTGGGGATGTTGTCCGTGACGCCACCCACGGTTGTGGTGAGGTTGGGACACCACCACTGCTCTGGACGGGGATCCCGGGAGCGATGACAGGGAGCAGCTGAGATGTTTCTCTCCCCTCCGTGGGTAGGGGGTTTTGGTGGTCCCGTGGCCCGGTGATGGTGACTGGACAATGGATGGCAGGGTTTGGTGAGGTGCAGGGTCGCGGGAGCAGCAGCGCAGTGCCAGGCGGCACGGTGGTACTCACTCAGCGAACAATGTATGTGGAGTCTCTGGTAAAACAAACGGCTGGATGGACGGGTCCCGCAGACGGCTGCAGTGTTTTTCCCCTGACCCCTGGTTGGTAGTGTAAGTCCTTTCCTGCACCTTCTTGTACGCTCCTCCTTTGCTCCGGTTTCCAGCTGGCTCCCCGGTTCGGTACCGGACGGGCCACTACCCTGTCCCGGCTACCTATGGTTCCACCAAGACTGTCTTCCCGGCTCCTGCAGACAGCCACTACCGTCTGCCTGACTGGCTCCAACCTAGGCCCCTGTCTGCTTCTGCCACTCTGCACACCTCCTCTACCTTCCTCTGCCTGGACTTGTCTGTCTTGTTTTCTGCCTCAGACCAGCTAGACTCCTCGGTGGGCGTGTCCGCCCACCTGGTGTGTCTGTCTGAACCCGAGGGAGGAAATCAGGTCTCACTGGAGATGACTGCTGTGACCTGCTGGGGGTGGGGGTGTGCGTGTGTTACCTGTGGCCCCTGGCTAGTCCAGGGTGCCACACCTGTGCTTAAGCTGAGCTGTTATTGTGCAGACAAAATTCTCTAATGGAGCGGATTCAAGCATCAGCTCTTACACTCTAACACACTTCCATAGTGTTAGTCTAGTCTAGTCCCTCTTCCTCTCAACTTTCCACCTAGCTGCCTATGCCTCACCTGAGATGTTATCTCACAGCTAAAATACTGTAACAAAGGGTATTTGACCAACAGAGCATTCACCGTGTTAGGAAACTACATCTACCACAGCCAGAATCTTGTTCCGTTCCCCTCCTCTTTCTTTTTAACTTGCCAACTAGCTGCCTGTGCTCCAGCTGAGATGTTATTTCAGAACCAAAACTTGTTAACAGAGTGTAATTGAGCATCAACGCTTACACTGTTAGAAATAAACATCTCCCACAGCCTGCATCTTGACCCATCCCTCCTACTCTCACCTCTTAACAAGATTCTGACTTGCCTGCATGCATGTTGAACGTTGGCACAGGAACCATTTCCAATCACCAGCTTTTTTATTTAGTCTTCATAAGCCATGCGATAAAACAAAATCAAACAGCCTTCTTCTGGCACAAAACACAAACTGGAAACAAAAAATCCATATATCACTGCAGTGGTCCATCTGCTAAACATAATGTCTAGGTCTTAGCAAGAGCAACATCACTGGAGGTCTGCAAACCTCCACACACAGACACCTCTATGAATCTAATGATCTCCATTTATTACTCTGTTTCCATACAATAGGGTGGGGATATGTGAGGATTAATTCCCACCCATCTCACTGACTACTCGCAAACCCAGCCCTGACATGCCCTATTAACTCTCTCAGCATTAACCATGCTGGTGGTGCCTGCTTCTAGGCTTACATCACCGAAGCTATCAACCTTGATGATACACATCTCCCTTCAAGGACTTGTCCAGTGACCTTCTCACATCATTTGTCTGCCTGTGCTTCAGCTGAGATGCTATCTCAGCTTTTACATACACACATTGCCTCCTATATTTACTTATAGTTAAAGGGAATCTGTCATTAGGTTTTTGGTACCTCACATGAAAGCAGCATAATGTAGAAAATGCAACCCTGATTCCAGCCATGTATCAATTTACTGGTTTCAGCAGTTGTGACTCAGAGTTTTTAAATGCAACATGTAGCAGAGCTCAAAAAAACGAAACCCGCCCACACGCCTTGCTAGTAGCTATCTGTATACATAGTATATTGACAGTGAGCTGCTAGTAGTGCTGAGGGTGTGGATGGACCAGAATTCATGCAAGTACCTAGTCCAGCAGTGCTAATCTACTGCTGATAAAACACTCATTTTATTTAAACATCATCACACAGTCTAACAAGTAACACACCCCTGAAATCAGGGTCACTGCCCCTACCTCATACTGATCTTAGCTTACATAGCAAAAACTTGCTGACAGATTCTCTTTAATGGACAGAGAAGACTGGAGAGCTTTTCTTTACTCACACAATCCATCCTGCTCTGTGTTAGGATCGGTTTTATGTTTAGTAATTAACATGTTAGACAAGATGAGCAAAAAAGAAATATATTTATCAATTAATTTTTAATTTTGTTTTCTTTAATTATTTTTTTTATTTCCTTAAGAACCCCCGTAATACATCGTTGCTGGAAATTGCCCTAATTCAATTTTCAAAAGTATGTAAATATGGATTATAGGAGTATTTCTCCTGCATATGATATGAGCACAAAAATAAAAATCACCATTCCTAGAAACATCGTATTTTAGATTTGAAGTTAATCTTTCATCTAAATATATATCATAAAAGGCAAGAACCTGTCAACACAAATCCCGCGCTAATCAGTGAGCCGTACCGTAGAGATGTCAGTTGCTAATTAACTCAGACATCATATTGCATTGCCACGGAAGACGGGCATTTTAATCCCATTCACTGGTCTGACAGAAAGTGTCAAATGAGAAATGAATGTGTTTCATTTATACTATATAATACCACTGTCTTCTGCTCTAGTCTCCACAAATATAGAGATCGGTATAACTATACATATACATTTAACTGGCAATAGTGACTGTTACAGCCTTACAGTATAACAATAGAGTAAGCCGATGACTCCAGCAGTGACATCGCCAAAGCAATAGCCAACCAAAATCATACCTCTGTAAACATAAAGTATACTGAGAAAGGATTAATTTATACTTTCAGACTATATTATGTATGCTTTTTTAAATTTTATTTTAAAAATAAGTACAGTTTGGAATGTTTAGTGCTGTAGTGCACATTTGGTGCTGCTTTTTGTTTTTTCTTCATTGAATTGGTCGGTGGTTGACCTCCACCTTGCTTTGCACCCCAATTTGGGATGTATTCCATCTGTCTAGATTTTGGCGGTTGGTGACTGTTCACATTAAGTCATCAGGCTTTGTCCACAGGCTATTTACTTCATGCAGCATTTGCTTGGACCTGTCCCGCCCACAGCCATGACTCAGTCATGGGTACGGGATTGAAATAGACCAGGTGAGTGCTGCTAAGAGCAGTTCTACTATTCATATGTGAGGCCGTATGGCACATTTTATAAAAATATTTTAGTGTAGGACTGCTTCAAATGAGATTTGCCGTGACGTGGCGAAGCAGCTCAAGAAATTGCAATTTTTTGCCAAAAATCTCAAAATTTTTAAAATAAGTACAGTTTGGAATGTTTAGTGCTGTAGTGCACATTTGGTGCTGCTTTTTGTTTTTTCTTCATTGAATTGGTCGGTGGTTGACCTCCACCTTGCTTTGCACCCCAATTTGGGATGTATTCCATCTGTCTAGATTTTGGCGGTTGGTGACTGTTCACATTAAGTCATCAGGCTTTGTCCACAGGCTATTTACTTCATGCAGCATTTGCTTGGACCTGTCCCGCCCACAGCCATGACTCAGTCATGGGTACGGTATTGAAATAGACCAGGTGAGTGCTGCTAAGAGCAGTTCTACTATTCATATGTGAGGCCGTATGGCACATTTTATAAAAATATTTTAGTGTAGGACTGCTTCAAATGAGATTTGCCGTGACGTGGCGAAGCAGCTCAAGAAATTGCAATTTTTTGCCAAAAATCTCAAAATTTTTAAAATAAGTACAGTTTGGAATGTTTAGTGCTGTAGTGCACATTTGGTGCTGCTTTTTGTTTCTTCTATATTATGTATGCTACCTTATGTATACAGTGTGTCCACTGCCATTAACTTGAGAACGGCGGCAGCTATAGGCATAGAAGTGGTGTCTAGGTACAGTAAAGTAGCCATGCGCTACGCAATGAAACCACCTATAGCGCCACCTGGTGAAAAACAACAAAGTTAGCATTTGTATCTCGAAAACGGAACTAGATAGAGAAAAAAGTAATTTACAAAGTTGTAGGGCATCATCAATTCAATACGAATCGACACCTTGCATACAGAAATGCTATGACTAGAATGTGTAAAACTCACAAGGCTGCGAAGGACGTGAAGCGATACCTCATGGAGACCTTCCTACAAGTCATTGGGTATGGTGGCTGTGTGGAGTGGCCTCCACGCTCACCTGACCTGACCCCATTGGACTTCTTTCTGTGAGGTCACATCAAACAGCAGGTGTTTACGACCCCTCCACCAACACTGCGGGACCTACGACGACGTATCACAGATGCTTGTGCAAACGTGTCACCTACCATATTGCACAATGTGCAGCAAGATACAGTATGCTGTGCAGAGTCCAGATGTGCATTGCAGCTGACGGTGGCCACGTTGAGCATCAAAGTTAAAAGAGTGCCATATGCGTGACCAGCATTCAATGTTTTTTGGGGGGGGTCATGGGTTTCATATCATAGCACTTCTGTATGCAAAGTGTCGATTCGTATTGAATTGATGATGCCCTACAATTATTTAATTCACTTTTTTTCTCTATCTCGTTCCGTTTTCGAGATAAAAATGCTAACTCCATTGTTTTCCACCAGGTGGTGCTATAAGTGGTTTCATTGCGTAGCACATGGCTACTTTACTATACGTAGACACCACTTCTATGCCTATAGCTGCCGCCGTTCTCAAGTTAATGGCGGTGGACAGGATATTACGGGGGGACCGGCAGATTAGGACCAGGAGGTATATATCCTAATCACCAGTCGTGGCCCACCGTGCTCCAGATGACAAAGGAGCTGCTGGCACCGGAGGGTTAGGCGGAGACTATAGAGCTGGATGGCTCTGAGATAACCCAGCGAACAGGTCACGTGTGTAGGAACACGTCAGACCGGACGACAACCCAGTTAGCGTTTCAGTGGAATTGGCGCAATCCTGACCACGTGTGCAGGGAACACTTCAGGCCAGATGGTGACCAGGTAGCGTTGACCGAGAAGACCGCTGCGACAGCGCCCTGTTGGCCACGTGTGTCAGACATGACAGGCCGAGCGGTCTTCCGATTAGCATTTCTGGTCACTACGCGAATGGCCACGTGTGTAGAGGACACGTCAGGCCAAGAGATCACACCAGTAGTGTTGACTGGGAAGCCAAGGAGGATAATAGATTCACACACCTAATCCAGGAACACCCTGTTAACTCCACAGGGGTCCTGGGGTACGATGTGCGTGCGCGTAGGAGGAACAACTGGACAGGTGGCACAGCAGGTGCATTTTTCGTGTGCGTAGGGGGCACAATCGGACAGGAGGCGCAGCAGCCGCAGCCCAGCTAACTCCACTGGGCTTCACAAGCAGGACTCGATGGTAGGAGGTGGAAGTCCGGCGCCTGACCCTAACATGCTGAGCCACGGGTGTCTTGACGTGACAAGCACCGGACGCCTAACCCTACCTACCGTTTCCAAACACAGGCTTATGCCGCAATAAGGCTTTAACATGGAGGTGTGCCCTGTCTGAGCAAATGTGAAGACTGTGCACCTCCATGTTGTCTCCAGCCCCTTTTACAACCTGGGTCCTCCCCAAACCCAGAGTGGACCACAATGGCACCTCCAGGGTCCAACAGCAGAGTGCCATGTCATCAGTGACGTCACTAGCGGCCTATCCAGAACCACCACGTCATTGATGACCTCATGTCAGCCACGCCCCAAACACTTCACCAGTCATCGTCTGACGACCAATGGTGAGGTGTCGTGTCATAGGGGCGGGCCTCTGCAAGCCAGTCCGGAGTGGTCACATCATCAGGACACCTGATGTGTGTCGACCTATCAGAGCCTGCCACCTCCTGGACATGCGCAGTGAGGTCCTTACCGGACCTAGCCTCTGATGCACTAAGTGTCTGAGCATGCTCAGTAGCCTGAACAACAGTCTCGGAAATCAGACTATCTGCCTGAGCATGCTCAGTAGGCACAACACAGGACTTAGACACGGCACGATGTCCAAGTACCTGTGCAAAGAGGCTCTTCGCACTAAGTGTGGGAGCATGCTCAGTAGCCTGAATCGAGGACTTAGCCTCAGAAATGGCACTATCAGGCTGAGCATGCTCACTAGGCGAAACACTGGACTTAGGCTCTGGCTGGGGTAAATCGGGGCGCACATGCGCACTAGCCGCCTCTCCACACTTAGATGTGGAGGAAGAAGCAGCCAGGTGGACGACCCGAGGCACGGCCAAAAACGGCACAACAGGAACCGCAGCAGGCTGCTTGAGGCTATGGCGGCGCCGATTCGTAACACAGGATATGGGTGGACACACTGTAAAGGGCAATATCATACTCAGCTGCCCTAATGCCACACTTTTAATAGGTACAGAACATGATCATTGTCAGACTTTAGTTCAAGACATTAGATAAAAAAATGCTAAAAATTGATGGAAGAGAAGTCCTTGCACCTATAGTGCTGGCAGAATAATAATCAAAAGGAAACACTCAAAGAAAAAGAATGGATAGATAGTTATAAGGTTGACTTTCAAAACAGTTCCTGGAGATATTAGACTGGTATGTGAATCAAATGAAGTTTTATGTTGTGGTGTTTTAGGGCAGCAAGGCATTGCTTTTCTGAAATGACATGTATGTTTTCATAAATAGAGGATAGGGTTAATTTAATTAATGCAAGTACATACTTACAACAGATGAATGCTATAACTTCTATAGCAAATGGGAAAAAGACTATCTCTTGCCAGTTGAGAAGACTCCCGAAAACTTCAGTAGGGTCTAGATATGGAAATACCCTCGTAGTGATGTGCAAGGAGAATGACCTTTCTGTGGATGAAGACAAGAAAGTTCCATTTTCCAATGAATCCAGCATTATGCCAATCAATTAAATAAAAAATAACTACATGCACTTTTTATTCACCTTCTAAAACAAAGCTAAATAAAATGTGAAAAACGTTTTTCATAATTTAGTCTCTATACAGATGAAACACGTTTATCAACATCTCTGCTGGCAAAAAAAGGATATTTTGATCCTTTCTTGCCATGGGAATACCAACATTTGGGCAGTGTTTACAAAAACCTTTTTTTCTTGTCACAAGCTCAGTATTGATACTTTTGGCAGTGTGGACAGGGGCCAAGTCATGTCGGAAAATGAAATTTCCATCTACAATAAGCTTGTTGGCAAAGGGAAGAATGAAATGGTCTAAAACGTCCTGGTAGACGGCAGCGCTGACTTTGGTCTTGATAAAACACAGTGGAGCTACACCAGCAGATGACATGGCTCCCCAAACCATCACTGATTGTGGAGACTTCACACCAGACCTCAAGCAGCTTGGATTGTGGCCTCTCCACTTTTCCTCCAGATTCTGGGACCGCGATTTCCAAATGAAATGCAAAAATTTACTTTCATCTGAAAACAACACCTTGGACACTGAGAACAGTCCAGTTCTTTTTCTCCTTGGCCCAGGTAAGACGCTTCTGGCGTTGTCTATTGGTCATGAGTGGTCACACCAGGAATGCGACACTTGTAGCCCATGTCCAGGATACGTCTGTGTGTGGTGGCTCTTGAAGCTCTGACTCCAGCAGCGTCCACTCCTTGTGAATCTCCCCCAAATTTTTGAACGGCCTTTTCTTATCAATCCTATCAACAATCAAAAAATCCCCAATCATGAGCCAACTTGAAGCACTCAAATAGAAAGGGATAGTGCCCATGACAAAAGTATAAGAATAAAATACGAAATTTAATTATGAATATCTTAAAAGGTTCAATTCACATCATAAAAAGCAATTACTGGACAAAAATATTCCCTTATTTTTAGCAGCAGAAAGACAGGAAAATAAAGTGCATAGTGCCAAGACCATTCATTGTATATTACCTAATAATAAATTATATTTTGTCAAAAAATAAATATACCAGTGATAAGTAATAAGTGCTAGATAGGATTAAAGTAGATTCTAAATATAAGAGTGATCCTATTATATACAGTATCTTGTGTCTGCATTAAATTATGTAAAAGAGATTCATTACCTTAATGAGTGGTCCAGTGGTCCTGTGTGCTGTATACACAGACTCGTTTTTCGTGTGTTAGTCTTTCTCAAGGTTGCACTTATCCCAGTTGCTTGTGCACCTTTTTCTACCACACTTTTTCCTTCCACCCAACTTTCCATTAATATGCTTGGATAAGCACTCTGTGAAGCTTTTTTAGCAATGACCTTTTGTGGCTTACCCTCCTTGTGGAGTGTGTCAATGACTGCCTTCTGGACATCTGTCAAGTCAGCAGTCTTCAACATGATTGTGTAGCCTACTGAATCAGACTACGGGACCATTTTATACACTTAGGAAGCCTTTGCAGGTGTTTTATTGTAATTATTTTAATTTTCTGAGATAATGACTTTTGGGTTTTTATTAGCTGTAAGCTATAATCATCAACATTAACAGAAATAAACACATGAAATAGATCTCTTTGTGTGTAATGATTCTATATAATATATAGAAATAGATCTTTCTGTGTGTAATGACGCTATATAATATATAGGAATAGATCCCTCTGTGTGTAATGACTCTATATAATATATAGGAATAGATCCCTCTGTGTGTAATGACTCTATATAATATATAGGAATAGATCACTCTGTGTGTAATGACTCTATATATGTGTTTTCCTTTTTGTATTGAATCATTGAAATAAATTACGTTTTTGATGATATTCTAATGTATTGAGATGCACCTGTACCTCCATTGTTTCTTAAAAATCAAGATGGTTCAGACAAATTAGCCGTTAAGACCGTTGTCAACTATGAATGAAATCCCTTGATGTTGCAAGTCTAAGGGTGGCTTTGCACGTTGCAACATCGCACGTGCGATGTCGGTGGGGTCAAATCGAAAGTGACGCACATCCGGCGTCACTTTTGACATCGTACTGTGTAAATGCTAGATGATACGATGAACGAGCGCAAAAGCGTCGTTATCGTATCATCGTTGCATTCACCAACATTTCCATAATGCCGGTGCCGCGACAGGTACGATGTTGTTCCTCATTCCTGCGGCAGCACACATCGCTGTGTCTGAAGCCGCAGGAGCGAGGAACATCTCCTTACCTGCCGCCGGCGGCTATGCGGAAGGACGGAGGTGGGCGGGATGTTTACATCCTGCTCATCTCCGCCCCTCCGCCGCTATTGGCCGCCTGCCGTGTGACGTCACAATGATGCCGCACGACCCGCCCCCTCAGGAAGGAGGCGGGTCGCCTGCCAGAGCGATGGTCGCAGGGCAGGTGAGTGCATGTGAAGCTGGCGTAGCGATAATTTTCGCTACGCCAACTATCACACGATATCGTACCTGCTACGGGGGGGACTATCGCGTGCGACATCGCAGCATCGGCTTGCGATGTCGCAACGTTCAAAACCCGCCTAAATCTTAAAGCTTCACTACCAAGAGATCCTGATGACCCCATTTTTGACAACCTGCCTTTTGTGAACTCTTTCTTTCTCCTGAACGAAATTGACTTGGGCTTGGACGAATTTTGTATGGGAAAATGTAATAGTGATTGTGGAAAACCTATTAATTTCAATTTCTAAAATGTCCTTGTGCCACGCTCAGAAAACCATCAGTAGATGCTCTGTAATTTCGTAATGGCCGAGCTCTCTGTAATTCCACAGAAATTCATCATTTGCTGTACAATTTTTGTGATTGAATATAATGTTCCAGTAAAAATACAGATCAATACCGTTCTCTGCGGGAGAGTTTTATTGTTTGATATAAGGCCGGCAATTTTCATCAAAGAATAGAGATCCTTTTAAGTGTCAGATAGTGTTAGATCCTGAACATATCTGAATTATGTGAATTATGAGCAGTGATATCATTACTTGTAACGTGGGGACTGTTGCCAAAATGTCATCATAATATTAAAGATATTTAGTTAAATAGCCACTGTGTCTAAGCTTAAATTTTGTGAAGACTCATCAGTAGAGATGAGCGGACCCGTGGATGTTCGGGTTCGCCCGGACTTTAAAAAAAGTTTGATTCGGGAACCGGACTTGACCCGAACTTGATCCCAGACAACAAATCCCATACAATCAATGGTAACTTGAAGTTCTGTACTGTAAAATGGTCATAGTTAGGGCTAAGCAAATTGGGGGTAACAGCAGGACAGTTATACATACCGTGTTTCCCCGAAGATCACACAGCAGTCATTAAAGTACATGAATATTCCCTGCTTCCCCCGCCCACCCTCTCTGCCAGCATCTCTGATCGGTTGCAGTCAGTCAGTTGTATTAGTGTAAAAATAAATAAATGATTTTAAAAAATGACATGCTCCAGCCTATTTTTTATTATAAGCATGGATAAAACAAACAGCTATGGGCTATAACCTCCAGCTGAGTCTTCGGTACAAACCCTAAACTTTACAGTTTTGGTTCGCTCATCCCTACTTGTTAGCACTTTCACCACATAATTTCAAATCACTGGGTACATTTTCCAAAATTCATTCTCAATTATACCTCATATTTATACTTGACCAAGACATACCTTAATGATTTTGGAAGGTGAAAGTTCGTACCGACCTTTTTTTGGCCATCAACCACACCCAACTGACAAAGCTTCACCCCATACCAAAGAGGGAAATTCAAGAAAACTGGGATTGGACCTCCAAAATATTCTTATCACTGTTTAGGATCACAGCTTTATCTAGGGTCAGACACCCATGGGTCAATATTGACTTTTAGGATTGCTACTTCCAATAGATAGCACTAAAGTTCAAGTCATCTTCCTCTTTGAATAGGCAATTTGCATATTCCAGAATAGAGTATCACAAATCCATATGTTTTTTTTATTTTAGTGCTAACCATACAGTGGTCTCCGAGTATACCATAGGTGTAGAGAAAAGACATTGACTGCACATCCAAAAAAAGCATACATTAATCCAATACCGCTAGGCAACAATGTTCAAGACTGAACATGAGGTTCTTAATTTCACATTCTGATCGCACTGTATGAAGCCCTGCTGTGGTATGTTCTCCAAATATGTTGATCCAAAAGGAAAGGTGAGGATAAGCTTATATGTAACACAATCCAGCACCATGATTTTTTTCAATATTGTATAGCTATTTCCACCATGATTGATATTTCTCCAACTACTAGAACACTTTCATCACTGGAAAATTTCCCAAATTGCTAAAGGCACTGTACAACATTTATATTGAAACTGGATTCATCCATTTAATCCCCACCAATATCTATTTTTTTATATTTCAGTAATTTAGCTGGGAGAAGAGCATCAACAAGTTATCCTGCTTTTACCCAAGCATGGGGAAGTGAATTCATCACCTGGGCTCTTCCTCCAATGAACACATGTAGGCGTCATTGAGGATTGGAACAAATAATTATCCGCAGCCCAACAATCCATCAGAATCCGTGGACTCAGTCTAGGATTCGAACCCAGAACTTCTCGCACCCCAACTGAGAATCCTACCACTAGACCAGTGAAGGAAAATAAATACATCAACTGGGCTCTTCCACCTATGAACACATATAGGCATCATCGAGGATTGGCATGAACAATTGCCCGCAGTCAAACAGTCCATCAGAATCCATCGGCTCTGTGTGGCATTCGAACCAAGGACTTCTCACACCCCAAGTAAGAATCCTACCACTAGACCAATGAAGGGAAAAAAATATGTCAGTTGGGCTCTTCCGCTAATGAACACATGTAGGCACCATCGAGGATTGGAACGAATAATTGACAGCAGCCTAACAGTCTCAGTCTATTAGGATCCATGGGCTCTGTTTGAGATGAGAACCCAGGACCTCTCACACCCCAAGTGAGAATCCTACCACGCGACCAATGAAGGGAAATAAATACGTCAGCTGGGCTCTTCCCCCAATGAACACATAGACATCATCGAGTATTGGAATGAACAATTGCCCACAGTCCAAAAGTCTCTCATAATCCATGGGCTCTGTCTGGATTCAAATATAGGACCTCTCGCATCCCAAGCAAGGATCCTACCATTGGTTCAGTAGTAAGATTCTCGCTTGGGTTGCAAGAGGTCCTAGGTTCTGATGGACTGTTGGGCTGCAGCCAATTGTTTGTTACAATCCTCGATGATGCCTACATGTGTTCATTGAAGGAAGAGCCCACGTGACGTATTTTACCCAAGCATTTAGATACAACCATACCACTGAATATTTTCTACAGTTTAATAAAATCCAATCTACGGCAAAGCAAGGTGGCATTGCCATGTGAGAGTCAAATTATATTTATAGAGTCAAATATTTTATTTATAAACACAACGTATGGAAAGGTTACAGCAGAATCCTCCACCGGTTCTATGAGGTTTTTCTTGCATGCCAACCTTATTTTATGTTTTATGATAGAAACGTCCTTCTACCTAAAATACATCTACTTTTTGCAATTTCTCTTCCCTTCTGATAACTGATACATGTATCTGTCCAGATGACTTGACAAAGTTGTCATTGAAATTTGATAAATCTCGAAATCAACTGTCAGGGACGCAGCCATCCCTCTGCAAGTGTCTTCGGTACTTGACTGGAAATCATTCAGTGAGCGTCACTTTGGCCTTGGAGACTATTTCTGAACTTTATATCAGGAATATAAATGCTGGAGTGTAATATTATTGTATCACATTATATTTATATTTTTTTTACAGTCTGAAGCACGCTAATCTAGAAAAATAAGTCATTAGATGTTATTTGATGCTTTATCATAATTAGCATATAACAATATTACAATTACAATTATTTTTCACTTCCATGACCTTATTACTTATTTTTCATTTACTCTGATTCCTAGAAAATTAAACAGAGCATAAATATGATGGATATTATGTATTAGCTTATGCATATATAATAAAATATTTCCATTTTTAAAAAGTTTTTTAATTATCATTTTTTCTGAACCAATGGGCATTCTGGTTCACTGAATATGCACGGACTTGAAAAAAAGTTTGGTTCGGGGACCTAACTTGACCCAAACATGACCCCATATGTCAATACTCCATACAAAGTTCAGTGTTGTAAAATGGTCCTAGTAAGGTCATGTGGGCTGAAAAAGAAGCAAAATTGGGGGTAAGAGCAGGGTAATTATACATAACAATGTAGGAAGAGACTTTTCTGGGCTCTTTTCTGGCCCACTCATTAAACTTCATGAATATTCACTGCTTTCCCCACCCACTCTCTGTGTCAGCATCTGTGATTGGTTACAGACTGCTATTAACATCCCCCAATCTCTGTGTCAGCGTCAGTTATTGGTTGCAGAGCATTTTGCTGTATTTCAATATATATTTTATTTCACTTTTTCACATAATAACAATCAATAGATATCACAATTGGTGTAATTTAATGTTTTATAGTGTAAAAATCAATGAATAAATAAATAATTTAAAATAGTTACGTGGGCTCTCGATCTATTTTTGATAGCCAGCTCGGTAAAACAGACAACTACAGGCTGCAACCCTCAGCTGCCAGCCTTATCTTGGCTGATTATCAAAAATACAGGGGATCCCACACCGTTTTTTTAAATTATTTAAGCCCTATTTTTGATACCCAGCCATAGTAAAGCATACAGCTCAGGGCTGGTAGTATCAGGCTGCGAAAAGCCATAGTTATTGGCCCATCCCAACCTAAAAATAGCTAACTGCAGCCACCCCAGAATTGGTGCATCCATTAGATGTGCCAATTCTGGTGCTTTACCCAGCTTATCCAGATTGCCCTGGTGCGGTGGCACTCAGGGTAATATATGGGGTTGATGATAGCTGTGGTTTATCAAAAATCACAACTGTTATCAAGCTTTAGATTAGTAAGTCAAAAGAAATAAACAGAAACACAGAAAAATCCTTTATTTGAAATAAAAAACAAGGACACACTCTTTCACCCATTGATTAACCCAAAATCACCCTCACAGGTTTGACGTAATCCACAATAACGCCTTATGACGATCATCGACTGTGATACATGCAGAGGCTGCAGTGACAGAAAGTGTCATAGCTCACTGCAGTATCTTGGACACACTGAGGGCAGTGGGGGAACCCCAGGCTGTGAGAAGCAGTGATGTCACTCAGTTCACAGGAATTCAAAGCAAGGGACTCCAATGGTGCCAATTGTGACTGCCAGTTAACTCACTGCAGATTGAAGGACTGCTCTGCCATTGTGTTTCGCAATCTGACAGTCTAGCAATCCAGCAATGAGTTCAACTAAGTTCACAGCTGGTGGTTCCCACTGTGGGAACCACCAGCTGTGACCTCAGTTGAATTCACTGCTGGATTGCCAGACTGTCGGATTGCATAATACAGCGGCATAGCAGACCAACAGTCTGGCAAAAACATTACTGGTGGTCACAGATGTGGTTCTCACTGTACAAAGTGTGACCACTGGTGAACTTGCTGTTGGATTGTAGGACTGCTCTGCCACTGTGTCACGCAATTCAACAATCAGGCAGCGAGTGTGGCGCCCTGGACTATCCAGGTAGCCACAGACAAAACACACACTCACCCCACCCCCAGACAGTTACATTAGTCAGACACAAAACCCTTATTGCCTCCCTCCAGGGTCTGATGTCCACACCAGGTGGGGCGGAGCCAGGCAGTTGGCCCCACCCACCAAGGAGTTCACAGGCCTGGAGGTGGGAAAAGTGACAGTTCAGTTTAGGAGTGGAGGAGTGAGGAGTTGAGTCTTGGAGGTGACTGTGAGAGGAGTAAACACTTGAGGTGTCTGGGTAGGAGCCAAGACCCTGACAGCAAGGTTGGAAGACGGTGGTGGCCGTCTGCAGGAGTGGTGGATCAACGTGGAACCACAGGACCGGGGTCAGGCGGTGGCCCGCCGGTACTGAACCGGGGAGCGAAGTGAAGCTAGCACACACAGGCAGGGCCATCGGACCCCGACTAGGCTTGGAGCCGCCGTTAACAGTCAAATCCGAGTGTGACAGGAACCCCAGGGGTTTCCTAATTACCCAAGTCCCATCAGAAGGCAACTGTCCGCACCGTGAGGGTATACAGCCACTGCCTAAGGCTAGAGACCCAAGGGCCAGCGCCTGCGGGCAAAACGGGCTCCTCCGGCATCCATACACTGGGGAGCGGACTACCGTTGGGAACCCATCATAGTCAAAACTGTACACAAAGGTGCAGGGAAAGACAGCCGCCATCCCCTGTCTGGGGAGAGACACTGCAGCCGGCTGCGGGACCCGTCCATCCAGCCATTTGGTTTACCGGAGACTTTGTGCATCTCTTGCTGAGTGAGTACACCCGTGCCATCCGGCACCGCGCCGCGCTGCCCCTGCAACCCTGCACCTCACCGACCCTGCCTCCCCGTCACACCACCGGGCCCCGGGACCACCAACCCCTACCCACAGAGGGAGGGAACAACACTCCAGCTGCTCCCTACCATCGCTCCCGGGATCCCTGTCACCAGCAGCGGTGGTGCCCACCTTCACCACAACCCGTGGGTGGTGTCACGGACTAAATCCCCAAACAAACCACCCCCCTTTTCACTCACGGGCAAGGAGCGCCGCTCGAGTTCCCCCGGGTCCGGCCCAACGCTCGAGCCACCGAGCAGCAGCAGCAGAAGCCCCGGACCCGAGCGTGGCGAGCGCGTTCCCGCCGCCTGCGACACGAGTTCAGCAGAAGTCACAGTGTTTGGCTCACACAGCATAGAGCGTAATATGGGAGCCACCAGCTGTGATCTCAGTTGAACTTACCACCAGATTGTTAGGCTGTCAGATTGCTTGACATGGTGACAAAGCAGTCCTGAAATCCTGCAGTGAGTTCACCAGTGGTCACATTTGATACCATGAGAACCTAAGCTGTGATCGCAGTTGAACTTGCTGCTGGATAGCTGGACTGTCGCTTTGCATGACATGGTGGCAGAGCAATCTGATACTCCTACAGCGAGTTCACCAGCAGTCACAGTTGGCACCATGGGAGTCCCTGGCTGTGAACTCTGGTGAACTGAGTGACATGACTGCTTCTCACAGCTGGGGGCTCCCATACTTAACGTGACTGTGATAGGGTTAGAAGAGATCACACTGGAAAAGTTTTCTGAGTGGCTGCTCTTTAGCCTTTCAACAAGTTTTATTTGGATTATAATCTCAAACATGAACCGGACGTACAAGTAAAAGTCTGTGTTCGGGTCCGGGACTTGAACCCTGAACACTTTACAGTTTGCATTCGCTCATTCCTAAGGCCACTTTTATACTCCGTTCCTCTCCCGTTCAGTGGTCCCATCTGCGCTTCTGTCGAAACAGCCCACAAAATGGGTTTCGGACATATGCGACAACATGCCCACTTACTATAATGGTGCAGACGAAGTCACCGTGTGCTCTGTCGTGCACCAATTTTGGGAGTATACGCTTACTGAAGGTAGACACCCAGATGTAGGAGAAAGCAGTGAGTAGGTACTCTATTTCCAGGTAGTGACACTAGAGTCCATACCCTCTTCATTTGTGAGGAGGTTATTTTCCATAGTACATTCTATAATCTGGTACTTTGAGATTACATTTTATGGATTTTGAAGGACATAGCCATAATGACAATATACAAAATATACACAAAATACAAAAAAAAACTATTTAGCTAATAAAAAGAAAAATCCCTTAGCTTGCATCTGATCTCGACTCATTCCATTAAACTCCAATCTCCACGTCTAGTTCTTGTTTGCAACGTGCTTGTTTCATCCTCGAGACTTTCATTACTTGTAACATGATCATTTCAATTGTTTGCCAAAAAATAACATGTAAAGTCATGCGCTGTGAAGAAAGATTGGCCTGCACCAAATTTGTTCATCTGTGTTATCCAGTTTCTTGTAACGAGATACAGGTTATGTCACGGAAAATCTATATTTAAGTTAGAACAGATGCATTTTTATTTCTAACCTCTATTGGGGTATGTGTTATAACTTTCTTTTATATGTTGTAAACCTACGTGTGATTTCTATCTATTGAATGGTGAGAAATTTTGAAAGACAATTAAAAATTCACTTTGGTAGGTGGGGTCCCCTCTCTGGATCTGTTCTTGGGTTGTAAGTATCTCAATTCGAGCCGTGTAACCAATCAACAAAGACAAAATAACCAATGGCTTACTAGAAATGATTTTTAAACTTTCTTTCTTTTGCTAAGTTGCATAAAAAATAGACGTAAAAAATGCCAAAATTCTCCAAGTTGATTACAACCATGTGCTGTAATAAGAAAGCCATGAAAGGTGAACGTTAAATGTTAGATCTAGGAAACCAAACAGAATTTCGGTATGTCAGCAGCAAATGTTCGAGTTACAGAGGTCAGAAAACTTTTGTTGGTTGTTATTCACTTGTAGATATTTCAGGTGGTGTTGATCCACGCTGAGTACAGCAGTAGTCATTTAATCAGAAGGTACCATATTCTTTGCATATTCATACCAATGATCCACTGATCTTCCTTAGTCCGTCTCCTCAAACCCTAAATAATCATTTTTTTGGCCATATATTTTCTTCAAGGTAAATGTATTATTACGAGTGACTGGTCAACCATGCGTAGACTGGTAGTACCTACCAGAGTGAAAAAGACTCTTCCTTAGGCCGGTGTCACACTTGCGAGTGCCTCGCTTGTATCTCGCACAAGTCTCGCATTGCATCACCCGTCACTGCCACACACTCTCCAGACAGGAGCGTCTTAGCGGCATAGAGACCTCCTATGCCGCTCCTGTGAGGAGAGTGTGAGTCCATGCCTGTGTTTTATGTTTTGTGGACTAGCCGACAGAGTCGGTGCTCCTGTCTGATCTGTGCAGTTGAACTAACCCTGCCCAAAAAGTGCAAGAAACTGATAAAGAGTGAGAGAAGAGCTTAGCGCAGGAACAGGAAAAGTCGGGTCATCTAAGTGAAAGAAAGGAGACTACCTGAGAGATTATCCAAGAACAGCGGTTTGGAGACGACTACGAGAGAGACTGCGGGACAGAACATGACAAAGCCCTAGTGTCTGCCGAGCCAGAACTAGATTGGGAAGCTCCTGAGGTCAGCAATTCCTAAGATGAGAAGAGTCTCTACCCGGAGAAGACAAGCACCCCGGGTATGTGGAAAAGGAGAAGTTCATCCCTATGTGTTTTGCTTGTACACACTCTCTTAATCATGATTAAGGGTGAGTGTACACCCGAAACACATAGATGTGGGTATTATCATAATTACAATTGTTTTCTGTCATCTTTGTCCTGTGTATAAATTCACTTTATTAAAGAAGAACCTGCTCAAGGCAACGCATTTTCTCCTTCTTTATTAGCTGGTTATGTGACATATCAATGTTACCCGATTATCGGCCAACAATGCTAGATTTGTCATGGTGCAAAAAGGCAGTATAAAGGGTACTTTACACGCTGCGACATCGCTAGCGATAGCTAGCAATGTCGTGCGTAATAGCACCCGCCCATGTCACTGTTTTGTCATGGAGGTGATCACTGCCGTAGCAAACAATATCACTACGGCAGCGTCACACGCACATACCTGCTTAGCGAAGTCGCTGAAGACACCGAACAATCTCTCCTTTAAGGGGGCGGTTTGTTCGGCGTCACAGCAGCCTCAATAAGCGGCCGCCCAATAGCAGAGGAGGGGCAGGGATTAGCGGCCGCAACATGCCACCCACCTCCTTCGTTCCTCATTGCCGGTGGATGCAGGTAAGGAGATGTTCGTCGTTCCTGCGATGTCACACACAGCGATGTGTGATGCCGCAGGAACGACAAACAACCAGAGACATGCACCACCAATGATATTATGAAAAGGAGCGACGTGTCAGCGAGCAACGATTTTTGACGTTTTTGCAATCGCTGATCGTCGCTCCTTTTAGTCACACACAACGATATTGCTAACGGCGCCGGATGTGCGTCACGAACACCGTGACCCCGACAATATATCGTTAGCGATATCGTTGTGTGTAAAGTACCCTTAAGTGTTAGGGCTAGGACACATGACAAGTAAAATGATCCGAGTGGAATGCTATAATAAAAAGCGCATTCCACCCAGACCCATGTTACACTATGGAGCTGTTCCCATCTGCAATTATCTTCTCAGCCTTCATCGGACTGAAAAAACAGTCACAGTATGCTGCGGGTGGAATCCGATCCGTTTTCACTTGCAACCATACAAGTCTATGAGTGTGAGAGAAACATCGCACTGCACTTCGATGACACCGGAGTGCAGTGCGATAATTGCATCAGCTGGCAATGGAGGAGATAGGGAGATTAATCCATCCCTCTCCCTTGCAGCTGTTATCCGATCACAGGATCGGATCACAGTGGCATGACATTCAGCTTAAAGGGTGCTTCACACGCTGCAACATCGCTAGCGATCTCGTTAGCGATGTGACACGCTAGATCGAAGATGTGAATGGCGCTACAAAAACGACCTATGTGCGATCTCGGCAAATCGCATCTGCGATCTAGCATGTCACATCGCTAATGAGATTGCTAGCGATGTTGCAGCGTGTAAAGCACCCATTACACTCGCAGCAAAGCGGGAGCCAAGAGTCGTATCCGATGCACTATATCAGATGCCATACTCTCGTGTGGCACCAGCCTTGTTCATTTAACTTGAGAGACTACATAATTTAAGAAGATACTGCTAAAGAGTCATAAACAATATAAACTAAAGCAGTGACAATTTTAGCATGAGTTACATCAATTCTCATATAACTACTTTTATGCATTTTTATAAAGAAATTAACTTGTAGGATGATTTGAGCATCTCCTGAGGAACGTGCCCAAAGCCATTTTACAGACTTTCTGAACCTCTAGGTGACACCAGGCAGCCATGATGATGTTGCGCTGAAGGCCCTGTGGAGGATATACCATCTGGTACTAAACCTAATTTACGCCTTTTCCTTGATGATGATGATGATGTTTTTTTTATGACACGTTTGTGTGTTTCGGATCGATGCAAAACTGCAAATTGAATGTGATACGATGATTGGAGTCTTATTTCTCAGCTTTGAAGATTCCATGAAATCTTATATAGACATTCAACACAATAGCCAGTATTTCTGAGTACACCACTAATATACGTTTTTGGCTTATCCAAACTAAACGCAAGCGCGATAAGTAATTGTCAAACACCTCTGGCTCTTACCTCTTTGGTAGCCAAAGAATCGGACATGATTAAATATCTTTCTGGATGATGTGTTTCTGGCTTACAGGAGACTAATTCATACATTCGATAGACATTAAATCACTAGTTTATCAGAAATCAGTAGCTTTTCCAACAACTGTGTAATATAAAGGACATAGTGGTAAAATTATCACTTGTTTTTCTCCTGTTTTGTCACATTAGGTGACATTTTTATTTTGTTGACACATTTATAAAAGTCATCCATCATTTTTAATGCATTTTGCCCAAATTTGTAATTTATATTTGCTCTTGTCAAAAGAGGAGGCTCCTTGGGATTTTGTCTGCTATAGTTATATTTATTAAGACATGACTTTTTTAAGATGCAGAATAAAAAGTCACAAATTCACTTCAGTAAAAAATATGGCGTAAAAGGTGGAGTCAGACAGAAGTGTAATATCTTAACATGAGCCAAACTAGAGGTTTACATACACTACTGTATCTAAGAAGACACATCTGTAGGTTTTTCTCACTATCTGACATGGAATCAGAATAAACCTTTTCCGCTTTAGGTCAATTGGGACCCAAAATTATATATATTTGCCAAATGCCAGAATAATGAGAGAGAGAGAGAAAGAGAGAGAGAATGTTTTAAGGCATTTGTATTACTCTCTGCAAAGTCAAAAGTTTACATACCCTAAGAGTACCATGCCTTTAAACAATATGGGACAGCCCATATGATGATGTCATGTCTTTGAAAGCTGCTGATAGGTTTACTGGCAACATCTGAGTTAATTAGAGACACACATGTGGATGTGTTTTAATGCACACCTGAAACACACTGCTTCTTTGTTTAGCATTATAATAAAGTGAAAAGAAATCAGCCAAGATCTCAGGAAGAGAATTGTGGACTTGCACAAGTCTGGTTCATCCTTGGGTGCAATTTCCAGATACCTGAAGGTGCCTCGTTCATCTGTTCAAACAATTATACGCAAGTGCAAACAAGATGGGAGTGTTCAGCCATCATACCGCTGAAGAAAGAGATGGGTTTTGTGTACCAGAGGTGAACATGATGGTCAGACATGTGCATATCAATCCAAAAACAAAAGCATATGACCTTGTGAAGATGCTGGCGGAAGCTAGTAAGATTGTGTCATTATCCACAGTGAAACGAGTACTGTATCAACATGGGCTGAAAGGCCACACTGCCAGGAAGAAGCCATTATTCCAAAAGACACATAAAAAAACCGATTAATTATTACAAATGCACACAGGAACAAAGACCTTAATTTCTGGAGACATGTTCTGTGGTCTGACGAAACTAAAATTGGACAGTTTGGCCATAATGTTCATCATTATGTTTGGAGGAAAAAGGGAGAAGGTTTGAAGCCTAATGAACATCATCCTAACTGTGAAGCACGGGGTCACATCATCATGATGTGGGGATATTTTGCTGCAGGAGGGACTGGTGCACTTCACAAAAGAGATGGCATCATGGGGAAAAAAGATTATGTGGCAATACTGAAGCAACATCTCAAGACATCAGCAAGGAACTTAATGTTTAGGTGGAAATTGGTCTTCCAAATGGACAATGACCAGAAGCTACTGCCAAACTGGTTACAAAATGGCTTAAGGATAACAAAGTCAATGTTTTGGAGTGGCCATCACAAAGCCCTGATCCCAATCCTATTGAAAATTTATGGGCAAAGCTGAAAAGGCCAGTGCTAGCTAGGCAACCTACAAACATGGTATAGCTATATCAGTTCTGTCAAGACCAATGGGCCCAAATTCCTACCAACTATTGTGAGACGCTTGTTGAAGGAGATCCAAAATATTTCACCCAAGTCACATATTTTAAGGGCAATGGTACCAAATACTAATGAAATGTATTTAAACGTTTGACTTTTCAGAGAATAATAAAAATGCCTTAAAACATTCTCTCTCTCTCATTATTCTGGAATTTGGTAAATATAAATAATTTTGGTTCCTAATTGACCTAAAACTGGCAAGGGTTATTCTGATTTCATGTCAGATAGAGACAAAAACCTGCAGATGTGTCTTTATAGAGAGCGGAGGGAAATACCTGCAGATGTGTCTTCATAGAGAGCGGAGGGAAATACCTGCAGATGTGTCTTTATAGAGAGTGGAGGGGAAAACCTGCAGATGTGTCTTTGTAGAGAGCGGAGGGAAATACCTGCAGATGTGTCTTTATAGAGAGTGGAGGGGAAAACCTGCAGATGTGTCTTTGTAGAGAGCGGAGGGAAATACCTGCAGATGTGTCTTTATAGAAAGCGGAGGGAAATACCTGCAGATGTGTCTTTTAAGATAATGTATGTAAACTTCTGGTTTCAACTCATCAGTAGTTGAAACCAGAAGTTTACATACATTATCTTAAAAGATCATTTTATCTGATCATTTCATCAGTAGAGATGAGTAGATCAGGTAAAATTCTAAGGAAAGGTGAGAGCGTTGAGAATAAGCTTTTTTTTTACCATTTGATAACCCATTTTAGTTCATAAAAATGGCTGAAATTTTGCTGTATCCATATGGAAGGGAAATACCAAAAATTTGGATTTTGTCACATGCTGATGTTTTTTTTGTAAAATTTGAGTTAAATTTTTTTGCAACATTTTTAAAGCATTTTGTGACAAATCAGTCACTTTTGTTATGAGCTTATCAAAAGTGGCCCCTCTTTTGACATGTAACTTTTTTAAAATGTCGCCCAAAATTTTGAAAAATCATTTCAATAGCGGAGAGATGTAAAGAGTGGAAAAATGGTTCTATATGAGCTAAAGTTATCAAGCGTTGTGTGACACGTTGATAAATTTGGCTTTAATAAAGGCAAAGAAGACCGAGAAATGACTTTGAAAACTTCTCTTATGGCCCCCCTTCACACGCACCGTTTTTTCACGGACATTTTAAAGGGGTGGTTTGCTCCCTGTGTGCCGTGTTTGTGGCACATGCGTGTTCTCCGTGTGTTATACATAATAACACACGGAGAACGGAAAGCCCCGTCTTACCTGATTCTTCCGGAGCTGTCTGTGGTGCTGAATGACAGTGTCTGGCACAGGCCACGCCCCACTGACGCTGCTTCCGGCCCCCAGTGAAGAAGATGCGTTGTTCAAATTCATTGGGTGTCGGATGCAGGTGACAGCCGCGGCAGACACTGCAGGGCTGGTGGAGGTGAGTATGTGTTTTTTTTTACTTTTACAATGACACGTGTGTTTCTCCGGCACGTGTCACATGGGACCGCATCCACACTACATCCGTGTGGTACATGTGCGGGCCGCGTGACACCCGTGCTGCCGGAGAAAAACGGATATGCCTCCGTATAGAGCACGCGGCTCACGTCTGCTCCACGCGGAGGCACAGGCCAATGGCTGAACACGGGCGTGCACATAAACCCATTGATTTTAATGGGTATACGTGTGCCTGTGTCTCCGGTACATGCGGGAACGGACCTAGCACGTACCGGAGGCACGTGCGTGTGAAGGGGGCCTAAGGCAAAGTTCTCGAAAATCATGGATGACCCTCAAACTTGCCATTTTAATTATTCTTTCTCAGAGGAGCTTAGATAGAAAATTTTAACATCCTACCTATTGCAAAAAATTGGATTAGTAATGATTGACCTTTTGGTTTTCTGGCTGACCTATTCTAGTCCTCATCCATGTTGGTGTCTTCTTCAGAAGGGTTTGGATACTACATATGGATAATCTGTCCTTTGTGAAATATCTGCTTAAAATACACCCAGTTAAAATACCAAATCGTAAAATCGAACTAATATTGATAATAAATCAAAATTCAGTACGTTCTGTGAGCTGAAACAACAGAACAGAAAGTCATGAAGGGCTCACAGTTGCACGATTCTTTCTGCTTGAAGATGTCACACCCAACATCTGGATAATGTCATAGTGTTTGCAGAGTTGAGGAATGTCCTCATCATTATTATTGAATCTTGTAAGCAGCTAAATATGCCATGAAACTGAGCTATAGTAGAACAAATGAACAAAAACAAAGCAAAATCATAATAATCTGTGATGACAGTAACTAAGAACCTCAGAACTTCACAATTCAGGAAATTATTCAGGCGGTGGTGGAAGAAGAGTAGGCCAGTTAGACGTTGACGTTGACAAGCTAAACAGCTGAGCTTCAAGAATGAATATCTCTGTTCTAGATTCCTTTTTGAGAAATGTAGATATTGCTACTTCATAACAGTGTACAATATCTGATATAAAGATGGTAATTTCCAGAATTCAAACCAGGTATTGATGCTTCTTGACCACCAGGGCCACCTACAATCCTCCCCGAGAGCAGCAAAGATCGTTGTGATAAGAATGACCATCGGCCACCATTTCAGATTTAACGAACTTATATTGACTCTTTGTTTTTCTTTCTTTTACAGGTCATAGTGTATCTGATTATGTTATCCACTTGAAATTTCCATTCATTTCCACGCAAATAACTGAGCAATGTACAGAAGTCCACCTTCTGAACCACCTTAATCAGTGTTAACCCTGTAGTTACATCAGCAATAAAACAACTTCACGATATTAGGTTTTCATTCTATTTGAGAACAAAAATTATTTGGTTGACTTTATGAATTAGGGTTTACAACTTACGCAAATTTTAATGCAATTTATTGTTAATATTTTATTGATTTTTTTCCCTTACACATTCATCTTCAAGTCAGATTCTTGTAAGACTATTGCGTATTAAAATGATCGTGAAAGGGAAATTAGTATTTCTTTGTGATGTTATGGACAGTATTCAGTATTTTATGAAGCTATCCAAAAACAGTAGTTCTAAAAAATGGCATTTGGACTGTGTACCCCACCCATGTCTGTGATGAGAGATGGGACTTTTTGATCATAAGACTTTTCATAATTCATGCTGATTAAGCTTACTATAAAATGAGCTTGCACTGATATTTATATATATAACAGTGCAAGCTCTTTCTGCCGTTTGACCAATATAAGAAGTCTACACATTCTTGAATTCTATCTAAGCGCTCCTTATATTATTCCTGTACTTCCTTAATTAAAGTAGTCATCCTTCTACTTGGACCCGTCGTTCATCTCTGGTCTCTGTATAGCATGCTCATCTGACATTTGACTCATGATTTGAACTGCAGACTTTAAGAAGAGAATACATATATAAAATGCATTACCCCAAGTTCCCCTTATCAGTAACAACAACTTTTTAGATTTTCTTTCATCTGGATGTATGTTGTTCAGATTTGGAGAAGTTTAGCCCAACTATGGACATCTGCAGCGTCACAATTGAGATCCAAGGTCAGGGTCATATTTGCCTCTAGGCACTTGAAACCGGTGCCTAGAGAGGCAGATATTGGGGGTTAGTGCTTGTTGATAACTTTTTTTTGTGAACTAAAAACAACTGTTTTTGACACCCATCTGATGCCCGGGTAAAGTTGAACGGAGTGAAGTTCAACAGTCGTGGTGCTCATCATATAGTGCACACTCAAAATTGTAGACATGAAGTGGGAATTGCTGAAGAGGAAAATTGCTCTGATTGGTTGAGCAGCAGTAATTGCACTGATGGTCCAAGAATTAGAGCAAAAAACACTGACACTGCTGAAGGATTGCTGATGTGTCTCTAGTGTATCATCCATCTCTTCATAACCCTTGCTAACGGTGTTAGTGTGGTGCCCCTGAGGCCTCAGTCGCCACAGGGTACTGCATCCCACTTAAGGTGCTGTACTCAACCCGGATCCAGAAGAGGCCAGTACCTGTTTCAACACTTACACAACTCAAAAACACAACTAGGGTAGGGTCTTAAGGCAGTCTCCAAACATGGGGGGCAGCCACAAACTAGTGACAGGGACATGGTGGAGGAGCAGCAACCAGGGGGAGTTAGGAGCCAACACAAAAGTTAGGGGGTTCTCCAGCAGGAGAGTAAGGGAGCAGATGGTCTCACCGGTGGCTCTAGTGGGACACAGGAGTTCATACGGTGGCCGAGGAGAGAGCATCATTGCTCCCTCAGGACCGGCGCTACACAGGAAGCAGGACCCTAGGGAAGATCATTCTCCAAGTTGGTTTTCCAGAATTTGCCGGAATGGGGAGATTGCACAACTCCCTGGCCAATAAAGAGGCTGAAAGCACGGTGCCACATAGGATCCGGGGCCTTGATCACAGTAAGGCCCCATTGCAGAGCCGCGGCACCTGCATACGGGACAAGGGTTTTACTCGAGACGGACTGGGGTCCACAAGTAGCTTTAAGCTTAATCTTAAGCTTTAAGCCGCGGGGATCCAACTCACATGGCGCTAGGAGGAAGGGGCCCCCCAACCACTACACCGGACTGACCTCCAAAGAGATCCGGGTTTGATGAGGCCCATCACAGCAGTGACCGTGACCAGTGCACCTGCGGCAGCGACTGGGCTACTTAAAAGAACTGTGAGTAAAGACACCTGGAACTGCAGTGGCCGACTCGGATTCTTATTACCGGCGCTGGCGCCACCTATACTACTACTACTCCCCTCATCATCCTCCACGGGGCCCGCTCCACCTGTGGGGAGAGATACTATCCTAGCTGCTATTACCATGAGCCCCGGAGGACAGCGACGGCAGCGGCGGCTAAATCCCTGGCCACGTCTCGCAGGTGGCGTCACAACAAACATCCACCTCTTAATCTCTTTTTTATTGTGGACAGCTTGAGGCACAAAGCTGGGCAGGGCCACCCATGACATCCCTGGAACTCACACCACTGGCCCAGCGACGAGTAAGGCTAACCCCCTGTCCCCTTGGGTAATACATTGGCACCCTTGAAATTGTTCCAGAAAACAGAAGTATTTCTCACAGAAAATTATTGCAATTACACATGTTTTGTTATTTGTTATTATACATATTTACTTCCTTTGTGTTTATTGGGGAGGAAAAAAAGAGAAAAAAAGGCAAATTGGACATAATTTCACACAAAACCCCGAAAATGAGCCTGACAAAATTGTTGTCCCCCTCAACTTAATGGTTGGTGGTACACCCATTGGAGTAAATAACTGCAATAAATCACTTCTTATAATAACCATCCACAAGCTTCTTACACCTCTCATCTGGAATCTTGGACTCTTCAGGTCTCTCATATTTGGAGACACCTTCTCCCATCAGCAATTTTAAGATCTCTCCAGAGGTGTCAATGGGCTTTAGATATGGACTCATTGCTGCCACTTCAGGAATTTCCAGTGCTTTGTTTCCATCCATTTCTGGGAGCTTCTTGAAATATTTTTGGCGTCATTGTCCTGCTGGAAGACCCATGATCTAGGACACAACCCCAGCTTTGTGACACAAGACACTACATTGCCACCCAAAATCCTTATGTTCAGATTTCATTATCCCTTGCATACAGTCAAGGCACCCAGTGCCAGAGGCAGTAAGGCTCCATATGCACGCTACATTTTTTTCCATGTTTTTATCACGTTTTTTTTTTAACCTCAACCATATTTGACTGTAGGTACTGTGTTCTTTTTTTTCAATAAAACCGTAAACTGATGTGCTTTACCAAAAAGCTCTATCTTGGTTTCATCTGTCGACAAGACGCTTTCCAGAAGGATTTTGACTTATTTACGTACATTTTGGTAAGCAGAAGTCTAGCTTTTTTATGTCTCTGTGTCAGCAGTGGGGTTCTCCTGGGTCTCCTCCATAGCGTTTAATTTCATCCAAATGTAGATAGATACTTCACACTGACACTGAAGTGCCCTGAGTCTGCAGAACACCTTGAATTTCTTTGGAACTTGATTGGGGCTGCTTAGCTACCATCTGGACAATCTTTCTTTGCAATCTGGGATTTTGCTGTCCAGTTATGAAATTATGCTTGGTATTTTGTGGGTTGAAACGAGGGTGTCTGTGATATTCCAGGTTGATTTGCAGAATTGCTCCTTTAGGTTTTAAAGCTTTCAAGTCAGGTAGCCACCAGCCTAAAGTCTGGAGCACCCCACGGGGCCTTGGGAATACTCGTCACTGGGCCAGTGATGGTCAGGAGATGTCATGGGCGGCCCTGCCTGGTTTCGTGACCCTGAGGTGTCCGCGAAGGGATGGATGGTGAGATGATGAGGATGAAGGGGTTGAGAATGTTGGGAGTAGTTGTCTCACCCTGTGGTGTGCAGCCAGGGATTAGCCGCCGCTGCGGGTGCATTCTTCTGGGGCGGATGGTGTCGCAGCCGGGATTGTTCAGCTCCCCACAGGTAGATTTAGGCCCCAGGGAGAACGATGGGTGTAGTAGTGGCCGTTGGCGCCGCAGCATGGGGTGACGGTGCAGGAAATGAAGGGCTGACTCAGTGGTTGCAGTTCAAGGTCTTTTACTAACAGTCCAGTTGTCACCTTTGGACTGCCGGTCTCTGCTTGGATGGGCCCCAGCCGATCCCAGATAATTCGTAGGTCACCGCTGATGTTCCCACTGTGTATCCTTTTTGGTCAGGGTCCTTCTAATCTCGTGGGTGGAATGTGGAACGGGCTGTGGGTGTTTTTTGTACTTTCCGCAGACCCTGGAATGCCCTGTAGCTGTGTAAAACCCGGGGCTGAGCTACCTGCTCCAAGCCGCAAGTCTTACAGTGCTCCAGAAGTATGAGGAAGAAAATGCCTGGACCAAGGTCCTGACTGTTGTGCCCGGGGGTAACTGCTCAAGTGTGAAAATGCTCCTTCTTTTTCCCCAAGTGGTGCCCACCCTAGTGACCGGGAAAGTCCCATGTCTCGTGATTGCCTTTTCCCTGTCTACCCTAGGACAATCCGAGTGGGAAAGCACCTGTTGTGTGTGGTTTGTGAATGTGAGAAACACCAGTGATTAACCTTTTCCTTACCCGGGATGAGTATTGCACCTTAAGTGAGATGCAGTACCCTGTGGTGTCTGAAGCCTCAGGGGCGCCACAAGTCCCTCATACAAATGGGACATCACAATTAAATCTTGAGAAAGCGAAGGCAAAGTGAATTCCAACTTACCAGACAGACCTCCATAATAACACACAGGAGTGACCGGGTGCTATAAATCGTAGAGACACAACAGAATCTGAAGAATGAGCACAATGCCTGATTCCAGGGTAAAGTGGAGTGCACGCTTTCCTAAGCAGTTTTTTATTTAGCTGGCAGGATATTCAAGTAATAGAAAGTCTGAGTTGATCCAAATGTAAATCTTAAAATGTCCTAAAGGTAACATAGGAGGAACTTTGTAAAGAAACCAGCTGTGAATACAAACCTATCATCTAGTGTTTCAAAGAGAAGATGGAAAGAAGGCAGATTAGCGCACAGACTTTTATCTTGAAGGAAATGACACGGCAGAGAGCTTACAAGCATGGCCGAGTTTTATTTTTCCTTGACTCAAGGATACATGAAATAACAATACCATCCTAATTAATAAGCCGCCAATATGGCAGAAGTTATATCCCAGATTTTAATTCTGTATACACTATCGGGAGCACTATTGTTTGCTTGGATTGTTTGCATTACTGATTAACGTCTCACCGGAGAATATTTATGCTGAGTTCATAAAAACTCATAAAAGCTCCAATTTAATATCAAGTTCCATTATTTTTTTTTCTGGGTGTTTTTTGCCAACACATATTTGTGCCGTTACGCTCATGAAAAGAACGAATTAGGAAGTGTGGGAGTTACTAACATGCGTTTAAACCACAGCTTGCAAAATAATAGTTTTCCCAGTCTTTCTCTGATCTTATAAGCCTAGGTTTACATTAATGTATAAAGTTATCGAGCAACTTCACAACTGAAGACGATTTGACCAATAAAGTAGTTTCGAAACCACCCATAACCAGAGTCCTATCACCTTTCAGTCAATAAAAACAAGCCTTAATTGCCCCATCAGGGTGTAAAAAAAATATTCTCATCTACCGATCACCTTCTGCTCCTCTGTAATGCTATGTGGGTTCTCCAACATTGAAGACATGTGACCGCTGCAGTCAATAACTGGCTGCAGTGGTAACCAATGCTTTATTGCTGAAGCCAGAGCAGGATTGGTGATAGATGTATGATTGCTGATGGATAGTTGATAAATCATCAATGTATGTGTCATGATTCACCTATGGCTCTGCTCTATGCAGAGCCATTGTGTCCTAGGTGTTTTATTGTTGTCTGTATTCTCTGAGTTCATGCTCGGCGGGAGGGGCCGATTCAGTCATACCTCGTTCTGGATGATCGCTCTGCTTTATATTGGAGCCGTTTCACCTAGAATGCCGCTAGTAATAGTTCCTGCTCTGCAATGTACGCTTCTGGTTTTCGTGAGTTGTTCGGATCTTGTCCTGTTACCTTGCGTCCCATTCCCTGACCTCCGTCCCTCCCGCATTGTCTGTTCCCCCTGTTTCTCTGACACTCAACCTGTTTTGTGACCCTGACTCTCTCCTCTGTACTTTTGTGTCCTGTCAGCTTCCGACCCCAGCTTGTTCTCTGACCACGGCTCTGCTCCCCTTCAGTACCTGATGGTACTTCCTGGCTTACTGACCCTCAGCATGCACGTGACCTCGGTTTCTCTTGCTCTTCTGTACTGACATGACCTCCCGACTACTGACACTCTTCTTGATCAACTAATCTGCGGACCATCCCCGACTTGGTACTAGTGACCCCTAGCGGGCAAGCACCTCACTACACCTATGAAAGCTACACCATTCCAGTGTACCCACACCCCTGGGTGGTGAGCATTACAGTATGATTGCTGGAGGTTCAACTATTGAGTTTCTCACCTATCCTGGGAACATGGACATCAAAGTCCTAAGTGTAAATAGAATAGTATAGTGTATAGATGAGTGGATCTGACGAGATGCAAATCACCAAATTTTGTGGATTTTATTGTGAACTTTGATTTGTTTTTGTTTTTGTTATTGTCAAATTGAATGTTTCTTATTATGTTCTGGGGTCTGTGGAAACTCCATTTATTAATAAACAAAATTTAGAAAAAAAATCCCCAAAAAGTCTAATACTTACCTCACTGCTCACCGTAACAGCTAACAGTTTTCGGTATGTTCCTCGGTGCCTCTTCTTACATGCTCAAACCCAGGTAACCTTATGCTTGGCCAGAGCTTTCAGAACATGATTGTGATATGGAGAAATGCCGAGGACTAAACATTGAAATGTAAAGCTAGCAGGAGGTTACCAATGATCCATTTTTTTCCATCAAAAGAAGCTATCTCTGTGTCACACGGAGTTTTGCACTAACTTTACTGACTGTCATGGCAGCGTCAGGCTCTGTTCACATTACACATTCTGACACTCCATTCGATAGTTTCTCTGGTGTACGGGATCAACACAGGCAGTCTCGGGTGTTGGCCTGCTGTGTGCTGACTCATAGGCAGTCTATCGGGAGTGAATCTCTGCTAGTGGGCTTTTTAGGTTTCTTTGATCACATGTGGTGGGGAGGCCAATCACATCTGCTCCCCCTTTATTTAAGCTGGATGAAATCTTCTACCCATGCCAACTATAGTTTCTATGTTGGTCTTTGAGGTGTGGTGTCCCAGATTCTCTATTGAAAATTGGGCTATTTGCTTGTTGCGCTTATCGAAGTTTACCACTGTTGTCTTGTAGCTTCCTTCCTCCTCTTGTGTTTCCTTCTGAATGTGACAGAGTTTTGTTTTTTTCCCTTGTCTGTCTTTATCTGTGATTTTCATTACACTCTTGTCTCATCCCTCCCTGGTGAAGGGGAAAACAGATTAGAACTGGTCAGGAGCAGGGCCAGGAAGAAGATTCAGGCTTCTCCACCATCAAGGGTATCGATGAGAATTGAGATAGCATAAGGCCTTAGGCCTCCTAGCTTGAGGAGCAGCTTAGGGATCTTGGTTCTCTGCTATCCCAGAGTCATTTATGACACTCTCCCATAAAAGTGAGTTAAACAGTAGTCATGTATAGGCCCTACTGCTCCATTGACCCACTTGATTGATTAGTGGTGGTCACAGAAGTTATATCACCAGGAGTCCAACAGTTCCTCCCAATACTGCGAACACATGAATGTAATCCCATATTAGCTATGAAGGTATAAAGAACTTCCCTTCCCTTAACTTTTTCAACCACTGTGTTTCAGAAAGGTATGAGGGGATACTGAGGATTGAATGGGGAAAAATAAATCAAATAAAGTACTGTTGTTTTGCAGGATAAGTAGATAATATTGTGTAAGTAGGAAGTCTTAATACAGCACCTCCAATGGTCAGGAGTAGGGATGATCGAACACTTCGATTATTCGGCTTCGCGAATATTTTCCGAATACCTCGCCGCTATTCTACTATTCGATGCGCAATGTAAGTCTATGGGAAGCCCGAATAGTTCCAAATAGTTGTTATTCGGGTTTCCCGTAGACTTACATTGCGCATCGAATATTCACGAATAGTCAAATAGCGGCGACGTATTCGGAAAATATTCGCAAAGCTGAATAATCGAAGTATTCGATCATCCCTAGTCAGGAGTCATCTATTTTGTGATAAACCCTCACAATATACAAAATTTAAACTACAAGATCTTTCACAACCTTTTAAAAATATCTAACAAATTGTCTTTTTTTGAAGATTTTCTTTTGCCAAACCCAGAACTTTTAGAGTATGTTACCACGCAACCATAACATGTCTTATAGAAGTTATAGTATATGACCGGTGGGTTACAGAACATCATTTATTTGGGAAAATAACGTGCCTAAACGTCATAAAGTTTTTTGAAGTTTTAACATTTGTTATTTCAGGCAGAAAATATACCATAGTAATTGCCTAGGACTGACCCTGCTGTGAGGAACGCTACAGCTCAATACTAAAGTTCTACAACTTTTCTTCTCTCTGTAAATAGAACTCTAAAAAAAAAAAGATTAAACATTTTTAAGTTCTGTCTGGCCAAGAAAGGGAAAAAGTTAATCTAAAGTCATGTTAGTCTTTAGAGTTCAAGGTATGTGATACTTCATGTGATGCCAAGCACAAATGTATAAAGTCTACGATAAAACATACATAGCAAAAGTAATGAATATGATATAAACTTTTGATAATGCGCAATGCAGGAAAGGAACACCTGTCACTCTACAAATCTGCCAGTTTTCCAACTGAGAAAAGTTCTTGGTTACCTTTAAAAGGCACATATAAATATTTAAAGGGTTTTTTTTAACTTTTGACAATCATTCTTATTATGGGCGTCTTGTTGCTGGTTGTAGCGCCCGGTCCCACTCCCAGACTCCAATGGGAGCGCCCTCCCTCTCACCTGCCTAATCCCAGATAGTATTCCCACACGTTCCCGCTCCTAGGCTCCGGTGGGGGAGACCTCCCTCTCACCTGCCCGGCGGCTCCCCTGCCTACTCTTCTTCCCCGGGGTCTGCCACATCCGCCTTCTGCTTTCAGGCCATTCGCTGGCCTGCTGTGAATGCCCGTAGGTCACCTATTGCTAAAAGTATTCAAGACCGCCTTTCCCTACAGGAGGCGCCTGAGCAACATTGCCTATTAGTGCACTGCTTGTTCTCAGGTCCCCATACATTATTGTGCCTAGCTCTGCTGTTGTATCCTAGTACCAGCCTCATGTTCCTAACCTCTGTCTCGTCCAAGAACCTGCTCTCCATAAATACCTCTGTGCCATCACGTCTGAGCAATCACCACAGTGCCATCATGTCTGAGCCATCACAGGAGTGCTGCAACGTCTGAGCGATCATCAGAGTGCCATAACTTACGAGTTATTACCTCTGTGCCATCTTGTCTTTACCTTCTCTTCAGTGCCTCCACATCTGAGCCGTCATCTCTGTGCTGCCACATCTGTGCACTCCTGCATCTGACAGTGATAGACTTCACCCGTCCATACGAGACTATCTCCTCTGGTCCCTGGCTGCCATGCATTTAAACCTTCTATTGGAATGTAGCGCCCCTGAAGCCATCAGGGAGCTACAAGGTTCTGCATCCTCACCAGGATGCAGGGCCTACCCCCTAGGGCCCCGGAAGACTAGTGCCGGTCACACACAAACAATCTAGGTAATCCCAGTTTTCCCCAACAATTAAATAGGGTTTGTCATATAAGGAAATTCGCACCAGGTGCCAGATTAAAACCAATAACTTGCAGGAAAGTGTTCTCTAATTTTGATCAGTGTTCTTTTTCATTTATCTCATCTACATTTTAAGTATCTTCTTTACAATAAATTCAGTTTATGAAATAAACTTAAAATTCTGCTAGTTTACTCAAAAAACCAGGTAGTCACACATAGGGCCCCGCATAACACCTTCCCTCACAGGGTTACACTCAGCCGACCTGAAACCCTAGTCACCCCCCGCAGGGAAAGATAGACACACCAGTGGGTGGGACCAGGTGGTTAGGAAACGCCCACCTTGGGGTTTAGACAGCCCGGGGCGGGAAAAACACAAAGTTATGCGTTAGTTGAAGTTTGGATTTCAAGTTGAGAGGAGTGGAGGCTGGGGCTAGGTGTAGCTCCAGCAGGAGGAGAAGCTCAAGTTGAATGGTGCCAGGGTCGCAGACGGTGGTCTCTGTCAGCAGGAGATGAAAAGACAGCTCGGCAGATCCGAGGTGGACCGGGGCAGGGTTGTAGCCCGCTGGTACCGACATCGGAGAACCGACCCGGAAACCGTGCACAGAGGGGGTACTCCGACCCTGAAGCCAGGACCGGAACCAACGGCCTAGCTAATCAACCAATTGAGGGCAGGATTATAGGTCCTGTCCCAACCAAAGTCCCAAAAGCACACAACCACCCACAGAGAGGGATAGGGCAACCGCCAGGGCCCATAGATCTCACGGATCAGCGTCAGCGGGCATGGCTCCTTAGGTACACAACAAGCCGGAAGCAGACTCCTGAGTTCCAGACCAGGTAGTCCACAATACACAAAAACAATGCAGAGGAAAGGACAGCGACCACCAGCCCAGGTGGGGGACCAGAATATAACCAGCCGCGGCGGCCGGCCACCAGCACCTTGGTTTACCAAAAGACTTGTGTGATTAATGTCGCGGGCGGAGGAGGGGACGCCACGCTCTCCCACTGCTCGGGTCCGGCTGCCGCGGCTGCTGCGGCCTGCTGCTGCTCGGTGGCTCGAGCGATGGGCCGGATCCCGGGGACTCGAGCGGCGCTCCTCGCCCGTGAGTGAAAGGGGTTTGGTTGTTGGGATAGTTTATTGTCCGTGACACCACCCACGGTTGTGGTGATTAAGTGGACACCACCGCTGCTCTGTCTGGGGAGCCCGGGAGTGATGGTATGGAGCAGCCAGTTGTTGATTTTCCCCTCCGTGGGTAGGGGGGTTTGGTGGTCCCGGGGCCCAGTGATGGGGTTGGTATGGTGGACAGGCGGGTATGGGGCCTGTGGAGGTGCAGGGGCGCAGGGGCAGCGCTGTGCCGCACGGCACGGAGGTACTCACTCAGCCAGTAAACACGACACAGTTCTCGGTAAACAAACGGCTGGTTGGACGGGTCCCTCGGACGGTTACGGTGCTGATGTTCCCTGCAGTTAGCGGTGACAGTCTCTTCCCTGCACCTATGTAAAGTCTTTTTGGTAGCGATGGGTTCCCACCGGTTACTCGCTCCCCGACCTGGACATGAGCCGGAGGAGCCCCTCTCTTGCCCGCAGGCGCTGGCCCTGGGAAACTGGTGCCTTGGCGGTGGCGGTGTCTCCCCTTAACGGTCGGACTGTTGCCTTCAATCGGGACTTGGTTGTTAGGAGACAGAGGTCCCCTTCACTGACGGATTTGGCAAATTATGGCGACTCCTAGCCTTGCCGGGATCCGAAAGGCCCCTGCCCTGGTGCTGACTGTTCTTCGTATACCGCTCCGGTACCGCCGGGTCACCACCCGCCCGCGGTCCTTCCGGCAACCTCCAAGCAGTCCCCCTGCAGACTATCACCGCCGTCTGCTGACCTTGCTGTCTCAGTCCGGGGCACACACCCGGACCAACTGCAGGCTTTCTTAACTGTTACTTTTTCTGTCACTACTCTCAAGCTCCTCTACCACTTCCTTCTCAGACCCTAGTCTTACTTCAACTCCCTCAAGCTCTGCCTGAGCTCAACCGCCTGGTTTTCCCGCCTCCAGGGCTGTGTACTCCTCGGTGGGCGGAGCCAACCGCCTGGCCCACCCCCTGGTGTGGACATCAGCCCCTGGAGGAAGGCAACAAGGATTTTAGGTTAGCCTTGGTGTACCTGCCGGGAATGTGGGGTGCACGTGATGTTGTGACCTGTGACCCCTGGCTTGCCCAGGGCGTCACACAAACATCCCCTCGCACGTCCGGGCGTGCAGGCCCCTGCCATTGCCATACCCTGCACAGAGACACTGGGTCCCGGGGCAACCATCCCTACCCACAGAGGGGTTAACATCAAGCTGCCACTACATCTCCCCAGTGTGTCCTACAACAGCAGCAGTGGTGTCCCACTTCACCACACACCGTGGGTGGCGTCACGAACTGAATATGGCCAAGCCCGTACAACTACATCCCCCTTTTCATTCGGCGTGTTCGCGTGACCCCCGGGTCCGGAGGATCCCTCAAGCCACACACACACAAGCGGGTCCAGATCCGAGCAACGGCAGCGGCTGGCATGGGGGCAGCACACCCCGAAACTTGGCGTAACAAACAGGATTTTAACCCATTCACCTACCTGGTGGAGGTGCGCCTTGAATTGGACAGTCAGCGGTGATCCGTTGCAAAATTTTTGGAAGTCATCATTTTTGCTGCCATTTTTGGTGTGAAAAACAACAGCCCAGCATCTTCTTCCCCGAGAAAGTGTGCAAAGATGAAGCCCCGCCCCCTGGGAACACGGCCGAAAGGAAGACCCTGAGGCCAAAAGCGAAACTAACCAGCTGCATGAAGGAGTGCTGGCAAAAGACCAAGGGGTGGCGGGCGAAGAGTCTGCATCATATGATCCGAGCAGATAAAGGGCAGAGACGCCAGGACTCTGCCACCCTCTTGTTCCTGGATACCAATAGAGGAAGATGGCTGAGCAGTCTGGCAAACTCACAGTGGAGAAACCTCTGCCCGAAACAGCCGACTGGGTGGAAGCCCAGATGGCGCGAATGTGCTGTAGAATCCAAGCTCAGGCCAATCTCATGCTAAAGCGATGGACGGCCGAGATGGTGGAGCTGGCTGCCGCCGTTCGGACCCGTGAAGTGGAGGCGACCTCGGAAGAGCGGGTAAGTGACCCACACCCCTATGTCCCACCTGGACTGGCCCACCAAGCTGTGGGGCCTGGTCTTCTCCCGTCCGCCACGCTACCTCTCTTGCTGCCCGCACCTGCAACCGACACCCCACTCGGTCCGCTGCCACACGCAACGGCAGCGGTACCCGTCCCATCTGCCTGTGAGGACCCATCAGCGGAATCTTCAGGCCGCAAGCATACCACAATTCTGGCACCCACACCAGATCCAAGCTAGACTGGAAGATATCCCGTCCAGTCCTGAGCAAGGCCGCGACCCTGATGACATCACCCCCGGTCCCAGAGAAGGCATCACACTCAACGACGACAGCCCCGGCTGTTCGCCCAGCCGTAACAGAGGCGGCGCCCGACCGGAAGACAGCAGCGCCAGAGACGCTGACCGCTCCCAAGTTCCCGACCTCGGCTGAGGCACAGCAGGGATGCACATGCGGGGCAGCAAAGCGGGCTATGACACAGCGAAGCCCTCCATTGTCAGTGGTGCCGGTCGTAGCCGGCATGGAGGGAGTCCGGCTGGGCTCAGCCCTCACGCAGGTGGACATGGAGTATGAAGCCAGTGTTCCGTATTGGGACCGGCAGCAGTGCCAGCTGAAAAAGGAGATCACAGCCCGGGAGAAAAGAAAGGCGGAGGTACTGTCCCGGACATACACCGAGAAAGACCACCTCCGGAATGCCACCTTCCGGTTACGGGGTCCAACATAACAAGGCCAGGTCTGGCACTTAAATGCCCACAGAGGTTGGGGCTTCATATACGAGCCGGGCCTGGAGCCCGAGATCTTTGTATCCCGGAGGGATGTGGCCCCTCATCTGCCTGTTGGCCACCCAGACTGAGACCTGGAGCCCGGAGAAATAGTTTCATACACCTGGCATTTCAGAGAGAGGGGGTGGTATGCCCTTGATGTGAGGAAGGGAGTGAAGATGGGCACCCAGCTGCACACCCACCCCTCTCCGCCATCCTCACCTGACTGACAGAAAAGTGTTTAGGTAGTAGTTCCGGGCTACCTCAGTTATACCAGTCCCCGTTGGGACCGTTCACCCTTCCTGTTTACAGTTAATGGACCATGGCTTTGAACTGGAGAGCCAACCCAAAAACTATTGGGTCTTGTAAATAGTCCCTGACCACCCTTCTCACCCCGTTGCAGTCTCTGAAGAGGCTGATTGGAGGAAGGGCCTACGGTAGAGTCGGCCGAGGCCCAGTCATTACCAAAACCAGTGACTAACCTCCAGGCCAGGGGTCCCTGGACTTGGGGCCCATGACAAAAGACTGCCGGGTAAGGAACTTTTTGCCCGGCCCGTAAGGGCATCACCTTGACCTGTCGTGGACTTGGGCAAGGGGTGCGCACCAGTGCTTAGCGGTGGCACCAGGGGGCAGGTTGTTTTGGGTGGGGGTGCGATGAGAAGGACCCGGTCCGTCCCATCCCGGTTTAAGTTACGTAGCGTTTAAGCAATGCACCTCCCGTAAGGGAAGAAAATACTTCAATGTAAATATGTTATTATAATTGTATTTGTGTTTCCCCTTTTTCTACAGTTCCAGTTTAATAAATGTTGGTGGTCGGACAGCCTGCGGACGGTCTGTATTAAACCAAGGGGGAATGTGACTCCCTGGCAAAACCATGTAGTCACACATAGGCGCCCGCATAACACCTTCCCTCACAGGGTTACACTCAGCTGACCTGAAACCCTAGTCACCCCCCTCAGGGAAAGATAGACACACCAGTGGGTGGGACCAGGCGGTTAGGAAACGCCCACCTAGGGGTTTAGACAGGCCGGGGTGGGAAAAACACGAAGTTATCAGTTAGTTGAAGTTTGGAGTTCAAGTTGAGAGGAGTGGAGGCTGGGGCTAGGTGTAGCTCCAGAAGGAAGAGAAGCTCAAGTTGAACGGTGCCAGGGTCGGAGCCCTGGTACCTTGGCTAGGTGGCAGACGGTGGTCTCCGTCAGCAGGAGATGGGAAGTCGGCTCGGCAGGGTTGTAGCCCGCCAGTACCGACACCGTAGAACCGACCCGGAAACCGTGCACAGAGGGGGTACTCGGAAACAACGTCAGAAACAACGGCCTAGCTAATCAACTGATTGAGGGCAGGATTATAGGTCCTGTCCCAACCAAAGTCCCAAAAGCAGACAACCACCCACAAAGTGGGATAGGGCAACCGTCAGGGCGCATAGATCCCACGGGGCAGCGTCAGCGGGCACGACTCCTCAGGTACACAACAAGCCGGGAGCGGACTCCTGAGTTCCAGACCAGGCAGTCCACAATACACAAAAACAGTGAAAAGGAAAGGACAGCGACCACCAGCCGGGTGGGGGACCAGAGTACAACCGGCTACGGTGGCCGGCCACCAGCACCTTGGTTTACCAAAAGACTCATGTGATTAATTTACTTGTGAGTAACCATCCATCCCCTGCCTTTGCCATATCCTGCACAGAGACACTGGGTCCCGGGGCAACCATCCCTACCCACGGAGAGGTTAACATCCAGCTGCCACTACATCTCCCCCGGGTGTCGCACAACAGCAGCGGTGGTGTCCCACTTCACCATACACCGTGGGTGGCGTCACGAACTGAATACGGCCAAGCCCGTACAACTACGCCCCCCTTTTCATTCGTCGTGTCCGCGTGACCCCCGGGTCCGGAGGATCCCTTGAGCCACACACACACAAAAGCGGGTCCGGATCCGAGCAGCGGCGGCTGCTTGCACGGGGGTGGCACATTCATGTTAGAATATAATCACATAGGACGACCCAATGACCGCAACATTTAGGAAATTGTGTGCTTTTCTCTAATTTTGTTCTCCAGCGTATTGTATATGGCCAGGTTAAAATAGAGTTGAGATATAACTAGTGATGAGCGGGCACTACCATGCTCATTGCTCGTAATTATTGATGAGTGGGCACTAACATGCTAAGATGCTCGTTACTCGTAGCTAGTGATGAGCGAGCACTACCATACTTTGGTGCTTGATACTCGTAATGAGCAGTTGAACGCCCAGATGGGCTTGATTTGAGTACTCGAGTATAATGGAAGTCAGTGGGGAGCGCAAGCATTATTCAGGAAATCTTCAAGTCCAGCCGAGCGTTTGACTGCTTGTTATAAGTACCGAGCACCCGAGCATGGAAGTGCCCGCTCATCACTAGTTATGAGTGCCGAGCAGCCGAGCATAATGGTGCTCGCTCATCACTAATTACGAGTACCGAGCACCCGAGCATAATGGTACTCACTCATCACTAGTTACGAATACTGAGCACCTGAGCATGGTAGTGCCCGCTCATCACTAGTTACGAGTAACGAGCACCCGAGAATGGTAATGCTCACTCATCACTAGTTATGAATTCCGAGCACCCGAGCATGGTAGTGCTCACTCATTGCTAGTTATGAGTACGGAGCACCCGAGCATGGTAGTGCCCGCTCATCACTAGTTACGAGTACTGAGCCCCCAAGCATGATAGTGCCTGCTCATCCCTAGTTATGAGTACTGAGCACACGAGCATGGTAGTGCTCACTCATCACTAGTTACGAGTACAGACCACCTGAGCATAATAGTGCTCACTCATCACTAGTTACGAGTACCGAGCACCCGAGCATGGTAGTGCTTGTGTGACGCCCTGGCAAAACCAGGTAGTCCCAAAAAGAGTTAATCCTCCTTGGCACCAACACAGTCCCCACACAGATATACACCAGCCAAATAAACCCTACTCACCCCCTCGCTAGGAAAATGGGAGTGGGCGAGAGGAGCTTAGGAAGTGCAGAGAGGAGTTAAGTTTCAGTTCGTGCTGTAGTCAGTGAAGAGCTGACAGGAGGGAGTTGGAGCTTCTTGGAGAAGGTGGTAGTCGAGGTTGGAGCCCTGGACCCCTGGACTACCGGACTAGGTGGCAGTGAGGGCCACAGGCGACGGAGATCCGGTCGCGGGGAACCTGAGGCCGACCGGGGCAGGGTTGTAGCCCGCCGCGGTGCCGAGAGAGGGGATCCAGTCTGGAGGCCATTCAAGCGGACTAGTCCAAACAAGAAAGAGACAGGCAGAGAGTGTGGAAGAAAGGACCCCTGGCTGTATATCTGGGTGTGGGATCCGAATACACCCACCAAAGTTGACCGGCCATTGGCAATTTGGTTTACAATACAGACTGTGTGTTTACTGACCCTCCACATCAGCACAGCCTCATCCAGCACCACGATTACCAACTGTGAGTTCCCTGTTTCCTGTCTCCTAAAGACTGCTCCCTGCAACCTCTCATAATACTCTGGGCCCCGGGACTACACCTCCCCTACCCGTGAAGGGGATCCCATCTTGCTGCCCCCCTGCTCCATCAGCCCCGCGCACCCACATACAAGGCAGCGGCGGTGTCACCATCCTTCACCGCAACCCACGGGTGGGGTTACAGACAACTCCTCTATAAATATCCCCTTTTCACTCGTGGGCGACGGACGGCTGCACGATCTCCGGATCCGGTTGCCACTCGAGCCACAGCCACCGCCCGGATCCGAGTGCCTCAAGCCTCCCCCTGGTTGTGATCTGACCCCCGCCCGCAACTCTTGCTCATTACTAGTTACGAGTACTGAGCACCCGAGCATAGTAGTGCCCGTTCATCACTAGTTACCAGTACTGAGCAGCTGAGTATGGTTGTGCTTGCTCATCACTAGTTACCAGTACTGAGCACCCGAGCATGGTAGTGCCCGCTCATCACTAGTTACGAGTACCGAGCAGCTGAGCATGGTAGTGCTCACTCATTACTAGTTACGAGTACTGAGCACCCGAGCATGGTAGTGCTTGCTCATCACTAGTTACCAGTACTGAGCACCCGAGCATGGTAGTGCCCGCTCATCACTAGTTACGAGTACCGAGCAGCTGAGCATGGTAGTGCTCACTCATTACTAGTTACGAGTACTGAGCACCCGAGCATAGTAGTGCCCGTTCATCACTAGTTACCAGTACTGAGCAGCTGAGTATGGTTGTGCTTGCTCATCACTAGTTACCAGTACAGAGCACCCGAGCATGGTAGTGCCCGCTCATCACTAGTTACGAGTACCGAGCAGCTGAGCATGGTAGTGCCCGCTCATCACTAGTTAGGAGTACAGAGCACCCGAGCATGGTAGTGCCCGCTCATCACTAGTTAGGAGTACAGAGCACCCGAGCATGGTAGTGCTCGCTCATCACTAGTTACCAGTACTGAGCACCTGAGCATGGTAGTGCTCACTCATTACTAGTTACGAGTACTGAGCACCCGAGCATGGTAGTGCTTGCTCATCACTAGTTACAAGTACCGAGCACACGAGCATGGTAGTGCTCGCTCATCACTAGATATAATCACTCATCAGCTGATCGTGCATTCAACCATGAACCTGCTTCTATCTAAGATGTATGGACAAAGTATTTGTAGTATACAATCTTCTCACTCATAAAGAAAGGACTGAAATCGAAGTGGCATATAAGGATTTGGGAATGGCACAAAAGTCAAAAGAACAACACAACACGGCCTCATCACATATTTTCTACTTTTCTGCCTCATTTCTCATTCCAGGCAAAAACAACTTCTGTTTGTTCAGAAAGTGAGTTAGAGGTTACTCAATGAAAGATGCAGCACTTCTATGTGCGCCTGTCCTCAGGGGCAATATATAACACTAAAACAGCAGTCTGACCCTGCACTTGCATGTTTTTTCAGCTTCTCACACATTCAACTCTATATTTTCAGCAGTCAACTGGATTTTCACATTTTCTGTAGCTTTTTAACTATAGTGAAAATACTTATGGTTAAATAGGCAAATATGTTACATTAAAGGGGTATTGCATCCTAAAGCAGGAATCAGCTATCCTCTAAGTCAGGGGTCTCAAACTCGGCTGGGTGTATGGGCCGCACAGAGGAAAAAAAATAATTTGGCTTGCCGCATTCTTTACAGGACAAAGTGACATTTTTATTGGTACCATATATTTTTTTTTTTTACACACCTTTGGATCACTGGTTTTGAACATTTTTCACTTGTTTATTATAACAAATGTGCACATTCTTTGTTTATATATATATATATGTATATAAAAATTGATGGTAAAAACAAAGTCAGGTCTTATTTTGAGGTTTTTTATGGTTTTTTTTTTTACATTTTATCCCTTTCTTGTAACTAATAGTGTTACAATTAGCACTATATAGAAATTTTGGCCATCTTTTAGTAATGTTCTCCATCTTGTTGTAATATGTCCATCCTTGTCCCCTTGTAGTATTGTGCCCCATCCTAGTCCCCATCCTACAGCAATATGCTCATCCTTGTCCCCATCCTATAATAATGTCCCCAGCCTTGTCCCTATCTTATTGTAATGTCCCCATCCTGTAGAAATGTGTTCATCCTTGTCCCCATCCTATAGTAATGTGCCCATCCTGTAGTAATGTGTCCATCCTTGTCCCCATCTTATAGTAATATTCCCCATTCTTGTCCACCTTGTAGCAATCTCCCTATCCTATAGTACTGTCCCCATCATATAGTTGTCCCATTCTATAGTAATGTCCCCAGCCTTATCCCCTTGTAGCAATCTCCCTATCCTGTAGTACTGTCACCATCATATAGTTGTCCCATTCTATAGTAATGTCCCCAGCCTTGTCCCCTTGTAGCAATCTCCCTATCCTGTAGTACTGTCACCATCATATAGTTGTGCCATTCTATAGTAATGTGCCCACTCTACAGTAATATCCCCATCCAATAGCAATGTGCCTATCCTTGCCCCCATCCTATAGTAATGTCCCTATCCTATAGTAATGTACCCAGCCTTATCCCTATTCTATAGTAATGTTTCCCATCCTTGTCCCCTTGTAGTAATGTCCCTATCCTGTAGTAATGTGCCCATCCTAGTCCCCATCATTCATGTCAGATGAATGTTTTGCTGGTGCTGTGCGCGCAGAGTCCAGCGCTCTGTGCACAACATTTTCAATGCAGCCGTAGCCGTCCGCCAATCAGCGGTAAGCAGCTGAGGTCAGGCACTTTCCATTGGAGCCATAGTGTTGTGTACAGAGCACTTGACTCTGAGAGCACAGCACTGGCAAAACATTCATCTGACATAAAGAGCAGACAGTGGCTGCGGCCCCTGCACCGGCTGCGATAGTCAACAGGTGCACGGGCCTGGGGGCCGCCCGAAGCAGCCTGAGGGACGGCATGTTTGATACCTTTGCTCTAAGTGATAAATGCTAGATTGTTGAAGACTCTGACCAATTGCTGTTCTTTGCCAAAAACCATGTGGTATCCAATGTCAAAACCCAACTGAATGGGGCTAATACTTGTATGGATCGGCAACACCTGACACTACGCATCTGTCGCAGAAATAGGCGATTTATGTTGAAAATCTTGTAGAAGAATAATTGTAGGATTCACATCATGCAAAGCTGACACGTGAACATACACTAAGAATATTGCTCACTTATGTAGATCACTGGGCAGGGGAAGAACACAACTCTTGGGAATGGGCTGTGTCCAATACATTGTAGCTCATCAAGACCAAGGAGGGATCCCGTGGTATCAGTCTGGGAATCTTACAGCCTCATTAGAATAGTAAACCAGAAATGTAGTTATAGGCAAACAAGGAAAAATTGACATTGCATAGGAATTTTTAGACTTTGTTATGTTTTTACAATCCTAGTAGATAACCAGATAGCCAGTTAAAACAAGCTACTAAATGATCCTCTTTTTGGTGAGCTGTTAATTGCCTCTTCCAATTCTTACTTTGTCTGTGACAACTAACCTGACTGCACTACAGAGATACTAGAGATCAGTGGATTTTTTGAAAATGACTTTGAAGAATTTTCCCAAAACGTGGTGAATACATTCATGTGATTTTCAGTGATGGAAAGCTTGTAATCCTCAGAAAATACACCTGGGGGAAGGAGAAAGTGAAAGAACACTGTGGATCACAAGAGCTTACACTCTACAGGCGAGAGAAAGAGAGAGGATACTGCTGACCATAACAGCTTACACTCCACAGGAGAGAGAGGATCTAGCTGATTATAAGAGCTTACACTCTACAGGATAGAGAGCGGATCCCACTGACCATAAGAGCTTACACTCTACAGGAGAGAGAGAAAGATGACACCACTGACCATAAGAGCTTAGACTCTACAGGAGAGAGAAAGAGAGAGGATGCCGCTGATCATAACAGCTTAAACGCTACAGTACAGAGGACCCCGCTGACAATAAGAGCTTGCATACTGCAAGAGAGAGGACCCTGATAACCATAAGAGCTTATACTCTACAGGAGAGAGAGAGGGCCCTGCTGACCATAAGAGCTTACACTCTACAGGCGAGAGAGAAAGGTTCCCATTGACCATAAGAGCTGACACTCTACAGGAGAGAGGACCCCACTGACCATAAGAGCTTACACTCTACAGGAGATAGAGAGAAAGGGGACCCTACTGATTATAAAAGCTTATACACTACATAAGAAAGAAAAGACACCAATGACCAAAAAAGCTTACACTATACGGGAAAGAGGGGCACCCTGCTGACTTCAACAGCTTACAGTCTACAGGAGGGAGAAAAAGGAACCTGCTGATCATGACAGCTTAGACTCTACAGGAGAGAGAGAGAGAGGATGGATGCCACATACCATAATTGTTTGCACTCTACCAGAAAGAGAGAGAGAGAGGCCCACGTTGATCATAAGACATTACACTCTACAGAAGAGAGATTGAGGATAGCACAGACCCTAGGAACTTACATTCTACAGGAGAGAGAGAGAGAGGACACCAATGACCATAAGAGCTTACACTGTACAGGAGAGAGCGAGCACTCTGCTGACCAAAAGAACTTACATTCTACAGGAGGGAGAGAGAGCGGACACTCTGACCATAAGAGCTTAAACTCTACAGGAGAGACAGGACCCCGATGACCATAAGAGCTTACACTCTACAGGAGAGAGAAACTAGATAGAGATTGAAAGTGTAGGAAATGGTGCCAGGCAAGTTTGGTTTTTTTTGTGAACTGTGAATTGAATTTCAAAGTACTTCATATCAAGTTAACCCACAAATTTCATGAAATTTGACTCAGACTCAATCCTCCATAATTTGATCTTCCTATCTCATCTGTATCAGCTGCTATCCAGCTTTAGAATAGCCCTAAATGGCAGATGTTGCCTTACAGAAAACTAGATAGACAGGGGAACTGTAGGATCTGTGATGATGACTTAATGACTTGTCTCTGAGTTTTCGAAAACGGATAACCTTCAGAAACAGTGGAAAAGAAATCTTAACAGCTAGAATATATCCTAAAAACTTATATTTACTGATTTTTTTATGAAATATTCTTTTTTGCTTCCCCACTGTGATGGACAAACTCGTTTTCTACCTATTTGCTAACGTAGGATAATGATCAGACAAGCTTACCTTAGCGGTAAGACCAAGTTAAAAATAGTCATGTGTTAGCTTGTCAGGCTCTCTGTGGTTACCACTGACACCAACTGCAGTAATGGCCCAATTTATGAAGTCTATAATTGTCAGTCCATTAGCAGAGAACAGGACAGGTTTACAGACCACTCTATCCGTACAAGCTGAAGCCATCAGTAGCCCAGATCTCTCTCCTGTAGTTGGCTTCAGTGCATGTTCATGTTTCATTCTGCAGAGCAGTCTCACAGGCCAAGATAAAGTCTCCTACAGGTTTATGATGAAAATTGAGCAACAATGAAAAGTCTCTATTACTAGAGATGAGCGAGAGTGCTTGATCGGTCTCCGGGGTGTTCGGGTTCTCATGGTGCTCAGCCGAATATCACGGGTGCTCAAATCTGTTGTCCATGAAACAAGAACACTAAAGCCTGCTTTACACCTTTCAATTCATCGTATATCCATCGTATGTGCAGCACGTTCAATTTTTTGACCGTACCACACAATCGATTAAAAGCTGTCACACATACTTACCCGTCCATACGACCTCACTGTGGGCGGCGAACATCCACTTCCGGGAGTGTGAGGGACGTTCGGCGTCACAGCGACGTCACGCGGCAGCCGGCCAATAGAAGCGGAGGGGCCGAGATGAGCGGGACGTAAACATCCCGCCCACCTCCTTCCTTCCGCATTGTCGGCGGGAGCCGCGGACGGAGGTAAGCTGTTGTTCAATGTTCCCGGGGTGTCACACACTGCGATGTGTGCTGCCTCGGGAACATTGCACAACCTCACGTTCAATTTTTGAAAAATGAATGACGTGCATGCGATGAACGGATTTTTGTTCAATCGCAATTGCACAGAGGTTTAACACGCTACAATCAGACTTACGATGCCAGATGTGCGTCACTTACGACGTGACCCCACCGACACATCGTAAGATTTATTGTAGAGTGTAAAGCGCACTAAGACCCAGCTCCCTTCAAGAAATGTTGGGACCTGGCACCCAAGGGCAAGCCACTTACAGTGTCTGAATGGCTCTCACTGGGGATAAAAGAAAGTTTTTGGATGTAGCGTGTCAAGAAAAAAAATAATAAAAACCATGCTTCCTTCCCCCCGGAAATGCTCCGTATATGGCGGCTGTAAGCACCTCCCAGAACCTGCATTGAATCCTGCGCTGTCAAACAACCTCTCATCTGGTGCTCAGATAAACAAAGCAGAGCATCTCCAAATATGCAAAATGCTCTGCACATAGTAATAATGTCACTGCCGTCTCTGTAGTGCAGCAGAGCATCACCTGAGTGCAAGATGCTCCGCACAGAGGAATCGTGACAATTTTTTTTTTTTTTTACAAATAATATATTTGGTATTGTTTTGTGACTAACTGACCAAACTAATAAAAATTTTGAGAATTATCAAATTAAGTAAACACCAAGAAAAAATACAACCAAAAAATATTGAAATAGCAGACTTGTTCTTTTTTGGTAATTTTGCCTCTTAAAGTCTATAAAAAAAATGAAAAGGACATGATACAAAAAACAAGCCCTAATACAACTCTATCAAACAAAAAATAAGGAAGTGAGGACTTCAGTTCTTTTAAACAATTTTTTATCCCTACTGGTTAAGGCCTCTGCCACACTCACGTGAAATTCACGCACGTGCCGAGAGACACGTTTTTCCCCTGCGTGTTGTGTGCAGGTAAGTACGTGTCTCTGGTACGTGCGGGACACGTGTGTTCTACGTGTGCTATCCGCGATAACACACGTAGAACCGGTAATTTACATACTCACCTGGTCCTTCCTGCTGTCCGCGCTGCTGTCCGTGGTGCTGATCCTTGGTCTCCAGCCCTCCCATCTCCCCGCTGCTGCCAGGCAGTGAAGTGAATATTCTATGAGATTAATCAGCGGCGGTCAGCAGCAAGAGGCAGCAGCGGCAGAGACAGGAGGGCTGGAGAAGGTGAGTTAATGTTTGTTTTTTTTTCCACTGACACGTGTGTTTTCTCCGGCACGTGTCACACGGAACCGCATCCACACTATACCCGTGTGGTACGGGTGCGGGCCGTGTGACACCCGTGCTGCGGGAGAAAACACTGACATGTCAGCGCTTTGAAAAACGCACACACGTACAAACGCACACGGACACACGTTCCGTGTGGTTTTACGTGTGTGTGCCTGCTACAATAGGGTAGCATTGCTTAACGTGTCTCCGTGCCGGTGGCACGTGTAAAAAATGACAAACACGTGTCGGCGGCAAAGATATATTTTACCTGAAACAAAAAATAAAAAGTTATCGTTCTTGGAAGATGAGAGGAGAACAAAATTTGAATGGAAGAGGCCTCTGTCTGTCCTCCTTTCTTTTTGTCTTTATCTATTTATTATATGTTGCTTATTTTACAATTAGTGAATGGTTTCCACCAGTGATTTCTTGTTTTTGTAGGAATATATTCCAATGATTGAGTGGTATATAGTATATGGTAACAGTGGAAGTGGAAGATCCCATTATTAACACAAACCTCAGACGGCTATGAGCTCTGTCCGGGGTACCGTCGTTCTCCATTATCCTGACATACCGGCATCTATTCTTGGACACCTGTTCATCACTGACAGTAGGGGCTTTCATAGCTGACATTATGGTGCGGCGCGGTATGCCAAACATTCTCATATAATGTAATTACTGTCTCATTTTACCTCTTCATATAATGTCAATGTAATTAGTGTATGCTTGTATCATTACCGAGGCTTAGTAGAGGTGCGGTGTGCTTGAACTAATGTATATCTTCTTGGGTCTTGAACCATTATTTGCTATAATGAGCAATTTAAAGATCATTTCCACCTTAGAGACTCTGTCGCAGGCACAGATCTTTGTAAATAAAGACTAATATATAAAAGTTCATAATAGAACCCAATGAACCCGATCATGGGGCTAAAAGTTAATATAATGTATAGGGGCAAGCACCCCGAAACACCGTGTCTGCAAATTGGGATTCTGATCTGGCTTATATATCCTGAGTCATATTGCAAAGGATTGTCGAAAATCCACTTGTGACTTTTAGGATCGCTACTTCCAATAGGTGGCGCTGTGCTAGAGTTTGTCTCCTTTACTGGAGAGACAATTTGAATATTTCCCAGAGGGGCATTGCAGCTATAAGTCCCCTTACCTGGCAGCCAGACTGGCTTGCAAAGTCTCCTTAAGGAGAATAGTGTTCCCCCGTGGAATTTTAGGGGCATTGCAGCTATAAGTCCCCTTACCTGGCAGCCAGACTGGCTTGCAAAGTCTCCTTAAGGAGAATAGTGTTCCCCCGTGGTCCCCACATAGCTTTCTCATGAGCCAGATCAGACACCCCCATACTTTGCACTGACGAGGGGCAAGCACCCCGAAACACCGTGTCTGCAAATTGGGATTCTGATCTGGCTTATATATCCTGAGTCATATTGCAAAGGATTGTCGAAAATCCACTTGTGACTTTTAGGATCGCTACTTCCAATAGGTGGCGCTGTGCTAGAGTTTGTCTCCTTTACTGGAGACACAATTTGAATATTTCCCAGAGGGGCATTGCAGCTATAAGTCCCCTTACCTGGCAGCCAGACTGGCTTGCAAAGTCTCCTTAAGGAGAATAGTGTTCCCCCGTGGAATTTTAGGGGCATTGCAGCTATAAGTCCCCTTACCTGGCAGCCAGACTGGCTTGCAAAGTCTCCTTAAGGAGAATAGTGTTCCCCCGTGGTCCCCACATAGCTTTCTCATGAGCCAGATCAGACACCCCCATACTTTGCACTGACGAGGGGCAAGCACCCCGAAACACCGTGTCTGCAAATTGGGATTCTGATCTGGCTTATATATCCTGAGTCATATTGCAAAGGATTGTCGAAAATCCACTTGTGACTTTTAGGATCGCTACTTCCAATAGGTGGCGCTGTGCTAGAGTTTGTCTCCTTTACTGGAGAGACAATTTGAATATTTCCCAGAGGGGCATTGCAGCTATAAGTCCCCTTACCTGGCAGCCAGACTGGCTTGCAAAGTCTCCTTAAGGAGAATAGTGTTCCCCCGTGGAATTTTAGGGGCATTGCAGCTATAAGTCCCCTTACCTGGCAGCCAGACTGGCTTGCAAAGTCTCCTTAAGGAGAATAGTGTTCCCCCGTGGTCCCCACATAGCTTTCTCATGAGCCAGATCAGACACCCCCATACTTTGCACTGACGAGGGGCAAGCACCCCGAAACACCGTGTCTGCAAATTGGGATTCTGATCTGGCTTATATATCCTGAGTCATATTGCAAAGGATTGTCGAAAATCCACTTGTGACTTTTAGGATCGCTACTTCCAATAGGTGGCGCTGTGCTAGAGTTTGTCTCCTTTACTGGAGAGACAATTTGAATATTTCCCAGAGGGGCATTGCAGCTATAAGTCCCCTTACCTGGCAGCCAGACTGGCTTGCAAAGTCTCCTTAAGGAGAATAGTGTTCCCCCGTGGAATTTTAGGGGCATTGCAGCTATAAGTCCCCTTACCTGGCAGCCAGACTGGCTTGCAAAGTCTCCTTAAGGAGAATAGTGTTCCCCCGTGGTCCCCACATAGCTTTCTCATGAGCCAGATCAGACACCCCCATACTTTGCACTGACGAGGGGCAAGCACCCCGAAACACCGTGTCTGCAAATTGGGATTCTGATCTGGCTTATATATCCTGAGTCATATTGCAAAGGATTGTCGAAAATCCACTTGTGACTTTTAGGATCGCTACTTCCAATAGGTGGCGCTGTGCTAGAGTTTGTCTCCTTTACTGGAGAGACAATTTGAATATTTCCCAGAGGGGCATTGCAGCTATAAGTCCCCTTACCTGGCAGCCAGACTGGCTTGCAAAGTCTCCTTAAGGAGAATAGTGTTCCCCCGTGGAATTTTAGGGGCATTGCAGCTATAAGTCCCCTTACCTGGCAGCCAGACTGGCTTGCAAAGTCTCCTTAAGGAGAATAGTGTTCCCCCGTGGTCCCCACATAGCTTTCTCATGAGCCAGATCAGACACCCCCATACTTTGCACTGACGAGGGGCAAGCACCCCGAAACACCGTGTCTGCAAATTGGGATTCTGATCTGGCTTATATATCCTGAGGCATATTGCAAAGGATTGTCGAAAATCCACTTGTGACTTTTAGGATCGCTACTTCCAATAGGTGGCGCTGTGCTAGAGTTTGTCTCCTTTACTGGAGAGACAATTTGAATATTTCCCAGAGGGGCATTGCAGCTATAAGTCCCCTTACCTGGCAGCCAGACTGGCTTGCAAAGTCTCCTTAAGGAGAATAGTGTTCCCCCGTGGAATTTTAGGGGCATTGCAGCTATAAGTCCCCTTACCTGGCAGCCAGACTGGCTTGCAAAGTCTCCTTAAGGAGAATAGTGTTCCCCCGTGGTCCCCACATAGCTTTCTCATGAGCCAGATCAGACACCCCCATACTTTGCACTGACGAGGGGCAAGCACCCCGAAACACCGTGTCTGCAAATTGGGATTCTGATCTGGCTTATATATCCTGAGTCATATTGCAAAGGATTGTCGAAAATCCACTTGTGACTTTTAGGATCGCTACTTCCAATAGGTGGCGCTGTGCTAGAGTTTGTCTCCTTTACTGGAGAGACAATTTGAATATTTCCCAGAGGGGCATTGCAGCTATAAGTCCCCTTACCTGGCAGCCAGACTGGCTTGCAAAGTCTCCTTAAGGAGAATAGTGTTCCCCCGTGGAATTTTAGGGGCATTGCAGCTATAAGTCCCCTTACCTGGCAGCCAGACTGGCTTGCAAAGTCTCCTTAAGGAGAATAGTGTTCCCCCGTGGTCCCCACATAGCTTTCTCATGAGCCAGATCAGACACCCCCATACTTTGCACTGACGAGGGGCAAGCACCCCGAAACACCGTGTCTGCAAATTGGGATTCTGATCTGGCTTATATATCCTGAGTCATATTGCAAAGGATTGTCGAAAATCCACTTGTGACTTTTAGGATCGCTACTTCCAATAGGTGGCGCTGTGCTAGAGTTTGTCTCCTTTACTGGAGAGACAATTTGAATTTTTCCCAGAGGGGCATTGCAGCTATAAGTCCCCTTACCTGGCAGCCAGACTGGCTTGCAAAGTCTCCTTAAGGAGAATAGTGTTCCCCCGTGGAATTTTAGGGGCATTGCAGCTATAAGTCCCCTTACCTGGCAGCCAGACTGGCTTGCAAAGTCTCCTTAAGGAGAATAGTGTTCCCCCGTGGTCCCCACATAGCTTTCTCATGAGCCAGATCAGACACCCCCATACTTTGCACTGACGAGGGGCAAGCACCCCGAAACACCGTGTCTGCAAATTGGGATTCTGATCTGGCTTATATATCCTGAGTCATATTGCAAAGGATTGTCGAAAATCCACTTGTGACTTTTAGGATCGCTACTTCCAATAGGTGGCGCTGTGCTAGAGTTTGTCTCCTTTACTGGAGAGACAATTTGAATATTTCCCAGAGGGGCATTGCAGCTATAAGTCCCCTTACCTGGCAGCCAGACTGGCTTGCAAAGTCTCCTTAAGGAGAATAGTGTTCCCCCGTGGAATTTTAGGGGCATTGCAGCTATAAGTCCCCTTACCTGGCAGCCAGACTGGCTTGCAAAGTCTCCTTAAGGAGAATAGTGTTCCCCCGTGGTCCCCACATAGCTTTCTCATGAGCCAGATCAGACACCCCCATACTTTGCACTGACGAGGGGCAAGCACCCCGAAACACCGTGTCTGCAAATTGGGATTCTGATCTGGCTTATATATCCTGAGTCATATTGCAAAGGATTGTCGAAAATCCACTTGTGACTTTTAGGATCGCTACTTCCAATAGGTGGCGCTGTGCTAGAGTTTGTCTCCTTTACTGGAGAGACAATTTGAATATTTCCCAGAGGGGCATTGCAGCTATAAGTCCCCTTACCTGGCAGCCAGACTGGCTTGCAAAGTCTCCTTAAGGAGAATAGTGTTCCCCCGTGGAATTTTAGGGGCATTGCAGCTATAAGTCCCCTTACCTGGCAGCCAGACTGGCTTGCAAAGTCTCCTTAAGGAGAATAGTGTTCCCCCGTGGTCCCCACATAGCTTTCTCATGAGCCAGATCAGACACCCCCATACTTTGCACTGACGAGGGGCAAGCACCCCGAAACACCGTGTCTGCAAATTGGGATTCTGATCTGGCTTATATATCCTGAGTCATATTGCAAAGGATTGTCGAAAATCCACTTGTGACTTTTAGGATCGCTACTTCCAATAGGTGGCGCTGTGCTAGAGTTTGTCTCCTTTACTGGAGACACAATTTGAATATTTCCCAGAGGGGCATTGCAGCTATAAGTCCCCTTACCTGGCAGCCAGACTGGCTTGCAAAGTCTCCTTAAGGAGAATAGTGTTCCCCCGTGGAATTTTAGGGGCATTGCAGCTATAAGTCCCCTTACCTGGCAGCCAGACTGGCTTGCAAAGTCTCCTTAAGGAGAATAGTGTTCCCCCGTGGTCCCCACATAGCTTTCTCATGAGCCAGATCAGACACCCCCATACTTTGCACTGACGAGGGGCAAGCACCCCGAAACACCGTGTCTGCAAATTGGGATTCTGATCTGGCTTATATATCCTGAGTCATATTGCAAAGGATTGTCGAAAATCCACTTGTGACTTTTAGGATCGCTACTTCCAATAGGTGGCGCTGTGCTAGAGTTTGTCTCCTTTACTGGAGAGACAATTTGAATATAATGTATAGATAAATAGATCATATAACTCACACAATTGAATAAATTGTTCCAATCTGGATGTGCCGTCCTAAAAATACCAAGAAGATGAGGTGTTCTGTTTATGGTGATCAATCAAATACATACAGAGTGCGGACCGTGATATAAGAGGTGTCTTCTGTATTAGGGCTCGTTCGATATTTTATCTTAAGGCCCCGTTTCACGCAACGACGTATCTAATGATATATCGCCGGGGTCACGGATTCCGTGACGCACATCCGGCATCGTTAGCGACGTTGTTAAGTGTGACACCAACGAGCGACTGTTAACAATGGAAAATACTCACCAAATCGTCCATCGTTGACATGTTGTTACTTTTCAAGAAATCATTGATTGTTGAGGACGCAGGTTGTTCGCCGTTCCCGAGGCAGCACACATCGCTATGTGTGACACCGTAGGAACGACGAACAACACCGTACCTGCAGCCTCCAGCAATGAGGAAGGAAGGAGGTGAGCGGGATGTTATGGTCGCTCATCTCCGCCCCCCCGCTTCTATTGGGTGGCCGCTTAGTGACACCGCACGAACCGCCCCCTTAGAGAGGAGGCAATTTGCGACGTCGCTAGGAAGGTATGTCCCTGTAACGGCTCCTAACAATGTTGTGCGCCACGGGCAGCGATTTACCCGTGACGCACAACCGACGGGGGCGGGTACCCTCGCTAGTGATATCACTAGCGATATCGCTGCATGTAAAGCCCCTTAATAGCACTTACTGCAAGGTCTGTGCCGATTCGGCATGAGAAAAAAATTGCTGCAAGTGACAGGGTATATCGAACGGTGCGCACCCATACAAGTCTACGAGGACGAGCAAAAAATCGGAATGCAATGATGTAATCTGAAATATGCCAATGCAAACAATGAAGAAGATGGAGGAACTCTGCAACGTGAAAAACTCATCAAAATCTGGGAATGTAGCCAAAAAGGTTGCATTTTGATACAGCATCAAATACTGACCAGAGGTTGATCGTGAACATATAGCCAAAGGCTACATTCCCACAATGAGCTTTTGGTGAGTTTTTGATGTGTCAGAATTTCTGCACCGTCCTTGCACCTATTATGTAAATTAGGTTACTTATGTAGATGAGTAGAGATGAGCAGACCCACAGAAGTTTGGTTCTGCTGATCCAACTGAACTTTTTAAAGTTCGGTTTTGGACCTGGACTTGACCTGAACTTCATTGCAAGTCACTAATTGGGCAGTTAAGGTCTCCGCCCACATGCAGCTAGCTAAACAGAACACTTCCAATGGAGTTTAGGTGGGTTTGTTTTAATTTTTTTTGTGTGGTGCAAGCTACATTTGATCACGCTATTGTTACCCCCAGTGCGAGCCATTCAAACAATGGGCTGAGCACTAAATGTACCCGAGCACAGGAATGCTCGCACTAGTGGTGTACATTAGTAAAGCACTTGAACTCTGAACACGAACTTTGTTTTCTTGGAAAAGTCTATATTCGTACTGAATGCTGAACACCGAACTTCGGGTTTGCTCATCTCTAGAGATGAACAATCCCGATGTTCGGAGCTCATACCAAACAAGGACTTAAAAAAAAATGCAGTTCTGGTTCACACTTTGGGTGATTTCCATGGGCAAACCACTTAAATGACCATCACTGTGCTTGGGTACGTTCAAAGCACAGCTCTGTAGGAGCCGCTTGCAGAACTCTTGTGAAGCCCCATAGGTGTTGTGTCGGTGTCGGTGCGTTACCTTCAGGGACTCCACGTTGCTGGATCTCCGTCACTGGTAGGAAATCTTCTGTTTTTGATCGTGACGCCACTCTCAGTATTGCGGCCAGTAGGGACCGCCACTGCAGGTTGAGGGTCGCCTGGGGCTGATGGTGTGTGCAGTTAGATGTAGGAGCCTCCTGAGAGTGAGGCAAGCCCCAGGGCTCTGTGTAGGTTTGTAGTACCACAAGTCGCAGAATGACCACACAGGCAGGATGTCTTTCAGGGTTTTTACTCACTTCAGGTGGCAGGGTGAGTAACCCGGGCGTAGCTGAGATGAACCAGGTAGGAACCAGGTATCCTTCAGGCTGACTTTATGAGGGTGACTACTGACTCGCCTTCCTTAGCCCTTGGTGGTTTGGGGTAACCCCGACTTTGAGTCCCTATGGGGGTCACCCAGGGAAGATGCTCCAAGCCTCTCTCCCCTTCTTGTTTGCCGTTTGCTTGTTCCCCGGACCAGGCCACTCCAGCCTCTTGCCTCCTATGACCTATGGGCCCTCACTGCGGTTACGTGGCTGCGGCTTTTGTAGTGTTGTGGTGTGGGCTTTAAGAGCCCCACACCGGCAGGTTTAGCAGGGAAAGGTGAATCTATCCTCGCTTCGGGATCTGCCGCCCGGTTGGGCCTGGTGCTCTCTAGCAGTCTCCTTACTTCCCACTCCGTTGCACTCTCTAGCTGAAGCTGGCTTTCAGGCAGCACTCCTAGTTGACCGTTCTCCCCCGTCTGTAGCCACTGCGCGGACGCTGTCAGATTGCACAGCTCCAGGGATCTGCTCCTCACTTGAGCTCCCTGGACTCTACACTGAACTGGCTCACTGCTCCTCCTCTCCTGTTCTTGCCTACGCCACCTAGCAACCAGACTCTCTACCACACCCCTTGAGAGGAGATGGAGGCTCTACCCCCTCCACTATTCCAGTGAAGGTGAAGGCTTGCCCCCTCCTGGGATCCCCAGGGGTCCTCTCATGGGTACATGTGTGAGACCTGGTCACTATGCGCCTGTGTTCCACACCCCAGTCAGCCATCTGGATTACCTGTATTGTACTGTCCCCAGCATGGGTGCAGCACTCAGTGGTGCCTGACCAGGTCAGGGGCGCCACATTCCCCCTTAGTTATCACCAGCACGTCCTCGGGCTGCAAGACAACATTTTAAAATGCATAAAACATTAAAACATGGTAAAACATTTAAAAGCACCAGGTATCAGACATCACCACCCTCCACCCACAAGTCCGTTAACCCACCCAAAACCCTCTCAGGAGGCAGGTCACCGGTTTCTTTTTTGGTAACCAGGTCTGGGCCATCCGTTTCCCCAGACCTTTCCTCCAATCTTCCTCTCCCGTTGGCCGCGGCTTCAGCCACTTCTGGCAGGATGTAGAGGCGGCTTTCATGGGCTGGTGGTGCCACTGGTGTAACTATTTACACTGCGAGAGTTTGTGGCTATAGCAAGTTCATAGCCTTAAAGTTTATTTCTCACAATAGTTTTTGTGGGCGCATTTCTTAAACGTTGCAAACAAAACTTGTCAAAACTTCAACTGGTAACTTGCTGTATTTCTTTACTTCTCTCTACTCTACTCCTCCATTTCACTAGGGCGTGGGCATGTAGGGCACCGGCACCTGTGACTTTCTTGCTCTCCGTCGTCGTCCGTGGTTGTTTCATCTGTAGGATCTTTGTCTGTGGTTGTTTCATCTGTAGGTTCTTTATCTTTCCTTTCTTGGTCTTCGTCTGTTTCTACATCTGGTTCTTTATCTCTGTCTTTTCTTTCTTGTTTGGGACATGGTGCTACGTCCAAGGCATAGTAGCCCCTTTCTCCTTGATGCAAGGTGAACTGTACTAAGTCCCCAATTTTCAAATTTCTGCCTGAATGTCCTCTGGGCAGGTGGGCTTGAACATCTCTTTGATTTACAAATATGCCCTCTTTTATTCCTTTTACTACAATGAAGCCGTATCCACTTTTCAGGTTGAAGTCTTCTACTATTCCTCTGTAAAGGGGTCCTCTAGCCTGGGCTTCGGACCTTCTTAGGCACCTTTTCTCCTGCAGGTCTCTGGCTGTGACCTCTCTCTGCTCTGGAGACTGTGGTGTTGGAGGATGCTTTGCTCTGCTGCGCCGTGTCTTGCGGGCTGGGTTCATGCTTGCAGGCTCCCAGGTGAGGTCTTTGGGTTGATCTTCATCTGCTGACGGTGTCAAGTCTTCCTCCTCCCAGCGGGAATAGGGCAGCATCTCCGGCTCTGGGTAGGGGTCTGCTGCGGTTGGCGTCGGATTCAGCCCTTCTGCTTCCTGGCCTCCTCTCCCCCTTAGTTCTTCACTGCACTCTGGTTGTGGCAGTGCTGGGGATGGGCTCTCTCCAGCTGGTCTGGGCGGTGGACTCTCCGGCGCAGCTGCAGGGGTTGCCTGAATCTCCTTGGGGGTATGCGGAGGGAGCAGATACCGATCCACCATCTCTTGCGGGAACTGGGCCTCCAGATCAGCCTTCAGCTTCCAGTATTCGGGGTCCTCTCCTATCAGGGTCTTCCTGGCAGGGACCTCTCTGGACTGGGGAGCGGTGTCTGCTCTGGCCTTGCAGGCCGGGGAAAATGATGAGGTAGTCTTCTCTTCTTGGCGGGCCGCGCCTTGTATGGCGGCGGCCTGGTCTTGGCGGGCCGCGCCTGGCATGGCGGCGGCCTGGTCTTGGCGGGCCGCGCCTGGCATGGCGGCGGCCTGGTCTTGGCGGGCCGCGCCCTGTATGGCGGCGGCCTGGTCTTGGCGGGCCGCGCCTGGCATGGCGGCGGCCTGGTCTTGGCGGGCCGCGCCCTGTATGGCGGCGGCCTGAATTGGCGTTTCTGTCGCGGCCGATTCCTGGCGGGCCGGGCTGGACACTGCAGCCGCGGTCTCACTTGGCGTCGCAGCCTCGATGGGGTCCGTGCAGGCTGAGTCGGGCGTCGCTGCGGTGATCGGAGCTTGGCGGGCCGCACCCGGCGGGGCTGCGGCCTAATTCAGCATATCACTTGCGGCGCGGACGAGCGTCGCTGCTGCGTTGGGGTCTTGGCGGACCGGGTTCAGCAGGGTGGCAGCCTGGGTCAGCGTCACACCTGCAGCACGGATGAGCACTGCCGTGGTGGTCGGAGCCCGGCGGGACAGGCGAGGCATCGCTGCAGCGGCCTGGGCTTGGCGGGCCGCACCTAGCGTGGCTGCGGCCTGGTTCGGTGGCGCCGCGCCGGGCGCCTCTTCCGGGACCGCGGGCGTGGCAGCAGGGATCGGGGCACTTGTGCTGGCCGGGGCATCACTCGACTCACCCATCTGTGGCAGCATCGGGGTCTGCGTCGTCGCCGCTCAGTCTGACATGCGTCGCGCGGCTCCCTCCTCGTAGATCCGGACCGCTGCAGCCTTCTCTAGAAGCTCCTTGCGTTCCTCATAGAGCCGTTGCATAATCCTGGCCTCCAGCTGATCACAGAAGAGGGCAAGCTCCCGGCACCACCAGGCAGCAGAGCCTGGTTCTGGGTATCCGCGTCTGGATTCCATTTCTGCTCTCCGCAGCAGCAGGTTTGTGGCTTCCCTTCTCTCTCGCCGTTTCTGGATGCTTCCGCTCTCACAGCCGGCAAGGTCAGAACTCTGCAGGGGATCTCTGGGTAGCCACACCTCTTCGTGGGCGGTAACTTCTTCCAGCGCGGGCTGCTGTTGTTTTTCAGCGCGCTTTTCATGGTGGCAATATGGCGGCGCTTCCAATTTTTCAAGCGGACCGCCCAGGCACATGGTCACCTGTCTGAACAGGTCTAGTCCTTATCCTGTTCGTGACGCCAGATGTGAAGCCCCATAGGTGTTGTGTCGGTGTCGGTGCGTTACCTTCAGGGACTCCACGTTGCTGGATCTCCGTCACTGGTAGGAAATCTTCTGTTTTTGATCGTGACGCCACTCTCAGTATTGCGGCCAGTAGGGACCGCCACTGCAGGTTGAGGGTCGCCTGGGGCTGATGGTGTGTGCAGTTAGATGTAGGAGCCTCCTGAGAGTGAGGCAAGCCCCAGGGCTCTGTGTAGGTTTGTAGTACCACAAGTCGCAGAATGACCACACAGGCAGGATGTCTTTCAGGGTTTTTACTCACTTCAGGTGGCAGGGTGAGTAACCCGGGCGTAGCTGAGATGAACCAGGTAGGAACCAGGTATCCTTCAGGCTGACTTTATGAGGGTGACTACTGACTCGCCTTCCTTAGCCCTTGGTGGTTTGGGGTAACCCCGACTTTGAGTCCCTATGGGGGTCACCCAGGGAAGATGCTCCAAGCCTCTCTCCCCTTCTTGTTTGCCGTTTGCTTGTTCCCCGGACCAGGCCACTCCAGCCTCTTGCCTCCTATGACCTATGGGCCCTCACTGCGGTTACGTGGCTGCGGCTTTTGTAGTGTTGTGGTGTGGGCTTTAAGAGCCCCACACCGGCAGGTTTAGCAGGGAAAGGTGAATCTATCCTCGCTTCGGGATCTGCCGCCCGGTTGGGCCTGGTGCTCTCTAGCAGTCTCCTTACTTCCCACTCCGTTGCACTCTCTAGCTGAAGCTGGCTTTCAGGCAGCACTCCTAGTTGACCGTTCTCCCCCGTCTGTAGCCACTGCGCGGACGCTGTCAGATTGCACAGCTCCAGGGATCTGCTCCTCACTTGAGCTCCCTGGACTCTACACTGAACTGGCTCACTGCTCCTCCTCTCCTGTTCTTGCCTACGCCACCTAGCAACCAGACTCTCTACCACACCCCTTGAGAGGAGATGGAGGCTCTACCCCCTCCACTATTCCAGTGAAGGTGAAGGCTTGCCCCCTCCTGGGATCCCCAGGGGTCCTCTCATGGGTACATGTGTGAGACCTGGTCACTATGCGCCTGTGTTCCACACCCCAGTCAGCCATCTGGATTACCTGTATTGTACTGTCCCCAGCATGGGTGCAGCACTCAGTGGTGCCTGACCAGGTCAGGGGCGCCACACTCTCACTGGGGGTAATCACAGTGTGATCAGATGTAGTTTGCACCACACAAAAAAATGGAAAGAAATACGTTCTCCCTGGAAGTATTCTGTTTTTGGCTGGCTGCATGTCTGTGGAGAGCCAAACTGCCAATCAGTAAGTTCAAATGAAGCTCAGGTAAAGTCCTGGTCCAGAACAGAACCTTATAAAAAGTTAAACCCCCAGAACCCAAACTTCCACATGTCCGCTCATCTCTAGTTACTTGTGTGCCGCCTCCAGTCAGCCTCTGATGTGAAGCGGCTGGTGCATGGATGTCCGAGTGTTGACAGGCCTTACCAGGCATGCGCATAAGTCTTTTTGTGAGGTTCATAATAACAATTATCCCCTTGTCCCCCAACTAGGGCTGGCTCTTGGGGAAGATGGAGCAAGGATGGTGAAGCAGGGAATAATCAGCCAGAGACAGGGAAGTGAGCTTTTACTTTTTACTGAAGCTCTGTAAACAGTTCCAGAAGATTCCATACAGTTCACACTAGGATGTCAGTCTGACCTGCCTGATGAGAGTTCAGTTTCTTTGCAGTGATGTAGTGTAGTCTTCCTGCTGCTAATTCCCTTTCTCAGAAAAGGTATCTTGAAGTCCAGGGATTCCAAGACAGACAAGTACTGGATCTACGATTCCCTCCAGTGAGCAGACAACTCGAATCCTATTGGAACACTAAAGCCTGCTTTACACGGTACGACCGATTGTGCGATTTCACAATCGATCGTACCCGCCCCCGTCCTCTTTGCGTCACGGGCAAATCGCTGCCCGTGTCGCACAAAGTTAGTAACCCCCGTCACACATACTTACCTCTCGTGCGACCTCGCTGTGGGCGGCGAACGTCCACTTCCTGGAGTGGGAGGGACGTTCGGCGTCACAGCGACGTCACACGGCCGCCGGCCAATAGAAGCGGAGGGGCAGAGATGAGCGGGACGTAAACATCCCGCCCACCTCCTTCCTTCCACATAGAGCCGGCGGCGGCCGCGGGAGGCAGGTGAGCTGATCATCGTTCCCGTGGTGTCACACGGAGCGGCGTGTGCTACCACGGAAACGATGGTCAACTAAATTCAACGATATTATGGAACCTAGCGAGCAGTACCCGACTCACGATTTGTGAGCGATACTGCGTCGCTAGGAGGTGTCACACAGGCCGGCATCGCCAGCGATGCCGGATGTGCGTCACAAAAACCGTGACCCCGACGATCTATTGCACGATAGATTGTCTGGTGTAAAGCAGCCTTTACTTTTGCTTTCAGCAGATCCCAGATTCTATGCATAGAATTATTGAATGGTAGAGTTGGAAGGGACCTCAAAGGCCATCGGTTCCAACCCCCTGAGAGTGCAGGCTTTCCTAAATCATCCCAGCTATATGTTTTTCCATTTTACGCTTCAAGATTTCCATTCATGGAGAGCTCACGACCAGCTGCTGAGCTCCTGGGCAATAGACTTTACTGGTTCTTTAAAAAGAATTCAAGCAGTCTCTCATTTTACTCTGGGAGTCTGGGTGGCCTAGGGACTGATACCCTGCCTCATTTCAGCTTGTTCAGAGAGCACAGAGTACCGCTTTCTGGACAGTCTCCATTTTCTACACTCTCTACATTCTCCCCTCTCCTTCTAGGGATCATACACAAGCTCTAACATCAGGCAAAGTGCACAAACCCCAGTAAGGGATTGGAAGAAAATGTGTGTATGCTGTTAACAGCAGAGAAACCAATTTTTTGTAGTGGTCCAGACACAAGGCGTTTTTTTGCATTGCGTTTTTGACACATTTTTGACTCTGACATTTTTGTCTTTTTGCTATGTCATGCTTTAAATAAAGTTGTTTTGTTTTTGAAAATGATATTTGCCTGACATTTGGCTCTAACAAAGCTATATTGATACATCATGTGTGGATTACATGCTTTTTTGCAGAAATGCACTAAAAATGCATGTGTGCGTTTTACCTTCAGATTTTACACATCTGATGCAATTCTATGAAAAAAGTCTGTACATAAAACAAAGTGTACTTACAAGAGAAACTGACATGTTGTAAAAGAAAAAAAAGCAGAAGAAGAATTTGAAATGTGAGTTTGGAGAAAAATGTTACCAATACCATGGATGGCAAGAAGAACAAACAATTACATTTCGAAACAAGTCAAGCCAGATATGTCACTCAGAGCAAGCTACACCAACCTACAACCTGCCTCATTTAGAAACTTAATACCAAGAGAGCAATCACTGGAGAATGGCATCATGGTCAGAAGAATAGAAGGAACAAAGTGAAGAGGAAGACCAGCAACCTGATGGCTTGATACAATCAAGATAATGGCAGAGAAGACCCTGGTGGACCTATCTAGGTGAAAAGCCTTGTGGATATATCTAGGTGGAGAATACCCTGGTGGACCTATCTAGGCAGAAAAGAGCCTGGTGGACCTATGTAGGTGGAGAAGAGCTTGGTGGACTTATCTAGGAGGAAAAGAGCCTGGTGAACCTGTTTAAAAAAAAGAAAAGTCCACAGCACCTCGGTTAAAAAACTTATGTGTCTGTGCAACAGCACAATCAGCACCTCAGGAGCGCACGTCCATGATCAAGGGATCACTTGAAATAACATACCAATAGTAAGGATGACAGCGTTCCTCCGGGTGAAAAAACATGCAATTCTTTATTCCATCAGTTGTGTAACAGCCACGTTTCGATCACCTAACAGTGAGTAAAGATCTTAAACCGCATCCACTGTGTCAGCCCGTCATTGCCGTCGCCCAGCGCTCTGGCGCCACTGGCCACTGCCACCCTCGTCATCCTCTCTGGGGCCCGCTCCACCTGTGGGGAGCTCAACCATTCGAGCTGCGACATCATCCGCCCTAGAGAACAGCACTTGTAGTGGCGGCTAATCCTTGGCTGCACACTATAGGTGGCGTCACAAGACACCTACTACTCCCATCCCAACATCCTTCATCCTCATCATCCCGCCATCCATCCCCTTTTTGTGGACACCTCGGGCTCACGGAACTGGGCAGGGCCTCTCTTGACATCCCCCTGACCCTTCACCGGCCCAGTGACTAGTGTTTCACCAAGGCACCGTGGAGTGCTCCAAATGCAGCATAAAATAGTAAAAATGTGCAAATTTTGGTGCAAAAATGGCGCCAAAATATCAGATTTTTTATCATCAGCAAACAGAAAAACACAATTCTTGATATCTGTCCCATTGTGTTTCTTTGTGTTATATTGCATTGTAAGAAATTAGGGTCCTCATGGAAAATCTGTGTATTGTCAACATCTATAAGAATGGACTAGAAACCTCTTTTAATAGGGAATAGCGCTATGTTACATTTTCTGCCTATGTCTTTTAGCTGTCTCAGCACCTGGATCCTAATAGCTACTGGCACAGATAAACTTTGGAAGGCTACTCCATCATATTCAGTAAGGAGAGTGTCTCGTAGCCATTTATATTTTTGTGCCGTTCCATGTAAAAGCCTAAGCCCAGCACCCTATCCATATATTCATTCTAATTCTCTACAATAACAAAATACAACAAATATAACATAGGAAAAATGGATATAAATGTCTAAAAGAAAAGCATAGCTTTTAGCAACCAAAGAGAACTGTTCATTTTTCAAACGCGGCATAAGAAATGAAAGCTTCTATGTTATGTACTTATTTGTAAAATGGATGCTTCAAGTAGTTTTGTCTTCTTGTAATAGGTGGGCAGTGCCCCATGATATAAATATGCTATCTTTTATGTATTTACTGTCGTATATTATAAATTATATGCTTAGTTATTTTAGTGTATTACAAAGGAATACCCTTAGGATGTAACAGAGCTGAGAATGTTACCACAAGTTTTCTAGCGGTGGAGTTAAATGGGGGTAGAGCGAATTTAGAAGAGGTGTTAGATAAGATAGGGTTAAAGTAGTTGAGGAAGAAGTGAGAAGTGGTAAGGCGAATGGATGGGAAGGGGAGCACCAGAAGTCGGTCTAGAAGTGGGTTCAAAGTGAGAACACCTGATCTTGGTGCTAGGGCCAGCGAGGGAACCCAAGGTCACCTCTGGAGGTCCAGAGTTTATGGTGGGTTTAGAGAGTTGCTTTGATAGAGAGCTTTCGGGGTCAAGTAGTGTATGAAGGTGTGAGGTATTAGGGGGAAGGAGGCACAGACCACAGAGCATTGAGGACATGGTCCAAGATAGCAGGAGACATGACGAAGAGTAGTGCCCCACAAAAAGAGGAAAGAAGGTCATGTCTGTCATAATCGTGTATAGAATAAAAGTAAACAGAAACTGGTGTCTTACTACGTCGTGGACTGGCAGCAGGGGTGATGGAAACTGGCGTGAATCAGCAAGTAAGTGTCGTGCCCTGTCCAAAGTTAACTCCGCACACAGAGTCTCCTTGGCGAAAGAGAGCAGCGCCAGCATGGCCCGGGGCTGGCACCCTCTTTCATTTTTCACATAAACCAGAATGGAAAACTGCGGTTCGACACTGGCCTTAAAGTTCTTATTATTTGTAAAAATATATTAATGCAATTATATTAATTAAAAATAAAAACTGTTCAGTCCTTTTCCCATCTTCAACTCATGCTAAAATCTCCTGGTTTCTCACATTGGGTTTTGATGGGGCTTGGGAGTGTTTTGCATGAGCGTACCCTAGGTCAAGGCACACGTCAAGACGCCCTGACCTTTTGTGCATGGGCACAAAACCCTCTCATGCCTCCACAAAGCCGACAGTCCCAGCTTACCATGAAAAACCTAAGTATTTCAACATGAGCGGTGGTGATCCGAAGAAGCAGCAAGGATTGGATGGGTGTTGTAGAGGAGACAGAGAGATAAGTGATGACTATAAGAATTTTTGTTTTACATTTAGATGACCTTTTAGAGTTAAGACAAATGACGGCCTGATTAGAAATAATAATAATAAGAAGAATCTTTATATAGCCCTAACATTTTCAGCAACGGAACACATACATCAGCAACCTTGTACCCATTGGGGTTCACAATCTAGAGGCCCTATCAGTATGTCTTTGGAGTGTGGGAGGAAACCCACACAAACATGAGGAGAACATAAAAATCCTTGCAGACGTTGTCCTTGGTGGGATTTGAACCCAGGCCCTCAGTGCTGCAAGACTGTAGTGCTAACCACTGAGCCACCACAAGACTGCAGTGCTCACCACTGAGCCACCACAAGACTACAGTGCTAACCACTGAGCCACCACGAGACTGTAGTGCTAACCACTGAGCCACCACACTTCCCAATAAAAAGCTGTTTTCAATTTCACTCGAATTATTCACTTATCTCTGCCGGTGTTACTTGCAAAATTTTCTCTTCTTTGCTACGGAGGAAATCTGCAGTGAAAATATATAATAAACTTCAGACCAAGTCAATTTCCACTGCAGTTTAGTAAAATCTCTTCCACTTCAATATGACTATAATATGATGAAGACTTTCTGCCTACAAATCCAACAAGTGTGAATTTGTCTCCACACTTGAAGCCACCAGTGCTGCTGATTTGATGGTAAGCCGGATCTTATGGGTAGAGATGAGCGAACCTGAGGTTCAGTGCTTCGAGTTCGAGATCGGAAACCGACTACTAAAAAAGCAAAGTTTGGGTTCAAATCTTGAGTAAGTTACGAGTTGAAAACACTCAAGTGAGCAGCGCTGTGGTTGGTATGAGTGATGCTCAGCTCTGTGCGAGCCACGGGTAGTGTTTGATCAGCAAACACTTGGGGTAAAATCAGCGTGATCAGATGTAATGTGCGCACACACACAAACAAAAAATTGAAAACCCTCACCCACCCTACCTGGAAGTGTACTATTTACGCCTGACATCATGTGAATGGAGTCACGGACTGCTCAATAATAAACTTTTATTGAGATTTGGATCAAGTCAGGGTCACAAACCAAACTTTTTTAAGTTAGACTGCACCTGCTGAACAGTCAAACTGCCAGAGGTTCGCTCACCTCTAGACTTATCATAGAATCATAGAATGGTAGAGTTGGAAGGAACCTCAAGGACCATCAGGTCCAACTCCCTGCGAGTGCAGGCTTTCCTAAATCTTCCCATCTATATGTGTATCCTGTTTCCAATTGAAGATTTCCATTGATGGAACGCTCACCACCTCCTGTGGTTGCCTGCTCCACTCTCTGACTGCCCTTATTACCTCCCGTGGTCGCCTGTTCCACTCCCTGACTGCCCTCACTATCAGAAAGTTTTTCTAATGTCTAATCTAAATCTCCTTCCTTTAAGTTTCATCCCATTGCTTCTTGTATTTCCTTGTGCTTAGAGAATAGGGTAGTTCCCTCTGCACTGTGACTACCTTTCAGATATTTGTAGACCGCTATTAAGTCTCCTCTGAGCCTTCTCTTTTTCAAACTAAACATCCCTAGTCCTTTTAGCCGTTCTTCACATGAGGCTGGACTCACACGAACGTATGAAAAAACTGTCTCATTCTCGTTCTCGAGTAGGACGATTTTTTTCTCACTTGTCATCAGTGTGCTCTCAGTGTGCTGTCAGTGTGCTCTCAGTGTGCTGTCAGTGTGCTGTCAGTGTGCAATCCATTTTTTTCCTCAGCAGCTGTTACTCATTTATAGTCATGTACATGAGCATTTACAGTGTTCTGTGCTACATGATAGGATTGTATTTAGAAAAACTGATGTCACTAGGATGGTCTGTGTGCCGTCCATTTTGACATCCATTTTTTCCTCGCACCCATTGACTTGTATTGGCGAGTCTCGGACGTTTTACGGATGAAAACGCAGCATGCTGCTACTTTTCTTGCATCCAGAATCTGGATGCGAGAAAAGCTGACCAACTGCTCTCCCTCATTGACTAACATTGGTCAGAGTGCAATGCGAGATTTTCATTGACTAACATTGGTCAGAGTGCAATGCAAGATTTTCTCGCATTGCACTCGTCCGATTTTCATGCTCGTGTGAGCGCACCCTGACATGGGTGCTCAGGTCACTGAAGACCCATGGAGAGATTATAACCAGGTTCCTTCCAGCCTGTGTTCACAAAAATAAGTTTTCATTTTGCTATGGGCCTCCCATATCTTAGTTTGCAGAGAGATGAAGAAGAGAAGGCTCTTTATCCTCATTTTACCTATTCCAAAATACCTGTAGATTTCATCCACTACCATATAATTACCCTAAAGTAAAGAATAAATACAATGTAACAGCTGCGAATCCAGTGACAGGCAGCTCGGAATAACATAAGAAGAGCTCGCCCCATCGGCAGACAATCCTCCGCAATGTAGTTTAATTGCACACAGATGGAGCACTTTTCCCTATGTACCAGCAAACCAAAATATTACAGATTTTCCATTCATTTTAATTACAGTTCAGCGCAGTTTATCACAATGAAGCCGAACATATCTCACCGCAGAATACCATTCCCGATCAGTTTACAGTGGATGTTGTTACTAATCAGGCCGTACATTCCTTGTTGACTCGTTCATTACTTATGGTTGCCATTATGTAGATAAGAATAAATGACTAACAATTTCTAAAGAGCCCGAATGCAACAATGGAAGCGCATGAGAGCTAATAACGTGCCATTTATCTCAAAGAAAAAAGTCTGTATATGAGCATAAATCATCATTTGCACGGCTCCACATGCCGACTATGACATTGAGGCATTATGAAATATTTTCTTGTAATGGTTTTATATTTTCTGTTGCTGCTCCAAACATTAGGATAGTGTATTAAAGGGAGTAAGGGCGGAAAGTGCAGTCATGGCTCAAAGTGTGGGCACTCTTGAAGTTATTCCAGAAAATGAAGCATAGATTCCAGAAAATTATTGTAATTACACAAGTTTTGTCATACACTTGTTTATTTCCTTTGTGTGTACTGGAACAGCACAAATAATAACTGAAAATAAGGCTCACAGAACCCTAAAAACGAGCCAGACAAAATTGTTGGAACTTTTCCAAAATTGTTGTTAAACATCTTTGTTGTAAGCATGTGATGCTCCTTCATAATCACCTGTTGCAAGTAACAGATGTGGGCAATATGAAAATCACACCTAAAGCCAGATAAAAAGGAGAGAAGCTGACTCAAATTTTACATTGTGAGTCTGTGTGTGCCACACTAAGTTTGGAGAAAAGAAGGATACCAGGACAGTCTGAGGACTTTAGAACCCAATTTTTTGAAAAATATCAACATTCTCAAGGATACAAGTCCATCTCCAGAGATCTTGATGTTCATTTATCCACAGTGTGTAAGGTAATCAAGACATTTACAACCCATGGCACTGTAGCTAATCTCCCTGGATGTGGACGAGAGAAAAAGATTGATAAAAGACTGCAACACAGTAGGGTGTGGATAGTGGGTAATCAGTCGTAAGCTGTAATTAAGTTCCAAAGCAATTAAAGTCGTCCTGCACGCTCAGTGTGCATCAGTGTCAGCACAAACTATCCATCAACATTTCACTGTGGCAGGTGATACAGGAAGACCCCACTGCTGATACAGAGCTATAAAAACACTTGACTGCAGTTTGTCAAAATGTACTTGAGTAAGCCAAAATCCCTCTGGGAAAGCATCTTGTCGACAGATAAGATAAAGCTTTTTGGTGAAGCGCATCATTCTTTTGTTTACTGAAAATGGAATGAGACTACAAAGAAAAGAACACAGTACCTACAGTCAGATATGGTGGAGGCTCAAAGATGTTTTGGGATTGTTTTTGCTGCCTCTGGCACTGGGTGCCTTGACTGTATGCAAAGCATAATGAAATCTGTAGATTACCAAAGCATTTTGGGTCCCAATGTGGTGCCCAATGTTAGAAAGCTGGGTTTGTGTCCTTGGTCATGGGTCTTCTATTGGGGCAATGAACCCAAACATACTTTCAGAAGCCTTCAGAAAAGAAATGAAACATTGTCCTGGAGAGTTGTGTAGTGGCAGCAATGAGTCCAAATCTAAATCCCATTGATGCCTGTGGAGAGATATTAAAATTGGTGTTGGGAGAAGACGCCTTCAAATATGAAAGACCTGGAGCAGAAGAGTCTAAAATTCCAGGAAAGAGGAGTAAGAAGCTTGTGGATGGTTATAGGAAGCGACTGATTCAGTTATTTATTCTAAAGGGCGTGCAAACAAATATTACGTTGAGGGCGCCAACAATTTTGTCCAGGCCATTTTTTGTGTTTTGTGTAACATTATGTCCAATTTGCCTGTTATTCTCTGGGTTGTTTTTTTTTTTTGTTGTTCCAATAACACAAAGGATATAAATGAGTGTATTACAAATCATGTGTAACTGCAATAATCTTCTTGGCTAAATACTTCATTATCTAAAACAATTTCTAGGGTGCCAACACTTTCAGCCATGACTGTATGTCGTTATGGGATTCTAGTGCTAATTTATAAAAGCAACACCTGGGTATTATGTATGGTAAAATGTAGTCTATAAGCAAAATCTGAGGACATAGTAGTTATAATGATATAATCACAGTAGTCAATTATAAAATTATAAGGAGTTCTGTAACCCTGCAAAATAAATGAGGACATTTATACAGGAACGTGGAGACAAGATGACTTACGATATACAGCATAACTGTATTTTAGAAAATATGCTGAATTTGTCAAAAATAGTTCTCAGATGAATTATTTTTACAACTTTGAATCAGCAAATATACTAATGCATGTCCTCATTACCAGGGTCGTATTTATGACTTATGTGACTCCAGGCAGGGGTGGAAATATCATTGGTACAACTTGTGCAGCTGTACAGGGTCCCAAGAGGTAAAGGGGCCAACTTTCAACTCCAAAAGAGCTTCTGACATAGACTGAACTATTGGACAGCAAAGGGCCCATGTTATACTCGCCGGGCGAGAAGAGATGTTCGTGAACCCACTGGGCCGCAACACACAGAAAAGCCGGAGGGGCTTGACTACGAACCTGCACCTGGTCTTCTCCTGAGCCCCTAATGGTGGAGGTGTTACGAAGCAGGTATTGGTCCTGGTGCCACTCGGAAAGACTGGGATTGCGTCGGCTGACCCCAGGGGTCAGGGAGCAACAGTTTCTGGTAGGAGGTTGCAGCAGCAGGTGTAGAGTTTCTGTCCGGGGTGGATGAATGGACGGATAGATGGATGCGGTAGCAGCTGATAAGGAAACGTGGCTGGCGTGGCCGCTTGTGGCAGCAGCAGCTGGATAGGTAATACGGTAGCAGCACACTAGAATACAACTGGATATCAGCAGTGGAACTAGCACAGAGTAAAAGTAGCAGAAGAGACAGCAGCGCAGTGCTAGGGAACCTGACTACAGCAATGAATCTGACTCCAACTCATTGCCCAGGCAACTCTCGAAGGGCAGAGTTGCCTTAAATATCTGCATCCTCCCAGCTGACCTGGGAGGCACTTCCGGGTTAGGAGGATGCTGGACCTTTAAGAAAGGGAGCATGGCCTCGGGCACACTCTACGGGCAGTGGCCTGCAACCTGTAAGGAGTACAGATGATCCATGAGGCTGCCGCATGGGACAGGGATGGGACCACCGCTGCAGGATGCCTGGACAGGAGAGGGAACAGGGGGAGGGGGAGCAAGAGAGTGCAAGGATGCTGGTATGGGCGTTACAGCCCATATATTGTTCTACCTTTGTCCACCCATAGTTCCAGGCACTCAGTGAGCTATAGCTGTTGTTGGCTTCCCAACATGATGGTGCCACAGACCCACCTACAGAATAAATGGATCAGTGAGCAAGCATTGGCTCACTTCATTCTGGACTGGTTGTGTCTCCCATGAAAATTAAAGGGGTTTTCTACTACTGTACATATACTTTGCTAAAAGTGGATCCATAGTAGTCCTATCATAAGCAAAACATATACTCTCCCACCTGGCATCCAACACGCCACCATATTCTTGCCATTGTTGCCTGTTATTCTTCTGACTTCCTCTTTCATAATGGGGAACTGATTGGCTGCAGTGGTCACAATCTGTCCAAGGCAGAAGAGACAGTTCCCTGGGTTTTTTTTTTCTTCTTCAGAAGCTATTCCAATCAGTGTCCTCACCAAAGAGAAAGTCAAGAAGAAGTCTCTGATATGCGAATAGGTGGTGTCTTCAATATTAAGACCCCCACTGCCCTATTTTTAAATTAACCAAAAGTAGTGGAAAGCCCTTAAATCAAATGTAATTTACAAATGTAAAAAAAGCATTCATGTCAACAAAATATTCTGCGAGAAACCCAACAAAGTCTACCTGTCTGTACCAATAGTTACTTATTTCACACAGAACGTCTCAAAGTACAACACTTCTTGGTTGTCTTACTTTGTATCTGAGTTTTTGTCCAAGTTGTGTCATGGTTCGCCTCCCTGTCCACATGGCTAGGGGGCGGAGCCTTCTCTCGAGCCTCACTTCCAGACCCTGGATGCCTTAAAAGCTGGCATTTCCAGTGAACCAGTGCCGGCTATAAGCTTAGCACTGCTTTGCCTGTGAGTGCTGGTCCTGTGAGTGATAACCTGATCTGTCTGTTCCTGTGCCCCCATGCCCTTGTCTGTGTTCCATCCCCCGGTCGTCCCTCCTGTCCTCTGTCCCCTCTCCTATTTCCCCACTCGGTTGCTTCCTCGGTACTGACCTTGGCCTGACTTTGACTCCGCTTTTGCTCGTCCCTCCGGTCCTGCTTCTGCCCATACGGTGTTTGACCCAGCCTGTGTGACTATTCCTTGCATGCTCTGCAGCTCTGCTTCTCAGCTGTGCTTTGAGGTAATGCATGAGAACGCTGTGAATTCACTTCCTGGTTCTCATTGCCCTGTGTAGTGTATTATGCTACAGAGCTCTGGCTCCCCCTGGTGGCAGCATTACAGTATAGCCAGCCTCTATAGGCTTTATCTCCCATAGGAAAAAAAAAAAAAAGACACTTATTTCTTTGTAGGGGGATCCAACTTTACAGCATAGAAGACTGTAATGGATCCACTCAGTACCTTGTGCGAGCAAGTAGCCAACCTTACACAGCTGGTGCAGGATTTGGCTGCAGAGCATCGCACCCTGGTAGCTTCACACAACATTCTGCAGAGTGAGGTTTCTGTTTCTGCAAGGGGCACCTCGGTGGCAGTTACCTCACAAACCATAGGACAGCATAGTCCCACTGATGTCCAACTGACCTCCCCCGAACCCACGGTGATGCTCCCCGATAAATTTTCGGGGGAGAAAAACCTATTTCGGACATTTAGGGAGAGTTGCAGGCTTTTCACTCTCTGGCCTCGGTCCTCGGGTAATGAGACCCAGCGGGTGGGGATCATCATGTCGTTACTTAGAGGGGGTCCCCAGACCTGGGCATTTTCCCTACCCCCTTCGGCCCCGGAACGGCATTCGGTTGACCTCTTCTTTGACTCCCTCGGGGTGATATATGACGAACCAGACCGTGTACGGGTGGCTGAGGGCAGGATCATGTGTCTCACTCAGGGAAACCACACTGCTGAGCTATATTGTTCTGAGTTTCGGCAGTGGTCCACTGAGGTACGGTGGAATGATTCTGCACTCAGGTGCCAATTCCGGAGAGGTCTTTCGGACTCACTGAAAGACGCTTTAGCTCTGCACCCTCCTCCCAGCACCTTGGATGATGCGATGACGGAGGCAGTTCGTATGGACCGCAGATTACGGGAAAGAAGGGGAACCATGCGTGAGATTCCGCCCCCTCTACCTAGGGCACCTTCTTTGCCGGCTATGGAACAGATGGAAGTTGGAGCTATCAGTCCGGATGAGAAGGAGAGGAGAAGACGCCGGGATCTCAAGCTGTGCTTCTATTGTGAACACCATGGACACTGGAGGAAAAACTGCCCGGCTTGCCCCTCCGCTAAAAAGTCGTCGGGAAACTTCTAAGTCTGGGTAACGGTCGAGGAGGTTGCCCAGACTATCAGGTACCTTTCCTCTCCTCCAATAAGATACTTCTGAATGTCGACCTCCGGGTCAAGGAGTCGGTCTGGTCTGCTACTGCCTTTGTTGACTGTGGGTCGGCTATGAACTTCATTGACTCTGAGTTGGTCCAAAGACTAGAGTTAGGGACAGTGAGGTTAGAAGGACCCATTCAACTCCTGGCAATTGATAAAACACCGCTGCCTCAAAACCTCATTTGGTTTGCTACAGAAAAATTTACTCTGGTGATCGGGTCTCTGCATTCTGAAACTATTTCTTGTTTTGTAATGGCCAATCTCCCTGCTGGATTAGCGTTGGGGTATCCATGGTTAAGGTTACATAATCCCGTTATTGATTGGGAGTGTCGTACCATAGTCAAATGGAGTCCTGCTTGTCATAAATGGTGTTTACAATCTGTACCTGTGTTCTCCTTAAGTCCTGAGGGTCTTCCGTAATACCTGAGGGACTATGGAGACTTATTCTCGGAAACAGAGGCCGAGGTTTTGCCGCCTTATCGCCCATATGACTGTGCCATCGATTTACTTCCCAATACCAATTTGCCCAAGGCCCGTTTATATCACCTCTCGGGTCCAGAAAGGGCTCCTATGAAATCATACATATCTGATAGTATACGTAAAGGGCATATCCGTCCTGCTTCTTCCCCTGTGGCTGCTGGGTTCTTTTTTATAAAGAAGAAGGACGGAGGATTAAGGCCATGTCTCGATTTCCGAGAATTAAACAAAATTACTGTGAAAAACACGTATCCGCTTCCACTCATCCCTGATCTCTACAACCAACTCTCTGAAGCCCGGTGGTTTACCAAACTAGATCTCAGGGGGGCCTATAATCTTATCCGTATTAGAGAAGGGGATGAGTGGAAAACGGCCTTTCTGACGTCAGAGGGGTTATTCGAGAATTTGGTGATGCCTTTTGGTCTAACAAATGCCCCTGCGGTGTTTCAAAATTTCATCAACGATATCTTCTCTGATTTTCTTGGTCGTTTTGTGGTCATCTATCTCGATGACATTTTGATTTATTCTGCAGATAGAGATACGCATATTATGCATGTTCGCTCAGTATTACAGAGATTGCATGATAACCATCTGTTTGCCAAGCTTGAAAAATGTGTTTTCTCTGTTCAGGAAATAGCCTTTCTTGGGTTACTCCTTTCTCGTGATGGGTTTAAAATGGACCCAGGAAAGGTGCAGGCTATCGTGGATTGGGTGCAACCCAGGGATATTAAGGCGCTACAACGCTTTTTGGGTTTCGCTAATTATTATCGAAGGTTCATTAAGGGGTTTTCTCAAATTGCCAAGCCATTGACTGACCTTACACGGAAAGGGGCGGATCTGCAGAACTGGTCGCAAACGGCTGTCCAGGCCTTTCTTGAGTTAAAGGACCGGTTCATGTCTGCCCCAGTCCTGGTACAGCCTGACCTCGAGGCGCCGTTTGTTGTTGAGGTGGACGCCTCAGAGGTGGGGGTGGGAGCTATTCTCTCTCAGGGCCCTGCTACTCTGACTAATCTGCGACCATGTGCGTTCTTCTCCAAGAAATTCACTCCGGCTGAGAGGAACTATGATGTGGGTAACCGTGAATTATTGCCGGTAAAGTTGGCATTCGAAGAATGGAGGCATTTTTTGGAGGGTGCTGTTCACCGTATTACTGTCATCATTGATCATTAAAACCTCGCGTATATCGAGTCCGCCAAGAGATTGACGCCTCGACAAGCGAGGTGGGCTCTTTTCTTTTCTAGATTTGATTTTTGTATTACTTTTCGGCCGGGGTCTAAAAACGTGAGGGCAGATGCACTGTCTCGTAGTTTGGACCCGGTGTCACCTCCAGAGCCTCCTTCCTCCATCCTTCCGCGAGGGGTGGTGGTCGCTGCCTTGTCATCCGAGTTGGAAGCTGAGGTCAGGGAGGCCCAGTCCTCAGCGCCATGTTCCGCTCCAGACACTAAACTGTTTGTCCCTTTGCACCTCCGGTTACGGGTACTTCAAGAGTTCCATGAGTCCGTACTTAGTGGCCATCCTGGAGTTACAGCCACTCGCAGGGCTGTTGCTCGACTGTTTTGGTGTCCATCTCTTCACTCAGATGTTGCTCGGTTTGTGTCTGACTGTGCTACATGTGCCGGCCGGGGAACTGGTTCCATTACCTGTTCCTGAAAGACCATGGACCCACTTGTCCATGGATTTCATTACGGACCTCCCTGTCTCAAATGGTATGACTGTGATCTGGGTGGTGGTGGATCGTTTTAGTAAACAGGCACATTTTGTTCCCCTCTCCGGTCTACCTTCTGCTGCGGCCCTTGCCAACCATTTTATTGACCAGGTGGTTCGGTTACATGGGTTGCCCCTGAATATTGTGTCTGACAGGGGGGTACAATTCATTTCTCGGTTTTGGAGGGCCTTGTGCAGGCGGTTGGGAATTGAGTTGTCCTTCTCGTCCGCCCATCATCCCGAGTCCAATGGGCAGACGGAAAGGACAAATCAGACCCTTGAGCAAATCCTGCAGTGCTTGGTTTCTGCTCAGCAGGAGGATTGGTGTACGTTTTTGCCCCTTGTGGAGTTTGCATTCAATAGCAGAGTCCATCAGTCTACGGGAACTTCTCCCTTCTTCTGTAATTACGGGTTTCACCCTCACTTCAGGACCTTCTCTAGAGTGGATTCGGGGTGTCCAGGGGCCGACTCCATCGTTCAGCATCTGGGGGAGGTGTGGAAGGAGGTATGGCGGTGCATCGTGATGGCTCAACAGTCCCAGAAACGCCAAGCGGACACCCACCTTTCAGGTGGGGGACAAAGTGTGGTTGTCCACTCGGAATATCAGGCTCAGGGTTCCGTCTGCTAAGTTGGGTCCTAAGTTTATAGGGCCCTATGAGATCATCGAAGTGATCAACCTGGTGGCCTTTCGGTTGCAACTGCCCCAGACCTTGCGCATTCCCAATGTGTTTCATACCTCCTTGCTTAAGCCATTTGTTCCTTTGGTGGTGGATTCTCAGACCCCTCCGGCTCCGATACTGGTGGACGGTGAGGAGGAGTACGAAATTCAGCATATTATCGACTCTCGTTGGGTTCGTAGTTCCCTCCAGTATCTGATTCATTGGAAGGGTTACGGTCCGGATGACCGGTCCTGGGTGCCGGCTCGATCCGTGCGGGCCGATCGGTTAATTGCGGCTTTCCACCGAAAGTATCCTGGGAAGCCTGGGGGTCCGGTGGCCCCCCCTTGAGGAGGGGGTACTGTCATGGTTTGCCTCCCTGTCCACATGGCTAGGGGGCGGAGCCTTCTCTCGAGCCTCACTTCCAGACCCTGGATGCCTTAAAAGCTGGCATTTCCAGTGAACCAATGCCGGCTATAAGCTTAGCACTGCTTTGCCTGTGAGTGCTGGTCCTGTGAGTGATATCCTGATCTGTCTGTTCCTGTGCCCCCGTGCCCTTGTCTGTGTTCAATCCCCCGGTCGTCCCTCCTGTCCTCTGTCCCCTCTCCTATTTCCCCACTCGGTTGCTTCCTCGGTACTGACCTTGGCCTGACTTTGACTCCGCTTTTGCTCGTCCCTCCGGTCCTGCTTCTGCCCGTACGGTGTTTGACCCAGCCTGTGTGACTATTCCTTGCATGCTCTGCAGCTCTGCTTCTCAGCTGTGCTTTGAGGTAATGCATGAGAACGCTGTGAATTCACTTCCTGGTTCTCATTGCTCTGTGTAGTGTATTATGCTACAGAGCTCTGGCTCCCCCTGGTGGCAGCATTACAAGTTGCATATAAAGTCACATTAATTTTTCATTAAGCCAAGCTGCTAAAGGGAACCAATCACTAATATTTTTGCATATAACCTGCAATATAGCTGAGGATCAGATAATATCTGGGAAGGTATTCATAGTTATCCCCTCCCCCTATTAGAATTAGCATAAGTATTATACAATTGATTTAACTTTTCAGTAGCTGGACCTGTGTGAGGTCATACTCATGTCACCAGAAGGGGCGGGGTCTCAGTAAACAGAAAAATGTTGCTTCCTGATATCACCTTTGCTGGCTGAGCCCCCACTCCTGGTCACATGGGTATGACCTCACACAGGTCCTGCAAGTGAAAAAATGAATTGATTGTATAATACTTATACTAATTCTATCAGGAGGAGAAGATAACTATGAATACCTCCCCCCCAGATATTATCTGATCCTCGGCTGTTGTCACTCAAGATGTGATGATTTTTAAACTTTACTTTCTTGAGTTTCAAAACCTAAACTTCCGAGCTGACCACTACAGGTATGTGTAGACTCAGCCTGATAGTGCCAGTATAGCACTGGCTTTAGGTTATATACAAAAATCCTGGTGATTGGTTCCCTATAAATGAGCTGTAAAAAATACCCAAAAGACAGAAATGGGTCTAAAGGTAGATAAGACGAGTCAAAGTGCAACCAAAATGGTAAATCTGACCCACTAGCAACAAAACTCCTTTACCATCTAAATTGTCCAAGGCAATGATCAAATCACGTTTTATTCACTTGTCGGTGGCTCCGTCAGGGTTTACCGTACATATGAAACAATGAAAAATGGGGATGTTTGTGCTGACGGAACACAGACTTTAATGATGCAGATGGAGTCACTGTGTGCTCTTTTGGACATCATTTTCCACAGTATCCACCTACTGTATGTTGTGGGCACCAAAACAGTCCACCAGTCTACAGTACCTCAAATAGGCATATATTGGCTGAAAATTATATCCAACAGCGCAAAGAGTGGCTCCATCTGCATCATTAAAGCCAGTGGTCCCGTCAGCACACATACCCGAATTCTAAATTTCAAGGTTTTGTATGAAGTGACGGAGCCACTGACAAATGGATAAAGTGTGATATGAACAGAGGATATACTTGCTCACATGAAAAATTTAAATATTGTATGTTTCCTAATATTTGTATCCAAAACTGTAATGTGGCGCCCCTGAGGCTTCCGTCGCCACAGGTCATTGCACCCCACCAGCGGTGTGATGCCCCATTCTGGGAGAGGAAGAGAGTGAACTCCGGTCCCCTGGTAAATCCACACTACACCCATTGTTAGGTACATACTAGGACCAGGGAAAGTGGCAGGCAACCCTCCCATGCTGCATGCTGGGAGGGGCCGTAAGACCCATCCCTGCTCCTATAGGTTACAGCTTAGCAACTGGGGGGTGGGAGGAGCCATCTGAGAGCAGAGACAGAGAGGAAGGTCTAGTGAAGTCAGTTTACCTCAGGGAGTGAGAGAGTGAGCATGTAGTTGGAGAAGAAGAACGAGAGAAAGGAGGGAGGAGGAGGCCTGCTGGAGGCAGGCAAGGAGGAGAAAAGAAAGAAAGAAAGAAAGAAAGAAGGAAAGAAAGAAAGAAAGAAAAGAGCTCCAAGTCAGACAGGAGCAGAGAACCAGAAGGAGACGCTTCCTGGTGAAGACTCTGGGAGCCAGAGGTTCAGGTGACACCACGTAGGAGACAGAAGGAGTCGCAGGTAGTCCTGGAAGTATCACGAGCAGGCCTAGAGGTACCAAGGAGAGAGGGCCCTAGAAGTGCCACGGGTAGTTGTAGGCTGCGGTGGCCTGTTCCACAGTAACATCGGTGGAGGGATTAAGCTGCGACAGGGGACGGTCCCTAGAGACTGGAGGAGTGCAAAAACATCTCCAAACAGTAAAAACCGAGGCCCAGGGACGTTGTAAGCTCCCAGGGCCAGAACCCATAGCAGACTTCCAGAAAAGGGGTAATCAGCCGACAGGTGACCCCCCAGCCTGGAGGCTGTAGTGGAGGCCAAGCCAGGTCTATCCTAACAAAGGCAAGGCTAAGGAAGACAGCGGAATAAAGAGACACTAAGAGAAGGGCACCGGCTTTCACTCTCAGAATCACCCAGAAACGGCGGAGGTCCCTGACAGTGGTCCCAGCAGTCCAAGGGTCCCTGCAGCTGTGACAAGAAGTGTGAGTAAAGAACTTGAACTGCACCCTTGAAGTGGTCTCTGTTATTTCCGCTGCATAGACATTCACAAGCACCAACTGTGCCCCGGGCATTGCTCCACCTGTGGGGAGCAGTACTACCATTGCTGCCATAATACCATCCCGGAGGCCTCACACAGCAGCGGCGGCTTCTTAGCCGCATACCACAGGTGGCGTCACGAACACAACCATTAACAAGCAAGCCACATATTCTACTGACACCCACCAGGGCCACGGAGCCGGGCCCAGCCACCACTGACTACCACCGGACTAGTCCGGCCCGGCACCGGGTGTCCCATAGCCCTGGGGTGGGCGAGTCAACTTTGGCGTCACAAACAGGATTTCGTGCCCGGTCTAACCGGGTACTGTGCGCCTGGAGAACCGTGTGACAGACTGTGTACTTTACTGAGAAACCGCCGCCATTAGCGCTGCTGAGAGCGGGAAGAAGGGGGGCGTGCAAGAGGAAAGGGCGCGAAGAGAAGCCCCGCCCCCTTGTCCAAAAAAAGAGCGCGAAGCGGTGCCCGCCATGGAAGGCGGAAGAAGAAGCAATGGCGACTAGACAAGCTGGCCGACTGGCAGAGAGAGTCTAAATGCCAGACCAGCAGATAAAGAAAATGTACCTTATCGCAAGCGGAGTGATGCCGGCCGTGATGGGCTGGGCGCCCGTCTGGCGCCAGATGCAAGTGCAGCCTCCGGCCCCGCCGCCGAGAAGGGAAAGGGAGAAGCCGAGTGGCGTGGTCGAGCACCCGAGCAGTGATCCAGCAAGCGTCCCCCAGGTCGGCAGCATGGCAGAGAGGCTGCAGGTGTGTACACCAGGGACCGGGAAGATGGATCCCGAGCTGGACCTGCTCCGGGAGGAAATGCAAATCCTGGCTCGAAGACTGCGTAACCTGCAAGCAGAGGTGGACCGGCGGAGTGAAACACCGATGGTGCCGGAGAGTGTGGGCCACAGGATGGAGTCCGCGGAGCAGCGACCGGGTGAGCAATGTGAAGCCCCGACCCGTCCGTACCCACTGACCCACCAAGCGCCACCGCCCTGTCCCTCCACTGTCCCGCAGGCCTTCCCCGCCAGCCCCGCAGATGCCCGGTGGGGCACCGGAGGCCTGCCCGAAACCCCCGCAGACGGAGCCTGGGGAGGGGTGGACCCCGACCAGCTAGTGGGCCCCCTACCGAGTTCCCCTGCGAGTCTCCTGGGAGCGACATCCCCGGGAGTGCACTGGGACGCAGCGCCCATAGAGAGTAGGGGACTGCAAAAGCCCCTGCGCCCCAAGGAAACCGCACTGCCAAACGAGCTGACCTGCCGGAGATTGGTGCAGGAGTACCAGCAGGAGCGGGAGGCCCGGGAGGAGACGGCCTCAGAAGAACCGGAGCGGCGCCACACTATGCCAGCGTGCAGCGTCTCCCCTGTCAGCAGGAGCCGCAGCACTACCCCAACGCAGGCCCAAGCCGCAGAACTGAGCAGCGGGCCTGCAACAGCCACGCAGGAGACACAGACCCGGATCTCCAGGGCTTGTTTGATGCAAGGTGCACGGCCAAAGCAGGACACCAAAGATCACAGCAACAGCCCCCTGCAAACAGGCAGCCCTTTGCTGGAACGCAGTGTTGTGCCTGCAAGCAGCCCTACTTCTATTCAGGCTGCAGCGCCTCGCAGAAGGTCAGTGACCAGTGCCCAGGGCCCTGCCAAAGAAGGACCCCTGCAATGAAGAGTAAGCAGCTGAACTGTACATAGCCCCTGTCTGCCCCTCATTCTTTTTGAAGAAGTCCCTTGTGTTCTGCCCCTCATTCTTTTCGAAGATGACACCCTTTCCTGCTGTCCTGTCCCTCATGCTTTTTGAAGACGTCACCCCCATGTTTATGTGTTACCGGGCCACTGAACTGGAATGTGGGCCCCGGTGAATGTGTATGTGTCTTATGTAACCAGGCCATTGGACTTAATGGCTGGTTGATTGTGTCGTTTTGTTGATTGAAAGAAACGAACTGTCGGGCTACTGGACTTGTTGTAGCCAAAAATGTAATTAATTGCACCCGTTGTGCCCCCTACCAGAATTATGGGGGAAGTGCCCAAACTGTGCAATGAACTGAAAGTGCACACATAGTTTCTTTATAAGAAGTTCGCAACGTTCACTGATATGTGCCTCCCATAAAGGGAAGAAATGTTTTATTGTTTTATTACTTTGCATACAAAAATGTTTTGCAGTTTCTCCACATGTTTTTGTTGTTTTTCAGCCCGAGGACGTGCTGGGATTTGCTGTGGGGGAGTGTGGCGCCCCTGAGGCTTCCGTCGCCACAGGTCATTGCACCTCACCAGCGGTGTGATGCCCCATTCTGGGAGAGGAAGAGAGTGAACTCCGGTCCCCTGGTAAATCCACACTACACCCATTGTTAGATACATACTAGGACCAGGGAAAGTGGCAGGCAACCCTCCCATGCTGCATGCTGGGAGGGGCCGTAAGACCCATCCCTGCTCCTATAGGTTACAGCTTAGCAACTGGGGGGTGGGAGGAGCCATCTGAGAGCAGAGACAGAGAGGAAGGTCTAGTGAAGTCAGTTTACCTCAGGGAGTGAGAGAGTGAGCATGTAGTTGGAGAAGAAGAACGAGAGAAAGGAGGGAGGAGGAGGCCTGCTGGAGGCAGGCAAGGAGGAGAAAAGAAAGAAAGAAAGAAAGAAAGAAAGAAAGAAAGAAAGAAAGAAAGAAAGAAAGAAAGAAAGAAAAGAGCTCCAAGTCAGACAGGAGCAGAGAACCAGAAGGAGACGCTTCCTGGTGAAGACCCTGGGACCCAGAGGTTCAGGTGACACCACGTAGGAGACAGAAGGAGTCGCAGGGCAGCGGGTAGTCCTGGAAGTATCACGAGCAGGCCTAGAGGTACCAAGGAGAGAGGGCCCTAGAAGTGCCACGGGTAGTTGTAGGCTGCGGTGGCCTGTTCCACAGTAACATCGGTGGAGGGATTAAGCTGCGACAGGGGACGGTCCCTAGAGACTGGAGGAGTGCAAAAACATCTCCAAACAGTAAAAACCGAGGCCCAGGGACGTTGTAAGCTCCCAGGGCCAGAACCCATAGCAGACTTCCAGAAAAGGGGTAATCAGCCGACAGGTGACCCCCCAGCCTGGAGGCTGTAGTGGAGGCCAAGCCAGGTCTATCCTAACAAAGGCAAGGCTAAGGAAGACAGCGGAAGAAAGAGACACTAAGAGAAGGGCACCGGCTTTCACTCTCAGAATCACCCAGAAACGGCGGAGGTCCCTGACAGTGGTCCCAGCAGTCCAAGGGTCCCTGCAGCTGTGACAAGAAGTGTGAGTAAAGAACTTGAACTGCACCCTTGAAGTGGTCTCTGTTATTTCCGCTGCATAGACATTCACAAGCACCAACTGTGCCCCGGGCATTGCTCCACCTGTGGGGAGCAGTACTACCATTGCTGCCATAATACCATCCCGGAGGCCTCACACAGCAGCAGCGGCTTCTTAGCCGCATACCACAGGTGGCGTCACGAACACAACCATTAACAAGCAAGCCACATATTCTACTGACACCCACCAGGGCCACGGAGCCGGGCCCAGCCACCACTGACTACCACCGGACTAGTCCGGCCCGGCACAGGGTGTCCCATAGCCCTGGGGTGGGCGAGTCAGTAACAGAGCTTAAAGCTGTTGTCCACTACTAGAAAAACCCCTTGTTATGCCACTTGTTTCCCCCAGGTAAAGTAATAAAACCAATATGCACCTCCCATACCAGTGCTGTTCCAGCGGTACTGCCACCCGAGTTCCTGAGGCTCACATGGGGTTGTGACATCACGCAAGCTCCACATCCAATCAGCACTGGCTTCCTTCTCCTTGCAATCAGACACAGGAGAAATCAACAGGAAGTGAGCGTAGCTGCAGCGCGCACTTCCTCTTCAATGACTCATTTGGTCTGAAGGCGGGGAGAAGGAAGCCGGTGCTGATTGGATGTGGAGCTTGCGTGATGTCACAACCCCACGTAAGCCCGGCATCGCGAGCCCGAACACCACTGGAACGGTGTTGGTATGGGAGGTCAGGATAGGCTTTATTATTTTACTCTTGGGGAAACGTGGAATAAGAAGGAGTTGTCCTGGTAGTGCACAACCCCTTTAAGCTGCATCCTTCTTCCAACCGGATGACCTCTGAAGAAGTCACATTTGTGACAATAAGCATTGGGCTACTACATACCCCTTTATTTTCAATTTTGCCACCTTCCATGGATCTTTTTTTAATATTCCCTTTGTTGAAATTTATAATGATTTTATATATTTATTATTTATTGGTATAATTAGTTTTTTTTATTCATTTCCTTGGACCTACATATATTTCAAGTTTTCTTTGTACTCAGCAGTAGAGTTGAGCGCGGTTCGTGGTTCGTGGTTCTCCAGTTCGCGGCTCGAGTGATTTTGGGGCATGTTCTAGATCGAACTAGAACTCGAGCTTTTTGCAAAAGCTCGGTAGTTCTAGAAACGTTCGAGAACGGTTCTAGCAGCCAAAAAACAGCTAAATCATAGCTTGGTTTCTGCTGTAATAGTGTAAGTCACTCTGTGAATCAAACTATTATCACATTTCAGTGTATAGTGTGCGTGAACAGCGCCTTCAGATCACTGCTGTTTCTATAATGGCGATCGCCATTTTTTTTTTTTTTTTTCTTGTCTTCCTTCCCTAAGCGCGCGCGTCTTGTGGGGCGGGCCAGCATGTCAGCCAATCCCAGACACACACACAGCTAAGTGGACTTTGAGCCAGAGAAGCAACGGCATGTGTGATAGGATCTGCATGTCACATGTCCCTGCATTATAAAACCGGACATTTTCTTCACGGACGCCATTATCTGCCTTCTGCGTCTTTGGTGTCAGACATCACTGTCGCAGCTCCGTCTTCCTGAGTCCTATAGCCGATACAGCTGTATGCGCTGCATACACAGCGTTAGACAGCTTAGGGAGAGCACTTTATAGCAGTCCTTTTAAGGGCTCCAACCGGCAGGGTCAGAGAGCCATAGGTGACAGGTCCTGCAAACAGCAACAGCGTCTGTGTAGCCCAGGTCAGGGATTTCCTACCTGCATTTCACCATTAGGAGGGAATAGAAAGGCAGGCTTCCATTCCTCTACCCAGAGCACCACAATCCTGCCACTGTACCCTCTTGTCCTCTGCACACTCCAACTGATAACTAAGCCATTATACTAGCAAACACTCAGTGTACCTAGTGGCATCCTATACGTGGCTATTGGACTTTGCTATAGTCCCACTAGTGCAAAGACATTTGCAGAGCGCGTCTGCCTGCATTGCACACTACAACTCATTCTAACCAAGCCATTATACTAGCAAACACTCAGTGTACCTAGTGGCATCCTATACGTGGCTATTGGACTTTGCTATAGTCCCACTAGTGCAAAGACATTTGCAGAGCGCGTCTGCCTGCATTGCACACTCCAACTCATTAAAACCAAGCCATTATACTAGCAAACACTCAGTGTACCTAGTGGCATCCTATACGTGGCTATTGGACTTTGCTATAGTCCCACTAGTGCAAAGACATTTGCATAGCGCGTCTGCCGGCATTGCACACTCAAACTCATTTTAACTAAGCCATTATACTAGCAAACACTCAGTGTACCTAGTGGCATCCTATACGTGGCTATTGGACTTTGCTATAGTCCCACTAGTGCAAAGACATTAGCAGAGCACATCTGCCTGCATTGCACACTACAACTCATTCTAACCAAGCCATTATACTAGCAAACACTCAGTGTACCTAGTGGCATCCTATACGTGGCTATTGGACTTTGCTATAGTCCCACTAGTGCAAAGACATTTGCAGAGCGCGTCTGCCTGCATTGCACACTCCAACTCATTAAAACCAAGCCATTATACTAGCAAACACTCAGTGTACCTAGTGGCATCCTATACGTGGCTATTGGACTTTGCTATAGTCCCACTAGTGCAAAGACATTTGCATAGCGCGTCTGCCTGCATTGCACACTCAAACTCATTTTAACTAAGCCATTATACTAGCAAACACTCAGTGTACCTAGTGGCATCCTATACGTGGCTATTGGACTTTGCTATAGTCCCACTAGTGCAAAGATATTAGCAGAGCACATCTGCCTGCATTGCACACTCCAACTTTTTTAAACTAAGCAATTTTACTAGCAAACACTCAGTGTACCTAGTGGCATCCTAAACGTGGCTATTGGACTTTGCTATAGTCCCACTAGTGCAAAGACATTTGCAGAGCACGTCTGCCTGCATTGCACACTACAACTCATTGTTACTAAGCCATTATACTAGCAAACACTCAGTGTACCTAGTTGTATCCTAAACGTGGCTATTGTACTTTTGTCTATTCACAGTATTGGAACGATATTTGCAGCACGTCTGCCTGCATTGCACACTCTAACTTTTTTAAACTCAGCCATTTATAGTAGCAAACACTCAGTGTACCTAGTTGTATCCTAAACGTGGCTATTGTACTTTTGTCTATTCACAGTATTGGAACGATATTTGCAGCACGTCTGCCTGCATTGCACACTCTAACTTTTTTAAACTCAGCCATTTATAGTAGCAAACACTCAGTGTACCTAGTTGTATCCTAAACGTGGCTATTGTACTTTTGTCTATTCACAGTATTGGAACGATATTTGCAGCACGTCTGCCTGCATTGCACACTCTAACTTTTTTAAACTCAGCCATTATACTAGCAAACACTCAGTGTACCTAGTTGTATCCTAAACGTGGCTATTGTACTTTTGTCAATTCACAGTATTGGAACGTTATTTGCAGCACGTCTGCCTGCATTGCACACTCAAACTTTTTTAAACTCAGCCATTTATAGTAGCAAACACTCACTGTACCTAGTTGTATCCTAAACGTGGCTATTGTACTTTTGTCTATTCACAGTATTGGAACGTTATTTGCAGCACGTCTGCCTGCATTGCACACTCTAACTTTTTTAAACTCAGCCATTATACTAGCAAACACTCAGTGTACCTAGTTGTATCCTAAACGTGGCTATTTTACTTTTGTCTATTCACAGTATTGGAACGATATTTGCAGCACGTCTGCCTGCATTGCACACTCTAACTTTTTTAAACTCAGCCATTATACTAGCAAACACTCACTGTACCTAGTTGTATCCTAAACGTGGCTATTGTACTTTTGTCAATTCACAGTATTGGAACGTTATTAGCAGCACGTCTGCCTGCATTGCACACTCAAACTTTTTTAAACTCAGCCATTATACTAGCAAACACTCACTGTACCTAGTTGTATCCTAAACGTGGCTATTGTACTTTTGTCAATTCACAGTATTGGAACGTTATTTGCAGCACGTCTGCCTGCATTGCACACTCAAACTTTTTTAAACTCAGCCATTTATAGTAGCAAACACTCAGTGTACCTAGTTGTATCCTAAACGTGGCTATTGTACTTTTGTCTATTCACAGTATTGGAACGTTATTTGCAGCACGTCTGCCTGCATTGCACACTCTAACTTTTTTAAACTCAGCCATTATACTAGCAAACACTCAGTGTACCTAGTTGTATCCTAAACGTGGCTATTTTACTTTTGTCTATTCACAGTATTGGAACGATATTTGCAGCACGTCTGCCTGCATTGCACACTCTAACTTTTTTAAACTCAGCCATTATACTAGCAAACACTCACTGTACCTAGTTGTATCCTAAACGTGGCTATTGTACTTTTGTCAATTCACAGTATTGGAACGTTATTTGCAGCACGTCTGCCTGCATTGCACACTCAAACTTTTTTAAACTCAGCCATTTATAGTAGCAAACACTCAGTGTACCTAGTTGTATCCTAAACGTGGCTATTGTACTTTTGTCAATTCACAGTATTGGAACGTTATTTGCAGCACGTCTGCCTGCATTGCACACTCAAACTTTTTTAAACTCAGCCATTTATAGTAGCAAACACTCAGTGTACCTAGTTGTATCCTAAACGTGGCTATTGTACTTTTGTCTATTCACAGTATTGGAACGTTATTTGCAGCACGTCTGCCTGCATTGCACACTCTAACTTTTTTAAACTCAGCCATTATACTAGCAAACACTCACTGTACCTAGTTGTATCCTAAACGTGGCTATTGTACTTTTGTCAATTCACAGTATTGGAACGTTATTTGCAGCACGTCTGCCTGCATTGCACACTCAAACTTTTTTAAACTCAGCCATTATACTAGCAAACACTCACTGTACCTAGTTGTATCCTAAACGTGGCTATTGTACTTTTGTCAATTCACAGTATTGGAACGTTATTTGCAGCACGTCTGCCTGCATTGCACACTCAAACTTTTTTAAACTCAGCCATTATACTAGCAAACACTCACTGTACCTAGTTGTATCCTAAACGTGGCTATTGTACTTTTGTCAATTCACAGTATTGGAACGTTATTTGCAGCACGTCTGCCTGCATTGCACACTCAAACTTTTTTAAACTCAGCCATTTATACTAGCAAACACTCAGTGTACCTAGTTGTATCCTAAACGTGGCTATTGTACTTTTGTCAATTCACAGTATTGGAACGTTATTTGCAGCACGTCTGCCTGCATTGCACACTCAAACTTTTTTAAACTCAGCCATTATACTAGCAAACACTCACTGTACCTAGTTGTATCCTAAACGTGGCTATTGTACTTTTGTCAATTCACAGTATTGGAACGATATTTGCAGGACATCTGCCTGCATTGCACACTCAAACTTTTTTAAACTCAGCCATTATACTAGCAAACACTCACTGTACCTAGTTGTATCCTAAACGTGGCTATTGTACTTTTGTCTATTCACACTACTGCAAATCTATGTGCAGCACCTCTGCATGACAACCTCGTGCTCTGTTTTTAATAAGCTATAATGATAGCACAAAATACTGCCATTTTGTGGCATCATAGAACTGGCTGTTGTATTCCATTAGTGCCCCACTGGTGACAAGCTATTTCTAGCACCTCTACATCACACCCTCATGCACATTTAGCTACGCTAATGTTATAGCAAACTCATGGAATTCATTGCTGCATTTCATAATTCGGAGGGATAGAAAGTCAGGCTTCCTTTAGCTTTTCCTTCTGTTCATAGACAGCATCTCCAAGACAAATTTCCCCTCCACGTCTAAGTGTGGAGAGGCAGCTAGTGCGCATGCGTGTGCCGATGTACCCCAGCTGCAGCATAATTACAGTGTTTCGCCTAGTGAGTATGCTCAGCCTGACTGTGCCATTCCTGACGCTAAGTCTTCATTTCGGGATACAGCGCATGCTCCCACACTAAGTGTGAAAAGCCTCTTTGCACAGGTGCTTGCATTCTGTGCCGGGTCTAAGTCCTGTTTTGTGCCTAGACACCATGCTAAAGCTGATAGTCTTTTTTCAGAGACTGTATTTCATGCTACTGAGCATGCTCAGGCACTTCCTGCATCAGAGACTAGGTCCGGTAATGAACTCTTTGGCCCTGCCCCTGATGTGGGGGTCCCATATAGACCACAGGGCATCAGGTGTCCTCCCAAATGGCTTGCAGAGGCCCACACCTATGACTTGTCACCGCATTATTGATGGTCAGACGATGACTGGTGAGGTGTTTGGGTCATGGCAGCCATGAGGTCATCATTGAAGTTGCGTTTCCAAATAGGACGCTAGTTATGCCACTCATGACGTGTCACTCTGCTTTTGTCTCCAGGAGGTGCATTGTGGTTCACCCTGGTTTGGGGCGGACCCAGGTTATAAAAGGGGCTGGAGCCAACAAGGAGGTGCGCAGTCTTCTATTATGCTCCGAAAGAGCACACCTCCATGTGTTGAACCCATTGCGGCTTTAGGCCAGAGGTAGGCAGGGATAGGGTGGTGGATGCAGGCCACCACCACAGTTGGTAACGCAGAACGGTTAAGACCAGCTCCTGTCCTAACAGTCCTGCTTGTGCAGCCCAGTGGCATTAACAGGCCTGCTGCTGCTGATGCGCCTGCTGTCCACAGGTGTGGCCCCTACGCACACGGTCAGCGTACTCAATGGCCCCTGTGTTGTTAACAGGGAGTTCCTGGGCTGGGTGGGCATGTGGACCCTGTGACGCTAACAGGGCTCACAGTCTCCAGATCCGAATGGCGTCTAACTCGGTTCAGGCTACTATTAGTTTCATAGCCACACAGCTCTGTATCCTCCACCAAACCTTCAAGTTGCCAACCTCTCCTTTTCCAACTGGGAGCACGGTGGACACTGACTGCTGAAGGTGATATATACCTTTCTCTTTCTTTTCTTATTAATTTTTGTTATATAGCGGTCACAGATTATATACCACTTTATCCAAATCTGCCAGTCCCACTGTAACAGATGTTGTTTCTTCAGCAAATGTTACAGTTGTTTAACCACCAAATCCACGGACCAAAATTTTTTTCCCCTTTCCAACACACCTGTTCCCCTTTCCAACAGCATCTGTCCTTTTTCAACTCATTTTGGGATATGACCAAAAGTGCAACTGTGCAGGGACACCGTACTCAACGCCATCTCAGCACAGCAGCCATCCCTCGGTCCCTCCGATGTGGACAAGTAAAAGACCATTTCCTCCTATCCATGACAAAGTGTTGAGATTCACTCTGTGCAGCACTGGTGTTTAGTGGAAAAGTAGATCTAAGATTGCGTACCACATTCTGCAGATACTCCTGTATACGTGCGTCTATTTCTATGGCAGGAATTAGTTCGCCAAATTTTGTCTTGTACCGGGGATCTAACAGTGTGGCAACCCAGTATTCAGGATTACTTCAAATTCATACAATCCGAGGGTCATGTAGGTAGTGCAGCAAGAAGGCGCTCATGTGTCTTGTGCATCCAGGAGGACCAAGTCCTTGGTGTGTTGGTGGCAGAGAGGTGAGAATCGTGCATACTTCCTCTGTCCTCTACCCACAACCTCGCACAACCGAAATGTGAGCAAGCTCTCACTCATCTGCTGAGTCTTCCATGCCCATCGCCAGTTCGTCCTCCATTTCTTCATGGGCTCCTGCACTTTCATCAACACTTTTTGCTGATACTATGCGCCCTTGTTAATCCCTCTCCCTCACCATGACTGCCGCATAGGTGCCGCTGACCATCTGGACCTCGTAGATCTTGTTATCCCTTCCGCATATGACTCCTCCTGTACTTCCTCCCCTTCCTCTTGTCCCAACACCTGACTCCGAATAATAATTACAGTGTGCTCCATCATGTAGATGACCAGAATTGTCACGCTGAGAATGACATTGCCAGTGCTAAACATCTTCGTCGACATTTCAAAACTGTGTAGCAGGGTGCATAGGTCCTTGATCTGACACCACTCCAGCAGCGTGATCTGCACCACCTCTGGATCAACTTATCCCAGGCTATATGTCTTACCGTATTTCAGCAGGGCTCTGCGGTGCTGCCACACACGCTGCAACATGTGCAGATTCCAATTCCTGCGTGTCGGAACATCGCATTTCCGGCGTTTAACTGCCAGACCCTAAGACTTCCGGAGTGATGAAAGTTGTTGAGCTGCTGTGTGCGCACGATGGAAGTGAGCACATAGCGAGCGTGCCCGCTGCACAAGGCCATGTAGGCCGTGATGGTGTTTTAAAAATTGCTGGAGAATTCGGATCAACACGTGAGCCATAAAAGGCACGTGTGTCACATTGCCCTGAGGATGGCCCGCAGCCAGGTTTGCATCATTGCCGCACACGGCTGTTAAGTCACCAACGGAGTCCGCTCCGTCAATTTGTACTCCGGTCGCCAGGTGACAACGTGTTCCTTTCATGAATAGTGCTGATGATGGGAGAGTAGTCGATGCCAGCGGCGCAGGTGGACGCAGGTTATGCTCACCCACTGGGCTGCATTACCTTGACAGATGCAGAATCTCTGGCTGAATGTAGCTGGTGGGTATCTCACAGATGAAATACCATCATTCAGCTACAACCAATGGGAAGACACCACACCCTTTTTTATGCCCATCCTGTCTGCAGACCACTGCCAGACATAGCTATGAACCTCTGGTTAATTTTACCCCCAGTTCAGTTTTATGATTTTGTGTGCTTGTTACCTGACTACTTTTCCTGCTTGCTGTTTATGTACCTTGTTGGCCGATACGCATTTCACCTCTGCTTGTTTTCTGATTAAGTCCTGGCCGTCCCATTCTGTTCCTGTTCCTCAATTAATGTTTTGACCCTGCCTGACTACTATTCTCTGTAATAGCGGTGTGACTCACATTTCCCATACATTTCAAAGTAAAACTTTGACCGCCTGATGGCATTGAGCTCTGCTGCCAGCATAGTAAGGAGGTGTGTGGTAGTCCTTGTGCGCAGTTGCAAGGAAGGGTGGCCTGACCACACAGGGTTTGCGCAAAGGTAGAGGACCCACACGAGGTTGAAGAGGCAGAAGCAGTGTATTAACTTCTACATACAGAACAAGGATTGAAACAACTCGTGGGGACGGCAAGACTTGTACAGCAGACCCTTCTCCATCTCTCACCATAGTTTGCCAGTGCCCAGTCAGTGACATGTAATGACCCTGTCTATGCTTACTGGTCCAAGTATCTGTGTTGAAATGCACCCTGTCGCACACAGATTTTCTCAAGGAAGTGGTGATGTTGTGTGCGACATGCCGGTGTAGCGCGGGCATGCTTTTCTTGGAGAAGCAGTGGTGATTGGGCATCTGGTACTGGGGCACAGCGACAGACATAAGGTCTGTAAAATCCTGTGTGTCCACTACGCGTAAAGGCAGCATTTCGGTAGCCAACAGCTTACAGAGGGATAGAGTCAACCACTTAGCTTTGTCATGGGTCGCAGTAAGTGGCCTTTTATTTGACCACATCTGAGGGACAGAGATCTGGCTGCTGTCTGTAGACGGTGTTGAGTAGGGTGTCCCTGGAAAAATGCAGGTTTGTGAGAAAAGTGCAGGCGGAGACATGATGTTGGCTTCATCTTGCCTTCAGATCTGTTCATCTTGTATCATTTTTAAAAAACACAGCAAGCAAGGGTTACTCCAAGCGGAGTCTCCCTTTTTTTCCAAAAATTGGGCCCCACACAGACACCTTATCAGTGGCAGCACTTGTGCCCTAGTTGCAAACAGGATGTTTTGATTTGCATCAAGCACATTCCAAATCCACAAGCATTTACTCTCCCCAGGATGACACAGGGGTAGTAAATTCCTTCTGGATCCATGACTTGTTCATTTTGATGAACGTCAGTCTGTCCACATTGTCACTGGACAGACGCGTGCGCTTATCTGTCAGCACACACCCAGCAGCACTGAAGACACGTTCAGAGACAACGCTGGCAGCTGGACACGACAAAATCTTCGAGGCGTAACTGGAGAGCTCTTGACATTTTTCTAGATTTGAAGCACAAAAGGAGCAAGGCTCCATTTGCAAAGTCATTGCATCGATGTTCATTTGGAGATACTCCTGTATCATCCTCTCCATCCGTTGACTATGTGTCAGACTTGTTGTCTCTGGTGGCCTTGCAAAGGAGGGTCTAAAAAAATTATGAAAAGATTCCATAAAATTGCTGTTACCAGCACCAGATACGGTCCTACTGGTACGGGTAGACTGTTGAAGATGACGAGGCCGTCCCATGTTTGTCAAGTTACAACTGGGAGAATCACTCCCTTCACCTGCACGGTTGTTTGGTGGAAAAGCCGAGCTAAGATCGAGTAACAGCTTCTGCTGATACTCCTGCATACGTGCGTCCCTTTCTATGGGTGGAATTATGTCACAAAATTTGGACTTGTCCCGGGGATCTAATAGTGTGGCAAGCCAGTAGTCATCATCACTTCTAATTTTGACAATACGAGGGTCATGTTGGAGGTAGTGCAACAAGAAGGCACTCATGTGTCTTGCGCAGCCATGCGCACCAAGTCCACGCTGTGTTTGTGGCATAGAGGTGCTAACCGTTCTTTCTTCCTCTGTCATCTCCCCCCAACCTCTTTCAACTGAAATTTGACCAAGGTCCCCCTCATCTGCTGAGTCTTCCATGTCCATGGACAGTTCGTCCTCCATATCTTCATGTCCTCCTGCACCTTCCTCAACATCTCACCTGCTACCATGCGCCCTTGTTGATCCCTGTCCCCCATGGTCCCATGCCTGCCGCGTTGGTGATGATGAACGTCTGGACCTTGGTGATGTTGTTGTGTCTTGCGCATATGAATCCTCCTGTAGTTCCTCCCCTTCCTGTTGTCCCACCCCCTGACTACGAATAGTGTTTAGCGTGTGCTCCAGCATGTAAATGACTGTAATCGTCATGCTGATAATGGCATTGTCAGCGCTAAACATATTCGTCGCCATGTCGAAACTGTGCAGAAGGGTGCATAGGTCCTTGATCTGAGATCACTCCATCAGGGTGATCTGCCCCACTTCTGCATCTCGTTGGCCCAGGCTATACATCATGACGTATTGCACCAGGGCTCGCCGGTGCTGCCACAGTCGCTGTAACATGTGGAGAGTTGAATTCCAGCGTGTCGCCACATCGCATTTCAGGCGATGAACCGGCAGGCCGAAAGACTTCTGGAGCGATGCAAGTCGCTCAGGTGCGGCGGTTGAACGGCGGAAGTGAGCACTGCAGACAGTTTCCGTGCCCTGGTCAGAAGGCCATCTAGGCCGGGATAGTGTGTTAAAAATTGCTGGACAACAAGGTTAAACACGTGAGCCATACAAGGCACGTGTGTCACCTTGCCCAGGCGAAGGGCCGCACCCAGGTTTGCAGCATTGTCGCACACGGCCTTACCAGGCTGCAGGTTGAGTGGAGACAACCATTTATCAAAATCAGTCTCCAGAGCTGCCCACAACTCAGTCGCTGTGTGACTCCTATTTCAAAGACATGTCAAGCTAAAGACCGCCTGATGCCGTTGCGCTCTGCTACCAGCATAGTAATGAGGGGTGCGTGATTCCTTCTGCGCAGTGAGAACGCTGGTGGCCTGACCAGGCAGGCTTGGGGCGGAGGTGGAGGACCCAGATGAGGTGGAGGATGCAGAAGCAGTGGCGGAACTTGGACAGACAGAGGATTGACACACAAGTCGTGGGGACGGCAAGACTTGTGCAGCAGACCCTTCACCATCTATCACCATAGTTACCCAGTGGCCAGTCAGCGACATGTAACGTCCCTGTCCATGCTTACTGGTCCAAGTATCGGTGGTGAAATGCACCCGTTCACACACAGAGTTTCTCAAGGAAGCGGTGATGTTGTGTGCGACATGCTGGTGTAGCGCGGGCACACCTTTCTTAGAGAAGTAGTGGCGACTAGGCATCTGGTACTGGGGCACAGCGACAGACATAAGGTCTCTAAAATCCTGTGTGTCCACTAGGCGGAAAGGCAGCATTTCTGTAGTCAACAGCTTACAGAGGGATAGAGTCAACCTCTTCGCTTTGTCATGGGTCGCAGGAAGTGGCCTTTTATTTGACCACATCTGAGGGACAGAGATCTGGCTGCTGTGTGTAGACGGTGTTGAGTCGGGTGTCCCTGGAAAAATGCAGCTTTGTGAGGAAAGTGCAGGCGGAGACATGATGTTGCCTTCATCCAAAGTTGGTGCTATCGATGTCTGAGAGAGCTGTACACACTCACTTGTTTCCCCTTCCAAACCAACTGACGACCTACCAAGCAAACTGCCTGTTGCGGTTACAGTGGTGGAAGTTGTGGGTGGAAAAACAGGTGTGACAGCTGTCCCCACAGTCCTAGAAGATGACGAGCGCGCGGATGCACTGGAAGGGGCAGGCGGTGGATGGTTCGCTCCGCTAGGCCGCATTGCAGCACGGTGAGCTTCCCATCGGGCCATATGATATTTATTCATGTGACGATTCATGGAAGAAGTTGTCAAACTGCTGAGGTTTTGACCTCTACTAAGAGAACCATGACAAATTTTACAGATCACATAATTTGGGCGATCTTTTTCTATGTCAAAAAAGGACCTGGCTAGGCAAGGCTTAGAGGCCATGCGACCTGTTGATCCACCCCGAATAATGCTCAGAGGCAGAGTGGTGGCTGAGGATGCAGTTGTAGACGTGCTACCAGTGCTCCGACTGTGTCCAGGAAGGCGCCAGGTTACTTCGACGTCGGTTGCATCCTCCTCCACCGCCTCTGTTGACCTCCTCGAGTGTCTGACTGTGGGTTGACAGTAGGTGTGATCTAGAACTTAATCATCAATTGTTGTGTTTGCACTCCCCTACCCCTCAGACCGAGTTTCTTCTTGCCCTGACCGAATATTTAAGTTGTCATCCCAATCGGGTATCTGCGTCTCATCTTCATCAGTATGTTCCTCATTGCCTATAACCACAGTTGTTGGAAAGGCAGCATTTTGGTAGCCAACAGTTTGCATATGATGAAAGTCAACCTCCAAGCCATTTCATGCCCTTCTAAAAGCATGTAAAACACAGCGAGGGGACTCCAACCACAGTCTCCCTCGTTGCCACTAACTGGGCCACACACACCCCACTTGACTGGCATCGGTTGAGCCCCCTTTTGAAAAAGAAAAAGATGCTTTGCATGAAGCACTCTCAAAAATACGCGTGCCTTTCCCGTCCCCTGGCTGACCCAGGGGAAGAAAAGTCCTCTGAGAGCCATGACTTGTTCATCTTGGTTCTTTTAGAGACACAGCGAGGGGACTCCAACCACAGTCTCCCTCGTTGCCACTAACTGGGCCACACACACCCCACTTGACTGGCATCGGTTGAGCCCCCTTTTGAAAAAGAAAAAGATGCTTTGCATGAAGCACTCTCAAAAATACGCGTGCCTTTCCCGTCCCCTGGCTGACCCAGGGGAAGAAAAGTCCTCTGAGAGCCATGACTTGTTCATCTTGGTTCTTTTAGAGACACAGCGAGGGGACTCCAACCACAGTCTCCCTCGTTGCCACTAACTGGGCCACACACACCCCACTTGACTGGCATCGGTTGAGCCCCCCTTTTGACAAAGAAAAAGATGCTTTGCATGAAGCACTCTCAAAAATACGCGTGCCTTTCCCGTCCCCTGGCTGACCCAGGGGAAGAAAAGTCCTCTGAGAGCCATGACTTGTTCATCTTGGTTCTTTTAGAGACACAGCGAGGGGACTCCAACCACAGTCTCCCTCGTTGCCACTAACTGGGCCACACACACCCCACTTGACTGGCATCGGTTGAGCCCCCTTTTGAAAAAGAAAAAGATGCTTTGCATGAAGCACTCTCAAAAATACGCGTGCCTTTCCCGTCCCCTGGCTGACCCAGGGGAAGAAAAGTCCTCTGAGAGCCATGACTTGTTCATCTTGGTTCTTTTAGAGACACAGCGAGGGGACTCCAACCACAGTCTCCCTCGTTGCCACTAACTGGGCCACACACACCCCACTTGACTGGCATCGGTTGAGCCCCCTTTTGAAAAAGAAAAAGATGCTTTGCATGAAGCACTCTCAAAAATACGCGTGCCTTTCCCGTCCCCTGGCTGACCCAGGGGAAGAAAAGTCCTCTGAGAGCCATGACTTGTTCATCTTGGTTCTTTTAGAGACACAGCGAGGGGACTCCAACCACAGTCTCCCTCGTTGCCACTAACTGGGCCACACACACCCCACTTGACTGGCATCGGTTGACCCCCCCTTTTGACAAAGAAAAAGATGCTTTGCATGAAGCACTCTCAAAAATACGCGTGCCTTTCCCGTCCCCTGGCTGACCCAGGGGAAGAAAAGTCCTCTGAGAGCCATGACTTGTTCATCTTGGTTCTTTTAGAGACACAGCGAGGGGACTCCAACCACAGTCTCCCTCGTTGCCACTAACTGGGCCACACACACCCCACTTGACTGGCATCGGTTGACCCCCCCTTTTGACAAAGAAAAAGATGCTTTGCATGAAGCACTCTCAAAAATACGCGTGCCTTTCCCGTCCCCTGGCTGACCCAGGGGAAGAAAAGTCCTCTGAGAGCCATGACTTGTTCATCTTGGTTCTTTTAGAGACACAGCGAGGGGACTCCAACCACAGTCTCCCTCGTTGCCACTAACTGGGCCACACACACCCCACTTGACTGGCATCGGTTGAGCCCCCTTTTGAAAAAGAAAAAGATGCTTTGCATGAAGCACTCTCAAAAATACGCGTGCCTTTCCCGTCCCCTGGCTGACCCAGGGGAAGAAAAGTCCTCTGAGAGCCATGACTTGTTCATCTTGGTTCTTTTAGAGACACAGCGAGGGGACTCCAACCACAGTCTCCCTCGTTGCCACTAACTGGGCCACACACACCCCACTTGACTGGCATCGGTTGAGCCCCCCTTTTGACAAAGAAAAAGATGCTTTGCATGAAGCACTCTCAAAAATACGCGTGCCTTTCCCGTCCCCTGGCTGACCCAGGGGAAGAAAAGTCCTCTGAGAGCCATGACTTGTTCATCTTGGTTCTTTTAGAGACACAGCGAGGGGACTCCAACCACAGTCTCCCTCGTTGCCACTAACTGGGCCACACACACCCCACTTGACTGGCATCGGTTGAGCCCCCTTTTGAAAAAGAAAAAGATGCTTTGCATGAAGCACTCTCAAAAATACGCGTGCCTTTCCCGTCCCCTGGCTGACCCAGGGGAAGAAAAGTCCTCTGAGAGCCATGACTTGTTCATCTTGGTTCTTTTAGAGACACAGCGAGGGGACTCCAACCACAGTCTCCCTCGTTGCCACTAACTGGGCCACACACACCCCACTTGACTGGCATCGGTTGAGCCCCCCTTTTGACAAAGAAAAAGATGCTTTGCATGAAGCACTCTCAAAAATACGCGTGCCTTTCCCGTCCCCTGGCTGACCCAGGGGAAGAAAAGTCCTCTGAGAGCCATGACTTGTTCATCTTGGTTCTTTTAGAGACACAGCGAGGGGACTCCAACCACAGTCTCCCTCGTTGCCACTAACTGGGCCACACACACCCCACTTGACTGGCATCGGTTGAGCCCCCTTTTGAAAAAGAAAAAGATGCTTTGCATGAAGCACTCTCAAAAATACGCGTGCCTTTCCCGTCCCCTGGCTGACCCAGGGGAAGAAAAGTCCTCTGAGAGCCATGACTTGTTCATCTTGGTTCTTTTAGAGACACAGCGAGGGGACTCCAACCACAGTCTCCCTCGTTGCCACTAACTGGGCCACACACACCCCACTTGACTGGCATCGGTTGAGCCCCCCTTTTGACAAAGAAAAAGATGCTTTGCATGAAGCACTCTCAAAAATACGCGTGCCTTTCCCGTCCCCTGGCTGACCCAGGGGAAGAAAAGTCCTCTGAGAGCCATGACTTGTTCATCTTGGTTCTTTTAGAGACACAGCGAGGGGACTCCAACCACAGTCTCCCTCGTTGCCACTAACTGGGCCACACACACCCCACTTGACTGGCATCGGTTGACCCCCCCTTTTGACAAAGAAAAAGATGCTTTTCATGAAGCACTCTCAAAAATACGCGTGCCTTTCCCGTCCCCTGGCTGACCCAGGGGAAGAAAAGTCCTCTGAGAGCCATGACTTGTTCATCTTGGTTCTTTTAGAGACACAGCGAGGGGACTCCAACCACAGTCTCCCTCGTTGCCACTAACTGGGCCACACACACCCCACTTGACTGGCATCGGTTGAGCCCCCTTTTGAAAAAGAAAAAGATGCTTTGCATGAAGCACTCTCAAAAATACGCGTGCCTTTCCCGTCCCCTGGCTGACCCAGGGGAAGAAAAGTCCTCTGAGAGCCATGACTTGTTCATCTTGGTTCTTTTAGAGACACAGCGAGGGGACTCCAACCACAGTCTCCCTCGTTGCCACTAACTGGGCCACACACACCCCACTTGACTGGCATCGGTTGACCCCCCCTTTTGACAAAGAAAAAGATGCTTTGCATGAAGCACTCTCAAAAATACGCGTGCCTTTCCCGTCCCCTGGCTGACCCAGGGGAAGAAAAGTCCTCTGAGAGCCATGACTTGTTCATCTTGGTTCTTTTAGAGACACAGCGAGGGGACTCCAACCACAGTCTCCCTCGTTGCCACTAACTGGGCCACACACACCCCACTTGACTGGCATCGGTTGACCCCCCCTTTTGACAAAGAAAAAGATGCTTTGCATGAAGCACTCTCAAAAATACGCGTGCCTTTCCCGTCCCCTGGCTGACCCAGGGGAAGAAAAGTCCTCTGAGAGCCATGACTTGTTCATCTTGGTTCTTTTAGAGACACAGCGAGGGGACTCCAACCACAGTCTCCCTCGTTGCCACTAACTGGGCCACACACACCCCACTTGACTGGCATCGGTTGAGCCCCCTTTTGAAAAAGAAAAAGATGCTTTGCATGAAGCACTCTCAAAAATACGCGTGCCTTTCCCGTCCCCTGGCTGACCCAGGGGAAGAAAAGTCCTCTGAGAGCCATGACTTGTTCATCTTGGTTCTTTTAGAGACACAGCGAGGGGACTCCAACCACAGTCTCCCTCGTTGCCACTAACTGGGCCACACACACCCCACTTGACTGGCATCGGTTGACCCCCCCTTTTGACAAAGAAAAAGATGCTTTGCATGAAGCACTCTCAAAAATACGCGTGCCTTTCCCGTCCCCTGGCTGACCCAGGGGAAGAAAAGTCCTCTGAGAGCCATGACTTGTTCATCTTGGTTCTTTTAGAGACACAGCGAGGGGACTCCAACCACAGTCTCCCTCGTTGCCACTAACTGGGCCACACACACCCCACTTGACTGGCATCGGTTGACCCCCCCTTTTGACAAAGAAAAAGATGCTTTGCATGAAGCACTCTCAAAAATACGCGTGCCTTTCCCGTCCCCTGGCTGACCCAGGGGAAGAAAAGTCCTCTGAGAGCCATGACTTGTTCATCTTGGTTCTTTTAGAGACACAGCGAGGGGACTCCAACCACAGTCTCCCTCGTTGCCACTAACTGGGCCACACACACCCCACTTGACTGGCATCGGTTGAGCCCCCTTTTGAAAAAGAAAAAGATGCTTTGCATGAAGCACTCTCAAAAATACGCGTGCCTTTCCCGTCCCCTGGCTGACCCAGGGGAAGAAAAGTCCTCTGAGAGCCATGACTTGTTCATCTTGGTTCTTTTAGAGACACAGCGAGGGGACTCCAACCACAGTCTCCCTCGTTGCCACTAACTGGGCCACACACACCCCACTTGACTGGCATCGGTTGAGCCCCCCTTTTGACAAAGAAAAAGATGCTTTGCATGAAGCACTCTCAAAAATACGCGTGCCTTTCCCGTCCCCTGGCTGACCCAGGGGAAGAAAAGTCCTCTGAGAGCCATGACTTGTTCATCTTGGTTCTTTTAGAGACACAGCGAGGGGACTCCAACCACAGTCTCCCTCGTTGCCACTAACTGGGCCACACACACCCCACTTGACTGGCATCGGTTGAGCCCCCTTTTGAAAAAGAAAAAGATGCTTTGCATGAAGCACTCTCAAAAATACGCGTGCCTTTCCCGTCCCCTGGCTGACCCAGGGGAAGAAAAGTCCTCTGAGAGCCATGACTTGTTCATCTTGGTTCTTTTAGAGACACAGCGAGGGGACTCCAACCACAGTCTCCCTCGTTGCCACTAACTGGGCCACACACACCCCACTTGACTGGCATCGGTTGAGCCCCCCTTTTGACAAAGAAAAAGATGCTTTGCATGAAGCACTCTCAAAAATACGCGTGCCTTTCCCGTCCCCTGGCTGACCCAGGGGAAGAAAAGTCCTCTGAGAGCCATGACTTGTTCATCTTGGTTCTTTTAGAGACACAGCGAGGGGACTCCAACCACAGTCTCCCTCGTTGCCACTAACTGGGCCACACACACCCCACTTGACTGGCATCGGTTGAGCCCCCTTTTGAAAAAGAAAAAGATGCTTTGCATGAAGCACTCTCAAAAATACGCGTGCCTTTCCCGTCCCCTGGCTGACCCAGGGGAAGAAAAGTCCTCTGAGAGCCATGACTTGTTCATCTTGGTTCTTTTAGAGACACAGCGAGGGGACTCCAACCACAGTCTCCCTCGTTGCCACTAACTGGGCCACACACACCCCACTTGACTGGCATCGGTTGAGCCCCCCTTTTGACAAAGAAAAAGATGCTTTGCATGAAGCACTCTCAAAAATACGCGTGCCTTTCCCGTCCCCTGGCTGACCCAGGGGAAGAAAAGTCCTCTGAGAGCCATGACTTGTTCATCTTGGTTCTTTTAGAGACACAGCGAGGGGACTCCAACCACAGTCTCCCTCGTTGCCACTAACTGGGCCACACACACCCCACTTGACTGGCATCGGTTGACCCCCCCTTTTGACAAAGAAAAAGATGCTTTTCATGAAGCACTCTCAAAAATACGCGTGCCTTTCCCGTCCCCTGGCTGACCCAGGGGAAGAAAAGTCCTCTGAGAGCCATGACTTGTTCATCTTGGTTCTTTTAGAGACACAGCGAGGGGACTCCAACCACAGTCTCCCTCGTTGCCACTAACTGGGCCACACACACCCCACTTGACTGGCATCGGTTGAGCCCCCTTTTGAAAAAGAAAAAGATGCTTTGCATGAAGCACTCTCAAAAATACGCGTGCCTTTCCCGTCCCCTGGCTGACCCAGGGGAAGAAAAGTCCTCTGAGAGCCATGACTTGTTCATCTTGGTTCTTTTAGAGACACAGCGAGGGGACTCCAACCACAGTCTCCCTCGTTGCCACTAACTGGGCCACACACACCCCACTTGACTGGCATCGGTTGACCCCCCCTTTTGACAAAGAAAAAGATGCTTTGCATGAAGCACTCTCAAAAATACGCGTGCCTTTCCCGTCCCCTGGCTGACCCAGGGGAAGAAAAGTCCTCTGAGAGCCATGACTTGTTCATCTTGGTTCTTTTAGAGACACAGCGAGGGGACTCCAACCACAGTCTCCCTCGTTGCCACTAACTGGGCCACACACACCCCACTTGACTGGCATCGGTTGACCCCCCCTTTTGACAAAGAAAAAGATGCTTTGCATGAAGCACTCTCAAAAATACGCGTGCCTTTCCCGTCCCCTGGCTGACCCAGGGGAAGAAAAGTCCTCTGAGAGCCATGACTTGTTCATCTTGGTTCTTTTAGAGACACAGCGAGGGGACTCCAACCACAGTCTCCCTCGTTGCCACTAACTGGGCCACACACACCCCACTTGACTGGCATCGGTTGAGCCCCCTTTTGAAAAAGAAAAAGATGCTTTGCATGAAGCACTCTCAAAAATACGCGTGCCTTTCCCGTCCCCTGGCTGACCCAGGGGAAGAAAAGTCCTCTGAGAGCCATGACTTGTTCATCTTGGTTCTTTTAGAGACACAGCGAGGGGACTCCAACCACAGTCTCCCTCGTTGCCACTAACTGGGCCACACACACCCCACTTGACTGGCATCGGTTGAGCCCCCCTTTTGACAAAGAAAAAGATGCTTTGCATGAAGCACTCTCAAAAATACGCGTGCCTTTCGCCTCCCCTGGCTGACCCAGGGGAAGAAAAGTCCTCTGAGAGCCAGGTCCACATTGTCAGTGGACAGACACGTGTGCTTATCTGCCAGCAGACCCCCAGCAGCACTGAAGACAGGTTCCGAGAGAACGCTGGCTGCAGGACACGACAAGATCCTCAAGGCGTACGTGGCGAGCTCAGGCAATTTATCCAGATTGGAAGCCTAAAATGAGCAGGGCTCAAGTTGCACAATAATGGAATCGATGTTTCTTTGCATATACTCATATATCTGTGTGTCTCCCTCTTTTTCCTTGTCCAGCTGTTTTGTTTTCACATGAGTATATGTCCTTGTCACTTTCCCATGTGTTTGTGTTATGTTGTGAGTTGTTTGTCACCTTTTGGACACCTTTCAGGGTGTTTTCTAGGTGTTTTACTGTGTTTGTGATTGCCTGCCATTGTTTCCTATGGGCTCGAGTTCGGTTCGTCGAACGTTCGACGAGCCGAACTCGAGCCAGACCCCCCGTTCGGCGAACCGCCTCGAGCCGAACCGGGACCGGTTCGCTCATCTCTACTCAGCAGTAGTTCATATTCTGAATGTTCTTTGTTACAGAGTATGCCATCCCATATGATGTGCTAGGAGGCATTTTTGACCCCAACATTTCTGGACCCAGACTAATCATGGCCTTTGTGCCTGTTTTTTATCTGGTTTTGTGTGATTTGTTATGTTTTTTATTTACATCCAATTAATTATTATATGTGCTCCTTTAATTGATTTACATATATATATATATATATATATATATATATATATATATATATATATATATATATATATATGATATGATATGATATGATAGGGCAATGCTGCAGGCGGTGTGGTGGGTGTCCCAGATGCTGCAGGCACTGTGAAGCAGGAGGAACATCTAGAAACAGTTGGTGGTGCAGGCTTCAATTAAATGGCATCAATAGTTAGCGCATGCGCAGATTGACCTATTGGCTCAATCACAAGCCAAAATCTCATCTCATCACACACCACCTCTGAGCGCCATTTTCCTTAAGTCTGCTGCTTGGAGATATATGGGCCGGAGGCAGCGCATGCACAAATGAGATTTTGAGCCAAGAGCTCTATTTGCACATACGCCGACTGCGGCGGCATTATTTGAAGCCCGCACTGCCGGCATTTCAGAATGGCAGTCCCTGCCTCACCTCCCACAGCATAGCAGCCAACACACAGTGCATCATCCGCAGCACAGCGCACAGCAGAGCCCGCAGCATTGTCCCTGCCTCCTGTGACCCCATTCTAGCACCCCCAGTAAGGTACTTTCGTCTTATAAGATGCACCCCTCATTTTACTGCCAAATATTTGGGAGGTAAAGTGCATATTACAATCTGAAAAATATGGTATATACCGCCATTAAATTGTCTCTTTAGGCAAATCTTCACAAGTAGCTCTGAGGGCAATGGACAGTCCAGAGGACAAAAAATAAAGTGTGCCATTGAGAGATATAATGATATATACTATGGTAACAAATATTTTCATTGGCAATCGCTCCTTTTGCATGTCCCTCTGTGAGATATGCTGCATTTTGTATCCTGATGCTTCTTCTACTGTCTTAGACCTGAAATAAGATATAGCAAGTCAGCAAATCCCTCGTCTTACTCTCCAATCTATCTGCTAGCCTAAAAGATTTATTGTGATATCTAAGGATTATGCTGGTAGCATCCTTCTACTTCCATAGTACCGTCTGCTTATTTTACAGGTTGTTCTTAGATATGTGTATTTTCCTTTTTGCACATTTAGCATATGTCCCTTCTGACAGTTTATTGTGCCCTTTTGTATACGTATGGAACCTCCACCTCCTTGATCAATCTTACACTGTATAAATTGCATAAAATCTAAAGAAGTAGAAATTCAATAGTCCTAATACACAATCAATCATTGTCATTAATAATGAAAGAAGACCTCTGCATGAATACAGTATTTGCAAATGGAAAGAACACGTTTGCAACATAGTGCATCATCTACATACATCGTGTGGCAACACACGGCGATTAATTAATTCATGTGTCACGGGGTGTCAGAGGGTATGTAATGACGAGACAGGTGTCCCTAGGCTGGCCCTCAGACTAAAGTCCCTGCGTTGTCCCTTATCTCGGAGGTAAGCTTGATGGTAGCCAGGTCCGAGCCCCCAGCATGACCTCTGACTCCTGTTCAAGCCCTGATCTTACTCCCCTTCTCCCACACCCTTGGGGAAGGCAGGAAAACACAAAGACAAAACTCCACAAAATGACATGGACAAGGGAGAATGGAAACTCGCACACAGCACCCAAAACACACAGGAGAGAAAATATGTGTACTGGGAAACAACAGAAAAGGGGGGAAGTAACACACAACAGGGCAATGCTAACACCACTCAGAAGCGCAACATGGATCACCATAACCAGGAAAATCACTAAGGATCTCTTCACCTTTAGGACCCAGTGGAGCGCTCTTCTGTCCAGCTGATGATTACCAGTATTTCCCTTGTGCTTAAATACTCCCGTCTCCCCTGGACCTGTGCTGGTGATATTATTCAGTTCATTAAGATCTGGATGCAAGCAGGGGGCTTGTACTAATCTGTAGGATCGTGGCTGAAACTTTGCTGAACTCTGTGTCATCTGTGTATACGTAGTTCATGCATTTTCCCCCGTGTGTCCTCCTTGCATCTTCTTTAGTGTTGATGAAGAGCTCATCCCACCTGTTCAATATTTAGGGTCCAGCACTAGGGAGACCTAGGGTCAGGTATCCGGCTCAGCACATAAATGAGGAACCTATCTAGGGTAGTGAGGGACCCCAGTGACCAGCGCTGGGTTTGATAAGGAGTCACCATCTCCACCTTCCCTAGACACAGGGTTCCCCTTCCCTCCCCCGTATCTAGCTTGACAGCCATTTTCCATATCAAAAATAAGTTGCACCATCCTGAAGATATGTGCCGGTCTATGAGCCCCCATACACATTAGAATAAAGTCATCTGAATCTGCCGATTTTCACGGTGTTGGCAGATGGTCTAATATGCATGGGGGCATTGGCCAACTAATTGATGGTAGGTAGAGATATTGAGCAGACTTGACTGATGTCAGACAGCCGATTGCATTCTTCTCTCCGAGAAAAGCTACCCATCAGTATAATACTGTGCGGCTTTCTCGTAGAGATTTCAGCAGCCCTCTTGCAAATGGTGAATCAGCTGAGATGGCTGTTGGCTGGACAATTTGCCAAAGCATTGTTCAGCCGGCAGCCATCTATTGTGTATAGCTAGCCTTACTGATGGAATCAGCACTTTTCAGACATTTATAGAGTATCCATTGGATTTGGATCAATATGAATAACACTTTAAATACTCTCATGTCACTTTTTTATGCCTTTTTATTTGGTACCATCTGTATTCTTTCTCTGCCATCACTTTTTAAATGTTAATATGTGTTGTAATATGAGCCGCTGTAATGTTTGAACGAAAACACATTTAAGTCCCTAATCCAAGAAATGGAGCATTTCTTCCGAATCTCTATCCTCCCATTCTCTCCTGTTTTTGCTGAAATACTATTTCCATAAAAATAAAGTGAACTGAATACTGCTGAAATATGGAAAATGTTACTAATATTCACATTTTATAGGCAGCAATTATTACAACTGGCCTACTTAATGTCCCTCTATATAGATGGTTCCACGCTGAAGGAGCCTGCACTTAAGCCATGCTCGTCACACAGAAGTCGGTCCTTGTTAATCATCTTCCTTGGGTTTTTGTCTTGTTGTCATCAAGAAAAGCCGAACGAAACTTCCTCGTCTGAGTCATCTCCTTCTCTACTGGTCCTTTTATTCTACTTCTATCCTAAGGAGAAGATTTATGTCTCATCTAGCAGCACAGAGGTCAGAAGAAGACCACCTTGTCATGATTTATTTCTTGGCAGCTATCTTGCATTAACCTCCTTTTCTCGAACAGCGCCAAGAAGGTCATAAAAAGTAAGAAGATAACAATGATGCAATTAACATCAAAGATGGGAGTTCTGATCAGAAAGGAACAAAAAACGCCAAGATGAAATAAACCTTTGTTTCTGGATGAATTTAAATTACGCTCTTAGATCTCATATGAGTCGGAGCTGCTGTAGGTAAAGGTCAATGGAAGAACGTTCAATGAACCTGTCTGAGGTCTACAGCGACCATGCTGAAATGTAGATGAGTCATCTACTACGGGAGGAAATGTGATCTTGGAGTTTCAATCTAAAGATGGCTTTTAGAGTGAATGGAACTGTTATGCTCGCTGGGATAGCAGAGGATTTAGCCGACCCACTGGGCCACAGTACCCAAAAAAACTCAGAGGGGCTTGACTATGGGCCAACACCTGGTTTTCACTAGTACCTCTAATGGTGAGGGTGTTATGCTGCAGGTTTCAGTCCATGTGACACTCAGAAAGGTTGATGCTGCAATGGCTGGCCCCATGGGTACAGGAGAGACAGTTTCTGGGGGAGACTGAGGGGCACTGCAGCCAAAATTTGAGATGCTGCCACCTGCCTGCAGGCCCTCTATGCTAATTTTAGGAGGTTCTCCCCCTAAAAAGACACTCACCAGATACCCCTGCTCCTGTGGTATGACCTGCTCTTGCCCCGCCTCCCAGATATATGTCACGGCGCTGCCCAGATTCCGGTCTCTCTGTTCCTGGACCCGGACCTGTTTCCCACCCCCCCCCCCTTGGTTTTATGAGTTTTGTGGAGTGTTTCTGGTTAAGTCGCAGCAGCGGAAGGGGTAGGAAAAATGGTGGTGAAATACCCGCACCGGACGGCCGGTAGCGGAAAATTTCCCAAAACCCCGTGGTGTTTGTGAAGATGTAATTTACCCTCTCACTGTATATGCTGGGTTCATTGTCTTATTTGAACTACTTCTGTGTACATTTCTATTGTTGTAGGTAATCACCCCCTAAAATGCAAGGTTATATCCTCTTGAGGCACTTCCATCCCTGGGAGTAGGGGGAGGTGGGCCTAGAGTCCAACTAGTGTAAACTCTGCTTACCTGGGAGATTCAGGCAGAGTGAGCTGAAACTTGAAGGGAGCAGGAGCTCCAGCCTGTGTGGCTGTGGACACGGACGGAGCTAGGCCTGTGTGGCGGCCCGTGGGATTGTGTGGAACTCTTTGGACTACTGTAAGGACGATTGCTTTGTAATCCGGTCCGAGGATTGTCGGGAAGGGCCCCCGAATCTGTTTTACGTGGACTTATCGTGTGCTGTTCCAGTGTTCTTGTGAATAAACCTGTTGGATCGTTCCTCGGCCTGTTGTCTCTCCTTGCTCTGCTGTACACCCCGTCACAGTGTTGGCTGGTAATTAGTGATGAGCGAGCATGCTTGTAACTACTCGGTACTCGCACGAGTATCGCTGTACTCGGGCTGCTCGGCGGGGACCGAGTAATCTCGCGATACTCGTGCTGTACTCGTGGTCTTCATTTCTGCATGTTGGCGCTCTTTTGAGAGCCAGCCCTCATGCAGGGATTGGCTGGCAGACCACTGCAATGCCACAGCCCTGTTAGTTGTGGAATTGCAGTGATTGGCCGGCCTGCACAGCGTGACCGAGCCTTTATATCGGCCGGCGCGCTGTGCTCTGCTCACAGCTATCCAGACTGTCAGTGCAGGGAGAGTGTCGCTGATTCAGGGAAAGCTTTGCGGCCCTTTATAGCTTTTTCAGTTGCAGGGCTGCAAACAGTGTGACCAAAAGTCCTTCTCAGGACTATTCTAGTTGTATACAGGCAGGCAGGGTATAGCCAGGTCGGAGTACAGTAGCAGAGTCCTTCTCAGGACTATTGTTGCTATATACAGGCAGGGTATAGCCAGGTCTGAATACAGGCTAGTGACCAAAAGAGTCCTTGTCAGGACTATTGTACCAGTATACAGGCAGGCAGGCAGGCAGGGTAGTGGTGACCGTATACCAGCCTTCATCATATCTGGGGCTGGTGTACACAGTGTAAAACAGTCCAGATAGTGTCTGACTTGTCTGTAATTGTCGCTCCCCAAAAAAACCTGTTAGGTTCTTATTGCGTCCGTGCTTGGTTTTTAAAACCGCACGTGTGTGCCTGTTGGTGGCAGCGTACAGGTGCACTTGTGTGCAATTTCCAGAAACTTTGATATAACGCACAAGTAGTGAATATACACGTCAGTAGTGCACAGCATTGCAAAATGCGCAAGGGCATTGGCAAGGAACAAGGAAGTGGACGTGATGGTGGTGCAGGCAGAGGCCGAGGTCGTGGGCAAGCTCTAATTTCGCCACAACAAAGGGCCACATCTAGTCGCTCGCACGTCCTGTCCCAAATTCTTGGGGACCGCAGCAGTACACCGCTCTTGAACCAAGACCAGTGTCAACAGGTTGTTAGTTGGATAGCAGATAATGCTTCCAGTCAGATTGGCACCACCACAAACACTCTGTCTTCCACACGGTCAAGTGTCAGTAGCCGTGATACTGCACCGCACATTTCTGAACCTGATCCTCCTTCCTACCACCAGGCTGAGTACACGTCCTCCTCGGACATTAATGATCCCACACTTGGACACTCGGAAGAGCTGTTCACGTTTCCATTCACACATTCTGGCCTCTCGCCAGCTCATATTGAAGTGGGTCATGAGGAGATCGTCTGTACAGATGGCCAAATATTTGAGCAGCCACGTTCTCACGAAGTTGGCAACGTGTCTCAACAAGTGGTGGACGATGATGAGACACAATTGTCAGCAAGTCAGGAGGAGGAGCAGGGTGCGGAAGAGGAAGACGACGTGGTGGATGATCCAGTAACTGACCCAACCTGGCAGGAGGATATGCAGAGCGAGGACAGCAGTGCACAGGGGGAGGGAGGCGTAGCATCACAACAGGCAGTAAGAAGCAGGGTGGTGGCCCCAGGCAGAAGTCAGGCAACCGTTCCCCGGAACAACACGACGACACAAGGTGCCTGTACAAATGTTAGGTCTTCCCGAGTCTGGCAGTTTTTTAAGTTGGATCCAGATGATTCAAAAAAGGCCATTTGCAACACCTGTCGTGCCAGCATCAGCAGGGGTACCAAAACTAGCAGCCTGACCACCACCAGCATGATCAGGCACATGTCAGCCAAGCACCCGACTTTGTGGGAAGTACAACAGAGTCGAGGAGCAGTGCTTGCTGATGTCACTGCTACGTCTTCGCTGGTTGTGCATGCGAGCCAATCCCCTGTCCATGCTGCCTGCGAACAAGCCTCCTCCACTCCTGCACCTGCAGTTGCCTACGCAGAAAGAACACCATCATCAAGCACGTCCTTGTCCCAGCGCAGCGTTCAGTTATCCATTCAGCAAACCTTTGAACGCAGGCGCAAATACACTGCCAACACCCCACATGCCACAGTTCTAAATGCTAACATTTCGCGACTGCTTGCGCTGGAAATGTTGCCTTTTAGGCTGGTGGAGACAGAAGCATTCCGTGACCTGATGGCGGCAGCTGTCCCACGTTACTCGGTCCCCAGCCGCCACTATTTCTCCCGGTGTGCCGTCCCCGCGTTGCATAACCACGTGTCACAAAACATCACACATGCCCTGAACAACGCTGTTTCACCCAAGGTCCACCTAACCACAGACACGTGGACAAGTGCTTGTGGGCAAGGCCGCTACATCTCGTTGACGGCACACTGGGTTAATATTGTGGAAGCTGGGACCCAGTCTGAGCGAGGGACGGAACACGTCCTCCCCATACCAAGGTTTGCAGGCCCTACCTCAGTCAGTGTTTCACCCACACTCTACAGCTCCGGAATGTCATGCTCTTCAGCCTCCTCCTCCTCCTGCGCATCCTCATCCACTGTACCCTCCACACCAGTCACAAGCTGGAAGCACTGCAGCACTGCCTCGGCAAAGCGGCAACAGGCTGTGCTGAAGCTAATCTGCATAGGTGACAAACCCCACAATGCAGAAGAGCTGTGGACAGCTCTGAAACAGCAGGCAGATCACTGGCTCACACCTCTGAACCTAAAGCCAGGAAAGGTCGTGTGTGACAATGGCCGGAACCTGGTGGCGGCTTTGAGGCGAGGCCAGCTGACACATGTTCCATGCGTGGCCCATGTGCTCAACCTCGTGGTTCAGCGGTTTCTAAAGTCATACCCAGAGCTGTCTGATCTGCTGGTAAAAGTTCGCCGCCTGTCTGCACATTTTCGAAAGTCACCTACTGCTTCAGCCGGCCTTGCCGGCTTTCAGCGCCGTTTGCATCTTCCGGCTCACAGACTGGTGTGTGATGTCCCCACGCGTTGGAATTCAACTCTGCACATGTTGGTCAGGATATGTGAGCAGAAGAGGGCAGTTGTTGAGTACCAGCATCACCTAAGCCGTCGGGAAATGGGTCAAACTCCACACATTTTCAACATATTTATAAATGACCTTGTTGGGGGCATGCGGAGTAGAATTTCAATATTTGCAGATGATACTAAACTCTGCAGGGTAATCAATACAGAGGAGGATAATTTTATATTACAGGGAGATTTATGTAAATTGGAGGATTGGGCTGAGAAGTGGCAATTGAAGTTTAATGTAGATAAATGTAAGGTCATGCACTTGGGTAGAGGAAATAACATTTATGATTATGTACTTAATTGTAGAACACTGGGTAAAACAGACACAGAAAAAGACTTGGGTGTATGGGTGGATGGTAAACTTCACTTTAGTGGACAGTGTCAGGCAGCTGCTGCCAGGGCTAATAAAATAATGGGATGTATTAAAAGAGGTATAAGTGTTCATGAAAAAAATATAGTTCTACCTCTGTACAAGTCACTAGTGCGACCGCACTTAGAATACTGTGTACAATTCTGGTCACCGATATATAAGAAGGACATAGCTGAACTGGAGAGGGTGCAAAGAAGAGCGACCAAGATTATTAGAGGAATGGGGGGGCTGCAATACGAAGACAGGTTATTAAACTTGGGGTTATTTAGTCTGGAAAAACGAAGGCTTAGGGGAGATCTAATCACAATGTATAAATATATGAGGGGACAGTACAGAGACCTTTCCAAAGATCTATTTACACCTAGGCCTGCGACTGGAACACGGGGGCATCCGCTACGTCTTGAGGAAAGAAGGTTTAATCATAATCACAGACGAGGATTCTTTACTGTACGAGCAGTGAGACTATGGAACTCTCTGCCGCATGATGTTGTAATGAGTGATTCACTACTAACATTTAAGCAGAGCCTGGATGCCTTTCTTGAAAAATTTAATATAACCAGTTATGTATATTAGATTTTATGACAGGGTATTGATCCAGGGAACTAGTCTGATTGCCGTATGTGGAGTCAGGAAGGAAATTTTTTCCCCATTGGAACTTGTTTGCCACATTGGGGTTTTTTGCCTTCCTCTGGATCAACATGTTAGGCTACAGGTTGAACTAGATGGACTTAGAGTCTCCCTTCAACCTTAAAAACTATGATACTATGATACTATGATACATAACACCTGAGGAGTGGAGATGGATGTCAGACCTATGTACCATCCTCCAAAACTTTGAGGACTCCACCAAGATGGTGAGTGGTGATGACGCCATTATTAGCGTCATCATACCGCTACTCTGCCTTCTAAAACGGTCTCTGCTGAAAAACAAACATGATGCATTGCAGGCGGAGCGCGATGAGTTGCAGCAAGAAACAGTAGTGGGTGTGGGTGATAACACACAGCCCAGCCTCGTCTCATCACAACGTGCAGTGGAGGACTATGACGAGGAGGAGGATGAAGACATGGAGCAACTCTCCGGCCAAATTGAGGATATGACATGCACACCAGTCATATCCTCGGTTCAGCGTGGCTGGCCAGAGGACAGGGTAGATGAGGAGGAGGAGGAGGAGGAGGAGGAGGAGGAGGACAGCATGTTCAGTCATCTTGTTGGTCAGGCTACTGAAGTCCTGGCTGTTAAGAGTCTGGCGCACATGGCTGACTTTATGGTAAGCTGCCTGTCTCGTGACCCTCGCGTTAAGAACATCTTGGCCGACAATCATTACTGGTTGGTAACACTGTTAGACCCACGCTACAAGGAGAACTTTTTGTCTCTTATTCCCGTGGAGGAGAGGTCAACCAAAATGCAGCAGTTCCGGAAGGCCATAGTCACGGAAGTAGGCAAAGCATTCCCCTCACAAAACGCTAGCGGCATAGGTCAGAAATCAGTGGACAACCGAGGCGTACAGCCGAGAGAGGCACAAGTCCAATCCGCCAGAGGTAGGGGAACAGTCTTTAAGATGTGGGACAGTTTTCTCAGCCCCTCACGTACCACAGCCCCTGAGGTGCGGGGTAGTGCCACAAGAAATCCTAAGTTTGCCCAGATGCTGAAGGAGTACCTTGCAGATCGAACAACTGTACTCCGACATTCCTCTGTGCCTTACAATTATTGGGTATCCAAGCTGGACACATGGCATGAATTGGCTCTCTACGCCTTGGAAGTCCTGGCCTGCCCTGCTGCTAGCGTTTTGTCAGAGCGTGTTTTTAGTGCCGCAGGTGGAATCATTACAGATAAACGCACCCGCCTGTCAACTGAAAATGCTGACAGGCTGACTCTGATCAAGATGAACAAGGGTTGGATTGGGCCAGACTTCACCACACCACCAGCAAATGAGAGCGGAATTTAAAGTTTGCCATGTACCTCCACTCACCCATGGGTACACACTTCTGGACTTTGGATAATCGCTGGACTGCTCCTCCTTCTCCTCATGCGCCACCATGATGATGACCGTTACAAATTGCAATACTTAGGCCTTTGTTTCAGGTATACCCCCAGTGGTAAATTTTTTATCCCATTCTTTGCAGAATGGACATTACAACGACAGGAGACCCGCTCCTTTGCAATGGGAACAATGTTTTGAGGCCCTCATGCACGTCTCTACCCAGGGACAACGTGGAGCCTCCCAATTTTTGGCTGCCCTGCCTAAGGGCTATACTATAATACACCCACTTCCTTACAATGGGCACTTCAGGTTTACAGGCCATCATGCACGTCTCTATCCAGGGACAACGTGGAGCCTCCCAATTTTTGGCTGCCCTGGCAAAGGGCTATACTAAAATAGACCCACTTCCTTACAATGGGCACTTCAGGTTTACAGGCCATCATGCACGTCTCTATCCAGGGACAACGTGGAGCCTCCCAATTTTTGGCTGCCCTGGCAAAGGGCTATACTAAAATAGACCCACTTCCTTACAATGGGCACTTCAGGTTTACAGGCCATCATGCACGTCTCTATCCAGGGAAAACGTGGAGCCTCCCAATTTTTGGCTGCCCTGCCTAAGGGCTATACTAAAATAGACCCACTTCCTTACAATGGGCACTTCAGCTTTACAGGCCATCATGCACGTCTCTATCCAGGGACAACGTGGAGCCTCCCAATTTTTGGCTGCCCTAGCAAAGGGCTATACTAAAATAGACCCACTTCCTTACAATGGGCACTTCAGATTTACAGGCCATCATGCACGTCTCTATCCAGGGACAATGTGGAGCCTCCCTATTTTTGGCTGCCCTGCCTAAGGGCTATACTACAATAGACCCACTTCCTTACAATGGGCACTTCAGGTTTACAGGCCATCATGCACGTCTCTATCCAGGGACAATGTGGAGCCTCCCAATTTTTGGCTGCCCTGCCTAAGGGCTATACTAAAATAGACCCACTTCCTTACAATGGGCACTTCAGGTTTACAGGCCATCATGCACGTCTCTATCCAGGGACAACGTGGAGCCTCCCAATTTTTGGCTGCCCTGGCAAAGGGCTATACTAAAATAGACCCACTTCCTTACAATGGGCACTTCAGGTTTACAGGCCATCATGCACGTCTCTATCCAGGGACAATGTGGAGCCTCCCAATTTTTGGCTGCCCTGCCTAAGGGCTATACTATAATACACCCACTTCCTTACAATGGGCACTTCAGGTTTACAGGCCATCATGCACGTCTCTATCCAGGGACAATGTGGAGCCTCCCAATTTTTGGCTGCCCTGCCTAAGGGCTATACTAAAATAGACCCACTTCCTTACAATGGGCACTTCAGGTTTACAGGCCCTCATGCACGTCTGTATGCAGGGGCATTGGTGAACCTCACAATTTTGGACTGCCCTGGCAAAGGAAAATACTACAAAGACTCACTTCCTCAAAATGGGCACATTAGACTCAAGAGGCCTTCATGTACGTCTCTTCTCAGGGACATCGGAGTGCCACACAATGTTTTCACGTAAAATCTTTCATGTATTAATCTCAAAAAGTAACATACACCAGCTCTATCTCACTATTGCGTATGTGCCCTTAACATTTCTGCCATGAAAAATCATTTTGGGGTCATTTTGGAAGGTTTTCTGGTGAGTCCGTAAAAATGGCGTAAAACGCGGACAAAATTGTTCACAGCTGTGACTTTTGAGTGATAAATGCTTCAAGGGGTCTTCCCCATGCTGTTGCCACGTCATTTGAGCACTCTTCTGAGACTTTTGTGACATTTTTAGGGTTTCTCCATGCTGCCGGGGGGTCATTTCACAAAAATACTCGGGTCTCCCATAGGATAACATTGGGCTCGTTGCTCGGCCTGAGTACACGAGTATCTTGGGAGGCTCGGCCCGAGCTTCGAGCACCTGAGCTTTTTAGTACTCGCTCATCACTACTGGTAATGCCTAATTTGAAAGCTGCGACCAAAAATTTATGCCAAAGTAAAAGATGAGAGTGTTTTTCCCTATGCCTCTCCAAAAGTGAATAAGTGAAAATAAAAGCAATTTAACTTATAAAGAACGGTGTGGTGTCTTTCTAGGGGGGAAAAGGTGGTGGTTGGGTCCTGGCAGTCAGCAGCACCAGCAGGCAAAGTAGTGGATACGTCATAAAGGATGGATGGATGGATTGATGAATGGATGGAAGAATGGATGGAATGCTGGATGGATCGATGGAAGTGTCAATAGCACACTATAACAGAGGTACAGATCAGCAATAGCATGATATCAGTAACAAACGCAGCACTGAGGACCTGAGTACTAGCAACTAAACTAACACATTGCCCTGCACTTCCTAAAGGGAGGAAGTGCTTTAAATAGTAAACTCTCAGATGACCTGAGAGGCACTTCCGGGTGAAAGGACACTGGCCCTTTTAAGAAAGAGGGCGTGGCCACACATGCACCCTTCAGGCAGAGGCTGTAAGCTTGCAAGGTGCACAGAAGCTCCAGGACACAGCACCAGGGGGCGCGAACAGAAGACCCGCTGCAGGACGCCAAGACAGGTGAGGAAACGGACGTCCCTGCCGGGGTAAAGGGGCAGGACAGTACAGGGGTGCCGGTATGGGCGTTACAGGACGGTAGGAACTGCACACCAAAAGGTACATAGACATGCATAATTAGGATTTTTCCATAATATCCCTTATGAATAAATTACAATGCCGTCAGTAAAGAAAGAATGTAACGCATGTAATTACTCTTCATCAGACATGTCTGTAGTGATAAATACTCTCAGAGTAAGAAAAATCCTGAATTTGGGGTGGGCTTCCACTGAGCAAAAAGTCAAACCAGGAGCAAGTATTGTGTAAAGTGACAACATTCCTTTTTTTCCTATTTTGAAGGCAATGTAATCTATGGATATGTGATGTTATGAATAATTAAGGATCTCTATGTGCATTATTGTATTCAGTTTCTTCCATTCACTAGGGATCTACAGGAGCTCAGTGGTTGATTCCACTGAGACGGTCAGAGACTGTCAGTCAAGCAGGAGGAGGAGGCGGCACTGGGCAGGGAATAGAGCTGGAGTGACAGAGGCTTCAGATCTACAGGTAGTCCTTCAGCCTGATGGGCATATCAATTCACACCCTGATTTCTCAGAAACAGAGCAACAGACTGGTCATGAATAGGAATTGGTGGACTTGCCTTCGAAAGAGCTACATGTGAAATCCTGCTGACAGATTCCCTTGGAAGTGGTTGTCCAGCCATGTGTGTTCTTTCTGCTACAGCAATGAAATGTTAGGATCAAGCTATGATTCATATGTTAGTATTTTTGAGTCCAATGAGAATGATTGTCTGAAGCAGTCATAAGTCGGTTTCAATGCATCATAGCTGGAGCTGGAAGAATGAAGGACCTGCGGAGGACGTTTCAGTACAGTCTAAGATTTTCTTTTCTGGGAACTGTAAACAGTCTTGTACCTGGGACAGGATCAGCAGAGTCATCTCACTACAAATATCTAGTGACAGATGATGGCTCTATCGTACAGCTGCTTCTTCAGATAAGGCATTATAGTAACAAGTTCCTAAAATAAGACTCCTCTACCACTTCTTCAACTCTGTGGAGGACCTGAACCGTATTTTATTCTGTAGACTATATCTGTCATGCTGGCTATGGGGAAGTATGAAGCGAACTGCGAAAAGGAAAAGAAACCCTGTGTCTAGGGAAGGGAGAGATGGTCACCCCTGACCAAACTTACTGCAAGTCCCTGGGGTCCCTCACCACCTTAGATAGGATTCACACCTTTGCGCCAAGCCAGAAACCTGACCCTGGGTATCCCTAGTGCTGGGCCCTAAATAGTGATCAAATGGGATGAGCTTTTCATTAACTTGACTAAACACTAGAGAAGACACAAGTAGGACACATGAGGTCAAAATGCATGAAATACTTATCCACAGATGACACAGGAAGTTCAGCAACGATACTACAGATGAGTACAAGCCACCTCCTTGCTACCAAAGCTTTAATTAACTGAATAATATCACCAGCACCAGTCCAATGAAAGAAGGGGTATTTAACACTAGAACTACTGAGGTAGTCATTTTGACTACTTTGCACCATGTATTTCTATATAGGTGCCACGAGTCCAGTAGTTCTAGTGTTAAACACCAAGAGAATGCTGAAGATCAGCAGCTGACTGGAAGGTGAGGTCCCTCTGGGTTCAAAAGGGGAAGAGATAAAAATCCAGCAGGAAAGCTACCTATACCACTGAATACTGACAGCAGGAACAATAGAAAGCCAGGGAGCATTTTCCGCAGCGAAACACTGTGACCTTCTATTACCAGAAACCACATGACTGTCTGTCTCCCGTGACACACTCATGATAGCTACTCCTTCAATCCTGTTGAGAACCTGCACCCTATTTTTATACTGTATCTTTTATTCACTTATATAGCACTATTAATTCCTCAGTGCTTTTCAAATGTGACCATCGCTGTTCCCATTGTGGTTCACAATCTAAATCCCCAATCAGTAAGTATTTGATGTATGGAAGAAATCCGGAGAACCCAGAGAAAACACACACAAACTCATACATACAAACTCCTTGCAGATGTTGTCCTTGGTGGGATTTGAACCCAGGACCCCAGCGCTACAACACTGAGCCCCCCAGTCTCTGGGCACTTTTCTAATTCCCAGTCATTGTAGCATACACTTGTACTACAATTTCAAGGAAATTTGCTTTTTACTTAAAGGGGTTCTATGGATTTTTTTTATATTCCTAAAAGTAGGAAATTATGTAAGATATATCAACAAAAAAAATAAGAACAAAAAAACCACAACTTAACCTTCCAGTGTCCTCCTCGTTGTTCCTTTCTGTACTAGAAGTGATGACGTCCTCTCCATCAGTCACTTGACTGCTGCCGCCAATTACTGGTTGGGGATTCAACGTGTGAGCACAAACTTTTTCACCCCTCAGGGGCCCTTTGCACACTACGACATTGCAGGTGCGATGTCGGTGGGGTCAAATCGAAAGTGACGTACTTCCGGCGTCGCTCTCGACATCATAGTGTATAAATCGTTTTAACTACGATTACCGAGCACAAAAGCGTCGGTATCGTATGATCGGTGTAGTGTCGGTCAGTTTCATTATTTTGGCTGCTGCGACGGTACGATGTTGTTCCTCGTTCCTGCGGCAGCACACATCGCTGTGTATGAAGCCGCAGGAGCGAGGAACATCTCCTACCTGCATCCCGTCTGCAATGCAGAAGGAAGGAGGTGGGCGGGATGTTTACGTCCCGCTCATCTCCGTCCCTCCGCTTCTATTGGCCACCTGCCGTGTGACGTCGTTATGACGCCGCACGACCCGCCCCCTTAGGAAGGAGGCGGGTCGCCGGCCAGAGCGACGTCCCAGGGCAGGTAAGTGCGTGTGAAGCTGCCGTAGCGATAATATTCACTACGGCAGCTATCACAAGATATTGCAGCTACGACGGGGGCGGGGACTATCGTGCTCGGCATCGCAGCATCGGCTTGCAATGTCGTAGTGTGCAAAGGGCCCCTCTGTTACGAGGGGACACGGGGAAGCGTGCCAAGATGGGAAATGGACAGCTTCCGCCGGTCAAGGTCCACTGTGCGGTGTAAGGGACCGCTGCTATGGTTAGGAAAGAGTGAGCGGGTTGCTGCTAGTGATCGTCTGGAACGTCACAGACGATCTATGTACACCGTTCCGCCCTAACCCGTGAGGGTTGTATGGCTCGGGGCTTCTTGTACGGTGTACCTGTTGCACGGGGACGCACAGAGGTGCCTACACACGTGTGCCAGCGGGAGTCACAGGAATATGGCACGGGGGTAGCACAGAGGTGCCCACGCACGTGTGCTTCAGAAACCAAGTGAGTCCGACAGAGACTCGAGGAGCTCACCTGGGACAGGAACACAGCCTGCTAAACGGGATACTGCCGGAGCAGCAAGGCAGGGGCAAACTAGGTGCTGCCTGAGCAGCAAGGGCAAAGCCCACAAAAGACAATAATGCCTAAGCAGTGGCGTGGCAGCACGCTGCCAGACATCCAAACATTGAAGGACGGTCACGCACCGCCATGATGGCAGGGAGAGCTTTTAAGGAGGTGTAGCTCCACCCAAGGGTGGGCGCGAGATGGGCGTGACCCAATCAGGGTTCGTGACGTCCTGGCCCAGCCAGTCAGGATTCAGCACATCACCAGCCTCGTCATGGGGTCGTGTGATATCAGTGAGCGAATCAGAAGACGTCACGTGGAGCACATGCTCATCTTCCTGCCTCTGGGTCATAAAGGCGGAATCCCCGGTTTCACAATGTGCAGAGACATGGGAAGTCTTGCTGCTTCCCTGAGCATCTATTCTTTGCACACTGCGCAACCTCCCAGAGCCTCTGTGATGCTGAGCAGGAGAGCTCATGGCAGGCAAGGGATGGGAGACTGCTCCATTCCTTGCAAGGGGAGAACCACTAGGTATCACCCTTCTGCTGTGTCTCTGAGAAGGCAACTCCTGCAGACTGCGCAGTCTCCCAGACCTTTGGTGCTGCTGAGCAGGAGGGCTCGTGGCCGACAAGGAATGGGGGACAACCTCATTCCTTGCAATAAGAGAGCCACGACGTGTAACACCCCTCACTCCACCTAACAATCCGTTAGACCTGGACCACACAAAAATATTTAATCTTTTTTTTTATTTTCTCTCCAACTGTTTGCATTTTTTTTTCTTGCATGTTCATTACATAAGTACATTTGCCTTCCATCACAGCTGGACGTGCGTTTGTCTTCTGGTAATTGGCGCATTTGTCTTGTCTTATGGCTGTAAGTGCCCTCGTATTAGGTTACAATTACAGCAGCATTCGCCTTGTCTTGTGTGACGCTCACAGGTGCACTTTCTATCTCCACAGCTGTAGATAAGTTGTCCGTGTTTTACATTTAGAAGCTCTTTTTTCCCACATTTATTATTTTGGCCATGTCATTGTCACTTGAGGCTGAATTCACTTTCCTTTTGAGCTAAACGTCTGAAATATACATTTATATACCAATGAGCATAGAAAAATGTATTGTGAGGCTTCTACGGGGTTTAACAAATATAAATACAGTATTTTTCAGTTTTTAAGACGCACTGGATTATAAGATGCACCCCAAATTTGGAGGAGGAAAATAGGAAAAAATATGTTTTACTGTTAAAATGAGGGTCCATCTTATAATCCTAGTGTGTCTGAATTCTAATGCTTATGGAAGGTCAGAGCGGCTCAGGAAGGTCACAGGAGGCAGGGAAGGCAATGCTGCGGGCTCAAAGGTGGGGGTGTCGTGAGTCTGACTCAAGAAGATCAGTGGATGGAGGGTCGGCGATATTGAGACCTTGGGGGTGTCACGGCGGAGGGCGCCATTTATCTGCCAGCGTGCTATGGGGGTGTCACAGTAGTGGAGTGACTCAAGACAGACAGATAGATATACAGACAGAGACACACTTCTTCTGCTTCTTCTGAGCACCAGGTCTGAGCCGTTGAACTGAACTTATCCTTTGTGTGCTAGAGACAGACAGATAGATAGACAGAGACAGACAGAGACAGACAGACAGATAGATAGAGGGGATAGATAGAGGGGATAGATAGATAGATAGATAGATAGATAGATAGACAGACAGACAGACAGACAGACAGACAGATAGATAGATAGATAGATAGATAGAGGGATAGATAGATAGATAGGAGGGGATAGATAGATAGATAGATAGATAGAGAGATAGATAGATACATCCTTCCTACAGTCCCCACCCACCATCCCCACAGCCCCAGTCCCTAATGTACACTTGCTTTGGCAAAACTAATTTGTATTTGGTCCTGCCAATAAAGCTTATTTGATTTGATTTGATTTGATTTGATAGATAGATACATGGATAGATAGATAGATAGATAGAGGGATAGATAGATAGATAGAGGGATATATAGATAGATAGATAGATAGATAGATAGATAGATAGATAGATAGATAGATAGATAGATAGAGGGATAGATAGATAGAGAGATGGATAGATAGATAAATAGAGGGATAGATAGATTGATATTAGATAGAAAGATAGATAGAAGAAGGATTGATGTATGGATGGATGGATAGATAGAGGGATAGATAGAGGGATAGATAGATAGAGGGATATATAGATAGAGGGCTAGATAGATAGATAGATAGATAGAGGGATAGATAGATAGATAGAGGGATAGATAGATAGATAGATAGATAGATAGATAGATAGATAGATAGATAGATAGATTGATAGATAGAGGGATAGATAGATAGATAGATAGATAGATAGATAGATAGATAGATAGATAGATAGATAGAGGGATAGATAGATAGATAGATAGATAGATAGATAGATAGATAGATAGATAGATAGATAGATGATAGATAGATAGATAGAGGGATATATAGATAGATAGATAGATAGATAGATAGAGGGATAGATAGAGGGATAGATAGATAGATAGATAGATAGATAGAGGGATAGAGGGATATATAGATAGATAGATAGATAGATAGATAGATAGATAGAGGGATAGATAGATAGATAGATAGATAGATAGAGGGATATATAGATAGATGATAGATAGATAGATAGAGGGATATATAGATAGATAGATAGATAGATGATAGATAGATAGATAGATAGAGGGATATATAGATAGATAGATAGATAGATAGATAGATAGATAGAGGGATAGATAGAGGGATAGATAGATAGATAGATAGATAGATAGATAGATAGATAGAGGGATAGAGGGATATATAGATAGATGATAGATAGATAGATGATAGATAGATAGATAGATAGATAGATAGATAGAGGGATATATAGATAGATAGATAGATAGATGATATATAGATAGATAGAGGGATAGATAGATAGAGGGATATATAGATAGATAGATAGATAGATGATAGATAGATAGATAGATAGAGGGATAGATAGATAGATAGATAGATAGATAGAGGGATAGAGGGATATATAGATAGATGATAGATAGATAGATGATAGATAGATAGATAGATAGAGGGATAGATAGATAGATAGATAGATAGGTAGATAGATAGATAGATAGAGGGATAGATAGATAGATAGATAGATAGATAGGTAGATAGATAGACAGAGGGGATAGATAGATAGATAGATAGATAGATAGAGGGATAGATAGATAGATAGATAGATAGATAGATAGATAGATAGATAGATAGATAGATAGATAGATAGATAGATAGATAGATAGAGGGGATAGATAGATAGATAGATAGATAGATAGATAGATAGATAGATAGATATCAATGTAGTCTTTATAAAGGGGGAAAGGAAAGTAGGCTTCTTCTAGGCACATCTTCAGGATGAACAATATAATAAGGCCTTCTTCCGAGTGTTTTGCGGCCCCATACACATCAATGCTCGGCCAAATCTGCAGGGTCAGCTGGATTATATGTGTACGATGGCCTTTAGTCAGTAGCTGAATGTAACCTATAATTCTGTGAGGCCCGGTTAGTCTAGATTTGTTAATGCATACTTAATTGTGCATTAAGGCAGATGTATAATACATCAGAGCCGCCGAGCTTTAATGCGAGCTGCCTAATGAAACCTAATGTGCAGGTGAACTGTTTGGTATTTCAGTCTGAAAACATGTGTTACATTTTAACAGTCTGAAAAAAAATCACTTGACTTAGGCAAAGCTACTAAAAATATACATCTGATTGAAACAAAAGTTTCCAGCAATAACATTAAATGTCTGTGGAAACAAAAAAAAAAATCTGGAATGCAGAATACCTAAAACAAAGGCCACGTCTGGAATTCATAAGAGAAGCCGTGTTTTTTGCATTTCGCTTCATTTTATTCATCTTTTTTTTAAAGTCTAAAATTATTCAAGTCAATAGTTTGTGCTGACAATTTGTTATTTTCCATTTCAGTGACTTCTGTCTGCTTACATTAATGTGATACAGTGGAGCGTACCTAGCGAGCGGCACCGGCTGATATTAAAGGGAAGTTCGGAGATTTTTTGTTGAACTTCATAAATTTATAAAGCTGGTATCTTTTATGAATTATTTCCAATACTTGACTGCAGGAGCGATTTCTAAGGACCTAAAGGATCAGGGGCCAAAGATTCTAAGAATATGTCTCCCCATAACAAAAATCACCACTTTAAAGAGCATCTACATATACAGTGAGCACCAAACAAAAAAGTATGGAAAAACCCGAAATTATCTGTTTATGGCTGGCTGCATGTGGGCGGAGACCTGAACTGCCCAATCAGTGACTTCCATTAAGGTTCAGATCAAGTCCGGGTCCCGAACCGAACTTTATCTAAAGTCCAGCCGAACCCACCGAACTGAACTTCAACAGGTCCTCTCATCTCTAATAATGACCCCAATACTTCAAAAATTGTGTAATTACTATAACTAACCATTTCTAAAAAATAGTATGCAGATGGTGAGCCTAATAAAGTGTGTCTCGAAAAATAGTGTCGCATAGAGAGTATTAATTACCCCACTGTGCAACCAAGAAAGCAATTAAGCCCCATAAGCTTCTTTGAAAGTTACAATCTCCTAAGTGCTCCTTCAAGCAATAAATACCCATAATAAAGTTGCAATGATCCCAAAAAATACCAAAATTGACCTCTTAAAAAGTAATAGTGCCTTAGAGTGCCCTAATCAAAAGTAATTATGCCCCTATTTTAAAAAAATAACATCCTCTGAGTGCCTCAAAGCTCACTCAGTCTGTGCCTGAAGCTCACAACGTGCAGTCATGTTCTATGGCTGATCGCTGTGACTTCAGATGAAGCAGACCTGGAATCCTCATGGGATCTTATGTGGATTATGTCAGACCTTCAAAAGTATTTTGGGGGTTAATAAAGTGGTGAAAGAGGGAAAAAAAAATTTCTACTTTATTTCAAAAAAGGATTTTTTGTGTTTTTGTTTATTTATTTTCACTTACAGATTAGTAATGGGAGGAGTCTCATAGACACCTCCCATTACTAATATAGTGTTTAGTGGCAGCTGTGAGCTGCAATTAACCCCTTATTACCCTTATAGCCCCTTATTACCCAGATAGCGATAATGAGTAGCCAAGGAAGGGGAATGTGCTGCTGTGATTGCAGGTACAGCCTCTCCAGAGACTCAGTAAGAATGAAGCACTTGCTCCAATTCCCCTATCCTTTCTACCATCATTGTTTCGCCCAGTATTCTGGTATATGGGGACTGGCATCCAGCCAAATGTATGGGATCAATTCCAGGACGGAACCTTTTTTTTTAAAAAAAATCCGGTTAGATCTCCCGGTCCTGGTTTTCTGCAAGTCTGCCCCATCAATACTCCCTTTATAAAGAATGATGGCTAAAAGTTCCTTATATGCAGAGCTCTTTATATATAGTATGATGTCACCGCTGCCCCTATATATATATATATATTATGAGGATCCCACAGCTCTCCATATACATTATGAAAGTCCGCACATCATCCTATATAACATAAAGGACCACACAGCCCCCTTTTTTAGTATGATGGTCACAAACTCTCTGTATGTACAGTATTGGGGCAGCCAAGCCACCCTGCACAGTGTGATGGCTCCACAATCTTTTATATATGGTATGTCTCCACAGTCCCCCTATATATAGTAAGATAGCCTCACAGCCCCCTACATACATTATGGCCCCCTACATACATTAGGAGGATGGTGTCCCTTTAGCCACCTATATATAGTATGATGTCCACAAAGTTTTCCATAAATATTGTATTTTATCCTCCACAGTTCCCTATATACATTATGATGTCCCCAAATACCTTTATATACATGGTATTTGTCCTGACAGCTCCCCTATGTATAGTATGATTTCACCATAGCTCCCCTATATAATGTATGATGTCCCTACAACTTCCCTATATACAGTATGATAACACCAGAACCCCCTATATATAGTATTATGGCCCCCACAATGCGATAACTTAAAAACAACAAAGATTATACTCACCCTATCCTGATACACATCATTGCCGCCTCTGTCTTCTCTTCTACCTTCTACAGTGGGCCTGCAGAAGTGGTATGATGCAATGGGGACACTGACGTCTTGTAAGCTGCAGGCCTACAGAAGGCTGCAGCCTATGAAATGAACACTGATAAGTCAAGGAATCTGTGGATCTCTGCTTTGTCTTAGGATTGAACAAGCTTGAAGGGTTAATGCCACACTGCCGTGATAAAGATGAATGAATAATCTTCAGTATGTGACTTTATTCACATCTCTACAGATGTGCAGTGAGACTTTAACCCTTTCAACTCATACATTGAAATATTTACAGTACTGGGTGTAGCACTGGTGTCCCTTCACCCCTTGTTCCTTTCCCCACTCACTCACCACCATGTCTGGCTCTCTCCACGCTACCCGGCGTCCCCGCAGTGCTCCACATGGGCGCTTCCTGCTTCACCCTCCTGGGCCGGAGGTGCTCCTAGGGCATGAGCATGCACCGCTGCCCTTCTCTTAAACGGCCAGGTGTCACTCACAGGAAGTGCCTCTCAGGCTATCGCTGAGAGGCACTAGGTACCTAAGACACTCTCCCATTAGGGGAGGAACTGATCAACACCCTTGTTTAGTTAGTTAGTGGTTTTGATCCAGCTAGTTGTCAGGTTTCCTTGTCTTTCCTGTCCTGTCTTGTCCTATCTATACTTGGTTCCTGTCTGTTCAACCCTGTTGGCACCATGTGCCAGTCTGTCTTGTCTTGCCTGTATCTGGTTCCGGTCTGTCTGCCCTGTTGGCACCTGGTGCCAGTCCGTCATGTCCTGCCTGTAGTTGGTTCCTGTCCATCCTGCCCTGTTGGCTCTAGTGATTCTGCCTGTCCGTCCTGGTCATGCCACCTGCCTCAGCCACTCCGGTGATCCCAGCCTTGCTAGTGACTCTGCCTGTCTGTCCTGGCCATGCCATCTGCCTCAGCTACTCCGGTGGTCCCAGCCTTGCTAGTGACTCTGCCTGTCTATCCTGGCCGTGCCATCTGCGTCAGCTACTCCGGTGGTCCCAGCCTTGCTAGTAACTCTGCATGTCCATCCTGCCTGTGCTGTCTGCCTCAGCTACCCTGGTGCTCCCTGTATTCACTAGAGACTCAGTCTGTCTGCATCTGCGCCCTGGGGGTCAGCTGCCACAGTCACTGTCTCTGCCCTTTGAGTAGCACCTGGTGTCTACCTCGCAGTGGGCACTATGTCAAGCCCCTCCCACTAAGAGGTAAGCCTGGGGACCCCTGTGGTCCAGTGGGTCCACTTCACCTCACTGCTTTACTACCTTCGGTGGCGAGCGTTACACTGGGGCTACAGCAGCTGTGTTATACCGGTGATTATGTCTCATACAACCCCTCCAGGTGAGCATAACTTTTATCTCGAGGACTCACCCTTCTCACAGTAAAAATCTATTGGCGCAATTTCCTTCTTTTATCTTTCATGGGATTGAACATAATCGGTATCATCTGGACACTGATATAGGTCAATGTGGAAGTTACTAGAGATTGGGGGGTTTGGGAAAGAATTTTGGGGCCAGAGCCACATATCTGTGATGCTAGAGACTTTCCACCTTGACAGAGGTAAATGAGGGCAATAATGAGGGCAATAATACATTAATTCAGCTTCTTTTCCCCTACCCTGCAATCATTAAAGGGAACCTATCATGTGGAAAAATGCTATTAACCTGTAGATATGGGGTTAGTCTGCCAGGAGGAAATTAACTTTATTACTCCCGGTAGTGCGCCGGTTTCAGTCACAGGGCAATCATCTCTCTGTTTATAGAGAGCGGCAGCTGTAGCCATGCCCCCCACAATAACATCATTACACCCGGCTGTCAGTCAGGGTGAGGGTGTGGCTGCAGCCGCCACTCTCCATATACAGAGCTGTAACTGAACTCCCGCTGGCGCCACCTCCATGACTGAAGCACAAATGTACCGCCCCACGCTCGGCTGCAGCCGAGCCTCTCAGGTCCGAGCTCGTTTGGTGGGTTGCTCGAGCGCCTCCGGACCCGGGGGTTACGTCGCTCTGCAAGGGGTTGCTGGCGATCTCGATGGGGGTGGTTAGGTAGGTGTATGGCCGGAGCCGTGTTTTGAGTTCATGACGCCACCCAAGGGATGTGGTGAAGGTGTAGACACCACCGCTGCAGTTACGGGGGCACCCGGGGGAGATGGTCGAGCAGCAAGATGTTAACCCCTCCATTGGCAGGGATGGTGGCCCTGGGACCAATTTGGGGAAGTGGTAGTTGGGCAGTGCAGGGCGGTGCACGGCCAGATGGCACTGTTGTACTCACGATTATAGACACACGCCTCTGTAACCAAAGTTGATGGTGGTTGGTGCCCGCAGCCGGCTGCGTCTTGTCCCCCACCGGGGTTGGTGGTCTTGGCCTTTCTCCTGCACCTTTTTATGTTCATGTTGACTGCCTATTAGAGATGAGCGAGCATGCTTGTTACTACTCGGTACTCGCACGAGTATCACTGTACTCGGTCTACTCGGCGGGGACCGAGTAATCTCGCGATACTCGTGCTGTACTCGTGGTCTTCATCCCTGCATGTTGGCGCTCTTTTGAGAGCCAGCCCTCATGCAGGGATTGGCTGGCAGACCACTGCAATGCCACAGCCCTGTTAGTTGTGGAATTGCAGTGATTGGCCGGCCCGCACAGCGTGACCGAGCCTTTATACCGGCAGGCGCGCTGTGCTCTGCTCACAGCTATCCAGACAGTCAGTGCAGGGAGAGTGTCGCTGCTTCAGGGAAAGGTTTGCGGCCCTTTATAGCTATTTCCGTAGCAGGGCTGCAAACAGTGTGACCAAAAGTCCTTCTCAGGACTATTCTAGTTGTATACAGGCAGGCAGGGTATAGCCAGGTCGGAGTACAGTAGCAGAGTCCTTCTCAGGACTATTGTTGCTGTATACAGGCAGGGTATAGCCAGGTTGGAATACAGGCTAGTGACCAAAAGAGTCCTTGTCAGGACTATTGTAGCAGTATACAGGCAGGCAGGCAGGGTATATAGCCATTCCTAGTGGTGACCGTATACCAGCCTTCATCATATCTGTGGCTGGTGTACACAGTCTAAAACAGTCCTGATAGTGTCAGACTTCTCAGCAATTGTCGCTCCTAAAACCTGTGTTAGGTTCTTAGTGCGTCCGTGCTTGCATTTAAAAACCGCACGTGTGTGCCTGTCGGTGGCAGCGTACAGGTGCACTTGTGTGCGTTTTTACAAAAATATTATATAACGCACAAGTGTAGTGTATAATACACGTCAGTCAGCAGTGGCTGATAGTGTCAGAGTTCTTAATTTTTGCTCCTAAAACCTGTGTTAGGTTCTTATTGCGTCCGTGCTTGCATTTAAAAACCGCACGTGTGTGCCTGTCGGTGGCAGCGTACAGGTGCACTTGTGTGCGTTTTTACCAAACTATTATATAACGCACAAGTGTAGTGTATAATACACGTCAGTCAGCAGTGGCTGATAGTGTCAGAGTTCTTAATTTTTGCTCCTAAAACCTGTGTTAGGTTCTTAGTGCGTCCGTGCTTGCATTTAAAAAACGCACGTGTGTGCCTGTCGGTGGCAGCGTACAGGTGCACTTGTGTGCGATTTTCACAAACTATTATATAACGCACAAGTCTAGTGTATAATACACGTCAGTCAGCAGTGTCTGATAGTGTCAGACTTCTCAGTAATTGTCGCTCCTAAAAACCTGTTAGGTTCTTATTGCGTCCGTGCTTGCATTTAAAAACCGCACGTGTGTGGCAGTCGGTGGCAGCGTCAGGCTCCATATTGTCCCTGGATAGAGACGTGCATTATGGCCTGTAAACATGAAGTGCCCATTGTAAGTTAGTGGGTCTATTGTAGTATAGCCCTTAGGCAGGGCAGCCAAAAATTGGGAGGCTCCACATTGTCCCTGGATAGAGACGTGCATGAGGGCCTCAAAACATTGTTCCCATTGCAAAGGAGCGGGTCTCCTGTCGTTGTAATGCCCATTCTGAAAGAATGGGCGAAAAATTTTACCACTGGGGGTATACCTGAAACAACTGCTTAACTATTGTAACGGTCATCATGATGGCGCATGAGGAGAAGGAGGAGCAGTCCAGCGATTAGCCAAAGTCCAGAATTGTGTTACCATGGGTGAGTGGAGGTACATGGCAAATTCACGTTACAAACTTTAAATTCCACTGTCATTTGCTGGTGGTGTGGTGAAGTCTGGCCCAATCCAACCCTTGTTCATCTTGATCAGAGTCAGCCTGTCAGCATTTACAGTTGACAGGCGGGTGCGTTTATCTGTAATGATTCCACCTGCGGCACTAAAAACACGCTCTGACAAAACGCTAGCGGCAGGGCAGGCCAGGACTTCCAAGGCGTAGAGAGCCAATTCATGCCACGTGTCCAGCTTGGATACCCATTAATTGTAAGGCACAGAGGAATGTCGGAGTACAGTTGTTTGATCTGCAAGGTACTCCTTGAGCATCTGGGCAAACTTAGGATTTCTTATGGCACTACCCCTCACCTCAGGGGCTGTGGTATGTGAGGGGCTGAGAAAACTGTCCCACATCTTAAAGACTGTTCCCCTACCTCTGGCGGATTGGACTTGTGCCCCTCTCGGCTGTACGCCATGGTTGTCCACTGATTCCTGACCTATGCCGCTAGCGTTTTGTGAGGGGAATGCTTTGCCTACTTCCGTGACTATGGCCTTCCGGAACTGCTGCATTTTGGTTGACCTCTCCGCCTCGGGAATAAGAGACATAAATTTCTCCTTTTAGCGTGGGTCTAACAGTGTTACCAACCAGTAATGATTGTCGGCCAAGATGTTCTTAACGCGAGGGTCACGAGACAGGCAGCTTGCCATAAAGTCAGCCATGTGTGCCAGACTCTTAACAGCCATCACTTCAGTATCCTGACCAACACGATGACTGAACATGCTGTCCTCCTCCTCCTCATCATCTACCCGGTCCTCTGGCCAGCCACGCTGAACCGAGGATATGACTGCATGTCATATCCTCAATTTGGCCAGAGAGTTGCTCCATGTCTTCATCCTCCTCCTCGTCATAGTCCTTCACTGCACGTTGTGATGAGACGAGGCTGGGCTGTGTGTTATCACCCACACCCACTACTGTTTCTTGCTCAAACTCATCGCGCTCCGCCTGCAATGCATCATGGTTGTTTTTTGAGCAGAGACCATTTTAGAAGGCAGAGAAGCGGTATGGTGACGCTAATAATGTCGTCATCGCCGCTCACCATCTTGGTGGAGTCCTCAAAGTTTTGGCGGATGGTACATAGGTCGGACATCCATCTCCACTCCTCAGGTGTTATGTGTGGAGTTTGACCCATTTCCCGACGGCTTAGGTGATGCAGGTACTCAACAACTGCCCTCTTCTGCTCACATATCCTGACCAACTTGTGCAGAGTTGAATTCCAACGCGTGGGGACATCACACAGCAGTCTGTGAGCCGGAAGATGCAAACGGCGCTGAAAGCCGGCCACGGCCGGCTGAAGCAGTAGGTGATTTTCGAAAATGTGCAGACAGGCGGCGAACTTTTACCAGCAGATCAGACAGCTCTGGGTATGACTTTAGAAACCGCTGAACCACGAGGTTGAGCACATGGGCCACGTATGGAACATGTGTCAGCTGGCCTCGTCTCAAAGCCGCCACCAGGTTCCGGCCATTGTCACACACGACCTTTCCTGGCTTTAGGTTCAGAGTTGTGAGCCAGTGATCTGCCTGCTGTTTCAGAGCTGTCCACACCTCTTCTGCATTGTGGGGTTTGTCACCTATGCAGATTAGCTTCAGCACTGCCTGTTGCCGCTTCGCCGAGGCAGTGCTGCAGTGCTTCTGTGTCGCCCTGGACAAGCCAGGGGCCACAGAGCACAACACTTAAACACCCCACACTCCCTGCAGGCATATCATAGTCAAAACACAAAATCCTTGTTGCCTTCCCCAGGGGCTGTTGTCCACACCAGGGTGTGGAGCCAGGCGGTTGGTCTCCACCCACCAAGGAGGAGGGAAAACACAGGCAGTGAGAGTTAAGCTAAGGAAGTGGAAGGAGGAAAGTAGTAGAGAGGAGAAAAGTGACAGCAAAGAGCCTGAAGTTGGTCCGGGTGTGTGGCCCGGACAGGACAGCAAGGTTGGCAGGATGTGGTGACCGTCTGCAGTGGAGGCCGATTGGAGTCTGCCGTAAGGACCGTGGACGGGTGGTGACCCGGCCGTACCGGACCGGTATACAAAGAGAAGCCAGCACCATTGGCAGAGGACTTTCGGATCCCGGCAAGGCTTGGTGTCGCCGTGAATTTGCCAAATCCGTTAGTGAAGGGGACCTCAGGGTTTCCAAACTGTCAAGTCCCGATAGAAGGCAACCGTCCAACCGTGAAGGGGAGACACCGCCACCGCCAAGGGCAACCGTCTCCCAGGGCCAGCGCCTGTGGGCAAAAGGGGCTCCTCCGGCCCATATCCAGGTCGGGGAGCGGGTTACCGGTGGGAAACCATCACTACCAACACTGAACTTAGGTGCAGGGAGAGACAGTCACCACTAACCTGCAGGGAGGAACAACCGCAGCCGTCCGAGGGACCCGTCCATCCAGCCACTTGTTTTACCGTGAACTGTGTCATCATCATTGGGCTGAGTGAGTACCTCCGTGCCGTGCGGCACAGCGCTGACCCTGCGACCCTGCACCTCATCAGGCCCCGCAACCCGCCTGTCATCCATCTCTACCCCATCACCGGGCCCCGGGACAACCAACCCCCCTACCCACGGAGGGGAGAAATAACAACAAAGCTGCTCCCTGTCACAGGCTCCCGAAATCCCCGTCCAGAGCAGCGGTGGTGTCCACACAATCACCACAACCGTGGGTGGCGTCACGGACAATATCCCCAAAACCCAAACCACCCCTTTTCACTCACGGGCGAGTAGCGCCGCTCGAGTGCCCGGGATCCGGCCATCGCTCGAGCCAACGAGCAGCAGCAGCCGTAGAGCAGCGGCAGCCGGACCCGAGCAGTGGGAGAGCGCACCGTCCCCTCCTCCGCCCGCGACACTTCCAGCTTGGGACTGGTGTGGAGGGTAAAGTGGATCAGGATGCGCAGGAGGAGGAGGAGGCTGAGGAGCATGACATTCCGGAGCTGTAGAGTGTGGGTGAAACCCTGACTGAGGTAGGGCCTGCAAAACTTGGTGTGTGAAGGACGTGTTCCGTCCCTCGCTCAGACTGGGTCCCAGCTTCCACAATATTAACCCAGTGTGACGTCAACGAGATGTAGCGGCCTTGCCCACATGCACTTGTCCACGTGTCTGTGGTTAGGTGGACTTTGGCTGAAACAGCGTTGTTCAGGGCACGTGTGATGTTTTGTGACACGTGGTTAATGGTTATGCAATGCGGGGACGGCACACCGGGAGAAATAGTGGCGGCTGGGGACCGAGTAACGTGGGACAGCTGCCACCATCAGGTCGCGGAATGCTTCTGTCTCAACCAGCCTAAAAGGCAACATTTCCAGCGCAAGCAGTCGCGAAAAGTTAGCATTTAGAAGTGTGGCATGTGGGGCGTTGGCAGTGTATTTGCACCTGCGTTCAAAGGTTTGCTGAATGGATAACTGAACGCTGCGCTGGGACAAGGACGTGCTTGATGATGGTGTTATTTCTGCGTGGGTAACTGCAGGTGCAGGGCCGGAGGAGGCTTGTTCGCAGGCAGCATGGACAGGGGATTGGCTCGCATGCACAACCAGCGAAGACGTAGCAGTGACATCAGCAAGCACTGCTCCTCGACTCTGTTGTACTTCCCACAAAGTCGGGTGCTTGGCTGACATGTGCCTGATCATGCTGGTGGTGGTCAGGCTGCTAGTTTTGGTACCCCTGCTGATGCTGGCATGGCAGGTGTTGCAAATGGCCTTTTTAGAATCATCTGGAGCCAACTTAAAAAACTGCCAGTGTCAGAGTTCCTGGTTTTCCAGTTTTCTTTTGAAAGAGCTTGCCCTTTGTTAACATGGAGTTTTCTGTTCTGTTGCCCTACTTCCTGTCCATCTGTTTAAAAGCCGCCCCTAAAGCTTAGTCCAGTGCCTGAGTATACTGCTTCCTGTGTGCTCATGCCCTGCTGCTTTTGGTTCCTGATTGTTATTCGGATCCTCTTGGAAAACAACCGACACCGACTCTGGACTTCATCTGGTATCATCTAGCTGTGCCCGGACTCCGTTTGCCGTCTTTGGTCGGCACTTCTGCCCGGTTCCTTCCGTTTAATACCACTCTGGACTCACATCACGTACGGACATTTTTGGACTTACCTATTGCCCTTTTGTGTCCCGGCTGCTGCGCATTTAGGCCTTCTGGGGTGATTGCCAGACAGTCCCTGTATAGGGGTTCGCTCTTGGTGGTCTCACTGGGGGAGTCCGGTGAGCGGTCCCGTGAATTCCCTTTCGCTCCGTCCCTGGAAGGTATTTCCTGTATTTATGTTCTACTGTGTTTTTGTTCCCTTTATGTACATATTTGCTGGTTGCATATTATAAACGTCTTGCACCAAGAACTCGTCTCTGGTTGTCATTGCCCTAACGCAATCGAAATCCTCAATACATACAATAGTATTACAGCCAGACTCGGGAAGACCTAACATTTGTACAGGCACCTTGTGTCTTGTTGTTCCGGGGAACAGTTGCCTGACGTCTGCCTGGGGCCACCACTCTGCTTCTTACTGCCTGTTGGGATGCTACGCCTCCCTCCCCCTGTGCACTGCTGTCCTCGCTCTGCATATCCTCCTGCCAGGTTGGGTCAGTTACTGGATCATCCACCACGTCGTATTCCTCTTCTGCACCCTGCTCCTCCTCCTGACTTCCTGACAATTGTGTCTCATCATCGTCCACCCCTTGTTGAGACACGTTGCCAACTTCGTGAGAACGTGGCTGCTCAAATATTTGGGCATCTGTACATACAATCTCGTCATGGCCCACTTCAACAGGAGCTGGCGAGAGGCCAGAATGTGTGAATGGAAACGTGAACGAACAGCTCTTCCGAGTGTCCAAGTGTGGGATCAGTAATGTCCGTGGACGTGTACTCGGCCTGGTGGTAGGAAGGAGGATCAGGTTCTGAAATGTGCGGTGCAGTATCACGGCTACTGACACTTGACCGTGTGGAAGACAGAGTGTTTGTGGTGGTGCCAATATGACTGGAAGCATTATCCGCTATCCAACTAACAACCTGTTGACACTGGTCTTGGTTCAAGAGCGGTGTTCTGCTGCGGTCCCCAAGAATTTGGTACAGGACGTGCGAGCGAGTAGATGTGGCCCTTTGTTGTGGCGAAATTAGAGCTTGCACACAACCTTGGTCTCTGCCTGCACCACCATCACGTCCACTTCCTTGTTCGTTGACAACGCCCTTGCGCATTTTGCAATGCTGTGCTGATGTGTATTCACTAGACTTGTGCGTTATATCCAAGTTTTTGCAAAACTCACACAAATGCAGCGGAAAGCTGCCACCAACAGGCACACACGTGCGGTTTTTAAATGCAAGCATGGAGGCACTAAGAACCTAACAGGTCTCTATCCAGGGACAACGTGGAGCCTCCCAATTTTTGGCTGCCCTGCCTAAGGGCTATACTACAATAGACCCACTTCCTTCCAATGGGCACTTCAGGTTAACAGGCCCTCATGCACGTCTCTATCCAGGGACAACGTGGAGCCTCCCAATTTTTGGCTGCCCTGCCAAAGGGCTATACTACAAAAGACCCACTTCCTTCCAATGGGCACTTCAGGTTTACAGGCCCTCATGCACGTCTCTATCCAGGGACAATGTGGAGCCTCCCATTTTTTGGCTGCCCTGCCTAAGGGCTATACTACAAAAGACCCACTTCCTTCCAATGGGCACTTCAGGTTTACAGGCCCTCATGCACGTCTCTATCCAGGGACAACGTGGAGCCTCCCAATTTTTGGCTGCCCTGCCTAAGGGCTATACTACAAAAGACCCACTTCCTTCCAATGGGCACTTCAGGTTTACAGGCCCTCATGCACGTCTCTATCCAGGGACAACGTGGAGCCTCCCAATTTTTGGCTGCCCTGCCAAAGGGCTATACTACAAAAGACCCACTTCCTTCCAATGGGCACTTCAGGTTTACAGGCCCTCATGCACGTCTCTATCCAGGGACAACGTGGAGCCTCCCAATTTTTGGCTGCCCTGCCTAAGGGCTATACTACAAAAGACCCACTTCCTTCCAATGGGCACTTCAGGTTTACAGGCCCTCATGCACGTCTGTATGCAGGGTCATTGGTGAACCTCAAAATTTTGGACTGCCCTGGCAAAGGAAAATACTACAAAGACTCAGTTCCTCAAAATGGGCACATTAGACTCAGAGGCCTTTATGTACGTCTCTTCTCAGGGACATCGGAGTGCCACACAATGTTTTACGTAAAATCTTTCATGTATTAATCTCAAAAAGTAACATACATTAGCTCTATCTCACTATTGGGTATGTGCCCTTAACATTTCCGCCATGAAAATTCATTTTGGTGTCATTTTTGAAGGTTTTCTGGTGAGTCCGTAAAAATGGCGTAAAACGCGGACAAAATTGTTCACAGCTGTGACTTTTGAGTGATAAATGCTTCAAGGGGTCTTCCCCATGCTGTTGCCATGTCATTTGAGCACTCTTCTGAGACTTTTGTGCCATTTTTAGGGTTTCTACATGCTGCCGGTGGTCATTTCACAAAAATACTCGGGTCTCCCATAGGATAACATTGGGCTCGTTGCTCGGGCCGAGTACACGAGTATCTTGGGAGGCTCGGCCCGAGCTTCGAGCACCCGAGCTTTTTAGTACTCGCTCATCACTACTGCCTATGCCTCAGCAACAGGAGTCTGCTTCCCGGCTGTATATGTGTTGGTGGAGTCCGTTTGCCCGCAGGCGCTGGCCCGTGGGATCTCTCTGCCTGTGCGGTGGCTTTCTATCCCCCTCGGTGGGCTGTTGCCTTCTTTCAGGACTTGGGATGGGAATGGACAGTCAGTTGAGATGGGAATGGACCTAAAGTCCAGACCTCAATCAGTAAATTCGACGTGGTTCAGTGGCTTCTGGGCCTCGTTCTGGGTCTGAGTAACCCCCTGGTGCTCCGGTTTCCAGTAGGTTCCCCGGTTCGGTACTGGCAGGCCACTACCCTGTCCCAGTCCCTTACGGTTCCACCTGGCCGTCTTCCCGGCTCCTGCAGGCAAGGCCACCGCCTGCCTCCTAGCCAAGGTGTGCGGGCTACAACCCTCACACCTGTCAGTTTCCACTGCAGACCTGGGCACAGGTCTGCCGTACTCTCCTCTCAACTTGAACTTCAACTACTCACTCCACTTGACTGACTACTCAACTGACTGTTTCTCCTGCCTCAGGCCCTCTGGACTCCTCGGTGGGTGTGATCAACCACCTGGCTCCGCCCCCTGGTGTGTCCATTAAGCTCTCAGGGAGGTGACTAGGTTTTAAAAGGTTGGCTGCTGTTACCTTTTTAGGGAGACAGGTGTTTGTGCAAGGGTCTGTCTGTGACTACATGGCTAGTCCAGGGCACCACAGAAACACTGCCGCGAGGATTAAACTTAATTTCTTCCCAAGAGCGGGATTCAATGTGTAGGAGCTGGGCAGGGTCAGAACTCTATTAACCTGCAGATTAACCCCATATCTGCAAGTTAATAGCATTTTCCCAGGTGACTAATTCTCCTTAAGTGGCTTTTGTACTCTCAGGTAGCATAGATAATGGGATTTGGACAATGACAAAAATAATATTTGCTGGAAAGTGAGGTAAAGGCAGTCCCTGCACCTATAATGCTGGTAGAATGCTGCTGATGTGTTACCGTCCACTAAAAAAGAATGAATAGTAAAAAGCAGAGCAGAAAAATGTAGACAGCTGCTGGACATAATAGAATGGTGTGCATCAAAAGCAACTTTTCGTTAAAAAAAAGCGGATGAGAGCAGCAGGACCTTACTTTTCTTTTTCTTTTATTTTTTTGAGAAATGACAAGTGAGATTTAAAGAAATTATTTTGGACTTCATGATTTTTCTGAATAGTTTATAAGATTTTGCCGCTCCAAACATAAATGCTAATGCCCTAATATTCTAGTAAGTATATGTCATTAAATGCTTTATCTGAAGCTTTCACAGCACTTTATGCTTATCCCACAGTGACATAAAAAACATCTATGGGCAAAAACTGCAGTATAATAAGTATAAGGCGATCTCATGGTCCATTTTGAGTACAGTTCTAGGAGACTCAGTAGGAATCTATGCCATTACTGTACGTTATCAATAATATCTAAAAGGACATCAGGTTCTCTCACTGAAGAGTCCTGCTGAGCTAGTGGTAAAGCATTTATTCCCCCGCTGGCAAGAGTCAATTTAAAGCACACCAATCACCAGGATTTTCCTATATAACCTAAACCAGTGCTATACAGGCACTATCAGGCTGATTCTATACATACCTGTAGTTATGAGATGTATAAGTTTTGAAACACAAGCAAGTAAAGTTTGTGAAATTAACAGCTTTTTGATTGTCAGCAGCTGAAGATCAGCTAATAGCTGGGGTGGGTATTCATAGTTATTCCCGCCCCCCTGCCTGTTGTTCCTCCCCCATCTGATATTTTTGCTCATAACATTATAGAAGAGTTTCACTATGGTTAAGGCTAGAAGGACCAGTGCTGATGTCATACCCATATGACCAGAAGAGGCGGTGCCTCAGCCAACATAGCTGATACCAGGAAGCAACATTATTTTTCTATTGGCTGAGGCCCTTTCTGGTCACATGGGTATGACATCATCACAGGTCCTTATAACCACTACCATTAGTAAAATGCTTCTATAATAGAATTAGCATAAATAAAAGAAAGGGGGAGGAACAACAGGCAGGAGGGACGGGAATCACTATGAATAACCCACCCCAGCTATCAGCTGCTGCCAATCAAAAAGCCGCTCATTTTGCAAACTTTAATTGCTTGTGTTTATAAAACTATACATCAATCTCACAACTAAAGTTATGTATAGAATCAGCCTCATAGTGCCAGTATAGCACTAGCTTTAGGTTATATAGGAAGATCCTGGTGGTTGGTGCGCTTTAATAATGGTGTAAAGAATAAAGCGGGCTTTACATGCTACGATATTTCTTGCAATTGCTAGCGATATCGTACGCAAAAGCACCCGCCCCCGTCGTTCATGCGATATCGTGTGATCGCTGCTGGAGCGAATATTATCGCTACGGCAGCATCACATGCACTTACCTGGTCGGCGGCGTTGCTGTGACTGCCGAACAATCCCTCCCTCAAGGGGGAGGTGCGTTTGGCGTCACGGCGACGTCACCGCGACGTTACTAAGCGGCCGGCCAATCAAAGCGGAGGTGCGGAGATGAGCGGGACAATCATCCCGCCCACCTCCTTCCTTCCTCATTGCGGGCGGGACGCAGATAAGGTGAGGTTCCTCGCTCCTACGGTGTCACATACAGCGATGTGTGCTGCCGCAGGAATGTGGAACAACATCTATAAACAACTGTTAACAATTTTTGGTTTTAGGACGACCTCTCCATGGTGAACGATTTTTACCACTTTGGAGGACATTTAAGGTCGCTGGTAAGTGTTACACGCTGCGATACCGTTAATGACGCCGGATGTGCGTCACTAACGACGTGACCCCGACGATAAAACATTAATGATATCGTAGCGTGTAACGCCCCCTTAAGTGTGCTTAATCTAATAAATAAGTCCTAGTAGTTTCTTCACTTATATCTTTACTGCCTAATGGTTATTGATCCGGCTTCATTTCCACAAAGTTTTTTATATGGGATTTTTTTCTGTAGAGTAATCTGTAAGAAGCTAAGATAAACTACAGATCACCTAAGTAAACCAATCTAAGTGCATCTGTGTCATCCAGGGAATGGGGTACTCGGTCCCGGGCAGTGTATAACTTTGGTGGCCGTTGCCCGGTTCCGTGCACTGGGGGCTTTTTTAATGGGGAGTATTTACAGGGGAGATTAAAGTCATTGGTGTGAAACCACCTGCGGGCTGCGGTTAAGATGGTGGAACCGCCGCTGCTGAGTTGGTTATCCCTAGGGCTGGTGGTAATGGCAGCTGTGGTGGTAGGCCCTTCGCAGGTAGGGCTGAGCCCCGGGAGATGTATAGTGGAGAAGTTCACCGAAGAAGGGAGGCCACACCATGGGTTGTAAATCTTTACTCACAGTTGGGCCCTTAGACGGCTGGTCCAGGTCCCTGTACCAGTTCCAGTTTGATGACTCGGTTGCTCTGTCCCCGGCACCCTCACTGTGGTTGGGTCCCTTTAGCTTGGAGCTGGTTTGGAGCCTGACTGTCTTTTGGCAGTCTCCTCTTCTGTACAGCTGGCAGTGTGGAACCTGTAGGGCCGGTCCGTGTTCCGAACCCTGATCCGCCCGTTACTGCTGATGCCCCCGGATCTGTGGGTCAGTGAGGTCCTTGAAGGTCCCCTCACTGTGCAGGTATTTGCCAGGCTGCGTGAAGCTGATGCCTGACATAGGGCCCTGTGCCCCATCTGTGCTCTGGTCCCAGCAGTTCTCGGGTGTACCTACCACGGCACCCACTCTCCTGTGCCACCGGGTCACCATTACACGATCCAGCTTTAGGCACATCTCTCCACTCTCCTTCGCTCTCCTCTGCTTGACTGACTGTCCACTCTCACCAGGCTGTCTAGTCCCCTGGACTGGCCTTGCTCAAGGTTGCCATCCCTTTGGTGTCTGACTAGCCAATTACCCCTGGTGGGGAGAGGAAACTGGGATTTTGGTGTGTGCAGATGTCGCGGGCGGAGGAGGGGACGCCGCGCTCTCCCACTGCTCGGGTCCGGCTGCCGCTGCTGCCGCGGCCTGCTGCTGCTCGGTGGCTCGAGCGATGGGCCGGATCCCGGGGACTCTAGCAGCGCTCCTTGCCCGTGAGTGAAAGGGGTTTGGTTGTGGGGATTGTTTTTTGACGCCACCCACGGTTGTGGTGATTAGGTGGACACCACCGCTGCTCTGGCTGGGGATCCCGGGAGTGGTGGTATGGAGCAGCCAGTTGTTGATTTGTCCCTCCGTGGGTAGGGGATTGGTGGTCCCGGGGCCCAGTGATGGGGTTGGGATGGTGGGCAGGCGGGTTATGGGGCCTGTGGAGGTGCAGGGGCGCAGGGGCAGCGCGGTGCCGCACGTCACGGAGGTACTCATTCAGCCAGTAAACACGACACAGTTCTCGGTAAACAAACGGCTGGTTGGACGGGTCCCTCGGACGGTTGCGGTGCTCATGTTCCCTGCAGTTGACGGTGACGGTCTCTTCCCTGCACCTATGTGTAGTCTGTTGGTAGCGATGGATTCCCACCGGTAACCCGCTCCCCAGCCTGGATATGGGCCGGAGGAGCCCCACTCTTGCCCGCAGGCGCTGGCCCTGGGAAACTGGTGCCTTGGCGGTGGCGGTGTCTCCCCTTCACGGTTGGACTGTTGCCTTCAAACAGGACTTGGTTGTTGAGAGACAGTCGTCCCCTTCACTGACGGATTTGGCAAATTATGGCGACTCCTAGCCTTGCCGGGATCCGAAAGGCCCCTGCCCTGGTGCTGACTGTTCTTTGTATACCGCTCCGGTACCGCCGGGTCACCACCCGTCCACGGTCCTTTCGGCAACCTCCGAGCAATCTCTCCTGCAGACGGTCACCGCCGTCTGCCAACCTTGCTATCTCAGTCCGGGGCACACACCCGGACCAACTTCAGGCTTCTTGCTTTCACTTTCTTCACTTTCTCTACTTTTCCTCCTTCCACTTCACTGTTTACTCCTCACACTTTCAACTCTCAAGCTAATCTGCCTGGTTTTCCCGCCTCCAGGGCTGTGAACTCCTTGGTGGGCGGAGCCAACTACCTGGCCCACCCCCTGGTGTGGACACCAGCCCCTGGAGGAAGGCAACAAGGATTTTAGTTTTGACCTCGGTGTACCTGCAGGGAATGTGGGGTGCATGTGGTGTTATGACCTGTGACCCCTGGCTTGCCCAGGGCGTCACATTCCCCCTTAGCAAAACGCAGACCGTCCTCGGGCTGCCCATCCAACACCGGTTTTATTTTCCTTTTTGTTTTTCTGAAAAATAGAAAACGGTAACATATTTACAATTAAAATAACATCTTCCCACATCGGGAGGTACTCTTATTTAAACGTTACGGTAATAAACGGTTAACGGTGACGGTTTCCGCTCTCTCCCACCCAAGCAACCTGGCCCTGATGCTGCGCCTAAAGCCCAGGCAGCACCCCTTGACCCCAGTCCTGCACCAAGTCACCCGAGCGGGATCTGTCCTTCCCCTCCAGAGGGTAGCCACCGGTTCCTGTGGTGGCTGGGCCCCAGCCGGCTCTACTGCGGGCCCTCCCTCCAACCTGCCTCTCCGGAGGCGGCAACTGCGGAAACGGTACCGGTAACATAACTTATTTACAGGCCACTAACGTTTGTGGTTGCCCTGCAAGTTCACGGGCTTGTCCATGGAAAGTTCTCCATGCAACTTTTTAAACGGTCCCCACGGGGACAACGGTGCCGGCAACGGCTGGTTTTCCCAATCACGGTGCAAATCAGATGACTGTTCGGTTCCATTTACTTATCATCATTTTCAAAACTTTCAAACAGAAACTCAGTGTTGGTCCCAACGGGGACGGTGCAATGGTGCTCCGCTGCCATTACTCCAAATCGTCGGCTTCATCTGAGGGAGGGGGTGCAGAGCTCACACGGCCCTCCTAGCTGCCCCTCAACTTCGCATCCAGGGCAAACCACCCCCTCTCTCCACAGTGCCGGGTATACTGGACTATGTCTCCCGTCATCAGGTTACGACCGGGGTGCTCCTCGGGCAGATGAGCGTTCACATCCCTCCGGGCTATAAACACTTCGGCCTCCAGGCCCGGTTCATATATAAACCCATAGCTGCGGCGGACATCAAACCGCCTCACCTGCCCTTCATACAGCGGGCCCCGGACACGGAAAGTCGCCTGGCGGAGATTCTCCTTTTCCCGGATTGCACGGGCCACCAACTCCGCCTTTTTCCTTTCCCTCTCACCGATCTCCGGGCCCAGCGGTACCGGCTCCCTGTCCCAATACGGCGCTGCTGCGAGCTCCGGCGCACGGGTCGGGCCCCGCGGGACATTCTGGATGCTGCCCACTGTCAGGGATCTGGGCGGCAGGTCCCGCGGCGTCTTGGCCTTGGACGCCGCCTTGCAGCGGCAACCCGGCGCTACCTCAGCCGAGGTGTAGGGGATGGGCACAGGGGCCTTCCGCTGCTGGGCCTTCGGCACAGAGCGGGCTGTCGGCTCTGGCTCGAGGGACTTCTCGGGGGATGCCTCCGGCTCGGGCTTTGGAACCTTCCAGGGCAGCACCTCCGGTTTGCTACGGGCTCCGGCTACAGGTCGGTCCGCTAGGGCGGGCATGCTGGGTATCGCTACCGGTGGCGGTGGCAGCGGGCCTAGTGGCGGGGTCACGGCTTCCGGGACGGGTGGAGAGGGAGGCAGCAGGGGGAGAGGGTCTGGACCGGGTCCCGCAGCCCTTCAAGGGCATCGGGGCGTAGGTCACTCACCCTCCCTTCCTCAGCTTCCTCCTCGCGTCTCCGCACGGTTGCTATCACGTCCGCCATGTCGGCCTCCCACTCCTCCATGAGGAGCTGCATCTTGACCTGCAGCCTTTGGTAGAGCTGCGCGGTCCGGATCTCCACCCACGCTGCGGTTCCCGGCGCGGGGACTACTGTGCTTCGGGACGGCATCCACATGCTGCTGGCGACTTCTTCCAGGAACAGGGTGACTGCAGAGTCCTGGCGTCCCTGCTTTTATAGCTGCGTTCACATGCAGCCAGCCGCCATCGCGTCCCCCTTAGCTTCTTTCCGGCTCCTCCTCTATCGGGGCGGGGTTTTGGCCTTCGCGCCTCTGCTACTCGAGAAGACGCTCGAGCGGGAACTCTTCGCGCCAAAAATGGCGGCTTCTGAAATTTTCCGTCCGGACACCTCCGGCGGTCACAAGGTGCACCTCTGCCCAATGGCAGAGCGGTAAGATCCTGTTCGTGATGCCAAGTTGTCGCGGATGGAGGAGGGGACGCCGTGCTCTCCCACTGCTCGGGTCCGGCTGCCGCGGCCTGCTGCTGCTCGGTGGCTCGAGCGATGGGCCGGATCCCGGGGACTCTAGCGGCGCTCCTCGCCCGTGAGTGAAAGGGGTTTGGTTGTGGGGATTGATTATTGTCCGTGACGCCACCCACGGTTGTGGTGATTAGGTGGACACCACCGCTGCTCTGGCTGGGGATCCCGGGAGTGGTGGTATGGAGCAGCCAGTTGTTGATTTGCCCCTCCGTGGGTAGGGGATTGGTGGTCCCGGCGCCCAGTGATGGGGTTGGGATGGTGGACAGGCGGGTTATGGGGCCTGTGGAGGTGCAGGGGCAGCGCGGTGCCGCACGGCACGGAGGTACTCACTCAGCCAGTAAACACGACACAGTTCTCGGTAAACAAACGGCTGGTTGGACGGGTCCCTTGGACGGTTGCGGTGCTGATGTTCCCTGCAGTTGACGGTGACGGTCTCTTCCCTGCACCTATGTGTAGTCTGTTGGTAGCGATGGATTCCCACTGGTAACCCGTTCCCCAGCCTGGATATGGGCCGGAGGAGCCCCACTCTTGCCCGCAGGCGCTGGCCCTGGGAAACTGGTGCCTTGGCGGTGGCGGTGTCTCCCCTTCACGGTTGGACTGTTGCCTTCAAACGGGACTTGGTTGTTGAGAGACAGTCGTCCCCTTCACTGACGGATTTGGCAAATTATGGCGACTCCTAGCCTTGCCGGGATCCGAAAGGCCCCTGCCCTGGTGCTAACTGTTCTTTGTATACCGCTCCGGTACCGCCGGGTCACCACCCATCCACGGTCCTTTCGGCAACCTCCGAGCAATCTCTCCTGAAGACGGTCACCGCCATCTGCCAACCTTGCTGTCTCAGTCCGGAGCACACACCCGACCAACTTCAGGATTCTTGCTGTCACTTTCTTCACTTTCTCTACTTTTCCTCCTTCCACTTCACTGTTTACTCCTCACACTTTCAACTCTCAAGCTAATCTGCCTGGTTTTCCCGCCTCCAGGGCTGTGAACTCCTTGGTGGGCGGAGCCAACCGCCTGGCCTACCCCCTGGTGTGGACACCAGCCCCTGGAGGAAGGCAATAAGGATTTTAGTTTTGACCTCGGTGTACCTGCAGGGAATGTGGGGTGCATGTGGTGTTATGACCTGTGACCCCTGGCTTGCCCAGGGCGTCACACAGATGTCACTGGCACTGGTGTTCCAGGTCCCTGGGTGTAGGCCCTGCATCCTGGTGAGGATGCAGTACCTAAAAGTGCCCTGAGTAGTTCAGGGGCGCTACACATCTGCTTTCCATGACTCTTGGAAGTATTATAATCTTAGATACTTAAAGCATATTCATTGCTATTTTGGAAACTCCCAGAGATGTTAATTTGTGAAAGTCCTGCAACAAATTCCCTCATGAGAGCATGTGATGAGGTTCTGATCTCAAGAGCTGAGACCTTCCTTTATCAAATTAATGGAAAGCAGACTAAAGGCCCCGTCACACTAAGCAACATCGCTAGCAACATCGCTAGCAACATCGCTAGCAACATCGCTGCTAACGAACAACTTTTGTGACGTAGCAGCGATGTTGCTAGCGATGTTGCTGTATGTGACATCCAGCAACAACCTGGCCCCTGCTGTGAGGTCGTTGGTTGTTGCTGAATGTCCTGGGCCATTTTTTAGTTGTTGCTGTCCCGCTGTGAAGCACAGATCGCTGTGTGTGACAGCGAGACAGCAACAACTAAATGTGCAGTCTGCAGGAGCCGGCTTCTGCAGAGGCTGGTAACCACAGTAAACATCGGGTAACCAAGAAGCCCTGTCCTTGGTTACCCGATATTTACCTTTGTTACCAGCCTCCACCGCTCTCACTGTCAGTGCCGGCTCCTGCTCTGTGCACATGTAGCTGCAGGACACATCGGGTTAATTAACCCGATGTGTGCTGTAGCTAGGAGAGCAGGGAGCCAGCGCTAAGTATTGTGCGCTGCTCCCTGCTCTGTGCACATTTAGCTGCAGTACACATCGGGTAATTAACCCAATGTGTGCTGTAACTAGGAGAGCAAAGAGTCAGCGCTAAGCGGTGTGCGCGGCTCCCTGCTCTGTGCAGCTGCACCCTGTACTCTATACCCTATATATGTACCCTGTGCAGCTGCACCCGGTGTGCACTGCTCCCTGCTCTGTGCACATTTAGCTGCAGCACACATCGGGTAATTAACCCGATGTGTGCTGTAACTAGGAGAGCAGGGAGCCAGCGCTCAGTGTGCGCTGCTCCCTGCTCTCTGCACGTGTAGCTGCGTGCGCTGGTAACCAAGGTAAATATCGGGTTGGTTACCCGATATTTACCTTAGTTACCAAGCGCAACATCTTCCACGCGGCGCTGCTGGCTGGGGGCTGGTCACTGGTTGCTGGTGAGCTCACCAGCAACTCGTGTAGCGACGCTCCAGCGATCCCTGCCACGTCAGGTTGCTGGTGGGATCGCTGGAGCGTCGCAGTGTGACATCTCACCAGCAACCTCCTAGCAACTTACCAGCGATCCCTATCGTTGTTGGGATCGCTGGTAAGTTGTTTATTGTGACTGGACCTTAAAAGTGAGAAACACAGAAATAGACAAAGGTGTTTCTGTTTTCTAATGAGTGGATTATCTCACCTCAGATCTGGATTCACAGCTACACTGCTCAGTGCTGCAGTAGAAGGCTCTACATATAGATGAATCTTCTGATCTTGTATAATTATTGCAATTACATATGCTTTGTTATACACATGTTTATTTCCTTTGTGTTATTGGAACAAAACAAAATAAAATTACAAATTGGACATACTGTAATATCATGCAAAACTCCAAAAATGGGCCAGACAGAATTGTTCGCACCCTCAACTTAATATTTGGTTGCACATTCTTTGGAAAAAATAACTGCAATCAATTGCGTCCTATAACTGTCCACAAGCTTCTTACTCCTCTCACCTAGAATTTTGGACTCATCTTTATAAACTGCTCCAGGTCTCTCATATTTAAAGGCGTCTTCTCCCAACAGCAATTATAATATCTCTCCACAGGTGTTTAAAGGGATTTAGATCTGGACTCATTGCTGCCACTTCAGAACTCTCAAGCGTTTCGTTTCCACGCATTTCTGGGGTCTTCTAAAAGTACACAAATCCAGCTTTCTGACACTGGGCACTATATTGCAACCCAAAATGCTTTTCAGAAGGATTTTGGCTTACTCATGTACATTTTAGGAAACTGCAGTCTAGCTTTCTTATATTTTATGCAGTGAGGTCCTCCTGGGTCTCCTCAATAGCATTTCTTTTCATTCAAATGTACATGGATAGTTTGTACTGACTCTGATGCACCCTGAGCCTTCAGGACAGCTTGAATTTCTTTGATACTTGACGGGGGCTTCTTATCCACCATCCAGACTATCTTTCGTCAATTTTCCTCTGCCGTCCTCGTCCATGGAGATTAAACACAGTGCCATTGGTTCTAAACTTCTTGATTTATGTTGTACATCATGAACAATTTTGGTTCTCAAGTCCTCAGTCAGTTCTCTTCTTGTTTTCCATGCTTAGTGTAGCACATATGGAGACACATAATGCAAAGATTGAGCCAACGTCTCCCCTTTTTTTCCGGCCTCAGGTGTGATTTTCATATTGCCCACACATTTTACCTGCCACAGGGGAGTTTGAACAAGCATCACATGTTTAAAACAAAGTTGTTTATTCCAAATTTTAGAAAAGGTGCCAATAATTTTGTTGAGCCCATGTTTGGAGTTTTGCCTAAAATTATATCCAATTTGCGTTTTTCTACTTTTTTAGTGTTTTTACAACACACACAAAGGAAATAATCATGTATAATTTCAATATTTACTACTTCACTTTCTTGAAAAATTTGAAGGCCGCTAACCCTTTTGGCCAGGACTCTCTTTCTCTCTTTATATATATATACTAGCTGTACTACCCAGCTTCGCCCGGGTTAATAACTGCTGTTTACAAAATAGAATGTATTAACAATAATTTATTCTGCACACAAACACCACAAAACAAATAGAAATGTAATTATTAAAAGGCAAAAACGAAGCTAATAGAAGCATTTCACAACATATATTTCAACACCCCAGATATTCCACACAGATTAAAATAAATTGGACAAGTACTGGGCTCCGTCTGTCTCTTTCCAGTTCTGTCTCTATCCAGGTCTGTCTCTATCCAGGTCTGTTTCTTTCCAGGTCTGTCTCTTTCCAGGTCTGTCTCTTTCCCCGTTTGTCTCTTTCCCCATTTGTCTCTTTCCCCGTCTGTCTCTTTCCCCGTCTGTCTCTGTTCAGGTGTCTCTTTCCAGGTCTGTCTCTTTCCAGGTCTGCCTCTTTCCTCGTCTGTCTCTTTCCCCGTCTGTCTCTTTCCCCGTCTGCCTGTCTCTGTTTGTCTCTTTCTTTGTCTGTCTCTATCTTTCTGTTTCTTTCCCCATCTGTCTCTTTCCAGGTCTATCTCTTTCCCCGTCTGTCTCCCTGTCTCTTTATCTGTGTCTTTTCCTGTCTGTCTCTTTCCCTGTCTGCCTGTCTCTGTCTGTCTCTTTCCTTGTCTGTCTCTTTTTCTCTGTTTCTTTCCCCGTCTGTCTCTATCAAGGTCTGTGTCTTTCCCCATCTATCTTTGTCTGTCTCTATGGCTGTCTCCTCCTTCCCTGTCTGGCTGTCTCTGTCCCTGTCTGCATGTATGTCTGTCTCTTTCCCCATCTGTTTCTTTCCAGGTCTGTCTCTTTCCAGGTCTGTCTCTTTCCAGGTCTGTCTCTGTCTGTCTCTTTCCCCGTCTTTCTCTGTATGTCTCTTTCCTTGTCTGTCTCTATCTCTCTGTCTCTTTCCTGTCTGTCTCTCTCTGTCTCTCTCTATCCGTTTCCCCACCGACATCTTATTATCTCACATATAAGCTTCTTATACTATGAATGTCTTTTGTTCTTATAGCAACCAATCACAGCTCCTACTAATAACCTGTAGTTCCAAGCTCCATTTACTTTAATGGAGGCATGTTTTTTGGAGAGTAACTGTAAAGCGCAGGGTTAAATTTTCCTGTCAAAACATAGTTTATGACGTTCCCTGGGTCACATGAGGTGTCTGTGCAAAATTTCGTGATTGTAAATGCGACGGTGTGGATACACTTTTCGTTTCACTTTTTCCCCATTATGTAGATAGGGGCAAAATTGATTGGTAAATTGGAATGCGCGGGGTTAAAATTTCACCTCACAATATAGCCTATGATGCTCTCGGGGTCCAGACGTGTGAGTGTGCAAACGTTTGTGGCTGTAGCAGCGACGGTGTAGATGCCAATCCCGGACATACACACACACATACACACATACATACACACATTCAGCTTGATATATTATATATATATATATATATATATATATATATATATATATATATATATAATGTCGCGGGCGGGGGCTGCTCGAGACGCTCAGATCCGGGATCGTGACTGTGGCACGAGTTGCAGCCGAATCCAGGGCTAGTGCAGCAGCACAGGGGAGAGTTTGTCAGTGATGCCACCCGTAGGTTGCGGTGATAGTTGATGACACCGGCGCTGCCTTGGTATGGGGCACCCGGGGCTGATGGAGCGGGGAAGTAGGATGGCATCCCATCCACGGGTAGGGGAGGTGTTGTCCCGGGGCCCAAATGTAAGTGCTGGGGCACAGTTTGCAGGCTGGACCAGATGATACCGGTGTACTCACAGTTTTTGAATAAGTCACACAGAGTCCAAGTAGTAAACCAAGTGCCGGATACCGGTAGCCTCTGGAGGGGTGTGTTCGGGTCCCGCACACCGGTGAACAGAACAGGGGCCCTTCCTCCTGCACTCTAGTTTGGTGTCTCATGTGTTGACTAGTCCGCATGAAATGGGAAAAGTCCACTCCCGGTGTCTTTGCTGGGAGAACTGTCGCCCGCGAGATCTGACCCTTGGTATTTTTTCAGGCACTTGCAGACACCCTATCCCCCGTGTTGGGCTTCCGTCTCGCTCTATCTGATCTACTAGTGGGAAAAGACTAGGAATCTTGTCCGCTGCTGGTTAATCGGAAAGGTGCTTGAAGGTGTTCTCGCCCTGGGGTCCAGGTACCCCGACTGTGCACGGCCTACGGACCGGATTCCCACTATCGGCACCGGCGGGCTACAACCCTGCCCCGGTAAACTTTAGGTCTCCCGCGACCAGATCTCTGTCACCTGTGGCCCTGCTCTGTCGTCTGCCACCTAGTCAGCTCAGGTAGTCTGGTAGTCCGGGAGCTACAACCCCCGACTACCACTTCACTCCTCTCTCATCCACTGTTAGCACTCAACTCCCTGTCTTGTCTCTGTGTTCCCTCCCCTTAACACCTCAGGACCTCTAGGTGGGCGTCACCATCTGCCTGTCCCCGCCCACTGGTGTGTCCCTATTGTCCTTGGGGGGGTGACTAGGCTTTTGTGGCTAGTGTATGTACCTGTGTGTGGGGTTGTGTTGGAAGGACAAGGAGGAGAGTGTCCTGCATCTGGAAGATGAATGCAGTCTCTTGTGACAACCTTATTTTGTCAGGGCATCACACTCCCCCTTGGTAAAACACATCCTGTCCTCAGGCTGTCCGTCACCGTTTTTTATTTTTCTGCTTCTGTAACCGTAAAAAAAGGGGTAAAAACATAACAAATAAAACTTTTAACATTTCATCCCCTTACAGGGAGGCACATTTCTTGAACGTTACATAACACAGTCCCTTTCCCACCAGTCCCAAAGTCCAGAACCCTCTGGCCTGGAGGTTAGCCACCGGTTTTGGCAGTGACTGGCCTCAGCCTACTCTACCGCAGGCCCTTTCTCCAACCAGTCCTCTCCAGTTGGTTTTACAGTCCTGGTGGTAGAAGAAACAAGAAGGCAAATGTGGAGTATGTACAATAATCCAAGAAAGTTTTTAGGCGGCCTCTGCCAGTCCTGAGGCCATGGTCCATAAACATCAACATTTTACTACTGCTGACGGGGCAGTCTCCTGTTGCAGCTTCTCTCCCCTCACAACCCGCCACCCAAACAACACGGATCACCAGTGCCACCTTCACTCACAATGCCGCACTGTCCTGGAACTCCCTCAAGTTGCCTGCGGTGCGGGTGCAGCTGTCTTTCTTTCTTCAACTTTTAACTGGTTCTGCACCATCCTCCACCGAGGGTCCTGGGCACCACTTCCTCGTGGCACGCTGCTCCGGGCCCTGATGGCCTTTTTATCTTTAACTGTCAGGGTAAAAAGGTTCAACAAGAACGGTGCTCCTTTAACTTTTTAACTTTCCTGCCACCCTCCACCTGGGATCCAGATGGCGATCTCACGGAACACAAGGACGTTCAACAAAGGTAGCAGTCTAAACATAACTTGAAAACTTGCGGGTTCCAGTCCCTTTAACATCGGGCACCTCCCGTACACACTCTAGAAAAGTGCCCGGGTAGACCACAGCGACGGCATACAGGCACCACCACATCAATGTCGGCAGGCGGGAGCTTCTCCTCAGAAGTGGACTCCATCTCCATCTCAAACATTTCCCACTCACGTATCGCCTGTGACGACAGGGACATTCTATAGCCGTTTCCGCCAAACCGCGGCACCCATGCAGCTTCTGGGGTACTGGAACCTGAATCACCTTCTTCCAGCTCCTCCGGTTCCAAGTCCTGGGCAACCAGGTCATCCTGGTCAGAGGCCGCAGGCCGGTCACCTTCATCTGAAGTCAAGGGACCCACTGCCGATACTGCGTGACCGCCGGGACCGGAGGGTTCACCGGTCTTGCCACCGGAATGGGGCCTGCTGCTTCTCGGTCATCCTGCACTGCTGCGGGAGCCGCGGCTCCGCGACCATCATCAGGCGCCGACATCTTTCGGGTACTTCCCCTTTGGTTTTCAACAGCAGTCTCGCGGGACCCACTGTCCTTTGCTGCTTCCTTCTCTGGAGATCACCGGGTTCCGGAGGCACTCAGAGGAGCTTCAGATTCACGCTCTTTTTGGGGATGAATATGGTGAGGTTGTTGTTTTTGGCGCCAAAATGACGGGCAAGATGGTGGCAGTCCGAAAAATTTCAGCGTTTCACGGGTTAACAGTCCAGGAAAAGCGCACTTCAACCTTAGTGGATGGGGTAAGAATCCTGCTCGTGATATCAAGATTTGTCACGGGCGAGGGCACAGGCCACGGCAGGGGAGCTACTCAAGACGCTCAGATCCGGGATCGTGGCTGTGGCTCGAGTGACAGCCGGATCCGGGGCTCATGCAGCAGCCCGTCACCCACAACTTAATAAAGGGGTTATTTACAGGAAAGAGTTTGTCAGTGACCCCACCGTGGTTTGCTGTGATAGTTGGTGACACCGCCGCTGCCTTGGTATGGGGCACCCGGGTCTGATGGAGCGGGGCGGCAGGATGGTATCCCCTCCACGGGTAGGGGATGTGTTGTCCCGGGGCCCAAGTGTAAATGGAGTGCAGTGCTGGGGCACAGTCTGCAGGCTGGACCGGATGATACCGGTGTACTCACAGTTTTTTAATAAGTCACACAGAGTCCAAGTAGTAAACCGAGTGCCGGATACCGGTAGCCTTCGAGGGGTGTCCTCGGGTATGGAAGATTGATGCAGTCTCCTGTGACAACCTGATTTTGTCAGGGCGTCACATATATTTTTATATATATATATATATATATATATATATGAGAAAAAATTCCAGCCGCACACTGTGAAAAACCAAAATAAATTCTACCTTATACATAAATGGAGGTATTTAGAATATTATAATGGCCATTGCAATACCAGCCCAGCGCCCCTTCACGGCAACCTCCTTTGCTGGGTCCCACACTACACTGCATCTTTTCTGGGTTTTAAAAACCTACAAGATCAGCCGGTGAACAAAAAGGAGGCTAATGAAGCAGCCAGGAGCTTGGGTGCAAATCCAGCAAACAGAGCACCACTCCCTGTTATATGCATTATACAATAGAAAAAAACAGAATAAAACAGGGGTTTCCTTGCTGGTTTCCCACACTGGTGCTAACCTGACCTACTAACCTGCCAGTACGGTTTGAAGTCAGGTTAGTACCAGCGTGGGAAACCAGCAAGGGAACCCCTGTTTCATTTTGTTTTTTTTCTAATATATATATATATATATATATATATATATATATATATACACTGTAATTATATTTATAAATATATACATATAGATAATAGATAATAGTAAAATCTTACAATGCTCATTCCATGGAGATTCCTTGATTTACAGAGCTCCTTTCTTCCCCAACCCATCTGTCCTTACAATTAAAAACATCATACTGTGAAATACAATCCACCTTGGCAAAATTTTATCTAGTAACACCAACCTAAAGAAGTGACATAACAAGTTGTTCATGGTCATCTCATTTATTTCACTCGCCCTGATGTACTCAGCCATATTTTGAATCAAGGGATTATTCTCACTATTGTTAATCTTCTCGTGTTTTTTTCCCCCTTTCATTCCCACAGATCACATACTTGGATTCCTTGTGCATTATATTTACTCGTTCAGAAGTATGTTGGCTGAGCATTAACGTATGACTTGCTCGATAAACTTCTTTCAAGGACTCCTCCTTTCAGCTGCAAATAATATATAGCTCTGCAAACAAAGATCTCATTTTTATGATGATGCGAGCGGCTGCCTGACATCATAATAACAGTGTTGTGAATTAACACTTATCTCCATAAAAGTTGCTATTTATGGAGTAAGGTATAGCTCCTCCAAATGCATCTCATCTGATTATACCATTCAGTTATACAGAAGTGTTGCGTGTTCTGAGTATAAAGTCACACTTGTTTATTTTATTTTTTTTCTTAGACTTTAGAAAAAGTTCTGGAAAACTCCTTTAAGTCAACTAGAGCTCTTCAAACCATATGTAGACCTGTGTGTCGCTATGGTTACAGACTACAAACAAACATTATGTAGTCTGATCTTCCAGTCATGTATCACTCCCTTCTATCTGCCCATTCTTCTGCTATCTATGGATCGTCAAGAAGAGGAAGCAAACCGAATGAAGTAATAATAGAATACAGGATCAGAAAACTCATGGGCCCCAATTCATCATTTGGTTTTCATAGAATCATAGAATTCTAGAGTTGGAAGGGACCTCCTTGATCATCTTATCCAACCCTCTACTCAATGCAGGATTAACTAAACCATCTCAGACACATTTCTGTCCAGCCTCTGAAGACGTCAATTGAAGGAGAACTCACCACCTCTTGTGGCAACGTGTTCCACTTTTTTATCACTCTCATTGTTAAAAAAATGTTTTTCCAATTTCTAATCTATATCTCCTCCCTTTCAGTTTCATTCCATTGCTTCTTGTGTTTCCATGTGCAAATAAGAATAAGGATGATCCCTCTTCACTGTGACAGCCCTTCAGATATTTGTAGACAACTTTTAAGTCTCCTCTCAGTCTTCTTTATTGCAAGCTAAAGATTACCTGATCCTTTAACCGTTCTTCGCAGGACATAGTTTGCAATCCATTCACCATCATGTTAGCTCTTTTCTGAGCTTGCTCCAGTTCTGCTATGTCCTTTATAAAATGTGATGCCCAGAACTGGACACTGTATTCCAGATGAGATCTAACCAATGAAGAGTAGAAGATGATACTTCATGTGATCTAGATTATATGCTTCTGTTAATACATCCCATAACTGTGTTTCCCTTTTTTGCTGCTGCATCACATTGTTGACTCATGTGTAGTCTGTGATCTTTAGTATACCCAAGTCATTTTCACACGTGTTGTTGCTTAGTTCTATTCCTCCCATTCTGTAGATGTTATTTTCATTTTTCTTGCCTAGATGTAGAATTTTGCATTTCTCTCTGTTAAATATCTTTCTATTAGCCGCTGCCCATTGTTCTAGATTATTTAGATCCTGCTGACTCCTTTCTCTGTCTTCTTTAGTGTTAGCTATCCCTCCTAGCTTTGCAACATCTGTACATATGATTAGCTTTCCTACAGTTCCCTTATCTAGATGATTTATAAAAATGTTGATCAACAGTGGTGCCAAGACACAGACTTTTGGTACCCCATTGGAAATACTTTTCAATTGGATGTGCAGCCATTTATGACCACTCTTTGGGTATGATCCCTGAACCAGTTATAAATCCAATTAACAGTTGCCTTGTCAATCCAATTCTTGGTCATTTTTATAATCAGGATAGTATGAGATACTTTATTAAATGCTTTACTGAAGTCAAGATATTCCATATCTAGCACATTTCTCTGATCCACCCAGTCAGTGATTCCATCAGAGAGGGAAATTAGATTAGTCTGTCATGACTTGTTTGCTACAAACCCATGCTGGCACTGGTTAATTACTGTATTCTTATCCAAGCACTTACTGTACATACATTCTGTTTAGTAATTTGTTCAAAGATCTTACCTGGTGTAGACATAAGGCTTACTGGCCTGTAATTTTCTGGCTCCATCTTCATTCCTTTTTTGCAGAAAGCGACAACATTTGCTCTTCTCCAATCTGCTGGGACTTCTTCTGTTCTCAAGGAATTTTCAAAGATTCTAGCTAGTGGTTCTGCAATTTCCTCTGTTATCACTTTCAATACCCTAGGATGTAATTCATCTGGACTATGAGATTTAAATTCATTTAGGCTAGCTAAGTGTTCCCTCACCATTTCTCTTTTTAGAAATAGTGTGAATTATTTTATTCCTTCAATAATACAGTGAAGATCAGTTGATATTTCATTTACATTCTTAGCGAAAACAGATGCTAAATAGAAATGTAAAAGTTTGCCTTTCTCAACATAATTTTTAACCACTTCACACTTTTCATCCTATAAAAATCATAAAATCTTTGACTTTTCTTGTGCTTTTTATAAACACTCAAAACATTTATGTTATTGCTTATGGTCTTTCTTGCAAGCCTCACTTCATTACTGGCTTTAGCTCTTCTAATGCTTGCCCCACAGTCCCTGAAGGTAGTATTATGTTCTTCTTTAGACATGTCCCTCTTTCCATTTGATATACATTTCTTTTTTAACTTTTTAGTAAGTGTTTAAGTTATTTGTTCATCCATCCTGGTCTCTTTAAATGGTTCTAATTCTTAATTCTTGTATGCATTGTTACCGATTGTTCAGTGAGAATTTCATTGATCAAACTCTCCAATCTTTAAGATATTTTGCAGAGGCGGCTTCCCCCATATAGACGCATACCGCAAGTGGCGTCACGAAAAACTCTTTATTTTTTTATTTTTCCCTTGTACAAATTCCCCTTTTAAGCGATCCCCAGGGTCACAGAACCAGGCAACGGCCACCCAGTGAACTGTCCCAGTAAATGTACTGCCCGGGACCGAGTACCCCAAAGCCCAGGGTTGCGTCACACTGATAGCAAACGAACCAAGCCTCCAGGTGTCCGAACCTTGCCCAAGGAGGTTTGGAAACACTGATTGGTGGTTTGAGTCTCCACCCACATACAGCCAGTCATAAGCAGATCCCTTCCGGGGGAGGGTTGACGGCCATTTTTATTTTTTTTTAGGGGGGTTGGACACTATGTGTGATCATGCTGTTGTTACCCTCAGTGTGATAAATTCAAATACTGCAAGCGGCTCACATAGGGCTCAGCACCAAGAGTACCTGAGCACAGCGTTGCTCACATGAGTTAAGTTTGCACGTAAATCATTTGAACTCTGAACTCGCGCCCTGTTTTTTAAGTTGGTGTTCGGTTCAAAAACCGAACCTCAAGTTTACTCATCTCTAATGGCAAATCCTCTTGTTCTCTCTTCTATTTTTGCCTTTGAGAGATTCCAAACAAACATCTGGATAGTTAAAATCTCCCATGATCCCTATGTTGTACTTTTTTTTGAGATCAAGACATCTGATGTAAAAATAGTTCATCCATATCTTCTGCCTGTCCAGGTGACCTATTGTAAACATCTACAATAGTGTCCTTTCTGTTATTCTCTCCTTTAATTCTTACCCAAACAGCTTCTTCAAAGAAACCATTATCTGAAGCTTTGATTTCTATGAAAATATATTCTTTCCTAATGTACAAAGCAACACCACCTTCCTTCTTGTTTAACCTTCTTCTAATACATAAGATGTAGCCTTCAAGGTTTGTATTCCGATCATGTATATCATCCCACCAACTTTTGGTGATGCCTTCAACATCATATCTCTCGTCCTGTTTTAGCAGCTCCAGTTCTCCTTGTTTTATTTCCAATGCTCTGTGCATTCATATAGACACATTTTAGTTTCTAGTCAGTTTCCATTGTTCCTCTATTGTCATTCATAATTTCTCATGTTTGTTCTTTATCTGCACTTCTAATAGCAGGGTTCTCAAAAGAATCCATTAGCGGCATACTTTTTTCCTGGCCGTATATTTGTTTTATTGGCTGACATTGTTATGTGCACCAAATTCATGAACCACGTGCAACATTTTGAAGAATTTGGTGCAAAAAACCCATTAGCGAACACCCCAAGACAAAAAATTACTTTAAGACATCGCAAATTCTGAAAATTTCTGATCTTTTTTCAACTATTATTTCATTCAGAATGCACTTTTTTGCCTTTTACCAATTTTTCTGCACCAGAAGTGACAAATTCTTTAAGAAGAATGTATAATTAGTGGAGGAAGGTTGAACTAGATGGAACTAAGCCTTTTTTCAACCTGTGTAACTGTAAGTCGCAAGATGCACCAAAGTTATAATTCAGCCAGAAACCTCGCTCCTGGCACAGACTGCAGTGTGATGAGTCAAAAAAATGCAACAACATATGGTAAATGTCTTTTTTCGTGAATCTGACTGTAACATCTGGATAAGGAAAGTTGTTGATGATAATTAAAAAAAAGACTTAAAAAAGCAAGACATAATAAAAAGTATAGAGAAATTTAGCTCAAATACAAAGGCCACTAAAAAGGAGCAAAATTATTCCAAGAAAGTATAAAAAACAGCAATGACTGTTTGGGACCTAATACTAAGCGATCTGTAATCATAGAAATACATGCATATAAAAGAGTTATGTAAGCAAACATTACATTTTACATTAGACCCCAAAGTATAACAAGTGTATAAAGTTAAAACTTACACTCACCCTCCTCTCACCTCTTCAGTCATTCCGCTACTTAGGCTGGTGTCACATTTGCGAGTGCCTCGCGTGTATCTCGCGTGAGTCTCGCGTTGCATCACCCGGCACGGACTCACACTCTCCTCACAGGAGTGGGTCGGTTGCATGTATCCCTATGCAGCTGAGACGCTCCAGTCCGGAGAGTGTGTGGCCGTGACGGGTGATGCACCACGAGACTCACGCGAGATACACGCGAGGCATTCGCAAGTGTGACACCGGTCTTGCAACAACTCTGGTCCTCTTCTCATCTTCTGATCTCCCATTACTCATGATAGAATCCTTAGGCCTCTCACATTCTGCTAGACGTTTGGCTGTCAAGTTGCCGTGGAGGATTCTGTGCAAGGAAGCAGGAGGTCAATGGTGTCATCACATCACAATGTAAGCCAAAAGTCCGGCACAATGTGGTAAGCCAAAGGACTCCATCATGATCAATGGGGGCGAGGGTGGCAGTAAATAGTGAACGGGCCGGAGAAGTAAGCAGTGAGTATAAGGATTTCTTTTTAACCACCTGAAGGCTCAAAATATATAGTTAGGCCAATGGAAGCCATATTGTTTAATCTACGCACAAGCGGATTCCCCAAATATCTGCATTTTGGAAAATACAGATTTTTGTCAAATTCAAGCAGAATTCATTTCCACTTGAATTTATTAATTCATCTCTATATCTAGCATATTATAAATAGGACATTTGTGATAATGATTTAATGATTCCTGTCTTTGGGGTTCATTTCTTTTTCATTTTGGTGTTTGGTGAGAACAACTGCAAATATTACATTGCATAAAAGTTGTACCTATTAGGAATTTTAATTAAATAGTCTATAACACTATTTAATAAAATAAATAACATATTTCTACTTCTCACCCATAAAAAATACTGAAAAACATTTCCAAAGCAGATTCCGAAACATCTGTGAATTTTTAAACATCCATGTCTTGCAACACTATTACTCACAACTCTTGATGACTAAAGATGAGCAGAACGTTTGAAGTTCAATTTCATAGATATATAAATTTGCTGCGAACGTCATACAAGAGTGAGATCATTTTTGCGAGGACCAGCAAATTTTGGAATTTGACTCAAAGTTGACCCTCCGCGATTCGATCTGCTCACCTCTATTGGCGATCCAATGAGATAGACATAGGTTCTAATATTCCTAATTCTAGTAATCTCTAGTCAGATAAATGATATCAAAATACACCATATTCATGACCATGCACTTGATGAAACAAAATTTACAATTATGTACTATTAAGTAGAATACCGCGTCACTGAAAAAGACTTGGCCGTGACCAGTGCTAGGCAGCTGCTGCCAAGGCAAATAAAAAAATGGGATGCATTAAAAGGGACATCGATGCCTATGATAAGAACATAGTTTGGTTTGCCCCTAGTCACTAATGTGGCCACACTTATGGTATTGTGTATAAGTGTGGCCTGCTGTGTATAAGAAAGTCATAGCTGAACTAGAGCGGGTCAATAGAAGAGCAACCAAGAGCATTAACGGGAATGGGTGGACTTTAATATCAGACAGGTTATTAAACGTGCGTTATTCAGTTTGAAAAAGAGAAGGCTTAGGGGCGATCTTATAGGTAAAGTACAAGTATATTAGGGGGCAATTCAGAGACCTTTCTAGTGCTGTTTTTACACCCAACCCTGTGATGGGGACAAGGGGGTATCCTCTACATCTAGAGGAAAGAAGGTTTAATCATAATCACAGCAGTTGATTCTTTACTGTGAGAGCAGTAAGACTATGCAGTAAGACTATCGGCCCTCAATTCTATGAGCAGTGAGATAATGGAAATCTTGACATGTTGTAAGGGTTGACTCCCTATAAAATTTCCAAGAGGGCCTGGATGTTTTTCTTGAAAAATATAATATTACAGGTTATGGGCAATAGATTCTGAGATGGGGTTTTGAGCCAAGGCTTTATTCTGATTGTTGTATGTGGAGTTGGGAAGATTTTTTTGTTCACCTAATATGAAGCAATTATGATCTGCCTCATGAGGTTTTTGTCTTCATCAGACTCAACACATTAGGGTTATAGGTTGATGGACATGCACTTTTTTAATCTTACTGAGTCACCCACCACAGTGCTGCAGCACTCGCCTCCGGGACACTGCAGGGACTTCTCTTTAGGGACCCCTCTGGCAACAGGTAGGTCAGGTTGTTTACTTCTGAGTCGTGACGCCACTCTCGGTTTTGCGGTCAGGGTGATGGGTGACCGCCACTGCAGTTTAACGAGCATCTGGGGCTGATGGGATCTGCAGTCGGAAGGTGTGGCCTCCCGAGAGTGAGGCTGGCCCCAGGGGCTCGGGTGTGTGTGTGTGTGGAACAACAGGTCGCAGAAAAACTCAGTCTCAGTCTGGTTTTGTGAGATAACCCGGGCGATACTGAGATAGACCAGAGGGAACCAGGTATCCTTTAGGCTGGTTTAGGGGTGACTGCTGACTCGCCTTCCTAGCACTTCTGGTTTCGGACAACCCCTGACTTAAAGTACCGTGGGATTCATCCAGGGAAGTCGCATCTGCCTTTCTCCCCTTTCTGGCCCGTTTGCTGGCAGCGTGAACCAAGGTGGATAGCTGCAGGCTTGATACTCTTTATGGGCCCCCTCGTTGCTACTGATGCTTGGACTCTGTGTTGGTTGGTGTGAAACCTCTAGTCCCACTACCTGCATGATTTAGCAGACCACTAAATGGATGTCTGACTCTAGGGACCTGTTCCCCGTGCGTGCTTCATTACCAGGAGTCCCCGTACTCAACTGCCTGTCCTTTCTCTTCTGCAGGAGTCTTTCAGGCTGACTGTGTGGCAATGTACTCCCCCGCCAGCAGCCACTACACGTGCAGGGTCTGACTAGTGTGTTCACTCTTCTGCATCTGCTCTTCAGACTCGGCTACCTCCAGTTCCTGTTTACTTGACTGCCACTGCAACAACTCGCTTCCAGCTTCTCCACCGCACCACTAGCTGAGATATGGAGGCCACGCCCCCTCCTGGGTCTGCCCAGGGGTCCCCTCTAATGTATGTGTGAGACCTGGTTACAATGTGTCTGTGCGTACACACCCTACTCAGCCTTTGGAATTACCTGTTTGGGTGGCGCCCTGGACTAGCCAGGGGCCACAGGTAACAACACACACCCCCCCACCCCCAGCAGGTCCCAGCAGTCATCTCCAGTGAGACCTGATTTCCTCCCTCGGGTTCAGACAGACACACCAGGTGGGCAGAGTCAGGCAGATGGACACGCCCACCGAGGAGTCTAGCTGGTCTGCGGCAGGAAACAACAGAGACAAGTCCAGGCAGAAGAAGGGAAAGGAGGTGTGCAGAGAGGCAGAAGCAGACGGGGGCCTAGGTTGGAGCCTAGGGCCCTCGTGTAACAGTCAGGCAGACGGTAGTGGCCGTCTGCGGGAGCCGGGAAGACAGTCTTGGTGGAACCATAGGTAGCCGGGGTTGGGCGGTGGCCCACCGGTACCGAACCAGGGAGCCAGCTGGAAACCGGAACACAGGAGGAGCGTACAAGAAGGTGCAGGAAAGGACTCACACTACCAACCTGGGGTCAGGAAAAACACCGCAGCCATCTGTGGGACTCGTCCATCCAGCCGTTTGTTTTACCAGAGACTACGTGTACGTTACTGACTGAGTAAGTACCACCGTGCTGTCTGGCACTGCGCTGCCCCGCGACCCTGCACCCGGCCAAGCCCCGCAACCCACCTCACAATCAACAACTCCGGGCCCCGGGACTACCAAAATCCCCCTACCCACGGAGGGGAGAGAAACATCCCAGCTGCTCCCTGTCATCGCTCCCGGGATCCCCGTACAGAGCAGCGGTGGTGCCCCAACCTCACCACACACCGTGGGTGGCATCACAAACCGACACCCCAAACACCAACAAAACACCCCTTTCACTCACGGGCGAGGAGCGCCGCTCGAGTCCCCGGATCCGGCCCACCGCTCGAGCCACCGAGCAGCAGCAGCGCCAGACCCGAGCGTGGTGAGCGCAGCGCCCCGCCGCCCACGACAACTTGGCGTCACGAACAGGATCCTACCGTTCTACCGCCTGGTAGAAGTTCGCCATGTGTCCTGCCGGAGGTGTCCAGACGAAAATTTTCGGAAGCCGCCATCTTGGGCGCGAAAAGTTCCCCGCTCGAGCGTCTTCCCGAGCAGTGGAGGCGCGAAAGCCGAAGCTCCGCCCCTGAAGAGGAGGTGCCAGAAAGAAACCAAGGGGGGGCATGGATGGCGTCCGGCCGCATGTGAACCGCGGCTGTGGAAGCGATCTAGAATTTCACATCGCTAATGAGATTGCTAGCAATGTCGCAGTGTGTAAAGTACCCTTAAGTGTTAGAAACCGGCGCCACCAAGGTAGATGTCAGTATGTTGGGGTTTCTGATCCGCCTGGGCGCCGGCCTAGGATCCTGACAGTGCCAAGGGTGTTTCAGCTCACTGCTCATGCCTCCATGGCTAAGTATGGACTTTTGGCAACTGAGCAGGTGTGGTCTGAATGCGCAGGTTGTCTTGTCACAGCGCAGGACGCTAAGTCCCAATTTGTCTCCACTGAGCATGCTCAGGCTCTTAGTTCTTGGCCAAAGACTAAGTCCTGTATTTGGGCTACTGAGCATGCTCGGGCAGAATCTCCTCAGCCAGAAACTAAGTCCGGTGTTTTGCCTACTGACCATGCTCAGCCTGATAGTCTCATTTTTGAGGCTAAGTCCTCAGATCAGGCAACTGAGCATGCTCACACACTTTTTTCTCTGGCTAAGGTTATGTCTGGTTTGGATGTTACTGAGCATGTCCATGACGTGGCAGGACCGGATTGGCTGAAAGAGGTCAGCTGTCCTGTTGATGTGATGACTCCCTATTGGCTCACGGAAGTCTGCCCCTATGATGCTGCAGACAATGATTGGTCATCTGACGATGACTGATGAATGTGTTTGGGGAGTGGCTTAATTTATAAAAGGCTCTCCAGCACAGATGGGTGCGCAGTCTTCAGCCATTGTTTGCTCTATGTGTTGGTGTATGTGGGTGTCTGGTGCACCATTGCGAGAGGTCTGTTATTGTCTCACTAGAGCCGCTATTAGAGACCGTAGCGATCCCACTCACTAGTGATGATCACTCAAACAGGTAGATTTTAGGCATCCTGGCTTCACCACATCTGGTGTGTGGGTCCTGCAGGAAGCTTTACCGTACCTAGGGGCACACCAGACAAGGTAGAGCGCCAGTGTTAAGGCAAGTTTGTGCAGTGGCCTTTTTGCTTGAACTGCGTCTTGCCTGTCTTCTTTTTTTCAATTGACAGCATTGCTAGCATGCTAGCCGACATTCTCTTGGGAATAGTGCACAGGGGCTCTGTGGAGTTTAACAGACTTCTTTAGTGTAGCTGGTAGGGCTCTGTGAAGTTAACAGGGACTACAGCTTGTGCACGTAGCCTCTGTGGAGTTTCCAGAGTCTACTACCGCAGTGGTGTGCAGTCTCTGTGCAGTTTAACAGAGACTGAACCCTGTGTCCGTCTTTGCACTGTGTGCTGTCCAATACAGTTCATAGGGTACACTTTGTGTTCCATACTGCTGCTGAAGGGTCCTACCTTGTTTATAGCTACAGTGTACCAGCTCTGCACGGTGGACCCCGGCTGGCGATTCGAGTATTTATTATACCTTATATCCCAATCTGCTAGTCCTCCTGTAACAGTATGTATCACTTAGTACATATACCACAGGTAGACAAACTTGGAAATAAACCCTACATATTCAGAATCATATGGCAAACAGCCGGTACTTGTCTCCTAATAAGCATGTACATAGGAGATAGGACCTTCTAAATTCTCAGCTGGATATAGTTTGTATAGTTTGAAGCTACCAATTGGTTAAAACACTTTAGCCTCATAATATTTTCTCAAACATATTGGAACAATTTAAAAAAAACGCCTGCCATCTTGTCTGTAAACCAACACTTACTAGGACCTCTGCATAAATATTACTCTTCTTAAATGGGGCTTTTCTGGGATTATTCAAAAGTAGGCAATAAGTATGGAATGGTATAGAAAGGAATTGGTGTTACTTTTTGCTTTAATCCTTAACCGCTCAAGTGGTGCACACCAGTGCTCAAAATGATTACGTTCCGTCCAGCAGTCACATAAACACTGGTCTATCACAATGACCAATGCAATGGTCTATCACACGTACCAATATAAAGGCTTTGAAAGCATGTTTAAAACTTGAGCATCCCCAGTCTCCTGGAACTCGCTGCCTCAGCACGTCAGACTATCCCCTACCCTTGCAAACTTCAAACGGAACCTGAAAACCCACCTGTTCAGAAATGCCTACAATCTACATAGAACTCACTGCCGCCCGACCACCGTGCGGAGCTGCCGCCCAATCTACACCCCACCTACTGTCTACTTCCCATAATACTATAGAATGTAAGCCTGCAAGGGTAGGGCCCTCTTCCCTCTGTACTAGTCTGTCTACTGTAACTTGTATATGTATTCTGTATGTAACCCCCTTCTCATGTACAGCACCATGGAATTAATGGTGCTCTATAAATAAATAATAATAATAATTTTTTATAACTCGTTTTGCCTTTGTCTTGGCCATTTTAGGCAAGTAGAAAATGGATTTTTTTTTTTGCAGCTATGAAAGGAGTGGCAGGAGAGCAAAGGCAGTAAAGTACTGTATAGAGATTAAACATTAGATGGGATCTCCAGAGATTTAAGTCAAATGACAGCCCATGCTAGTCATGTGTGAGGGTGGGCTACAATCAGAGGAAACACAGCTTCCAAGACCTGTGTCTCAACTGACAGAGGAGCTGCATCATAAGCACATATACTGGAGCTGCTGGAGAAGTGATAAGACAGGAGAAGAAATTAATCTTCTCCTTGAATGATTCATCATGGAGGTCAAAGGTAGAGATGAGCGAACCTTTGGAAGTTCAGTTTGGCAGGTACAGTTGAACCTTAAAAAAAATCCAGTTTGTGACCCCAACTTGATCTGAACCTCAATGGTTGTTTGTAATTGGGCAGTTCGTGGCTCCAACCAGCTATAAGCAGAACACTTCTGGAGGAGGGTGGACAGGGTTTTAATTTTTTGTGTGTGTGTTTGCACACTACATCTGATCACGCTGATCTTACCCTCAATGCACACTATTTACATACTGGAAAGGGCTTGCACAGGGCTGCGCACCATACATACCCAAGAACAGAGCTGTTCGCTTGAGTGGTTTGCACTCGTAACTTACTTGAATTTTGAACCAAAACTTTTTCTGAACTTGAACTCTGAACATCTAAACTCAGGTTCACTCATCTCTAGTAAAAAGCTGGAGAAAGGATGCTTTGTGCTTAGTCAATGAAGGAAAAGATTTATTTCTTTTGATATCACAGCCCTTCTCCTTAGCAGACGGAGGTACGTGCGCTTATGAGTAGAGATGAGCGAACCGGTCCCGGTTCGGCTCGAGGCCGGTTCGCCGAACGGGGGTCCCGTTCGAGTTCGGTTCGTCGAACGTTCGACGAACCGAACTCGAACGTATAGGCTATAATGGGAGGCAATCACAAACACATAAAAATGCATTATAAATGTACACAAACAGTTAATAAACATTGCCATAACACTTACCGGTCCTCGCGATCCCTTCTGCACTCTGTCTCCTGCCGCTATTCCATCCGATGATCGCTGAATCCTCCCGGTGACCTGCACTGCCAGCAGAGAAGCAGGACCTATCGTGACGTCAAAATAGCCATGTGACCAGTCACGTGGCTATTATCTCATTGGCTACAGACTGGTCACATGACTATGACACGTCATGTAGGACCTGCGAGTGCATCTCTCCGGTACACGGTGCACATATGTGTATCGCCGTGTACCGGCGACATGCTCTAGCACACGGTCGACTCCCCGTTCCGTTAGGGACCGGCTGAAACAGCCGGTCATTAACGGAGATCACCGTTGCCATAGCAACGCAGTTAGCGGTGACGTCACCGCTAACCGCGGCTCCGGGAGCACCGTTGCTATGGTAACGCGTCTGTCAGCGTTACCGCTAGCAGCCAGCAGTGATCACTCACGGAGTGAAGGCTGCACGCTGCTTCCCGATTGTAGTGAGCATTGTAGTTAGGATGGAGGTTCCCCAGCCCCAAGTGATGCCCCTCACTACAATCGTCACTACTACTACACTAGAAAGAAAGAAGACAGAAGAGCAGGATCGTGGAGGGCTGACAGGGGTAATAAAGATGGAGTCTCTAATGTGTCTGTGTATTTATTTCTATTAAAGTATTTTTTCTCTGTGTGGTGTCTTTTTTTAACCCTTTATTGGAGATTCTTAATGGCCGGGTCAAACGTGCCTGACATTAAGAATCTCTGGCTTAATACTGGCTGGTAAAACAAAGCCAGTATTAACTCATGATTACCCAACAAGCCACCCGGCTCCAGGGCTGTTGGAAGAGTTGGATACAGCGCCAGATGATGGCGCTTCTATGAGAGCGCCATTTTCTGGGACGGCTGCGGACTGAAATCCGCAGCAGAGGCGCCCACAAACCTCGGGCTAACCTGTGCTGCGGATTCCAATCTCCAGCTGCCTAGTTGTACCCGGCTGGACACAAAAATAGGGCGAAGCCCACGTCATTTGTTTTTTAATTATTTCATGAAATAAGTGAAATAATTAAAAAAAACGGGCTTCCCTATATTTTTGGTTCCCAGCCGGGTACAAATAGGCAACTGGGGGTTGGAGGCAGCCCGTGGCTGCCAGCTGTACCTGGCTAGCATACAAAAATATGGCGAAGCCCACGTCATTTTTTTGGTGGGCAAAAAACTTCTGCATACAGTCCTGGATGGAGTATGCTGAGCCTTGTAGTTCTGCAGCTGCTGTCTGCTCTTCTCCATACAGACAGACAGCAGCTGCAGAACTACAAGGCTCAGCATACTCCATCCAGGACTGTATGCAGAAGTTTTTTGCCCCCTGAAAAAATTATGTGGCTTCGCTATATTTTTGTATGCTAGCCAGGTACAGCAGGCAGGTACGGCTGCCCCCAACCCCCAGTTGCCTATTTGTACCCGGCTGGGAACCAAAAATAAAGGGAAGCCCTTTTTTTATTATTTCATGAATTTCATGAAATAATTAGAAAACAAATGACGTAGGCTTTGCCCCATTTTTGTGTCCAGCCAGGTACAACTAGGCAGCTGGGATTGGAATCCGCACCACCGGTTGGCCTGAGCTTTCTGGGCCCCACTGCTGCGAATTGCAGTCTGCAGCCACCTCAGAAAATGGCATTTTCATAGAAGCGCCATCTTCTGGCGCTGTATCCAACTCTTCCAGCACCTGCCTGCTATACCTGGCTAGCATACAAAAATATGGCGAAGCTCACGTCCTTTTTTTGTAGCTTTTTGGCAAAAAAAAAAAAATGCTTCCCTGGATTTTCCATTGCCAGTGAAGGTAACACCAAGCAGTGGGGGTTAGCAGCCAGTAGCTGCTTGGATTACCCTTAGCTAGCAATACAAAAAATGCAGTGGGAGCTAACATATATTTTTTTTAATTATTTATTTAAATAACTAAAAATAAAATGGGCTTCCCTGTATTTTGATTGCTGGACATCACAGTGCTGTAAAAATAAATCTTTAAAAAAATGACGTAGCGCTCCGCGGTATTTTTGATTCTCAGCGCAGATAAAGCAGACAGCTATGGGTTGCCACCCCCATCTGCCTGCCGTTACCTTGGTTGGCAATCAAAATACAGGGAAGCCCATTAATTTTTTCTATTTAAAAAATAGTTAAAAAAAAAAAATTACGTTGGGTCCCCCCATTTTTGATAGCCAGCTAGGGTAAAGCAGACGGCTGTAGCCTGAAAACCACAGCTGGCAGCTTTACCGTGGTTGGGGATCCAATGTGGAGGTCCCCTCAGGCTCTTTTTTATAATTATTTTATAAATATTAATAATTACACAATAAAAGTAGGGGACCCCCCAAATTGGATCACCAGCCAAGGTAAAGCGGACAGCTGTGGTCTGGTATTCTCAGGGTGGGAAGGTCCATAGTTATTGGGCCTTCACAGCCTAAAAATAGCAGGCCGCAGGCACCCCAGACGTGGCGCATCCACTAGATGCGCCAATCCTGGCGCTTCACCCCAGCTCATCCCGTGCCCTGGTGCAGTGGCAAACGGGGTAATAAATCGGGTTGATACTAGCTGTAAAGTCACCTGAGATCAAGCCCAGCAGTTTGTGATGTCATGGCGTCTATTAGATACCCAACATCATAAACTGTCAGTACTAACAAAAACAAAAAATCGACAAAAGAAATTTATTTGAAAAAACAGTCCCCAAAACATTTCCTCTTTCACCAATTTATTGTAAGAAAAAAAATAAAGGGGTCCCACGACGACTCTGGACCGTCTAGAATATGGGGGGGAGACACTCAGGGAACGTATCCCCCATTTTCTAGGAGTGCGGACCCTTCATGTGAGGAGTGTGGGTGCAATGAATCTGCACTCACTCTCCCCGGGTCCACAGCAGCAGAGTCCATGTCGTAATGGTTGCTACCAAAGCTGCAATGCCCTGCTCATGAGGTAAGGGCATGCCTAATCAGGAGAACTACTGTAGAGGAAGCTCTGCTCACTGGTATATAGGTGCTCAGAGGTAATAATAGATAAAATTAGTGAGTAACCTCGGCACTCTATATCTCCCAGACTAAGTCAGTAAGTCACAACGGATAGTAATGCAAAATCACTCTTTATTGGTCCGTATTAAGAAAATTTTTTTTTCATAAGCATATATGTTTTTGTCCAAAACAAGTTACAAATGACGTTTCGGCCTGAGCCTTCGTCAGATTGGACTTATCTGCATGTAATCATGAAAAATGACAATAATCAGTATCACATAAGAGTGAGAGAACAATAACATAAACTCGAACAATGTAGAGGTACAATTGGGATGCAGCAAAAAAATTGCAACACAGCAAGAAATAAAACACATGATACAAATGTCATAATACAGTACAAGGACAATATAGTAATGACAAATATGGGGTCAGAGTAGACTTAGACAGCTCTGGTACGAAAGAGATGTCAATCATAAAGTAACATGTGCAGTAGGTGTAGAGCTACACTATGCATGGCAGAGCTAATGGGTAGACCGACCATAGAAAAAGTAGAGAAAAAGTGGAGAAAAAGTGGAGAATAAGTGGAACATAAGAGGAGAAAAAGTGGAGAAAAAGTGGAGAAAAAAGTGGAGAAAAAGTGGAGAAAAAGTGGAGAAAAAGTGGAGAAAAAGTGGAGATTAAGAGGAGAAAAAGTGGAGAAAAAAGTGGAGAAAAAGTGGAGAAAAAGTGGAGCATAAGTGGAGAAAAAGTGGAGAAAAAGTGGAGAAAAAGTGAAGCATAAGAGGAGAAAAAGTGGAGAAAAAAGTGGAGAAAAAGTGGAGAAAAAGTGGAGCATAAGAGGAGAAAAAGTGGAGAAAAAGTGGAGAAAAAGTGGAGCATAAGAGGAGAAAAAGTGGAGAAAAAGTGGAGAAAAAGTGGAGCATAAGAGGAGAAAAAGTGGAGATTAAGAGGAGAAAAAGTGGAGAAAAAGTGGAGCATAAGAGGAGAAAAAGTGGAGAAAAAGTGGAGAAAAAGTGGAGAAAAAGTGGAGCATAAGAGGAGAAAAAGTGGAGATTAAGAGGAGAAAAAGTGGAGAAAAAGTGGAGAAAAAGTGGAGAAAAAGTGGAGCATAAGAGGAGAAAAAGTGGAGAAAAAAGTGGAGAAAAAGTGGAGAAAAAGTGGAGAAAAAGTGGAGATTAAGAGGAGAAAAAGTGGAGCATAAGAGGAGAAAAAGTGGAGAAAAAAGTGGAGAAAAAGTGGAGAAAGTGGAGAAAAAAATGGAGAAAAAGTGGAGAAAAAGTGGAGAAAAAGTGGAGAATAAGAGGAGAAAAAGTGGAGAAAAAGTGGAGAAAAAGTGGAGAATAAGAGGAGAAAAAGTGGAGAATAAGTGGAGAAAAAAATGGAGAAAAAGTGGAGAAAAAGTGGAGAAAAAGTGGAGCATAAAAGGAGAAAAAGTGGAGAAAAAAATGGAGAAAAAGTGGAGAAAAAGTGGAGAAAAAGTGGAGCATAAGAGGAGAAAAAGTGGAGAAAAAGTGGAGAAAAAGTGGAGAAAAAGTGGAGCATAAGAGGAGAAAAAGTGGAGAAAAAAGTGGAGAAAAAGTGGAGAAAAAGTGGAGAAAAAGTGGAGAAAAAGTGGAGAAAAAGTGGAGATTAAGAGGAGAAAAAGTGGAGAAAAAGTGGAGAAAAAGTGGAGCATAAGAGGAGAAAAAGTGGAGAAAAAAGTGGAGAAAACGTGGAGAAAACGTGGAGAAAAAGTGGAGAAAAAGTGGAGAAAAAGTGGAGCATAAGAGGAGAAAAAGTGGAGAAAAAAGTGGAGAAAACGTGGAGAAAAAGTGGAGAAAAAGTGGAGAAAAAGTGGAGCATAAGAGGAGAAAAAGTGGAGATTAAGAGGAGAAAAAGTGGAGAAAAAGTGGAGAAAAAGTGGAGAAAAAGTGGAGAAAAAGTGGAGCATAAGAGGAGAAAAAGTGGAGAAAAAGTGGAGAAAAAGTGGAGAAAAAGTGGAGAAAAAGTGGAGATTAAGAGGAGAAAAAGTGGAGCATAAGAGGAGAAATAGTGGAGAAAAAAGTGGAGAAAAAGTGGAGAAGGTGGAGAAAAAAATGGAGAAAAAGTGGAGAAAAAGTGGAGAAAAAGTGGAGAATAAGAGGAGAAAAAGTGGAGAAAAAGTGGAGAAAAAGTGGAGAATAAGAGGAGAAAAAGTGGAGAATAAGTGGAGAAAAAAATGGAGAAAAAGTGGAGAAAAAGTGGAGAAAAAGTGGAGCATAAGAGGAGAAAAAGTGGAGAAAAAGTGGAGAAAAAAATGGAGAAAAAGTGGAGAAAAAGTGGAGAAAAAGTGGAGCATAAGAGGAGAAAAAGTGGAGAAAAAGTGGAGAAAAAGTGGAGAAAAAGTGGAGCATAAGAGGAGAAAAAGTGGAGAAAAAAGTGGAGAAAAAGTGGAGAAAAAGTGGAGCATAAGAGGAGAAAAAGTGGAGAAAAAGTGGAGAAAAAGTGGAGCATAAGAGGAGAAAAAGTGGAGAAAAAGTGGAGAAAAAGTGGAGAAAAAGTGGAGCATAAGAGGAGAAAAAGTGGAGAAAAAGTGGAGAAAAAAGTGGAGAAAAAGTGGAGAAAAAGTGGAGATTAAGAGGAGAAAAAGTGGAGAAAAAGTGGAGAAAAAGTGGAGCATAAGAGGAGAAAAAGTGGAGAAAAAAGTGGAGAAAACGTGGAGAAAACGTGGAGAAAAAGTGGAGAAAAAGTGGAGCATAAGAGGAGAAAAAGTGGAGAAAAAGTGGAGAAAAAAGTGGAGAAAAAGTGGAGAAAAAGTGGAGAAAAAGTGGAGAAAAAGTGGAGATTAAGAGGAGAAAAAGTGGAGAAAAAGTGGAGAAAAAGTGGAGCATAAGAGGAGAAAAAGTGGAGAAAAAAGTGGAGAAAACGTGGAGAAAAAGTGGAGAAAAAGTGGAGAAAAAGTGGAGAAAAAGTGGAGCATAAGAGGAGAAAAAGTGGAGAAAAAAGTGGAGAAAACGTGGAGAAAAAGTGGAGAAAAAGTGGAGAAAAAGTGGAGCATAAGAGGAGAAAAAGTGGAGATTAAGAGGAGAAAAAGTGGAGAAAAAGTGGAGAAAAAGTGGAGAAAAAGTGGAGAAAAAGTGGAGCATAAGAGGAGAAAAAGTGGAGAAAAAAGTGGAGAAAAAGTGGAGAAAAAGTGGAGAAAAAGTGGAGATTAAGAGGAGAAAAAGTGGAGCATAAGAGGAGAAAAAGTGGAGAAAAAAGTGGAGAAAAAGTGGAGAAAGTGGAGAAAAAAATGGAGAAAAAGTGGAGAAAAAGTGGAGAAAAAGTGGAGAATAAGAGGAGAAAAAGTGGAGAAAAAGTGGAGAAAAAGTGGAGAATAAGAGGAGAAAAAGTGGAGAATAAGTGGAGAAAAAAATGGAGAAAAAGTGGAGAAAAAGTGGAGAAAAAGTGGAGCATAAGAGGAGAAAAAGTGGAGAAAAAGTGGAGAAAAAGTGGAGAAAAAGTTGAGCATAAGAGGAGAAAAAGTGGAGAAAAAAGTGGAGAAAAAGTGGAGAAAAGTGGAGCATAAGAGGAGAAAAAGTGGAGAAAAAGTGGAGAAAAAGTGGAGCATAAGAGGAGAAAAAGTGGAGAAAAAGTGGAGCATAAGAGGAGAAAAAGTGGAGAAAAAAGTGGAGAAAAAGTGGAGAAAAAGTGGAGAAAAAGTGGAGAAAAAGTGGAGATTAAGAGGAGAAAAAGTGGAGAAAAAGTGGAGAAAAAGTGGAGCATAAGAGGAGAAAAAGTGGAGAAAAAAGTGGAGAAAACGTGGAGAAAACGTGGAGAAAAAGTGGAGAAAAAGTGGAGAAAAAGTGGAGAAAAAGTGGAGCATAAGAGGAGAAAAAGTGGAGAAAAAAGTGGAGAAAACGTGGAGAAAAAGTGGAGAAAAAGTGGAGAAAAAGTGGAGCATAAGAGGAGAAAAAGTGGAGATTAAGAGGAGAAAAAGTGGAGAAAAAGTGGAGAAAAAGTGGAGAAAAAGTGGAGAAAAAGTGGAGAAAAAGTGGAGCATAAGAGGAGAAAAAGTGGAGAAAAAGTGGAGAAAAAGTGGAGATTAAGAGGAGAAAAAGTGGAGCATAAGAGGAGAAAAAGTGGAGAAAAAAGTGGAGAAAAAGTGGAGAAAGTGGAGAAAAAAATGGAGAAAAAGTGGAGAAAAAGTGGAGAAAAAGTGGAGAATAAGAGGAGAAAAAGTGGAGAAAAAGTGGAGAAAAAGTGGAGAATAAGAGGAGAAAAAGTGGAGAATAAGTGGAGAAAAAAATGGAGAAAAAGTGGAGAAAAAGTGGAGAGAAAGTGGAGAAAAAAATGGAGAAAAAGTGGAACACCCTTTGGTACCTTTCATGTGGCACTAAGGGGTGCTTAGCTTTGTATTTAGCCAAAAAAATGAAAAAAAAATGACATAGGGTTCCCCCTAGTTTTGTAGCCAGCTAGGGTAAAGCAGACGGCTGCAGCCTGCAGACCACAGCTGGCAACCTCACCTTGGCTGGTAATCCAAAACTGAGGGCACCCCACGCTGTTATTTTAAATTAAATAAATAATTAAAAAAAAAAACACGTAGGGGTCCCCCAAAATTGGATCACCAGCCAAGGTAAAGCAGACAGCTGGGGCCTGATATTCTCAGACTAGGGAGGTCCATGGTTATTGGAATCTCCCCAGCCTAAAAATAGCAGGCCGCAGCTGCCCCAGAAGTGGCGCATCCATTAGATGCGCCAATCCTGGTGCTTCGCCCCAGCTCATCCCGCGCCCTGGTGCGGTGTCAAACGGGGTAATATTTGGGGTTAATACCAGATGTGTAATGTCACCTGGCATCAAGCCCTGGGGTTGGTGAGGTCAGACGTCTATCAGATACCCGACATCACCAACCCAGTCAGTAATAAAAAAAAAATACACGACAAACACATTTTTATTTGAAAAAACACTCCCCAAAACATTCCCTCTTTAACCAATTTATTAGATTGAAAAACAAATCCAGGTCTGGTGTAATCCAAGGGGTTGCCATGACGATGCACACTGTCCCAGTCAATGAAGAGCAGGATGTTCCCCATTGGCTGGGAGAGCAGTGCAGTGACCTGAGCTAACATCAATGGGTCAGCCCAGGTCACTGCAGGGGGGTCACAAGTGCTGCTGTCAGTGAGGTACATTACCTGCGCTGATCTCCAGCACACTGACAGCCCCTGTCACTGAGGTCAATGACCGGCGCCTTCACATCAAGTATCGCGAGAGGTCCATGACGTCACCGCCAGTGTCAGTCTCGGGTCGGAAGCGATAGGTGATGTGACAAGCGGCGGCCATGGAGGACAGTGACAGCGCTGAGGTCGGGATGGCGGGACTTCATCACCGCAGGTAAGCCGAGCGAGCGAGCGGGCGGGCGGGCGGGGGGGGGGGGGGGGTGGATGTGTGTGTGTGTGTGTTTGTGTATGTGTATGTATGTGTACATGCCGCGGGCAGGAGGGGGTGGAGCGAGCTGAGCGGGAAAGTGTGGGCTTCCTGCACGTAACTAAGATAAACATCGGGTTACTAACCAAAGCGCTTTGCTTGGATACCCGATGTTTATCTTGGTTACCAGCTTGTGGCAGGCTGCCAGCGATGGCTCCTGCTCACTGTAGCTGTAAAAAGCCCTGCTTTTTGCTGCTAGAACCGTTCTCGAATGTATCTAGAACTATCGAGCTTTTAGCAAAAAGCTCGAGTTCTAGTTCGATCTCGAACAGCCCAAAAATCACTCGAGCCTAGAACTGGAGAACCACGAACCACGAACCGCGCTCAACTCTACTTATGAGACTGGTATTCTTCCAGTTGAGACACAGGTCTTATAAGCTGTATTTCTTCACACTGCAGCCTTATTCAACATGTGACTAGCGTGGGCTGCCACTTGAATTTTATAGTGGGGACAATTTTACCACTCCTTTAATGAATATGGTTGCTATGCCAAACAACTGCTTAAAAGATGCTACATTGGTATTGGTAGGTTCAAGGTGTGCAAGTTTGACCTATCAGAGAAAATATTATGGACGGTCCGCTCTTCTTTTCTTTTCAATGTTTTATTTAAATTTTCATACAAACATAACTGCCCAAAAGTGCACCATGTAAGATACAACAGTGTTTAATGCATTCAACAGTGTTAAGTGCACAAGTAGTCATAACTAGAGAGGTATCCAAGAAACAAAGCTTTACACTAGCCCATTAGTGAACAGGCATCCACACAAAACATCATTAGGATTAGCAAAACCTGGTCAGCATATAATGGAGTAATCGTCATGTACTCTTTAAACAATTAAGAGAAAGGAGAGGCTACCTGCAATCTTGGGTAGAGAAAGAAACACTAAAGACATAGTAGGAAATATTGAGGTTACACATTTATGATAACAAGAAAGACAGGGGAAAGAAGGAATCAGGAAGGGGATGGGGGTGTGGGAATAGGCTGTGGAGGTTAGGTTAGACTCAGATGGCTCAAAATATGTTTAAGTGTGTGACAGTTTTTTTAATTTATTACGGAGTTCACTGGTCATTGAGGCCATCAACTGTTTCAGGCCCTGACGCCGTTACTGAAATAAACTCCATCAATGTTCTGTATACCAACCAAGGACTCCAAATCTTCCAGAAACAAGATAGATTGTGTTGTGTTAGCGAGGCCAATTCCTCGGTACGATTCAAAAGGTCGATTTTTTTTTTTTTTTAGATGTTCCCTGGAAGGGATGGTGGGCGCGAGCCAGTGAGTTGGAATCAGAAGCTTACCCGCGGCCGCAACAAAAGCAGCCAACTTAGACATGGGTTTATTAGATGGCCAGATATGACGATTGAGCAGGGCTTCTTCTGGAGCTAACTGGACTTGAGAACTTGTAAGACTCAAGATAAGTGATGAAATATCGCGCCAAAAGGAGCAGAGTGGGTGGCAAGTCCATCATATATAAAAGTAAGTCCTTACTTCAGCTCCACACCTCCAACACAAAGGAAAGGAGGATGGATACCATTGGTGTGATTGAAATGGAGTTGTGTACCAACAGGTGACCACTGTGTATGAGTTTTCTTGGAACCTAATGCAATGTGAAGGACTATATGAGAGGCCATTAATCAGATTGATTTGAGATTCCGAGAGTCCACTCTCCATCCATAGAGAAGGTTTGCACATTCTGAAAACACATTGTAATCTCTGTAGATATCATTGTATATGTTACAAGCAATGAATGAAAACCAGACATTCTATAGAATACCTAGGCAATGTATATAATCCCTGTTGTTTTCAGGCAAGGTATGAAATATCTACGTTGTTCTATACTTTTCCTAGGCATTACATAAAATGTCTAGGTATTATAAAGAATGACAAGAACTGTTCAGGCAAAGTCTAATATAATGGCCAGATTGGAAAAGTTACCCATGGCATAAAATGTCTAGGTGCCCAGATTGGAAAAGTTAGCCATTACATAAAATGTCTAGGTATTATAAAGAATGACAAGAACTGCTCAGGCAAAGTCTGATATAATGGCCAGATTGGAAAAGTCTTTAGTAACAAACAGTCAAAAAACTAATGAAAGAAGAAATCCTAAGTGAACAATAGGACTGCCTACTTTTGGAAGGAACATCCCTGTACTATTCTACACTCCACCTGTTTGTCATTTAGGTATTCTATAGAATGACAAGGAAATGTATGATCTGATGTATTTCATACTTTGCCACCCCATTTCCGGCATTGTATACATTGCCTGGGTGGGTATTCCATAGAATGCCTGTTTTTACGCATTGCCAGTAACATATATACACCAAGATCTAAAAGGTCACTTCTAATCACATCATAAAAAAATTACCTGACCCTAATTACAGGTGGTTAATGAAAAACGTAAAGCAGACCATGGGCACGTCAAAGCAGGTGTCCGACCCTACTATACCTCATATTAACAGAACACAAATATTGAGTTTATATTATGCCACCAAAACAGCGTAACGTTTTCATCAACATATATGAATCCTTAATGTATAATTTCTATATAACACCAGAAATAGCTTTAACGTTCCAGTACAGAGCTGTTAAATAAGGCAATGATCCAGCGCAGATGTAATTGCTTAGAAATGATATGTCACTTCTGCCAATATCATCCATAATGCCATAGTGTGACTTAATTTTCCAGATGTCCTCATTTGTTGTATACTGTACTTCATTGACTTAAACCTTTCTTTCTGTGATTCAGCAGGCAGCTGCATACACTTAAATGTGAAATGTTGCTTGCGGGATCTCTTTACACATCAGCATGGCTCCGGACACATGTTCTAAATGCATTGTGTCAAGTCGTCTAATAAATGATTAGCGCAAAGCCTCCAATCATGGGATCACGGGGCCGCGCTGTTCCAGGAGATGACTGCATGCCATAGTTTATCAGAAAGAAACTGGAGAAAAACAGGTTTTTTGCCGCGCTTGAAGACCACAGACATTGATGTCGGAACAGATGATTCTTTTATTGTTTCATTCCTACGCGTTTCGGAGATCCAAACTGTCTCCTTCTTCAGGGAAAGAATTCTGAAATTCTTTCCCTGAAGAAGGAGACAGTTTGGATCTCCGAAACGCGTAGGAATGAAACAATAAAAGAATCATCTGTTCCGACATCAATGTCTGTGGTCTTCAAGCGCGGCAAAAAACCTGTTTTTCTCCAGTTTCTTTCTGATGTTCCTCCTGTGTAGCAGGGCTGCTGCTGGACCGCTTGGGCGCTCATTCTTGCTATCAATGGTGTTGTGACTGGCACAACCCGATCAGGTGAGTGCATCACTTCTTTTATGTTTGCCCATTATATCGGGTAAGACCCTATTGCGCCTTTTCTCTCCCATATAGTCTTGCCATAGTTTATGTCATATATACACTTAAGGTCATTGCTTTCCCTATACTAGAGTGTATAATGATCTGTAAATTGAAATAGATGAGAATTAAAGGGATGCTTTGGCTTTTTAACCCCTTCCCCCAGGCGATTTTCCATTTTTCGTTTTCGTTTTTTTAACTCCCCTTCTTCCAAGAGCCAAAACATTTTTTGGGATCTAGGGCTTAGTGACAGCTTATTTTTACATCTTGAGCTGATATTTTTAATGATATTTTTGGATAGTTGCGATGTTTTGATCGCCTGGTATTACGACCCAAAAAAAATGTAATTGTTGCGTTTTGACTTTTTTATCGCTACGCACTTTACCAATCAGATTAATTGATTTTATTCCTAAATTCAGTGATACCAAATGTGATTTTTTTTTTTTTGTTTAATTTTCAATGGGGAAAGGGGGTAATTTGAATTTTTAGGTGTTTTTTTTCATTTTTTTTTATAAATTATTTTTTATTCATATGATTAGTACCCTTAGGGGACTTCATGCCTGCACTAATACTCTTCAGAGTGATGCTTTGAAAATCAGAAATGCAATTCTCCCGTCAATGCTGGCGGTCTGCCGGCATTCACAGGAAGGGAGTCATGACAGCAACAGGGGTCATCAGCTGAGACCCCGCTTTCATGACAACCCATTGGCGCCTTGTGATCATGTCACAAGGCTGCCGATGGTGGCAGGGAATGACGCGATCCCCGCCAGTACACATTAGATCGCATTTTCAGAGTATCTGGATCCACCCACACCTGTTAGCTGCGCATATAAGCTAATCAGATTAGTCCTCATGTGTGGGAAATAATGCAGGCTCCCTGTGTGAGCCCGCATTAAAGTGACAGACACGACTAATGATGTATAAGTACATCATTGCTGGTGAAGGAATTAATGGGTGGCACGGTGGCTCAGTGGTTAGCACTGCAGTCTTGTTGTGGCTCAGTGGTTAGCACTGCTGTCTTGCAGCGCTGGGGTCCTGGGCTCACATCCCACCAAGGACAACAACTGCAAGGAGTTTGTATGTTCTTCCCGTGTTTGCGTGGGTTCCTTCCAGGTTCTCTGGTTTCCTCCCACACTCGAAAAACATATTGTTAGGGAACCTAGATTGTGAACCTCAATGGGGACAGTGTTGCCTATGAATGCAAAGCACTGTGGAATTAATAGCGCTATATAATTTAATAAATATTATTAATGGGGTTTCTTCTTTTCACACTTTACATTTTTAGCTCTCCAGAACTCAGAGCATAATAAATGTAATATGTAAAAAATATATATTTATTTTAGTCACCCCACTGCCCACTCCTACGGCACCTCTGCTCCTCATCGCCACCTGTCTGGTCCTCATCACATATTCAGATCGGTACCAACATCGCTGAAATCCATAAGATATTGGACCGATGCTTCCGGATTTGCTAGAATAAGGAGGGTGTTGCGCTCATATGCCCTCAAAAGTCATGACCCATTGTGTCACATCATCTAATGCCACCACCTTTGTGGGTGCATTCCCAGAACCTTTATCAAATCTGTACGTCTCAGCAGAGCAAAAAAAGCCCCAGGGATATCAGTGCTGCTGATGCCAATGATGGGTTCCGAAGCATAAGGGACTGAAGAGGTGAGCGATGAGATGAGTATCAAGATTTTTATAAAATTAATTACATTCAAATTTATTCTCTCATCCCTAAATGTCACGCCACCCGCCCAGAATAGCAGTACCAGCATCGCTGCTACGGTAGGTGAATATGTGACACCCCTGGACTATCAGGTCGTTACAGGGTACTGCGCAAACTGCCCTTCTGTGCGGTATTCCAAGTCCCTCATTGTTCTGGGTCCCTTACTAAATGGTGTTGCCTCCAACAGCAAATCATATCCTAGATACACCCTGCACCACACCCACCAGGCACACCAGTGGACGGCTTGAGTGGAATATAGTCACCCACCTGGGAGGGGCAGGAAGGAGATGTGAGGAGTGTAGTCAGTCAGTCAGAGTGAGAGGATAGAGTGAGAGGAGGTCGGGAGCGGTGGCTCCTAGAGAAGCTGTCTAGGTTTCAGATGGTGGTCTGGGCCTAGAGGAGTCGGACCCCCGGTCGCAGGGGATTGTGGCAAGGTGCCTGGACCTGTCGAGGAGGACAGCCGGCAGCCTAGCACTATCACCGGTCTGGGACCAAAGACACGACGGGGTACACGGAGCCTGGGTTGGGGAGTGGTTGGGGAGTAGCTTCAAGTAACCCGACAATTCACCTGAGGAGAATGGAGCCTTTATGATCTGTTCCCACCCGCTCAAGATTTGGGGCATTAGCGCAACGAGGGGGATTTGACTTTCCAATCCAAAATGGTCCAGAAAATCCCAAGCGTGAGCCCTGAGAGGAAGCTCACGCACTTAGCCAAAGTGGGGAGCGGGGCCCAGAAAGTTCCATGCTACTGGGCCACCATGTTGAAGTTAAACTTAGTGCCAGGAGGCAGGTCATGGATTACCAGGCAACACTATTGGGGACGGGACCCGGACGAGCTCCCCTCAGCGGCAGCGGTGCCCAGAGAGTTGGTTTACCCGGCTGTCAGCATCTGCTTATTGACTGAGGAAGAGAGTGACCCCTGCATACCACAGCATCCCCCTCACCGAGTCCCGGGGCATCCTCGCTACCCGTGGAGGGCTATGACACCTTACTGCCTCACTTCATCACCCCAGGTACTCCCAACGGCAGCACCGGTACTTCCCAAATTACCGTAAACCATGGGTGGCGTCACAAACTATATATATCAACTCCCCTGTAAGTACCCCCCTTCATTTGAGTTGCCACATTACCCCGGGTCTGGAGACCCTCGGACCACAGGGAACCCGGATCCGAGCAGCTCGGCTGCTCCCACGGGGGCGGCACAAATATCCATAGCAGCTGCAACCTCTTTAATTCTAGTACTACGCAATATTGAGTTTTACTCTTTTCTGTCCTGAAAATCTCTCTTATGTTGTCGAGGTTATTCTACACTACCTGGATTGGAGCCACATCTGATCAAAGCAAAGGGATGTTAAGTTGATTGGCATAGACACTGGTACAAAAACTTTGCACCGTAATGAGTTGCCAGTTGTTGAGATGCTGTCCTCCTTCTTTTCTGTGATACCTTGCACATATAGGGCAAGTTACTGTATTTTCTGTTTTATAAGACGCACCCCAAATTTAGAGATAAAAAAGGTTAAATAAAAAAAGGCACAGATTATACTCTGGTGGGGCCTTACCGGAGGGAGGGCACCAGAGGTGGTGGAGCCTGGTCACAGGAGGCAGGGGCGGTGCTGTAGTAGGGCTCTGCTGCAGGTGCTGTGGTGGGGGCTGTGCTGACTGCAGGTGCCATGCTGTGTGGAGCAGGGTGGTGTAGCAGGTGACACAGATGCTCTGTCGGCGGTGCGGGCTTCAAAAAAATGGCGCCCCTAGTCGCTGGGTGTGCAACGTGAGCTCTCAGCTCAATGACTAGCCAAGATCTCATCTGCACACGCGCCACCTCCGGGTGCCATTTTTCTTAAGTCCACTGTTGGGAGATCAACAGGCCAAAGACGGCATGTGCACAGATGAGATCTTGAGTCGAGGGCTTCATCTGCCCACTCGCCAGCTCCAGACATCATTATTTGAAGCCTGCATTGCTGACAGAGCATCGCACCTGTCGCACTGCCCTGCTCCACACAGTCCCCACCACAGCCAGCAGAGCCCCCACCGCAGCCAGCACAACCCTCATTGAAGCCAGCACAGCCCCCACCTTAGTCAGCGCAGCGCCCATTCTCCACCTCCCCGTAATTTACATTTGCATTATAAGACGCACCCCTCATTTTTCTCTCAAATTTTTGGGAGGAAAAGTGAGCCTTATAATCCGAAAATTATGGTAATTCAAGAGGGGACAGCATTCGATGAAGCACATCATAGAAAAATGTATGTCTATAACCATGTCCATTCCAAGCCTCCCTAATGAAAGAAAACTTCAGAAGAGGTTCCTTCCGGGAGTCTGGGACATCTTCCCTTCTTTCCTGGAGCCTCCTAGGCATTCTGTCAGCCTTCCCAGTTATAATGTATGTTAATATCATTTATTTTTTTATGGTGTTTTATAGTTATTTTTTTCTTAATAAATTACATTACGGAAACTCTCATTAAGTTTGTTTTTTTCCTGGTAATGGGAATACTGTATATGCATTATGTGTCCTTCATGAACTTTGCACCATTAAATATAGGAAATGAAATCCTGGACTGAGTCCTATTCATAGTTGTTTTGAGCTGTCATTTCCAGGAACAGGTGTAGACATGACAAGTATAGGAATATCCGCTGTTCACGTCTGCACATCATATAAAATCCCAACTAATGCTAGAGAAGAGCAGAAATGGAAAAATGTCTCGTAAATAACCTTTAGATAAGGTGTTAGTTATTAGCACGACGCGAACAAGGCAGCTGCGGAATAAAAGTTCACAACCTTTATTTCCCAACCTATGCTAACAAAATGACAGGTTTGTTTTTCATTCTTCTTCCCAGATTGCGTCTCCACTATTGGGCACCTCACAGGGATAAGGAGGACATGTCCATCATATATTCATCCAGAAAGCCTGACTGTGAAATTGATGACATTGGTCCCATATTTTGTTTTGTCCTTGAATTATCAGTGGGCACCACTGTACTTAAATAACACTTCTGCTAGTCAACATTTGGATTCGTTCAGGAGTTAATGGTGCATGAAATGTCACAGGCTTTGGTACTCCTTAACACCTCATGTCATGCATCATTACCAGTACATGCACAGTGGACTAGTTTTGCAAAGCTCATTTAAATGACGCAAGGTGTCAACACCAGGACAACTTTGGATGCTACCTACGACCATTATGATTGAGGAGTCCATGGGACCATGGGTAAACATACATTTGCCAGGCTTAGGCTAGGGTTGACTTAGAAACCACGTTGCAACCCATGAATGTTTGTAGACAGCCATCATGAACACTGAAATATTATTAATATAATTTATTCCATGATGCTTTACACGTGAAAAGGGTATACATAGACAAGTACAATAATCATAAACAAAACAAGGCACAGACTGGTACATGAGGAGAAAGGACCCTGCCCGCGGGAGCTCACAGTCTACAAGGGATGGGTGAGGATACAGTAGGTTAGAGTGGAGATGGTCGTGCGGCGCTATAGAGGACTGAGGGTTACGGCAGGTTGTAGGCTTGTCGGAAGAGGTGGGTCTTCAGGTTTCTTTGGAAGCGTTTCAAGCTAGGCGAGAATCTGATATTTTGTGGCAGAGCATTCCAGAGTATGGGGGATGCACATTAGAAATCTTGAATGTGATTGTGGGAAGAGGAGATGCGAGGGGAGTAGAAAAAGAGATCTTGTGAGGATCGGAGGTTACGTGCAGGTAAGTACCAGGAGACTAGGTCACACATGTAAGGAGGAGACAGGTTGTGGATAGCTTTATATGTCATGGTTAGTCGTTGGGCAATGGGAATCCAGTGAAGGGATTTGCAGAGAGGAGAGGTCGGGGAGTAGCGGGGGGACAGGTGGATTAGTAGGGCAGCATAGTTTAGAATAGTTTTTAGGGGTGCGAGAGTATTCAAAGGGAGGTCATAGAGCAGAGGGTTAATAGTCCAGGCGGGAAATAACAAGGTCATGCACTAGTGTTGTTGCAGTTTCTTGGGAATTCTTACATCGGGTCAATTATGGACTATAAATCTTAAAAATATTCTTCAAGATTAGGAAAAAACATGACAGCCTTCCTCAAAACAAGACAATGCCATCCTTATCTACATATTGTATTGGAATTGCACCTTTGTACTACTGATTGTAATGTAGCTGAGCTGTAAAGGCAGACATGACCGAAGACATAGTGGCATTGTTTTTGGAAGTTATGCCTTAATAATACTCCACAATTTCTTTAAAACACTACTCCACTGTTTTTTTCTATTTCAGTGCTGGGGTGGTGGTTCTAAGTCCTGTGCTACTGGTCTTATACTCACCCTCCGGCATCTTCATCTGTTATGACCATAGCTCCAGTCATTCTTCTCCAGTTTGTGACCTCCCAACAGCTACAGTGTTTCATTGAGCGCGCTGGAGGTCACAACTCAATTTTAGTCTATGAAAGCCTTGCTCTGGCCTTGTTTTGCTCTCATAGACTTGAATTGACAACTTGTGATGTACCTTCTGACTTCAGAAGTTGTGGTCACATGATGGCACTGTGAGACCGGAGTGACACTGAAAAAGGTAAAGACGCTGAAGGGTGAGTATATTACTATGTGCACGGACCTTATGTTAAAAGCACCACTTCAAGACTGGAAAAAAATCAATGCTGGAGGGGGGCTGTAAATGGAACGTGTCATTAGATTCACACTGATCGAACCAACACTGTGGCATTTCGGAGAAAATAAAGGTTAAAAAACCTTCTGCATGAACAACTCCAGATGATTGACAGGTCTATCCCTATGTACACCCATGCAAAAAGACCCGTCAATCCACTGGAGCATGGTGTTCTGGTGTCAGACTGAACTGGTCAGGTCATTCTCTATTTTCCCTGGCCGGTTTCTCAAACTATGTTTTGTTTAAAATGCAGGAGCATACCTGGCTGCAGTTGCCTAGTCAAGCTCTGATTTATACTGCCTCTTCTTCGGGCAACATGAATTTAAATTGAACCTGTCAGGTGCAACATGCACCCATAACCACGAGCAGTTCTGGGTGCATATTGCTAATCCCTGCCTAACCGTCCCTGTATCTAGTAGCATAGATAAAGAGATCTTTAGAAAAAGTATTTCTAAAGATCCTTTATGATATGCTAATGCACGCAGGGACTAATCACAAGGGCGTTTCTTCCTGCGCTCTTTCCGCCTTCTTAGCATGTTAGGTTTTCCACAGGGATGTGCTAACATGCTATTCAATGCCCATTGCCTCATGTCATCAGCAGTGACGCGCGTACCTGCGTCCACTGTCACCGCTAATCAGAATGCCTGCACTTCCGGTCATGAACACTATGAAGCCGAGTGTACATGTCCTGTGTTCAGAGAGGTCTAGTGCGCATGACCGGAAGTGCCGGTGACTTCTAGTTATGCGTAATGACCCTAAGCCCGACCTTCTGAAGCGGTGGCAGTGGATACAAGTATGCGTGTCACCGCTGATGATGCGAGGCAATGAGCATTGAATAGCATGATAGCTCGCTCACAGGGGCGTGCTAACATGGTAAGGAGGCTGACTATCCAGGAGAACTAACACATTGCAACTAGTCCCTGGCCTCATTAGCATATCATAAAGGTTCTTTACAAATACTTTTTATAAAGATCCCTTTATCTATGCTACTATAGCCTGGGACAAGCAGTGATCAGCAATATGCAGCCAGAACCACTTGTGGTTCTGGGTGCATATTGCGCCTGACAGGTTCTCTTTAATGTTCATATTAACTTGGCCCAAGGCAAAAGGATGAGCAGAGAAGATTTCTTGGAAGGATCTATAGAACCGCACTCTACATTTCTGTAGCCTTCCACTTCCGATCCCTATTATAAGTATAAGAGATCAGTGACCCATGATGAACTACATAGAGGTAAACCCTCACTAAGTTTACTTCTGATGGAGATGGTAAACACCTCACGTACATCAGTAGTGCTGTAGGACATACTGTTGTTTGCTTCTATGGTTGGGAGTTCCATGCAATCCCGAGGCTTCACCATCCTGTGGATATTACTATGAGTCATCGAGGATTTACGGAGAGCACCTGGCCACTTTCTGCAAGAAAGCCTAGATACTTCCTAAGCCTTTGAATGGCAAACTCAATAATATTTACAGACGACTTACCACCCATGAGTGACTTTACTGAATCGAGTTCTTTCAGTTACTTGCGCAATCCAGCCCTATGTCATCTATAGAACTGACAGCACTGCTATCAACAGGGGGATTTGTAATGTACATTTTCTAAGAGGGGAAAATTAAGTAATGTGTAAGCGTCAGTCACCCTGCGATTGACACGTTGTTCACATTCCCGATGATGTCACTCTTCCTCGCTGCATCATATGATACAAAATAACATTCCAGTTTATAGAACCGAAAAATGAAGTCAGTCTTGAAAAATGCATTTATGTAAAGCCCAAGAGAGTGAAGATTGGATTTTATTACACCATATCACAAGATTTAACCAAAGGGAAAAGAAAAATGGTCTTATTCACGAGGAAACTGAACAAAATCAATTCGCAAGAAATGTATGCCATTTAGGAAAGTGAAGCTGTATTCTACACACAGTGGAACAGAACTCGCTTTACAAGCTGCCTGCTGTACAAAATCACTTTTGTTAGAATGGTGACCAATAAATAATATACTCACAAGGTATCACAAGTAGTGATGAGCGGATTTGCGGATAACCGGGACTAGTGAGTCCCAGGGATCTGGTTTTTAAAACCTGGTTCCGGGCTGTATTCCGGTCCCCATATAAGCCTATGGGGACCAGAATCCAGCGAATAAAAATGTTGGTAGAAGGGATAGGTGGATGGGAGCAAGCGAGCTATACTTACCGAAGCTCCAGGAAAGCTGTATACTGCATCCAGGCTGTCCATTCACTTCCAGGTCTGCGAATTACATTCCTTGCATATGCACTGCTTTCCCCGCCCACCAGCACCTGTGATTGGTTGCAGTCAGACGCGCCCCCGCCCTAAGTGACAGTGTGTCTGATGCTTATAATCATAGGCGCTGTATGCGCGTCTATCCTGGTGTAAAAATAAATAAATGAATTAAATATTTGGGATAAGATCCCCTTATAATTTGAAACCCAGCACAGATAAAGCATACGGCTATAGGCTGCAGCCCCCAGCCATGTGCTTATCTTGTCTGTGCATCAGACTAAGAGGAACCGGGTACAGTTTTTTTTGTTTTTCTTTTAAATAAATAAAAAATAAAACCAGCGTACAGTCCTCCCGACACCCGGGTACCTTTGAAACCATGCGGATCCGGACTTTTACAGAATAGATTAGGGCCAAGTTGAGAGTTACATCTTGGCGTGGTAACTGGGCTCAAGTAAATTTGGCCATTTTTATTTGCACCAGTTCAAACCTTAAGTTTAGGAAGGGACAGCATTTCTTCTATGTCAGTGATTAGAGACAGGGACGGAGGTTCACCTTCCAACAAGACAATGACCCAAAGCTGCTGCTAAAGGAACACTTGAGTGGTTTAAGGGGAAACATGTAAATATATTGGAGTGACCAAGTCACAGCCCAGACCTTAATCCAATTCATAATCTGTGATCAGACTTGAAGGTTGCTGTTCACTAGAAGAAACCATCTAACTTGAAGGAGCTGGATTAGTTTGTCCTTGAGGTTTTCAGTTATTTTGACCTATTTTTTGTTTCCTTCACAAGAAAAAGAAAACCAAATGTTCAAAGCTGTAGGCATGTTCTTTACATAAATTGATGCAAACCCTCAAAAAAAAGTTAAATTCCAGGTTGTGAGGAAGCAAAACATGAAAAATTCTAATCGAAGTGAATACTTTTGCAAGTGTGTGCAATGGGGCGGGCCTTTGTGGGTCGGGTCTTGGTCTTTTCACCCGACCCTGTCTGCTGTTCTGGAAAGGAGGGGTGGAGGAGAAAGGTCAGGACAGCAGACAGGGGCGGGCCTTTGTGGGTTGGATCTTGCTCTGTTCACAGGGGTCTGCTGTCCTGGCCTTTCTCCATCTGCCCCTCCTTCCCAGAATAGCAGACAGGGGCGGGTGAACAGAGCAGGACCCGACCTACAGAGGCCCACCCCTGTCTGCTGTCCTGACCTTTCTCCATCTGCCCCTCCTTCCCACAAAAGCAGACATGGGCAGGTGAAAAGAGCAGGACCCGACCCACAAAGGCCCGCCCCTGTCTGCTGTCCTGTCCTGACCTTTCTCCACTGCCTCTCCTTCCCACAACAGCAGACAGGGGCGGGTGAACAGAGCAGGACCCGACCTACAGAGGCCCAACCCTGTCTGCTGTCCTGACCTTTTGTTCTCTGCCTCTCCTTCCCTCAACAGCAGACAGAGGCGGGTGAACAGAGCAGGATGTGAACCACAAAGGCCCATCCCCATTGCACATATGAATCAAAATTGAGTGCCTTCCTGAAATTATGATTACAGGTATGTTAGCAACCAAGCATCCTATCTTTCTATAACAGGTTTGCTTGGATACAGCATCCTAGTGGCAGTATGGCACTGTCTTGACATTATATAGCAAAAATCTGGTTGTTGGTTCTCTTTAAATGGAAACTCAACATAAATTGAAATCAAATCTGAAATGCAGGTGAAATAATTCAGCAAATTTTCCAAAATGCACTGTCTTTGTACCTTGTTTGCACATACCATTAAATATACTGTTCTAATACAAAAATGAATGGACTCCACCAAATCAACACATGGAGCCATGTAAAGAGGAAGTATCGTATTATTATTAAAATATATGTCGAAACCTCATCATGCAGATCTCCATACAAAAAGTGTAAATTCACACAAAGCAATTTTTGTAAAAAAAAATTGCTATATGTCAAAAGAGTTAAAATAGCGTATAAAATATAATATACTAATGTGGCGCCCTGGACTAGCCAGGTCGTCACAGGTAGCACACAAACACCCCCACCCCCATTAGACAGTAACATTAGCCAAACACAACACCTTTGTTGCCTCCCTCCAGGGTCTGATGTCCACACCAGGTGGGGAGGAGCCAAGCGGTTGGCCACACCCACCGAAGAGTTCACAGGCCTGGAGGCGGGAAAAGTGTCAGTTAGAAGTTGGAGTTTGGAGTGTGAGGAGTAAGCGCTTGGGTGTCTGGGTTTGTGGCCCAGGCACTGACAACAAGGTTGGCAGACGGTGGTGGCCGTCTGCAGGAGTGGTGAAGCAACGCGGAACCGTAGGACCGGGGACGGGCGTTGGCCTGCCGGTACCGACCGGGAAGCGAAGTGAAGCCAGCACACACAGGCAGGGCCATCGGACCCCGACCAGGCTTGGAGCCGCCGACAATAGTCAAATCCGAATGTGACCAGAACCCCAGGGGTTTCCTAACAGCCAAAGACCCAATAGAAGGCAACCGCCCACATCGTGAGGGTATACAGCTACCGCCTAAGGCTGGAGACCCAAGGGCCAGCGTCTGCGGGCAAACGGGCTCCTCTGGCATCCATACACCGGGGAGCGGACTACCGTTGGGGATCCATCGTAGTCAAACAAGTACACAAAGGTGCAGGGAAAGACAGCCGCCATCACCTGTCCGGGGAGAGACACTGCAGCCGGCTGCGGGACCTGTCCATCCAGCCGTTTGGGTTACCGAGGACTTTGTGCATCTCTTACTGAGTGAGTACACCCGTGCCATCCGGCACCGCGCCGCGCTGTCCCTGCAACCCTGCATCTCACCAACCCTGCTTCCCCGTCACACCAACGGGCCCCGGGACCACGACCCCTAAATCGCCAAACAAGCCAACCACCCTTTTCACTCACGGGCGAGGAGCGCCGCTCGAGTCCCCGGATCCGGCCCACCACTCGAGCAGCAGAAGCCGCAGCAGCGCCGGACCCGAGCGTTAGCGAGCGCGCGGCGGCGGCATCCTCCCCACCCGTGACAACTTGGCGTCATGAACAGGATTGAACCCATCTACTTACCAGTAGAAGTGCGCCTTGTGATCTCCGCCGGCGGTGTCCGGCCGAAAATTTTGAAGCGCCGCCATCTTGGCGCGAAAATCTCCCACTCGAGCGTCTTCTCCGAGCAGGGTAGGTGCAAAAGCGAAGCCCCGCCCCCAACAAACGGAAGTGCTGAAAACAACCAAAGGGGGTGGGGCGAATGTGTGTCTGCCTAATGTAGCCGAGGCTATAAAAGCGGGGACGCCAGGACTTTGCAAAGCTACTCGGTTCCTGGAAGCCACTTGCAACATGTCCGCAGCATCTGAAAGGCCTGAGTCTCCGGTGCCTGCCCCCGGGACGGCGGCTTGGCTGAACACCCAAGTGATGCTGTTGTGCTGCCGTAACCGGGCCCAAGTACGGGACCTGTTAGATCGCTGGACCGCTGAGATGGAGAAGCTGGCTGCGGTTGTGCGGGCGCATGAAATAGAGGCTATGCTAGAGGAGCTGGTGAGTGACCCACGCCCTTGTGTCCCTGAGGGACCGGCCGCTGTAGCTGAAGGGTTCGGTCTACCCCTGGCCAGCAGGGCCCGACCCATCGCCTGTGCTGACCGCCCGTACAACCCCGCTCAGGCCGCCGTCCCCGATGGAGGTGGCGGAGTCCGTGTTGCCCCGCCAAGGCCCGAAGGCCTGAGAGGAAGACAGCCAATTAATGGCTGGAGCGGGTGACTTAGAAGAACCGATGGCAGACCTCCATACACTGGCCAGCTCGGGGGCTGACACAGAACCGGTCTCGGAGTCCGAGGAGGCGGGTGAGAGTCTTCCCAGCGGCAATGCGCCAGTAGCTTTCTATGTCCCGCGTGGTGGAGGGAACGGATACCGGGCATCCCTCTCCCACCAGGCCTGCCACCGGATGTTTGCAATATTGACAGCGGAGGGCGAGGCCACCTCAGAGGAAGAGGTGGAATAGGCAGCGGTCTGCCGTTGCATAAAGTTGTCCCCCGTTGTGACCCTCAGCAGTTTAAATGAATGACAAAAATCAACCAAAGATCATCTGATTAGCTACAGTGATTATTCCGGCCGTTGCTGGCAAGTTGTCCCCAGAGAGACTCTGTGTGTTTTTACCACCCACATGAGGAACTACTCATGAACATGGCCGAGAATTGGCAGGCCACCCACGAACTGGTGGGCTTGTAAATAGTTTTGTGGGATGGAAACCGTTGCAGCCTCCAGAGAGGCAGATTGGAGGAAGGGCCCGCAGCAGAGCAGGCTGGGGCCCGGCCATCACCAGCACCGGTGGCCATCCTCCGGGGGTCAGGGGTCCCCCTGGACGTGGGGTCCCCTGAAGTGACAGCCGGGTGCGAGTAACCGTACCCATTCCCACTCGGGCAGCCTGAACCTGGACTGGGGTAAAATGGTGCTGCCCACTTCTTAGGGGCAGCATCAGGGCTAGGTTGCTTGGGTGGGAGAGTGGAAGACATCCGTCTGTCTGTCATTATTAAAAGTGTTTTTATGTGTGCAACGTTCAAGTGACCTAACAAAAATGCTTATGTTTGAAATGTTTACATGTTATTTATGTTTTTACAGTTTTTGAAAAAAATAAAACCGGTGATGGATGGGCAGCCCGCGGACGGTCTGCATTTCACCAAGGGGGAATGTGGCGCCCTGGGTTACCAGGTCGTCACAGGTAACACAGAAACACCCCCACCCCAATTAGACAGTAACATTAGCCAAACACAAAACCCTTGTTGCCTCCCTCCAGGGTCTGATGTCCACACCAGGTGGGGCGGAGCCAAGCGGTTGGCCACACACACCGAGGAGTTCACAGGCCTGGAGGCGGGAAAAGTGTCAGTTAGAAGTTGGAGTTTGGAGTGTGAGGAGTAAGCGCTTGGGTGTCTGGGTTTGTGGCCCAGGCACTGACAACAAGGTTGGCAGACAGTGGTGGCCGTCTGCAGGAGTGGTGAAGCAACGCAGAACCGTAGGATCGAGGTCGGGCATTGGCCCGCCGGTACCGACCGGGGAGCGAAGTGAAGCCAGCACACACAGACAGGGCCATCGGACCCCGACCAGGCTTGGAGCCGCCGACAATAGTCAAATCCGAGTGTGACCGGAACCCCAGGGGTTTCCTAAAAGCCAAAGACCCAATAGAAGGCAACCGCCCACACCGTGAGGGTATACAGCTACCGCTTAAGGCTAGAGACCCAAGGTCCAGCGCCTGCGGGCAAACGGGCTCCTGCGGCATCCATACACCGGGGAGCGGACTACCCTTGGGGATCCATCGTAGTCAAACAAGTGCACAAAGGTGCAGGGAAAGACAGCCGCCATCACCTGTCCGGGGAGAGACACTGCAGTCGGCTGCGGGACCTGTCCATCCAGCCGTTTGGTTTACCGAGGACTTTTTGCATCTCTTACTGAGTGAGTACACCCATGCCATCCGGCACCACGCCGCGCTGTCCCTGCAACTCTGCACCTCACCAACCCTGCCTCCCCGTCACACCACCTGTCGCGGGCGGAGGAGGGGACGCTGCGCTCTCCCACTGCTCGGGTCCGGCTGCCGCTGCTGCTACGGCCTGCTGCTGCTCGGTGGCTCGAGCGATGGGCCGGATTCCGGGGACTCGAGCGGCGCTCCTCGCCCGTGAGTGAAAGGGGTTTGGTTTTTGGGATTGTCTATTGTCCGTGACGCCACCCACGGTTGTGGTGATTGTATGGACACCACCGCTGCTCTGTATGGGGATCCCGGGAGCAATGACAGGGAGCAGCAAAGTTGTTGGTTCTCCCCTCCGTGGGTAGGGGGTGGTCGTCCCGGGGCCCAGTGATGAGTTGGGGGATGAGGGATGGCGGGGCCGGTGCAGGGCTTGGTGGGGTGCAGGGACGCGGGGGCAGCGCTGTGCCTCACGGCACTGTGGTACTCACTCAGCCTGAGACGGGGACACAGTTCTCGGTAAAACACACGGCTGGAAAGACGGTTCCCACGGACGGCTGCTGTTGCTTTTCCCCAGTAGTTGACGGTGACGGTCCCTTTTCCTGCACCTAAGTCTATGTTGGTAGCGATGGGTTCCCACCGGTAACCCGCTCCCCGGCTTGGATATGTGCCGGAGGAGCCCCTCTTTGCCCGCAGGCGCTGGCCCTGAGAAACTGGTGCCTTGGCGGTGGCGGTGTCTCTCTCTAACGGTTGGACTGTTGCCTTCAATCGGGACTTGGTTGTTGGGAGACCCAGAGGTCCCCTTCACTGACGGATTTGGCAAATTCACGGTAACTCCTAGCCTTGCCGGGATCCGAAACGCCCCTTCCAATGGTGCTGGCTTCTCTTCGTATACCGCTCCGGTACTGCTGGGCCACCACCCGTCCACGGTCCTTTCGGCAACCTCCAAGCAGTCTCTCCTGCAGATGGTCTCCGCCGTCTGCTAACCTTGCTGTTCTCAGTCCAGGGCACACACCCGGACCAACTTCAGGCTTTCTCAACTGTCACTTTCTCTTCCACTTTAACTCCTCTCACTTGCTCCTCTACCACTTCACTCTTTCACTTCCCTAGCTTAACTGCCTGGTTTTCCCGCCTCCAGGGCTGTGAACTCCTCGGTGGGTGGAGCCAACCGCCTGGCCCACCCCCTGGTGTGGACATCAGCCCCTGGAGGAAGGCAACAAGGATTTTTCTGTAGCTTTGGTGTACCTATCCGGGGTGTAGGGTGTGGTGGTGTCATGACCTGTGACCCCTGGCTTGCCCAGGGCATCACATTCCCCCTTAGCAAAACGCAGACAGTCCGCGGGCTGCCCGTCCAACACCGGTTTTATTTTTCTGAAAAGATATAAAAGGTAAACATATACAAATAGAATAACATCATTCCACAACGGGAGGCACTTTTCTTAAACGTTACGGATCATTAAACGGTTGCTGCTGCCGCTATCTCCCACCCAAGTAACCTGGCCCTGATGCTGTCCCTAAGAAACAGGCAGCACCCCTTGACCCCAGTCCTGAACCAGTTACCCGAGCGGGATCTTTCCTTCCCCTCCAGAGGGTAGCCACCGGTTCCTGTGGTGGCTGGGCCCCAGCCTGCTCCACTGCGGGCTCTCCCTCCAACCTGCCTCTCCGGAGGCGGTAACGGTTAGCTGCAACAAAACATTTTTATTTACAAGCCACTAATGTTTGTGGTTGCCCTGCAAGTTCTCGGGCCTGTTCATAGAGAGTTCCCTATGCAACTAGATGGTCCCTTCGGGGACAACAATGCCGGTAATGGCCGGTTCCAATCACGGTGCTGACAATCAGGTTACTGTTCGGTAATCATTTTCATTTTTATCTTTCAACACTTTTAACTTTTAAACACACATGGTGGTCCCAACAGGGACTGTGCAACGGTGCTCCGCTGCCTTACTCAGATTCTTCGGCATCACCTGAGGGAGGGGGCGCGGCGCTCACACGGGCTTCCTGGCTGCCCCTCAACTTAGCATCCAGCGCGAACCACCACCTCTCTCCACAGTGCCGGGTGTACTGCACAATGTCGCCCGGCATCAGGTTACGACCGGGGTGCTCCTCTGGAAGGTGAGCATTCACATCCCGCCGGGCTATAAACACTTCGGCCTCCAGGCCCGGTTCATAAATAAATCCATAGCCCCGGCGGACATCAAACCGCCTCACCTGCCCCTCATACAGCGAGCCCCGGACCCGGAAGGTAGCTTGCCTCAGGCTCTCCTTCTCCCGGATTGTACGGGCCACCATCTCCGCCTTCTTTCTCTCTCTCTCACCGATTTCCAGGCCCAGCGGTATGGGCTCCCTGTCCCAGTATGGCACTGCTGCGAGCTCCGGCACACGGATCAGGCCCCGCGGGACCTGCTGGACACTGCCCACCGCTGGTGATCTGGGCGGCAGGCCCCGCGGTGTCTTGGCCTTGGGCGCCGCCTTGCAGCGGCAACCCGGCGCAACCTCAGCCGAGGTGTGGGGGATGGGCACAGGGGCTTTCCGCTGCTGGGCCTCCGGCACAGAGCGGGCTATCGGCTCCGGCTCGGGGGACTTCTCGGGGGATGCCTCCGGCTCGGTTTTCGGGGTTTTCCATGGCAGCACTTCCGATCGACTACGGGCTCCGGCTACAGGTCGGCCCGCTGGGGCGGACATGCTGGGTATCGCTACCGGTTGCGGTGGTAGCGGGCCTAGTGGCGGGGTCACGGCTTCCGAGACGGGTGGCGAGGGAGGCAGCAGGGTGAGAGGGTTTAGACCGGGTCTCGCAGCCGCGATGACCGGCCCTTCAAGGGCATCGGGGCGTGGGTCACTCACCCTCCCTTCCTCAGCTTCCTCCTCGCGTCTCCGCACGGCCGCTATAACCTCCACCATGTCGGTCTCCCACTCCTCCATGAGGAGCTGCATTTTGACCTGCAGCCTCTGGTAGAGCTGCGCGGTCCGGATCTCCACCCACGCCGCGGTCCCAGGCGCGGGGGCTACGGTGCTACGGGACGGCATCCACATGTTGCTGGCGGCTTCTCCCAGGAACAAGATGGCTGCAGAGTCCTGGCGTCCCTGCTTTTATAGCCGTGGCTACATGCACTCAGTCGCCATTTCGTCCCCCTTAGCCTCTTGCCGGCCCCTCCTCTATCGGGGCAAGGTTTTGGCCTTCGCACCTCTGCTACTCGAGAAGACGCTCGAGCGGGAACTCTTCGCGCCAAAGATGGCGGCTTCCGAAATTTTCCGGCCGGACACCTCCGGCGGTCACAAGGCGCACCTCTACCCAACGGCAGAGCGGTAAGATCCTGTTCGTGACGCCAAGTTGTCGCGGGTGGAGGAGGGGACGCTGCGCTCTCCCACTGCTCGGGTCCGGCTGCCGCTGCGGCCTGCTGCTGCTCGGTGGCTCGAGCGATGGGCCGGATTCCGGGGACTCGAGCGGCGCTCCTCACCCGTGAGTGAAAGGGGTTTGGTTTTTGGGATTGTCTATTTTCCGTGACGCCACCCACGGTTGTGGTGATTGTATGGACACCACCGCTGCTCTGTATGGGGATCCCGGGAGCGATGACAGGGAGCAGCAAAGTTGTTGGTTCTCCCCTCCGTGGGTAGGGGGTGGACGTCCCGGGGCCCAGTGATGAGTTGGGGGATGAGGGATGGCGGGGCCGGTGCAGGGCTTGGTGGGGTGCAGGGACGCGGGGGCAGCGCTGTGCCTCACGGCACTGTGGTACTCACTCAGCCTGAGACGGGGACACAGTTCTCGGTAAAACACACGGCTGGAAAGACGGTTCCCACGGACAGCTGCTGTTGCTTTTCCCCAGTAGTTGACGGTGACGGTCCCTTTTCCTGCACCTAAGTCTATGTTGGTAGCGATAGGTTCCCACCGGTAACCCGCTCCCCGGCTTGGATATGTGCCGGAGGAGCCCCTCTTTGCCCGCAGGCACTGGCCCTGAGAAACTGGTGCCTTGGCGGTGGCGGTGTCTCTCTCTAACGGTTGAACTGTTGCCTTCAATCGGGACTTGGTTGTTGGGAGACCCAGAGGTCCCCTTCACTGACGGATTTGGCAAATTCACGGCGACTCCTAGCCTTGCCGGGATCCGAAAGGCCCCTGCCAATGGTGCTGGCTTCTCTTCGTATACTGCTCCGGTACCGCCGGGCCACCACCCGTCCACGGTCCTTTCGGCAACCTCCAAGCAGCCTCTCCTGCAGACGTTCACCGCCGTCTGCTAACCTTGCTGTTCTCAGTCCGGGGCACACACCCAGACCAACTTCAGACTTTCTCAACTGTCACTTTCTCTTCCACTTTAACTCCTCTCACTTGCTCCTCTACCACTTCACTCTTTCACTTCCCTAGCTTAACTGCCTGGTTTTCCCGCCTCCAAGGCTGTGAACTCCTCGGTGGGCGGAGCCAACCGCCTGGCCCACCCCCTGGTGTGGACATCAGCCCCTGGAGGAAGGCAACAAGGATTTTTCTGTAGCTTTGGTGTACCTATCCGGGGTGTAGGGTGTGGTGGTGTCATGACCTGTGACCCCTGGCTTGCCCAGGGCGTCACACACCGGGCCCCGGGACCACAGACCCCTACCCACGGAGGGGGAAAACAACATCCCAGCTGCTCCCTACCATCGCTCCCGGGATCCCTGTCACCAGCAGCGGTAGTGCCCGTCTTCACCACAACCCGTGGGTGGCGTCATGGGCTAAATCCCCCAAACCAACCACCCCTTTCACTCACGGGCGAGGAGCGCCGCTCGAGTCCCCGGATCCGGCCCACCGCTCGAGCCACCGAGCAGCAGCAGCACCGGACCCGAGCATTAGCGAGCACGCGGCGGCGGTGTCCTCCCCGCCCGTGACACTAATATTATGAAAATATGTTTTCTAAAATTTGAATACTCAAAATAGAAAGAAATCCTTTGTGACACCACAAAGCGATCCAACTGGATCAATATTAAAAAGTATTATACATATTTACATATAAACTGTTACCTTATGTCAAGGAATCGTCTAAGTTTCATCAACTAATGCTGTGAAGGGAACTAAGGAGAAAAATATAATACTGCAAAATTAATAAGATTTTATAAAACAATTTATTTTATGACTTAAAGAAATTCAGTTATTACAATATGTAGCATAAATGCAATGAAAACCAACTAATAATGTGACTAAAATAATCAGATATGTTGGAAAAAAAAATGAAAAAAAAATCCAACCTGTTTAAAAATATCTGTTCCTACTAATCAAGTGGCACATGTCAGGGGATGCAAATAACTCTTATATAGCGATCGCAGGGTTCTGCATTATTTTCTAATCCTTCCATTTACATCTATTTTTATGTCTTGCAATTATCATGATATATGTCACCACTGAGACAAATAGAATAATAATACAAAAATGAAAATAAAACAGTAAACGAAACCATTTTCGGTAATTGGATAGTTTGAGTATTAGCATGTATCTATGTTCACAGTTGGAAGTTGTCAAAATCAGAAAAATATTCGATAAATTGCATATAAATAGTTTCTTAGGTCAGTCATGTGTGACTTTATTGTCATGTATTTAGAAGATTGACCAAAATTATACAAAATATTATAAAAGCAAAACTCTGAGCATGAAAAAGCACAGAAACAAATATATTATATACTAGCTGTAGCACCCAGCGTTTCCCGTGATAGTAACTGTCTCTCTGTCTCTCTCCCAGTCTCTGTCTATCTCTCTCTCTGTCTCTCTCTCTTCTCCCTCTCTATCTGTCTCTCTGTCTGTCTGTGACGCCCTGGCGGGGCCAGGTGGTCACAGAAGTACACAACACCCTACATAACACCTTCCCACACAAGGTTCCATCAGCCACAAAATCCTAAAAAGGACACACCAGTGGGCAGGACCAGGCGGATTGGGAGCGCCCACCTAGGGGTCTTGAGGATCCAGGGGCGGGAACAAGTTAGTCTAAGTCTGAGTTTGAAGTTGGAGGTCAATTGGAGAGGAGTGCCCTGGTCTGCTGGCTAGGTGGCAAGCAGTGGACCATGTCCAAAGGCGACGGGAATACGGTCGCGGGAGATCCAGTGTGGATCGGCACAGGGTTGGAGCACGCCGGTACCGACAGCGGAGATCTGGTCCGGAAACTGTGCACAGGCAGGGTACCTGGACCATAGTTAGAAGACGGTTGAAAGCCCCTTCAGGCCTAGCTCCAGAAGTTTAGCCCAGATAGAGCGAAACGGTAGCCCACCGCGGGGGATAGGGTATCCGCATACACCCACTGAAATCCCAAGGGTCAGTTTTTGCGGGCACGTCTCCCAACCAAAATACACCGGGAGCGAACATCCCCGTTCCAGACGGAGTCGTCCAAAAGTGAGAAAAGCTACAGAGTGCCGAAGGAAGGGACATCGGTACACCAGCCGGGTGTGGGACCCGAGTACACCCGGATGCGGCAGCTGGCCACTGACACCTTGGTTTACCAACGGGCTCATGTGTAATTCTTCTACAGTGAGTACACCAACATTCCTCGGTCCGGCCCGGCGCGCCACCTCCGGCCTGCATCACTCCCCGTGTTCTGGACACTGAGCCCCGGGGCATCCATCACTACTCACGGAGGGGTTAACATCCAGCTGCTATCACATCTCCCCCGGGTGCTCCCCAACAGCAACGGTGGTACCATATCTTACCACACACCGTGGGTGGCGTCACGAAGTATCTACAGCAATCCCCGTACAAATGCGTCCCCTTTTTTATTTGAGTTTACGCGCGACCCTCGGGTCCGGAAATCCATCGAGCCACCCGGCTGCTACTGACGTAGAGGCGGCACATGTCTCTCTCTGTCTGTCTCTCCCTTTGTCTGTCTGTCCTTTCCATGTCTGTCTCTCTTTATCTCTTTGTCTGTCTCTGTCTGTCTGTCTCTTTCCCTGTCTTTCTGTCTCATTGTCTGTCTGTCTCTGCCTGTCTCTTCCTCTATCTGTCTCTTTCCCTGTCTGTCTCTTTCCCTGTCTGTCCCTGTCTGTCTATTTATCTCTTTCTCTGTCTATCTCTTTGCCTGTGTCTGTCTCTTTGCCTGTGTCTGTCTTTTTGTCTATCTAACTCTGCCTGTCTCTTTCCCTGTCTGTCTGTCTCTGTCCCTGTCTATCTCTTTCCCTGTCTTTCTATCTGTCTCTTTGTCTGTCTGTCTCTGCCTGTCTCTTTTCCTGTTTGTCTCTTTCACTGTCTGTAACTCTTTCCCTGTCTGTCTCTTTCCCTGACTCTGTCTCTTTCCCTGTTTGTCCCCTCAAAACATAGTCTACAATGTTCCCTGAGTCAAATGGAGTGTCTGTGCAAACTGTCGTGACTGAATATGCAACAGTGCAAATCCTTTAGCAGACATACATACATACATGATACATACGTACATACATAAACTCTGTTTTATATAATAGATATACAGTATATAAATATACTGTATATATATATATATATATATATATAAATATATAAATATAAATATATAGTACAGACAAAAAGTTTGGACACACCTTTTCATTCAAAGAGTTTTCTTTATTTTCATGTCTCTGAAAATTGTAGAGTCACATTGAAGGCATCAAAACTATGAATTAACACATGTGGAATAACATACTTAACAAAAAAGTGTGAAACAACTGAAAATATGTCTTATATTCTCAGTTCTTCAAAGTAGCCACCTTTTTCTTTGATTACTGTTTTGCACACTCTTGGCATTCTCTTGATGAGCTTCAAAAGGTAGTCACTGGAAATGGTCTTCCAACAGTCTTGAAGGAGTTCCCAGAGATGCTCAGCACTTATTGGCCCTTTTGCCTTCACTCTGCAGTCCAGCTCACCCCAAACCATCTCGATTGGGTTCAGGTCTGGTGACTGTGGAGGCCAGGTCATCTGGCGCAGCACCCCATCACTCTCCTTCTTAGTCAAATAGCCCTTACACAGCCTGGAGGTGTGTTTGGGGTCATTGTCCTGTTGAAAAATAAATGACGGTCCAACTAAACATAAACCGGATGGAATAGCATGCCACTGCAAGATGCTGTGGTAGCCATGCTGGTTCTGTATGCCTTCAATTTTGAATAAATCCCCAACAGTGTCACCAGTAAAGCACCCCCACACCATCACACTCCTCCTTCATGCTTCACGGTGGGAACCAGGCATGTAGAGTCCATCCGTTCACCTTTTCTGCGTTGCACAAAGACGGATCCAAAGATCTCAAATTTGGACTCATCAGAACAAAGCACAGATTTCCACAGGTCTAATGTCCATTCCTCGTGTTCTTTAGCCCAAACAAGTCTCTTCTGCTTGTTGCCTGTGCTTAGCAGTGGTTTCCTAGCAGCTATTTTACCATGAAGGCATGCTGCACAAAGTCTCCTCTTAACAGTTGTTCTAGAGATGTGTCTGCTGCTAGAACTCTGTGTGGCATTGACCTGGTCTCTAATCTGAGCTGCTGTTAACCTGAGATTTCTGAGGTTCGTGACTCGGATAAACTTATCCTCCGCAGCAGAGGTGACTCTTGGTCTTCCTTTCCTGGGGCGGTCCTCATGTGAGCCAATTTCTTTGTAGCATTTCATGGTTTTTGCCACCGAACTTGGGGACACTTTCAAAGTTTTCCCAATTTTTGACTGACGGACCTTAATTTCTTAAAGTAATGATGGCCACTCGTTTTTCTTTACTTAGCTGCTTTTTTCTTGCCATAATACAAATTCTAACAGTCTATTCAGTAGGAATCAGCTGTGTATCCACCAGGCTTCTGCACAACACAACTGAGGGTCCCAACCCCATTTATAAGGCAAGAAATCCCACTTATTAAACCTGACAGGGCACACCTGTAAGCTGAAAACCATTTCCGGTGACTACCTCTTGAAGCTCATCAAGAGAATGCCAAGAGTGTGCAAAGCAGTAATCAAAGCAAAAGGGGGCTAATTTGAAGAACCTAGAATATAAGACATATTTTCAGTTGTTTCACACTTTTTTGTTAAGTGTTTCATTCCACATGTGATAATTCATAGTTTTGATGTCTTCAATGTGAATCTACAATATTCAGAGTTATGAAAATAAAGAAAACTCTTTGAATGAAAAGGTATGTCCAAACGTTTGGTCTGTACTGTATATATATACATATATATATATATATATATATATATATATATATATATATATATATGTGTGTTATTAACAGTAAAGTTTTAATCAATATCTCACTGAACACAAGAACAATTTCCAAAATGTTGACATGACTAAGTGTCATAGAGCATTACTAAACTCCAAAATAAAAGTAAGGTTGAAAATATAGCATTCCTTACAAAATGTTCAGTTTTACTCAAATTAATTGATGCAAAAAAGAGTACACCTCACATAAAAACTACTACATCTAGTATTTTGTTTGAGCTGCAGAATTTATAAGGTCAGCACCACGTCTTCTAGGCCTGGAATGAACAAGTGGAGACACCATCACATTTCTCAACGCTGGCAGCTAACTAGCCATGTCTTAAACATGTGATGGTGTCTCCGCGGCTTCCTTGTTTTGCATATTTCCCAGGCGGCATTGCTCTAGAATCACTGTGTTGAGAAACACGTGATGGTGCTCCGCGGTTCTGGATGTTGATCTCCCTAAGGTCAACCATCCTTACCTATGTAGTCTTCTACTAGGCATTGCTCCCACTAGCCAGTTTCCTACTCCACACTGATGAGGGGCAAATACCCCGAAACAGCTGTCTGAGGATAGATACCATGTCTTGGCATAGGTGGTTTCCTTGACTGGAGACAGCCCTTCCCGTGGTTGTTCCTTCCCGGTGAAAGACCTGGCTAGTTACCTGCCAGCGTTGAGAAACATGTGATGGTGTTTCAGCGGCTTCCTTGTTTTGCATATTTCATATAACACGTGATGGTGCTCAGAGGTGCTGGATGTTGATCTCCCTAAGGTCAACCATCCTTACCTATGTAACTGTGGTAGTCTTATGATGGTTGTCCTAGACCGCTACTGATCAAAAACTTTTCCTTTCTGAAGCCCAAAGGACAGAGATGTGCTCCTCACGATGCACTGACTAAAAGTGAAAGTAACTTGGAGTCAGGCTGTGAGGTCACATGTAGGACTTAAAACACTGCCACTGGCTGGGCTAAAAAGAACCAGGGGAACAGAATGGTCTGACCAGTAGATGGCAGCAAAGGACAAGCATGTACGCATATACCGTATTTTTCGCTTTATAAGACGCACCGGATTATAAGACGCACCCCAAATTTAGACATATAAAAAGGTAAAAAAAAGAAAAATGGGGTCTGTCTTATACTCTGGTGTTCTCTTACCGGAGGGGGGCAGCAGTGGTGGTGAAGCGGGGTCACAGGAGGCAGAGGTTGTGCTGGCAGGCGCGGCGGATCCGTGATTGCAAGTGCGGTGGTGGCAGGCGCGTTGGCATCCGGGGTGGCAGGAGCCGCAGAACACCGTGGTGACAGGAGCCGCGGGGTTCGTGGTGGTGGCTGCGGCAGCAGCAGCAGCAGTGGCGGTGGCAGGTGAGTCGTGCAGCAGGCCGGTGCTGTGAGTGTCCTATTGTCCACGGTCCCGGTTCAAATGATGGCGCCTGGAGCGGCGTATGCGCAGATGGAGCTCTCATCCAAGAGCTCAATCTGTGCACGCGCTCGCTCCCGGCGCCATCATTTGAAACTGGGACCGCGGACAAACTGGGTAATTTGCTGCACAGCTGCCTGCCCCGCACGCACAGAGTGGAAGCCAGCAGGCTGCCCGCCCACCCTGCGTGAAAGCGGCCGGGTACCTGTGCTTGCGTGCGGGTGCCTGTGTGAGGGCGGCAGCCGGCTGCCGCCCGCACACAGCACCTGGCTGCAGCCCGCACACAGGACTTGGCTGATGCCTGCACACTGGACCCGGCTGACATCCGCACGGGCATCGACTGCCGCCCACACAGCACCCGGCTGCCGCCCGCACACAGAACCCGGCTGCCGCCCGCACGCAGCCACGGGTACCCGGCTGCCACCGCATGCAAGAACAGGTACCCGGTGGCTTGCACGCAGCCACAGGCACCCGGCCGCCCGATCGCCGCATAGACAGGACACCCAGGTACCGCTATATTCGGATTATAAGACGCACCCCCCATTTTCCTCCCAAATTTTTGGGAGGAAAAGTGCGTCTTATAAAGCGAAAAATACGGTACATTGAATAACATTAATTAAATAACAGTAGATATGGCATTAAAGGTTTTAAAGAAAACAGGTAGGAACAGCACAATTCCTGCTTAGTGCCTGTTCAAAGTGCCAGAAATTATGCTCACAGAAAATTGCGGAATAGTCCATCAAAAAAGTCCAAAATCAAATTAGTTTTTATTGGATATGTAATTTTGCAATTTATTAATCTTCATATCATCAAGGCAAGATAGTGATTCAGAATAAAGAGCTTTAACAAAGAGTCGGAATCAATATTAGTGTATTTAGCCTTCATCCTTTATTCTATACCATTATTTGTATCGTCGTGAATGTGCTAACGCATATTATGCAGTGCAATGTCTTTCCGGGTAACATCAAGGTTACTTTTAATGCAATCCAAACATGACTTGAAGGAGAAAAGCAGCCAACCACAAAACAAAGCAATTTAACTGAGGTACAGCGATTACAATAGACACACATTCCCAACCTGCCTTCTCGGTGATGTAAAGAACCATCTGCAGAATAAATCAGAGTAATAATCAAGGTAAACAGTGTTTTCCGCTGAACAGAATTTCTGTGATTTAGGAGAGGATTTCATTAAAGGGGATGTTCAAAAAAATATAATAATAATAATAATAATAATAATAAATTAATAATAATAAAAAAAAAGTATAACAACAAGCTCAAACCACTATCACTATAGCACTGGTGTAAGGAAGTGTAAGTAAGCACACAAACCCTTAAAGAAAATGTGATGCTATATGTAATTCAATGCAAGCACTCTTTTAAATGTGGTTTAATGTGCTTTGTAAATGACATGTATCTGGTTAGGCACATTTGGGGTCCATGGAGAGGGGTATCTAGGTTTTCTGGCATCCAGGGCAAGAATTCAGTTCCCCCCCCCAAGTGGCTCGATTAGTCATCAATTAGAGATGAACGAACACAAGGTTCGGTTTTCGAACCGAACACTGACATAAAAAGACAGAGTTCGGGTTCGGAGTTCTGATGCTTTACATGTGAACTAAACTCGTGCGAGCATAGCTGTGCTCGGGTACGCTCAGTGCTCAGCCAGTGTGAGCCACTTGCAGTGGTTGAACGGGTCGCATGGTGGATAACATCAGCAAGATTACATGTAGAGTGCAACAATAACAGAACATTTTGAAAAATCTCGCCCACCCTCCCCTAGAAGTGATCTGCTTATGGCTGGCTGTATGTGGGCGGAGACTGAAACTGCCAATCAGTCTTTTTGAACTGAGCTCAGGGCCAAGTTGGAACCAGTGAAGTTCCGGTTCGACTGCTGTTAGCGAACCCAGCCTCCAAAAGTTCACGCATCACTAGTCATCATTTATATGCAATTTGAACACTTACAGTCAAATGCCAATGAGCTGCTCTTCCTAATTCTTCCCAATTCTCTCAAGTTTCATGGAAAGACTGAGAGAAGCTGTAAGAAAAAAAGTTGTCACATGACCTTAAGTATGAAAATCGCATATGAGTAGAGTAGTCATGTGACGACTGCCGGAACAAGCGAGCAGAGCTGAATCCTGACACTGAGTATATTTAATGCTACTAGGATTGGGTTGCAGTGCTTAATTTTAAAATTAAAGAGCTTGTCCAAGTTTGAGATGAAGTCTTCAGTCACTCTAGGTGACTGTAGGCTTCTGAATGCTCACAACGCATGCTCTGCACACTTTTAGGAAACTACCATGCCAGTGGCAAACTTAGACTACTTATTCCAGCCAATTTCCTCTCCAAAATTCAAATAGCGCTCCTTCCTTTCTGAGCCCTGCCTTGCGCTCGAACAGTAGATTTACACCACATATGGAGTATCCCTGTACTCAGGAGAAACTGCACAACAAATTGTATGGGCTATTTTCACTTGTTACCCTTGTAAAAATGCAAAAAAAGGTAAATTTTTGTTTTTTCCCTCCACATTGCTTTATTTCCTGTGAAGCACCTAAACTGTTAATAAAGGTTTTGAATGTGGTTTTGTGCACTTTAAGGGATGCAGCTTTTAATATGGTGTCCCTTTTCAGTATTTTGGTCACATAGGCCATTCAAAGGCACTTGAAATGTGATGTGGTCCCTAAAAAAATTGGTTTTGTAAATTTTGCTGGAAAAAAGAGAAATTTCTGATAAACGTTTAACCCATCTGACTTCCTAACAAAACATTTTCACTAATAGTGCTCATGTAAAGTAGACGTGTGGCAAATGGTTCCATTTGGAAGACCCATTTCTGCCCAAGCTTTAAGTTTCTGGCTGATGACTTGACATGTTCCTTTAGTATTGTCACATATTCGTTTTTCCACATTATGCCATCTACTGTATTTTGTGAAGTGCACTAGTCCCTCTTGCAGCAAAACAACCCCACAACATGGTGCTGCTGCCCCTGTGTTTCACAGTTAGGATGATGTTCTTAGACTTGAAAGCTTCTCCCTTTTCCTTTCAAACGTAATGATGGTCATTATGGCCAAACAGTTAAATTTTAGTTTAGTCAGACCACAGGACATGTCTCCAAAAATTAAGCTCTTTGTTCCTGTGTGCATTTGCAAACATTAATCTGGCTATTTTATCTTTCTTTTGGAGTAATGGCTTCTCCCTGGCAGAGTGGCCTTTCAGCCCATGTTGATACAGTACTAGTTTCACTGTGGATAACGACACAATTTTACCAGCTTCCACCAGCATCTTCACAAGGTCTTTTGCTTTTGTTCTTGGGTTGATATGCACATGTCTGACCAAAGCACGTTCATCTCTGGTACACAGAACCTGTCTCCTTCCTGAGTGGTATGATGGCTGGACATTCCCATCATGCTTGTACTTGCATATAATTGTTTGTACAGATGAACGAGGCATCTTAAGGTATCTGAAAATGGCACCCAAGGATGAATCATACTTGTGCAAGTCCACAATCCTCTTCCTGAGATCTTGGCTGATTTCTTTTGACGTTCCCATGAAGCTACACAAAGAAGCAGTGTGTTTCAGGTGTGCATTAAAATACATCCATAGGTGTGTCTCTGATTAACTCAGATGTTGCCAATAAAACCTATAAATCAGAAGCTTCCAAAGATATGACTCATCATATGGGCTGTACCATATTGTTTAAAGGCATAGTACTCTTAAGGCTACTTTACACGCTGCGATATCGGTCGTGATATCGCTAGCGTGGGTACCCGCCCCCATCTTTTGTGCGACACGGGCAAATCACTGCCCGTGCCGCACAACATCGCGCAGACCCGTCACACGTACTTACCTGCACGGCGACGTCACTGTGACCGGTGAACTGCCTCCTTTCTAAGGGGGCGGTCCGTGCGGCGTCACAGCGACGTCACTGAGCGGCCGCCCAATAGAAGTGGAGCGGCGGAGATGAGTGGCCGGAACATCCCACCCACCTCCTTCCTTCCGCATAGCAGCTGGGAGGCAGGTAAGGAGAGGTTCCTCATTCCTGCGGCGTCACACATAGCGATGTGTGCTGCCGCAGGAGCGACGAACTACATCGTTACTGCTGCAGTAACGATAATCGAGAATGGACCCCCATGTCACCGATGAGTGATTTTGCACGTTTTTGCAACGATGCAAAATCGCTCATCGGTGTCACACGCAGCAACATCGCTAATGCGGCCGGATGTGCGTCACAAATTCCGTGACCCCAACGACTCCGCATTAGCGATGTCGCAGCGTGTAGAGCCCCCTTTAGAGTAAGTAATAAAAATGCCTAAAAACATTCTCTCTCATTATTCTGCCATTTGGCAAATATAAATAATTTTGGTTTCTAATTGACCTAAAACGGGAAAGGTTTATTCTGATTTCATGTCAGATAGTGAGGAAAATCATGAAGATGTGTCTTTTTAGATGGTGTATGGAAACTTCATACACCATCTAAGGCAGATGCTAGCTGTGAAGTATAGTTGGCATCTACTGGGCATGGCGTGAGTTCAGCTATTGAGTCAATTCCATACACTGACTCTCAACATGTGACATGTCCATATGTCAGACATTGGCAAGGCTTAAAAAATGTTGTAATTTTGGACAACTCCCTTTTCAGAAAACCGTGAAGTGATCGATAGGCTGTGAGCTAGGAAACTACTGCAGACAATTTACTTAGAGCTTTACAAAATCAGAATGGATGTCCTGGTATGATAGCTCCTTTTCTTAATGTAGTAGGCCCAAGAATAAGCCGTTGAGTGCAGGATCGGCTTTTATTGAACAAGTTTGTCTCCACTTTGCCTCGGAATCCCAGAAAAATTCTGAAACTTTCCTTATCTCGAAAAGTTAAGATTGAGAACCGCCTCACATTGTGTGGATGAACTGGGCAATGTTTCTTTCCATGTGAGAAATGTGATGACAGGTCCCCTTTTAAAGGTACAATACAAAACAATGAAACATACGATAACGGAAAAAATAAAGAAAAACATCAAACGTCCATCAAATAGACAATTCCTTAAAGTTGTGGAAAAAAGTACCAGAAATTTCATTAAAGTCCAAAATGTTGCAGATGGAAAGGACAAACTTTCTGTAAAACTCTGCGCCGCTTGTAATATGCAGCCGAGAAATGAAGGGTCATCAATCATTATACATCTCGCAATAAATGGTTTGTGCTGTAGACTTTAGCCGGTGGATTTAGAAAAGTTCAGATGTTTGGAGAAGAATTAACTGCGGTAATGAAGAAAGTAAATGACTTAAAAATATCCTTCAGCATTTGCTCATGGCTCATTAGTAGTCACGTAGTTTATGGAGGGTTCCCATTAAGAGAGGAATCTCATAAAAAAAATGTCAGGAATGGAATAGTTAATTTGATTTTTTTTCCTCATTAATCATGTCGTCTGCCCATGGTTCCAGCGACTATATACAATGGAGCTGTATTCAACCCATTATTTTTTTTATCTATCCCTAACTATAAAAAATCTTGTGTTCATACTTGTCATTGAAGCACCCAAAGTATACTTAAGGGTGCTTTACATGCTGCGACATCGCTAACAATATATCGTCGGGGTCATGTCGTTAGTGACGCACATCCGGCGCCGTTAGCGACATCGCAGCGTGTGACACCAAGGAGCGACGATCAACGAGCACAAAAACGTGAAAAATTGTTGCTCGTTGACACGTCGCTCCTTTTCCAATTATCGTTGCTGCTGCAGGTACGATGTTGTTCGTCGTTCCTGTGGCAGCACACATCACTATGTGTGACACCGCAGGAACGACGAACATCTCTTTACCTGCGTCCACCGGAAAGGAGGAAGGAAGGAGGTGGGCGGCATGTTCCGGCCACTCATCTCCGCCCCTCTGCTATTGGACGACTGCCGTGGGACGTTGCTGTGACGCCGCATGAACCGCCCACTTAGAAAGGAGGCGGATTGCTGGCCAGAGCAACGTCGTAGGGAACGTAAGCCATGTGACGGGTGTTAGCGATGTTGTGCGCCACGGGCAGCAATTTGCCCATGACGCACAACCGACAGGGGCGAGTATGCTCGCTAGCGATATCGGTACCGATATCGCAGCTTGTAAAGTACCCTTTACACTTTTAGGATTCTACAATTCACTTTTCAACTTTGCTGTGTAGACTAGGACAGAGTCAGTAGATTACTCTCATTATCAGAAGTGGATAGGAAAATAGATGATATTTAATCACATTCCTTTATATTATTTAACCCCTTCACGACCGAGGACGTACTAGTACATCCCAAATCATGAAGGGGTGATCATTGTTGGCTGCTGTGGTGAGCCAGCAAATATCTCTGCACATGTCTGCTGATTTCTACAGCAGTCATGTGTTCCTCGCAGGCGCGTGTGCATCCACAATCCACCCACGCCTGTTAACCCCTTAGATCTTAGTAAAATAGTTTCTAAGGCTGAAGGAAGACCTTATGTCCATCTAGTTCAGCCTATTTTTAGTGCAGCTGTTCTGCAGTGTTAAACCAAGGGAAGGCAAAAACCCTCAGAGTAAAAGCCAATTTTCTCCATAGGGAAAAAAATTCCTTCCCGACTCCTAAGTTGGGTCAACTATCTATCTGTAATATTATGTTATTCATAACCTTCTATACTGTTGTTATCAAGAAAAGCATCCATTCTTTTCTTAAATTCATTCAGTGAGTTGGCCATCACCACTTCCTCAGGAAGAGAGTTCAAGAGCCTCACAAAATCGCTCATAGGTGTCACATGCAACGGCATCGCTAAAGCTAGAGCGACCGGATGTGCGTCACAAATTCCGTGACCCCAACGAGATCACTTGAGCGATGTCATAGCGTGTAAAGCCCGCTTTATTGTATTTCCCAGCCAATCTGAGCAAATATGCCCATAACGAATTTCAGGAAATTGGATCATCTTTATTACTAACTGATATGCTAAAAAGGACATGAGTTAGTTTATATTATTTATATTTCATTTTACTCCAAAACATCAGAAATGTTATAAAGACATGAAAAAAAACCTAGAAAAATCACAAACGCGGGGCGAATTATGTGTTATGAATTCTGAAATGTTAACTCTGATATCAGTGCATTTCTGACAAGGACGGATCTATAGAGCTGCCAGTCTCCTACACGTTTTATTAAAGTACATTCAGAAGTAATGTTTTCCTTCATAATCACATTGAAGTGGTGAAACAACCTACTCTAGAATTGCTAATGGGATGTGTAGGCTGTGTGTGATGTGAACACATGTTACTCTGCAATATTTAACAAGTGGCTGATGATATTTGACAAACGCTGGTAACGAAACTGTCAATCCGTCGCTTCGGAGGAGATGCTGTGGATCATACTTTAAATGCTGGATAGTTTCACCAGTATAATATATTTAGCTCCTTCAATTAAAAAGTGTCAACATTCTATTTACCATTTAGTAGAATCTTAAATTTAAATCCCTTCATGAGCTTGGGGGTCCTGACGAAGGAAGACCGAAACGTACGTAGGGGTTGAGGTTCAGCATGGTGTATACATGTAATTCTATTTTCAGGTATAATTCCATGCTCACTAATTGTTATAATTATGGATTTATATTTTTTTTTGCATAAGGATTAGTTACATTCACGTATGGTGGCTTCATGGTATATTGTCCTGTATTATATTGGGACACTGAGATGATATAGGCCCGCTGACTATGCAAAATATCTTTTATAGTGCAATATTGACTTTTCTATGTGCAATAGGCCTTGATCCTGCTGGTACTGTATATACCTTTTTTGTGCAATAGTTATCTTATATGTGCAATAGGATTTGAGTTAGTGCAATATTTCCCAATGGTGCAATATTAACTTTTTTATGCAATTTACCATAAACTTTGCTGCTATTGCTGCTATATTTTAAAGGCCCTCTATTTGTTGCATTATAGATCTACTAGTGCAATATATAAAAAAAAAATGCGGCGCAATATATATATTTTACATTAGTGTATTGGTGTAATAACAGATTTATTTATAAATAATACATTTTCTGTTTTAACTCTTGCAGCATGTTGTCTTCAGATTACATTGCAGAACCCTGATGGCAGCATGGCATTACAAACACTCTCTCCTGCTTCACTGAATGAAATCTCTGACAGTGGAACTTAATGCATGTCAGTGGGCTGAAGACAGCATGCTGCAAGAGTTAAAATAGAGAATTCAGTCCTGGGTCTGTTATCTTACAGTCTGTTTTTGTTTACCTGGAATGTTAGTTCAAACCTCTTATCTTTATCATTAGTGGGTCTCAGCAGTGAATTGTAGTCCAACTCTGCCCCCTTTGTGATTACACCAAACAAATCAAACAGGATCGAGATGTGGTTCAAAATATAATTTTATTTACCAAATATTTGATATTAAAAGAAACAGAAAAAGGGAAAATTACAACAACAAAAAGCAATCCAAAAAGGGCGTGCGTGGAAAGATGGAATGCTCACAAAAACTCAAGCTGCAAGATTTGTGCAAAAAATATGTGATGGGATCGAGGGGTGCCGATGGGTTATCATGAGAGGCAGGAGTCAGCTGATGACTCCTTTGTCATGACGTAGTTCCAGGGAGCGCTGCCATTCACAGGAGATCAGCATTTCAACTGTACAGTGTGGAGATTCAGCACCGTTCTGTACAGAAGTGATCAGAGTATATCAGCTGAAAGTCCTCTACATGGACTAGTAAATGTAAAAAAAATAAAAAGTATAAGAAATAGTTTTTAGAAATATGAAAAATAGTCCAAATCACTCCCTTTTTGCCCCATTGAAAATTAAAAAAAAAAAATAAATAAATAATGAAAAAAACCCCAAAATTAAATATTTAAAATTTTATCTAATATATAAAGCTGAATGTGTGTATGTATGTCCGGGATTGGCATCTGCATCGTCACAGCTACAGCCACAAAATTTTGCACACTCACACGTCTGGACCCCGAGAGCGTCATAGGCTATGTTGTGAGGTGAAATTTTAACCCCGCGTGTTCCAATTTACCAATCAATTTTGCCCGGATCTACATAATGGGGAAAAAGTGAAACGAAAAGTGTATCCGCACCGTCGCATTTACAATCACGAAATTTTGCACAGACACCTCATGTGACCCAGGGAACTTCGTAGACTATGTTTTGACAGGAAAATTTAACCCCACGTTTTACAGTTACTCTCCAAAAAACATGCCTTCATTAAAGTAAATGGAGCCTGGAACTACAGGTTATTAGTAGGAGCTGTGATTGGTTGCTATAGGAACAAAAGACATTCATAGTATAAGAAGCTTATATGTGAGGTAATAAGATGTCGTTGGGAGACAGATAGAGAGAGACAGACAGAGAGACAGAGAGAGACAGACAGGAAAGAGAGAGATAGAGACAGACAGGGAAAGAGACAGACAGAGACAGACGGGGAAAGAGACAGACAGACAGACGGGGAAAGAGACAGACAGAGACAGACCTGGAAAGAGACAGACCTGGAAAGAGACAGATGGGGAAAGAGTAATTAAACAACAAAACACCTGACCATATATTCATGCCACTAAATTCAACTGGACCAACACAAGCAATTGTCCCCAATCAGGAAACAAATCAGTGGTTCATGGTAAAAAACATTAATTTTATTACATAATTAAATAACACACATTAAAAAAACAGAAAAAATCCCGTAGGGACACTATTAATTCCCAGAAACCATGTTACATCCAGACATGAGTGGAGCTATATAACAGGTACTTCCATAAATATGGCAGCATACCATCACAATAGTGCTGCTAGTAAAACCATACATGCACTAGTACACATATTATATCCATAAGGCTGCCCATAAATATAGAAGGAGTCTGAAAGCTACAAAGTATACAAAGCCCTGTTATAGCAAACACAGACAGACACAGATGAGGCTAATAGTGCTGCTAGTAAAACCATACACGCACTAATGCTAACGTTCTGTTCATAAACTGCCTATATATATGAGTCTGAAAAAATAGTGCCCTGCTATAACAGACACAGATAAAGCTATGTGCTCTAATGACAGGTTCTATCATAGGTGGAATGAAAGAGCATAAATCAGTGCTACTAGTGACACCATACATGCACTCATATTAAATCCACAATACCACCCATATATAGAAGGAACCTGATAGATGCAAAGTATACAGTGCCCTTTTTAACCATATTGTCTCTCCAGTAAAGGAGACAAACTCTAGCACAGCGCCACCTATTGGAAGTAGCGATCCTAAAAGTCACAAGTGGATTTTTGACAATCCTTTGCAATATGACTCAGGATATATAAGCCAGATCAGAATCCCAATTTGCAGACACGGTGTTTCGGGGTGCTTGCCCCTCGTCAGTGCAAAGTATGGGGGTGTCTGATCTGGCTCATGAGAAAGCTATGTGGGGACCACGGGGGAACACTATTCTCCTTAAGGAGACTTTGCAAGCCAGTCTGGCTGCCAGGTAAGGGGACTTATAGCTGCAATGCCCCTAAAATTCCACGGGGGAACACTATTCTCCTTAAGGAGACTTTGCAAGCCAGTCTGGCTGCCAGGTAAGGGGACTTATAGCTGCAATGCCCCTCTGGGAAATATTCAAATTGTCTCTCCAGTAAAGGAGACAAACTCTAGCACAGCGCCACCTATTGGAAGTAGCGATCCTAAAAGTCACAAGTGGATTTTTGACAATCCTTTGCAATATGACTCAGGATATATAAGCCAGATCAGAATCCCAATTTGCAGACACGGTGTTTCGGGGTGCTTGCCCCTCGTCAGTGCAAAGTATGGGGGTGTCTGATCTGGCTCATGAGAAAGCTATGTGGGGACCACGGGGGAACACTATTCTCCTTAAGGAGACTTTGCAAGCCAGTCTGGCTGCCAGGTAAGGGGACTTATAGCTGCAATGCCCCTAAAATTCCACGGGGGAACACTATTCTCCTTAAGGAGACTTTGCAAGCCAGTCTGGCTGCCAGGTAAGGGGACTTATAGCTGCAATGCCCCTCTGGGAAATATTCAAATTGTCTCTCCAGTAAAGGAGACAAACTCTAGCACAGCGCCACCTATTGGAAGTAGCGATCCTAAAAGTCACAAGTGGATTTTTGACAATCCTTTGCAATATGACTCAGGATATATAAGCCAGATCAGAATCCCAATTTGCAGACACGGTGTTTCGGGGTGCTTGCCCCTCGTCAGTGCAAAGTATGGGGGTGTCTGATCTGGCTCATGAGAAAGCTATGTGGGGACCACGGGGGAACACTATTCTCCTTAAGGAGACTTTGCAAGCCAGTCTGGCTGCCAGGTAAGGGGACTTATAGCTGCAATGCCCCTAAAATTCCACGGGGGAACACTATTCTCCTTAAGGAGACTTTGCAAGCCAGTCTGGCTGCCAGGTAAGGGGACTTATAGCTGCAATGCCCCTCTGGGAAATATTCAAATTGTCTCTCCAGTAAAGGAGACAAACTCTAGCACAGCGCCACCTATTGGAAGTAGCGATCCTAAAAGTCACAAGTGGATTTTTGACAATCCTTTGCAATATGACTCAGGATATATAAGCCAGATCAGAATCCCAATTTGCAGACACGGTGTTTCGGGGTGCTTGCCCCTCGTCAGTGCAAAGTATGGGGGTGTCTGATCTGGCTCATGAGAAAGCTATGTGGGGACCACGGGGGAACACTATTCTCCTTAAGGAGACTTTGCAAGCCAGTCTGGCTGCCAGGTAAGGGGACTTATAGCTGCAATGCCCCTAAAATTCCACGGGGGAACACTATTCTCCTTAAGGAGACTTTGCAAGCCAGTCTGGCTGCCAGGTAAGGGGACTTATAGCTGCAATGCCCCTCTGGGAAATATTCAAATTGTCTCTCCAGTAAAGGAGACAAACTCTAGCACAGCGCCACCTATTGGAAGTAGCGATCCTAAAAGTCACAAGTGGATTTTTGACAATCCTTTGCAATATGACTCAGGATATATAAGCCAGATCAGAATCCCAATTTGCAGACACGGTGAAAGACTGATAGCTAAAGAGTATTCACTGTCACATTGTAACAAAAAGGTCATCCCAAGGCTGAAGCCACAATAGCTACCTGATAAGCCTGGATCTGGGTAAAGCGTCCCTGCACCCCAACGCCGTTTCGCCCTTGCTTCTTCCGGGGGCGTTGGGGTGCAGGGACGCTTTACCCAGATCCAGGCTTATCAGGTAGCTATTGTGGCTTCAGCCTTGGGATGACCTTTTTGTTACAATGTGACAGTGAATACTCTTTAGCTATCAGTCTTTCATGGTTAAAAAGGGCACTGTATACTTTGCATCTATCAGGTTCCTTCTATATATGGGTGGTATTGTGGATTTAATATGAGTGCATGTATGGTGTCACTAGTAGCACTGATTTATGCTCTTTCATTCCACCTATGATAGAACCTGTCATTAGAGCACATAGCTTTATCTGTGTCTGTTATAGCAGGGCAGTATTTTTTCAGACTCATATATATAGGCAGTTTATGAACAGAACGTTAGCATTAGTGCGTGTATGGTTTTACTAGCAGCACTATTAGCCTCATCTGTGTCTGTCTGTGTTTGCTATAACAGGGCTTTGTATACTTTGTAGCTTTCAGACTCCTTCTATATTTATGGGCAGCCTTATGGATATAATATGTGTACTAGTGCATGTATGGTTTTACTAGCAGCACTATTGTGATGGTATGCTGCCATATTTATGGAAGTACCTGTTATATAGCTCCACTCATGTCTGGATGTAACATGGTTTCTGGGAATTAATAGTGTCCCTACGGGATTTTTTCTGTTTTTTTAATGTGTGTTATTTAATTATGTAATAAAATTAATGTTTTTTACCATGAACCACTGATTTGTTTCCTGATTGGGGACAATTGCTTGTGTTGGTCCAGATGGGGAAAGAGACAGACAGACAGGGACAGAGACAGGCAGACAGGGAAGGAGGAGACAGCCAGAGAGACAGACAAAGAAAGATGGGGAAAGACACAGACCTTGATAGAGAAAGACGGGGAAAGAGACAGAGAAATAGAGACAGACAAAGACAGGCAGACAGGGAAAGAGACAGACAGGAAAAGACACAGACAAAGGGACGGGGAGACAGACGGGGAAAGAGACAGACCTGGAAAAGAGACAGACCTGGAAAGAGACAGACAAGGAAAGAGACAGACAGAGACAGGCATACAGGGAAAAAGACAGATAGGGGAAGACACAGACAAAGAGACGGGGAGATAGGCTGGGAAAGAGACAGACCTGGAAAGAGACAGATGGGAAAAGAAACAGAGAGATAGAGACAGACAAGGAAAGAGAGAGACAGAAACAGGCAGATGGGGAAAGAGACAGACGGAGAAAGACAGACGAGGAAAGAGACAGACGGTGAAAGAGACAGATGAGGAAAGAGGCAGACCTGGAAAGAGACACCTGGAAAGAGACAGACCTAGAAAGAGACAGACCTGGAAAAAGACAGATGGAGCACATTACTTGGCCAATTTAGTTAAATCTGTGTGGTATCTGGGGTGTTGAAATATATGTTGTGAAATGCTTCTATTAGCTTAGTTTTTGCCTTTTAATAATTACATTTATATCTATTTGCTTTGTGTTTTTTGTGTGCAGAATACATTTTTGTTAATACATTCTATTTTGTTAACAGCAGTTATTAACCCGGGTGAAGCCTGGTAGTAGAGCTAGTATTTAAATAAATACATTTTAAAATTAAAAAAAATATAAAAATACATATCTATCAAAATTTAAAATCAATTAATCAGATCAATAGAGGGCGTAACAAGAAAAAAATCAAAACGCCAGAATTAAGGTTTTTTTGGTTGCTGTGTAGAGCTGTAGCAAAGAATCATTAATTCTTGCTAGAGTATTGTAACAGATTTTCAAACATATTACAATACTAAAATAATTTAACAATTGCAGATATGGAGAAAATCAAAATCCATGGCTAAAATTATCTTTTGTTTTCCAGCCAAACCAACAGCAAACATCTTTTACAGCCGGGTCCATTTGCCAATTGCCCACATCATCGCCTAGTGTCATTGTCCGGTTTTGGACAATGAGAGAAAAGGACACCATAACAGCACAAGATATGTATTTCATCTTTTGAGGAGGACAGTGGGGGTCGTGGCGTACTCTGATTTCTTTCTAAATTATGAAATAATCACATTTGCTTTGCACGTTTTCAGAGGCTGATTCTATTCTGACTCTGGATACATGGCCCTGTGGGAGAACAGTTCCAAGCATTGTGCAGTGCGGTTTAATTATGTTCTGATTTGCAGTACGTTGTCCCTCCATGATGTGCATTGTTCATGCTTTGTTGAAGTGAACCTGACAGTGAGATATCACAGACCAGAAGAATGGAATCAATTACGGTACGTATAATTCTTCTTTAATGAGCTAGTTAAATTAATTGCATGTCAAAAGTTCACATTGTAGCGCTGACCACTCTTGATCCCTCCATCGCAGCACGTTAAGAAGTCCTTTTGGCACCTATCTTCTCATTTCTGTGGAACATTTATAGGCATCATAGGTGTTTTATATTATATTAGTCTGCGAAGAACGACATAATGAAAGCAGTCAGAATTTGATTAGCAATTCTGATGATGTTATCAGGACCAATCCAACATGCAATACATGACTGTCAGAAAAGTTAAGGCTACTTTTAGAACTTGCAAGAAGAAATTAGGCGCAGTTCTTATTTGCTTTAGATACCGTATTTTGCACCCCAAATTTGAAGGAGGAAAATAAGAAAAGAATAATTTTTACTGTAAAAATGAGGGTCTTTCTTATAATCCTAGTACCTCTTATATTAGCTCCCCAGGGGGTGGAGGAGCGGCTCAGGAAGGTTACAGGAGACAGGGTAGGCAATGCTGCGGGCTTGGAGGAAGGGGTGCCGTGGCTCAAGAGGGTCAATGTACAGAGGGTTGGTGATACTGCGGGCTCGTGGGGTGTCACAGCGGCAGGTGCCATTGATCTGCCGGCGAACTCAGAGGAAGTGGTGTCATGGCTCAAGAGGGTCAGTGTACAGCAGCAGAGGATCGGCGATACTGCGGGCTTGAGGGATGTCGAAGCGGCGAGCGCCATTGATCTGCCAGAGGACTGTGGGCTCCATTGAATCGTTGGCCGTTGACACGATGAACTTCAAAAAAGTGGCCACAAAGGTGGCGCGTATGCAAATTGGACTCCGTGGCCATTTTCTTGAAGTCCGTACCGCCAACCACTGGCAATTCAAAGCAGCCCGCAGATCAATGGCACCCGCCGGCACACCCCATGAGCCCGCAGTATCTCCGACCCTCCGCTGCCGCACACTGACCTCTCTTGAGCCACGACACCACCTCCTCCAAGCCCGTCGGCAGATCAATGGTGCCCACTGCTGTGATACGCCACAAGCCCGCAGTATCGCTGACCCTGCGCTGCTGCACACTGACCCTCCTGAGCTGCTCCGCTGCAGTGACACCCCATCCAAGCCCTCTGTATTCCAACCCTAACCCTGTGCCACCACTGCTGCCCCGGTAAGTCATATGCGCTTTGTAAGACACACCCCCATTTTTCCCCCAGTTATTTGGGGGAAAAAAGTGCATCTTACAAACTGGAAAATAGGGTATTTTTTTAGGCTGTGCAGTACATGCTGAAAGGTTTGATGGAAAAAAAAATAGTACTCAGTGCTATACTTCCCATCAAACATCGCAATGGAAACCATTGGGTTCCTTTTGGTGCAAATGATCTCTGTCATACAATGGATCTAGAAAGACATAACTGTTGTTAGCGTAAGGACAAAAAACATGAGCATGGGGAAAGAGCCTAAAGCGGGCTTTACATGCTGCGACATCGCTAGCATCGGCTAGCGATGTCGAGCGTGATAGCACCCGCCACCGTCGTACGTGCGATATTGTGTGATTGCTACCATAGCGAACATTATTGCTACAGCAGCGTCACACACACATACCTGCTCTGCGACGTCGCTCTGGCCGGCGAATCGCCTCCTTTCTAATGGGGCTGGTCGTGCGGCATCACAGCGACATCACACGGCAGCCGTCCAATAGAAGCGGAGTGGCGGAGATGAGCGGCCGGAACATGCCGCCCACCTCCTTACTTCCACATTACTGGTGGAGGCAGGTAAGGAGATGTTCGTCGCTCCTGCGGTGTCACACACAGCGATGTGTGGTGCCGCGGGAACGACAAACAACATCGCTAACATCCTGAAAACGATTTTTTGTTTCAGGACGACCTCTCCGCGGCAAATTTTCCCCTCTTTTGCGATCAATTAAGATCGCTCTTAAGTATTATACGCTGCGATCTCGTTAATGAAGCCGGATGTGCATCACAAACAACGTGACCCCGACGATAATTCATTAACGATATCGTAGCGTGTAAAGCCCGCTTAAGGCTGCATTCACACATACTTACACACATACTTATTTTTTTTTTCCAGATTTTCAGACCAAACATCCATACCTCAATTCTGAAATTTTCTTTTGTGATTTTTTTTTTCAGTTTAATTTCCTTTGTGGATCGGTTGTAGATTTATGGCTTTTCACCAATTGGGAAATCAAAATCTTTTAACTAAACACGTCCCAGCATTTCCTGTGGATTTCTTGCATGTGTAGATAATTGTAAAATAAAAATGCAGTTTGAAATAAAAAAAAAATAAAAATAAAGCAAAATTCTCAATTTTGTGGTAATGCTAGCCTATTCCCCGAAGGTTTCTGAATCCTGACCAGTCACCATCTGCAGCAGTTTTATATTGTTGATACTTTATTACTGGAGACCAGAATAACAAGACCAGCTGGTGGCTAGAAGATCTCTCAAGACTCGCACATGCACATGAGCACTTGAGGAGGGGAGAGATCTACTGTCAGACTTCTCTGTCTTCAGCTTATGTATCCTGAAGTTAAAGTAATCAGATGTTGAGTTTCCAACTGACCGGTTGTTGGCCTCCATACACATGGTCGGCCACTCATGCCGAAATTGACGGGTTAGCTGACATTCATCTAATGTACATAGGGGGCTTTATTGCCATTTCCCATAAACAACAATCGCACCTCCATCCTCACTGCCCTGATAATTTTTTTATCAGTAATTTTCTATCCAGTTTGGCTACATTGGCCAACAAGAACAAATTTAATGAAAAGTCTTACAATTCTTGAGTCTATCTGTAGAAGAGCAGCGGAGGGTGCAGGTGCTCCTTGGTAGTTGTCGCGGGTGAGAGGTTTCATCTCCTTTGGTTCAGCAGTCCTCTCTTTTTGGCCCACTCCCCAGCTCTCTCCACTGAGCAAGGCGGAAGAGGTTGATGGTGGTGCATTCTCTACTTGAACTTAGTCCGTCATACAGACCAGGATTATTCCACTGGGGATTTACAGACACAGATTTTTGTTTCATTGTCAACAATCATTTACTAATGGTTATGCACAGTATCTCGATCACATTCCTACTGTGAGCACAACATTTGAACATTGTAGGTATGGTATATTCGATTTCAAAACATACGTTTACTGCAGACCACTCCATAGTTCCTGGTGCTACTGCTGTGTTTTATATATCCTTTTCCTCACTATTTGACACCACGTTTTCATGGAGTTCCACATGGCCATGGTCGCACCCCACCCACAGAGACCTCATACTATTAATGGTTTTGCCCACTGATGGACAAAGCTCCTCTACTGGGGTTCCATGTGGACCTGCTCACCCAAGTCAATGCCAGACCTTCCTTCTAGGACTAGTACCGCTGGAGTGAGTCACAACCTAGGATACTTGGTTTCAGGCCTGGTGCTCAATATGGCAGAATAGGAATGATCCATTATCCATTCTTACGCTGGAGTCCTCCCGACATACTGTAGAGTCTCTGAGATTCCCTGAGGGTCAGGTCGCATTTATTCTGCCACAGACACCCACTTTCTTTGGCCTCATGTATCTAGCTGGCTTCTTCACTTCCAGACACGGCTTGCTCTACTCCTTACTCATACTCTTCACACTCACTGAAACTTGAACAGAGCCTGGCTGAACCATGCAGATGGCTCCTCCAACTGTGGGCTTCCCACAGCATTTAACTGTTTCCTGTGTCACTGTCAATGTTGCTAGGGAACATCTGAACACGTACCAGGGAGCAGTACCTAAATCCCGGCCACTAGATGACCACATTTACAGATTAAACATACCCACATTATATGTATAAACACAATACTCATTATTATTCTGTTAGGTGTCCAGCCATGAGGCTATCGATGGTCCTATCTCCCTCCTACATATCCACTTCTATAGTAAACTGGTATTGTCACTTTGCACTAATAGTAAACTGGTATTGCCACTTTGCCCTACAGGACATAGAATTTAGTATACTCAGTAGGATTAGACCCTTGTAACAAGTGATTAACTAAAAAATCAGCTTCAAATTGGATTGACTTTTTCTTAGAACCTTGATATGGTAAGAGTCAATTATTGTGTCAGAGCCTTGGCATGACAGAAGACCTTCTGGTTCTCTGGTGGCCATTCTGACTCTGTTTCTTTTGTAATTCTGGTTTTCTTATGAGAGAATGCCAGTCTAGAGGAACTATGTTACAGAAAAGCTTCTATTCATTTATTTATTTGCTTAATCATTGTATATTTTTGTAGTGTCAGAGTGTTAATATACTCACCTACTGCTGTCTTCTCCAGTATCCAGCACTGTTCTGCTTTTCAATGACATCACCATTCTTCAGACTTCCTGGATTATTTTATGCATGAGCCAAAAGTCTCTTTTACAGTACAAGTCTATGGACTCTCTGATGCTCCATAGGTGTACACAGTAAATGCCACTTACGGGTCACGCAGAGCCCAGCCTGATCCGGAGAGTCAGCACGGTGGTGATGCCACTGAGAAGAGGAGCAGAATTTTGCTGAATATCAAGACAGCAAAGGTTGAGTACATTAATACACCGCAATACACTATATTACACTACACACGTTTAAGGGAAAAAAAAAAAACCAGTTAATTGGAGAGCTTCTTTAAATTAAGATTTTCAGAGGTGTTTATCCTGGTACTGTTAATACAATTACACTAGTTACAGAGCCTGGGTTTGGTTAATGGAGAGAGAATGGTGATGTATCTTGATTCAACGATACCCTCCTATCAAGGACAGATAATATACTGTGTGTCCACCTATATTGGCAACTATAGGCATAGAAGTGGTGTCTAGGTATAGTACTGTAGCCATGCGCTACGCAATGAAACTATCTATTGTGCCACCTGGTGGAAAAAACGGAGTTAGCATTTTATCACAAATGGAACAAGATAGAGAAAAAAAGTGATTTACAAAGTTGTAGGGCATCATCAATTCAATACGAATCGACACCTTGCATACAGAAATGCTATGATTAGAACGTGTAAAGCTCACAAGGCTGCGGACGTGAAGCGATACCTCATGGAGACCTTCCTACAAGTCATTGGGTATGGTGGCTGCGTGGAGTGGCCTCCACGCTCACCTGACCTGACCCCATTGGACTTCTTTCTGTGAGGTCACATCAAACAGCAGGTGTATGCGACCCCTCCACCAACATTGCAGGACCTACAACGACGTATCACAGATGCTTGTGCAAACGTGTCACCTACCATATTGCACAACGTGCAGCAAGATACAGTATGCTGTCCAGAGTCCAGATGTGCATTGCAGCTGACGGTGGCCACTTTGAGCATCAAAGTTAAATGAGCGCCATATGCGTGACCAGCATTCAATGTTTTCGGGGGGTCATGAGTTTCATATCATAGCATTACTGTATGCAAGGTGTCGATTCGGATTGAATTGATGATGCCCTACAATTTTTTAATTAACTTTTTTTCTCTATCTCGTTCCGTTTTCGAAATAAAAATGCTAACTCCGTTGTTTTCCACCAGGTGGCGCTATAGGTGGTTTCATTGCATAGTGTGATGCCCTGGCAAAACCAGGTTGTCACAGAGTCTGCACAAATCTTCCAGGTACAGTCACATCAAACAGCAGGTGTATGTGAGTCGCCAACCACAGTGCTGCAGCGGTCACCTCCGGGACTTCTCTTTAGGGACCCCTTGTGGCAACAGGTATGTCAGGTTCACTTTCATAGGAGTTGTGACACCACTCTCGGTTTGCGGTCAGGGTAGTGACCGCCAATGCAGTTTATTGAGCGTCTGGGGCTGATGGTGTCTGCAGTCTGGTGGTATGGCCTGCCGAGAGTGAGGCTGGCCCCAGGGGCTCGGGTGTATGTGTGTGGAACCACAGATCGCAGAATAAGTCACACAGAGTCCAGAAATGTCTTTCAACTTGTTTACTCACTTTTAGTTGGTTTGTGAGATACCTGGGCGATGCTGAGATTGTACCAGGTGGAACCAGGAATTCCTGCAGGCCGTTCTGAGGGTACCTATTAACTCGCCTTCCTTGCACTTCTTTTGTTTCAGATAACCCCTGACTTGCAGTATCGTGGGATTCATCCAGGGAAGTCGCTGCTGCCTTTGCTCCCCTTTCTTGCCCGTTTGCTGGCAGCGTGGACCAGGTGAGATAGCTTCTGTCCCTATCTTCTTGTGGGTCCCCCTGTTGATGCTGAAGCTTGAACTCTGTATCTTTGGTGAGGAACCTCTAGTCCCCTCCCCGGCAGGTTTAGCCAATCAGTAAATGGATATCTGGCTCTAGGGACCTGTTCCCTGTGCGTGTTCAATCACCAGCAGTCCCCGTACTCGACTGCCTCTCTTCAGGTGTCTTTCAGACTGACTTTCTGGTCACTGTACTCCCCCGCTAACAGCTACCACACATGCAGGGTCTGGCTAGCGTGGCTGTACGTCTGCCTCTTTCAGCAACTTCTGTACACTGCTCCAGACTGGCTCGCTCCTCCTACTATCCTTGCAGCCTCTGCAACTTAGCGTCTAGCCCCTCCCCTACATCCCTTGCTGAGAATTGAAAGTTAACTTCTTCCAGAGGCTACCCAAGGGTCCCTTCTAAAAGTGTGGGAGACCTGGTCATGTGTCCATGTGTACACACCTCATTCTGGCCTTTTGGAATTACCTGCAAGCACTGTCCCAGCCTGGGTGCAGTACCCTGTGGTGCCTGAACAGGTCAGGGCCGCCACATATGTGACCCCTCCACCAACATCGCAGGACCTACGGCGAGGTATTACAGATGTTTGTGCAAACGTGTCGCTTACCATATTGCACAACGTGCAGCAAGATACAGTATGCTGTTTTCATATATTTTTATTAAAATAAGGTTAACAAAATAACATCAAATCCACACAATCATGATATTATCATGCGTAGCATACCATTATTTGAATATATGTGGGGATCTATTGTATGAATAAAACTTTTCATCTGGGGGGGAAAGGTATAGGAAACGAGAAAGGAGATTGGAGGGGGAGGTAAACAATTACTTTATTGGGGATGAAAAAGGGGAGGAAGGTGGAGGCAAGGAAAAACAAGGTGAAGAAGGAGTGGGAAAAAGGAAGAACAATGAACGTAAACAAATCTCAACCATGTTAACAGGCTTCCATTCCAGGAATATAGGCATATTGTCAAGAAAGCATGACTGAAGGTTTGAAGATTCATGTTATAAAAAAGGTTTTTAAATAGTTATAAATATTTATTTATGTAATACCGTGTATAAAACTTTTCCAGTGAAGATACAGTATGCTGTCCAGAGTCATGATGTGCATTGCAGCTGACGGTGGCCACTTTGAGCATCAAAGTTAAATGAGCGCCATATGCGTGACCAGCACTCAATGTTTTTTTTGGGGGTCATGGGTTTCATATCATAGCATTTCTGTATGCAAGGTGTCGATTCGTATTGAATTGATGATGCTCTACAATTTTTTAATTCACTTTTTTTCTCTATCTTGTTCCGTTTTCGAGATAAAAATACTAACTCCGTTGATTTCCAGCAGGTGGTGCTATAGGTGGCTTCATTGCGTAGCGCATGGCTACTTTACTATACCTAGATACAACTTCTATGCCTATAGCTGCCGCCGTTCTCAAGTTAATGGGGGTGCACAGGATATGGGTGGACACACTGTATACTGTGTATATATATATATATATATATATATATATATATATTATAATTTGAAAGAGATGTCCAGATTGAGAAACTAATATAACTAATATTCATTAATTCCCATAGCGTAATCATACCACATAATCTGTATTTTGGCTTTATTTATTGGCACAGGGATTGTTGTGGCTTTCCCTCCAAGTGATCAAAGCCTGGAGGGTAAGTTCGCATGGGAAAGCAGACGAGGGCTCCGTAAAGAACTGTAATTATATTGATAACAATTCACAATGAGTATTGTTATTTTTAGAATTTAATTTCCATAATTACTTTTTTGTTTGTTTTCTTTTATTGGTGAAGACATATTACAACTTGCAAAGCAGCTACTTTTAATATCTAGTGTAACAAATGCTTTAAGACCAATTAACATGGAAGAGTCACAGCCCACCGTAGCGTTATAGACATGGAGTAATACTACTCTACATTCTTTCATCCATGATCCTTTAGTTGTTACTACTTACCTTGCCCTGTTCTACTTCTGTTTCTTTTTATTCTTTTTTTTTGTCTTCCAAAATGAGACAAAAATGTGCCTATTTCTAAAAAAAGAGATGCAAAACCATATGTTATTATAATTATTTATTTTTTTTACCAAGTACCGTATATACTCGTTTATAGGCCGACTTTTTCAGCACATTGTTATGCTTAGAAAGCCACCCTTCGGCTTATACTCGAGGGGGGTTCCCCCAGAAAGTTCTCCTCACCTGTTCCTCGTTCTCTCAGTGTCCTCTTACCTGCTTCTTATGGGCCATAGGCACATAGACCCTCGATGATCTCGGCCAGTACACTGGTCCGCCGCTGACATCGGAGCTTTACTTCAGTTGAATGATTTTCGTCGTTGAAAATTATTCCATTGAAGTAAATAAAGTGCTGATGAAAGTTGCGGCCCCGTGTATCGGCCGAGATCATTCAGGGAGTCTATGTGTCTGCGGTCCACTAGAAGCAGGTGAGAGGACACCCAGGGAATGGAGAACGTGTGAGAGAAATTTTTTTTGTATGTGTGAAGTACAGCGGCATAATAGGGAATAAAACAGGAACCAGTATGAGGATATTACTAAATAATGGGCACATTACTACAGGGTGTATTACCTGCTCCCGGTTCCCGGCCCCGGCCGGTGGTGCCGCCCTCTCACCTGCCCAGTTCCACTGTAGCTTCCACACGCACCCTCTTTCCCCATCTCCGGCTGAGGCATTCTCCCTCTCACCTGCCCTGCCGCTCTGCAGCCTCCTCGAGGTACTTCCAGGATAATTTCCATATGTATTTAAAGCTAGATTTCTCAACAATGGCTCATCTAGTTACTACAAGACATGTGTCCCTTTGGGGAGTTTTTCTACAACTTCTTCAACCATACCACTAGTTTGATTTCTAAGATTTCCTTTAAGACACATCGTGCAGCTTAAGGGTGCTTTACACGCTGCGACATCGCTAACGATATATCATCGGGGTCACATCATTAGTGACACACATCCGGCACCGTTAGCAATATCGCAGCGTGTGACACCAAGGAGCGACGATCAACGATCACAAAAACGTCAAAAATCGATACTCGTTGACATGTCGTTCATTTCCTTTATATCGTTTCTGCTGCAGGTACGATGTTGTTCGTCGTTCCTGCGGCAGCACACATTGGTATGTGTGACACCGCAGGAACGACGAACATCTCCTTACCTGCGTCCACCGGCAATGCAGAAGGAAGGAGGTGGGCGGGATGTTATGGCCGCTCATCTCCGCCCCTCCTCTGCTATTGGACGGCTGCCGTGTGACGTTGCTGTGACGCTACATGAACCGCCCCCTTAGAAAGGAGGCGGATCGCCGGCCAGAGCAACGTCGAAGGGAAAGTACAGTTAGGTCCAGAAATATTTGGACAGTGACACAAGTTTTGTTATTTTAGCTGTTTACAAAAACATGTTCAGAAATACAATTATATATATAATATGGGCTGAAAGTGCACACTCCCAGCTGCAATATGAGAGTTTTCACATCCAAATCGGAGAAAGGGTTTAGGAATCATAGCTCTGTAATGCATAGCCTCCTCTTTTTCAAGGGACCAAAAGTAATTGGACAAGGGACTCTAAGGGCTGCAATTAACTCTGAAGGCGTCTCCCTCGTTAACCTGTAACCAATGAAGTAGTTAAAAGGTCTGGGGTTGATTACAGGTGTGTGGTTTTGCATTTGGAAGCTGTTGCTGTGACCAGACAACATGCGGTCTAAGGAACTCTCAATTGAGGTGAAGCAGAACATCCTGAGGCTGAAAAAAAAGAAAAAATCCATCAGAGAGATAGCAGACATGCTTGGAGTAGCAAAATCAACAGTCGGGTACATTCTGAGAAAAAAAAAATTGTTTGGTGAGCTTGGGAACTCAAAAAGGCCTGGGCGTCCACGGATGACAACAGTGGTGGATGATCGCCGCATACTTTCTTTGGTGAAAAAGAACCCATTCACAACATCAACTGAAGTCCAGAACACTCTCAGTGAAGTAGGTGTATCTGTCTCTAAGTCAACAGTAAAGCGAAGACTCCATGAAAGTAAATACAAAGGGTTCACATCTAGATGCAAACCATTCATCAATTCCAAAAATAGACAGGCCAGAGTTAAATTTGCTGAAAAACACCTCATGAAGCCAGCTCAGTTCTGGAAAATTATTCTATGGACAGATGAGACAAAGATCAACCTGTACCAGAATGATGGGAAGAAAAAAGTTTGGAGAAGAAAGGGAACGGCACATGATCCAAGGCACACCACATCCTCTGTAAAACATGGTGGAGGCAACGTGATGGCATGGGCATGCATGGCTTTCAATGGCACTGGGTCACTTGTGTTTATTGATGACATAAAAGCAGACAAGAGTAGCCGGATGAATTCTGAAGTGTACAGGGATATACTTTCAGCCCAGATTCAGCCAAATGCCGCAAAGTTGATCGGACGGCGCTTCATAGTACAGATGGACAATGACCCCAAGCATACAGCCAAAGCTACCCAGGAGTTCATGAGTGCAAAAAAGTGGAACATTCTGCAATGGCCAAGTCAATCACCAGATCTTAACCCAATTGAGCATGCATTTCACTTGCTCAAATCCAGACTTAAGACGGAAAGACCCACAAACAAGCAAGACCTGAAGTCTGCGGCTGTAAAGGCCTGGCAAAGCATTAAGAAGGAGGAAACCCAGCGTTTGGTGATGTCCATGGGTTCCAGACTTAAGGCAGTGATTGCCTCCAAAGGATTCGCAACAAAATATTGAAAATAAAAATATTTTGTTTGGGTTTGGTTTATTTGTCCAATTACTTTTGACCTCCTAAAATGTGGAGTGTTTGTAAAGAAATGTGTACAATTCCTATAATTTCTATCAGATATTTTTGTTCAAACCTTCAAATTAAACGTTACAATCTGCACTTGAATTCTGTTGTAGAGGTTTCATTTCAAATCCAATGTGGTGGCATGCAGAGCCCAACTCGCGAAAATTGTGTCACTGTCCAAATATTTCTGGACCTAACTGTAAGTACGTGTGACGGGTGTTAGCGATGTTGTGCACCACGGGCAGCGATTTGCCTGTGACTCACAAATGACGAGGGCGGGTACGCTCGCTAGCGATATCGGTACCGATATCGCAGCGTGTAAAGTACCCTTTAATCTTGTTATGGTCCAAAATATAAATTCTTTACAGAAACAAGACATTTTAAACAATCTGTGAATGTTTCAGTAAAGTTATTTCCACACCCTACTACTAACGAAAGTGTGAAAAAGATTTACCCTGCGCTTTGCCTTCTATAATGTCTTCACATAAACTATTTTGAAGAGAAATGATCAAAAGATTAAAGTAAAAGAAAGAACCTTGTATTCCAGCAAGCATTTAAGGAGATTATAAGGATTAAGGCTTTTACTTTAAACATGATAAAAACAGAGCACAAAATAAGGGAATATTGTACCGAAGTATCCTTCGAAAAACCCAAAAATGTCTATATTCATTATGAACCTACAAGATTACATGTAATAACATAAAAGAGGTAAATGATTTGTATAACAAATAGAACATACTTGTAATTACAGGACTCTGAATAGTCTAACTTAGTAGGACAGAAGTATTTAAATTTTCCAGCTATATATTACATTTAGTAGCTACTCGAGATCAGCAAAGAAATTCGAGAGGAACTGAATTCTTAAATTTACTCCATATTTGCCAAAATGCTGACTTATTGTTATTTGTTTCCACACTGATTGAAAAAAAAAAATCCTTATGCTCACCTTACCAATCACCTCACCAGCCCCCTCCGCTTCTCATCTTCATCATCCGGTCCTTGTGGCCGCATCTTCTGATCCGTAAGAGCGCTGAAATCTTCAGGTCTCAAGTTGAGGCAGGACTTCTTATGAGGGTTCATTCTCAAGGTCATGGAGGATGTTATGACATCATGACGTAGTGTGACCTTTTGCACAACCCTCCTGGGCCTCATCAGAGCCAGAAGGTGATTTTAGGGTAAGCGGTGGGATTTAGAATGCAATGGGTGACAATAAGGAGTGGAGGGACCAGGGACCAGAAAGGTAAGAGATGAGGTCAGGGTCAGACTGACCCACCAGAGAATTGTAGGATCCTCTGGTAGGCCCCGACACAAGCATCTACTGGCAGGGCCGCCAATGCCCTTACTGATGGTAATGGGGCCTAGGTCAGGCCGGGGTACTTACTTCGCTTTATTAAGCCCTGGCTGGGCATGCCTCCACAGCCACTCTACCACATGGTTAATTTGCATGCAAATTAGCCATGTACTGGCACCAAGGTCAGTGAAGCAGGGGCAGTGCGTCATCCCATGATCCAGCATGCAGCAGCGTGATGAGGTTATCAAGCTGTGACCTGATTACACTGCTGCAGGTAACATGGAGGTGACAAGGACACGCCTAGGAAGCTAAGCACTCCATGAGCTGATGACAGGGCTGGGAGACAAATATAAGAGTAAGGTCAGGGACCTTAGATGAGAACCCCCACTCCAGCCGTAAAAGAAAAAAAACCTGCAGAGGGGCTTTAAAAAGTGTATTACTTTGTATTATACCATAATATTATTATGCTTTACCACACAATTAGTGATCTTATATTTTTTTCTATGTAGCTACATAGAATGTTTTTCTTTGGTGGGCCCAGGGTATTCCACTCCAATGTTGGGTGAGGTGAGTATTACAAAAAAAATTTTTTATAATGCAGTTTGGAATATTTGATGCCTTAGTGCACATTGGTGCTGGCTCTTTGTTGTTTCTTTGTTGAATTGGTCGGTGGTTGACCTCCACCTTGCTATGCACCCCAATTTGGGATGTATTCCATCTGTATAGATTTTGGCGTTTGGTGACTGTTCACATTGGGTCATCAGGCTTTGTCCACAGGCTATATATATACTTCATGCAGCATTTGCTTGGACCTGTCCCGCCCACAGCCATGACTCAGTCATGGGTACGGGACTGCAATAGACCAGGTGAGTGCTGCTGAGAGCAGTTCTGCTATTTATATGTGAGGCCGCATGGCACATTTTATAAAAATATTTTAGTGTAGGACTGCTTCAAATGAGATTTGCCGTGACGTGGCGAAGCAGCTCAAGAAATTGCAATTTTTTGCCAAAAATCTCAAAAAAAATTTTTATAATGCAGTTTGGAATATTTGATGCCTTAGTGCACATTGGTGCTGGCTCTTTGTTGTTTCTTTGTTGAATTGGTCGGTGGTTGACCTCCACCTTGCTATGCACCCCAATTTGGGATGTATTCCATCTGTATAGATTTTGGCGTTTGGTGACTGTTCACATTGGGTCATCAGGCTTTGTCCACAGGCTATATATATACTTCATGCAGCATTTGCTTGGACCTGTCCCGCCCACAGCCATGACTCAGTCATGGGTACGGGACTGCAATAGACCAGGTGAGTGCTGCTGAGAGCAGTTCTGCTATTTATATGTGAGGCCGCATGGCACATTTTATAAAAATATTTTAGTGTAGGACTGCTTCAAATGAGATTTGCCGTGACGTGGCGAAGCAGCTCAAGAAATTGCAATTTTTTGCCAAAAATCTCAAAAAAAATTTTTATAATGCAGTTTGGAATATTTGATGCCTTAGTGCACATTGGTGCTGGCTCTTTGTTGTTTCTTTGTTGAATTGGTCGGTGGTTGACCTCCACCTTGCTATGCACCCCAATTTGGGATGTATTCCATCTGTATAGATTTTGGCGTTTGGTGACTGTTCACATTGGGTCATCAGGCTTTGTCCACAGGCTATATATATACTTCATGCAGCATTTGCTTGGACCTGTCCCGCCCACAGCCATGACTCAGTCATGGGTACGGGACTGCAATAGACCAGGTGAGTGCTGCTGAGAGCAGTTCTGCTATTTATATGTGAGGCCGCATGGCACATTTTATAAAAATATTTTAGTGTAGGACTGCTTCAAATGAGATTTGCCGTGACGTGGCGAAGCAGCTCAAGAAATTGCAATTTTTTGCCAAAAATCTCAAAAAAATTTTTTATAATGCAGTTTGGAATATTTGATGCCTTAGTGCACATTGGTGCTGGCTCTTTGTTGTTTCTTTGTTGAATTGGTCGGTGGTTGACCTCCACCTTGCTATGCACCCCAATTTGGGATGTATTCCATCTGTATAGATTTTGGCGTTTGGTGACTGTTCACATTGGGTCATCAGGCTTTGTCCACAGGCTATATATATACTTCATGCAGCATTTGCTTGGACCTGTCCCGCCCACAGCCATGACTCAGTCATGGGTACGGGACTGCAATAGACCAGGTGAGTGCTGCTGAGAGCAGTTCTGCTATTTATATGTGAGGCCGCATGGCACATTTTATAAAAATATTTTAGTGTAGGACTGCTTCAAATGAGATTTGCCGTGACGTGGCGAAGCAGCTCAAGAAATTGCAATTTTTTGCCAAAAATCTCAAAAAAATTTTTTATAATGCAGTTTGGAATATTTGATGCCTTAGTGCACATTGGTGCTGGCTCTTTGTTGTTTCTTTGTTGAATTGGTCGGTGGTTGACCTCCACCTTGCTATGCACCCCAATTTGGGATGTATTCCATCTGTATAGATTTTGGCGTTTGGTGACTGTTCACATTGGGTCATCAGGCTTTGTCCACAGGCTATATATATACTTCATGCAGCATTTGCTTGGACCTGTCCCGCCCACAGCCATGACTCAGTCATGGGTACGGGACTGCAATAGACCAGGTGAGTGCTGCTGAGAGCAGTTCTGCTATTTATATGTGAGGCCGCATGGCACATTTTATAAAAATATTTTAGTGTAGGACTGCTTCAAATGAGATTTGCCGTGACGTGGCGAAGCAGCTCAAGAAATTGCAATTTTTTGCCAAAAATCTCAAAAAAATTTTTTATAATGCAGTTTGGAATATTTGATGCCTTAGTGCACATTGGTGCTGGCTCTTTGTTGTTTCTGAGGTGAGTATTACAGTTGTTCTTTCATTTTTTTTTTTTCATATTATGTTTCCTATACTCTAAGGTCTGGAGAGACACCAGAGCATAATAAAGAACATTGAATAATTTCTGTAAAGGTCTCTTGGTAGCTACAAGTATACAATGTAAAGAGCCTAGACAGCACAGCTACAAACCTTGTCTACTGTGTAGTGTCCATTCTCGCAGGAGCGGACACAGACACAGGACGGTCCCAATAGAAGAGCAAAATATGGGCCCTTTACAGTCCAATAGCTCATCATAATCACAATTTCAACTGTTTTAGAGGTGGTTGTGGGCCCCTTACCTCTTCTGACCCTGTGCAGCTGCCCAGGTCTCACCAATGTATGTTCACCTCTGCATTCTTGGATAAGTGGGGAGCAGAATATTTATTAAGTTCACTGACTCTGGCACAAATATACACCAAATTATGAATTGTCTTTTCAGCTTAATGATTTCCTACAGTTGAGGTTCCGTATTCTAAGTATTTTAAACATATATTAAAGGGGGTTATCCACAGAGTGAAACATATTAACAGTGAGACCACTATCGATGAGCTGGATGATGCTGTTTCTCTTTTTTTGGGAGATTGTTTTCATGGCTGCGCTTCGATTTTAACCAGTAACCTTTCACTTGCAAATCAATCTAGTAACACACTGAGCTATTAGGGACTGTGAGAACAGGTTGTAATTTGTAGTATACAGGAAGAAATAAAGATTTTTCCACCACCAGGAGCAAAACAGTAACAAACAATGCAGTGACATGACAAGAATCTTCATAACTAATCATATGCTAAATAGTTGCAAGTCACATTTATGTATGAGATAGCCAAGATGATAAATAAATAAGATGATAAAATGAAAGTCGTCTCACGCTCAAAGCTGTAGTGGATGGTGAGATATGGAGCCTGAAAGTTAAAAGTTCAAAACATTGTTACCCTTTTGCTCATCAGTGTATGTATACAGTAAATACACACTATGAACCTTCATAAATATATATATATATTTTCACTTGAGAGTTTTGTAGTCTGATGGACTGACCTGATGAGTGAAACTGCAGAAATTCAAATTTGGCAGATTTGCTTAATTCTTCATTGAATATATTTATTGTAAATTAAATATGCCTTATTATGTTCTGAGCATAATAAAAGTAATGTTAAAAAAAATAATTATACCCACTTCTCCCAGACCTTCACCTGCACTTCCATATAGGACCCTAACCCCTTTTCTAGTCCTTTTCCAGATGCCTCTGTGACGCCCTGGCCTATTAGGGTGTCACACGGTTTTGTGCAATCTGCCCTTCTGCATGGTATCCGCATCCTCCTTGGTTACGGATCCCTGTTCTTTGGTGTTGCTAAGATCAGAGACAGTTAAAACCCTAGGAACACTTTACACCACACCCACCTGACACACCATTGGGGGGCCTGAAGGAAATAGGGCCGCCCACTTGGGGAGTTGGTAGGGGAAAGTGAAAAAGTGAAAGGAGAAGTGAAAAGGAGTGGAAGGAGTAGGAGGTAGAGCGTGACTCTCTGAGAGGGAGAGATCACCGGTGAGGAGCAGGGATCCTGAAGTATACTAGGTGGCAGACGTTGGTCTGGGCCTGGTAGGAGCTGGAACCCCGGTCGCAGGGGATCATGTCAAGGGGCACGGATTGCCGATCAGGGCAGCCGGCGGCCTAGAGCCATCTCTGGGCAGGGGCCAGGGCACGATGGGGTACGCGGACCATAGGCCGGGAAGTAGCTTCAAGCGTCCTGCTAATTTACCCGATGGGGTGAAGTCTTCAAGATTCATCCCCCGCCCGCTCCAAAATCGGGGTACTAGCGCATTGATGGTATAGGACTTTCCCAAACACAGTCCAGAAAATCCCGAGCATGAACCCTGAGAGCAAGCTCACTCCGTTAGCCATACGGGTGAGCGGGACCCAATTAGTTCCATACTATATGGTCCAACAGTGAGAAGGTGCCACGAAAAAGGTAACAGGCTAACAAGCAACACCAAGGGCACTGATCCAAGCGTACTCCCTCCTGGCTGCAGCGGTGCTCAGAATTCGGGTTTACAAGCTGTCGGTGTCAGTATTCTTGGACTGAGTGAGTACGCAGAAACCCTTTCGCTGCTCAACGGCACCCCTTCACTGCCGCCACCGGGCCCCAGAGCACAAACCCCCCTACCCACGGAGGGGTTAAACACCTTGTTGCCATACCACCGCCACCGGGCTCCCCAACTGCAGCGGTGGTACTCCACCTTACCACGCACCGTGGGTGGCGTCACAAACTTCCTAATCCCCTGTACATAACCCCCCCTTTTAAAATTTGAGTGTCCGCACGACCCCCGGGTCCGGAGACCCCTCGAGCCACCGCGGTTCCGAATCCGAGCGGCTCGGCCACTGACACGGGGGCAGTACACCTCCAGTCCCTCTTCCATATTCACAGTGATCTTTCGTGCTTCCATAAGCCCGTAATATCATGATGTCACAAGGCCTAGTTAGTGCTGTAAGGTGCTGAAGACCCAGCAAAATTTAAATTAGAGAAAAGTAAAAAATGTTTTGCAATTTTGAAGCTTTCTCTGTCAATATATAGGACCACACTTCCTCTACTACCCAAATCTATGAATTTTAGCTATTTCCAGTATAGATCACTTACTTACCTTGTGACCATTCTGTAAAATATTCTATCAGTTGACTGATTACTTTTCTGACAGCTTTTTGTCCCAACTCCACAATAAACATGAACAATGGAGGGAAATAAGATCTCTTATCAGAACAAAAGATAATGGACATTTTGAAAACCAACATAGTCAATCCGTCTTTCCACCAACATCTGCCATTAGATAAGAGTCTGAGTGTTAAGCTGGGTTTACACACTGCAACATCGCTAGTGATATCGCTGTAACGTCACCGGTTTTGTGACGCAATAGCGACCTCCCAAAGTCTCTGTTGAGTCGCTGGTGAGCTGTCAAACAGGCAAACCTGGCCAACGACGCAACAGCGATCCGGACCTGCAGAACGACTTAGCTAGTCATTGGGGACGTTGAAAAGCAGCTCTTTGAAAGGAAGTCGCTAACAAAGTTGCTGCAAAGTCCCTTTACACACTGAAACTTTCTAGCGATGCATGCTGCACAGCGGGAAACAAAGGTCCAAAGAATGGTCCTGAACGATTTGTAGCGATCAGCAACTTCACAGCAGGGGCCAGGTCGCTGATGTGTTTCACACACTGCAACATCGCAAACGACATCGCTATTGCGTCACAAAACCGGTGACGTTACAGCGATGTCGTTTGCGATGTTGCAGTGTGTAAACCCAGCTTTATGGACTTTCCCCATTTGCGAAGTTTTGTGACATGTTTTATGTTAGAGTCTAACTTTGTCTTGTTGGACTCTGCAGATTAAATTAATTCCCTTTCCTTTGGAGGAGGAGAGGGTTGATCCTGGTCAGGCGTTTCCGGTGGGGACCACGCCCAGGTTCTATAAATACCCTCTACATGCACCAGAAGGTGCCAGTTATTTTCTATCATTAGGAAGCTTGGCCAGGAGGTGGAAGAAGCTGTTTTTTTACTCTCTCAGTTTTTCTGTTGGCTGCAGCATTGAAGTTTTCTGCAGAATTCTCAGGAGTGTTTGTTCTGGTTTGTAGGTTCCCCAGTAGTCTGTTTATTCCCCGTTTTTTTTTTGTCTCCCCTCGTGCACTTTTTGTGGCTCCTTTGTGTGTTTTTGCCGTATTTACGAGTAAGTTTTGTTGTTGTTGTTGTTACCCCTCTCTGTCCATATTTGTTGGTGGAGTGTTGACTCCTGTTCTTGCCCATTCCCCCCGGATGGTGGGTTGTGGAGGGTGGTCATAACATCAGGGACAGAATATAGGGCCTAGGGTGGTGACCTGTACCTCACTATCATCGAGGGTACCTCTAGGGTTAGAGTGATCGCAGGGACCCCAGCTTTAGGGCCAGAATAGGCTTCCCTGGGTTCATCTAAGTCACTCCGTGACACTAAGGTCCCTGAATACATTTGATATTCCAAGTTTGGTAGCTTTAGCCAGTGTGTTGGGCCAGCTTGAATACCACTGTACGAACAAATTAAAGGGAACCTGTCACCAGATTTGGCGACTATAAGCTGTGGCCAAATACTGTATATAAATTAGAGCTCAGACCGTTCTGTATAACGTAGAAATCACTTTTACTGTACTCACCTAGGGGACAGTCCAGTTCTGATGAGTGTCGCTGCTCTCCAGTCCGGCACTTCTTCTCTGCGACGGTCTCATTCCTTCTTCTACCCAGCCCAGGCGGCATTGCAGTCTTGCGCAGGAGCGCTTTGCTCTTCCCAACTCAGGGTAGATCAAAGTACTGTAATGTGCATGCGCACTACAATACTTTGATCTGCAAAGTGCGCCTGGAGGCCTCTGTGGATGACGTAGGTCGCGTCATGCACATAAACCTCAGAAGAAGGACCACTGTGATCAACGCAAAGAGGAGGCACTGGACTGAAAAGCAGCAAAGCCCATCAGATGGGGCCGCCCTGCAGGTGAGTATTATAAAAGTGTTTTTTACATTATACAGAGCGACCTGGATTCTTATATATAGTATTCTAGAATGTTGTATATAAGGGTTCACTGGTGGTGGCCACAGGTTATAGTCGCCAAATTAGGTCAAAGGTTCCCTTTAAGGTATTTTCTTTATATTATTTCTGGAGACTTTATTATTACAGATGGCTTTCTCTAAAAATGAGTCACAGTAGAAGCCAAGATACTTTTAGCAGCAGATCTTCCACATAATCACAATGGTAATGTTCCTCTTTAAAACAAAGGCAATGGACTCTCCAACACATACCTATTATATAACATATACCTCACACGCTGTAAATCTCTCACGTAGTCCGTTTATAGCTTATACATTTGGGGGTTCTGTTGCCAGAATATGGAGTGTATTAAATGGCCTATTTTGGCAGGAGCTGTTCTTTAAAACGAGCCCTCAGTGTTTATGCACCAGATCCATTTACGAGGCCCTTAAATAAAGATTGTGAATGATAAAAAGTATAATAATACGCGGAGAAGGACCCAGATTTTCTCCCAAACTTCTCTAAAAGATTCAAGTGGCCACAAGTTATGATTGAAAACAGACAGAGCATTTTCCTTTCATAAAGCCACAATTATAGGGTTTACTCGGTGCCTACTGAAAATCTTTCTGCAAACTCCACAACTTAAGAGAAATGACCTGGGGTGTCCATAGGGAATCACATTCTTTGGCTTTTTGAGTCTATACTAAACCTACAATTTTCAATAGTTATGGACAATTTTGAAGCCTATAAAAAATATCCAAAAATGGGATATCAGGCGTAAAGAAAAAGAAGAAAAAAAAAGTAAACCAGAATTCTCGGCATATCGCTCATCAGTCTTGCAGACAGAAAGAGAAATTGTTGGCCTGGTAGAGATAGCACAAGATGGATAGACAATTACTTTTTTGTAACGTAAAACATTGACAAATGATAGCGTTTTGTTCTTTATGAGGATATTGGACGGCCATTTTACTTCCCGTGTAATTTTTCACAGCCGGGAAAGCTTATCTGTTGCCTTAAGTTTAGGAAAATATTCAAATTGATCCTCAATATCACCATGATGGGATGGGACAAAGGGTAAAATGGTAAAATGTTCTACAGCCTATATTATAACCCTCGTAGAATGTGACAGGTTAGAGATCAAATAGAAGTTGGCCGTGAAGGATATGATTTTATAAATCTGGGATATGTATTTATGGACTCTCTCTATCATCCATCTATCAACAATATTAACAATAACTTTTTATGTATTCTGTAAGGATGATATTTCCTGATGACATATCAAGGGAACCTGTCAGAATGATTTTATTACTGAAGCTAGCGGTACGATGGTATGCGTCCTAGTGCAGCGATGAAACTTATACCTGTCTTGCAGTAATCTTAAAGGGAACCTGTCACCAGATTTGGCCCCTAATAAGCGGCGGCCACCACCAGTGAGCACTTATATACAGTATTCCAGAATACTGTATATAAGAGCCCAGGCCGCTCTGTATAACATAAAAATCACTTTTACAATACTCACCTAGAGGGCAGTCCGGTCCGATGCGTGTCACTGCTCTCCGATCCGGTGCCTCCTCTCTGCTGCAACTCTTGGCCTCCTTCCTCTGAGGCGCATGTGGATGATGTGTCCTATGTCATCCACGATATTGAGGTCCTGCGCAGACGCAGTTTGATCTGCACTGCTCAGAGCACATCAAAGTATTGTAGTGCGCACACACAGGCGTTCTTTAACTCTTCCTCACACCTGCCCATTACAGTACTTTGATCTGCCCTAAACAAGACAGATCAAAGAGCACCTGCACAGGATGTCAATGCCGGTGTGTAGATGACATATAACATGCCAGGCACACTGAGCTGGATAGGAGGATGGCAGTCGCAGCAGAGAGGAGGCTCTGGACCACGAGCAGCGACACCTATCAAACCGGACCACTGTTAGGTAAGTATTATAAAAGTGTTTTTTTCGTTATACAGAGCAGCCTAGGCTCTTATATACAGTATCCTGGAATGCTGTATGTAAGAGCTCACTAGTGGTGACCCAGGTTATAGTCACCAAATCTGGTGACAGGTTCCCTTTAAGTGCCAGTGCAAAGAAATCCCATTTTGAGCCATATGAAAATTAGCCTGAGGATAAATCATTTATATCAGATTGGGGGGAGGTAAAGTTTGGCACATCGTACCACTGATCAGCTGTTCTCGGACAGATGTTAGTATTTGTGGACCTGACCAGTAGAGCTCTGTCAACTGTGAAGTGGCCTCAAGAGGGTACTGCAGACCCACTTCTTTTGATTCTTATAGAGGCAAATGTGCACTCCCCGTCCACGGCCACTACACAGTTTAAAGAAATGTGAAATTGAGCTCCAGAATTGCTAACTGCTGGCACCAAAAACAGCTGATCGCTCATGGTACCGGGTGCCACACCTCCTCCAATCTTAGATTTATGAGCTATCCATAGGATAACTAATCAGTATAAAAGTGCTCTGCAACACACAGGGTATACTGGGGACATGATACAATGGTGGGCTCTGGTGCTAGGGAGAGGGAGCTGGGTCACTTAATGACACTCACCTGAGGCTGATCTCTGCACTTCCTAATGTCACTATACGGGTCCTTCCCCCCATCCCCGATCACTTACCTAGGCCATCTCGGTGCCCAGGACCTACTGAGAGGGGACAGTGGGACAGCTCCTATCCTCACCTGCAGCTGTCCCTTATCTCCTAGCCAGTCCCTATATAGTCTCCGCAACTGTTGCTGAACAGGAACCAGAGACCCTGAGAAGACCCTGTAGATGCTCTGACTAGTGATGGGCAGGTGAGGCACACTAGACCCCACTACTGCACTAACCAGATACAAACTAAGGTAATACAAACAGGGGGAAAAGCAACAAATTAATAAAGTCTGAGAGCAAGAAACCTCCACAGCAGAACTTTCCTCTAAGGCGGCCAGATACGAAATGACTTTGTATCTTCAGAAGGGATTGCTGGGTAACACCACTATTTAAACATGAAGGGCATGAATACAGAGTAAGTGCAGCTGAAAACACTCAGCAAGGAAATGCTTGGAAAAGCTGCAAGAGAAAAACTGACATTTAACCATTTCTGTACTAAGAGAAACGAAACCTATTTAAATGTAGAGAGCCTGATGAGAGGCTCCAGTCCAAAGACTATCACTGGTGTCTAAAAACAGGAAGATAAACATGACACTTGGACTCTAAACTTACCTTGGCTTGTGAGGGCCAGTGAGACGCTAGTCTTGCTACTACAATAAGACAACACGAGGTAGGTAAGACAAAAAGGTGGGGAAACACACAACAGTGACACTTCCAAGGTTTCCTCAGCAGGGGGTTTGCATCTGTAAATGTAATAACACCACAACTTAGCAGGGACAATTTTCTTCTACATGAACAGCATTAGGCTTGAGCTATAGCCGACATGAAGTGGAGTGAGGAGTGGATATTTATAGCAGGAGGGAATGGCTTCAGCAGAAGTTACAACTACCTGTAAAATCTCTGCAGGATAGACTTTTTCAGTGCCAGATGGAATTAAGTATGCTCCAACTCAGGGTAAGTGGTGAGTTGGCACTAAAGCAGATCAGCGATTGAATATATGCTGTGACCTTCTGGTCCCCAAACCCCCACGAGGTCACATCAGGCAGTGCCAATCTCATGACTGAACCATAATCCTTTTCAAAAGAAAATAACCTGTATTTGCAGACAGGTTTTTAGTAGTGTTGAGCGAGTATGCTTGTCACTACTCGGTACTCGCAAGAGTATCACTGTACTCGGGCTACTCGGCGGGGACCGAGTAATCTCGCGATACTCGTGCTGTACTCGTGGTCTTCATCCCTGCATGTTGGCGCTCTTTTGAGAGCCAGCCCTCATGCAGGGATTGGCTGGCAGACCACTGCAATGCCACAGCCCTGTTAGTTGTGGAATTGCAGTGATTGGCCGGCCTGCACAGCGTGACCGAGCCTTTATACCGACGGGCGCGCTGTGCTCTGCACACAGCCATCCAGACAGTCAGTGCAGGGACAGTGTTGCTGCTTCAGGGAAAGGTTTGCGGCCCTTTATAGTTATTTCCGTAGCAGGGCTGCAAACAGTGTGACCAGAAGTCCTTCTCAGGACTATTCTAGTTGTATACAGGCAGGCAGGGTATAGCCAGGTCGGAGTACAGGAGCAGAGTCCTTCTCAGGACTATTGTTGCTATATACAGGCAGGGTATAGCCAGGTCGGAATACAGGCTAGTGACCAGAAGAGTCCTTCTCAGGATTATTATAGTTGTATACAGGCAGGCAGGGTATAGCCAGGTCGGAGTACAGTAGCAGAGTCCTTCTCAGGACTATTGTTGCTGTATACAGGCAGGGTATAGCCAGGTCGGAATACAGGCTAGTGACTAGAGTTGAGCGCGGTTCGTGGTTCGTGGTTCTCCAGTTCTAGGCTCGAGTGATTTTGGGGCATGTTCTAGATCGAACTAGAACTCGAGCTTTTTGCAAAAGCTCGATAGTTCTAGAAACGTTCGAGAACGGTTCTAGCAGCCAAAAAACAGCTAAATCATAGCTTGGTTTCTGCTGTAATAGTGTAAGTCACTCTGTGAATCACACTATTATGACATTTCAGTGTATAGTGTGCGTGAACAGCGCCTTCAGATCACTGCTGTTTCTATAATGGCGATCGCCATTTTTTTTTTTTTTTTCTTGTCTTCCTTCCCTAAGCGCGCGCGTCTTGTGGGGCAAGCCAGCATGTCAGCCAATCACAGACACACACACAGCTAAGTGGACTTTGAGCCAGAGAAGCAACGGCATGTGTGATAGGATCTGCATGTCACATGTCCCTGCATTATAAAACCGGACATTTTCTTCACGGACGCCATTATCTGCCTTCTGCGTCTTTGGTGTCAGACATCACTGTCGCAGCTCCGTCTTGAGTCCTATCGCTGATACAGCTGTATGCGCTGCATACACAGCGTTAGACAGCATAGGGAGCGCACTTTATAGCAGTCCTTTTAAGGGCTCAAACCGGCAGGGTCAGAGTTAAGGTGACAGGTCCTGAAAACAGCGCCAGCGTCTGTGCAGCCCAGGTCAGGGATTTCCTCCCTGCATTTCACCATTAGGAGGGAATAGAAAGGCAGGCTTCCATTCCTCTACCCAGAGCCCCACAATCCTGCCACTGTACCCTCTTGTCCTCTGCACACTCCAACTCATAACTAAACCATTATACTAGCAAACACTCAGTGTACCTAGTGGCATCCTATCTGTGGCTATTGGACTTTGCTATATTCCCACTAGTGCAAAGACATTTGCAGAGCGCATCTGCCTGCGTTGCACACTCCAACTAATTATAACTAAGCCATTATACTAGCACACACTCAGTGTACCTAGTGGCATCCTATACGTGGCTATTGGACTTTGCTATAGTCCCACTAGTGCCAAGACATTTGCAGAGCGCATCTGCCTGCGTTGCACACTCCAACTAATTATAACTAAGCCATTATACTAGCAAACACTTAGTGTACCTAGTGGCATCCTATACGTGGCTATTGGACTTTGCTTTAGTCCCACTAGTGCCAAGACATTTGCAGAACGCATCTGCCTGCGTTGCACACTCCAACTAATTATAACTAGGCCATTATACTAGCACACACTCAGTGTACCTAGTGGCATCCTATACGTGGCTATTGGACTTTGCTATAGTCCCACTAGTGCCAAGACATTTGCAGAGCGCATCTGCCTGCGTTGCACACTCCAACTAATTATAACTAAGCCATTATACTAGCACACACTCAGTGTACCTAGTGGCATCCTATACGTGGCTATTGGACTTTGCTATAGTCCCACTAGTGCCAAGACATTTGCAGAGCGCATCTGCCTGCGTTGCACACTCCAACTAATTATAACTAAGCCATTATACTAGCAAACACTTAGTGTACCTAGTGGCATCCTATACGTGGCTATTGGACTTTGCTATAGTCCCACTAGTGCCAAGACATTTGCAGAGCGCATCTGCCTGCGTTGCACACTCCAACTAATTATAACTAAGCCATTATACTAGCACACACTCAGTGTACCTAGTGGCATCCTATACGTGGCTATTGGACTTTGCTATAGTCCCACTAGTGCCAAGACATTTGCAGAGCGCATCTGCCTGCGTTGCACACTCCAACTAATTATAACTAAGCCATTATACTAGCAAACACTTAGTGTACCTAGTGGCATCCTATACGTGGCTATTGGACTTTGCTATAGTCCCACTAGTGCCAAGACATTTGCAGAGCGCATCTGCCTGCGTTGCACACTCCAACTAATTATAACTAAGCCATTATACTAGCACACACTCAGTGTACCTAGTGGCATCCTATACGTGACTATTGGACTTTGCTATAGTCCCACTAGTGCCAAGACATTTGCAGAGCGCATCTGCCTGCGTTGCACACTCCAACTAATTATAACTAAGCCATTATACTAGCACACACTCAGTGTACCTAGTGGCATCCTATACGTGGCTATTGGACTTTGCTATAGTCCCACTAGTGCCAAGACATTTGCAGAGCGCATCTGCCTGCGTTGCACACTCCAACTAATTATAACTAAGCCATTATACTAGCACACACTCAGTGTACCTAGTGGCATCCTATACGTGGCTATTGGACTTTGCTATAGTCCCACTAGTGCCAAGACATTTGCAGCATGTCTGCCTGCGTTGCACACTCCAACTAATTATAACTAAGTTACATTGTCAGGGATATTTATTCTTTATTATTCTGCTGTTAATAAAGCTAGACCACCACTGCAATCTTCACCACCTCTCAATTTTTACTACCACATTTTCAGTCCACAATCTTGTCGCAATCAACATGAGTGGCAAAATGACAGATGCTGGTGGAAAGGGGAAGAGGCGTGGTGGAAAAGGCAAAAAAGGTTTTGTCAGTGGGGAAGGTGGCAAAGCTCCATTATCATCTGCTGCAGATAGACCATCTACTAGCAAAAGTAAGATGTCTACTACTTATTGTGGACAATCCGATGTGCTCCCTTTTTTACGGACACGAACAAGAGGAACAAAGGTAGATGATGGGCAAAAAAGGAAAATGCTTGAATGGATCTCAAGTGGTCCAACAAGTGCCCTCTCAGCCACTTCAAGTACCGCATCCAAAAAACACCAGTCCTCTGAGTTGTCATCCCAATCACACTTGATTTCTCCCAGCTCTGAAGTCTCCATCAGCCCTGCACAGTATGGTGGAACTGAGATGGCTGAGTCTGCAGAGCTGTTCAGTCACACTATAGCCTGGGAATCAGAGGTCTGCTCCCAAGCTACAGTGAGTACAGAACAGGAAATGGTCTGCAGTGATGCCCAGAACCTTTGTGACTCTGATTCAGGCCGTGAGGACCAAGTTTCTGAGCATAATGTTGACCCTTTGTCACAAACTGTAACACCTGTGGTTATAGACAATGAGGAACATACTGATGAAGATGAGACGCAGATACCCGATTGGGATGACAACTTAAATATTCGGTCAGGGCAAGAAGAGGCTCGGTCTGAGGGGGAGGGGAGTGCAAACACAACAATTGATGATGACGTTCTAGATCCCACCTACTGTCAACCCCCAGTCAGGCACTCGAGGAGGTCAACAGAGGCGGTGGAGGAGGATGCAACCGACGACGAAGTTACCTTGCGCCTTCCTGGACAGAGTCGGAGCACTGGTAGCACGTCTACAACTGCATCCTCAGCCACCACTCTGCCTATGAGCATTATTCGGGGTGGATCAACAGGTCGCATGGCCTCTAAGCCTTGCCTAGCCTGGTCCTTTTTTCACATCGAAAAAGATCGCCCAACTCATGTGATATGTAACATTTGTCATGATTCTGTTAGTAGAGGTCAAAACCTCAGCAGTTTGACAACTTCTTCCATGAATCGTCACATGACTAAATATCATAAGTCCCGGTGGGAAGCTCACCGTGCTGCAATGCGGCCTAGCGGAGCGAACCATCCACCGCCCGCCCCTTCCAGTGCATCCGCGCGCTCTTCATCTTCTAGGACTGTGGGGACAGCTGTCACACCTGTTTTTCCACGCAAAACTTCCACCACTGTAACCGCAACAGGCAGTTTGCTTGTAAGGTCGTCAGTTGGTTTGGAAGGGGAAACAAGTGAGTGTGTACAGCTCTCTCAGACATCGATAGCACCAACGTTGGATGAAGGCAACATCATGTCTCCGCCTGCACTTTCCTCACAAACCTGCATTTTTCCAGGGACACCCTACTCAACACCGTCTACACACAGCAGCCAGATCTCTGTCCCTCAGATGTGGTCAAATAAAAGGCCACTTCCTCCGACCCATGACAAAGCTAAGAGGTTGACTCTATCCCTCTGTAAGCTGTTGGCTACCGAAATGCTGCCTTTCCGCCTAGTGGACGCACAGGATTTTAGAGACCTTATGTCTGTCGCTGTGCCCCAGTACCAGATGCCTAGTCGCCACTACTTCTCTAAGAAAGGTGTGCCCGCGCTACACCAGCATGTCGCACACAACATCACCGCTTCCTTGAGAAACTCTGTGTGTGAACGGGTGCATTTCACCACCGATACTTGGACCAGTAAGCATGGACAGGGACGTTACATGTCGCTGACTGGGCACTGGGTAACTATGGTGATAGATGGTGAAGGGTCTGCTGCACAAGTCTTGCCGTCCCCACGACTTGTGTGTCAATCCTCTGTCTGTCCAAGTTCCGCCACTGCTTCTGCATCCTCCACCTCATCTGGGTCCTCCACCTCCGCCCCAAGCCTGCCTGGTCAGGCCACCAGCGTTCTCACTGCGCAGAAGGAATCACGCACCCCTCATTACTATGCTGGCAGCAGAGCGCAACGGCATCAGGCGGTCTTTAGCTTGACATGTCTTGGTAATAAGAGTCACACAGCTGAGGAGTTGTGGTCAGCTCTGCGGTCCGAGTTTAATAAATGGTTGTCTCCACTCAACCTGCAGCCTGGTAAGGCCGTGTGCGACAATGCTGCAAACCTGGGTGCGGCCCTTCGCCTGGGCAAGGTGACACACGTACCTTGTATGGCTCACGTGTTGAACCTTGTCGTGCAGCAATTTTTAACACACTATCCCGGCCTAGATGGCACGAAAACAGGGCACGAAAACTGTCTGCTCACTTCCGCCGTTCAAGCGCCGCAGCTGAGCGACTTGCATCGCTCCAGAAGTCTTTCGGCCTGCCGGTTCATCGCCTGAAATGCGATGTGGCGACACGCTGGAATTCAACTCTCCACATGTTACAGCGACTGTGGCAGCACCGCAGAGCCCTGGTGCAATACGTCATGACGTATAGCCTGGGCCAACGAGATGCAGAGGTGGGGCAGATCACCCTGATGGAGTGGTCTCAGATCAAGGACCTATGCACCCTTCTGCACAGTTTCGACATGGCGACGAATATGTTTAGCGCTGACAATGCCATTATCAGCATGACAATTCCAGTCATTTACATGCTGGAACACACGCTAAACACTATTCGGAGTCAGGGGGTGGGACAACAGGAAGGGGATGAACTACAGGAGGATTCATATGCGCAAGGGACAACAACATCACCAAGGTCCAGACGTTCATCATCACCAACGCAGCAGGCATGGGACCAAGGGGGACAGGGATCGACAAGGGCGCATAGTAGCAGGCGAAATGTTGAGCAAGGTGCAGGAGAACATGAAGAAATGGAGGACGAACTGTCCATGGACATGGAAGACTCAGCGGATGAGGGAGACCTTGGTCAAATTTCAGTTGAAAGAGGTTGGGGTCAGATGTCAGAGGAAGAAAGAACGGGTAGCACCTCTATGCCACAAACACAGCGTGGACTTGGTCCGCATGGCTGCGCAAGACACATGAGTGCCTTTTTGTTGCACTACCTCCAACATGACAGTCGTATTGTCAAAATTAGAAGTGATGATGACTACTGGATTGCCACACTATTAGATCCCCGGTACAAGTCCAAATTTTGTGACATAATTCCAGCCATAGAAAGGGACGCACGTATGCAGGAGTATCAGCAGAAGCTGTTACTAGATCTTAGCTCGGCTTTTCCACCAAACAACCGTGCAGGTGCAGGGAGTGAATCTCCCAGTTGTAACTTGACAAACATGGGACGGTCTCGTCATCTTCAACAGTCTACCCGTACCAGTAGGACCGTATCTGGTGCCGGTAACAGCAATTTTATGGAATCTTTTCATAATTTTTTTAGACCCTCTTTTGCAAGGCCACCAGAGACAACAAGTCTGACACATAGTCAACGGCTGGAGAGGATGATACAGGAGTATCTCCAAATGAACATCGATGCCATGACTGTGCAACTGGAGCCTTGCTCCTTTTGGGCTTCAAACCTAGAAAAATGGCCAGAGCTCGCAACTTACGCCTTGGAGATTTTGTCGTGTCCAGCTGCCAGCGTTGTCTCTGAACGTGTATTCAGTGCTGCTGGGTGTGTGCTGACAGATAAGCGCACGCGTCTGTCCAGTGACAATGTGGACAGACTGACGTTCATCAAAATGAACAAGTCATGGATCCAGAAGGAATTTACTACCCCTGTGTCATCCTGGGGAGAGTAAATGCTTGTTGATTTGGAATGTGCTTGATGCAAATCAAAACATCCTGTTTGCAACTAGGGCACAAGTGCTGCCACTGAATGGGTGGGTGTGTGGGGCCCAATTTTTGGAAAAAAAGGGAGACTCCGCTTGGAGTAACCCTTGCTTACATTGTTTTTAAAAGAAGCCAAGATGAACAGAGCTGGGATCAGGAAAGACTTTGCTACCTACCCTGGTGTCATCCTGGGGACGGTTAATTATGGCGTATTTTTGAATGTGCTTGATGCAAATCTAGCTGTGAAGTGTACAACTGGGGCACAACTGCTGCCACTGAATGGGTGGGTGTGTGGGGCCCAATTTTTGGAAAAAAAGGGAGACTCCGCTTGGAGTAACCCTTGCTTGCTGTGTTTTTAAAAGAAGCCAAGATGAACAGAGCTGGGATCAGGAAAGACTTTGCTACCTACCCCGGTGTCATCCTGGGGACGGATAAGAATGACGTATTTTTGAATGTGCTTGATGCAAATCTAGCTGTGAAGTGTACAACTGGGGCACAACTGCTGCCACTGAATGGGTGGGTGTGTGGGGCCCAATTTTTGGAAAAAAAGGGAGACTCCGCTTGGAGTAACCCTTGCTTGATGTGTTTTTAAAAGAAGCCAAGATGAACAGAGCTGGGATCAGGAAAGACTTTGCTACCTACCCCGGTGTCATCCTGGGGACGGATAAGAATGGCGTATTTTTGAATGTGCTTGATGCAAATGTAGCTGTGAAGTGTACAACTAGGGCACAACTGCTGCCACTGAAGGGGTGGGTGTGTGTGGGGCCCAATTTTTGGAAAAAAGGGAGACTCCGCTTGGAGTAACCCTTGCTTGATGTGTTTTTAAAAGAAGCCAAGATGAACAGAGCTGGGATCAGGAAAGACTTTGCTACCTACCCCGGTGTCATCCTGTGGACGGATAAGAATGGCGTATTTTTGAATGTGCTTGATGCAAATGTAGCTGTGAAGTGTACAACTAGGGCACAACTGCTGCCACTGAAGGGGTGGGTGTGTGTGGGGCCCAATTTTTGGAAAAAAGGGAGACTCCGCTTGGAGTAACCCTTGCTTACATTGTTTTTAAAAGAAGCCAAGATGAACAAGTCATGGGTCAGCAAAGACTTTGCTACCTACCCCGGTGTCATCCTGGGGATGGATAAGAATGGCGTATTTTTGAATGTGCTTGATGCAAATGTAGCTGTGAAGTGTACAACTAGGGCACAACTGCTGCCACTGAAGGGGTGGGTGTGTGTGGGGCCCAATTTTTGGAAAAAAGGGAGACTCCGCTTGGAGTAACCCTTGCTTGATGTGTTTTTAAAAGAAGCCAAGATGAACAGAGCTGGGATCAGGAAAGACTTTGCTACCTACCCCGGTGTCATCCTGGGGACGGATAAGAATGACGTATTTTTGAATGTGCTTGATGCAAATCTAGCTGTGAAGTGTACAACTGGGGCACAACTGCTGCCACTGAATGGGTGGGTGTGTGGGGCCCAATTTTTGGAAAAAAAGGGAGACTCCGCTTGGAGTAACCCTTGCTTGCTGTGTTTTTAAAAGAAGCCAAGATGAACAGAGCTGGGATCAGGAAAGACTTTGCTACCTATCCCGGTGTCATCCTGGGGACGGATAAGAATGGCGTATTTTTGAATGTGCTTGATGCAAATGTAGCTGTGAAGTGTACAACTAGGGCACAACTGCTGCCACTGAAGGGGTGGGTGTGTGTGGGGCCCAATTTTTGGAAAAAAGGGAGACTCCGCTTGGAGTAACCCTTGCTTACATTGTTTTTAAAAGAAGCCAAGATGAACAAGTCATGGGTCAGCAAAGACTTTGCTACCTACCCCGGTGTCATCCTGGGGATGGATAAGAATGGCGTATTTTTGAATGTGCTTGATGCAAATGTAGCTGTGAAGTGTACAACTAGGGCACAACTGCTGCCACTGAAGGGGTGGGTGTGTGTGGGGCCCAATTTTTGGAAAAAAGGGAGACTCCGCTTGGAGTAACCCTTGCTTGATGTGTTTTTAAAAGAAGCCAAGATGAACAGAGCTGGGATCAGGAAAGACTTTGCTACCTACCCCGGTGTCATCCTGGGGACGGATAAGAATGACGTATTTTTGAATGTGCTTGATGCAAATCTAGCTGTGAAGTGTACAACTTGGGCACAACTGCTGCCACTGAATGGGTGGGTGTGTGGGGCCCAATTTTTGGAAAAAAAGGGAGACTCCGCTTGGAGTAACCCTTGCTTGATGTGTTTTTAAAAGAAGCCAAGATGAACAGAGCTGGGATCAGGAAAGACTTTGCTACCTACCCCGGTGTCATCCTGGGGACGGATAAGAATGGCGTATTTTTGAATGTGCTTGATGCAAATGTAGCTGTGAAGTGTACAACTAGGGCACAACTGCTGCCACTGAAGGGGTGGGTGTGTGTGGGGCCCAATTTTTGGAAAAAAGGGAGACTCCGCTTGGAGTAACCCTTGCTTACATTGTTTTTAAAAGAAGCCAAGATGAACAAGTCATGGGTCAGCAAAGACTTTGCTACCTACCCCGGTGTCATCCTGGGGATGGATAAGAATGGCGTATTTTTGAATGTGCTTGATGCAAATGTAGCTGTGAAGTGTACAACTAGGACACAACTGCTGCCACTGAAGGGGTGGGTGTGTGTGGGGCCCAATTTTTGGAAAAAAGGGAGACTCCGCTTCGAGTAACCCTTGCTTGATGTGTTTTTAAAAGAAGCCAAGATGAACAGAGCTGGGATCAGGAAAGACTTTGCTACCTACCCCGGTGTCATCCTGGGGACGGATAAGAATGACGTATTTTTGAATGTGCTTGATGCAAATCTAGCTGTGAAGTGTACAACTAGGGCACAACTGCTGCCACTGAAGGGGTGGGTGTGTGTGGGGCCCAATTTTTGGAAAAAAGGGAGACTCCGCTTGGAGTAACCCTTGCTTACATTGTTTTTAAAAGAAGCCAAGATGAACAGAGCTGGGATCAGGAAAGACTTTGCTACCTACCCCGGTGTCATCCTGGGGACGGATAAGAATGGCGTATTTTTGAATGTGCTTGATGCAAATGTAGCTGTGAAGTGTACAACTAGGGCACAACTGCTGCCACTGAAGGGGTGGGTGTGTGTGGGGCCCAATTTTTGGAAAAAAGGGAGACTCCGCTTGGAGTAACCCTTGATTGCTGTGTTTTTTATAAATGATCCAAGCTGCACAGAGCTGGGATCAGGAAAGACTTAGCTACCTACCCTGGTGTCATCCTGGGGACGGTTAATTATGGCGTATTTTTGAATGTGCTTGATGCAAATCTAGCTGTGAAGTGTGCAACTGGGGCACAAGTGCTACCACTGAAGGGGTGGGTGTGTGTGTGGCCCAATTTTTGGAAAAAAGGGAGACTCCGCTTGGAGTCACCTTGCGGTGTTTTACATGATTTTAGAAGGGCGTGCCATGCCTATATCTGTGTGTCCTCCTCTTTTTCCTTGTCCAGCTGTTTTGTTTTCGCATGAGTATATGTCCTTGTCACTTTCCAATGTGTTTGAGTTGTTTGTCACCTTTAGGACACCTTTGAGGGTGTTTTCTAGGTGTTTTTCTGTGTTTGTGATTGCCTGCCATTGTTTCCTATGCAGTTCGAGTTCGGTTCGTCGAACGTTCGACGAACCGAACTCGAACGGGAGGTCCGTTCGGCGAACCAACCTCGAGCCGAACCGCGACCGGTTCGCTCATCTCTACTAGTGACCAGAAGAGTCCTTCTCAGGATTATTGTAGCTGTATACAGGCAGGCAGGCAGGGTATATAGCCATTCCTAGTGGTCACCGTATACCAGCCTTCATCACCATATCTGGGGCTGGTGTACACAGTCTAAAACAGTCCTGATAGTGTCAGACTTCCCAGTAATTGTCGCTCCTAAAAACCTGTTAGATTCTTAGTGCGTCCGTGCGTGCATTTAAAAACCGCACGTGTGTGCCTGTCGGTGGCAGCGTACAGGTGCACTTGTGTGCGTTTTGCACAAACTTGGATATAACGCACAAGTCTAGTGAATACACGTCAGTCAGCAGTGTCTGATAGTGTCAAACTTCTCAGTAATTGTCGCTCCTAAAACCTGTTAGGTTCTTAGTGCGTTCGTGCTTACATTTAAAAACCGCACATGTGTGCCTGTCGGTGGCAGCGTACAGGTGCACTTGTGTGCGTTTTGCACAAACTTGGATATAACGCACAAGTCTAGTGAATACACGTCAGCACAGCATTGCAAAATGCGCAAGGGCGTTGGCAACGAACAAGGAAGTGGACGTGATGGTGGTGCAGGCAGAGGCCGAGGTCGTGGGCAAGCTCTAATTTCGCCACAACAAAGGGCCACATCTACTCGCTCGCACATCCTGTCCCAAATTCTTGGGGACCGCAGCAGTACACCGCTCTTGAACCAAGACCAGTGTCAACAGGTTGTTAGTTGGATAGCGGATAATGCTTCCAGTCAGATTGGCACCACCACAAACACTCTGTCGTCCACACGGTCAAGTGTCAGTAGCCGTGATACTGCACCGCACATTTCAGAACCTGATCCTCCTTCCTACCACCAGGCTGAGTACACGTCCACGGACATTACTGATCCCACACTTGGACACTCGGAAGAGCTGTTCACGTTTCCATTCGCACATTCTGGCCTCTCGCCAGCTCCTGTTGAAGTGGGTCATGAGGAGATCGTATGTACAGATGCCCAAATATTTGAGCAGCCACGTTCTCACGAAGTTGGCAACCTGTCTCAACAAGGGGTGTCAGGAAGTCAGGAGGAGGACCAGGGTGCAGAAGAGGAAGACGACGTGGTGGATGATTCAGTAACTGACCCAACCTGGCAGGAGGATATGCAGAGCGAGGACAGCAGTGCACAGGGGGAGGGAGGCGTAGCATCACAACAGGCAGTAAGAAGCAGGGTGGTGGCTCCAGGCAGAAGTCAGGCAACCGTTCCCCGGAACAACAACACGACACAAGGTGCCTGTACAAATGTTAGGTCTTCCCGAGTCTGGCAGTTTTTTAAGTTGGCTCCAGATGATTCTAAAAAGGCCATTTGCAACACCTGCCGTGCCAGCATCAGCAGGGGTACTAAAACTAGCAGCCTGACCACCACCAGCATGATCAGGCACATGTCAGCCAAGCACCCGACTTTGTGGGAGGTACAACAGAGTCGAGGAGCAGTGCTTGCTGATGTCACTGCTACGTCTTCGCTGGTTGTGCATGCGAGCCAATCCCCTGTCCATGATGCCTGCGAACAAGCCTCCTCCGGCCCTGCACCTGCAGTTGCCTACGCAGAAATAACACCATCATCAAGCACGTCCTTGTCACAGCGTAGCGTTCAGTTATCCATTCAGCAAACTTTGAACACAGGCGCAAATACACTGCCAACGCCCCACATGCCACAGTTCTAAATGCTAACATTTCGCGACTGCTTGCGCTGGAAATGTTGCCTTTTAGGCTGGTGGAGACAGAAGCATTCCACGACCTGATGGCGGCAGCTGTCCCACGTTACTCGGTCCCCAGCCGCCACTATTTCTCCCAGTGTGCCGTCCCCGCATTGCATAACCACGTGTCACAAAACATCACACGTGCCCTGAACAACGCTGTTTCAGCCAAAGTCCACCTAACCACAGACACATGGACAAGTGCTTGTGGGCAAGGCCGCTACATCTCGTTGACGGCACACTGGGTTAATATTGTGGAAGCTGGGACCCAGTCTGAGCGAGGGACGGAACACGTCCTTCCCACACCATGGTTTGCAGGCCCTACCTCAGTCAGGGTTTCACCCATACTCTACAGCTCCGGAATGTCATGCTCCTCAGCCTCATCCTCCTCCTGCGCATCCTCATCCACTTTACCCTCCACACCAGTCCCAAGCTGGAAGCACTGCAGCACTGCCTCGGTGAAGCGGCAACAGGCTGTGCTGAAGCTAATCTGCATAGGTGACAAACCCCACAATGCAGAAGAGGTGTGGACAGCTCTGAAACAGCAGGCAGATCACTGGCTCACACCTCTGAACCTAAAGCCAGGAAAGGTCGTGTGTGACAATGGCTGGAACCTGGTGGCGGCTTTGAGGCGAGGCCAGCTGACACATGTTCCATGCGTGGCCCATGTGCTCAACCTCGTGGTTCAGCGGTTTCTAAAGTCATACCCAGAGCTGTCTGATCTGCTGGTAAAAGTTTGCCGCCTGTCTGCACATTTTCGAAAGTCACCTACTGCTTCAGCCAGCCTTGCCGGCTTTCAGCGCCGTTTGCATCTTCCGGCTCACAGACTGGTGTGTGATGTCCCTACGCATTGGAATTCAACTCTGCACATGTTGGTCAGGATATGTGAGCAGAAGAGGGCAGTTGTTGAGTACCTGCATCACCTAAGCCGTCGGGAAATGGGTCAAACTCCACACATAACACCTGAGGAGTGGAGATGGATGTCCGACCTATGTACCATTCTCCAAAACTTTGAGGACTCCACCAAGATGGTGAGTGGGGATGACGCCATTATTAGCGTCACCATACCGCTTCTCTGCCTTCTAAAACGGTCTCTGCTCAAAAACAAACATGATGCATTGCAGGCGGAGCGCGATGAGTTGGAGCAAGAAACAGTAGTGGGTGTGGGTGATAACACACAGCCGAGCCTAGTCTCATCACAACGTGCAGTGGAGGATTATGACGAGGAGGAGGATGAAGACATGGAGCAACTCTCTGGCCAAATTGAGGATATGACATGCACACCAGTTATATCCTCGGTTCAGCGTGGCTGGCCAGAGGACAGGGTAGATGAGGAGGAGGAGGAGGACAGCATGTTCAGTCATCGTTTTGGTCAGGATACTGAAGTACTGGCTGTTAAGAGTCTGGCGCACATGGCTGACTTTATGGTAAGCTGCCTGTCTCGTGACCCCCGCGTTAAGAACATCTTGGCCGACAATCATTACTGGTTGGTAACACTGTTAGACCCACGCTACAAGGAGAACTTTATGTCTCTTATTCCCGAGGCGGAGAGGTCAGCCAAAATGCAGCAGTTCCGGGAGGCCATAGTCACGGAAGTAGGCAAAGCATTCCCCTCACAAAACGCTAGTGGCATAGGTCAGGAATCAGTGGACAACCAAGGCGTACAGCCGAGAGGGGCACAAGTGCAATCCCCCAGAGGTAGGGGAACAGTCTTTAAGATGTGGGACAGTTTTCTCAGCCCCTCACGTACCACAGCCCCTGAGGTGCGGGGTAGTGCCACAAGAAATCCTAAGTTTGCCCAGATGCTCAAGGAGTACCTTGCAGATCGAACAACTGTACTCCGACATTCCTCTGTGCCTTACAATTATTGGGTATCCAAGCTGGACACGTGGCATGAATTGGCTCTCTACGCCTTGGAAGTCCTGGCCTGCCCTGCCGCTAGCGTTTTGTCAGAGCGTGTTTTTAGTGCCGCAGGTGGAATCATTACAGATAAACGCACCCGCCTGTCAACTGAAAATGCTGACAGGCTGACTCTGATCAAGATGAACAAGGGTTGGATTGAGCCAGACTTCAATACACCTCCAGCAAATGAGAGCGGAATTTAACGTTTGTAATGGGAATTTGCCATGTACCTACACTCACCCATGGGTACACACTTCTAGACTTTGGATAATCGCTGGACTGCTCCTCCTTCTTCTCATGCGCCACCATGATGACCGTTACAATAGTTAGACCGTTGTTTCAGGTATACCCCCAGTAGTACATTTTTTCGCCCATTCTTTCAGAATGGACATTACAACGACAGGAGACCCGCTCCTTTGCAATGGGAACAATGTTTTGAGGCCCTCATGCACGTCTCTATCCAGGGACAATGTGGAGCCTCCCAATTTTTGGCTGCCCTGCCAAAGGGCTATACTACAAAAGACCCACTTTCTTACAATGGGCACTTCAGGTTTACAGGCCCTCATGCACGTCTCTATCCAGGGACAATGTGGAGCCTCCCAATTTTTGGCTGCCCTGCCAAAGGGCTATACTACAAAAGACCCACTTTCTTACAATGGGCACTTCAGGTTTACAGGCTCTCATGCACGTCTCTATCCAGGGACAATGTGGAGCCTCCCAATTTTTGGCTGCCCTGCCTAAGGGCTATACTACAATAGACCCACTTTCTTACAATGGGCACTTCAGGTTTACAGGCCCTTATGCATGTCTCTATCCAGGGACAATGTGGAGCCTCCCAATTTTTGGCTGCCCTGCCAAAGGGCTATACTACAAAAGACCCACTTTCTTACAATGGGCACTTCAGGTTTACAGGCCATCATGCATGTCTCTATCTGTTAGGGCCAGGTGGACGGGCAGACCCAGGAGGTGGATCCACTGGACCGAACACCTTACTGAAGGCAAGGGGTCCGGTAGCCGGAGCACTATAGGTAGCTGGACAGTCCGTTCAAGAGAGTGGAATGCAGAAGTCCCTGGGACCACGGAGTCACTGATGGTAGTCCGGGTGACGGAGCTCAGGTTCGGAGGCCGAGATGTTGTCAGGCAGAGTCCGGAACCGATGGAGCGAGGGGACGGGTCACCACAGGGATCACAGATGGTACGGACTGACGGGATGGCAGATAGTCAGCGTTCGGGGTTCGGGAATCGGCAGGACCGGAAGGCGAGGCAGGAGCGGCTCTAGAAGAGAGATAGGTGAGTATATCACAGAGACAAGGAGACCTGACTCCTAGCTTAGGAAACACGAAGAACAGGCCCCGCCCACTGGAACATTAAACCCCTTTATACCCTGTACCTGTGTGTTCAATATCCTGTCAGTGGACGCTGGCCCTTTAAGAGAGGGTCAATGACCGCGCGCGTGCCCTAATGCGCATGCGCGAGGCCCTGGTGCCAGAAGCCAGGGCAGGGAGCGGCGAACAGGAGGCAGGGGAGCCGGCCTGGAGTGTAGCTGCCGACGGACGCTGGGAGCGGGGACCGGGACGCCTGGGGATCACAGGTGATGGGGCCTGGAGGCTGTGGAGCGGGGGACGCCGGACAGAGGAGCCGGGGAGCGAACCAAGGAAACCGGGGAGTGTGGCAGGAGAGCCGGGGAGCGTGGCAGGGGACCCGGTGAGCGTGACAGTACCCCCTCCCCCACGCCCCCCTCCCCGCAACCGGGACAGGAAGGCACGAATCAGAGGAGTACCCACATTCTCCCGGGGTTCCCAGGACCTATCCTCAGGACCATACCCTGCCCAGTCCACCAGGAAGAACTGTCGGCCCCGTACGGTTTTCATGGCCACGATATCCCTTACCGCATAGATGTCATCATCAGCAATAGGAGGAGGAGCAGAACTGGCAGCAGCGGAGAAGGGACCAAGGACAACCGGCTTGAGCAGGGAGACGTGGAAGGAGTTGGGTATCCTCATCGTGGCCGGGAGCTGCAGCTTGTAGGAGACCTCATTGATCTTGCTGAGGACTTTAAACGGCCCGATGTAGCGAGGACCCAGCTTGTATGATGGTAGCTTCAATCGGACGTACTTGGAAGCAAGCCAGACCAGATCTCCAGGAGAGAAACACGGGGGATCCAGACGCCTCTTGTCTGCGTGTCTCTTCATCCGCAGGGAAGCACGTCCAAGGGACGCCTTGACAGAGTCCCAAATTGTTGCAAAGTCACGGGCTACAGCATCAGCAGCAGGGACATCCGAGGAAGAGGATACAGGTAATGGGACGGAAGGCTGAAGTCCGTAAACGACATGGAAGGGAGAGCTGGAGGAGGACTCACTGATGTGGTGGTTATGGGAGAATTCAGCCCAAGGAAGAAGCGTGGACCAGTCGTCATGATGGGCGTTGACGTAGTGACGTAAGAAGGAGGTCAAGATCTGATTGACTCGTTCCACTTGGCCATTCGACTGAGGATGGTAGGCTGAAGAAAAGTCCAGAGTCACTCCCAGATGTTTGCAGAGGGCCCTCCAGAAGCGGGAGGTAAACTGAGTTCCTCTGTCGGACACAATGTGTGAAGGAAAGCCATGCAACCGGAAAATGTGCTGTATGTAGGCGTCAGCGAGTTCCTCGGCAGAGGGCAGTCCAGCCATAGGGACGAAATGAGCCATTTTGGAGAACCGATCCACCACGACCCATATGACTGTGTGTCCGGAGGACAGGGGCAAGTCCGTAATAAAGTCCATTGCAATGTGTTGCCACGGAACGGAGGGTATAGGCAGAGGCAGAAGACGGCCATATGGCAGGTGTTTGGGCGTCTTGTTCCTGGCACAAGAGGAGCAGGCGGAGACAAAAGAAGCGACGTCCATGCGAAGGGATGGCCACCAGTAGTGACGTACAATTGTACTCCATGTTTTCTTCTGACCAGCATGCCCAGCTATTTTCGAGGCATGGCCCCAGTGCAACACTTTTTGCCTGTCGGTCTCAGAGACATAGGTCTTCCCGGGCGGTATCTGAGCCAGGGTGACAGGAGCCACCGGAATGATTTTACTAGGGCAGATGATGGGCTGGGATGTCTCCTCCTCCTGCTCCATGGGCATGAATGACCTGGACAAGGCATCTGCTCGTACATTCTTGTCCGCGGGTCGAAAATGAAGCTGAAAATCGAATCTGGCAAAGAACAAGGACCACCTGGCTTGTCGTGGGTTCAGTCGCTGAGCGGACCGCAGGTATTCCAGGTTCTTGTGGTCCGTGTAAATGATCACGGGGTACACTGCTCCCTCCAGAAGGTAGCGCCATTCCTCCAGAGCCAGTTTGGCGCAGAGAAGCTCTTGGAAAAGAAACCGCAAGTAACCATCTTCCCAGAGGAGGACTTCTGCATGAGCACTGCTCCGGCTCCCGAGGAGGAGGCATGCACCTCCAGGGTGAACTGTCGGTTTAACTCCAGACGGTGGAGCACAGGGGAGGAAGCAAATGCCCGCTTCAGGGAGCCAAACGCGGCGTCGGCCGCAGGTGACCAGTCCTTTGGATTAGCCCCCTTCTTGGTCAAGGCGGAGAGAGGTGCAGTCAGAGCAGAAAAGTGAGGGATGAACTGACAGTAATAGTTGGCGAATCCCAGAAAGCGTTGGATTGCCTTCAGTCCAGAAGGAGGGGGCCAGTTGAGAATGGAAGAGACCTTCTCCGGATCCATCTGCAGACCGGTATCGGAGATTACGTAACCCAGGAAGGGAAGAGAAGACTGCTCGAAGACACACTTCTCGTACTTGGCGTACAGACGATTCTCCCTCAGTCTTTGTAGTACCAGCTGCACGTTCTCTCTGTGGGTCTGGAGTAGAGATGAGCGAACCGGTCCCGGTTCGGCTCGAGGCCGGTTCGCCGAACGGGGGTCCCGTTCGAGTTCGGTTCGTCGAACGTTCGACGAACCGAACTCGAACGTATAGGCTATAATGGGAGGCAATCACAAACACATAAAAATGCATTATAAATGTACACAAACAGTTAATAAACATTGCCATAACACTTACCGGTCCCCGCGATCCCTTCTGCACTCTGTCTCCTGCCGCTATTCCATCCGATGATCGCTTAATCCTCCCGGTGACCTGCACTGCCAGCAGAGATGCAGGACCTATCGTGACATCAAAATAGCCATGTGACCAGTCACGTGGCTATTATCTCATTGGCTACAGACTGGTCACATGACTATGACACGTCATGTAGGACCTGCGAGTGCATCTCTCCGGTACACGGTGCACATATGTGTATCGCCGTGTACCGGCGACATGCTCTAGCACACGGTCGACTCCCCGTTCCGTTAGGGACCGGCTGACACAGCCGGTCATTAACGGAGATCACCGTTGCCATAGCAACGCAGTTAGCGGTGACGTCACCGCTAACCGCGGCTCCGAGAGCACCGTTGCTATGGTAACACGTCTGTCAGCATTACCGCTGTTACCGCTGACAGCCAGCACTGATCACTCACGGAGTGAAGGCTGCACGCTGCTTCCCGATTGTAGTGAGGATTGTTGTGAGGATGAGGTTCCCCAGCCCCAAGTGATGAGCTGGTGAATCTCATCCTCACTACAATCGTCACTACTACTACACTAGTGAGGATTGTAGTGAGGATGGAGGTTCCCCAGCCCCAAGTGATGAGCTGGTGCACCTCATCCTCACTACAATCGTCACTTCTACTACACTAGAAAGAAAGAAGGCAGAAGAGCAGGATCGTGGAGGGCTGACAGGGGGTAATAAAGATGGAGTCTCTAATGTGTCTGTGTATTTATTTCTATTAAAGTATTTTTTCTCTGTGTGGTGTTTTTTTTAACCCTTTATTGGAGATTCTTAATGGCCGGGTCAAACGTGCCTGACATTAAGAATCTCTGGCTTAATACTGGCTAGTAAAACAAAGCCAGTATTAACTCATGATTACCCAACAAGCCACCCGGCTCCAGGGCTGTTGGAAGAGTTGGATACAGCGCCAGATGATGGCGCTTCTATGAGAGCACCATTTTCTGGGACGGCTGCGGACTGAAATCCGCAGTAGAGGCGCCCAGAAACCTCGGGCTAACCTGTGCTGCGGATTCCAATCCCCAGCTGCCTAGTTGTACCCGGCTGGACACAAAAATGGGGCGAAGCCCACGTCATTTGTTTTTTAAATATTTCATGAAATAAGTGAAATAATTAAAAAAAAACGGGCTTCCCTATATTTTTGGTTCCCAGCCGGGTACAAATAGGCAACTGGGGGTTGGAGGCAGCCCGTGGCTGCCTGCTGTACCTGGCTAGCATACAAAAATATGGCGAAGCTCACGTCCTTTTTTTTGTAGTTTTTTGGCAAAAAAAATAAAAAATGCTTCCCTGGATTTTCCATTGCCAGTGAAGGTAACACCAAGCAGTGGGGGTTAGCAGCCAGTAGCTGCTTGGATTACCCTTAGCTAGCAATACAAAAAATGCAGCGGGAGCCCATATATATTTTTTTTAATTATTTATTTAAATAACTAAAAATAAAATGGGCTTCCCTGTATTTTGATTGCTGGACATCACAGTGCTGTAAAAATAAATCTTTAAAAAAATGACGTAGCGCTCCGCGGTATTTTTGATTCTCAGCGCAGATAAAGCAGACAGCTATGGGTTGCCACCCCCATCTGCCTGCCGTTACCTTGGTTGGCAATCAAAATACAGGGAAGCCCATTAATTTTTTCTATTTAAAAAATAGTTAAAAAAAAAATGACGTTGGGTCCCCCCATTTTTGATAGCCAGCTATGGTAAAGCAGACGGCTGTAGCCTGAAAACCACAGCTGGCAGCTTTACCGTGGTTGGGGATCCAATGTGGAGGTCCCCTCAGGCTCTTTTTTATAATTATTTTATAAATATTAATAATTACACAATAAAAGTAGGGTCCCCCCCAAATTGGATCACCAGCCAAGGTAAAGCGGACAGCTGTGGTCTGGTATTCTCAGACTAGGGAGGTCCATGGTTATTGGACTCTCCCCAGCCTAAAAATAGCAGGCCGCAGCCGCCCCAGAAGTGGCGCATCCATTAGATGCGCCAATCCTGGTGCTTCGCCCTAGCTCATCCCGCGCCCTGGTGCAGTGGCAAACGGGGTAATATATGGGGTTAATACCAGATGTGTAATGTCACCTTGCATCAAGCCCTGGGGTTGGTGAGGTCAGGCGTCTATCAGATACCCGACATCACCAACCCAGTCAGTAATAAAAAAAAATAGACGACAACCACATTTTTATTTGAAAAAACACTCCCCAAAACATTCCCTCTTTAACCAATTTATTAGAATGAAAAACAAATCCAGGTCTGGTGTAATCCAAGGGGTTGCCATGACGATCCACACTGTCCCAGTCAATGAAGAGCAGGATGTTCCCCATTGGCTGGGAGAGCAGTGCAGTGACCTGAGCTAACATCAATGGGTCAGCCCAGGTCACTGCAGGGGATGACAAGTGCTGCTGTCAGCGAGGTACATTACCTGCGCTGATCTCCAGCACACTGACAGCCCCTGTCACTGAGTTCAATGACCGGTGCCTTCACAGCCAAATATCGCGAGAGGCCCATGACGTCACCGCTAGTCAGTCTCGGGTCGGAAGCGAGAGGTGATGTGACAAGCGGCGGCCATGGAGGACAGTGACAGCGCTGAGGTCGGGATGGCGGGACTTCATCACCGCAGGTAAGCCGAGCGGGGCCATGTGTGTGTGTGTGTGTGTGCGTGTGTGTGTGTGTGTGTGTGTGTGTGTGTGTGTATGTATGTATGTATGTGTACATGCCGCGGGCAGGAGGGGGCGGAGCGAGCTGAGCGGGGAAGTGTGTGCTTCCTGCACGTAACTAAGATAAACATCGGGTTACTAACCAAAGCGCTTTGCTTGGATACCTGATGTTTATCTTGGTTACCAGCTTCTGGCAGGCTGCCAGCGATGGCTCCTGCACACTGTAGCTGTAAAAAGCCCTGCTTTTTGCTGCTAGAACCATTCTCGAACGTATCTAGAACTATCGAGCTTTTGCAAAAAGCTCGAGTTCTAGTTCGATCTCGAACAGCCCCCAAAATCACTCGAGCTTAGAACTGGAGAACCGCGAACCGCGCTCAACTCTAGTCTGGAGGTCCGGAGAAAAGACCAGGATGTCATCAAGATACACCACCACACAGACGTAGAGAAGGTCCCGGAACACGTCGTTCACCAATTCCTGAAAGACTGCTGGTGCGTTACACAGGCCGAAGGGCATCACACAGTATTCATAGTGCCCATCGCGAGTATTGAACGCGGTCTTCCATTCGTCCCCAGAGCGGATGCGGACCAGGTTGTAGGCACCCCGAAGATCCAACTTGGTAAACACACGAGCTCCTCTAAGCCGATCAAACAATTTGGGGATGAGCGGCAGGGGGTATTTATTTTTCACGGTGATTTGGTTCAATCCCCGGTAGTCAATGCATGGGCGTAGGTCGCCCTCTTTCTTCTTAACGAAGAAGAAGCCTGCTCCAGCAGGAGAGGAGGATCTCCGAATGAATCCTCTTGCCAGGTTCTCTGTGATGTAGGTAGACATGGCCCTTTTTTCGGCAGGAGACAGCGGATATATCCGTCCTCGAGGTGGTGTGGTTCCCGGGAGCAGGTCGATGGCACAATCGTAAAGACGATGTGGCGGCAGTACCTCTGACTCCTTTTTATCAAAGACGTCCGCGAAGGACCAATAGGCCGAGGGCAGTCCCGGTAGGGACTCTGGAACCGGAGGTCGTCGGATGGGTTGTATGGTCTTCAGACAGTTCTCGTGGCAAGAGGAGCCCCATCGGGTGATTTCACCAGTACCCCAGCTGACTGACGGTTCGTGTGTCCGTAACCAGGGGAGTCCCAGCAGGATCTGATGAGACATGTGTGGGAGGACATAGAGAGCGATGTTCTCGGTGTGCAGGGCACCGATACGCAGTTCCACCGGCTTGGTGATCCACGAGATGGTGTCAGAGAGGGGTCTCCCATCCACAGAGGCAATCACGAGGGGTTTGTCGAGTGGAGTAACAGGCACCTGGTACTTGTCCACCGTGGCCTGCTGGATGAAATTGCCTGCTGCCCCGGAATCGAGGTACGCCTCGGCCGTGAACCGCGTCTCTCCCGTTGTCACTTGAACAGTCCACGTAACCGGGTCTGAGAGAATCCCAGCACCTAGGGTGGCCTCTCCTACCAACCCTAGGCTTTGGAGTTTCCCGGCCTCTCTGGACAGGAGCGTAGAAGGTGTGTACCCTCTCCGCAGTAGAAGCAGAGACCCTTGGCGAGCCGTTCTGCTCGGCGTTGTTCGGACTGCCGCAAACGGTCGTTCTGCATGGGCTCGTGGACGGAGACACCAGATGACGTTGACTGAAGTACGGCGGGCTTCTGCGGAGGAGAGGAGTGCCGTATCGGACGTCTCTCACGGGACACCTCTTTGGATCGTTCCTGGAAGCGAAGATACACTCGAGTCGCTAGGGCAATCAGGGCATCCAGGGTGGACGGCACGTCACGACCAGCCAGCTCATCTTTAATTCGACCCGAGAGACCTTCCCAGAAGGCGGCGGTTAGAGCCTCATTGTTCCACCCGAGTTCCGAAGCCAAGGTGCGAAAACGGATGGCATATTGGCCCACCGTCAGAGTCCGCTGACGTAACCGGAGGAGAGATGAGGCAGACGCGGAGGCGCGTCCGGGCTCGTCAAAGGTGCCACGAAATGCCTGCAGGAACTCCTGGATGTTGGTGGTCACCGGATCCTCCTTCTCCCACAAGGGGTTCATCCAGGCCAGTGCCTCACCCTCTAGATGGGACATCATGAACGCGACCTTGGCTTGGTCGGAGGCAAACAGGTGCGGAAGCTGCTTGAAATGGAGGGAGCATTGATTTATGAATCCCCTGCAGGTCTTGGGATCTCCGGCGTACCGGGGTGGTGAGGCCAAACGAAGTCTGGAAGCATCCGAGGAGGCTGCCACGGGAGCTGCGGCCGTGGATTGTCCAGTGGAAGCTCGAGATGCCGAAGATGTGACCGATGCTTGTAGCGTGTTCAGGTGGGCGTCCACAGAAGACATGAAGTTCAGCATGCGGGTCTGGGTCTCACGCTGGCGTGTGAGTTCCTCCTGCAAGGCCGCTAGTGCTTCGGCGGGATCCATGGCCTGTTCTTACTGTTAGCGCCAGGTGGACGGGCAGACCCAGGAGGTGGATCCACTGGACCGAACACCTTACTGAAGGCAAGGGGTCCGGTAGCCGGAACACTATAGGTAGCTGGACAGTCCGTTCAAGAGAGTGGAATGCAGAAGTCCCTGGGACCACGGAGTCACTGATGGTAGTCCGGGTGACGGAGCTCAGGTTTGGAGGCCGAGATGTTGTCAGGCAGAGTCCGGAACCGATGGAGCGAGGGGACGGGTCACCACAGGGATCACAGATGGTACGGACTGACGAGATGGCAGATAGTCAGCGTTCGGGGTTCGGGAATCGGCAGGACCGGAAGGCGAGGCAGGAGCGGCTCTAGAAGAGAGATAGGTGAGTATATCACAGAGACAAGGAGACCTGACTCCTAGCTTAGGAAACACGAAGAACAGGCCCCGCCCACTTGAACATTAAACCCCTTTATACCCTGTACCTGTGTGTTCAATATCCTGTCAGTGGACGCTGGCCCTTTAAGAGAGGGTCAATGACCGCGCGCGCGCCCTAATGCACATGCGCGAGGCCCTGGTGCCAGAAGCCAGGGCAGGGAGCGGCGAACAGGAGGCAGGGGAGCCGGCCTGATAGAGACCTTCAACGGAGGTCTAGTGGGTAATGTCGAACGTCAATAAAAGGTGCGTAGACTATAGATATCGGAAAACTACACAGTAGTTCCTTCTCTGAACCTGTTCACAACCTTATCCATTCTCTCGGAGTTGAAGGAATGTCTTTCTTTCTGTCCATATCTGATTATATTTCCTGGAGGATGAGAAAGTTCTTCCTTTCTTTAAACTAATTCAGGCGTGTAGAGATCCTTATGATATCTGTCATTACACCTTGAACAATGCATAATGAAATCTATATATTTATTTGCAGACTTTAACTCACTTACCAGGCTTGGAAACATCAAAGTAATTTTTTATAAAGAAAAACAAATGACCTTGATGGTAAAAGTCACATTTTCATTTGAATGAATAATACATAATGTAAGTATCAAACGTTGTTTAAACACCTCTACGATGCGGAAAACAAGTACATGGGTTCATAGAAGCAGCTGTTTGCTATATTCGCTTATATAGTTTTATAAACTAATATCTTGGATCCCTTGCATATATTTTCAAGGTTAGAGCCGATTCCTTACAAAAACATCTACTAAACATCAATTTAATTCAAAGTGCCAAATATTTATATTTTTTACTTGCTTTAAAATTTCACTAGTGAGATTTGTGCACTTGGAAAGCAATTTCTCAAATGAGTTCCTTCTTTGAGAGTAATTAGTGATTAATCAGTATTTGAATATACTTAATTACCCTATTTTCCTTCATTTTATCTGTACACTATGCTGCTGTCACGGGGGTGGTACTGACAGAACAGGGGTTCCTTAGCTAAACCTAAGACTGGGGCCCCTACACTCACCCTCACCTCGGAGGTACCCTTGAAGGTAGGGAGGTCCGGGTCCCTGACCTGGCCCTGTCTCCTGTCCAAGCCCTGATCTTACTCCCCCCAAGCCTGGGAGCGAGTCCAAAACCCAGTACAAAACCCCCCAAAAAAAAGACGCAGACAAGGGAGAACAAAACTATCGTACACACTGCACACAAACACAAAGGAGAGACAATATGTGTAGTGGTGAATAAAACAAATGTTAGGGAAAAACTCACAATAGGGGAATGTTCACACCATGCAACAAAGCAACTGCTGTTCACCATGAATTGAGGACACAGTACGGGATCACTGATGCTATCTTCGGCGGTCTCCTACTACACTCCCCAGCCTTAAATAGGAAGAGACCAGCTGGTGATGGTAATCAGCAGCCTGGCTCTCAGAAGAGTTGCCCCCTGCTCCAAAAAGGATTAACTCCTGCATGGCTGGAGGTAGTGAAACAACTCGGTTGACACCCAGCCGAGCTGAGCACTTAACAGAGAACAGGTTGCCTGTCGAACTCTGCAATGTGAACAGAATCCGACACCGTAGTAGTAATCCGTGTGTGCGGAACCGGACAGCGCATGACAGCTGCCCTGTCTTCTGATAGTGGTGGCAGCCAGGTACTGCACATCTGTCCCCTATTGATTTGAATAAGAGACAGATGTGCCGTACCCGCTATGGCCACTATAAGTTGACAGAGCAGCTCCAGAACTGAGCATTTCTGGTAGTCTGCTGCTGCTACCAGCACTGAGAACAGCTGATCGGCAGGGGTGCAGGTTGTCAGACCCCTGCCAATCAGACATTAATGACTTTTCCTAATCAAAAGCCATCCATGTAAAAGTAGTGAATAGAGTTGAGCGCGGTTCGTGGTTCGTGGTTCTCCAGTTCTAGGCTCGAGTGATTTTTGGGCTGTTCGAGATCGAACTAGAACTCGAGCTTTTTGCTAAAAGCTCGATAGTTCTAGATACGTTCGAGAACGGTTCTAGCAGCAAAAAGCAGGGCTTTTTACAGCTACAGTGAGCAGGAGCCATCGCTGGCAGCCTGCCACAAGCTGGTAACCAAGATAAACATCGGGTATCCAAGCAAAGCGCTTTGGTTAGTAACCCGATGTTTATCTTAGTTACGTGCAGGAAGCCCACACTTTCCCGCTCAGCTCGCTCCACCCCCTCCTGCCCGCGGCATGTACACATACATACACATACACAAACACACACGCACACACACACATCCACCCCCCCCCCCCACCCCCCCCGCCCGCCCGCCCGCCCGCTCACTCGCTCGCTCGGCTTACCTGCGGTGATGAAGTCCCGCCATCCCGACCTCAGCGCTGTCACTGTCCTCCATGGCCGCCGCTTGTCACATCACCTATCGCTTCCGACCCGAGACTGACACTGGCGGTGACGTCACGGACCTCTCGCGATACTTGATGTGAAGGCGCCGGTCATTGACCTCAGTGACAGGGGCTGTCAGTGTGCTGGAGATCAGCGCAGGTAATGTACCTCACTGACAGCAGCACTTGTCACCCCCCTGCAGTGACCTGGGCTGACCCATTGATGTTAGCTCAGGTCACTGCACTGCTCTCCCAGCCAATGGGGAACATCCTGCTCTTCATTGACTGGGACAGTGTGCATCGTCATGGCAACCCCTTGGATTACACCAGACCTGGATTTGTTTTTCAATCTAATAAATTGGTTAAAGAGGGAATGTTTTGGGGAGTGTTTTTTCAAATAAAAATGTGTTTGTCGTGTATTTTTTTTTTATTACTGACTGGGTTGGTGATGTCGGGTATCTGATAGACGCCTGACCTCACCAACCCCAGGGCTTGATGCCAGGTGACATTACACATCTGGTATTAACCCCAAATATTACCCCGTTTGCCACCGCACCAGGGCGCGGGATGAGCTGGGGCGAAGCACCAAGATTGGCGCATCTAATGGATGCGCCACTTCTGGGGCGGCTGCGGCCTGCTATTTTTAGGCTGGGGAGATTCCAATAACCATGGACCTCCCTAGTCTGAGAATATCAGGCCCCAGCTGTCTGCTTTACCTTGGCTGGTGATCCAATTTTGGGGGACCCCTACGTGTTTTTTTTTTAATTATTTATTTAATTTAAAATAACAGCGTGGGGTGCCCTCAGTTTTGGATTACCAGCCAAGGTGAGGTTGCCAGCTGTGGTCTGCAGGCTGCAGCCGTCTGCTTTACCCTAGCTGGCTACAAAACTAGGGGGAACCCTATGTCATTTTTTTTTCATTTTTTTGGCTAAATACAAAGCTAAGCACCCCTTAGTGCCACATGAAAGGTACCAAAGGGTGTTCCACTTTTTCTCCATTTTTTTCTCCACTTTCTCTCCACTTTTTCTCCACTTTTTCTCCATTTTTTTCTCCACTTATTCTCCACTTTTTCTCCTCTTATTCTCCACTTTTTCTCCACTTTTTCTCCACTTTTTCTCCTCTTATTCTCCACTTTTTCTCCACTTTTTCTCCACTTTTTCTCCATTTTTTTCTCCACTTTCTCCACTTTTTCTCCACTTTTTTCTCCACTTTTTCTCCTCTTATGCTCCACTTTTTCTCCTCTTAATCTCCACTTTTTCTCCACTTTTTCTCCACTTTTTCTCCACTTTTTTCTCCACTTTTTCTCCTCTTATGCTCCACTTTTTCTCCACTTTTTCTCCACTTTTTCTCCACTTTTTCTCCACTTTTTCTCCTCTTAATCTCCACTTTTTCTCCTCTTATGCTCCACTTTTTCTCCACTTTTTCTCCACTTTTTCTCCACGTTTTCTCCACTTTTTTCTCCACTTTTTCTCCTCTTATGCTCCACTTTTTCTCCACTTTTTCTCCACTTTTTCTCCACTTTTTCTCCACGTTTTCTCCACGTTTTCTCCACTTTTTTCTCCACTTTTTCTCCTCTTATGCTCCACTTTTTCTCCACTTTTTCTCCACTTTTTCTCCTCTTAATCTCCACTTTTTCTCCACTTTTTCTCCACTTTTTCTCCACTTTTTCTCCACTTTTTTCTCCACTTTTTCTCCACTTTTTCTCCTCTTATGTTCCACTTTTTCTCCACTTTTTCTCCACTTTTTCTCCTCTTATGCTCCACTTTTTCTCCACTTTTTCTCCACTTTTTCTCCTCTTATGCTCCACTTTTTCTCCACTTTTTCTCCACTTTTTTCTCCACTTTTTCTCCTCTTATGCTCCACTTTTTCTCCACTTTTTCTCCACTTTTTCTCCACTTTTTCTCCTCTTATGCTCCACTTTTTCTCCACTTTTTCTCCATTTTTTTCTCCACTTATTCTCCACTTTTTCTCCTCTTATTCTCCACTTTTTCTCCACTTTTTCTCCACTTTTTCTCCTCTTATTCTCCACTTTTTCTCCACTTTTTCTCCACTTTTTCTCCATTTTTTTCTCCACTTTCTCCACTTTTTCTCCACTTTTTTCTCCACTTTTTCTCCTCTTATGCTCCACTTTTTCTCCTCTTAATCTCCACTTTTTCTCCACTTTTTCTCCACTTTTTCTTCACTTTTTTCTCCACTTTTTCTCCTCTTATGCTCCACTTTTTCTCCACTTTTTCTCCACTTTTTCTCCACTTTTTCTCCTCTTAATCTCCACTTTTTCTCCTCTTATGCTCCACTTTTTCTCCACTTTTTCTCCACGTTTTCTCCACTTTTTTCTCCACTTTTTCTCCTCTTATGCTCCACTTTTTCTCCACTTTTTCTCCACTTTTTCTCCACTTTTTCTCCACGTTTTCTCCACGTTTTCTCCACTTTTTTCTCCACTTTTTCTCCTCTTATGCTCCACTTTTTCTCCACTTTTTCTCCACTTTTTCTCCTCTTTTTCTCCACTTTTTCTCCACTTTTTCTCCACTTTTTCTCCACTTTTTCTCCACTTTTTTCTCCACTTTTTCTCCTCTTATGCTCCACTTTTTCTCCACTTTTTCTCCACGTTTTCTCCACGTTTTCTCCACTTTTTTCTCCACTTTTTCTCCTCTTATGCTCCACTTTTTCTCCACTTTTTCTCCACTTTTTCTCCTCTTAATCTCCACTTTTTCTCCACTTTTTCTCCACTTTTTCTCCACTTTTTCTCCACTTTTTCTCCACTTTTTCTCCTCTTAATCTCCACTTTTTCTCCACTTTTTCTCCACTTTTTCTCCACTTTTTCTCCACTTTTTTCTCCACTTTTTCTCCACTTTTTCTCCTCTTATGCTCCACTTTTTCTCCACTTTTTCTCCACTTTTTCTCCACTTTTTCTCCTCTTATGCTCCACTTTTTCTCCACTTTTTCTCCACTTTTTCTCCACTTTTTTCTCCACTTTTTCTCCACTTTTTCTCCTCTTATGCTCCACTTTTTCTCCACTTTTTCTCCACTTTTTCTCCACTTTTTCTCCTCTTATGCTCCACTTTTTCTCCACTTTTTCTCCACTTTTTCTCCTCTTATGCTCCACTTTTTCTCCACTTTTTCTCCACTTTTTCTCCACTTTTTCTCCACTTTTTCTCCTCTTATGCTCCACTTTTTCTCCACTTTTTCTCCTCTTAATCTCCACTTTTTCTCCTCTTATGCTCCACTTTTTCTCCACTTTTTCTCCACTTTTTCTCCTCTTATGCTCCACTTTTTCTCCACTTTTTCTCCACTTTTTCTCCTCTTATGCTCCACTTTTTCTCCACTTTTTCTCCACTTTTTTCTCCACTTTTTCTACTCTTATGCTCCACTTTTTCTCCACTTTTTCTCCACTTTTTCTCCACTTATGCTCCACTTTTTCTCCACTTTTTCTCCACTTTTTTCTCCACTTTTTCTCCTCTTAATCTCCACTTTTTCTCCACTTTTTCTCCACTTTTTCTCCACTTTTTCTCCACTTTTTTCTCCACTTTTTCTCCACTTTTTCTCCTCTTATGTTCCACTTATTCTCCACTTTTTCTCCACTTTTTCTCTACTTTTTCTATGGTCGGTCTACCCATTAGCTCTGCCATGCATAGTGTAGCTCTACACCTACTGCACATGTTACTTTATGATTGACATCTCTTTCGTACCAGAGCTGTCTAAGTCTACTCTGACCCCATATTTGTCATTACTATATTGTCCTTGTACTGTATTATGACATTTGTATCATGTGTTTCATTTCTTGCTGTGTTGCAATTTTTTTGCTGCATCCCAATTGTACCTCTACATTGTTCGAGTTTATGTTATTGTTCTCTCACTCTTATGTGACACTGATTATTGTCATTTTTCATGATTACATGCAGATAAGTCCAATCTGACGAAGGCTCAGGCCGAAACGTCATTTGTAACTTGTTTTGGACAAAAACATATATGCTTATGAAAAAAAAATTTTCTTAATACGGACCAATAAAGAGTGATTTTGCATTACTATCCGTTGTGACTTACTGACTTAGTCTGGGAGATATAGAGTGCCGAGGTTACTCACTAATTTTATCTATTATTACCTCTGAGCACCTATATACCAGTGAGCAGAGCTTCCTCTACAGTAGTTCTCCTGATTAGGCATGCCCTTACCTCATGAGCAGGGCATTGCAGCTTTGGTAGCAACCATTACGACATGGACTCTGCTGCTGTGGACCCGGGGAGAGTGAGTGCAGATTCATTGCACCCACACTCCTCACATGAAGGGTCCGCACTCCTAGAAAATGGGGGATACGTTCCCTGAGTGTCTCCCCCCCATATTCTAGACGGTCCAGAGTCGTCGTGGGACCCCTTTATTTTTTTTCTTACAATAAATTGGTGAAAGAGGAAATGTTTTGGGGACTGTTTTTTCAAATAAATTTCTTTTGTCGATTTTTTGTTTTTGTTAGTACTGACAGTTTATGATGTTGGGTATCTAATAGACGCCATGACATCACAAACTGCTGGGCTTGATCTCAGGTGACTTTACAGCTAGTATCAACCCGATTTATTACCCCGTTTGCCACTGCACCAGGGCACGGGATGAGCTGGGGTGAAGCGCCAGGATTGGCGCATCTAGTGGATGCGCCACGTCTGGGGTGCCTGCGGCCTGCTATTTTTAGGCTGTGAAGGCCCAATAACTATGGACCTTCCCACCCTGAGAATACCAGACCACAGCTGTCCGCTTTACCTTGGCTGGTGATCCAATTTGGGGGGTCCCCTACTTTTATTGTGTAATTATTAATATTTATAAAATAATTATAAAAAAGAGCCTGAGGGGACCTCCACATTGGATCCCCAACCACGGTAAAGCTGCCAGCTGTGTTTTTCAGGCTACAGCCGTCTGCTTTACCCTAGCTGGCTATCACAAATGGGGGGACCCAACGTAATTTTTTTTTTTTAACTATTTTTTAAATAGAAAAAATTAATGGGCTTCCCTGTATTTTGATTGGCAACCAAGGTAACGGCAGGCAGATGGGGGTGGCAACCCATAGCTGTCTGCTTTATCTGCGCTGAGAATCAAAAATACCGCGGAGCGCTACGTCATTTTTTTAAAGATTTATTTTTACAGCACTGTGATGTCCAGCAATCAAAATACAGGGAAGCCCATTTTATTTTTAGTTATTTAAATAAATAATTAAAAAAAATATATGTTAGCTCCCACTGCATTTTTTGTATTGCTAGCTAAGGGTAATCCAAGCAGCTACTGGCTGCTAACCCCCACTGCTTGGTGTTACCTTCACTGGCAATGGAAAATCCAGGGAAGCATTTTTTTTTTTTTTTGCCAAAAAGCTACAAAAAAAGGACGTGAGCTTCGCCATATTTTTGTATGCTAGCCAGGTATAGCAGGCAGGTGCTGGAAGAGTTGGATACAGCGCCAGAAGATGGCGCTTCTATGAAAATGCCATTTTCTGAGGTGGCTGCAGACTGCAATTTGCAGCAGTGGGGCCCAGAAAGCTCAGGCCAACCGGTGGTGCGGATTCCAATCCCAGCTGCCTAGTTGTACCTGGCTGGACACAAAAATGGGGCAAAGCCTACGTCATTTGTTTTCTAATTATTTCATGAAATTCATGAAATAATAAAAAAAGGGCTTCCCTTTATTTTTGGTTCCCAGCCGGGTACAAATAGGCAACTGGGGGTTGGGGGCAGCCGTACCTGCCTGCTGTACCTGGCTAGCATACAAAAATATGGCGAAGCCACATAATTTTTTCAGGGGGCAAAAAACTTCTGCATACAGTCCTGGATGGAGCATGCTGAGCCTTGTAGTTCTGCAGCTGCTGTCTGTCTGTATGGAGAAGAGCAGACAGCAGCTGCAGAACTGCAAGGCTCAGCATACTCCATCCAGGACTGTATGCAGAAGTTTTTTGCCCACCAAAAAAATGACGTGGGCTTCGCCATATTTTTGTATGCTAGCCAGGTACAGCTGGCAGCCACGGGCTGCCTCCAACCCCCAGTTGCCTATTTGTACCCGGCTGGGAACCAAAAATATAGGGAAGCCCGTTTTTTTTAATTATTTCACTTATTTCATGAAATAATTAAAAAACAAATGACGTGGGCTTCGCCCTATTTTTGTGTCCAGCCGGGTACAACTAGGCAGCTGGGGATTGGAATCCGCAGCACAGGTTAGCCCGAGGTTTGTGGGCGCCTCTGCTGCGGATTTCAGTCCGCAGCCGTCCCAGAAAATGGCGCTCTCATAGAAGCGCCATAATCTGGCGCTGTATCCAACTCTTCCAACAGCCCTGGAGCCGGGTGGCTTGGTGGGTAATCATGAGTTAATACTGGATTTGTTTTACCAGCCAGTAATAAGCCAGAGATTCTTAATGTCAGGCACGTTTGACCCGGCCATTAAGAATCTCCAATAAAGGGTTAAAAAAAAACACCACACAGAGAAAAAATACTTTAATAGAAATAAATACACAGACACATTAGAGACTCCATCTTTATTACCCCTGTCAGCCCTCCACGATCCTGCTCTTCTGTCTTCTTTCTTTCTAGTGTAGTAGTAGTGACGATTGTAGTGAGGGGCATCACTTGGGGCTGGGGAACCTCCATCCTAACTACAATGCTCACTACAATCGGGAAGCAGCGTGCAGCCTTCACTCCGTGAGTGATCACTGCTGGCTGCTAGCGGTAACGCTGACAGACGCGTTACCATAGCAACGGTGCTCCCGGAGCCGCGGTTAGCGGTGACGTCACCGCTAACTGCGTTGCTATGGCAACGGTGATCTCCGTTAATGACCGGCTGTGTCAGCTGGTCCCTAACGGAACGGGGAGTCGACCGTGTGCTAGAGCATGTCGCCGGTACACGGCGATACACATATGTGCACCGTGTACCGGAGAGATGCACTCGCAGGTCCTACATGACGTGTCATAGTCATGTGACCAGTCTGTAGCCAATGAGATAATAGCCACGTGACTGGTCACATGGCTATTTTGACGTCACGATAGGTCCTGCTTCTCTGCTGGCAGTGCAGGTCACCGGGAGGATTCAGCGATCATCGGATGGAATAGCGGCAGGAGACAGAGTGCAGAAGGGCTCGCGAGGACCGGTAAGTGTTATGGCAATGTTTATTAACTGTTTGTGTACATTTATAATGCATTTTTATGTGTTTGTGATTGCCTCCCATTCTAGCCTATACGTTCGAGTTCGGTTCGTCGAACGTTCGACGAACCGAACTCGAACGGGACCCCCGTTCGGCGAACCGGCCTCGAGCCGAACCGGGACCGGTTCGCTCATCTCTAGTAGTGAACAACCTATTTAATGATAATAAGAGATAAAATAAGGTAATGAAGTATATTCCAAAAACTAATCATTTTACGGAGGCTGATCAATAGAGATGAGAGGATCAGGCAAAATTCAACTTCACCTGTTTGCATTCCTTTTCCCAGGATATTCGATTTCCAGACATGTTATTCTCTACAAATTTAATGTCCCTTATGCAGAGGTCTTCCCAGAAGATCATAATAACTGAAATATGTGTGAATATATTTGAAATATGCACAGACAAGGAGCAAAAGGCTTCTCATACGGAGCCCGAACGGTTTCTGTGCAAGGTTACAGCATTATGACATCACAACTTTTGACCTTGCACGCAAAACCATCCCGGCCTCATCAGCTCTCCAAGTTCTGGCTCAGCGTGAGAGTCTCAGCGCAACCGGCGGGGATCAGAAGATGCAATAAGGACCAGATGTGTGACGGTGAGCAGCAGAGGTGAGTTTAAGTAAATTTTTCTATTTTTTAACCTTTTCATGACCCTTTATGGTCTAGAAAAATGACAGCCAGCAGCTAACATTTTTCTGAATCCATGTAGAAGTGAATTACAAAAAATCCACATTTTACAAAGGTGTATTCTAGTAAAATTCGAGCAGAATTAAATGTACCGCCCCCGTGTCAGCGGCCGAGCCGCTCAGATCCGGAACCGCGGTGGCTCGAAGGGTCTCCGGACCCGGGGGTTCCTGCAGACACTCGAATTTAAAAAGAGGGATTATGTACAGGGGATTAGGAAGTTTGTGACGCCACCCATGGTGCGTGGTAAGGTGGAGTAACACCGCTGCTGTTGGGCAGCCTGATGGCGGTGGTATGGAAGCAAGGTTTTTAGGGGGGTTCCAGCTCCTACGAGGCCCAGACCAACGTCTGCCACCTAGTAGACTTCAGGAGCCCTGCTCCGAACCGGTGACCTCTCCCTCTCAGAGAGTCACATTCCACCTCCTACTCCTTCCACTCCTTTTTGCTTCTCCTCTCACTTTTTCACTTACCCCAACCAACCCCCAAATGGATGGCCCTACTTCCTTCAGGTTCCCCAATGGTGTGTCTAGTGGGTGTGGTGCAAAGTGTTCCTAGGGTTTTGACTGGCTCTGATCTTAGCAACACCAAAGAGCAGGGATCCGTAACCAAGGAGGACTTCGATACTGTGCTGAAGGGTATATTGCACAATAGCCTGTGACGACCTGATAGGCCAGGGCATCACATTAACTATATTCACTGTAATATAATAATAATAATTCATACCTCAAAAAAATTCAAAAAAAAGATAGCTCCAAAAATTTTCTACAGGTCTTCTACTTTAGCCATGAAGTGAAAAAGACTCAGAGGGAAAGTTTATAAATATATATATATATATATATATATATTCACTAGCAGGGTTTGACTGGCCCACTGGGCTTCCTGGGATCCACTGGTGTGCCCTGGGTCCTTAGTGGGACCCCCATGCTTCATATAGGGCTAATTAACCGCAGGCTGGTAACCACGGGCTGGGCTAGAGCCGGGGGCCCCAGGCAGGTCCACCAATGGCTGTGGCAAGGCCGTGGGGCCGCCTGTTTCTATATCAGCAGGGGCTGCACTCTGCCGTCGGCTAACAGCTATTTGCATGTAGCTGTGGAGTGGGCCCCTAGCGTCAATTCCCCCTATGGGCCTAAATACCCTAGTATGATACTGTTCACTAGGCATCAGCACGCTACAATAAATTAATACATGACTTCCAATATTATTACACATGTTATAAAAGCTAAGGCACCTAGTTAATATTGTTTTATCAAAACGTGCAAAAGCCATCCAACCACATCAAGAAGCACCTAAATATGGATGGTCCCTATCAGTAATGTCCCATCTCTCTAAGTAAAAAGCAAGGCCTCATCTGAACTGGGGAGTAGAGTTGAGCACGGTTTGTGGTTCGTGGTTCTCCAGTTCGCGGTTTGAGTGATTTTGGGGGGTGTTCTAGATAGAACTAGAGCTCGAGCTTTTTGCTAAAAGTTCGGCAGCTCGCGTTACGTTCGAGAACGGTTCGATCACTATAAATGTGGCTTTTCACAGTAAGGCTATGTGCACATGTTGCTACCTGCATGCGTCCTGCGTCCCCAGCACAATCCCTCTCTCTTTCCTACTCACTGATCATGGGCGTCTCGCTCCTCGTCTGTCCCAAATCTGCGGCGTCTTTTCCTCTTTAGAAAATGGCTGCCGCTTCATTAATCAATTAGTTATTCCGTGCTTTACCCACCCACCGGCGCTTATGATTGCATGGTTGCAGTCAGACACGTCCCCAAGCTGAGTGACAGCTGTCTCACTGCAACCAATCACAGACGCCGGTGGGCGGGTCTATATTGTGCATTAAAATAATTAAATAAATAAATAAAAAATAAAAAATGCGGTTTTCCCCATATTTGATACCAGCCAGAATAAAGCCGCATGGCTGGAGGCTGGTATTGTCAGGATGGAGAGCGCCACGTTATGGGGAGCCCACCACCCTAACAATATCACCCTGCAGCCGCTCAGAATTGACGCATCCCTTAGGTGTGACAGTCCTGCGGGACTCTACCCGGCTCATCCCGAATTGCCCTGGTGCGGTGGCAATTGGGCTAATAGTGAGTTTAATCATGGCAGGCGTCTCCCCGAGATACCTTCCATGATTAAACTGTAAGTGAAAGTAAAGAAACACACACACCAAAAAATCCTTTATTTGGAATAAAAGACAAAAAAACAACCCTGTTTCACCCCTTTATTAATCCCAAAAATACCCCTCCAGGTCCGAAGTAATCCAGATGACAAGGTCACCTCTGCTCTCTCGGGATGTAGTGGCTCCGTAGCAATGAAGTGACTCATGCAGTTAGCAGAGACTTCAGTCAGCACAGCAGGCTTCAAGATTAGAAAATCTGCCTATCTCTTTCGTAAGAAGCAATAGACTAGTGGATAAAGCGCCCGTCTAAGAAGCATTACATCGGGAGTTCTAGAGCTATCTCTTTCTTTCTCTTTCTCTTCTTTCTTTCTCTCTCTTTCACGCTTTCCTATCTCTCACTCCTTTCTCTCCTTTCTCTCTCTCCTTTCTTTCTCTCCTTTCCCTCTCTTCTTTCTCTACTTTCTCTTCTTTCTCTTTTCTCCTCTTTTTCTTCTCTCTCTTCTTTCTCTCTCTCTCTTTCTTCTCTCTTTCTCTTCTTTCTCCTCTTTTGCTTCTTTCTCTCTCTTCTTTCTCTTTCTCTCTCTATCTTCTTTCTCTCTCTCTTTCTCAGACCTGGGGATGATCAGCTGATGCGGTCACCTGACGGAATCAGCTGACACTTTTTAGCGCCCGGCCGGCTAAACTATCAGCTGATGCTGTCAGTCAGAAGTCTGCACTGAAGTGTGTAGTTTGTTTGTTTTTTTTTTCACTGATGCATCAGCTGATTGTATAAAAGCCGTTTATACAATCAGCTGCTGTGTCATGTGATTCAGGCCCTTGAACCTGACACATCATTTGATCGCTTTGCCTTCCAGAAAACCGATCAGATTATATTGGATCCGGATTGGACGGCGTGGGACCCTTGACCCAGGATTACTGCGGAGGGGGTTCTTTATTTCAATAAAGATGGAGTCACTAATTGTGTTGTGTTTTATTTATAATAAAAATATTTTTCTGTGTGTTGTGGTTCTTTTTATCGGTACTAGAAATTCATGGTGGCCATGTCTAATATTGGCGTGCCACCATGAATTTCGGGCTTAGGGCCAGTTGATAATATACAGCTAGCCCGAACCCCATTATTACCCAGCAAGCTACCGTCACCAGGGCTGTTGGAAGAGTTGGATACAGCGCCAGATGATGGCGCTTCTATGAAAGTGCCATTTTCTGGGTCGGCTGCAGACTGCAATTCGCAGCAGAGGGGCCCAGAAAGCTCAGGCCAATCTGTGCTGTGGATTCCAATCCCCAGCTGCCTAGTTGTACCTGGCTGGACACAAAAATAGGGCGAAGCCCACGTCATTTGTTTTTTAATTATTTCATGAAATTCATGAAATAATTAAAAAAAGGGCTTCCCTATATTTTTGGTTCCCAGCCGGGTACAAATAGGTATCTGGGGGTTGGGGGCAGCTCGTAGGTGCCTGCTGTACCTGGCTAGCATACAAAAATATGGCAAAGCCCACGTCAGTTGTTTTTGAATTATTTCATGAAATTCATGAAATATTTAATAAAAAAAGGGCTTCCCTATATTTTTGGTTCCCAGCTTGGTACAAATAGGTAGCTGGGGGTTGGGGGCAGCTCGTAGGTGCCTGCTGTACCTGGCTAGCATACAAAAATATGGCAAAGCCCACGTCATTTGTTTTTGAATTATTTCATGAAATTCATGAAATATTTAATAAAAAAATGGCTTCCCTATATTTTTGGTTTCCAGCCGGATACAAATAGGCAGCTGGGGGTTGGGAGCAGCCTGTAGCTGCCTGCTGTACCTGGCTAGCATACAAAAATATGGCAAAGCCCAAATAATTTTTTGGGGGGGCAAAAAGTCCTGCATACTGTCCTGGATGGAGTATGCTGAGCCTTGTAGTTCTGCAGCTGCTGTCTGTCTGTATGGAGGAGAGCAGACAGCAGCTGCAGAACTACAAGGCTCAGCATACTCCATCCAGGACTGTATGCAGGACTTTTTTTCCCACCAAATAATGACGTGGGCTTCGCCATATTTTTGTATGCTAGCCAGGTACAGCAGGCAGCTAAGGGCTGCCCCCAACCCCCAGCTGCCTATTTGTACCCGGCTGGGAACCAAAACTATAGGGAAGCCCTTTTTTTATTAAATATTTCATAAATTTCATGAAATAATTCAAAAACAAATGACGTGGGCTTTGCCATATTTTTGTGTCCAGCCAGGTACAACTAGGCAGCTGGCGATTGTAATCCGCAGCACAGGTTAGCCCAAGGTTTCTGGGTGCCCCTGCTGTGAATTGCAATCCGCAGCTGCCCCAGAAAATGGCGCATTCATAGAAGCGCCATCATCTGGCACTGTCTCCAACTCTTCCAACAGCCCTGGTGACGGTGGCTTGCTGGGTAATAAGGGTTAATATTGGCTTTGTTTTACTAGCTAGTATTAAGCCAGAGATTCTTAATGTCAGGCAAGTTTGACTCTGCCATTAAGAATCTCCAATAAAGGGTTAAAAAAAGACACCACACAGAGAAAAAATACTTTAATAGAAATAAATACACAGACAGATTAGAGACTCCATGTTTATTACTCCCTGTCAGCCCTCCACGATCCTGCTTTTCTGTCTTCTTTCTCCATCAGCAGCGCCGGATAGGAAGAAGGCGGTGCTATTCCCCGTGCAGTGTTCTCACTCCGTGAGTGAGAAGGAGCTGCTGCTTGTGAGCGGTGACGTCACCACTGACAGGCGCGTTGCTATAGCAACGGTGATCTCCGTTATTGACCGGATGTGGCAGCTGGTTTATAACGGAACGGGGAAGCAGACCGTGAACCCGATCGCGTGCCAGAGCATGTCCCCGGTATACGGCGATACACAAGCGATCACCGCATACTGGAGAGATGCACTCGCGGGTCCTATATGATGCATCATAGTCATGTGACCAGTCTGTAGCCAATGAGATAACAGACACGTGACTGGTCACATGGCTATTTTTCACGTCACCATAGGTCCTGCATCACTGCTGGCAGTGCTGGTAACGGGTGGACGCAGCGATCATTGGATGGAATAGCGACAGGAGACAGAGTGCAGGACAGATCGCGGGGACCGTTAAGTGTTATGGCAATGTTTATTAACTGTATGTGTACATTTATAATGGGTTTTTATGTGTTTGTGATTGCCTCCCATTGTTTCCTATGGGGTTCGAGCGGTTCGCTGAACCGGTTCGCCGAACCGAACTCGAACGATACCTCCGTTCGGCGAACCAAGCTCGAGCTGAATTGCGACCGGTTCACTCATCTCTACTGGGGAGTGAAAGGAAAAGGAGGCATAGTGCACAATGAAAACCTTGTGTGTGGGAAAGATAAATGTGCTCAGCCCTAGAGTTCAAATGAGACCATAGGACCATGATTGTCTCCAAGGTAACTCATTAGATTTGATTCTGTTTCTGGTCTAATTGCCCTATTCACAGGTCCCATGGAGTGCTCCGAGCTGTTGTTCCTCTATGGCCATAGGGCCACCATTGTCTCCAAGTGGACTCTTTGGAATTTAGATGATTCGATTCTGTTTCTGGGCTAATTGTCCTATTCATAGATCCTCAGGTGTGCTCCGAGCCATACATCCATGTTACTGATGGACAGGATGTCATCTGTTTCAGTGGTAAAATGTCCCATTTCTAAGTCACCTGAACCATAAGCCTCAGAGATCAGTTGACCGAATGGACAGTAAATCATGATTTTTGGCCCAAAGAGATCACTGCTAGCTTGCCACATTTTTGTAGTGATGGATTAAAGTGGTAAGTTATACGTTTCTTTTTCTTTATTCCATAATGATCTCCTTGTTCTGGCAAATATTAAAAAGCATTAAAAGCTCTTTGGCTCCGATGAAGATGAAATAACTAAAGTGGGCAACCATGCTTACTTGGAAATGGTGTGAATCTTCTACTTGTAATGTAACCAAAAGAAAAGATACAAACCTTTCTAAAGGTGACCATAGACTTCAAATAACTGCTGAATGAATGCCCACTTAGTAAACATAGAAGAACAAGCAGAGTAAAGCTGAAGAACAAAGGATTGGGCGATCCAATACACCATCTATCGCCAAAGAGTCAAAAAGCCCCCATACACATCAGTTGACTTTCAGCCGGACTATACTTTGGTTTATCGTTTGGCCAAAAGCCATCTCAGCTTTCTCTCCCAGACATAGGTGCTCTCGTTCATCTTAGTGTTCCTGTGTTCTTTTTAATAAAGTCCCCCATCTCGACTGATATCTTATATCCTGGAGAACAGAGCGATGAGTAGTTTGAGATCCTACATGCCTTATCAACATCTCTCTCAGCAGTAAGTTCACTGGCATAATGATGAGTTTAGTTGGTTGGCCTTTAGGGTTGGGATAGTGGTGGCATCATCCACCACCAAGAAGTTGATTTTTGCCCTCTACTCTCCATTTATATGAGAGGCTGGGTCACCTTTGCCATCTACTGTATTTCTTTTCTGTATTTCTGTTTTGAACACTATGTCTGTTACCATTAAGATTGGACATTGTCATAAACTTTTCATAGCAAAAGAGAAAGTGCGGTTCAAAGCCACTGATGTGGTTCATGAAGATCCAAATTATACAATAAATAAATATAGATAGAAAGCAAAGGATGTAAAAACAAAGCAATATTTATAGCTTTATATATTTGCATTTACTTAGTTCCAGTCATTGATAATTAATTTGTAAAACTTAAATTCCAACCAATTGCTTTGTACTAAATTTACCCAAGCTTCACAAGAAGAGTTTACTAATAAGAGGACGGAAACAGAATCAGTTCAAAGTAATGCCTGTATATTTTGTTTTACCGCTTTTGTTCTTTTTGTGTCTTAAGGGGAATGTGTCAGCAGGTTTTTGCTACCTCATCTAAGAGCAGCATAATGTAAGCAAAGAGATCCTGAATCCAACAATGTGTCACTTAGATTACGCAGTGCAGCCGTTCTGACACAATCAGAATTCTTAGACTTAGGGGTACTTTACACGTTGCGACATCGCTAGCATCGGCTAGCGATGCCGAGCGCAATAGTACCCGCCCCGTCACACATGCGACATGTGGGATATGTGGTGATTGCTGCCATAGCGAACATTATCGCTACGGCAGCTTCACACGCACATACCTGCTTGGCGATGTCGCTTTGACTGCTGAAATATCCCTCCTTCAAGGGGGAGGTGCGTTCGGCATCACAGCGACGTCACCGCGACGTCACTAATCGGCCGGCCAATAGAAGCAGAGGGGCGGAGATGAGCGGGAAATAACATCCCACCCACCTTCTCCCTTCCGCATTGCCGTCGGGACGCAGGTAAGGAGATGTTTGTCGCTCCTGCGGGTTTACACACAGCGATGTGTGGACCTGCAGGAATGACAAACAACATCGTACCTGCAGTCGACCCGACATTATGAAAATGACCGACGCTACACAGATCACCGATTTTCGACGCATTTGCAATCGTTTATCGTCGCAGAAAGGATTTACACGTTGCGATGTCGTTACCGGCGCCGGATGTGCGTCACTAACGACGTGACACCGAAGATATTTCGGATGCGTTGTCGCAGCGGGTAAAGTACCCCTTAGTTATCTAGCAGAGCTGAGAGAGCTGTCACTGTCAGATCTCTTTATATAGATCGTACATTGATAGTGTTGCGTCAGTCACTGGAGGAGGCATGCCGAACTGCCATGTGCTTAGTATTGTAGTCTGAGCAGTGATTAGTCCTGCTGCTTAAACAAACATAGCAAATAAACAAAAGTTCAGACCTTGATAAGACAGGCATCCATGAATTCTATGTGGGCTCATCTAGACTGTGTATCAAAAAAAAGGAACCGCATGCGGCTTTTTTTTAATTATTTAAATAAATAACTCTCATTTTGATACACAGCAAAAATAAAGCCAACAGCTGGGGGCTGGTATTCTCAGCCTGGGGAGGCCCATGGTTATTGGGACTCCCCCAGGATAAGAACAGCAGCATGCAACCACTCTGTAATTGTTGCATCCATTGGATGCGATAATCCCGGCGCTTTAACCGAATCTTCCCGATTGTCCTGGTGCGGTGGCATCCCAACTCTGTTAAATATTGAATTAACAGCAGGGCTGCTCTGCTGAGACTCCAAGCAGAGACTGACTGAGCCACAGCTAAGAGCTGTGATATCACTGAGTTTAGCTGAGTTCACAGGTTTTGGACATGTGCAGGCTTTGAACTCTGGTAACACTTCCAGGTGTCCCCACACCTGTGAAAAAAAATAACCTGACCTAAGGTGAACTTAGTGAACTCAGTGAACTCACCTCATTGTCAGATGTAGCAGAGCTAAGAGTGTCAGATGCAATAGGACTGAGAATGACAGATGCAGCAGAGCTGAGAGTGTCAAATGCAGCAGAGCTGAGAGTGTCACATAAAGCATAACTAAGGGGTACTTTGCACGCTGCGACATCGCTAGCGATGCCGAGCGCAATAGTACCCGCCCTCGTCGCACATGCGATATCTTGTAATAGCTGCCGTAGCGAACATTATCGCTACAGCAGCTTCACACGCACTTACCTGCCCTGCAACATCGCTCTGACCGGCGACCCGCCTCCTTCCTAAGGGGGCGGGTCGTGCGGCGTCACAGCAACGTCACACGGCAGGTGGCCAATAGAAGCGGAGGGGTGGAGATGAGCGGGACGTAAACATCCCGCCCACGTCCTTCCTTCCGCATAGCTGGTGGAGGCAGGTAAGGACATGTTCCTCGCTCCTGCGGTTTCACACACAGCGATGTGTGCTGCCGCAGGAACGAGGAACAACATCGTATCTCCTATTGATGCGACATTATGAAAATGTCCGACGCTACACAGATCACCGATTTACGACGCTTTTGTGATCGTTTATCGGCGCATCTAGGCTTTACACGTTGCGACGTCGTTACCAGCGCTGGATGTGCGTCACTTTTGATTTGACCCCGACGATATCGCAGTAGCGATGTCGCAACGTGCAAAATACCCCTAAGGGGTACTTTGCACACTACGACATCGCAAGCCGATGCTTGCGATGCCGAGTGTGATAGTACCCACCCCCGTCGCAGCAGCGATATCTTGTGATTGCTGCCGTAGCGAACATTATCGCTACGGCAGCTTCACATGCACTCACCTGCCCTGTGACGTCACTCTGGCTGGCGAACCGCCTCCTTACTAAGCGACGTCACAGCGACGTCACACAGCAGGCGGCCAATAGAAGCCGCATAGCCGGCGTGAGCCGCGGTGACGCAGGTAGGAGATGTTCCTCGCACCTGCGCCTTCTCACATAGCGATGTGTGCTTCCGCAGGGGAACGAGGAACAACATTGTACTGTCGCTGCAGCTACATTATAGAAATGTCAGACGCTACACCGATGATACGATTACGACGCTTTTGCGCTCGTTAATCGTATCATAAAGGATTTACACACTACGATATCCCCTGCGACGCCGGATGTGCGTAACTTTTGATTTGACCCCACCGACATCACACCTGCGATATCGTAGTGTGCAAAGTACCCCTAAGAGTGTAAGGTTCAGCAAACTGAGATTGTCAAATGCAGCAGAGCTGAGATTGTAAGATGCAGCAGAGCTGAGATTGTCAGATGTAGGAGAGCTGAGATTGTCAGATGTAGCAGAGCTGAGATTTGTCAGACACAGCAGAGCTGAGATTTGTCAGATGCAGCAGAGCTGAGATTTGTCAGGTGCAGCAGAGCTGAGAGTGTCAGATGCAGCAGAGCTGAGAGTGTCAGATGCAGCAGAGCTGCGAGTGTCAGATGCAGCAGAGCTGAGAGTGTCAGATGCAGCAGAGCTCTGAGTGTTAGATCACATGCGCTGTTACAGAGGGTGAGGACGTGGTATCGGCAGCAAATCAGAGACATCAGTGGTCAGGGAAAGCAGTGAATATGTATGAGCACTGATAAGCGGACATGTAAGTGGCGTTACAGCCACACGAGAGGCTCGGTAAGTATATTGCTCCTGCTTTAACCCATTATTTTACAGTCTGTTTCAGGGTTAGGCATCCAGGCAGATGTTCGGGTTCGGCCTTGAACCGGAATTTTTTTTTGAGTCCTACCGGACCCAAACATCTGCGGATTTGCTCATCACTATGTGACGCCCCAGGGCTATGGGGTACTCGGTCCAAAGCGCGTGGTGTGCAGTGGGGATCAGTCGTGGTCGCGGCCGATGTCCGGTTCCGTGATTCTGGGGGTTGGTCCGAATAAGAAGGGGTTAAAAAAATAAAATAAAATAGTTCTCGACTACGCCACTTGCGGTGTGCGGCCAGATTATAGAGGTCACCGCTGCAAAGTCCTGCTGTGGCTGGTGTAATAGTGCAGCTTAGGTGTTTTGGGCCCTCCGCAAGCAGGGACAGGCCCCAGCAGTGGATGATGGGGATTGTAGTGGGGAACCGTCTGTGTAAGTGCACGGGGTGATAAGGAAACAGTCCACACCAGTACTGCAGTTTCAACTTGCCTTGTTTTACTTTGTTTTAGTGCTTAGACCCTCTGGTGCCGGTTCCAGGTGTTCCCGCTCCCCTTGTTCTCCATGCCAGCTGTGACCTGGATTGGCTGTCCTCCATGCACACTTGTTGTTAATGGGCTCCCATGGCCTAGAGCTTCTTGGGAGTCCCTTCTCTTCAGTCTTGGTCCTATTGCAGACAGCCTGGACTATTTAAGGTGTTCAGTTCCCAGTCCCCTCTTCACTACTGATGCTTCAGACTCTTTGGGTTGGTGATGGACCCTGGAGATCTTCTCGCCTAGCAGATTTAACAGTTGATCATAAAGTGTCCCGCTGTCCTAGGCTCTGCACCCTGCTGAGTCCCGTGAGCCTTGGTTCCAGACTTCAAATTCGTTCCGTGGTTCCTGGAGTCTTACACTTCCACAGGTAACCCACGGTTCCTGGAGTCCTGCTTCCGTACTCCACAGTCCCTCACTCCTATTACAGCACTCCGTTGTTACTTCAGGTCTTTCTGTACTTTTACTCTCAACTCCTTCCCTCTCTCCTCACAACCCCTCTACTCCTTCCTTCACACTCCTTGACTCTGCTCTCTTCTCTTAACTGACTACTTCCTCCCGCCAATTTCCCAACTGACCACTGGCCCCTCCCCCTCGCTGAGTCTCTCCCTGCAGATTGGGTGGCGACTATCCAATCAGTTCCCATCCCTTTTACCTGTTGCTAGGCGGTCTCCCAGTCTGGTGTTGGGGTTGTGCATGGGGCCTGAAGGTGTTGGTGTACTGACTGGCATGGATATTCCGAGGTTTGGGTCTCCACGTTCACATTTTGTGGCACCTTGTACCGCAGGGGTGCTAACAACTGCACCTTACGAAGGCGAGCACAATCACCTCAAACTGTCAGAAATTATTTTGCAATCCCTGACAAAGACTAATGAGAATGGCAACGGTCACAACATTTCATGTGAAGTCTGACACATTGAATGCTTTCTACATAAGGAAGGCATGATGAGTTAAAGCTGAAATAATTGAGCGGTTGACATGCACGTGTTCAATCCCTGCCTCGCCGATCGCGGAGATGCAGCTGCTTGGTTAGGGTCGGATCCTGAGGGTCACGTCCAAATGTTTGTCTACTTGCATCTCGTCAGTTTACATTGGAAGTGTCCATAGGGATCATTCTATGTATTCTCTTTCCTTAAGTAAAAACATTCCACCCCGCCGACACACATCCAGGCCTCATCATTCGTGCACTTTAAACTTCCAGCGTGTCATCAGCCATATTTATGTTCGGCTCTGTTCACACCTGTGCTGTGGCTTTCATTTATAACTCTGCTGGATCAGTTGAACATCAGATACCAGCGGTTCCTGACAAACCTTTCTGACTTTTAATTGGCTTCTGCTGCGATGTGCAATGTTTTCTTTGGAAAACAACACTATTTTTTTTCTGCAAATCCTCAATCATCATCTGCAGTGTAGATTTATATAACATCTTCTAGAGGTACGAAAAGATATCGACATGATTGCAGGTTCAATTCTCGTAGGCTTAAAAAATTATATATATTTTTTTTTCTTATTTAATATTTTATTAAAAACCATAAATATTTAAATTACCCCAAAATTTTTATTTATGTCAATAAATAAAATCTTAAAAATATATATATTTGGTAATGCCGTGCTGGTAAAAGTCTAAACTTTTAAAATAGCATAATTTTTTACCTCATGTTGTTTGACAAAAAAGAAAATGTCAAAATTGGTCTTTTGGGTAACTTTGATTTTGTCTAATAAATGGAATGAAGTGATTCTGAAAAAAAAAATAAAAATAAATAATAATAATAATTGGATTAAATGAATAAAAATAAATCTAATATATAAAGCTGAGTATGTATGTATGTGTGTAAGTGATACGTCTACTAAAAGAATCCGCACCGTCGCATTTACAATCACAATATTTTGCACAGACACCTTATGTGACTCAGGGAACATCATAGACTATATTTTGATGGGAAAATTTAACCCTGTGCTTTACAGTTACTCACCAAAACAACTGCTTACATTACATTAAAGGCAATGGAGCTGGGAGCTACAGGTTATTAATATGAGCTGTGATTGGTTGCTATAGGAGCAAAGGACATTCTTAGTATAAGAAGCTTATGTGTGAGGTAATGTGATGTCAGTGGAGAGACGGATAGAGAAACAGACAGACAGAGAGAGCTAGAAAGACAGGCACAGACAGACAAAGAAAGAGGCAGACAGGGAAAGACACAGACAGGAAAAGAGACAGCCAGAGACAGGCAGAGACAGACAAACAGCGAAAGAGACAGATAGAGAGACAGGGAAAACGACAGACAGTGAAAGAGATGAAAGAGACAGATAGGGACAGAGACAGAAACAAACATATAGGGAAAGAGACAGACAGAGGCAGACAGGGACAGAGACAGACAGACAGAGACAGACAGACAGGGAAAGAGACAGAGAGAGACCAAAAGAGACAAACTGACAGAGAGAGAGAAAAATAGACAGACAGGGAAAGAGACAGACAGACACACAGAGACAGACACACAGAGACAGCCAGAAAGAGACAGACAGATAGATAGAAAGAGACAGACAGAGACAGACAAAGAGATACAGAGACAGACAGACAGAAGCAGACAGGGAAAGACAGACAGAGACTGACTGGCCACGAGACAGACAGAGAGAGACAGACACACACACAGAGACAGACAAAAAGATAGAGAGACAGACAGAGACTGGGAGAGGAGAGAGACAGAGAAACAGTTACTATCCCAGGCAAGCATTTCTATCATTTTTGGGTTTTTTTTGTTTGTTTTTGTTTTGCAACTGGTACAACATAAAAAAATAGCTGTCACCATAATGTAAATGACTTGCAGAATAAAAATACCAAGGTTTTTTTTACCTTCCTCTAAGCCCTGTAAAAAAAAACCAACAAACTCAAGCAAAAATGGCAGAAATGTAGTGTTTTTCATTATTTCACTGAACAAATATTTGTATCCAGTATTTAGTACATTTGCTGATAAAGTAAAAAGAAGGGAAACTGAAAAAATGGTCTGCAACACTTGTTGGTATAAGTGTAATGTGTATGTGCACATTCACACTGTGGCCATTAACAGACTAAACCCAAGGATACAAACAAATTAATGAGCAAAAAACCTTTAAACAGTAACTAAAGAAATATTACCAGTACATGTAAATATCATAGCATACTTTGGTGATGCTATTTTGATTAAAAAAAAAGGATAAAAGCCATCCAACCACAACATGGTGTACTTAATCAGGCAGTGCTTTTTTTGCGGTGGTACGCGCTGGTACGGTGTACCGGAAAATCTGAAGAGCGCTGAGGATAAGCACCTCTGGCTCTGTCCACATGGCTAATTTGTAAATTTGCTATATCATCAGCCATTGGCTGGAGCAGGGTGATCTCTGTGTCTCCCCCCCCTCCGATCTGATTGGATCCCTCCAATCAGATGTGGAGGGGCGGTGGGTGCCCGCCCTCTCCAAGATGTTTATGGACGCTGATGATCGAGGTCACGGCCAGTCACCCCGATCTGCTGCCATCCGGTAAGGTATTTGCTCCCCTCTGCTGCCTTCCACTCTCCCCCCTGACCTCCATTGCCCCCGTTGTCCGATTCAACCCTCCCCTCCCACCGACCTCCACTCCCTCCCACCTGCCCTGTAATCACTGTGATGCTCCTGCCGCTGGTGATCGGGTCCCCCAGTACTCGCCCCCCCCCGGCCCCCAGTACTCACCCCCCCCGCTTTCCCCTGCTACCACCGGCGCCATGTCCGCTCCCAGCTGCTAAGTGGGAACACTAGAAAAAAAATCTCACACTTACCGGTCTGCAGCCTCCCGGGACACGTGTGATCGGCTTCAGGACCTGCCGGTAATCAGCTCATGCAGTCACGCTATAGCATCAACTGACAGTCCAGCTGTGGGGCCGTCTTTTTACCGCCCAGATGGTTTAAGCGATCAGGTGATGCTCTGAGGTGACTGCAGCAGCTGATTACCGGCAGCTCCTGGAGCGATCAGTCATGTCCCGGGATTTTGCAGACAGGTGAGTAGTTTTTTTTTTTGCACTGATGCATCAGCTGATTGTATAACCGGCTTTCATACAATCAGCTGCTGTGTCATGTGATTCATGTCATTTAACCTGAAATCATCTGATCGCTTTGCCTTCCAGCAAACCGATCAGATGATATTGGATCCGGATTGGACGGCGCGGGACCCTTGACCCAGGATTACTGCGGAGGGGGTTCTTTATTTCAATAAAGATGGAGTCACTAATTGTGTTGTGTTTTATTTCTTATAAAAATATTTTCTCTGTCTTGTGTTTTTTTTTTATCTTTACAAGAAATTCATGGTGGCCATGTCTAATATTGGCATGACACCATGAATTTCGGGCTTAGGGCCAGTTGATAATATACAGCTGGCCCTAACCCCTTATTACCCAGCAAGCCACCCGTCACCAGGGCAGCTGGAAGAGTTGGATACAGCACCAGAATATGGCGCTTCTATGAATGCGCCATTTTCTTGAGGAGGCTGTGGACTGCAATTCGCAGCAGGGGTGCCCAGAAAGCTTGGGCACTCTGCGCTGCGGATTCCAATCCCCAGCTGCCTAGTTGTACCTGGCTAGACACAAAATTTGTGCGAAGCCCATGTCATTTTTTTTTTCTTAAATTATTTCATGAAATTCATGAAATAATTAAAAAAAGGGCTTCCCTATATTTTTGGTTATCAGCCGGGTACACATAGGCAGCTAGGGGTTGGGGGCAGCCCATACCTGCCTGCTGTACCTGGCCAGCATACAAAAATATGGCAAAGCCCACGTCTTTTTTTTTTTACATTTTACGTTTTTGGGCAAAAAACTCCTGCATACAGTCTTGGCTGAAGGATGCTGAGCCTTGTAGTTCGGCAGCTGCTGTCTGCTCTCCTGCATACACTAGTGGATGGAGTATGCTGAGCCTTGTAGTTCTGCTCCCTCTGCCTCTCCTGCATACACTAGTGGATGGAGTATGCTAAGCCTTGTAGTTCTGCTCCCTCTGCCTCTCCTGCATACCCTAGTGGATGAAGTATGCTGAGCCTTGTAGTTCTGCACCCCCTGCCTCTCTCTCCAGCATACAGTACTGTTTGTAGTATGTAGTAAACCGTGCACAGGATCTCAAACTCAGCCGCCGAAAGCTCTGATGCTAACTCTTAAGACCCTGTCACACACACAGGTAAATCTACGGCAGATCTGTGGTTGCAGTGAAATTGTGGACAATCAGTGCCAGGTTTGTGGCTGTGTACAAATGGAACACTATGTCCATAATTTCACTGCAACCACAGATCTGCCAAAGATTTATCTGTGTGTGTGTGTGTGTTTATATTTGTGAGTGTGTGTGTTTATGTGTGTGTGTGTGTGTGTGTGTGTGTGTGATCGGGCCTTTAGAGTTCACCTAGTGAAATTTCATCAGACTTCAAAATAGACTGATCAGACACCTGCCCATAGAAACCTATATAGACAAAATGCACAGCCCAAAAAAAGGGGGAGCCACATCCATATATGCGTATATATATATACATGCGTATATATATATATATATATATATATATATATATATATATATATATATATATCTGGAACACTTGTTGGTATAAGCACAATGTGTAAATGTAGATTCACACTATGGGCATTAACTGGCATAACCTAGGATAAAACAAATAAGCAAATACCCTGAAGTAAGTAAATAGTAATAGTACACATAAATATGGCAAGTTAGTCAACACTATTTTGATCAAGAGAGCATAAAAGCTTCCCCCCCATGACAGGGTGTACCTAATCAGGATGGTCACTAACTCTAGAAAATGGTAGAATTTAAAACTACAACTCAATCATCAATAAACATAGAACTAGTCTTTGAACGGCTCGCACTGGGGGTAGGTAACAACAGCATGATTGGATGAAGTGTGCACCCCCCAAAAAAACATGGAAAAACCCCACGTACCCTCCTATGGAAGTGTTCGGAGGGTTGAACTGCCCAAATAGTGACTTCATGTGTGAGAAAGTAGCACTAGACACTACCAGTATGCAGTAAATGGAGAGGTAGTCAGACAGGCTGAGATCATAAACTAGGAGGACACGACAATACACAGTGGGCAGACAGAGATGAAGTCAAGTTACAAGCCAAAGGTCAGGGTTCCCGGAGAGTACATACTCTTGTATGTACGGGAGCAGGCGAGGACGCGATCAGGAGCAAGTCTGAGGCCAGAAGCCGGGAAGTCACAACAGAAACAGGGGAGGACAAGCAGAGATGGGTAAACAGCAGTCTGGAGTCAAGAGACCAACATCTGAACACTGAGCACCATGTGAGCCAGCACCACAACTGTAAACAGTAAGTATGACTGGAAGTGTCCTGAGCTAACATGCTCCCTTAAGATAGAGCAATCACCGGGAATGAGAACATTTGCGAGAACACCTCCCAGGAAGGCATGAACCCCAGTGCTGTGAGACAACCCGGAGAGCATTCATCCTGAAAAAAACTCTGCTCGATAGGCAGCATACACCTGCTCTGCAAGAGAACATGGCAAAACAATACAGAATGTTCTGAACAACGGAATTGTGACACTTCCATTGGGGTTCAGTTCAAGTCTGGGTCCCAACCAAACCTTATCTAAAGTCTACTTTATCACAGGTGCGCTCATTTCTAGTCAATACCATAGACCTTAGCCAGGTTGTGCGGAGAGAGCCTTTTTTATATTTTGTATGCCATTTTGTTGAATTTGCATAAATGGAATTGCAAATAATTTAGCTTCTGCTAAATCTAATTTTTGGAGTGAAATTCGAGGCGAATTCAAATAATCTAGAAGAGAATCCACACATTACATAACTTCATTTTATTTTATTATGCGCCCGCTATTCACTCTATTACTAAGCCAAAATGTTTTTTTTTTATCCGCAGAGATTTATAAACGACGGTAACAGGACTACGAATAGCATAAAAAGATTTCCATAATTTCATTCACCAGGACTGTAAGCACACGATAAGCGCATGTTACATTCATGGGAGAATATTAAACATGTGGCTCCAATAACCCAACATGGACTCGATAGAAATAAATTTTCAGATAAAACCGATGCAAAGTGCTGGAGGAGAATGCTCGCACAATGAGAAATGTTGAGTATATAAGAAGAAAAAAAAAAAATAAGATGAATATGGCTGTGTTTCATCATGGATTCTGTCATTGCAGCTCAGCTGCTGAATAGAACAAGTAGGAACCAAACAGCACCGGGTGATGAATTGAGAAAGCGACATTAATTAAATATGAGTACGATGCAGATTGTCATATCAAACGTGTGACATTCTTCTGACAAGTTGACTCAAAATACATAGGAAAGGTGAAATTAATCATTTCAGAGAGAAAATACATAAATTGGTTCAAAAAAGGAAGAAAAAAAGGAAATAGAGCAGCACCGGGAATGGAGAAAATTACAGCTGAAGCGCAAAGGCAAGAGATAATATATGTGCTTGAAGAACTGCTATTCCAGATACTGTACGTGAGAAAACGAGGCTTCTGAAAATGAATTATTTGCTATCGCAAGTGTCAAATGATTGAATTGGCATGAACAGATGGTAAAGATGTGTTTGCAAATGCGACCTGCGTGGATTGAAGCTGTAAACTCATTGACGTCCTGAATATGCAGCACAAAAGTAATGTCATAAAGCATCGAGGTGACAATGGAACAGTAAAATTACCTAGTGAGATAAAATGGGTCACCGTGTCGGATGACATGTACTATCAGTCGGCGTAATGTGCCAGCAATGTGACATAGTGGTACCTGAAGATAGTATCTAACGCTTGTTATAAAGTGGAGTGCCAATATTCCCCAACCCTGCCAGATTATTGAGTATGCTAACAGCATTCGATAAAGATGGAGAAAGGGTTAGCCTTATTACATAGAAAAACATTATCAGATATAAGTTTATTTGGTGAAGAAGAAATGACTATGGCATAATGACTAGAGATGAGCGGTTTGGGACCCAGACTTGACCCAAACTTGACCATGGACCTCAATCCCCATATATGTCAAAGTGGATCTGGACTTTGGTGCTGTAAAACGGTTATAGTAGGGGTTAGGAGGCGCAAAAGAAAGCAAAAAGGAGGTAAGAGCGGAATAATTTCCCTGCAAACAAATGTGGATAGGGAATTTAAAAAAAAAAGAAGTGTGGTCCTTCCTATTTTTGATAACCAGCGCATGTAAAACAGACAGTTGCGGGCTATTATTTTTAGGCTGGGTAAGGCAACATGACCTTGGGCTTTCTCAGCCTGATAATACCAGCCCTCAGCTTTCTGCTATACTTTGGTTGGTTATCAAAATAGAGGCAATTCTATGGTGTTTTCTTTTTTTTTAATAATTAAAAAAAGACAGCATGGGGTCCCCCTTATTTTGGATAACTAGCCAAGATAAAAAAGACAGCTGGAGGCTGGTATTATCAAGCTGGAAGGCTCATGGTTATTTGGCCCTCTTCAGCCTACAAATAGCAGCCCACAGCAACTCCAGAAGTGGCACATCCATTACCAATTCTTGCAATTTTTCCTACACTTCCCAGTTGCCCTGGTCTGGTGGAAATTTAGTTAATACTTTTGAGGTTGATGTCAGCTGTCAATTGACAGCTGGAATCAAGCCCAGGAGTTAATAAATGAGGGGGGTCTATCAGACATCATCATGTCTGTGGGGATTGCATAAGAGAATCAGATATAAAGATTTGTCCCAGCGTCCATCCATGGAAGACCTGTGGTTACTTCTCCAAGATGTTTGGAACAACCTATCTGCTGATTGTTAAACAAAGTCACACCAAATATTGATCAGATTTAGATTTTTTTATACAATGTAATTTTTATATAATATATAAATGTTTAATAAAAAGACAGTTACATGCTAGAATTTAGTCTTTCACATTTCTTCCAGAATGCCGTATATAAGTCAAGAAGAAAACATTACAGGAAGAAAGCTTTATAGCATAATATGAAAATATTAAAAAGAATTAGTAAAATAATTCACGAGAAGTTCTTTTTTGGGGAGAGAAATTATGGAGAAAATATGAAAAGTAGTTGAATGTGAAGTTAAATCTAGACATACATGGTATAGTGATTCAGGACCCTAGGGTAACTGTGCCACATTAATACCTTTCAAATTCCAGACCTGAAATTCCAGATGAGTCTGCTCCCCAATCCATCAGTCTGACGTCGAGATACAGAGGCCTCTGTGGAATTTTAAGGAAAATGAAATACATACCACATATTGTTTTACATGTTACAGCAAACTTAGTCTTCAGAGATACATGCAAGTATGGAAAATCGAAGATGACGGTCTCTCAAGGTTAAGAATTTCATAGAATGTATTGTACTAAGATTGGAGTGTTATACTGTACATACAAATACTCAGATATAAAGGGGTTGTCCACTACTCGGACAACACCTTCTGATTTCATGTTTCCACCAGGGAAAACAATAAAGCAATAAAGCTTATACTTATAATAATCAATCATAGAATATTAGAGTTGGAATGGACCTTCTGGGTCATCTAGTCCAAGCCCCTGCTCAAAGCAGGATTTACTAAATTATCCCAGACTAGTCTAGCCAACCTTTTTTTAAAGACTTCCATTAAAGGAGAACTCACAACGTCTCGTGGCAGCCTGTTCCACTCATTGATCACCCTCACTGTCAAAAAGTTTTTTCTAATATCTAATCTGTCTCCCCCCATCAGTTTCATCCCATTGCTTCTAGTCTTTCCTTGTGAAAATGAGAATAAAACTGATACCTCTACAGTGTGACAGCCTTTAAGATATTTGTAGACAGCTATTAAGTCTCCTCTCAGTCTTCTCTTTTGCAAGCTTAACAATCCTAAATCCAGTAAACCATTCCTCATAGGACATGGTTTGCAGACCAGTCACCATTCTGATCAGCTCCCATGCCAATGCTGTTATGATGCTATCATGGCTCGGGACTCATGTGAGGTTATGACGTTACTCGCACATCCTATCAGAACCGGCTTCTGTCTCCTCGCCTTCGGACTAAATGAGTTAATCAACAGGAAGTGAGTGCAGTGTGTGCACTCATTTCCTGTTGATTACTCGATTGGTCCAAAAGCGGGGAGACAGAAGCCGGTGCTGATAGGATGCGGGGCTCACTTGATGTCACAAACCCCACATAAGCCCCATTTAATATAATATAAGACGCATCTAATAATGGCAACCTTTTTAAAATGAGGATTTCCCAGCTTCTCTATTCCCTGGCGAACAGTGGTTACGGCCAGAGGAAGCAGCGTATGGCCATTCACCAGGGAAAGAGAACAACGTTTCTAGTGCCACTTATTACGGTTAGCAATCTTATAAGTTAATGTCAACTGTTTAAAAATACTTATCATAAGAATTATAATTTATGGTCCAAAGCAAAACCAGCATTTCAGTCTGCGGATAGGTGTTTCAGACTTTTTTCCCTTCCTTAGTGCAAAGTAGGAAGACTAGTTGGCTGGTTGAGAGGCGTTCGATGGGGATAAAGTTTCTCCTTAAGGCCGGTTTCACACATCCGGCTTTTTGCCGTTTTGCCGGATGCGGCGCTCTCCCGTACAGACAATACAGTACAGTGACAGCGCTGTAACTTCCGGGTCACATGCGCCGGTCACATGACAGCATGTGACCGGCGCTTGTTGCGCTGTCACTGTACTGTATTAACTGTACGGGAGAGCGCCGCATCCGGCAAAACGGCAAAAAGCCGGATGTGTGAAACCGGCCTAAGGAGGCCACCAATCTTGCAGAGAGAGAATGATAGTCATGCAATACTATCTCTGTCAAGCAATATATGCAAATATCCTCTTCCAGAAGATGAGAAGAGTCATTCATATGAGTGGCATGAACAGATCTCATCCTTTAAGGTGGAAGGTGCTCTTGCAAAGAAGCTTATTGTTCTGGCTCACCTGCCACTTCAGGCTCCCATCGGCAGCCAGAGACCTACTGAAGGCCCTGATGATCGTGGTACTACTATGAAACGCTGGCGTAGACTATAACTTTTGCTATGTACTGCAATATAGAGAACAATCAATCTGATGACAACAAATTGAAAATGCTCGAAAAAGGGGCTGAATTGTATTTTTTTTTCACAATTTCACCAAACTGGGATTTTTTTTTGGCTTTTCTAATATAGTTGAGTAATTTAAAACTATAAGTTGCCCCATGAAAAAAAATTTGAAACGTTGGAAAAGTAGAAAAGTTATATTTTTTTGGCACAAGTGGAAGAATAAACATAATTACGGTATAAAAAAATAATTGTCAACAAGAGTCAATAATAGAAATGTGTTGACTCAAATACAATGATGAGCGCTCGTGAATACCAGAGAGGGGGATCCTGAATCCGATACCTGGGCACTTAAAAAGTTCTCACTTAGAGTTGCCTGTTAAGATATGTTTTATTCTTGTGCTTTTTTATCAGTAATTTCAGTGTTATAGGGAAACTACTAAATATTTTATTAATTATTAAATTTGACTGCATTAATGAATTATAATTAATGTAAACCAATTACTTGTAACTAGAATAAAAGAAAAGTAAATGTATGATAAAAAGAATATAAATGTATTATATTTTAAACTATTGAGGTATTGCATTTAATCATTCTCTGTGTGATAATGAATTTTTTCATATTTTAATAGATTTTATTATTTGTCAGCGTTTAGAATTAATTATCCTCAGGGAAATGTAGAATGCATTGTGCTCAGGAAACTGAATATAAATGTCTGTGGATAAATTTAGGGAATTTGCATTATGTATATGCATACAAATTCTGCAAAAGGTAGTGAGGGGGGTCTATGTGAGGAGCTGCTCAATCTAAGATTGTCTTGTAAAAAGCTATGGCTATAGATTCTTTTAGAATAATATGAAAAAGTTTTGGATTCTGTCATGACCGAAAGTGTTGGCACAAGATCTCTCCAGAGGGGTTCAATGGGATTTAGATCTGAACTCATTGTTGCCTCTTCAGATCTCTCAAACACTTTAGTTCCATCCATTTCTGGGGCCTCTTGAAGTATGTTTGGGGTCATTGTTCTGCTGGAAGACCCATGACCTAGGACGGACACCCAGCTTTCTGACACTGGGCACTCCATTGTCACCTAAAATCCTTTGGTAATCTTCAGATTTCATGATTCCTTACATAAAGTCAAGACATCCAGTGCCAAAGGCAGCAAAGCAACAGCAAGCCATCTTTGATTCTCCATCATATTTCACTGTGGGTACTGTCATCTTTTCTTTGTAGGCCCCATTCTGTTTTCAGTAAACAGTAGAATGATGTGCTTTACCGATGTGCTTTACCAAAAAGCTCTGTCTTGGTCTCGTCTGTCCACAAGATGTTTTTACAGAAGGATTTTGGTAACTCACATACATTTTGGCAAACTGCAGTCAAGCTTTTTTATGTCTCTGGGTCAGCAGTGGCTCCTTCTGGGTCTTTTGCTATCACATTTCATTCAAATGTCTAGGATAGTTCACGTTGACACTAATGCACCCTGAGCCTGCAGACAACTTGAATTTCTTTGGAACTTGATTTTGCCGGCTTACCAACCATCCAGCAAAATGGCTGGTCCTCCGGAGTGCCAGCATCTGGTCTTGGACCCGCTCACCTTTTATGCATTTACAATAAAGACTTTTATACAACGTTGTGTGCCATGATCTCATCTCCTGTCCCATTGATCTATCCTTGACTGGTCCCTCCCAGGTGAACACTACTGTACAGATCTGTGACACCCCTGGACTATCAGGTCGTCACAGGGTATTGCACAATCTACCCTCCTGTGCAGTATCCACCTCCCTCTTGGTTATGGGTCCCTAACCAAATGGTGTTGCCTACAACAGCAAATCAAATCCTAGATACACCCTGCACCAAACCTACCAGACACACCACTGGACGGCTTGAGTGGAATAGAGTTGCCCACCTGGGGGTCAGGAAGGGGAGGTGAGGAGTGTAGTAAGTCGGTGAGAGAGTAGCCCTCGATCTGTGAGGAGCTCTGAGGAGGTCGGGAGCAGTGACTCCCATAAGGAAACTGTCTAGGTTGCAGACAGTGGTCTGGGCCTAGAGGAGTCAGACCCCGGTCGCAGGGGATCATGGCAAGGGGCTCTGGTCTGTCGAGCAGGACAGCCGGCGGCCTTGCACCATCACCATTCCGGGTCTGAGGCACGACAGGGTACGTGGGCCTTAGTTCGAAAAAGAGCTGCATGCAACCCGATAATTTACCCGTGGAGAACGGAGCCTTCAAGATTCATTCCCACCACTCCAAAATCGGGGCACTAGCGCAACAAGGGGGATAGGACTTTCCACCCAAAATGGTCCAGAAAATTCCAAGCGTGAGCCCTGAGAGCAAGCTCCCACACTTAGCCACAGTGGGGAGCGGGACCCGGTAAGTTTCACCACCAGAGAAGTAAACTTAGTGCCAGAAGGTAGGTCATGGATCACCAGGCAGCACCATTGGGGACGGGACCCGAACTAGCTCCCCTCAGCGGCAGCGGTGTCCAGAGATTTGGTTTACCCGGTTGTCAGTGTCTGCTTAATAGATTGACTGAGTACAAGAGTGATCCCTGCATCCCACGGCCTTATCCTCCCACCGAGTCTCGGGGCATCCCCCCTACCCATGGAGAGTCACATCACCTGGCTGCCCCAGTCATCACCCCTGGTACTCCCCAACGGCAGCGGTGGTATTCACCCCAGTTACTGCGCACCACGGGTGGTGTCACAAACTCTATAACCCCTTGTAAATACCACCTTCATTTCAGCGGCCACACAACCCCAGGGTCCGGAGACCCTTAAGCCACTGAGAACCCAGATCCGAGCAGCTCGGCTGCTTCCACGAGGGCGGCACAGATCTTGTCACTTCTCCTCCTCAAAATTACCAGAGAACTGCATCAAAAAAGAAAAACCTACCAAAGATGCCAGACCAGATGATGTATGCACAAACAGAATGGGCTAAACCTTCCTCTTGAAGGCGGCTGCAGCCCAGGTGCAAGATGCTGATGTCACAGCCACTCAACCCATTCAACCTAGAGGGGAGGTGGGTGGCTGCTTAGCAAAAAACCTGCACACTAATAAGGCTTGCACTGGGAGCCCATCATATAGATAGGTGTAATGCACAGTGTCTGAACTGTGACTTATTAATGACGCCAGAAACCTCAGTCAGGCGGGCTAAACAGCACTCTATAAGTGCATCTCACACAGATAAGCAAGTGTCTGAATTATGGCCTATAAATGATGCACAACATAGGCAAAGCGGGTCAGTTATTACTATATTTACACATCACACATGACAGGCTTACCAATATACCACCTAAAATCAAAAGGTCCACACACATCCCGCAAAAATGGATAAAATGTGCCATACCTCAGTTGGGAGATATTAGTTGATATTTCGGTCCAAAATATGGAAGCCCGCAATCCTCTTTTTTGATGCCGTTCTATGGTATTTTTCTTGATAAATTAGTGTAGGGACCCGCAAGTGTGAGAATCCGTGACGTGGATTGCGAGCTTCCATATTTTGGACCAAAATATCAACTAATATCTCACAACTGAGGTTGCAATAAATCATAGTACTGCAAAAGCTGGACCTGGGACTTGGTCAATAAGGAGTGAATTAGAGTGGTGAAAAATATGCTGAAAAGCTGAAGATGAAGAGGAATTTGACCTTTCTGCAAGAAAACAAGCCTATTCAACAAAAAAAGGTCTTAACCCGAAGAAGATCAACGTTTTGAAATGGTCCAGTCAGAGCTCGACCAAAATCTAATTGAAAAGAGACCTGTCGATACCCCTGCAATCTGACAGATTTGGAGCCACCATCAGGAAGAGTGGGCAAACATTGCAAATTCTAGATGTGACATGCTGATATACAAGTGCATCTCAATAAATTAGAATATCATCAAAAAGTTAATTTCTTTCAGTAATTCAATACAAAAAGGAAAACGCATATATTATATAGAGTAATTACACACAGAGGGATCTATTCCTATATATAATATAGAGTAATTACACACAGAGGGATCTATTCCTATATATTCTAAAGAGTCATTACACACAGAGGGATCTATTCCTATATATTATATAGAGTCATTACACACAGAGGGATCTATTCCTATATATTATATAGAGTCATTGCACACAGAGGGATCTATTCCTATATATTATATAGAGTCATTACACACAGAGTGATCTATTTCTATATATTATAAAGAGTCATTACACACAGAGGGATCTATTCCTATATATTATATATAGCCATTACACACAGAGGGATCTATTTCTATATATTATAAAGAGTCATTACACACAGAGGGATCTATTCCTATATATTATATATAGTCATTACACACAGAGGGATTTATTCCTATATATTATATAGAGTCATTACACACAGAGGGATCTATTCCTATATATTATATAGTCATTCCACACAGAGGAATCTATTCCTATATATTATATAGAGTCATTACACACAGAGTGATCTATTTCTATATATTATAAAGAGTCATTACACACAGAGGGATCTATTCCTATATATTATATATAGCCATTACACATAGAGGGATCTATTCCTATATATTATATAGAGTCATTACACACAAAGTGATCTATTTCTATATATTATATAGAGTCATTACACACAGAGGGATCTATTCCTATATATTATATATAGCCATTACACACAGAGGGATCTATTCCTATATATTATATAGTCATTCCACACAGAGGAATCTATTCCTATATATTATATAGAGTCATTACACACAGAGGGATCTATTCCTATATATTATATATAGCCATTACACACAGAGGGATCTATTCCTATATATTATATATAGCCATTACACACAGAGGGATCTATTCCTATATATTATATAGAGTCATTACACACAAAGTGATCTATTTCTATATATTATATAGAGTCATTACACACAGAGGGATCTATTCCTATATATTATATATAGCCATTACACACAGAGGGATCTATTCCTATATATTATATAGTCATTCCACACAGAGGAATCTATTCCTATATATTATATAGAGTCATTACACACAGAGGGATCTATTCCTATATATTATATATAGCCATTACACACAGAGGGATCTATTCCTATATATTATATATAGCCATTACACACAGAGGGATCTATTCCTATATATTATATAGAGTCATTACACACAAAGTGATCTATTTCTATATATTATATAGAGTCATTACACACAGAGGGATCTATTCCTATATATTATATATAGCCATTACACACAGAGGGATCTATTCCTATATATTATATAGAGTCATTACACGCAGAGTGATCTATTTCTATATATTATATAGAGTCATTACACACAGAGGGATCTATTCCTATATATTATATAGAGTCATTGCACACAGAGGGATCTATTCCTATATATTATATAGAGTCATTACACACAGAGGGATCTATTCCTATATATTATATATAGCCATTACACACAGAGTGATCTATTTCTATATATTATAAAGAGTCATTACACACAGAGGGATCTATTCCTATATATTATATATAGCCATTACACACAGAGGGATCTATTCCTATATATTATATAGAGTCATTACACACAGAGTGATCTATTTCTATATATTATATAGAGTCATTACACACAGAGGGATCTATTCCTATATATTATATAGAGTCATTACACACAGAGGGATCTATTCCTATATATTATATATAGCCATTACACACAGAGTGATCTATTCCTATATATTATATAGAGTCATTGCACACAGAGGGATCTATTCCTATATATTATATAGAGTCATTACACACAGAGGGATCTATTCCTATATATTATATAGAGTCATTACACACAGAGTGATCTATTTCTATATATTATAAAGAGTCATTACACACAGAGGGATCTATTCCTATATATTATATATAGCCATTACACACAGAGGGATCTATTCCTATATATTATATAGAGTCATTCCACACAGAGGAATCTATTTCAAGTGTTTGTGATCTATCTCCCTGCGGTGGTGACAATCGGTTAATATTTTAGGGGTTGATATCAGCTTTGCATAGACAGCTGGCATCATGCTCGGGGGTTAGTAATGAAGAGGTGTCATTCAAATTACAGGGCAATTGTCCCGCTCTTAACCCCATTTTGCTTTCTTCTGCACCCCCATAGCCCTTAATATGACCATTTTACAGCTATTTTAAAGCCCCAAAGTTCTGGTTCTCATTGACTTTTATGTGATTCGGGTCAAGTCTGGGTACCAAACCAAACGTTTAACTAAAATCCACCCTAACTTGGTGAATATGCACATCCAGAATTGTTTTTCGCCATTACAGTGCTCTTGAAATTTCTCTTTGTTGTTCTTTTCTATTTTTCAGTACATTGTATGGTAAAGTGGATTGTGTCATTCAAAGCTACAACTCATGCTGAGGAAACAAATCCTCGTTAAGCTATGTCGATGGATACAAAAGTTCTGGCTTACAGTGGCGCAGCATAGTAATTATGTGGCGCCCTGGACAAGCCAGGGGCCACAGGTAACAACACACACACACCTTCACCCCCAGCAGTTCACAACAGACATCCCCAGTGAGACCTGATTCCTTCCCTCGGGTTCAGACAGACACACTAGGTGGGCGGAGTCAAGCAGATAGGTACGCCCACCGAAGAGTCTGGCTGGCCTGAGGCAGGAAGCAGGTCCAGACAAGTCCAGGCAGAGGAGGAGAGAGGAGGTCTGCAGGGAGACAGAAGCAGACAGGGGCCTAGGTTGGAGCCTAGGACCCTCAGGTAGAGAGTAAGGCAGACGGTAGTGGCCGTCTGTGGGAGCCGGGAAGACAGTTGGTGGAACCGTAGGTAGCCGGGGCTGGGCGGTGGCCCACCGGTACCGAACCGGGGAGCCAGCTGGAAACCGGAGCGCAGGAGGAGCTTGCACGGAGGTGAAAGAAAGGACTTACACTACCAACCAGGGTCAGGGGAAAAACTACCGCAGCCGTCTGTGGGACCCGTCCATCCAGCCGTGTGTTTTACCGAGAACTGTGTCCTCATCATTGGCTGAGTGAGTAGCACCGTGCCGTGCGGCACAGCGCTGCCCCGCGACCCTGCACCTCACCAGGCCCCGTAACCCGCCTGCCATCCATCCCTACCCAATCACCGGGCCCCGGGACAACCAACCCCCTACCCACGGAGGGGAGAATTAACAACAAATCTGCTCCCTGTCACCGCTCCCGGGATCCCCGTCCAGAGCAGCGGTGGTGTCACCAATATCACCACAACCGTGGGTGGCGTCACGGACAATAATCAAAACCCCCACAATCAAAATCCCCTTTTCACTCACGGGCGAGGAGCGCCGCTCGAGTCCCCGGGATCCGGCCCACCGCTCGAGCCACCACCGAGCAGCCACAGCAGCAGCGGCCGGACCCGAGCAGTGGGAGAGTGCAGCGTCCCCTCCTCCGCCCGCGACAATTATATCTATTATTACTTTTATTACTACTGATTATGTTTATATTATTATTATTTGTATAAATGATAATATATAATAATTATAAAAAATAATATAATTCCTGGTGAATGTGAATCTTTGGATCCTTTTCAGGTCTTCTCGGAGATTGTGGACCCTAATGATTATTTGCATAGATTCCTAGGAATTCATTACAGTAACAACAGTGCGCAGAAGGTTTACATTTGCCTGTAACATATTTGCCTGAGTCGTGTGGTATGTGCATATCCTTCAGGATTTTCTGACCTGCCGATAGATTTGCATTGTAAGCTCTCCCCGTAACCGATGTCTGAGAAGGCATCTACAATAGGTGCATTAATGTAAACATGTTTTCCTGATACTTCACAGATGTTAATCTGCCTATTTCCACAAATATTCCTTTGTATAACCACAGGGGTCAGTTCACATCAAGATATCACTCCCAATATACCTGTACGCCAAGAGAAAACCCATTAGCAACCACGAGTTTCCCTCTCCTCCAATGGTGGGACTTCTAGAACTACGGAAAAACTATTAATGCCCATTTAGAATTATGCAATAGGTTCACTCGAAGGTAACTCCAAAACAGCTCAGTACCAAGCGTGCTCCTTAAAGCCTGCGTATTTATGTCTGTCAATGTGATAGATGACCTAATTTTAGGGGACTGTACAACATTCAGGCTAAAATATTTACACACTTGATGACTCCAAACAGGACTCCAGACCCAAGAGTTCATGATGGGCTCAACGAACCCACCCAGTTCTAAATGGAAACCATATGTATATGACGTGTGTGGGAGTCACCAAACAAACAAAAGATAGACATTCCTGGGGAGGCTTAATTAATTGTGATGGCTATCCTTCCTCTATGAAATTAATTGGTGGGAAGGTTTACTTTTCCATACATTATTTATACCACAGAATTACGAGTATGTATGTTTTACAGGAAGATTCACGAGTCAGATAAACTGTGGGAAACTCTCATCCAGTAAATTCCGGTAAAATGTAATATCGCAATCCATGAAAAACCTAGCCTATGCTTATTTAATGGTATGTCAACATTGCAATGTATTTTTGAAGTGGTATCCAAGTTGCAGGAAAAGACTACAAACAGAAATCTCGAGACTTGGATAGAGGTAAAGTATATATGCTCCTCAGAGCATCTTGGGGCATCTTAACTCTGTGCCAGACCTTAATCAGAGGACAATAAAACTTTCACACTGCTTATCTATGAACTGCTCCAATATTTACTGCCACAACTGTTTGTCCCCCTGCCATGCTGATAGTTCTGCTTCACATAAGGCCTAAGCCAAGCCACACGGCGAGAAAATCGGTGCGAGTGGAGTGCGATAAAACATCGCAATCCACTCGGACCATTATTAGCCTGTGTGTCAGCGCACATGAGCGATTATTTTCTCAGCCCTAATCGGACCAAGAAAACAATCGCAGCATGCTACAACTGTAATGCGAGACTCTTTCTCTCGCACCCATTCAAGTCTATGGGGCGAGAAAAAAATCGCACTGCACTCGCGGTACACCGGTGCAGAGCGAGAATCGCAATAGCCGGCTACGGAGGAGAGAGGGAGATAAATCTCTCCCTCCCCTCCTCAGAGCCAGCCCGCCCCCCGCAGCTGAGGTCTGCTCGCACGGTTGGACATCAGTCACAGGGACACTCACATGACACTCGGCTCTGCTTTACTGCCAGCGTCAGCCGAGTGTCATGCGAAGGGATCACAGTAGATCCCCGTGTGGCCCCAGCCTAACATGTCTTATTTACTGCTCCATTCTATGTCTTGTTGTGTACAAAGATGTGACTCTTCAGAGTTTGTCTCATACTCGGCCTGATAAAGAGACCTGAGTAGTCTCGAAAGCTGCTATTATTACCAACTTTTCAGTTAGCCATTAAAAGGTATCAACTACTGAGGACTCTCAGTTCTTGTAAACATTTTTTTTTCGAGAATTGGGACACATTGATATAAATTAGCTTCTACAATGGCAGATCTTTTCATGATATAGTCAATAGGATATACTGTTTAAAAATGTAATATTGAAAGTGAACCTGTCAAATGCAATATGCACCGACAACCACGAGCAGTTCTGGGTGCATATTGCTAATCCCTGCCTAACCATCCCTGTATCTAGTAGCATAGATAAAGAGATCTTTAGAATAAATATTTCTAAAGATTTTTTTTAATATGCTAATGAGCGCAGGGACTAGTCGCAAGGGCGTTAGTTGCCTTGGCTAGTCTGCCCCCTTAGCGTGTTAGAATGTCCCTGTGTGCGTGCTAACATGAATGAATGTGCAGTGTCAAAGGATGGTCATTCTCACCTCTCTGCTGCCACCGCTGGTTTTCGGCTCAGTGCACATGATCAGAATGTCCCCAGATTTCCGGTCATGCGCACTACATCTGTTTGAAGCTTGGACGTGTACACTCGGCTTCATAGTACGCATGACTGGAAGTCCGGGACTGCTGATCATATGCACTGAACCGAAATTCAGCATTGGGCAACAGAGAGCGATGAGATCAACCATGCCTCTGACGCTGTGCATTTATTACCATATTAGCATGCCCACAGGGGCGTGCTTACATGCTAAGGGGGCCGACTAGCCAAGACAACTAAAACCCTTGTGACTAGTCACGAGCCTCATTAGCATATTATAAAGAATCTTTAGAAAAACTTTTTCTAAAGATCTTTTTATCTATGGTACTAGATGCTGGGATAGTTAGGCAGGGATTATCAATATACACCCAGAACTGCTCGTAGTTTTGGATGCATATTACGCTTGACAGGTTCCCTTTAAAATATACTCAGATACCATACTTTTACCAGCAGTCTCAATGTGGCGCCCTGGACAAGCCAGGGGCCACAGGTAACAACACACACACACCCCCACCCCCAGCAGTTCACAGCAGACATCCCCAGTGAGACCTGATTTCTTCCCTCGGGTTCAGACAGACACACCATGTGGGCGGAGTCAGGCAGATAGGCACGCCCACCGAGGAGTCTAGCTGGCCTGAGGCAAAAACCAGCTGAGACAAGTCCAGGCAGAGGAATAGAGAGGAGGTCTGCAGAGAGGCAGACGCAGACTGGGGCCTAGGTTGGAGCCTAGGTCCCTCGTGTAGCCAGTGAGGCAGATGGTAGTGGCCGTCTGTGGGAGCCGGGAAGACAGTCTTGGTGGAACCGTAGGTAGCCGGGACAGGGTAGTGGCCCGTCCGGTACCGAACCGGGGAGCCAGCTGGAAACCGGAGCGCAGGAGGAGCGTACACGAAGGGGCAGGAAAGGACTTACACTACCAACCTGGGGTCAAGGGAAAAACACCGCAGCCGCCTGTGGGACCCGTCCATCCAGCCGTTTGTTTCACCAGAGACTCCGTGTAAATTACTGGCTGAGTGAGTACCACCGTGCCGTGCGGCACAGCGCTGCCCCCGCGACCCTGCACCTCACCAGGCCCCATAACCCACCTGCCATCCATCCCTACCCCTTACCGGGGCCCCGGGACAACCAACCCCCCTACCCACGGAGGGGAGAAAACAACATCTAAGCTGCTCCTTGTCACCGCTCCCGGGATCCCCGTCCAGAGCAGCGGTGGTGTCACCAACCTCACTACAACCGTGGGTGGCGTCACGGACAATATCCCTATACCAAACCCCCCCCTTTCACTCACGGGCGAGGAACGCCGCTCGAGTCCCCGGGATCCGGCCCACTGCTCGAGCCACCACTGAGCAGCAGCAGCAGCCGGACCCGAGCAGTGGGTGAGCGCAGCGTCCCCTCCTCCGCCCGCGACATCAGCACTACAGGCCAGAAGAGTCCATAAAGGGCAAAAGAGATCACAATCTGCCGATTAGACTCCGAACAAGGATCCGTAAGTAAGGAAGTAGTAGTACATTCATACCATAGAAAGGGGTATGTATGGACCCTATCACACTGTTTATACTGGGACCCAAAATTTTCAACTTATATCTTTAGCATATATAAGTATATGTTCATGTCGGCCCATTAGACTATATTCTTTCTAGCTTACTGGAGTGTGGCGCATTGGGTCTGGTATTGTACTTTTCTAATAAATTACAACCACAAAATCATATATTGATTTTTGAATCTCCATCAGTGCTATTAGCGTGTTAGCAGGTTACAACTTAAGTGAGGCCCTTTTGACCTCAGACTCGGTTCTTAGCTAGAGGATGGCCCAATGATGGATACAGACATAGAGAGGTTGAGCTCAAATTCCTTTAATCGATGGGAGGCAGGTAAGGGTAGCCGTCATAGTCTTTTATGTGAGAGAACAAACTTATTATTTACCAATCAATATTGAGGAATGGTATCTTGCTGCTGAAGAGCGTTAGAAAGGTAGGATGTGCCATCAGTCTTTTCCTTAGAAGGTAAGGCCTTCTGATTGACCACTAATGCTCTTCAGCCTTAAGCGGGCTTTACACGCTGCGACATCGCTAATGCGGAGTCGTTGGGGTCACGGAATTCGTGACACATATCCGGCCGCATTAGCGATGCCGTTGCGTGTGACACCGATAAGCGATTTTGCATCGTTGCAAAAATGTGCAAAATCGCTAATCGGCGACATGGGGGTCCATTCTCAAATCTCGTTACTGCAGCAGTAACGAGGTTGTTCCTCGTTCCTGCGGCAGCACACATCGCTGCGTGTGACGCCGCAGGAACGAGGAAGCTCTCCTTACCTGCCTCCCGGCCGCTATGCGGAAGGAAGGAGGTGGGAGGGATGTTACGTCCCGCTCAGCTCCGCCCCTCCGCTGCTATTGGGCGGCGGTTCAGTGACGTCGCTGTGACGCTGCACGGACCGCCCCCTTAGAAAGGAGGTGGTTCGCCCGTCACAGCGACGTCGCCGGACAGGTATGTATGTGTGATGGGTCTGGGCGATGTTGTGCAGCACGGGCAGCGATTTGCCCGTGTCGCGCAACAGATGGGGGCGGGTACCCACACTAGCGATATCGGGACCGATATCGCAGTGTGTAAAGTAGCCTTTAGGCTATTATAATTCTTCATTTGCAGGTTGCTGTCCGTCCATAAATTGTAAGTTCTTTTTAACCCAAAGAGAGGCATTAGTTTGATAAGGATCCAACAAAAAGAGGTAGCCTTGTCATTGGCTGTTGGGCTCACATAAAACTGGCCAATTTTGCCTGCTAAGTGTCTAAATTTGTACATGTTTTTCATAGCAGTAATGAATGTCTATGTTCCTATATTCATTGTTACACATATCTTAGCAATACAGTGTGGTAGCTAATGTGATGGTCATTATTAGAGATGAGCAAACCTGAGGTTTGATGTTCATAGAACTCAGACTTTACAGAAAAAAAAATAAGTTTGGAGTTTGGGTGCTTTACATATGTAAACCACTTGTGCTAGCATCGCTGTGCTTAGGTACACTCGTTGATCAGCCCAGTGCGAGCCACTTGCAGTCTTTGACCAGTTTACACTGGGCATAACAACGGAATGATCGGATGTAGTGTGTGTCCCTGCCCGCCAAAAAAAATGCAAAAACCTCATCCACCCTCCCTCAGAATTGATCTGTTTATGGCTGGTTGTATGTGGGTGAAAACCCAAACTGCTCAATTAGTGACTCCCATCGGTTTTCAGGTCAAGTCCGGGTTCCAAACTTTCCGGGTTCCAAAGTGCACCTACCAAACCGAACCTCCACTGGTCCGTTCACCTCTAGTCATTAAACAGCGTTGAGCTAAAGAGGGTGCTATTGCACAGCATGATGCTAATGCAGTAAGGACGCTAATATGGGGCCGTTTTCAGCATGGGAGCTAATGCGAGAGCTAGTATACAGCATGGGAGCTAATGCAGAGGTCGTCATACATCATGGGAGATAATATGGCGATCATTATACACAATGGAAGCTAATGTGGGGCTTTAAACAGCATTGAAGCTAATACAAAGGCAATTATACATGGAAGCTAATGTATGGGCCATTGTACAGCGTCATAAAGTGTGGAGGCTACTGAGGTGGCTATTATATGTTGTGGGCCATCAAACGGTATGCGGACCATTATGCTATGTTTTGGAGAATCTTTAGGCCTATTATACTCTGTATAAGGGAGCTATGAGCTCCTCTTAATGTGCATAGGGGAGGTGTAGGGGCATCATACTGTGCATAGGGGAGGTGTAGGGACATCATACTGTGCATAGGGGAGGTGTTGGGGCATCATACTGTGCATAGGGGAGGTGTTGGGGCGTAATGCTGTACATAGGGGAGGTGTAGGGGCATCAGACTGTGCATAGGGGAGGTGTAGGGGCATCAGACTGTGCATAGGGGAGGTGTAGGGGCATCATACTGTGCATAGGGGAGGTGTAGGGGCATCATACTGTGCATAGGGGAGGTGTTGGGGGGTCATACTGTGCATAGGGGAGGTGTTGGGGCGTAATACTGTGCATAGGGGAGGTGTAGGGGCATCATACTGTGCATAGGGGAGGTGTAGGGGCATCATACTGTGCATAGGGGAGGTGTAGGGGCATCATACTGTGCATAGGGGAGGTGTAGGGGCATCATACTGTGCATAGAGGAGGTGTAGGGGCATCATACTGTGGATAGGGGAGGTGTTGGGGGGTCATACTGTGCATAGGGGAGGTGTAGGGGCATCATACTGTGCATAGGGGAGGTGTAGGGGCATCATACTGTGCATAGGGGAGGTGTAGGGGCATCATACTTTGTATGGAGGGTTCAGGAAATAATATTACATGTTAAGTGGACACATAAGAACCATTATTCTTTTAGGCGCATTTAGAGTATTGTGACAGTCAAAAGTCACACTATTTTCTAGGACATTTGCTCAAGGCAATAGTATTTTCTAGGGGTAATTATACCATCTAGAGGGCATTTTACTTTATAACAGTTAGAATGATGGAGTTATAGGGACAGTAACAGCAGAGGCTCAATATTGGGGTCTCAGTAGGATGAGGAGTTTGTGCAGAAGATAAAGGTGTCTTTGTTGTACTTTCTGCAGATGAGATTCTATTTTAGAAGGGAGGGATGAGGAGGAGGAGGAGAAAGGAGGCACAGTTGCTCCTCCCCCTCTCTCTCCTCCTTTCTGCATAGTACCTTATAGAAACCAACTGTCATCTTCTATCTCAGTAATATGAAAGTCCTTACCCAGGAATTATGAATTTTGAGAATGAAAGATCAGTCCGGGAGGAGAAAGAAGCAAATTTGCCTGATAAGATATACAGTGGAACCTTGGTTTATGAGAACAATCCATTCTGGGAGTGTGCTTGTAAACCAAGTTACTCGTCTAGCAAAGTAAAATTTCCCATAGGAAATAATGCAAGCTCAGACAATTCGTTCCACAACTTGATCAATGTCCCATCCTGGTCCCCTATTGTGCCATTCCAGACATGCCCAAACACACACGCACAAACACAAGTTATGCTCACCTAACCTTCCATTCCATCGCTGGCCTCCCGGTTCTTGTAGTTCGCAGATACAGGATGTGTATTGGTAACCATCGCGACGATGGAGGAACTTCTGCTGCCAGAGCGCTGATGTCAATGGCAGGAGCCACTTGCCTCTGATTGGTCAGCGCGCTGCCTTTTAGAAGTGGACGTTCCTCCATCGTCGTGATGGTTACCTGATACACATTCCGTACCGGCAAACTACAAGAACCGGGAAGCCGGCGATGGAACGGAAGGTGAGGTGAGCATAATATTTGTGTTGTGTGGACTGCAAGAGCGGGTCAGAGCGCGATGGAAGTATGGAACTGGAAGTGTGTGCGGTGAGTATTTGCTGGTACAGAAAAGCTTGCTCGTAAACTGAGTTACAAATTTACAGCAAGCTTTGCTCGTATAGCGAAATATTCGCACACCAAGTTACTCGTAAACCAAGGTTCCACTGTAGTACAAAGTTGCTTATTTTCATGTGAACTAAAGAGATGAGCCATCCCCCTAGAGTTCGAGTTCGGTTCGGTTAGTCGAACGGAGGCTCCGTTCGACGAACCAATTCGAACCCCATTGAAAACAATGGCAGGCAAACACAAACACATAAAAACACATTATACATGTACACATACAGTTAATAAACATTGCCATTACACTTACAGGTCCCCGCGACGCGTACTGCACTTGGCCTCCCGCCGCTTTTCCTTCCGATAATCGCTGCATCCTCCCGGTAACCAGCACTGATGATGATCATCTTCCGTGATGTCAAAATAGCATGTGACCAGTCACGTGTGTATTATCTCATTGGCTACAGACTGGTCACATGGCTAGATGTCATGCTAGGTCCTGTCAGTGCATCTCTCCGGTACGCGGAGCTCGTTCCAGCATCTCCGTGTACTGACGAGATGCTCTGGCACATGGTCGGCTTCCCACTTCCTGCATGTGGGCGCTCTTTACAGTGTCAGCCCAGATGCAAGGACTATTCAATTAAGAAATAACGTCTGGAACATCATTCTGAGTCTGGACTGGGTGCAAAAACCTAAAAAATCTATACTATATGGAGATAAGGTATGCACACCAGTGACTATGTAAGGGGAATATATGAAAAGCAGAAACTGCTGTGTGAATACTGACATGAAAAATCCAATAGCTATATGTAAGAATGAAAATATGAAAAGTGGAATCTGCATTACTGCCATGAACATATGAATAAAGAGAAATTTAGCTACTGAATTGATCAATGCAATAGAGCCCCAACACTACGCCAAAGTATTTCTCTACGTTGGGGTCCCTAGCTTGTGTGTGTCCTCTCATGCAGTTAAAAAACTTACCGTGTTGGGAAGCTGAGACCCAGGCTATATATACGTATGATGTGGACTGGCAATAGGTGTGGTGGGACCGGGTTCTCCATAGAAAGACTGAAAATCAATTAAGAAATAACGTCTGGAACACCAATTCTGAGTCTGAACTGGGTGCAAAAACCTAAAAAATCTATTGCATTGATCAATTCAATAGCTAAATTTCTCTTTATTCACATGTTCATGGCAGTAATACAGATTCCATTTTCATATTTTCATTCTTACATATAGCTATTGGATTTTTCATGTCAGTATTCACACAGCAGTTTCTGCTTTTCATATATTCCCCTTACATAGTCACTGGTGTGCATACCTTCTCTCCATAAGCATGCAAGGACTGGGAATCACGTGATCGTAGCACCATTGCTATAGTAACCGCCTGTCAGCGTTGACGTCACCGCTTACAGCCTGCAGCCACTGCTCACTCTCACTGAGCGATTAGACTGCACGGGGAGTAGCAGCGTCTTCCTCCCATGCAGTGCTGTCTGATGTAGCAGAGCTGCATGGGTTGAAGGAGAAAGAAGACAGAAGACCAGGATCGTGGAGGGATGAGAGGGAGTAATAAACATAGAGTCTCTAAGTGTGTATGTGTATTTATTTCTATTAAAGTATTTTTTCTCTGTGTGGAGTCTTTTTTTTAACCCTTTATTGGAGATTCTTAATGGCCGGGTCAAACTTGCCTGACATCAAGAATCTCTGGCTTAATACTAGCTAGTAAAACAAAGCTATTATTAACCAATTATTACACAGCAAGTCACTTCTTCTATGAAAGCGCCATTTTCTGGGGTGGCTGCGGACTGCAATTCCCAGCAGAGTGGCCCAGAAAGCTCAGGCCAACTTGTGCTGCGGATTCCAATCCCCAGCTGCCTAGTTGTACCTGGCTGGACACAAAAAGGGGCAAAGCCCATGTAGATTTTTTTTTTTTAATTATTTCATGAAATTCATGAAATAATTAAAAAAGTGCTTCCCTATTTTTTTAGTTCCCAGCCGGGTAGAAATAGGCAGCTGGGGGTTGGGGGCAGCTGTACCTACCTGCCTGCTGTACCTGGCTAGCATACAAAAATATGGCGAAGCCCATGTCATTTTTTGGGGGGGCAAAAAACTCCTGCATACAGTCCTGGATGGAGTATGCTGAGCCTTGTAGTTCTGCAGCTGCTTTCTGCTCTCCTACATACACTAGTGAATGGAGCATGCTGAGCCTTGTAGTTCTGCAGCTGCTGTCAGCTCTCCTCCATACAGACAGCAGACAGTAGCTGCAGAATTACAAGGCTCAGCATACTCCATCCAGGACTGTATGCAAGAGTTTTTTGCCCCCCCCCCAAAAAATTACGTGGGCTCCGCCATGTTTTTGTATGCTAGCCAGGTACAGCAAGCAGCTACAGGCTGCCCCAACCCCCAGCTGCCTATTTGTACCCGGCTGAGAAACAAAAATATAGGAAAGCCCTTTTTTTTTTTTAATTATCTCATGAATTTCATGAAATAATTAAAAAAAAAATGACGTGGGCATCGCCCAATTTTTGTGTCCAGCCAGGTACAACTAGGCAGCTGGGGATTGGAATCTGCAGCGCAGGGTGCCCAAGCTTTCTGAGCACCCCTGCTGCGAATTGCAGTCCGCAGCCGCCCCAGAAAATGGCGCTTTCATAGAAGTGCCATCTTCTTCTGGCTCTGTATCCAACTCTTCCAGCTGCCCTAGTGACGGGTGGCTTGCTGGGTAATAATGGGGTTAGGGATAGCTGTATATTATCAACTGGCCCTAAGCCCGAAATTCATGGTGTCACGCCAATATTAGACATGGCCACCATGAATTTCTAGTACAGTTAAAAAAAACTCAACACTCAGAAAAATGTTTTTATTAGAAATAAAACACAACACAATTAGTGACTCCATCATTATTGAAATAAAGAATCCCCCTCCGCAGTAATCCTGGGTCAAGGGTCCCGCGCCGTCCAATCTGGATCCAATATCATCTGATTAGTTTGCAGGAAGGCAAAGCAATCAGATGATGTGTAAGGTTCAAGGGCCTGAATCACGTGAAACAGCAGCTGATTGTATAAACGGCTTTAATACAATCAGCTGATGCATCAGTGCCAAAAAAACCCCCCAAAAAAACTACACACTTCTGTGCAGACTCCTGTCCGACAGCAGCAGCTGATAGTTTAGCCGGCTGGGTGGTAAAAAGCCGGCCTCACCGCTCGACTTTTAGTGTCAGCAGATCCCTTCAGGTGACCGCATCAGCTGATCATCACCAGGTCTGAGAGAGAGAAAAGAGAAGAGAGAGGGAGAGAGAAAGAGAAGAGAGAGAAAAGAGAGGGAGAAGAGAGAGAGGGGAGAGAGAAGAGGGAGAAGAGGAGAAGAGAGAAGAGGAGAGAAGAGGAGAGAAGAGAGAGAGAAGAGAGAGAGAGAGGAGAGAGAAGAGAGAGAGGAGAGCAGAGAAGAGGAGAGAAGAGGAGAGAAGAGAGCGAGAAGAGAGAGATGAGAGCGAGAGAAGAGAGGAGAGAAGCAAGAGAGAGAGAAGAGGAGAGAAGAGAGAGAGGAGAGAGAGGAGAGAGAGAGAAGAAAGAGAGAGATAGAGAGGAGAGAAAGAAGAGAGAGAGGAGAGAGAGAAAGAGAGAGAAAGAGAGAGAAAGGCAGAGAAAGAGAGAGAGAAGGAGAGAAAGAGAGAGGAAGAGAGAGAGAAAGAGAGAGAGAGGGAGAGGAAGAGAACAAGAGAGAGAGAGAACAAGAGAGAGAGAGAACAGAGAGAAGAGAGAGAGGAGAGAGCAATAAAGCCTCATTCCGTGAACTGCTCTCATTTTAGAGGTGTGGCCGGCGGCTCACAGCTGATGTCTGGCTCCTCCCCTCAGTGCATAATTAAATTAAATTAAACTATAGTTATAAATAAATAATAATGATAATTTAAATTTTTAACTGGGGCGGCCGGGACTTGAACTCGTAAACTAATGCTCCCTAGGTAGTAGCTCTAACCATTGAGCCACTGCCTCTAATGAGAAACATAGGAAGATTTGGTTATCTTGACCTCTGCAATGCAGAGTGAAGTCTTGAGTGACAGCGCGGCTCACTTCAGGTGCTGCGTGGAGAGGACACAAAGCACTCGTGTTCTACGGGGCTTCCTGTCATCTTCATGTAGCAGAGCTGACAGTGTTGTGTGGATTACTTCAGACCTGGATTGTTGTTTGGGGATTAATAAAGAGGTAAATGAGGGGTTTTTTTTGTCTTTTATTCCAAATAAAGGATTTTTCGTTGTGTGTGTTTCTTTACTTTCACTTACAGGTAAATCATAGAAGGTATCTAGGGGAGACGCTTGTCATGACTAACCCCATTATTACCTCGATTTCAATCTAATGGATGCGGCAATTCCGGGAGGCTGCTGGGTGATATTGTTACGGTGGTGGGCTCCCCATAATGTGGTGCTCTCCATCCTGACAATACCAGCCTCCAGTTGTGTGGCTTTATCTTGGCTGGTATCACAATTGGGGGAACCGCATTTTTTTTTTCTTATTTATTTTACTGCACGATATAGACCTACACAGCAGCGGCTCTGATTGGTTGCAGTGAGACAGCTGTCACTCATCGTGGGGGCGTGTCTGACTGCAACCAATCATGGGCGCCGATGGGCGGGGAAGGCATGGAATACCTGATTGAATAATGAAGCGGCAGCCATTTTCAAAAGAGGAAAAACTGCCGGAGATTTGTGACAGTCGTGCAGCAAAACGCCCGTGATCGGTGAGTAGGAAAGAGAGAGGGATTGTGCTGGGGACGCAGGACGCATAGCAGATACGCAACGTGCGCACATACTTACTGTGAAAAGCCACGCTTTTGGTGATCGAACCGTTCTCGAAGGTAACTCGAACTGCCGAACTTTAAGCAAATCGTTCGAGTTCGTCGAACGACTTGAACACCGCCCAAAATCACTCGAACATGAAATTGCCGAACCGTTCGACTCGAACATCGCTCAACTCTAGTGAACTACTGATTAATGAAATATAAATTAAAATGACGGTTTCACTTTAAGTAGTATTTCTTTAAAGGAAAACCTATAAAGCAAACACGTCATCTATCGGACCTTGCTGTTCTTCCTTACACCTAATCCTTGTCTATCCCTTGTCTACTTGCCTCCTCTTCCGGAGTGAGATGTTAGGAAAATATTCTGGTATATCTAAACGAGGCAACTAAGAGAGTGTTTCCCCAGCCAATTCCTACTTGGTGCAGGATATGGGCAGATGTGTGCAGGAATTGGAGGTTTCCAGTGGGCGAGTATCTGTTTGTTTTTTGTTTTTTTTCTTTTATTTACTTTTAGACCACAATTGTCCTTATTTGACTGTTAAAAAAAATCAATAAATAAATAAAAAAAACTGTTAATCTATAGATGCTACATTTCAAATCCAGATATGCAAAATAGATTTAAAAACAGGTATTCAAGTAATTAAATCTCCACAGACCAAGTTTTCATTTTCAGAAGATGCTAAAGACACTGTGGACATGGATACTACCAGGAATTTCAGTACCGCATACTGGCAAAATTTATAGACCCCTTTGAGACTCTATCAGGCCCCACTCCAACTCCACCTCCACCCCTCAAACCATCCACCAGCCATTGCCACTCTTGGAAAACTCCACTCCTGCAATACAATCTCACAAACCACATATTAACAGTTCCCATCAACTATATATGTATATGTATATATAATATAGCCAGTCAGAATGGCTACCAGAGGAATCTCCAGTAATGCCAGGCCTGGATTCAGGTACCTGCATTGCACTCCGGAGCTCTCACCTGAGCTCCAGCATGCAGCCTAAACTGTACCGCGAGTGTAGTCATGTCAGTTGCAGACAGGCCGGGGTGATCTCCGGTGCTCTCACCTGAACTCCGGAGATCACCCCAGCCTGTCTGCAGCTGTCATGAACTGAACCACAAGTTCATAATCATTTAGAAATAACAAAACTAATAATGTTTTACCTCAGGAAGATTCAGAAATCAATATTGTGTGGAATAACCAGACGGCTGGCCCCCTCTGCTGCAGTCATACCTTTAAGTATCTGCAGGCTGAAACTATGACTAGGGTCTAGCCAAAGGCTTAATAAAGCTAAGTAATTGCCCCGGAACCTGAGCCCCTCTCTTCATTGGGCCCCATACACCAGTAAAGGAAGTAATGCCCTGATGGCGGCACCCCAGAACAAAAATATTCTGGGCATTTGTTGTATCAAATCTGACATGTTTGTGTAAAGTGATTGTCCACAATTTGACTTTGTGTTGTTAATGTTATTGTAGTATTATTACGATGGATTAAAGGCCGCTTTAAACGCAGCGACATCGCTAGCGATAGCACCCGCCTCCGTCGTTCGTGCTTCAGGGGCAAATCGCTGCCTATGGCGCATAATATCGCAGGTACGCGTCACACGAACTTACCTTACTAACGACGTCGCTGTGGGCGGTGAACAACCTCTTTTTTAAGGGGGCGGTTCGTGCGGCATCACAGCAACATCACACAGCGGCCCGCCAATAGAAGCGGAGGGACGGAGAGCAGCCGCATGAACGTCCCTCTCACCTCGTTGCTGGAGGATGCAGGAATGCTGTTGTTCGTCGTTCCCGGGGTGTCACACGTAGCGATGTGTGCTGCCTCAGGAACGACGAACAACCTGCGTCCCAAACGAGCAACGATATTTGGAAAATGAACGACGTGTCAACAATCAATGATTAGGTGAGTATTTGGGATCGTTAGCGGTTGCTCATAAGTGTCACATGCGATGACGTCGCTAACGAGGCCGGATGTGCGTCACGAAGTCTGTGATCCCAACGACATGTCGGTAGAGATCTCGCTGCGTGTAAAGTGGCCTTAAGTCTTTATTATTCCTTATGAGTTTCTTGTCTGATCTAGTGTTTAGTGTCATTCATAAGCTACAGACACATTGAATGGGATTTCAGAAATAATTAGCACCACTATACATTGAAAGCACCAAAGGCAAAAGAAAGATGGAGAATGGTCCAGGTGATAGGTGAGGAGCGAGAACTGCTATAAGTAAGAGATGGCTCATCATATAACAATAGTTCAAAGCGACTCAACAGGGAAAAGGAGACGAGGGAGGATTTTTAAAGGTGAGGAGAGGTAATTTGATGCTCAAAGGGAATCCAGTCCTATGAAGACAGGTTCGGACTATTTTATTTATTTTGCATTGTACAATTAAACTTAAAGGGAACATATAAAAAGGACATGATAAAAATCTGGATTTTATTAGAAACAGAAAATATAGATACATTTTATTTTTATTTAAATATCCGAACAATAAAAATCCTAGAATGTTGCAATTTTTACATTACTTTTTAAATTACAATTTTTACGCTTTGCAGTTGCTGGTACAAGGGTTGCTGTATGCTTGTTGTTGTTGTGGAGATGCCCTTTGTCTGGTATTTTCTTCCTCGCTTTGGTTTTTCCCCTTTACCATTTGTTGTCTTATTCTTCTGTGTTTAGGTGCTGTGTGACTGAGTTTTGGTTTTCCCCCGTTTGTCTATTTTCTATGGGGTTACCGCTCTGATGCCAGTTTCCCCCTTGGGTGGTTTAAGAAGGGGTACTAGATCAGGGCTGGTTAGAAGCAGGGACACGGTGGTGACCCAGACATCCTCACCTTCAGAGGTAATTCTGATATCAGGGATAGCTAGGGTCCCCTAGCTTGAGGGTCAGTTCAGGAGCCTTTATTCCCGTTACTTCCATTCTCTCCCATGACAGATAGATAACTTAGGTTAAGTTTTACATATTTTTATGTGTTATCCTTTTAGAAGTCTTTTTTTTTCATCCTATGATGCATTTGCCAGTGGAAAACCAACATGATGTTCAGACAACCACAGGTATGTTGTGTTTTCCGACTGAATCATGCTATATAGAACATCTATATAGGTGGTCTAATTCAAAGAACGCATCTTCAAAGGAAAACAAGTCCTTTTTTTCTCTCCATTTTTATTTCTAAATTTCTTTCTAAATATGCTAGAGTTTGTCTCCTTTACTGGAGAGACAATTTGAATTTTTCTAAATATAAGACAGATAAACTCGATGACTCCATCTTCATCTTGACCTTGAATGGACATTAGAGGCCACCAATGAAATGAAAAGAAAGACATTTACATTATGAGGTCACTTTCTATTTGACTTTAACTGCCAACTATTTCACGCCACCAACTATTTCATAAACTGTTTCATTCCTTTACAGGGAAAAGGGAACATTATGTCATGACTCCTCTATAAAATCCTTCTCTTCAGTCTACCCATCCACATATTCCAAAACAGGAAGCCGTAAAACATAATTTCTCTAATATAAAGTAATGCTAAGTGCAAACACGTGCAAAAACAAGTATGCTATAAAAATAATTTATCATCTAAGGATCACTTTTCTTTTGTACAAAATGCTAAAAATGATACATGTATATTTACATATATTTTTTGCTTGTTTATTTTATATTTAAGCTATGGATACACAGCCATTCTGATCTGACAAAGAGCAACAATCCAGTAAGGTTCAGCAACATCACAGTATTTCATGGGTCGTTATATGATTCCATTGATATATTCATTAGGTTTGTTTCTAGAGACAATATTTATGTCTATAGATAAGCAAATCTCCCATAATTTATATGGGGCAGATGGGCTTAAATCAGCTGGTGAAGTCGAATCCGCACAAGTAAAATCCGGTCCAAATTTAAAATTCTCCAAATCAAAATATGAGGTTATTAATTAGTTTTTGTGGAAGGTTCTGCCACAAAATATACTTGGTGAAATCATCAAGATCAGCTGCTGGCAGCTCCTGTGTAATCACCAATGACGTCCTATTTGTCCCAATGGGAGACAAGTCTGGAGATGCTGCAGGCCGTGGTAGAATGTCTAGGCTACATCGGCCTGGTGTTGTAGTGCTAAAAAATTCAGAAGGAGCAAGGTGGCTGCCTAACACTTTGTTGGTTCCGGTTAAGGTCTTTATGGATGTTATGTTTCCACTATAACAAAATAAGTTGAATATTTGTCTTTGTTTCACCACTTTATTGATATCAGTATTGCTGCTCTGTCAACCGCTCTCCTCTATTTTCATCCTCAAATGACTCTTTACTAGGGATGAGTGGAACCATGGATATTCGGGCTCGGCCAGACTTAAATTAAAAGTCTGGTTGGGACCCGGACTTGACAAGAACTTGACCCCAGACCCTAAACCCTGTATATGTCAATAGGGAACCAAACTCTGGTGCTGTAAAATGTCTTTAAATGGTCTTAGTAAGGACTAGACAGCTGCAAAATGAAGCAAATGGTGTTAAGAGCAGGACAATCGCCCTGCAAGCAAATGTGGATAAGGAATATTTAAAAACATGACAAGGGGGGTTTTTGATAACTGGCAAAGGTAAAGCAAAAATCTCCTGGCTCCAGCCTTCAGCTGTTTGCTTTACTTTGGCTAGTTATAAAAAATAGAGGGGACCTCACACTATGTTTTTTAATTATTTATTTAGATTATTTAAAACAAAAAAAAAAAAAGATTGGGGTTCCTACTATTTTTGATTATCAACCAAGGTAAAGCAGACAACTGGGGGCTAGTATTATCAGGTTGGGAAGGCCCATGGGGACCTAAAAATAGCAGCCTACAGCTGCTTCGAAAATGACACATCTATTAGATGCACCAATCCTGGTGCCTTGCCTGGCTCTTATTGATTGCTTTGAGTCGGTGGTAATTGGGGTAATATTTTTGGCTTTGATATCAGCTGTGATTTGACAGCTGGAATCAAATCCAGGGGTTAGTAATGGAGAGGCTTCTACCAGACAATCCAATTACTAACCCAGTAGGTTTAAAGTAAACAACACCCACACAGCAAGAAATAGTTTACTTGAACAGAAACTTCCTCATACTCACTCAGCCATCAATTTATTAAATAAAAAGAAATCCTAAAAAGTTCTGATGTAATTCAATGGTGTAATGACCCACGACACCCATCGAATGCTACCGAACCTCATTTTGAGAAAGAGACTTCATAGGTCCCTTCTGGCCAGCATCAGGCAAGGAACTTCTCACAAGTGAGAGAAATTCCATACCTACCCACTGACCGGGAGTGACTTATGAAGCATCGTTCTCAGAATGAGGCTCCATAGGATTCAATGACGGTCGTGGGACATTACACCATTGCATAAACCTTTTTTTTCCCTGTGCGTGTGGTTTTTTTTAACTGTGCACTTAATGGGTTGGTAATGGGGATGTCTGATAGACCCGTATCCATTACTAACCCCAGGATTTGATGTTAGCTGGTAATTCACAACTGGCACTAACCCCAAAATTATTACCTTGTTTGCCACCAAAAATTGGTGCATCCAATGGATGTGCCACTTATGTGGCTGCTGCAGGCCAAATAGCCATGGACATTCCCAGCCTGATAATACCAGCCTCCAGCTGTTTGTTTTACTTTGGCTTGTTATCAAAACTAGGGGGAACACCCAGTAAATAAATAATTTAAAAAAATGCTCTGGGGTCAACTTTATTTTTGATAACCAGTCAAGGTAAAGCAGACAGCTGAAGGCTGTAGCTCACGGTTTCCAGCTTTTCCTGCACTGGTTATTCAAAATAGGGAACATCCCACATCACTTTTTTTTATTATTATTTATTCTGTTCACAGCATCTTACATATATCCTGCCCATGCTGAAAAGCTTGTTAATTGCCTGTGCTGCAGCCAATCAATAACCTGTCTTAGCATACGAACAGGACCCAAGCTCTGACCCCGAACATGGTCTTCCATGAAAAGTCCATGTTCCAGTTTGAGCCCTGGACACTAGATGTCCATCAGGAACCCTGAACTTTACAGTTTGGGATCACTCATCCCTACCCTTTACGCCACCTCCGAGGCCACAGCAGATCTCCAGTCCTTCATGTATCCCCTCCTTACATCTGTGACCTAGTCTTCAGGTACCTACCTGCACACAACCTCAGATCACCACAAGATCTCGTTCTCTACTCCTCTCTTATCTCCTCTTTCCACAATCACATACAAGATTTCTCCCATGCCTCCCCCATACTTTGGAATGCTCTACCAGAGCATATCAGACTCTCTCCTACTGTGAAAAGCTTCAAGAGGAACCTGAAGACCCATCTCTTCTAACAAGCCTACAACCTACAATAACCCTGAGTCCAGTACACCACTGGGCAACCAGCTCTGTCCTCACCTATTGTACCCTCACCCATTCCCTGTAGACTGTGAGCCCTCGCGGGCAGGGTCCTCTCTCGTCCTATACCAGTCTGTTTTGTACTGTTAATGATTGTTGTACTTGTATTTATATATACCCTTTTCTCTTGTAAAGCGCCATGGAATAAATAGCGCTATAATAATAAATAATAATAATAATGTGGGTCTTTGGCTTCACACAGTTAGATGATCATGTGGGCTTCACGCTGGAAGAACCAATCACTAGCCACAGTGCTGGAACTACCGAAAACCACTATGGAGGTTCAGATGTATAAATGCAATCCCTAGCACTCACGCTCACAGTACATTACAAGTGCAATGTGAATAGTGTCTAACTATACTGATTATTATATATAGGATACTGCTACATATTTTCTGATGCGTTTCCATGAAAATAATCAGATGAATAATTATTATTTCCAATGAAGTGTTCCTCAGAACAAAGCATAAGGTTTTATTTAGAGTGCTGTATCTTTGCCAATATGAGGCTAGGGTTTAAAAAAAAAAAATGAACTTTCTGACCCCTGTAAACAAATGTATCTCTGAATATCAACCATTTGGGCCAAATCCAGAATGGCCTAAGTGCTTCACCGCTCTGCTAGGCTTCAATTCAACACATGCAATGGCATTTTTCTTGCTGGCACACTTTCTTGCCACCTGCTACAAATTGAGCAAAAATTGAATGTCGGCAGTAGGAAGGGATTAAGAGACATTGAAAAGAGAACAGAAATAATTAAAAAAAAAAAGAAAAAAGCATCGGTTCTTGGAAACAAACAAAGTCATCCTGGGACGCTCTGTGCACATTGAACCCATCGTAATCTTTCCAGTACCTGCAGGACAAGGTTTATGTAAGTAGGTTACACAAGAGAGAGCAGAAGAAAAACACATGGATATCTATTTCCGGTTGCCAGCATCCTCTCCATCTGGATCACAGGCTCATGGATAAAATGTAACTTGGGTTTCTTCTTAGAAATCAATCTAAAATGTTCTAATGTGAATAAAACTTCCTGGAATATTTACAAAGATTCTAATAAATGAAAAATAATCTCAAATATTTCTATTTTTCAAAACCAAACACTTTAAACAAAGTCACTCTTGATCAATCGATCAATATATTGAACACAATTGTATATACAGTGTGTCCACCCATATCCTGTCCACTGCCATTAACTTGAGAACGGCGGCAGCTATAGGCATAGAAGTGGTGTCTAGGTAAAGTAAAGTAGCCATGTGCTATTGTTGTGGGCAGGGGTGACTGACCACGGCAGGGAAGGCTACCCAAGGAGCTCAGATCTGGGATCGTGGCTGTGGCTCGAGTGGCAGCTGGATCCGGGGCTCGCGCAGCAGCCCACCGCCCACAACAATAAAAAGGGGGGTATTTACAAGGGAAGAGCCTGTCAGTAAAGGCACCCGTGGGTTGCGTTGATGGTTGGTGACACCGCCGCTGTCTTGGTATGGGGCGCCCGGGGCCGATGGAGTAGGGCAGCAGGGTGGTATCCCCTCTATGGGTAGGGGAGGTGTAGTCCCGGGGCACAGGTGTTACGGGGAAGGATGCTGTGGAGCATCTTCTGCAGGGCTGGACTGGGTGGTATTGGTGTACTCACAGTTCTAGAGAAATTCACACAAAGTCCAAGTGGTAAACCAAATTGCCAGTGACCGGTGACCTCCGGCGGGTGTATTCGGGTCCCACACCCTGGTACAGCAAACAGGGGTCCCTTCCTCCTGCACTTAGTGTTTGTGTCCTTAGCTTGACTACTCCGCTTGAAACGGGGAAGTCCACTCCCGGTGATTCTGTGTGTTGGGAGCTGTGGCCCACGAGAACTGATTCGTGGGATGTTAGCAGGCAATTGCGGAGCCCTATCCCCCTAAATTGGGCTTTTGGCTCGCTCTCTGGGCTTGCTGGTGGGACAAGACGTGGAATCTTGTCCCCTGCTTGAGGCTTGAAGCAGTCCTTGCCCTAAGGTCCAGGCACCCCGACTGTGCACAGCCTCCGGACCGAATTCCCGCAGTCGGCACCAGCAGGCTACAATCCTGCTCTGGTCCACTTAAGGTCTCCCACGACCGGATCTCCATCGCCTGTGGCCCTATCTGCCGACTGCCAAATAGTCAGTAGTCCGGTAGTCCAGGGGCTCCAATCCCTGACTACTCTATCACTTCACACTCCTCTCACTTCCTCTGTCAGTCCTCAACTGTCTTGTTCCCTCCCAGGACACCTCAGGACCCCTAGGTGGGCGTCACCATCCACTTGGCCCTGCCCACTGGTGTGTCCCTATTGTCATGGGGGGTGACTAGGCTTTGCTGGCTGGTGTTGTGTACCTGGGTGTGGGTTTGTGTTGGTATGCCAAGGAGGATGGAGTCCTGCACCTGGAAGATTTGTGCAGTCTCTGTGACAACCTTGTTTTGCCAGGGCATCACACTATGCAATGAAACCACCTATAGCTCCACCTGGTGGAAAACAATGAAGTTAGCATTTTTATCTCGAAAACAGAACAAGATAGAGAAAAAAAGTTAATTAAAAAATTGTAGGGCATCATCAATTCAATACGAATCGACACCTTGCATACAGAAATGCTATGATATGAAACTCATGACCCCCCGAAAACATTGAATGCTGGTCACACATATATCGCTCATTTAACGTTGATGCTCAAAACGGCCACTGTCAGCTGCAATGCACATCTGGACTCTGGACAGCATACTGTATCTTGCTGCACGTTGTGCAATATGGTAGGCGACACGTTTGCACAAACATCTGTAATACCTCGCCGTAGGTCCTGCGATGTTGGTGGAGGGGTCGCATATGTGGCGCCCCTGACCTGTTCAGGCACCACAGAGTACTGCACAAAGGCTGGGACAGTGCTTCCAGGTAATTCCAAAAGGCCAGAATGAGGTGTGTACACACGGACACATGACCAGGTCTCCCACACCTTTAGAAGGGACCCTTGGGTAGCCTCTGGAAGAAGTTAACTTTCAATTCTCAGCAAGGGGTGTAGGGGAGGGCCTGGAAGCTAAGTTGCAGAGGCTGCAAGGAAAGTAGGAGGAGCAAGCCAGTCTGGAGCAGTGTGCAGAAGTTGGTGAAAGAGGCAGACGTACAGCCACGCTAGTCAGACCCTGCATGTGTTGTAGCTGTTAGCGGGGAAGTACAGTGACCAGAAAGTCAGTCTGAAAGACACCTAAAGAGAGGCAGTCGAGTACGGGAGCTGCTGGTGATTGAACACGCACAGGGAACAGGTCCCTAGAGCCAGACATCCATTTACTGATCGGCTAAACCTGCCGGTGAGGGGACTAGAGGTTCCTCACCAAAGAAACAGAGTTCGAGTCTCAGCAGCAACAGGGGGACCCACAAGGAGATAGGGCCAGATGCTATCTCTCCTGGTTCACGCTGCCGGCAAACGGGCCAGAAAGGGGAGCAAAGGCAGTAGCGACTTCCCTGGATGAATCCCACGATACTGCAAGTCAGGGGTTATCCGAAACAAAAGAAGTGCAAGGAAGGCGAGTTAATAGGTACCCTCAGAACGGCCTGCAGGAATTCCTGGTTCCACCTGGTACAATCTCAGCATCGCCCAGGTATCTCACCAACCAACTAAAAGTGAGTAAACAAGTTGAAAGACATTTCTGGACTCTGTCTGACTTATTCTGCTACCTGTGGTTCCACACACATACACCCAAGCCCCTGGGGCCAGCCTCACTCTCGGGAGGCCATACCACCAGACTGCAGACACCATCAGCCCCAGACGCTTGTTAAACTGCATTGGCGGTCACTACCCTGACCGCAAACCGAGAGTGGTGTCACGACTCCTATGAAAGTGAGCCTGACATACCTGTTGCCAGAAGGGGTCCCTAAAGAGAAGTCCCCGCAGTGTCCCGGATGCGACCGCTGCAGCACTGTGGTGGGCGACTCACATACACCTTCTGTTTGATGTGACCTCACAGAAAGAAGTCCAATGGGGTCAGGTCAGGTGAGTGTGGAGGCCACTCCATGCAGCCACCATACCCAATGACTTGTAGGAAGGTCTCCATGAGGTATTGCTTCACCTCTGCAGCCTTGTGAGTTTTACACATTCTAATCATAGCATTTCTGTATGCAAGGTGTCGATTCATGTTAAATTGATGATGCCCTACAACTTTGTAATTCATTTTTTTTCTCTATCTCGTTCCGTTTTCGAGATAAAAATGCTAACTCCGTTGTTTCCCACCAGGTGGCGCTATGGGTGGATTCATTGCATAGAGCAAGGCTACTTTACTAAACCTAGACATGCCTATAGCTGCTGCCGTTCTCAAGTTAATGGCAGTGGACAGGATATGGGTGGACACACTGTATACCGATTTTGCGCAGGTTAGTTGTCTGAAACAACCCATTTGCATCACATGGGACCCGGTTGTGATTGTCAAAGGGGCACCACTTCCCATACTCACTCGCCACTCCCTTGTTCTTATACGCTGATAATCAGCTAAGTGCACCCCACCCCACAGCCAGTTCTCACATCCACACACAGCAGCCGGTTTTCCCAAGCGTCTGACAAGTATTCTTCTTGCACTTAGGTATACGCAGAGGCTATATTTCCCCTTTTTAGGGTTGTTGCTATATTTAGAGCATAAAGGAACAAACTTGTAAAATTTTAGAATTAGTGTCAAAAAGAAATCCAGTGCTTAAAAAAGTTACAAATGATGAAATAACAAAGAGACATCCATAAAAGCAAAAACAGCATTCAATAAAAGAATAAAATACAAACGTTTCTTACAAATTAGATACTTCAGTGTAATTTGGACAGAACTAACATGCATGTGTGACGGCCTGGCTTATCAGGTAGTCACAGGGTATTGTGCAATCTGCCCTTCTGCATGGTGTCGTCTTCTCCTTGGTTACGGATCCCTGTCCTTTGGTGTTGCTAAGAGCAGAGCCAGTCAAAACCCTAGGAACACTTTGCACCACACCCACAAGACACGCCATTGTGGGGCCTGAAGGGAATAGGGCCACCCACTTGGGGGGTTAGTAGGGGAAGTCAGAAGTCTTAGAGGAGTGAAGTGTGAGGAGAGGAGAAGAGAGAGGTCAGGAGCTGGGCTCCTTGTAGAATACTTGGTGGCAGACGTTGGTCTGGGCCTGGTAGGAGCTGGAACCCCGGTCGCAGTGGATCATGTCAAGGGGCACGGATCTGCCGAGGAGGGCAGCCGGCGGCCTTGAGCCATCTTCGGGCAGGGGCCAGGGCACGGCGGGGTACGTGGACGCTAGGCCGGGAAGTAGCTTCACGCAGCCCGGTACTTTACCCGACGAGGGTGAAGTCTTCAAGATTCATCCTCCACCTGCTCCAAAATCGGGGTACTAGCACAACGATGGGATAGGACCTTCCCAGTATCTAGTCCAAAAAATCCCAAGCGTGAACCCTGAGAGCAAGATCACTCCGTTAGCCATAAGGGTGAGCGGGACCCGACTAGTTCCACACTACAGGGTCCAAATAGTGAAGAAAGTGCCACAAAAGAGGTCACAGGCTAATAAGCAACACCAAGGGGCACGGATCCATGCGTGCTCCCTCCATGCTGCAGCGGTGCTCAGAATTCTGGTTTATAAGTTGTCGGTGTCAGTATTCTTTCCTCCCCAATGGCACCCCTTCACTATCATCACCGGGCTCCCGGGGCAAAACTCCCCTACCCACGGAGGGGTTAAACACCTTGCTGCCATACCACTGCCACCGGGTGCCCCCAACAGCAGCGTTGGTACTTCATCTTACCACGCACCGTGGGTGGTGTCACGAACTTCCTATCCCCCTGTACATAATTCCCCCCTTTTCAATTTGAGTGTCCACACGACCCCCCACCCAGGTCCGGAGACCCCTCGAGCCACCGCGGTTCCGGATCCGAGCAGCTAGGACGCTGAAACGGGGGCAGTACACATGTAATTCCTTGTGAGTCTGACCCTTACACCATATCATTGACCACCCTCCACCCATCCTGCAAGGTTGAGAAGACATATATCTAATTAATCTCATATTTTCCAATAGGAAACTCTTGATGGAATGATATACATTTGGAAATTTCCCCATGCTAGACACAACAACCCATTACATTTCTCTACCTTTCAGAGATTGAAAATCCTTGAGCTTCAACCCACAGGAACAGTGGCACATCTGCTTCCCATTCCAATTAATAGGAGATAAATGTGCAGTACCTGACTGCGGCCGCTATCAGAAGACTGAGCACCTCCACAAGTGAGCATTTCCGGCAGCCTGCTGCTGCCACCGGGACCGACAACAGCTGATCAGTGGGGGTGCGGGGTGTTGGACCCCAGACCAACCATACATTGATGACCTACCCTAAGAATAGGCCAGCAATGTAAAAGTAGTAGACAACCCCCTTTAAGGAACATCCAGAAGTTAGAGTGAAAAACACTAATGTATATACATTCAGATCCAACAGGCTCTAATGAAGACCTCATATTGAGGTTGAAACCAGTTACTCAATAGTTTTCCCATTAGTGGACTTATCATTGGTGCAACCATGTGCAGCCGCACAGGGGTACAAAAAGTAAGGGGGCACATTTCCACCTTCAAAACAGCAAACAGCTTCTGTCATAGGTAGAACAATTGGACTGTAAAGGCCTCATATACTGTTCTTGCACAGGGCCCCTTATCTGTCTTTGTCCACCACTGGATTTGGTTCAGTATTTATGACACTAGTCTTCGAGAATTTGTATATACTCAAGCCCTTTTCTAGCGTCTCCCGAATACAGTACGTCTCGGAGTATCATTGGGTTTGGATCTTACCCGCGATACAGTATTGGCCTTCTACTAAATGGAATCCTTAACCAATGTGACATTAATATAGCTATCTGATTGCATTGTCACCTACAAGTCGCTCCTCTGATTTCACTATTTCTTTGTTTGCCCTCAAATCTATATGACTCAGGTGCCCATACATTATTTATAAATGCTGCGTATGCAGAGATTTCTACCATTACAGCAGTTAAGTGTGTATGGCAGAATAAAATACGCTTCCAGGTGAACAGAAAGAACAAAGACAACGTGAGAGCAGAAATTGCCGAGAAATCACAATAACACAGCGATTGAATGGTTTTATTGTTGGAGAAGTGAGAAGGTGGGGATCGGCCTGTTAACCTCAAGGCTAAGCCATGGCAAAGAATCAAAGATTGTATTGTTCTTTTGTGAGAGTCAGACAGTTCCTAAATTGTCCATGGCTCCGGGTCATGATAGACAAGCAAAGACAGTTGAGTCTTAAAACTTCGACTTGTTAACACTATATAACAAATACTTACGAGAAGATTGAAAGTTCCGCTCCTACATTTTTACGGCTTCAGCAATAAAGTTGCTGGCCTCCATTTTTTATATATTTTTTTGCTTGTTGACATCCTCTCGGCAGTTTATCACACTAATAACGTGTTTATTTGATGCAGTTTACTGTGTATTTTGGGATTTCGTCTGTTCTCGCCGCAGTCTGTGGGGGCTTTGTTCTACCTACACATAAAACTTTACCGGGACATTCCGGACTATGAATAATTTAGGAAGAGATGCCATACAAATCAACCCTTAATAGGATATATTTGGTTTGTGTTCATGGAAAGAAAAAAAGGTAAAATGTTCACAGGTATGACAACATTGGGATTATTATTTTCTTTGGCAATGTCCATGAGTCAGAGATTCCCGACATCCTGTAGTAAACTTTTTCCTAGCAAATGTGACCTAAGCATGAAGAAAAAAGGGATGAATCCAAAATAATATTTTTAGGTACACAACAAGGTTAGGGTGAGCACAGAGCTTTTTGGTTTCCTTTAGGCTTTTCCACTGAAATCTTGTTGTTGTGGTTGTTTTTTCATTAAATCCATTTTGGATCTTGATGAAGGCCAGCAAGATTTAAAAAGTTGGATGCAAATAAATGGTTCGGTACTCATTAGGCAGTCCACAAGGGTCATAAAGAAATGATATTTACCATTATTTGCACGGGACCTTTGATAGGACAGGTGTCAAGTTCATCTCCCTGTTTTCTGAGACCAGTGACAGTCTTTGGACTGGAGCTTCTCATCCGGCTCTCTGCATTTAAATGGGTTTTGTTTCATTAAGTAGTGAAATGGTTAAATGTCAGTATTTCTCTTTCAGCTTTTCCAAGCAGTTCCTAGCTGAGTGTTTTAGCTGTACTTACTTTGTAGTCACACCCTTCAGGTTTAAATAGTGGTGTTACCCAGCAATCCCTACTGAAAATACAAAGTAATTTGATCTCTGGATGCCTTGGAGGAAGGTTCTGCTGAGCAAGTTTTCTGCTCTCAGGCTTCATCCTTTTGTTATTCCCCACCCATTTGTTTTACCTTACTTTATGTCTGGTTAGTGCAGCGGTGAGGTCTAGTGTACCTCACCTGCCCTCCACTAGTCAGGGCACCTATAAGGTTTTCTTAGGGTCTCAGGTTCCTGTTTGATGACAGTTGCGGAGACTGGCTAGGAGAGTAGGGACAGTTGCAGGTGAGGATAGGAAATGTCCGACCTTCCCTTCCCCTAGTTTCAGGGCCCCTTGCTGTTAATGTGTCACTTGGTGTCCCCTTTCTTAGCTGTTTTTGTTGCACGTCAGACGCATGTAGGTCTTAATTCTCCCGCCAAATTGTCTTACCTGGCATGCGTGAAAACAGGGTCATACTTTGGCACTCCATCACAGAATGGGGGTGGTGAAGGATTTAACTGCTTTCCGAATTTAGCATCTCGGTCAAAGGAAGGGTATTTAATGTGAAGGTAAGTTGAATTCTCATAATTTTTTGGTGTCTCTCCAGAACCCAGAACATAATAAATGTAGGATGTAAAAAAAAAAAAAATAATAATAATCTTAGTTATCTCACTGCTCACCTGTCCCACCCCCCTGCTGTCCGTTTCTCTGTGCATTTTCTTTTTGTCCTAAGCCGTCAGGCGCCTGCTTGTCAGTCTGTTTCACCCTAGGCTTGGTTTCCACCATTGAGAAGGCCTCTGAGGTCAATGTGGGACAAGCCATCGCATGGTGCTCTGCAACATCACAATGTTGTGACATTCGTCAACCAAGTTCTGGTCAATGTTTTTGTGTATCCACATTGTGATGTCATGAAGCTCACAGTGATATCAGAAGCTTAAGCAATGTCAGACGTTTCTTCATAGAGTAGTATAAGGAAAAAGTTCCAGGAGGTATTCAAAAGTAAATGGTGCTCAGATCTATGGAAGGCATCCACAATCCAAACAAAGATCGTAGAGTAAAGCAGAAGAAGATTCATACAGTGAGAGAAGACGAAAAGAAGAGACACGGATGACTTGACTGAGGGTTGCAAATAAGCCATGAGGTGAGCATACTTTTAGTGGCTTTCTGTCATTCATCAAAATAGGGGCCAGCACCTGCCATTTTGCTGACTTAGTGCAGAGAAAAATGTGTATTCTGGAGATTAAGATTAAGAATTTTTGAAACGTTCGAGGAGAATTCAATTCCACTGAAATATATTTGCTCATCTCTACTTATTATGGTTCTTTCTTGGCCTCTTTTTCATTGGGCCCCTTGATATTCAAGACAAGCCACTGAATGGAGATTCGCTTTAAAAGTGAATTCCTTCCCATGTTATAAAATGATGGCATTTCATGATCTTTGGGGATGGAATCACAGGTTCTGAGAGTGATGCTGTTACAGCTATAATTTAGTGCCGTTGCCTCTTCTTGTCTTCGCTGTCCAGGGGCTGCCATCGACCTCATTTATTGATTGATCCTCAGGTGGCCACAAAAGTCACTAGACAGAAAAAAATGCAGAATCAGCACTATCGATCTTGCATCCTCAGTATTGGTGGGTTTACAGGAGGGTGAACTTCACCAGTTAATAAGTGACTACATATGCTAATGACATGCCATTTTTTATTAGATGGTATTAGATAGATATAAGGTTTTTCCCATATAAAGTAGAGCAAACACTTTTAAGCCATCATATACAGAATTCTGTAATGCTGTATCTATGTCCCCAATCCACTCTCCAAGGCATAAAAACCCCTTTTCAGTATAATCATGTACATCAAGGTCCGTTCGATGGGAGCCTCGGGTCTTAAACCGGCACCTACTTTCTTCTTGTGATTACCGCTCCCCTACCCTCCTTCCCTATATCATCCCCACAGTGTCTTTCATTGTGCTCCTACATATGAAAACTTCTCTCTGCCCTTCCGTAAGCAAAGCAAATTATTGTAGTGCGCATGCGCCAGCACTCTTTGGCGTATCATAGTACATAACACAATACAGTACTTAGCAGTGAAAACAGAAGTACGCCTGTGCAGGAGTGCAATGGTATATGACTGTGTACATGACCTAGGATGTGTCATCCACATGAAGCAGGGAAGGAGGACAGTGATCACGAGAAGAAAGGAGGCGCCAGAGTAAGGCCCTGTGCCCACACTGCGTTTTTTGCCACGGATTTGCCGCAGTTTTTTGTTTTTTGTTCATAACGTTCATGCAGTCCTTCCCCAGGAAAATCTATGAGAAATCCAAAGCACACAGCGTTTTTTTTTCCCTAAAGGTTTTGCTGCAGAATTTCTGCAGAAAAAAGAAGCAGCATGTCATTTCTTTTCTGAAGGTACCTGCAGTTTTACTATTGATAATGGTTAAAAACCGCAGTGACAAGACCGCTGCAAAACCGAAACACACCATGGTAAAACTACATGCGGATTTTGGGTGCGTTTTTGTGCCTTGCCGCGGGGGCGGAATTCTGCCAGAGGGTGTGGATTTTGCTTAAGAAATACATCTACCCAGTGCACACAGACCCTGAGACCATGACACCCATTGGATCGGACCACCCTGTAGGTGAGAATAATAAATCAACTTTTTTTTTGCCTTAAGAGCTAATTGAGGATGTAGCGCCCCTGAAATCATCAGGGTGCTACAAGATTCTGCATCCCTACAAGGATGCAGGGCCTACCCCCTTAGGAACCCGAAGATCCATTGCCGGTAACACCAAAAACCCAGGTAATCCCAGTTTTCCCCAACAATCCCCCATATAATGGTACTTAACTAGAGTTGGACCAATGGATGGCCGCCTAGAGGTGGAGTGAAACCGGTCCGCTAGTTGACCAAGTGGGAGGGGTAGATAGTGGACAGTCAGAGCACACAGGAAGACAGCAGTCGGACGGAGTCTGCAGTAAAAGGGAGCAGACAGTAGTGAGAAGGGAGACTGCAGTGAAAGAGAGGAGAGAGATGACAGCAGGAGAGGAGTGAAGGTGGACAAGAGGAGACCAACAGTATATCACAAAAGTGAGTACACCTCTCACTTTTTTGTACATTTTTTTTAATATTTTTTCATGGGACAACACTGAAGATATGACCCTTTGATACAATGCAAATTAGTCAGTGTACAGCTTATATAACAGTGGTTCCTTCTAAATAACTCAATAAAAACCCATTAATATCTAAATCGTTGGCAACAAAAGTGAGTGCACCTCTAAGAAAATGGCCACATTGTGCCAAATTAAATTTGGTATTATCGCTCACACTCTCTCTCTTACTGGTCACTGGAAGTCCAACATGGCATCTCGTGGTAAAGAATTCACTGAGGATCTGAAATAAAGAATCATTGTGCCACATAAAGATGTCTGAAGCTATAAAAAAAAGTAGTACGCCCTGTGGGTCCCTGTGGGCGTGCTAACATGCTAATGAATGTCCAGTGTCAGAGGATGATCTCACTCACCTCTCTGACCCATTGCAACTGATACTGGATTTTGCTCTGTGCACATGACCCCGGAGTTTGGGTCATGCGCACTATGAAGCCGAGTGTACACGTCCTGGCTTCAAACTGAAGTAGTGCGCATGACCGAAACTCCGGGGTCATGTGCATTGAGACAAAATCCAGCATTGGACGCAATGGCAGCAGAGAGGTGAGTGAGATAATCCTGCGCATTCATTAGCATGGTAGCACACCTACAAGGGCATACTAACATGCTAATGGGGGCAACTAGCAAGGGGAACTAACACCCAGGGGACTAGTCCCTGTGCTCATTAGCATATGAAAAAGATCTTTAGAAATACTTTTTCTAAAGATCCCTTTATCTATGCTAGTGTATACAGGGATGGTTAGACAGGAATCAATAATATGCACCCAGAACTGCTCATGGTTCTGGGTGTGTATTGCACCTGACAGGTTCCCTTTAATAAATGAATTCTTCTTTTTACCTTGCTTAGCATGGACTTTGGTAATTTTCTCTTTCTCATATTATATATGGGAAAAACCTGGTGAAAGGTTTTCTTTAAGACGTTAAGATGGAACCAGTGGTGCACTAATTTTGCAGAGCTTATAGAGGTAAAACCAAGTTAAAATTGATACGTTACCACTTAAAGGGCATCTCTGAGGCCAATTTTACTTCTGGAACTAGTGCTATAGCTGAGCTGGCCCTATTACAACAATAAAAATGATACCTGTCTTGTAATAATCCAATGTGCCAGTGCTGAGAAATCAAGCTTTGAATCTGCACACAAATTAGCACTGAAGTGTATTGGGGGGAGGTGCCACTCTGTCTTGCCACGCCCCCAATAAACTTCAAGCTAATTTGAATATACCTTGAAATTTTGATTTCTCAGCGCTGGAACATAAAATTAGTATAAGACAAGTACTATTTTTATTGTTGTATAAGGAACTATACAGCTGGACCACCAGTTGGAGAAGTCACATCATGTTGACAGGCTTCCTTTAAAGCATAAAATATTGATAAAGAATGTAAGACCTCAGGTCGATGAATACTTAACCCATCAGGAGAGACAAACTCACAAGGCATCTGCTTCGTACGTCTAATATTTTAAAGTCAGCAAACATCAGTAACACTGAAGCCGCAGGAGAAGGTGCTGAGATGTGTTTAATTTATGTCAAGTGCCGCATTTTTGTGGTTGCTTCAACAATGGCATGGCCCTATGACAGCAATTTTTGGAATGCCTAAAATTTCTTTTTTTTTTTCGCGAAGTATGCAGGCATTCAAGCGATGAAAGTCAATGGGATGGAAATAGTAGAGCGAGCTTTACAAACACCTATTAGCCCGGTGAATTGTGTCTGGTTACAGCATGTGTTAACACTATTCGTGCTACACAAACAAGTCATAATCTGTTTTCTTAAGCCGTGACTCAATAGAAAACCTATTAAGGTGTATTATGTGTGCATATATTTTGTGTCTTGTGCAGGTAAGAATTTGCTTTTATAGGTGAATTACTGTTTGTTTAGGCATTTACTGTTGAGAAAACTTTCCTGTTTCTGTGTATTTTGCATTAGAGTTAATTAATTCGCCACTATATTTAGTCAATGATACTTCTAGAAGACTAATAGGCCATGTTTAAGAGTTGTAATGATGCCTCATCCCTTTTATCTTGCACTTAAAGTCCAGTCACACTAAGCAACTTACCAGCGATCCCAACAACGATAGGGATCGCTGGTAAGTTGCTAGGAGGTCGCTGGTGAGATGTCACACTGCGACGCTCCAGCGATCCCACCAGCAACCTGACCTGGCAGGGATCGCTGGAGCGTCGCTACACGAGTTGCTGGTGAGCTCACCAGCAACCAGTGACCAGCCCCCAGCGCCGCGTGGAAGATGCTGCGCTTGGTAACTAAGGTAAATATTGGGTAACCAACCCGATATTTACCTTGGTTACCACCGCACGGAGCTACACGTGCAGAGAGCAGGGAGCAGCGCACACTGAGCGCTGGCTCCCTGCTCTCCTAGTTACAGCACACATCGGGTTAATTACCCGATGTGTGCTGCAGCTAAATGTGCACAGAGCAGGGAGCAGCGCACACCGCTTAGTGCTGGCTCCTTGCTCTCCTAGTTACAGCACACATCGGGTTAATTACCCGATGTGTGCTGCAGCTAAATGTGCACAGAGCAGGGAGCAGCGCACAATGCTTAGCGCTGGCTCCCTGCTCTCCTAGTTACAGCACACATCGGGTTAATTACCCGATGTGTGCTGCAGCTAAATGTGCACAGAGCAGGGAGCAGCGCACAATGCTTAGCGCTGGCTCCCTGCTCTCCTAGCTACAGCACACATCGGGTTAATTAACCCGATGTGTACTGCAGCTACATGTGCACAGAGCAGGAGCCGGCACTGACAGTGAGAGCGGCGGAGGCTGGTAACAAAGGTAAATATCGGGTAACCAAGGACAGGGCTTCTTGGTTACCCGATGTTTACATTGGTTACCAGCCTCCGCAGAAGCCGGCTCCTGCTGCCTGCACATTTAGTTGTTGCTGTCTCGCTGTCACACACAGCAATCTGTGCTTCACAGCAGGACAGCAACAACTAAAAAATGGCCCAGGACATTCAGCAACAACCAACGACCTCACAGCAGGGGCCAGGTTGTTGCTGGATGTCACACACAGCAACATCGCTAGCAACGTCACAAAAGTTGTTCGTTAGCAGCGATGTTGCTAGCGATGTTGCTTAGTGTGACGGGGCCTTTAGAGGCTTGTATGGAGGCCTAAAAAGTCCTAGGTATGTATAAGGCTGGGTTCACACATAGCGACAGCGACAACGACGTCGCTGTTACGTCACCATTTTCTGTGACGTAACAGCGACCTTGTAAGTCGCTGTTATGATCGCTGCTTAGCTGTCAAACACAGCGACGCAGCAGCGATCATAACGTCGCTACATGTGCAGAGAGCAGGGAGCCGCGCACACTGCTTAGCGCTGGCTCCCTGCTCTCCTAGCTACAGTACACATCGGGTTAATTAACCCGATTTGTACTGCAGCTACATGTGCAGAGAGTAGGAGCCGGCAGCACAGGCAGCGTGAGAGCGGCGGAGGCTGGTAACAAAGGTAAATATCAGGTAACCACCTTGGTTACCCGATGTTTACCCTGGTTCCAGCTTACCGCAGCGGGATCGCTAATGACGTCACTGCTGCGTCACAAAAACCGTGACTCAGCAGCGATCTCAGCAGCGATCTCGCTGTGTGTGAAGCACCCCTTAAAGACCCCTCTATCTTCCGAAGTATAGTGCTTTGTACAAAACAATATAATTAGGGATTAGCGAACCCAAACGGTAAAGTTCGGGGGTCAAACCAAACACCGAGTGTCTGGGGCTTGAACTCGAACGTGAACTTTTGAAATAAGTCTGTGTCTGAGTTTGCAGTTTGGGTGCTATTTGTATGTTAATAAAGTTTGTTGAAAGGCTGCAATGCAACCAATCAACAATCGTTATTGAATGCGGATGATGACTGTATGCTGCTGTGAACAATAAAGAAATAATTGAAAATTGATGTGGACTCCCACCTATTTTTAATAACCAGCACAAGTAAAGCAGACTACTGTGGGCTGCAACTCTCAGCTGTCAGTTTTACCTTAGAAGGTTACCTTAGCCTTTTTTTTAAATTATTTATTTAAATAATAAAAAAAGGATTGGCATGCCCCTCCTAAGCAGCCAAGGTAAAGCAGACAGCTGGGGGCTGGTATTACCAGACTAGGAAGAACCATAGTTATTTGGTACGTCAATACTCACAGACTAATGGCAGAAGATGTCAACTGCCCAGGCCATAAAGACTAATGCACTACCAGAATGCAGCAAGACCTCCATTAAATGGAGACATCACAGGTGCAAAGGGAGATGGTAAAATTGCACACTTGTGGCTTGCATAGGTCACTGTTCACACATACAGGTTCACAGTATCTGGTAAGCAGCCTATTAGTTACGCCCATCACAGTAGATGGAAGCGGGCTGCGCCAGTACTATATATGTGCACCATGCAGGGACAGTGAGTGTAATATGCAAGGCCTAACATTAAGAGGCCTGGCTGCATCCTGTATAAAATATTCTGTGCAAAAGAATAAATAAATAAGTATATGAGGTATTGGTAGGTAATATGGCCATACTACGGAAGACCACAATCCATGTCACGGATTCTCATCATGGGAGGAAAGGGAGGAAAAAGGGTTACTCTGTCTGTAGATTTTGCCAGCAAAAAATAAACCCAATAATGAAGAGGCCGGATAACAGTCACACTTTGCAGGTGAGTAAGGGAAGTATGAGGCAAGGCAGGGACTGAGAGAGTAACATGGAGCGAGATGGAGGTATCCTAATATATCGAGTTGTCATAGTGAGAAGGTGCAGTTGGTGCAACTGGAAATCAAGCCAGAATGCTCAATCAATTTAGCCGGTTCTTGACTTTAGGAAGTCTACATTGACAATCCTCATAGATGGGGGAGAACTATATCATGAGCAGAGATAAGCGAACTCGAGGTTCGGTGTTCGCTGTTTGTACTGAACAAATAATTAACAAATAAGACGGAGCTTGGATTCGGAGATCTGGGGCTTTACGAATAAACATCCCTCTTGCGAGAATTGCTGTGGTCGGGTATGCTCAGTATTGAGACCAGTGTAAGACGCTTGCAGTGTTTGATCAGCTCGGACTGGGAATAACAACAGCGTGATCGGATGTAGTGTGCACCAAAAAAAAACAAAAAATTGAAAAACCATGCCCCTGGAAGTCATTAGTCTATGGCTGGTTATATGTGGGCGGTCACCCAAACTGCCCAATTAGTGACTTCCATTGGGGTTCAGGTCAAGTCCAGGTCCCACACTCAACTTTATCTAACGTCCGGCTGAACCCGTGAAGCGAACTTCCATGAGTCCGCTTATCTCCAATCATGAGTAATTTTTGAGTCATGGCAGAAAACAAAGTGTGCATCCTCAGAAGATATGTAAATACAACCTTTATCCTCAATCTTTTCATAAAACATTTTATACTTTGATCATCTCTGGACAAGTGGACAACCTCATCAGAATTGGTAGAGAGCATTAGTGTGATGCTAGTCACTACTTATGGATATTTAGACGGAAGGTTAGTCAGACAAGCCGGGGTCAGGAAACAGAAGGAAATGACAGAACACAGGGTGTAAGCAAAAGTGCAGTCAAATCACAGGCCAGGGGTCAGAATTCAAGGAGAGTACGTATTAGATTCAGGGAGCAGACAGAGACGTGGTCAGGTAACGGTCCAAGGTCAAAAGGCAGGAGGTCACGACAGGAACAGGAAGAAGGCAGAGAAGAGTCCAATAAGAGTTTGGGGTCAGAGAGCATAGATCAGAGTACTGGCAGAGATACAAGCCAATAGCACAACTGCAGAACCAGAAAATACAACTGGCATTGTCCTGGGCGAGCATGCTCAGTTATGAAGCCTGAGCAATTACAGGAAGGTGGGACACCTGAGTAATCCTGTGCTGTCAAACACATTGCTAGCTTAGTAAGTAAAAGAGAAAAGAGGGGCGCTCCTATGTAAACTCCTGAGAGATCTGAGAAAAGGTATAGAAGTGCGATACACTCACCTGGATGTGTTGCGCAGCAGGCACAACACTGTTTGAAGCTTGTATCAGTGGATGATGGATCCTTTCTGTGGAAGGAAGTTGCTTCATGCACCCGAGGGGTATTAAGCGATGATTGTAGATCGTCCAGTGGTCAGGGCTGGGTGACCCAGCTTCAATTAACCTCCGGGTTAATAGGTGCTGCAAAAGGCTGGATGTATGAACTCTACTGAGTACCATCCTTTTCCACCACTGCTAGCTTAGTAACACAGGATAATGCAGCAGAGCATCTCCAAAGGCAAGATGCTCTGCACAGAGGATACAATATCTGATGGAAAAACCTCATTACCACTGAGTCTATTTTGTATGGCGCCATAAAAAGACACAGAATATACCTTGATGATGACTTCTTTATGCTTCTGATTTGATCAAGAGGTCTACAAAAGTTTTTGTTTAAAAATTAAAAAAATTAATTGTATGCTTCCTTAAATGCTTTATTATGGTGCTATTTTCTCTTAGAAACAATGGTTTTAGGGCAAAATAACCAAGTAACATGGTACCATATGGCAGCCTCTACAACATAAGGTGTAACATTGCCTTGGACATATTTTTGGACTTGTTCTGTTTGTTATTTTTTCATTTGGAAGCTTTTTCTGCCAATATTACAACTTCTCCCGCAGCTTGATTAGTGCCGTTAGCGGCAGAACTTTCTGAACATGACGTACTGTACATTTATTCAAATTAAAAACTTGTCTAATTGGTTTGTTTATCTCAATAAAAAAAATGTCCTCGCTGAAATTTCTGCCAATAAACAAATCACATCAGAATTGTGCAGGTGCGGCAGGTGTTTTATATTAAAATTATAATAATTAACAATTGATGAATATTCGTGTGGTTGTGACAGTTCAGCTCAGGTCTATTCCCACAGACTTTCTATAAGTACATTTTGGATTATAATTAGTGCTGAGTTGTACCATAAATGAGAAGTAAATATGGATAATATATGAACTGACAACGTGCAAAATGGAATTGCCAGGATTGCCTAATGGTCCACGGAATAAGCTACAATACAGTACTTCAGCTGCGATATACCAAATACTAACATACAGGGAAACAAGTCTGCTAAATAGCTACTTATTCCAGATCACTCATATATATTTACCAAGATAGCAAAATATCTTGACCAGCTGAGGGAGTATTCTCCGGTCGTGATGTCTGTGTTACCAAAACCCTTAACCTATAAATAAACACACGGACTGCATGCGACTTGGTTCAAAATGGCCACAGCAGCCTTTATTGCCTATTGTTTACAAACTAACACCTTAGGGATGCCGTCCAACGGGCGACCCCAGAACAACAACATACAGGTAACAATAGACAATGCCATTTACATGACCCTCCCGGGGCAGGCCCAGTCCATAACTACTACTCCCCTTGTCTCTGGCCGCAACATACCGACCCAGAGACGAGGTGCCAATTACCCACGGATTGACACCCCCACACTTTGGCAGAACCCCGTGCCTGCCACATCCCGGAACCGAGAGCCACCATACCAAGACAATGACTCCCAGTCCAGTTACCAGTCACTTCCAACCTCTGGACCAGACCTACCCCCCCGCTGCTGTGACAAATAGCACCCCAACTTCCCAAAAACCACATCCTCCAGATGACACCACAAAGGGAGGGTGGGCGGGGATCTCTCGGCGTCCGGATGAAGAAGAGGAGGTAACCCCCTCCTCTCCCAGACTAACCCTTTCCCTACTCCTCCTCTTCCTCCCAGGTTAAAACCACTCCTTAATGCCATATTAGGCATAGCTACCACACTGTCCCTATTAATCCCATCACTCCCTAAACTCCCCCTTGGTCATGTCGCCCCTCCTCCCCAAGGGGATCCATGGCTTTCTTGTCCTGAGTAGAGATGAGAGAACATTAGATTCGGTGCACCAAACACAGAGTTCAGGTTCGGAGTTTGCGTTCTTTGCGTATGTTGACCACCCTCGTGAGCATCGCTGTGCCCAGGTACGCTTGGTGCTCAGCCCAGTGCGAGCCGCTTGCAGTGTTTGATCAGTTCGCATTGGGAGTAACAAGAGCATGATCAGATGTAGTGTGCACCCCCACCAAAACATGGAAAAACCAAACCCACCCTCCTCCGGAAATGTTCTGTTTATGACTGGCTGCATGTGAGCGGAGTCTTCCATTGCGGTTCAGGTCAAGGTCAAGTTCGGGTCCCAAACCGAACTGTATCAAAAGTCTGGATGAACTCACCAAACCGAACTTCCACGGGTTCACTCATCTCTAGTCCTGAGTAATGCATGAATCAATCACACAATATCCAAAAAAAAAAAATCCATCTCTCCACCAAGAACCTCCACCAACCAAATATCTTTGACTACCAACCATGTTATTTTTACAGAGAGGAATAGGCACACAGGCTAATTAGAAGAGGAGAAGACAGCATGCTGCACAGGGAACACCCAATAAACTCTAATGCTGCAGCTTCACAAGTAAGCAAAGAAAAAGACTGATGGACCAACCTTCCTCTCTAATCTGAACAGGTGCAAACTGGACATGAAACAGTAACAAAAAGGAGTCAGTTGCCCTCTATACTGCTAAGATATGTGGAACAATAAATATGGGAATATAGACATGCATTACTGCTATGAAAACATGTAAACATTTAGATACTAAGCACACAAAAATGGCCAGTTTTATGTGAGCCCAACAGCCAACGGCAAGGCAACCTCTTTTTGTTGGGTCCCTATTAAACTAATATATCTCTTTGGGTTAAAAAAAACTCCAATTTATGGGCGGAAAGGAACCTGCAAATGAAGAATTAAAATAACCTAAGGCTGAAGAGCAGGAGTGTTCAGTCAGAAGGCATAAACCTGTATTCTAAGAAAAAGACTGATGGCACATCCTGCTTTTCTAATGTGAACAGAGTAGAACTTCAATACTAGACACAGAACTTGGAAAGAAGTGGTGCTGTCTTGGGAAGAATCCAAAAATGGATATACCAGAGGCACAAGAGGTTACAGGGCCACATCCACCTCCATAGCAAGTGGAATTGAGCATTATGATGGGATAATAGGCTGTAAGGAGCCATATATTGTTTTTTACACAGAGGTCCTTTTCTGTCTGTGTCCAGCACTCAAAATATTGCTACTCTTTTTCTAGTCCTGGACTAGTGGTGTATCGCTAATGTTGGCAGAGCACATGACTGTTTATGGGCCAAGGGCGGAGGCCTGGATTGGAACAGCTCCACCCTCTGTATCTTGTCCGCATAATATGGGTCCGATTCATTAAAACCTTTCCACTAGTATTCTAATGTAAAAAACATTGAAAAGTGGCAATCTTTTGGTGTAGCTTGAGCCTATGCTTAAATTTTACAACTTTTGGTGTTCTCAAACAATTTTCACCCAGCTCTGTCAGAGTCGATGGCTTTGATGCATGATGGGGCGTGGAAATGTGATGCCCTGGACTAGCCAGGTAGTCACAGACAGGCCCTTGCACAAACACCCGTCCCCCTAAAAAGGTAACAGCAGCCAACCACAAAACTTGCATGCAGCGCCGGGACAAAGCTATGCAGACCCCCATGTTGTACCTGATCAACTGGGAGCTGGAGCCTGCCAGTACCATGCCAAGTGAGCCCAGAGTAGCGCAACTCATGAAAGAAGAGGTAACGTGTACTCTGCCTCCGCCGCCATTCCCGTTGGAAGTCCACAGCCCAGGGATCTATTGCACCTGGAAGGGGAGCCCGATGACCCGTCCTAAGATGGTGCAGTGTGGTCCCCTGCAATGGTAGCCGCCGCTGCAAGTTAACCCCTGAAGTTTTAAAGTTTTACAGTTAAAAGACTGTAAAAAACCTGCTCCAGCAATAAGACTCTTATCCCTTTGTTGAACAGCCCCAAGTTCCCAGGAGACGCCATCCAGCGCACTTGGTGGAAGGGAAAGAAGAGCTGCCCGACTTGTTGAACGCCGCTGCGGTTGGAGTCCTAGAGGGCGCTATCAGGGGTAGGGGGGCAAGCTAGTTAAGCTGGAGCAAGGACAGTTCCCATTACAGAGCCCGGTTTACTATGCCTGCACTGCAGGCAGTGGGAGATGGGGTCTTTCTGGACAGTGTCACCGTGAGTGAATGTGGCATTGGGGACCCGTGCTGCCCTGTGGTGGACTGAGGGAAAGTGGCTAGAGGAGGCTGCGCCGGAAGCGAAGTTAAGTGTTGTAAATAGTCCCGGACCACCCTTTCAGGTCCTACAGTCTCCGGAGAGGCTGGTTGGAGGAAGGGTCTGCAGCAGAAGAGGCCGAGGTCCCGTCACCATAGCAACCGGTGACAACCCTCCAGGTCAGGGGTCCCCTGGACGTGGGGCCTCTGAGAGACTGCCGGGTATGGAATTTTGTACCCGGCCCATTGTGGGAAATACTCGGACTTGACCCAATTCCTGGACTGGGAAAAAGGGGTGCTGACCTGGTTTTAGAGGCAGCATCAAGGCTAGGTTTGTTTGGGTAGGCAACTGAAAGGACCCGGTCCCGTCCCGTTCCCGGTTAATAAAAATGTTGATTTTACATGTTTGCAACGTTTAAGATATATATGCCTCTCGCAAGGGAAGAATCCACAAAAGAATGCTTAATGTAAATAATGTTATTAAAAAATGTTTTTCCATTTTTATCTTTTACTGTTACAAAAATAAACCAGTGGTGGTCGGGCAGCCCCCGGACAGTCTGCATTTAACCAAGGGGGAATGTGATGCCCTGGACTAGCCAGGTAGTCACAGACAGGCCCTTGCACAAACACCCGTCCCCCTAAAAAGGTAACAGCAGCCAACCACAAAACTTTGGTCACCCCTCTCGGGTCTTGACGTTCACACCAGGGGGCGGAGCAGGCGGTTGGCCGCGCCCACCGAGGAGTTCGGATAGCCTGAGGCGGGAAAGACAAAAGCAGAGGAGCTTAGGAGGTGAAAGAGAGAGGAGTAGACGTCTGACAAGGGTCTGGGTCATAGCCTGGACACCCTTTGGCCAAGAGGCAGACGGTGGTCACCCCCTGCAGGAGCTGGGAAGATGGCCTGGAGGAACTGTAAGGGACCGGGACAGGGTAGTGGCCCGTCGGTACCAAACCGGGAAACCGACTGGAAACCGGAGCACACAGGGGGGTACTCAGACCCAGAAAAGAGGTCCCGAATCTACCGGACTAAGTTAATTCACTGATTGAGATCTGGACCTTAGGTCCTTTCCCAACCAAGTCCCGACTGAAGACAACAGCCCAACGAGGGGGATAGAAAGCCACTGCTCAGGCAGAGAGATCCCACAGGCCAACATCTGCGGGCAAACGGGCTCTTCCGACACACACACCGACGGGGAGCGGACTCCCATCGCTGAAGCGCAGGCAGTCCACAGCTACAACACAAGGTGCAGGAGAAAAGCAGGAACCACCAAACCGGGTGGGGGACCAGACGCAGCCGTCTGCGGGCACCGACCGCCATCTTTTTGGTTTACCAGAGACTCCGGTGTATCTGTCAGAGTGAGTACAACTGTGCCTTCGGGCCGCGCACTGCCCCGCACCACACCAATCCGCCCCGCACCCTCACCACCGGGCCCCGGGACCATCATCCCCTACCCACGGAGGGGTCAACACCTGGCTTCGCAACACCATCCCCGGGGGCCTAGTAAACAGCAGCGGTGGTGTCTACATTCACCACAGCCCGTGGGTGGCGTCACGAATTTAACTCAAGCCATGGCCCCAGCCGTAAACCTACCTACCAACCCCCTACGTAGCGCCAGCATCCTTTCAGAGCGACGTGACCCCGTGTCCGGAGGCGCTCAAGCCACCCACCGTCGAGCCCGGATCCGAGCGGCGCGGGGTGGTACAGCAATCATCAGTTTTCAAATTCATGACCAACGGCAGCGTTCACTACACCACAAATCGTACTCCATCAGGGACTCATCTGATGCTCCTCTTCATGAATCAGAATTATTTGACTCCAGCATATTTCCTCAGCAAAAATGGCATGAATAAAGCTGATCTTACTTAATTGGACCCTATGTCTTTCTATATGTGTATATGTCCAGCAGGCAGAAGTCAGGAGGATTTGTATGAAGCAAGCTCATGCGATGAATCCCTCCATAATTGAGGTGTACTGACTGCGATTTGAAGTCAGAAAATGGGGAACCTTTGTCACTCTTCCTGGGCTTTCACAGTTCAATCTCAAGAACCTAATGCATGGCTTAAGAGTCCATAGTAGGGCCCAATTCATACTTACGTTATTAGGACCATGATTTCTGTTTGTGCTATGTGTCAATTTAGGTATGAGAATGTACCAGGCAAATGGCGAAAGGGAAGGGAAACCCTGAGTCTATGGAGATTGAAGATGGTGACCCCTGACCAAACCTACTGCTGGTCCCTGGGCTCCCTCATTGCCATAGGTAGATTCCGCCTCTATGCGCCAAACTGGATACCTGACCCTAGGTATTCCTAGTGCTGGGCCCTAAATAGGGAACGGATGGGATGACCTATTTGTCTGTCAACCCCACTAAACCCTATAGATGACACAAGAAGGACACATAAGGGGAAAATGCATGAACTACTTATCTACAGATGACACAGGTAGAAGTTCAGCAGCAATCATACCACAGAAGAGTACAAGCCACCTGCTTGCAACCAAGGCTTGAATGAACTGAAAATATCACCAGCACCAGTCCAAGGAAGGTAGGGGTATATAAGCACCAAGAGAATGCTGATGATCAACAGGTGGGTGGAAGTCAAGCTCCTGCTGGGTCCAAAGAGGAGAGGGATGAATCCAGCAGGAAAGCTACCTATACAAATGAATACTGACAGCAGGAATAATGGAAAGTCAGGGAGCATTCTGTGCAGCCAGACGTTGTGACCTTCTATGGCCAGAAACCACATGACTGTCTGTAACCCGTGACACACCTGTGACATTATGATCTGTACAATCACTTCTAAAGGGGGCTTTACACGCTGCGACATCGCTAATGCGGAGTCGTTGGGGTCACGGAATTTGTGACGCACATCCGGCCGCATTAGTGATGTTGCTGCGTGTGACACCGATGAGCGATTTTGCATCGTTGCAAAAACGTGCAAAATCGCTCATAGGTGACATGGGGGTCCATTCTCGATTATCGTTACTGCAGCAGTAACAATGTAGTTCGTCGCTCCAGCGGCAGCACACATCGCTATGTGTGACGCCGCAGGAACGAGGAACCTCTCCTTACCTGCCTCCCGGCCGCTATGAGGAAGGAAGGAGGTGGGCGGGATGTTCCGGCCACTCATCTCCGCCCCTCCGCTTCTATTGGGCGGCCGCTCAGTGACGAGCGAACCGCCTCCTTTCTAAGGGGGGCGGTCCGTGCGGTGTCACAGCGACGTCGCCGGGCAGGTAAGTATGTGTGACGCATCTGCGCGATGTTGTGCGGCACGGGCAGCGATTTGCCCGTGTCGCACAACAGATGGGGGCGGGTACCCACGCTAGCGATATCGGGACCGATATCGCAGCGTGTAAAAGTAGCCTGTAGTGTGACACGTCTGCGCGATGTTGTGCGGTACGGGCAGCGATTTGCCCGTGTCGCACAACACATGGGGGCGGGTACCCACGCTAGCAATATCGGGACCGATATCGCAGCGTGTAAAAGTAGCCTGTAGTGTGATGCGTCTGCGCGATGTTGTGCGGTACGGGCAGCGATTTGCCCGTGTCGCACAACAGATGGGGGCGGGTACCCACGCTAGCAATATCGGGACCGATATCGCAGCGTGTAAAAGTAGCCTGTAGTGTGACGCGTCTGCGCGATGTTGTGCGGCACGGGCAGCGATTTGCCCGTGTCGCACAACAGATGGGGCGGGTACCCAAGCTAGCGATATCGGGACCGATATCGCAGCGTGTAAAGTAGCCTTTAGGGAACAAAAAAACTAATTTTCTCTCACTCTATCGGGGATTATGAGTAATTCAAGAGACTATTTTTATCGAAGCTCATCATCCTCCGCCACTTATCAGCAGATATCGTAAGCCAAAACTAAAGGGGGCTTTACACGCTACGATTTATCTAACGATCTCAGTAGAAATGTGACACACCCAGATCGTAGTTACGATTTGCCGAGATCGCACATAGGTCGTTTATTAGCGGTTACACGTAACAATCTCACAAGCTCGCAAACTCGTTCAGCGATATATTGTGTGACCAAGGCGGTTGTGTGGATGTTGTTCGTCGTTTGCAGGGTGTCAAATGTAGCAATATGTCTGCTGCGATCCAAACGACCAATATTTTGAAAATGAACGACGTGTCATTGATCAACGATTTTCAACCTATTTGCGATCGTTCGGAGTCGCACGTAGGTGTCACACGCAACGATGCCGCTAACGATGCCGGATGTGCGACACGGAAACTGTGACCCCGCCAACATATTGTCAGATAAATCGTAGCGTGTAACGTCGCCTTAAGGCTAAGGAAGGACACATCTTGCCGCACCTTTCCTCTACATTTAGGCTTGTTAGCACTATTGAAAAGGACATGTTGACTTTTATAATTTGCTAAATGTCAAGGTGCTGTTTTCTCTCTCAGTTATTCAGTTTGAAAGCAAAATATGGAAAACACAGTTTCAAGTCAATTTTGCTTTATTTTAGTTCCATATTAAATTGTAGCTTGTACTCGGTGTGCACCACAGAGCTTTGTGAGGATCTGCCAAATGCCTTCCTATTCCGGAAGACTCACATGCGTAAAGTTACGTGGTTTCACCACTCGCTATGGAAATAAAACAGGATTCCTCTAGAGGGATTCGATGTGGCAGAAGAAGCGTAGATGCTAAAGCTTTCTCACCTTGTGTGGAGAACACCACATGCTGGACAAGCACATAAAAATCCAAATATGCCGGCAGCGGGAGGACGATGACATATTCCACCGGGCGTCTCGTGTTAAATATTGAAATAGTGAAGCTGGATTGTTTATGTAAGATACAATCTACAGCTTTCAATGATGAGATCCCGAGACCGGCGGAAACCGCCAAATGACTCTGAAACGCTTTTACATAGTTTTGTTCTGGTTCTCCGCATACATTTGCATATCATTAGACGTTAAATAGGAACCGTAATAAGAAGGTATGGAGGCTCATGAATTTTTATGTTCCAATTTTTAGATAGCAATTCGGAAATTTACTGTAGAGAAATTGTCTCCATGTGAATAATTTTTATGTACAGTAGTACGGCTGCAGTTTTCTATATATACTACAGTTTGTATGCTATGGATCCGCAGCAACATAGGACTAAATGTCAAATCGTATACATCGGTCACATGTTGACTCACTTTACTTCCATACAACTTTGTAGCCGCTTGTTCACACCTTTGCACGCACTTGTTGCTGTGTGATTTCTTATACAACAAAGACTGTTCTCATGTACACTAATCACTACATAGATATTTATGTAGGAACCATACATAGAAATTTATGGGGCCCCATAGCCGAATTTCTAATTGCCCCCCCCCAAAAAAAAAATAATATTCAGTGGGTCACAGAAGAACATTTTTCACACCTTTAAGTCCTTACCAATTAATTTTCCTCCTACCGAAGCTCCTAGATTCCTCTTTCATTGCAGTTATAAAGTATGATGGCAAGAAAAGTGCCCCACAAACACTGTACGATACCCCACAATAAATTCCTCCACAGTATCCTCCATAAACACTGTGTGATGACCCTACTGTACCCCCCTTCAACTACCCCAGCAATGAATGGTGATCCCAACATAGTAAGATCCCCAACTGTGGCTCCCTCACATCCATCCATGCAGTATAATGGGCCTACAGAGGGTATAATGGCCCCTAATATCCCTCCAAAAAGTATAATGGCCCCCACACAGCCCTCCACACAGTTTGACAGATCTCACACAAACCTTCACACTGTATAATTGCTTGCACACAGTATAATGGCCCTCATATAACTCTAGATAAAGTATTAAAGCTCCCTCAAAGCCCTCCAAATATTATCATTGGCCCTACAAAGTCTACCATATAGTATAATGGCTCCCACATAGTCCTCCATATATTATAATGCTCCCACATAGCCCTCCATACAGAATGGGCCCCAAATAGCTCTCCATATGATCTAATGTACCTCTTAGTTCTCCATGTACTACAGTATGCTCCCCATATTCCTCCATATGGTATTATGCAGCCCCACATAGTATTATGCACCTCCACATAGTATTATGCAGCCCCACATGTTATTATACACCCCACATAGAATTATGCAGCCCCCACATTGTATTATGCAACCCCACCATATACTGAATAAATACATACTCACCTCTCTTCGGTCCCCTGCCGCTGCTCTTTGTTTGCCCGCTGTGTCTGTGCTCTGCCCATCTCAACACAGTGGCACACAGTAGTGACATCACTGCTGTGCTGAGCTGTCAGAGCACAGACACAGCGGGACAATGATGAGAGGGAGCACTGTGCTCTGTCTCATCAATGCTTTCAACTGTATGCGATGCCAATACAATTGAAAGTGTGATCCTGCGCACTGACACCGACGACAGCCACTGCATGGCCCCCCAGCTCACGGGCCCCATAGCAGTGGTGTGGCCTGCTTCTATTAGTGGTACGCAACTGATAGGAACTGTAGAAGGACCTATATTTGGTCTGGTCCAGTAACCAGATGGCAGAGCTGCATGGCTCCACAGAGGAGGATCCTCTCTGTATTTATTCAGGGGTTTGATTTAGGGCTGTACTCCAGTGTCTTCTGGTCTTCTTGGCAATTGATGTTTTCTTCCATATTTTCCCTCATTCTACACAGGAGTTTCCTGCTCTGACTAAGCCCATGCCAAGGCACATTGTGTTATCCTGTAAATGAAATTTTGCAGCCAAATTTGAGCAAACTGCAAAAATAAAATTTCGACAGAATGGCCCATTACTACCTCTGGTCTATTTTTATATTTTTAACTCCTTTATGATTGAGAAAAAATGGTAAAATTCAGACATTTTGCTGTAATAACACAAATCAAATCACTAAAGATTTGGATTTGGGTAAATGTGAATATATGTGTTAAACAGAGGTGAAGGGTTTTTTTCATCTTATAAAGATTCATTCATCCCTAGTAGGTGGATACATGTTAAAGGGAACCAACCAGCAGGATTTTCATATATAAAGTAAAACCGGTGCTATACTGGCTCTAGGATGCTGAATGTAAGCAGAGCTTTTGTTCTGAAATTGGATGTTTTATTTCTGAAATATGTGCAAGTAAAGTTCCTGTAATGCACTGCTATTTGATTGACAGGTGCAACAGGAAGGGAATATGTGGGCTGGGTCTTGCTATCTATTCCTGCCCCTATCAGCCTGCCTGGCCTTCCTCCGCCCGGCGCTGTCATAGACGTTACTTCTAGCGCATTCAGACAGACAAGGGCGGGAATAGATAGCAAGACCCAACCTACAATTGTACTTAAAGGCACTCTATCACCAGGTTTTTGCTTCCCCATGTGATAGCCGCATAATGTAGAGACAGAGACCCTGATTTCAGCGATGTGTTACTTACTGGGCTGCTTAGAGTAGCTTTTATAAAATAATTGGCAGGAGATTATCATTAGAGTGGCATAAATTTGTTATAACCCTGCTCTATATTTAATTAACTGCTAGATCTGCAGAAGGGAAAACATTGTTTTTTATCAAATTGACAACAAACAGCTCAGTAACTGACACATCGCTGGAATCAGGGACTCTGTCTCTACATTATGCTGCTCTCAGATGGGGGAGCAAAAACCTGCTGACGGATTCCCTTTAATAGAGCTTTCTGTGGATTACTGCAAATATATATACAGTATATATATATACAGTATATATATATATATATATATATATATATATATATATATATATATATATATATATATATATATATATATATGTATATATATATATACTGTATAGTATATACAATTAGTCTATTGTTTGCTAGGATATTTGCTTTTCAAATTTATATTACTAGCATTTAGTTTGAATTTTACATGTAAAGGAGATATATTACCCTTCACAACTATTTTCCTTCTGGGATTTAATCTATAGGATCCACATATTTATAGGCTCTTTAGTCTGCAAATAACCTTAATGCACTCATATGTAATACGCTTATCTAAAATACTCAACAATCCCGTAGTTTTTTGTATAACCAGACACTGGGATAATTTTTCATGTTGAGCAGAAACTATGTGTTTTAACATTATAATAAAATTGTAATTGTAGCACAGCTTCTTGGAATCTTGGTTCACTTCTTTAGAAGTTCATTATTGAGTAGCTATGCCTATAGGCAACTGAGATGTAGTTTTCTAATATGCAAGTCTGGAAGTATATTAGAATTTTTTATGGGATTGAGAGATGAAAAATAATCAAAAATAATCATGCCATTTTTTTCAAACCATTTATCAACTACTGAAAAAAAAATTGCTTTAAATATATATATATATATATATATATATATATAATATATATACACATATACGGTATATATATATATATATATATATATATATATATATATATATATATAAAAGTATATGTATATATATATATATATATATATATATATATATATATATATATATATATATATATATATATATATATATATGTGGACACATCTCATTCAAAGTGTCTTCTTTATTTTTATGTCTCCGAAAATTGTAGATTCACATTGAGGGCATCAAAACTATGAATTAACACATGTGGAATGAAATACTTAACAAAAAAGTGTGAAACAACTGATAATATGTCTTATATTCTAGGTTCTTCAAAGTAGCCACCTTTTGCTTTGATTACTGCTTTGCACACTCTTGGCATTCTCTTGATGAGCTTCAAGAGGTAGTCACCGGAAATGGTTTTCACTTCACAGATGTGCCCTGTCAGGTTTAATAAGTGGGATTTCTTGCCTTATAAATGGGGTTGGGACCATGAGTTGTGTTCTGCAGAAGTCTGGTGGATACACAGCTGATAGTCCTACTGATATAGAATGTTAGCTGTTTTTTTCTTGCCATTATACAAATTCTAAGTAAAGAAAAATGAGTGGCCATCTTTACTTTAAGAAATGAAGGTCAGTCAGTCCAAAAAAATTGGGAAAACTTTGAAAGTGTCCCCAAGTTCAGTGGCAAAAACCATCAAACGCTGCAAAGAAACTGGCTCACATGAGGACTGCGCCAGGAAAAGAAGACCAAGATTCACCTCTGCTGCGGAGGATAAGTTTATCAGAGTCACCAGCTTCAGAAATCACAGGTTAACAGCAGCTCAGATTAGAGACCAGGTCAATGCCACACAGAGTTCTAGCAGCAGACACATCTCTAGAACAACTGTTAAGAGGAGACTTTGTGCAGCAGCCTTCATGGCAAATTAGCTGCTAGGAAACCACTGCTAAGGACAGGCAACAAGCAGAAGAGACTTGTTTGGGTTAAATAACACAAGGAATGGACATTAGACCAGTGGAAATCTGTGCTTTGGTCTGATGAGTCAAAATTTGAGATATTTGAATCCAAACACAGTGTCTTTGTGCAACGCAGAAAAAGGTAAACGGATGGACTCTACATGCCTGGTTCCCACCGTGAAGCATGGAGGAGGAAGTGTGATGGTGTGGGGGTGCTTTGCTGGTGACACTGTTGGGGATTTATTCAAAATTGAAGGCATACCAGCATGGCTACCACAGCATCTTGCAGCGGTGTGCTATTCCATCCAGTTTGCATTTAGTTGGACCATTATTTATTTTTTTCAACAGGACAATAACCCCAAATACACCTACAGGCTGTGTAAGGGCTATTTGACTAAGAAGGAGACTGATGGGATGCTACGCCAGATGACCTGGCCTCCACAGTCACCTGAACCCAATCGAGATGGTTTGGGGTGAGCTGGACCGCAGAGTAAAGGCAAAAGGGCCAACAAGTGCTAAGCATCTCTGGAAACTCCTTGAAGACTGTTGGAAAACCATTTCCAGTGACTACCTCTTGAAGCTCATCAAGAGAATTCCAAGAGTGTGCAAAGCAGTAATCAAAGCAAAAGGTGGCTACTTTGAAGAACCTAGAATATAAGACATATTTTCAGTTGTTTCAAACTTTTTTGTTAAGTATTCCATTCCACATGTGTTAATTCATAGTTTTGATGTCTTCAATGTGAATCTACAATTTTCAGAGTCATGAAAATAAAGAAAACTCTTTGAATGAGAAGGTGTGTCCAAACTATTGGTCTGTACTGTGTGTATATATAATATATTTATATATATATATACCAAATATACCTGTTATTTGCTGTTTTGTAATTATTCTTCTTTTAAAAGTACATTAAAAATGCCATTTTTGTAATTGATTTTGTTTATTTTTGAGTAATTTTATAGGAAGAAAAAAAATGTGAGTTTTATATTCCATTTAGAATACAGTGACACAGCAATTCAGTTCTGTGTACAATGTATCTCTATGTACCATCTGCTTCATCTATACAAAATCCTTCTATACCTGGCAGTGTAAACTGTGGCTCACAGCCTTTGTAGTTACCTGCATTGATGCAAAATGTGGAATCAATTGCTGAAAAATCAGATCTCCCAAGAAAGAGAAAGTGTCACGGGTGACAGACAGTCCTGCCTATAGAAGGCTATAGAAGGTACAGTGTTTGGCTGTACAAACTGCTCCCTGACCTTCTATTATTTCTGCTTGGTTTTCATCCCTTTCCCTTTAGGACCCTGCAAAGTTCCTCAGCCTGTTAGCTGTTTTTCATCAGTACATCCCTTGTGTCTATTTTTACCTCCACTTCCTATTGTTCAGTGCTGGTGATCGTTCATTTACCTTTTACAAGTCTTCAGTGCAAACAGGCGGCTTGCTTACATTTGGAGAATCTTGGTGGTCGTGGCAGTTTCTTTCCCTAGGTCAACAGGAGATAAGTTGTTTTTCCTTGTTTTTTTATCCTTGTGTGTCCTTTAGTGCCTAGTGGTGTTGATGAATAGCCCTTTACCTAGGCCCCATATCAGGGTCAGTCTAAGGCCAGGTATTCAGCACGGAGCATAGATACGAAACCTATCAAGGACAGTGAGGGAATGCACGGCCCAGCGTTTGGCTTGGTCAGAGGTCACAATCTCCCCATTCCCTAGACACCGGGTTTTTAGCAACAAAAATGTCTCACTTTTTCTTCACCTCTAGAATAGAAGAACATGTAAATAAACTGCGTGTACAGATGTATATCTATATAGAAGCACTAGCTGTACTACCCGGCTTTGCCCGGGTTAATAACTGCTGTTAACAAAATAGAATGTATTAACAGAAATGTATTCTGCAAACAAAAACCACAAAACAAATAGATATAAATGTAATTATAATGTCTGTCTCCCCCTCTGTATATATCTCTCTGTCTCTCTCTCTATCTCTTTGTCTGTCTCTTTCCCTGTCTGTCTCTGACTGTCTCAATCTCTTTCCCTGTTTATCTATCTCTTTCCCTGTCTGCCTATCTATCTCTGTCACTTTCCCTGTCTGTCTCTTTCCCTGTCTGTCTCTTTCCCTCTCTTTCCATGTCTGTTTCTTTCCCTCTTTCCCTCTGTCTCTTTCCCTGTGTCTGTCTCTTTGTCTGTCTCTTTACCTGTCTTTGTCTGTCTCTTACCCTGTCTGTCTCTTTCCCTGTGTCTGTCTCTTTGTCTGTCTCTTTACCTGTCTTTGTCTGTCTCTTACCCTGTCTGTCTCTTTCCCTCTTTCCCTGTCTGTCTGTTTCCCTGTGTCTGTCTCTTTCTCTTTGTCTGTGTCTGTCTCTTTACCTATCTGTGTCTGTCTCTTAACCTGTCTCTCTCTTTCCCTCTCTTTCCCTGTCAGTTTGTCTCTTTGTCTGCGTCTGTCTCTTTGTGTCTGTCTCTTACCCTGTCTATGTCTGTTTCCTTCCATGTCTGTGTCTGCCTCTTTCCCTGTCTGTGTCTGTCTCTTTCCCTGGCTGCATTGTGATACGTTAAAATTACATTTAAGGGCGTGGCTGCACATTCTTCTGAAGTTCTGGCTGCACTGTGGCTCACAGCTCCATTCACTTTAATGGAGGCAGGTTTTTTGGTGAATAACTGTAAAGCGCGGGGTTAAAATTTCCCCTCAAAACATAGCCTATGACGCTCTCGGGGTCCAGAAGTGTGAGTGTGCAAAATTTTGTGGCTGTAGCTGCGACGGTGCAGATGCCAATCCCGGACATACACACACATACATACACACACACACACACACACACACACACACACACATACATACACACATTCAGCTTTATATATTAGATTATCTGCTTTATAGTATACTGCTTGCAATGCAGCTACAAGTATAAAAAAACCCTTATGCTTTTCAAGTATAAAGAAATTTTCCTATGCTGATCCATTTGTTGTGGCTCCTAGATTTATCTGCTGCCTGCAAAGATATAGGTTGTGGGTTTCATTCCCTCAGAGACCAGATGGTAAGAAAAGAAAGAACTGCTTATATAATGAATGTAAATGTTTGCAGGGCTATGCCTTTCACAGCTATGGAAGCATAAAGGCATCACAGATAGCGAAAGTGAGAATTAGGCTGGAATCACACTTGCGAGTGTAAAATTGGTCCGATTCTCATGCTAGAAAGTCGGACGATTTTAGTTCACTTTTCATCAGTGTGCTGTCAGTGTGCTGTCAGTGTGCTGTCAGTGTGCAATCAGTTTTTTTCCTCAGCAGCTGCTACTCATGTACTGTTATGTACGGGAGCATTTACAGTGTTCTCTGCTACATGCGTGAAATGTATTGAGAAAAACGGATGTCACTAGGATGGTGTGTGTGCCATCCATGTGACATCCTTTTTTTTCACGCACCCATAGACTTGCATTGAAGAAACTCGTGCGAGAAACTCACCAAAACACAGCATGCTGCGATTTATTTCTCAGTCCGATTTGGACTGAGAAAAAAATAGCAGATTGGAGTTGCCTCATTGATTAACATGGGTCCGAGTGCAATGCGAGATTTTCTCGCATTGCACTTGGGCGAGTTAATCGCAAGTGCAGGACAAACCCTGGCATGTCGCGACAGTGGGAGTGACCCCTGAAATCGGGACAGTCCTGCTAAATCTGGGACAGTTGGGAGGTATGGTAATTTCTATATGTGCTACAAGTGGGTTTTGCAATGTTTGGTTTTTTTTTTCCCCAAAATTTAAGCATGGATAATACCACTGCATTTCAAAGAGATATGCTTAAAAAAATTGCAACATATATTTGCAACTTAGATCATGAAAGGAAGTGTTTTTTGTGTTTTTTTTTTTGCTGTTTTTGTCTCCAGCAGCTCAAGATTAAATACCCTGCAATTTGGGAAGCACTGCTTTAAAGCACCATCCATCATCCTTTTGGGTTTTTTTGTCACTGCTGGAGTGTTCCTTTAAATGTAAGACCTCCTGCCCCCGGTGTTATACTCACCTGTCGTTGTCTTCATCTTTTTCCAGTGTTACTCCAGTCAGTATCTGGAGATTTGTGACCTGCCGGAAACTCCAGTATTTCATGGAGGCGCTGGAGGTCACAACTCATTAAAAATCTTTGAGAGCCTCATTCTGACTCTCATAGACTTGCATTGAGCACTTGTGACTTCTGGACAGTAAGAAGTTAAAGTCATAAGATGGCACCGGGGGACTGGAGTGGAGCTGAAAAATTATTAAAAGGGTGTGTTTAAGACCAGGGGCAGGGGATTTAGATTTAAAGCACCACGCTAGCATTGAAACTCTCCCCCCCTCAGTTGGAGTGGTGCTTTAACTCATTTTCAGACAACCATAATTGATACTTGTTAAACGGACAGCAATGCATTGACCGCGGCATATGCGCTTGTTACTTCAGGTCAGGAGACCAGTGGCCGGTCTCTGCACTGCTGTCTGTATACAGAATATCAAGTATGCTCATCTAAAAGTGACCCAAAGGTATATGCACACTGTGTGTTTTTGAAGCAGAAGCTTCAGGAAGATGCTGGTGGACACATTTTATCTGCTGTACATAAGATAGTGTTGGCGTCCAATCAGAAGCTTCCTGAAGAATGTTCAGGTTACTGCTTTTAGCCGCTTTGACTTTGCATTCTTTCTGCCATTTTTTTTAACTTCATCAGACCAGTTCAACTGGACTCATCACAAAAAAAGACATGTCCACCTACTCCTTAAAGGGAATTTGTCAGCAGCTTTTGCTACCTCATCTGAGAGCAGCATTATCTAGGCAAAGAGGCCCTGAGTTCAACGATGTATGGCTATGTGCGCACACTGCGTTTTTTTGACGCTGCGTTTTTGTGCGTTTTTGGCCGTTAAAACCGCACAAAAACGCACCCGCGTCAAAAAAACGCGGCAAAAAACGCACGCGTTTTGCCGCGATTTGGTGCATTTTTTTGCTGTGTTTTGCTGCGTTTTTGCTCACTGTGTCTTTATGCGTTTTTTATCAGTGAACAAAAAAAAAAAGGTCTGATGTCATTTCCTTCTTCAATGTGTTCTTCATTCTCCACTAGTGTATGCAGAAGAGCAGACAGCTGCAGAACTACAAGGCTCAGCATACTCCATCCAATAGTGTATGCAGGAGAGCAGACAGCAGCTGCAGAACTACAAGGCTCAGCATGCTCCATCCAGGACTGTATGCTTGAGGGAGAGTCAGGGGGAGCAGACCTACAAGGCTCAGCATCCTCCATCCAATAGTGTATGCAGGAGAGCAGACAGCAGCTGCAGAACTACAAGGCTCAGCATGCTCCATCCAGGACTGTATGCTTGAGGGAGAGTCAGGGGGAGCAGACCTACAATGCTCAGCATCCTCCATCCAATAGTGTATGCAGGAGAGCAGACAGCAGCTGCAGAACTACAAGGCTCAGCATGCTCCATCCAGGACTGTATGCTTGAGGGAGAGTCAGGGGGAGCAGACCTACAAGGCTCAGCATCCTCCATCCAATAGTGTATGCAGGAGAGCAGACAGCAGCTGTCGAACTACAAGGCTCAGCATCCTCCTTCCAGGACTGTATGCAGGATTTCTTTGCCCCCCCAAACAAAAAAAATGACGTGGGCTTCGCCATATTTTTGTATGCTAGCCGGGTACAGCAGGCAGGTATGGGCTATTACTTAGATTAGTGGCTGCAGCCGTTCTGATACAATGAAAATATTTTAGATTTTGCATGTAGCAGAGTTCTAAGAGCTGCCCCAGGCAGGCTTTCAGTACACATTTCCATAGACAAAAGCTTCTAATCACAGAGGGGGCAAAGTTGGACTACAACTCACTGCTGAGACCCACTAATGCTAAAGATAAGAGGCTTAAGCTAACATTGCAGGTAAACTAAAGCTGGTGTCACACACAGCGACAACGACAACGACGTCGCTGCTACGTCACCATTTTCTGTGACGTTGCAGCGACGTCCCGTCGCTGTCGCTGTGTGTGACATCCAGCAACGACCTGGCCCCTGCTGTGAGGTCGCCGGTCGTTGCTGAATGTCCAGCTTCATTTTTTCGTCGTCACTCTCCCGCTGTGACACACACATCGCTGTGTGTGACAGCGAGAGAGCGACGAAATGAAGCGAGCAGGAGCCGGCACTGGCAGCTGCGGTAAGCTGTAACCAGCGTAAACATCGGGTAACCAAGGGAAGTCCTTTCCCTGGTTACCCGATGTTTACGCTGGTTACCAGCCTCCGCTCTTGCTGCCAGCGCCGGCTCCTGCACTGTGACATGTGGCTGCAGTATGCATCGGGTAATTAACCCGATGTATACTGTAGCAAAGAGAGCAAGGAGCCAGCGCTAAGCAGTGCGCGCGGCTCCCTGCTCTCTGCACTGTGACATGTAGCTGCAGCACACATCGGGTTAATTAACCCGATGTGTACTGTACCTAGGAGAGCAAGGAGCCAGCGCTAAGCGCGGCTCCCTGCTCTCTGAACATGTAACACAGCGACGTTATGATCGCTGCTTCTGCTGTGTTTGACAGCTAAGCAGCGATCATAACAGCGACTTACAAGGTCGCTGTTACGTCACAGAAAATGGTGACGTAACAGCGACGTCGTTGTCGCTGTCGTTTAGTGTGAACCCAGCTTAAAGAAGACTGTGAGATAATAGACACAGGGCTGAAGTCTTTGTGTTAATACTTGCAGCATGCTGTCTTCAGGTTACATTGTAGAAATCTGCTGATAGAGTCCCTTAAATCTCAAAAATTGATACTAAAAATGTACAGCAGTTTCCAATCTCATATATACAAGTTTATTTACTACTGTGATCTATGTATAATTCTTCTTTTATCCGGCAGCTGACATTCAGTACAATCATCGCCAGTAACTTTCTCTCGTGATGTTTAACAGGTTAACCGGTAGACGCCTGCACTGAACTCATCTGGCAGTTCCCATATCTACATTTTCGTGACTGGGTTACAAAAATACTAGAAGCTGAAGCCGTGCGAAACCAAACGAACGCTGTCAGGAGACAGAACGCACCATCTAGATGTCATTAAGCATAAATTGTTATGGGCGTCACTCTCTCAGCTGCTCCTCTGCGCCCAGAATGTGTCTCTGTGTATCTTATGTAATGTTATATGGTTTCGTCCTAGAAGGGAATTCTGGGTAATAATATACCGTTACACATATCAGATGTATCTTTCACCGCATCCTGTGTTGTATAATTTAACTATTCACTGAATTGACCTCCCAAATTGCGCTGATTATGGAGAATTACTTAAAAGCTTTAATCTAATGAACATTATATGTATAAACAATATATAAACTATGTAATTTCTGTGATTCTAATCATCAGAATGATGTAAGCAAAAAAAACCCCATATAAACCACTAAAGCCAATGTAATATAGTAACTAGGGATGATCGAATACATCAAATATTCGGCTTCTCGAATATTTTTCGAATAGATCTCCGCTATGTGAATATACGATGCGCAATGTAAGTCTATGGGAAGCCCGAATAGCTCAGAATAGTTGTTATTCGGGTTTCCCATAGACTTACATTGCGCATCGAATATTTGCGGATAGTGGAATAGCGGCGTTTTATTCGGCTAAAATTCACGAAGCCGAATATTTGAGGTATTCGATCATCCCTAATAGTAACCAAAGATGAATTTAGAGAAAAGAGCCCAGGAACACCCATTGCTTGTTTTAAACTATGCACAGATACATACAGTATACACCTTGCATTTACATGTATATACCCACACAAAGCAATAAAGTACCAAATAATATTTGCATACCATGCACACACAATATATCAAGTCAGTACTCGTATAACACCACCATACAAAGCATAAATTATACTTTCATACAGTTTTCAAATAATATGCTCATATAATTTCACCATAAAAAACATAGCTGGAACCGCTTTACAGCATCCAAACAATACTGCCCGCTCATCACTAGTTACCAGTACTGAGCACCCGAGCATGGTAGTGCCCGCTCATCACTAGTTACCAGTACCAAGCACCCGAGCATGGTAGTGCCCGCTCATCACTAGTTACCAGTACTGAGCACCCGAGCATGGTAGTGCCCGCTCATCACTAGTTACCAGTACTGAGCACCTGAGCATGGTAGTGCCCGCTCATCACTAGTTACCAGTACTGAGCACCCGAGCATGGTAGTGCTCACTCATCACTAGTTACCAGTACTGAGCACCTGAGCATGGTAGTGCTCGCTCATCACTAGTTACGAGTACTGAGCACCCGAGCATGGTAGTGCCCGCTCATCACTAGTTACCAGTACTGAGCACCCGAGCATGGTAGTGCCCGCTCATCACTAGTTACCAGTACTGAGCACCCGAGCATGGTAGTGACCGCTCATCACTAGTTACGAGTACTGAGCACCCGAGCATGGTAGTGCCCGCTCATCACTAGTTACGAGTACTGAGCACCCGAGCATGGTAGAGCTCGCTCATCACTAGTTACCAGTACTGACCACCCAAGCATGGTAGTGCCCGCTCATCACTAGTTACGAGTACCGAGCACCCGAGCATGGTAGTGCCCGCTCATCACTAGTTACGAGTACCGAGCACCCGAGCATGGTAGTGTCCGCTCATCACTAGTTACGAGTACCGAGCACCCGAGCATGGTAGTGTCCGCTCATCACTAGTTACGAGTACTGAGCACCTGAGCATGGTAGTGTCCGCTCATCACTAGTTATGAGTACCGAGCACCCGAGCATGGTAGTGTCCGCTCATCACTAGTTACGAGTACTGAGCACCTGAGCATGGTAGTGCCCGCTCATCACTAGTTACCAGTACTGAGCACCCGAGCATGGTAGTGCCCGCTCATCACTAGTTACCAGTACTGAGCACCCGAGCATGGTAGAGCTCGCTCATCACTAGTTACGAGTACTGACCACCCAAGCATGGTAGTGCCCGCTCATCACTAGTTACGAGTACCGAGCACCCGAGCATGGTAGTGCCCGCTCATCACTAGTTACGAGTACCGAGCACCCGAGCATGGTAGTGTCCGCTCATCACTAGTTACGAGTACTGAGCACCCGAGCATGGTAGTGTCCGCTCATCACTAGTTACGAGTACCGAGCACCCGAGCATGGTAGTGCCCGCTCATCACTAGTTACGAGTACTGAGCACCCGAGCATGGTAGTGTCCGCTCATCACTAGTTACGAGTACCGAGCACCCGAGCATGGTAGTGTCCGCTCATCACTAGTTACGAGTACTGAGCACCCGAGCATGGTAGTGTCCGCTCATCACTAGTTACGAGTACCGAGCACCCGAGCATGGTAGTGCCCGCTCATCACTAGTTACGAGTACCGAGCACCCGAGCATGGTAGTGTCCGCTCATCACTAGTTACGAGTACCGAGCACCCGAGCATGGTAGTGTCCGCTCATCACTAGTTATGAGTACCGAGCACCCGAGCATGGTAGTGTCCGCTCATCACTAGTTACGAGTACTGAGCACCTGAGCATGGTAGTGCCCGCTCATCACTAGTTACCAGTACTGAGCACCCGAGCATGGTAGTGCCCGCTCATCACTAGTTACCAGTACTGAGCACCCGAGCATGGTAGAGCTCGCTCATCACTAGTTACGAGTACTGACCACCCAAGCATGGTAGTGCCCGCTCATCACTAGTTACGAGTACCGAGCACCCGAGCATGGTAGTGCCCGCTCATCACTAGTTACGAGTACCGAGCACCCGAGCATGGTAGTGTCCGCTCATCACTAGTTACGAGTACTGAGCACCCGAGCATGGTAGTGTCCGCTCATCACTAGTTACGAGTACCGAGCACCCGAGCATGGTAGTGTCCGCTCATCACTAGTTACGAGTACTGAGCACCTGAGCATGGTAGTGCCCGCTCATCACTAGTTACCAGTACTGAGCACCCGAGCATGGTAGTGCCCGCTCATCACTAGTTACCAGTACTGAGCACCCGAGCATGGTAGAGCTCGCTCATCACTAGTTACGAGTACTGACCACCCAAGCATGGTAGTGCCCGCTCATCACTAGTTACGAGTACCGAGCACCCGAGCATGGTAGTGTCCGCTCATCACTAGTTACGAGTACCGAGCACCCGAGCATGGTAGTGTCCGCTCATCACTAGTTACGAGTACCGAGCACCCGAGCATGGTAGTGCCCGCTCATCACTAGTTACGAGTACCAAGCACCCAAGCATGGTAGTGCTCCCTCATCACTAGTTACGAGTACTGAGCACCCGAGCATGGTATAGCCCGCTCATCACTAGTTACCAGTACCGAGCACCTGAGCATGGTAGTGCTCACTCATCACTAGTTACGAGTACTGACCACCCAAGCATGGTAGTGCTCGCTCATCACTAGTTACGAGTACTGAGCACCCAAGCATGGTAGTGTCCGCTCATCACTAGTTACGAGTATTGAGCACCTGAGCATGGTAGTGCCCGCTCATCACTAGATATGAGTACCGAGCACCCAAGCATGGTAGTGTCCGCTCATCACTAGTTACGAGTATTGAGCACCTGAGCATGGTAGTGCTCACTCATCACTTCTTACCAATACTGAGCACCTGAGCATGGTAGTGCTCGCTCATCACTAGATACGAGTGCCAAGCACCCGAGCATGGTAGTGGCCGCTCATCACTAGTTACGAGTACCGAGCATCCGAGCATAGTAGTGCTCACTCATCACTAGTTACGACTACTGAGGACCCGAGCATGGTAGTGCTCACTCATCACTAGTTACGAATACCGAACACCCGAGCATGGTAGTGCCTGTTCATTACTAATTATAGGTACTGAGCACCTGAGCATGGTAGTGCCCGCTCATCACTAGTTACGAGTACCGAGCACCCGAGCATGGTAGTACCCACTCATCGCTAGTTACGAATACCGAGCACCGGAGCAAGGTAGTGCCTGTTCATTACTAATTATAGGTACTGAGCAACTGAGCATGGTAGTGCCCGCTCATCACTAGTTACGAGTACCGAGCACCCGAGCATGATAGTGCCCACTCATCACTAGTTACGAGTACCAAGCATCCGAGCATGGTAGTGCTCATTCATCACTAGTTACGAGTACTGAGCACCCGAGCATGGCAGTGCCCACTCATCATTAGTTACGAATACCGAGCATCGGAGCAAGGTAGTGCCTGTTCATTACTAATTATAGGTACTGAGCACCCGAGCTTGGTAGTGCCCGCTCATCACTAGTTACGAGTACCGAGCACCCGAGCATGGTAGTGCTCACTCATCACTAGTTACGAGTACCGAGCATCCGAGCATGGTAGTGCTCACTCATCACTAGTTACGAGTACCGAGCACCCGAGCATGGTAGGGCCTACTCATCACTAGTTACGAATACCGAGCCCCCGAGCATGGTAGTGCTCACTCATCACTAGTTACGAGTACTGAGCACCCGACCATGGTAGTGTCTGTTCATTACTAATTATAAGTACTGAGCACCCGAGCTTGGTAGTGCCCGCTCATCAATAATTATGAGTACCGAGCTCCGGAGCATTTTAGTGCTCGCTGATCACTGCTATTGTGGTGCCCTGGACTAGCCAGGTCATCACAGATAACACTCACACACCCCCACCCCCATTAGACAGGGACACCAGCCAAACGAAAACCCTTGTTGCCTCCCTCCAGTGTCTGATGTCCACACCAGGTGGGGCGGAGCCAAGCGGTTGGTCCCACCCACTGAGGAGTTCACAGGCCTGGAGACGGGAAAAGTGACAGTTCAGTGTTGGAGTTTGAAGATTGAGGAGTGAACACTTGGGTGTCTGGGTTTGTGGCCCAGGCACTGACAGCAAGGTTGGCAGACGGTGGTGGCCGTCTGCAGGAGTGGTGAAGCAACGCGGAACCGTAGGACCGGGGTCAGGCGTTGGCCCGCCGGTACCGACCGGGGAGCGAAGTGAAGCCAGCACACACAGGCAGGGCCATCGGGCCCCGACCAGGCTTGAAGCCGCCGACAATAGTCAAATCCGAATGTGACCGGAACCCCAGGGGTTTCCTAACAACCAAAGACCCGATAGAAGGCAACCGCCCACACCGTGAGGGAATACAGCTACCGCCTAAGGCTAGAGACCCAAGGGCCAGCGCCTGCGGGCAAACGGGCTCCTCCGGCATCCATCCACCGGGGAGCGGACTACCGTTGGCGATCCATAGTAGTCAACTGAGAACATTAAGGTGCAGGGAAAGACAGCCGCCATCACCTGTCCGGGGAGAGACACTGCAGCCGGCTGCGGGACCCGTCCATCCAGCCGTTTGGTTTACCAGAGACTCTGTGATTGACTGCCTGAGTGAGTCCACCAGTGCCATCCGGCACCGCGCCGCGCTGCCCCTGCAATCTTGCCATCCTGCCTCCCCGTCACATCACCGGGCCCTGGGACACCGACCCCTACCCACGAAGGGGGAAAACAACATCCCAGCTGCTCCCCACCATCGCTCCTTGGATCCCCGTCACCAGCAGCGGGGGTGCCCATCTTCACCACAACCCGTGGGTGGCGTCACGGACTAAATCCCCCAAACCAACCACCCCTTTCACTCACGGGCGAGGAGCGCCGCTCGAGTCCCCGGATCCGGCCCACCGCTCGAGCCACCGAGGAGCAGCAGCCGCACCAGCGCCGGACCCGAGCGCTAGCGAGTGCGCAGCAGCGGCGGCGTCCTCCCCGCCCGCGACAACTTGGCATCACGAACAGGATTGAACCCCTCTACTTACCAGTAGAAGTGCACCTTGTGATCTCCGCCGGAGGTGTCCGGCCGAAAATATTGAAGCGCCGCCATCTTGGCGCGAAAATCTCCCGCTCGAGCGTCTTCTCCAAGCAGGGAAGGCGCGAAAGCGAAGCCCCGCCCCAAACAAATGGAAGTGCTGAAGAGAACCAAGGGGGGGAGTTCCTGGAGGCCGAGCAAGTAGGATGTCCGTCCCATCCAGCAGGCCCACGCCCGGAACAGCGGCGTGGGTGGAGGCTCGAGTGGCCCAGTTAAGCCGCAGGCTGCAGACCCGGATCCAGCTCCTGGTGCAAGAATGGGAGGCTGGAATGGTGGAAGTGGTGATGACCGTGCAGGCCCGTGAGGCGAAAGCAGAAGCGGAGGAGCGGGTGAGTGACCCACGCCCCTGTGTCCCAGAGGGACCGGTCGCTGCGGCCGAGGGGCCCGGTCTGCCATCGCTCAGCCAGCTGCATTCCCTGCTGCCCGTATTGGTCGGTGCCACCCCGTCGGCCGGCCAACTGATCCCAAACCTGACAACAGATGACATCACCCCCGCCTGCGAAGATCCACCTGCAGGTGCTGCCCGCGAACGACAACTTACCCGGCCAGTCCCGACCCCGCTCCCCTGGAAGGTGCCCGCTCCCCAAAGAGAGCCATCCAGCTCGGAGGCGGCCGCACCCGAAGAGGCCCCGGCAGTCCTCCCGGCCAGTACAGAGGTGGAGGGTAGCCCGCCTCAAGCCCGGAAGGTGACGCTGACCGCTCTCAAACTCCAGGCCTTGGCTGAGGCTGCGGAGGGTTGCCGTTGCGAGGCAGCAAAGTAGGCCGCGACACAGCGGAGCCCCCCTAACCAGAAGGTGCCGGTCGTGGCCCGCATCGGGGGGTACCAGCTGGGCCCAACCCCCACGCTGGAGTAGCCGCCATTTTGGGAGCGGCAGCCAAACCTGATGGGTCCGGGAGACAGAGGCTCAGGAGAAAGAGAAGGCTGCTATCCTGGCCCGCACTGTAGAGGCAAAGGACGCTCTCCGGAGAGCCTCTCCTGAAGCTCAGGGCCCGATCTTTGAAGGTCAAGTCCGGCAGTTTTTCCCCCCGGCGTGGATGGGGGTTTATTCACGAGCCAAGCCTGGGGGTTGAGGCGTTCTTCTCCAGACGAGATGTGCATAGCCAGCTGTCCCTGGGCCATCCGGAGCGTGACCTTTGTGCGGGAGAATTGGTCACATATACCTGTCACCTGGGAGAGAGGAGCTGGTTCGCCCTTGATGTCCAGAGAAGGGTGAGCCATTATGACCACGAGCAGCCCCGGTCACCTTCTCCGCCATACAGTCCTAAGGCGGATCCGGAGGAAGCGAGTGGTGATGGTGATCTCCAGTAGTGGCAGCGGTCCGCCGTTGCTAGCAGTTGTCCCCCGTTGGGACACTCAGCAGTTTAAATGAATGACATTAATCAACCGTGAACTTCATCTGATTGTCTACCTTTTTTATCCCGGCCGTTGCCGGCAAGTTGTCCCCGGAGGGACTCTCTGTGTGTTTGTACCACCTGCATGAGAGACTACTCATGGACATGGCCGAGAACTGGCAGGCCACCCACGAACTGGTGGGCATGTAAATAGTTTCATGGGATGGAAGTTGTTGCCCCCTCCAGAGAGGCAGATTGGAGGAAGGGCCCGCAGCAGAGCAGGCTGGGGCCCGGCCACCACCAGGATCAGTGGCCATCCTCCGGGGGTCAGGGGTCCCCCAAGGACGTGGGGTCCCCTGAAGTGACAGCTGGGTGCGAGTAACAGTACCCGTTCGGGCAGCCTGAACCTGGACTGGGGTCAAGGGGTGCTGCCCACTTCTTAGGGGCAGCATCAGGGCTAGGTTGCTTGGGTGGGAGAGCGGAAGACATCCGTCCGTCCATCAGTATTAAAAATGTTTTTGTTTATATGTGCAACGTTTAAGTGTCCTAACAAAAATGCTTATATGTTTAAAATGTTTTACCTGTTAATTTATATTTTTACAGTTTTTGAAAAAAAATTAAAACCGGTGATGGACGGCCAGCCCGCGGATGGTCTGCATTTCACCAAGGGGGAATGTGGTGCCCTGGACTAGCCAGGTCGTCACAGATAACACACAAACACCCCCACCCCTATTAGACAGGGACACCAGCCAAAAGAAAACACTTGTTGCCGCCCTCCAGTGTCTGATGTCCACACCAGGTGGGGAGGAGCCAAGCGGTTGGCCCCACCCACCGAGGAGTTCACAGGCCTGGACGAGGGAAAAGTGACAGTTCAGTGTTGGAGTTTGAAGAGTGAGAAGTGAATACTTGGGTGTCTGGGTTTGTGGCCCAGGCACTGACAGCAAGGTTGGCAGACGGTGGTGGCCGTCTGCAGGAGTGGTGAAGCAACGCGGAACCGTAGGACCGCGGTCGGGCGTTGGCCCGCCGGTACCGACCGGGGAGCAAAGTGCAGCCAGCACACACAGGCAGGGCCATCGGACCCCGACCAGGCTTGGAGCCGCCTACAATAGTCAAATCCAAATGTGACCAGAACCCCAGGGGTTTCCTAACAACCAAAGACCCGATAGAAGGCAACCGACCACACCATGAGGGTATACAGCTACCGCCTAAGGCTGGAGACCCAAGGGCCAGCACCTGCGGGCAAACGGGCTCCTCCGGCATCCATCCACCGGAGAGCGGACTACCGTTGGGGATCCATAGTAGTCAACTGAGAACATTAAGGTGCAGGGAAAGACAGCCGCCATCACCTGTCCGGGGAGAGACACTGCAGCCGGTTGTGGGACCCGTCCATCCAGCCGTTTGGTTTACCAGAGACTCTGTGATTGACTGCCTGAGTGAGTACACCAGTGCCATCCGGCACCACGCCGCGCTGCCCCTGCATCCCGGCCATCCTGCCTCCGCGTCACATCACCGGGCCCTGGGACCACCGTCCCCTACCCACGAAGGGGGAAAACAACATCCCAGCTGATCCCCACCATTGCTCCCGGGATTCCTGTCACCAGCAGCGGTGGTGCCTATTTTCACCACAACCCGTGGGTGGCGTCACGGACTAAATCCCCCAAACCAAACACCCCTTTCACTCACGGGCGAGGAGCGCCGCTCGAGTCCCCGGATCCGGCCCACCGCTCGAGCCACCGAGCTGCAGCAGCCGGACCAGCGCCGGACCCGAGCGTTAGCGAGCGCGCAGCAGCGGCGGCGTCCTCCCCGCCCGCGACACTATTAAGCCTTGATTCTTGTGGAAGTCATACGTCATCCAAACAGTGGCCCAAATCTCACTCTTACACTGCATAGTTCGCTCTGCCCTCAGCAGATAGTACTGTAATGTGCATGTCTAGGCTTTACTTCTGTGTCATTGGTGCTTCTTGGCTTCTTTCAGCACATGTGCATTGCAGTATAGTGTTCTGCCCTTAGCAGGGCAGAGAAAGTATGTTTGTACAGAAGTGTGTTTCACACAGAATTTTTTACAAACTTTGCCGACTGTCATGGCGGTGGAGGGTTCTGTTCAGACTAAAGATTATGACACTCTGCCCAGTAACTTTTCTGGTGTCTGTGATCACTGCAGGCAGACTTGGGCGTCAACCTTCAGAGTGGTAATTCATAGGCAGGCTAACAAGTGTTAATCTCTCCTAATCTGCTTCTAAGCCTCTTTTGACCACTTGTTGTGGGTTAGCCAATCACATCTTCTTCCCTCCTGTGTATGCTGTCAAGATCCTTCCACCTATGCCAGCTCTAAATTATTTTAGCTGGTCCGGTAAGGTGTTGTTATCCAGACTATGTGGTGGTTGTTAAACTTCTTGCTGAGTGCAGTTATGGAGTTAACCCTTGTTGCCTTTTTGTTGTTACCTTCCTTCTCTTGCTTTACTCCTTCTCCTTTACCACACCTTTTCCTGTGTGTGTGCAGTGTGTCAGAGTTTTGATTTTCCCTGTGATTTTCTGTCTATCTGGTTTTCATCACACTCCATCCCTCTTCTTCCTTGGGGGAAGGGGGTTATAAGAGTGGTTCTGGTAATGAGCATTGCCAGGAGTGGGAATCAGGCATCTCTACTATCAGGAGTTAAGCTGAGGTTTAGGATAGCCTAGGCTTCCCTAGCATGTGGGACAACATAGGAGAACCTGTCCCCCATTTTCCTAACAGTCCCTTCATGTCATTGAGATTGGAGACGCTACATAGATGTGTGGCGCCCTGGACAAGCCAGGTCGTCACAGAACAACACCAACACACCCCACACCCCGGTTAGGCACACCAAAGCCAAACACAAAATCCTTGTTGCCTTCCTCCAGAGGCTGATGTCCACACCAGGGGGTGGGCCAGGCGGTTGGCCCCGCCCACCGAGGAGTTCACAGTCCTGGAGGCGGGAAAAGGAAGGTTGTTGAGGGTTGGAGTTTGAGAGGAGAGGAGTGAAGTGGCAAGAGAGCAACTGTCTGACGGCGTCCGGGTGTGTGGCCCGGACGGTACAGCAAGGTTGGCAGACGGTGGTGACCGTCTGCAGGAGAGGCCGATTGGAGCGAACCGAAGGGACCGTGGACGGGCGGTGGCCCGGCGGTACCGGACCAGCAAGCAAAGAGAAGCCAGCACCATCCGGCAGGGCTTACGGACCCCGACCAGGCTAGGAGTCACCGTAAAACTGGTCAAATCCGTTAGCGAAGGGAACCTCCGGGGTTTCCCAGCAGTCAAAACCCGATTGAAGGCAACAGCTCACACCGTAGAGGGAAGCACAGTCACCGCCAAGGCTAAAGTTCCCAGGGCCAGAGCCTGCGGGCAAAAGGGGCTCCTTCAGCACCCATCCAAGCTGGGGAGCGGGTTACCAGTGGGAACCCATTGGAATCGTACACACTACACAGGTGCAGGGAAAGTCAGTCACCATCAACCTACCGGGAGCAGAAACCACCGCAGCTGTCAGTGGGCCCTGTCCATCCAGCCGTGTGTTTTACCAAGGACTGTGTCTTCGTGATTGGCTGAGTGAGTACTACTGTGCCGTGCGGCACAGCGCTGCCCCCGCGACCCTGCACCTCGCCAGGCCCCGTAACCCGCCTGCCATCCATCCCTACCTCCTTCATTGGGCCCCGGGACAACCAACCCCCCTACCCACGGAGGGGAGAACCAACATCCAAGCTGCTCCCAGTCATCGCTCCCGGGATCCCCGTCCAGAGCAGCGGTGGTGTCACAACCTCACCACAACCGTGGGTGGCGTCACGGCCAATAAATCCCCAAAACCATTCCCCTTTTCACTCACGGGCGAGGAACGCCGCTCGAGTCCCCGGGATCCGGCCTACTGTTCGAGCCACCACCGAGCAGCAGTAGCAGCAGCAGCCGGACTCCAGCAGTGGGAGAGTGCAGGGTCCCCTCCTCGGCCCGCGACAGATGATGTAGGGTGCCTCATCCACATAAAGAAAGTCGTGAAGAAGTCAAATATATCAGAGGGAATGGATGCAGAGAGTAAAAGCAGTGATGCTCAATGGATTTTTAAAGTTTTTGGGGGATATGCAGAGGGGTTTTCGGACATCTATACAGGTTGTTTGAGTGCTTTAAAAGAGCCATTAAAGGTGGTAGCTTTAGTTTATATTGGGAAAACCTGGTGAGAGGTTCTCTTTAATAGTGAAGTGGCTTATAGTAGAGATGGACGAGCACTAAAAAGCTTTGATGCTCATGACTTGAGTTGAGCAGGTCAGGCACTCTGAAAGAGTTGGACTCGAGTAACAAGTATTATCGAAGTCAAAGATTGGGCAGTTCGGCTTTCCGACCACATATAGCCGGCCATATACAGAGCATTTCTTGGGGGGAGAGAGGGCCATTTTTTTTCCTTGACACTCTACATCCAAAAACGTTCTTTATATCCGCCGGGAGAGCCATTCAGACACTGCAAATGGCTCGCAGTGGGGTGCCACCCCCATCATTCAGTGTAGATAGCCAGCTCGTTATGTCCTTGTTTCACAGATGACACATCCGAGCACCCGCGATATTCGTCCAAACATCACGAGTACCCAAGCACCCCGATGCTCCATCGAGTATCGAGCATTGGCGACCCTGAGCGCTCATCACTAGTAGAAGTAATCAATAGTAACGTTCCTGGTGTTCGAAGCCCTGAAGTTTACGTACACCAAGCTCAGTCTGCGCCTAGATATCTACTCACACCTTGGGGTCATTATAGGAAGCAAGGGTCCTGGGCACCAGTCTAGGTTTCACTCCCAAAGTAGTTTCAATGAAAAAATAAAATATCAAGACTGTAGATATATAGAAATACAGATACTGAATCTTCACATTCCGCTTTGAGAATTTTGTAAACTCTCCTCCATAATATAAAAGTTTAAATGTCCGGAGCAGATTTACGTAATGAACATCACCTGGATAGAAGAAGTAGAGGTCATTCCGGGATCGGTTCATATTTTACTATTGTGACACCAATGTCATTGTGATGTATGGCCGTAATATAACCCCCACAAAATACACTTCTTATATCATGAAAGGTTTATTGGAGCAAAGAATAGTGTCCTTAGATGTGGAAGGATAATCTGCGCGGATGACCTTTGGAAGAGATACTGTTTTCATCTCCTTTTCTCACATCTGTGCATGGTATAACTTCTTATAACTTTTCTTGCTTTTTTCCTCTCTTGTAGACACATTCCAGAGGAATCTTCTATAATGGAAGATTCAGCCAAACCAGAGTTGGAACCTCTAAAAAAAAGAATGAAAAATGCACAGACAACTTTTTGGGGTACTTTACAAGTGCATCTCAATAAATTAGAATATCATAAAAGAGTTACCGTAATTAATTTCAGTAATTTAATACAAAAAGGGAAATCCATATATTATATAGAGTCATTACACACAGAGTGATCTATTCCTATATATTATATAGAGTCATTATACACAGAGTGACCTATTCCTATATATTATATAGCGTCATTATACACAGAGTGATCTATTCCTATATATTATATAGAGTCATTACACACAGAGGGATCTATTCTATATATTATATAGAGTCATTACACACAGAGGGATCTATTCTATATATTATATAGAGTCATTACATACAGAGGGATCTATTCCTATATATTATATAGAGTCATTATATACCGAGTGATCTATTCCTATATATTATATAGAGTCATTATACACAGAGTGATCTATTCCTATATATTATATAGAGTCATTACACACAGAGGGCTCTATTAAGATATATTATATTTTCATTACACACAGAGGGATCTATTCCTATATATTATATAGTCATTACACACAGAGGGATCTATTCCTATATATTATATAGCGTCATTATACACAGAGTGATCTATTCCTATATATTATATAGAGTCATTACACACAGAGGGATCTATTCTATATATTATATAGAGTCATTACACACAGAGGGATCTATTCCTATATATTATATAGAGTCATTATACACAGAGTGATCTATTCCTATATATTATATAGAGTCATTATACACAGAGGGATCTATTCTATATATTATATAGAGTCATTACACACAGAGGGATCTATTCCTATATATTATATAGAGTCATTATACACCGAGTGATCTATTCCTATATATTATATAGAGTCATTATACACAGAGTGATCTATTCCTATATATTATATAGAGTCATTACACACAGAGGGATAAATTAAGATATATTATATTTTCATTACACACAGAGGGATCTATTCCTATATATTATATAGAGTCATTACACACAGAGGGATCCATTTCAAGTGTTTATTTCTGTTAATGTTGATGATTATGGCTTACAGCCAATGAAAACCCAAAGGTCATTATCTCAGAAAATTTGAATATTATATAAGACCAACTGAAAAAATTATTATACACTCAAAAATGTTGGCGCCTACTGAAAAGTCTGTACAGTAAATGCCTCAATACTTAGTCGGGAGTATGCATATGGGAAAGATTTTTTTCGGTCTGCTATAGCGCTTCAAGAATATCAGCAAATGGTTCCTGAAGCGCTATAGCAGACTGAAAAAATCTTTCCTATATGCATACTCCCTACCTGGGATTTCGGTAATAGCTGCATAGGACCTGACAATCCATTAGAGAATCCAGCTGGAGAACAGAGGATCGCAAAGGAAAACCTGAATCCCAAGGTGCCGGTGGACTTCAGGAGACTAAAGCGATACCAAAGTCTGGATCCAACAAGCACGGATACAGCAATCAGAACGGATGATCACCCCGGACTGTCACGCGTTCACTGGGGTTGCGCTGGGGCGCACAACCTGCAAAGGTGAACATAATTTAATTATACCTATTTGGGATTTATCCACGGATGCTTCTCATATTGCGCCTGTATCTATTTTTATTTATTCAAGACTTGGTCGGGGCTCCTTTTGCATGAATTACTGCATCAATGCGGCAATGTGGCATGGAGGCTATAAGCCTGTGGCACTGCTGAGGTGTTATGGAAGCCCAGGTTGCTTTGATAGCAGCTTTCAGCTCGTCTGCATTTTTGGCTCTGGTGTCTCTCATCTTTTCCTCTTGACAATACCCCAGAGATTCTCTATGGGGTTTAGGTCAGGCGACTTTGCTGGACAATCAAGCACAGTGATACTGTGGTTATTAAACCAGGTATTGGTACTTTTGGCAGTGTGGACAGGTGCCAAGTCCTGCTGGAAAATGGCATTTCCATCTCCAAAAAGCTTGTCGGCAGAGGGAAGCATGAAGTGCTCTAAAATTTCCTGGTAGACGACTGCACTGACTTTGGTCTTGATAAAACAGTGGAGCTACACCAGCAGATGACATAGCTCCCCAAACCATCACTGATTGTGGAGACTTCACACTAGACCTCAGCAGCTTGGACTGTGGCCTCTCCACTCTTCCTCCAGACTCTGGGACCGCGATTTCCAAATTAAATGCAAAATTTACTTTCATCTGGAAGCAACACCTTGGACCACTGAGGAACAGTCCAGTTATTTTTCTCCTTGGCCCAGGTAAGACGCTTCTGGCATTGTCTATTGGTCATGAGTGGCTTGACACAAGGAATGCGACAGCGGTAGCCCATGTCCTGGATACGTCTGTGTGTGGTGGCTCTTAAAGCACTGACTCCAGAAGCGTCCACTCCTTGTGAATCACCCTCAAATTTTTGATTGGCCTTTTCTTAACAATCCTATCAAGGCTGCGGTTATCCCAGTTGCTTGTGCACTTTTTCTACCACACTTTTTCCTTCCACTCAACTCTCCATTAATATGCTTGGATACAGCACTCTGTGAGCAGCCAGCTTCTTTAGCAATGGCCTTTTGTTGATTACCCTCCTTGTGGAGTGTGTTATTGACTGGACATCTGTAAAGTCAGCATTCTTCCCCACGATTGTTAGCCTACTGAACCAGACTAAGGGACCATTTTAAATGCTTAGAAAGCTTCTGCAGGTGTTTTTTTTGGTAATTATTCTACTTTTCTGAGATAATGATTTTGAGGTTTTTATTGGCTGTAAGCCATAATCATCCATATTAACAGAAATAAACACTTGAAATAGATCCCTCTGTGTGTAATGACTATATAATATATAGGAATAGATCTCTGTGTGTAATGACTCTATATAAAATTTAGGAATAGATCCCTCTGTGTGTAATGACTCTATATAATGTGTTTTCCTTTTTGTGTTGAATTACTGAAATAAATGATCATTTTGTTGATATTCTAATTTATTGAGATGCACTGGTAGATCTGAACGTACCTGCCACGTTTTTCCAGTAGAAGTTGCTTCAGGAAATGTTAACATTTTTTTCCTAGTAACTAGTTTTTTGCAACTTCTTTTTGGTCATTTTTTGTGATGTAATTGCCGTATGTTTTTGTTTTCTTGTACTCTATAAACCAGTGTGCGGCTGAAGAATGATCAGGTTACTTCTTTGAATTTCATTTTAAAACTATACATGAGCACAGTCATTTTTACGTTGCAAATTTTCATTATTTTTACTGTTTATTTAGGGCTTTTTCAGGCAGGGCACAGGACATCAGTGTCAGGGCACATACTGCATCTAATCTACCCAATCATAATGGGTTTTTTTTAACTTTTTTTGGTTGTGGGTGAGTTTCTCCTGGAAAGCGCAGCAACAAAATCTGTCTGGGTGAGAACACAACCTTGTAGAATGTCTGCTCTGAAAAAGTAGAAAAAAACCTCAATGTGAACAAGCCATAAGTGTATGAACATTTAAAAAAAAAAACTGACCCGCACATCCTACAAGTGTGAATAGGTGCCAGCTGAAAAAACATAGCAAATGCAAAATTCAAACAGCTGCACACTAAAATGCCATCAATGTATAATGAACCACCCCCGTGCCAGCGGCCGAGCATCTCGGGTCCAGAACCGCGGTGGCTCGAGGGGTCTCCGGACCCGGGTGTTCGTGCGGACACTCGATTTAGAAAAGGGGAGTATGCACAGGGGAGTTAGAAGTTCGTGATGCCACCCACGGTGCGTGGTAAGGTGGGATACCACCGCTGCGGGTGGGAGCCCGGTGGTGATGGTATGGCAGTAAGGTGTTTAACCCCTCCGTGGGTAGGGGGTTTGTGCCTCGGGGCCAGGTGTTGGTGGTGCAGGAGTGGGGGGCCGTTGGGAAAAGGAAGGGTTTCTGCGTACTCACTCAGTCCAAGAATACTGACACCGACAGCTTGTAAACCAGAGTTCTGAGCACCGCTGCAGCAAGGAGGGAGCACGCTTGGATCCGTGCCCTTGGTGTTGCTTGTTAGCCTGTGGCCTTTTCTGTGGCACCTTGTTCACTGTTTGGACCCAATAGTGTGGAACTAGTCGGGTCCCGCTCACCCGTATGGCTAACGGAGTGAGCTTGCTCTCAGAGTTCACGCTTGGTATTTGGTGGCCTGTGTCTGGGAAAGTCCTATCCCATCGGTGCGCTAGTACCCTGATTTTGGAGCGGGTGAGGGATGAATCTTGAAGACTTCACCCCCGTCGGGTAAATTACCAGGACACTTGAAGCTACTTCCCGGCCTAGGGTCCGCGTACCTCGTTGTGCCCTGGTCCCTGCCCAGAGATGGCTCAAGGCCGCCAGCTGCCCTCCTCGGCAATCCTTGCCCCTTGACACGATCCCCTGCGACCGGGGTTCCAGCTCCTACCAGGCCCAGACCAACGTCTGCCACCTAGTGCTCAAGGAGCCCTGCTCCTACCTGTGACCTTTCCCTCAGAGAATCACCACTCAGCTTCCTACTCCTTCTTCAGTTCTCCTTTTACTTTTTCACTGTCCCCTACCAACCCCCCAAGTGGGTGTGGTGTAAAGTGTTTCTAGGGTTTTGACTGGCTAAGCTCTTAGCAACACCAAAGGACCAGGATCCGTAACCAAGGAGGATTGGATACTATGCAGAAGGGCAGATTGCACAATACCCTGCGATGACCTGATAGGTCAGGGTGTCCCATGTAAGGGAGCTGTGGTACTGTATTACTGCTATATGAAAAAATGAGATTTTTAGTTTATGAATTGGCCAATGCATGTAAGCCCAGAAACCAATGGCAAGGTAAATCTCAATAATCCGGGAACCTAACTAAAATGCCACTATCTAGGTTAAAAACATCTGTGTCTGGCCAGCTAGACTAAAAATCTAACTTGAAATGCCACTATCTGGACTAACCTCCATGTCTGGGAAGCTAGGACTCCTGGTATAAGGATTGTGAACACAACTTGGTTTATAGGGCGGAGTGCTCAGTCACAAAGAAATTCACTGCAAATATTTCAAAAAACTGACCCGCACATCGTATAAGCGTATGAACAAGCCTTAAGTGAAGTGTATGTGTACATGACTCGCCCACCCAGGGCTATGGGACACCCAGTGGGACACCTAGTCCGAGGGGTCATCAGTGGTGGCGGGGCCCTCCGTGGCCCTGATGGGTGTCAATTAATATGGCTGGTGACTCGGGGTGAATAAAGTTTGTGTTTGTGACGCCACCTGTGGTATGCGGCTATTAAGCCTCCGGGTGATGGAATGGCAGCAATGGTGGTACTGTTCCCCACAGGTGGAGCGGTACCCTGGGAAACAGTTGGTGCTCGTGAGAGTCTATGGTGTGATGGAAGTCTATGCAGGCGACAATAACTGAGACAACACCAGAGGGTGCAATTCCAAGGTCTTTACTCACATTTCCTGGGCTGCAGCACACTGGTGCCTTTGGGCGGCTGGAACCCACTGTCAGGGACCTCCACCGATCCTGGGTAGATCCTGGAATGAAAGCCGGTACCCTCTTCTAAAGTTTCTCTGTCTTCAGCTGTCTCCTTAAGCCTTGCCCTTGTTGGATGAACCTGGCTCGGCCTCCACTACAGCCTCCGGGCCGGGGGCTCACCTGTCGGATGTTTTACCCCCTTTCTAGAGGTTCTGCTGTGGGCTGTGGCCCGGGGAGTTTGCAACTTTCCCTGGGCCTCGGTTTTTACTGTTGGAGATGATTTTTCACTCCTCCAGTTTCTAGGGACCGTCCCCTGTTGCAGCTTGATCCCTCCACCGATGTTCCTGTGGAACAGGCCACGAGCCTGAAAGCTATCTGTGGCCCTGGAATCCCTTCTTCTCTCTACTTGGTGTCACCTGGACCCTCTGAGTCCCAGGTTCTTCACCAGGAAGCGTCACTTTCTTCTCTTAGCTCCTGTATGACTAGAGCTTTCTTTCTGCTTCTCCTTCTTGTCTGCCTCCCGCAGACCTCCTCCTCCTCCTTCCTCCCTCTCCAACTTCAAATAACTAAACTTGACCTTCCTTTCCCTGTCTGCTCTCTGGTGGCTCCTCCCACCTCCCCAGTTGCCATGATCTACCCTATAGGAGCAAGGATGGGTCTTACGGCCCCTCCCAGCATGCAGCATGGGAGGATTGCTGCCACTGTCCCTGGTCCCAGTGTGTACTTAACAATGGGTGTAGTGTAGATTTGCCTGGGGACCGGCGTTCACTCCTTTCCTTACCCAGAATGGGACATCACACCGCTGGATGGGGTGCAATGTTCCTGTGGCGACGGAAGCCTCAGGGGTGCCACATACACAGAATATTTTGAGGTGGTGAAATACACGGTGCTTTCTAGTGGAAACTACTTCTGGAAGCGCTCTTTTTTGGAGGAGATTTTGGAAGCTGTTTTCATCTCCTGCTGTATTTCCTGGAGTAGTTTTGAAACATTTTTGATCTGTTTTAGGTAAGTTTATTTTCCCTGAAGCATTTCTTTGCAGATATTAACTTAGGGTTCAGTCACATCTGTGTATAAAATCTGAAAGTACAATGTGATATAAAATTGTATTACACTCGCACCAACGTTAAACAATAGGGTAGAGCACATCTGCTAGTTTAGCCTCTGCAAAATTCGGTGAGCAGTGCAAACCATAGCATGCTGCAAGTAGCTCCATACCGCGGAAACACAGGTCAATGGGTTCAATAATATGCGGCACACAGCACATGTACATGTGCACCCAATGCTTGTTTACATCATTTTTTACAGATATGTAGATACTGTAGTTTTCAAACACCTATATAATGTCCCACCCCCTACACATTATAAGCAACCACGTTTTAGTGGCACGGGTGTTTAGCCTTGTATTTAGCAACAAATTAAATAATAATTAAACCTAAAAATGACTTAAGGTCCCACTTTTTTGGTAGCCAGTTAGGGTAAAGCAGCCAGTCCGCAGTTACCATGGCTGGTATTCCTAATCAAAGGTCCTCAAAGGTTTTTTTTAATTATTTATTTTTAAATAAATAAATTAATAAATCAAAACCTGGTGTCCACCCAAAATTGGATCTCCAGCCAAGGTGAATCTGACAGCTGGGGTCTGAAATTCTCATGGTGGGAAGGGCCGTGGTTATTTGGCCTTTCCCAGCCTAAAAATAGCAGGCCACAGCCATTAGATGCACCAGTCCTGGTGTTTTGCCTCGGCTCTTCCCGTTGCCCTGCTGCGTTGGCAAATGGGGTACTATATGAGGTTGGTGCCAGCTGTGAATTGACAGCTGGCATCTAGCCCTGGTATTAATAATGGGTAGGCAGCTATCAGACACCCCCATTACTAACCAAGTAGAAGTAAATAATAAAAAACACAATCTTTTTAGTGCAATAAACACCCCCTGACACTAACCCTCATTGACCAATTTATTTATAAAAATAAAAAGCCTTGAATTTCCTATGTTATCCACTAAATCCAATATAGTAAAAAAAAATGAACCTGAAAGTCATAAAAAAAGAGAATTATTAAAGAAATAAAAATCAGAGGCACCCTTCTTTGCTACCTTATTCTCCATCAAAATTCAAAGCAGATATGATGTAATCCAAAACGAGGTCCCGTGATGTTCTCCACCTATGAGGAGGTACAGTTTAATAAGGGAACTATGAATGCCAACATGTACTGTGACATCCTGATGCAGAGTATGATCCTCTCCCTTTAGAAACTAGGTCTCAGGGCAGTATTCCAACAAGTGTGCCGCCCCTGAGGCTTCAGACGCCACAGGGTAGTGCACCTCACCCAAGGTGCAGAGCTCATCTCGGATACGGAGGAGGTCGTCACCGGTAATCACCACCAAAACACTCATCCAACACATAACACAGGAGCTCTTCCACTGGGACCGGACCATTGTAGGTCCTGGGGTGGCTATCATGAGGTATGGGACCTCTTGCCCACTAGTTCAGGAATCCGGGAGGCAGGAGTTCCACATGGGTAGTCAGGAGCCATCTCACACACAAGTGAGTCGGAAGTTAGCTCCAGGTGCAGTGGCGTCTGGAACAGAGTCAGGAACTAGCAATAAAGGACACAGATAATTCGAGGCCCGTGGTCTGGAGCTGTGAGCTCGACCCAGGTTCTTACGAAGGAAGGGGGATCCCAGCGTTCACGGGGAGTGCAGAAGGCACCCGTGACCCGTTCCACGGCCCAGGAGCTGGGGTCTCCAGCAGAAACCATTGAAAGGAGACATGCAGAAGGAAACACCGGCCTTGACCTCTGAAGTATCCAGGATCGCCTAAGACCCATCACAGCGGTACGTGGCACACCAAGGGCTGAGTGACTTCAGTGAGTAAAGAAAACTTGAACTGCACTCTCGTTTCATCCCCTCATTGGCAGCGCCCTCACCATGGCGCTCCTTCGCCATAGGCGACTACTACCTCCATCGTCTTCCATAGGGCCTAGCTCTGCCTATGGGGAGCTGAAACACTATCCGCCCCAGAAGAGAGAAGCACCCGCAGCGGCGGCTCATACTGGCCGCACACCACAGGTGGCGTCACGAACAACTACCCCCATCATCCCCATAAGCTTTATTGACACCGGATGGGGTCACGTAACCGGGCGACCCAGGAGAAGAACGCAGCCCGGTGATGGGTGACCTCCGACCCCGTGGGTGCATCACAAGCGTCTCCAGATCCAACCATATTGAGCATCTCTGGGGCCTCCTCAAATTGAAGGTGGAAGAGCGCAAGTTCTGTAACATCCACCAGCTCCGTGATGTCATCATGAAGGAGGGAAGAGGATCCAAGTGGCTCCTGTGATGTTCTAGTGAACTCCATTCCCAAGACATTTAAAGCAGTGCTTGAAAATAGTAATTGCCACACAAAATGTTGACACTTTGAGAACAATTTGGTCATTTTCAATTAGGGGTGTGCTCACTTTTGTTCCCAGGGGTTTAGACATTGATGGCTGTATGTTACGATATTTAGAGGGCTCATCAAATTTAAACTTGTACAAGCTGTGCACTGACTACTGTACATTGTATCACAGGGTCAGATCTTCAGTGTTGCAACATGAAAAGATCAAATAAAATATTTCCAAAAAGTGAGGGGGTGTACTCACTTTTCTGATATACTATAAGAAGACTGAAAAAGCGATGCTCAGCAGCCACGTTCAGCAGTTGGCATCGGATAGATCCAATAAAATGATGATCCTGACGATGAGCGTATTCTCTTTCTTACACTTTAATGAACCTTTTGAACTTCTGGTGACAAAGACGAATTAAAGAAAAAAAAAAACTATTAAAATGGAAACTATGCATTTCACCACAATTTCTTAAAAGCTGTCTGGCTCCATCCGGCATCTGCTAGACTTCTGATCACATATTTCTACTTGATGAGGACATCATTCTGGCAAGACACCATGTTCCTACTGCGAGTCTGAAGAAACCTTCATTATTTTTATATCATTTTTTTGTCTGACTTAATGTTATGTCAAATTACATCTCACTTTCATGCATCTGGTGTTAGGATGGTAATCAGGGGTTAGACACTGAGTTTCCTATCGTAGCTAGAAATATCTAAACATAGATATGGACTAATTACTAGGAGTGAGTGAGTATGCTCGGCATTGCTTGCTACTCAATGGAGCATCGGGGTGCTCAGAACGCTCGGTGCTGAAGCTAATTGTTTGACTTCCCATTCTGTTACCTGCCTTGACACAGTCCACGGCCACCACAGTCCCCATCACCCATGTAAAGCAGGCAGCAGACATTGCCCGTTAACCTTTATTCTGTCTTCTGAGCCACCATAGTCCCTATCATATGGTTGCAGCTGGCAGCAGACATTGCCCGGTAACTTCCATTCTGCCTTCCTGGCCACCACAGTCCCCATCACCCATGTGCAGCAGGCAGCAGACATTGCCCGGTAACCTCCATTCTGCCTTCCCGGCTACCACAGTTATCATCACCCATGTGCAGCAGGTTGCAGACATTGCCCAGTAACCTCCATTCTACCTTCCCGGTCACCACCGTGCCTTTCATCTGGTTGCAGCTAGCAGTAGACATTGCCCGGTAACTTCCATTCTGCCTTCCTGGCCACCACAGTCCCCATCACCCATGTGCAGCAGGCAGCAGACATTGCCCGGTAACCTCCATTCTGCCTTCCCGGCTACCACAGTTATCATCACCCATGTGCAGCAGGCAGCAGACATTGCCCCGTAACCTCCATTCTACCTTCCCGGTCACCACCGTGCCTTTCATCTGGTTGCAGCTAGCAGTAGACATTGCCCGGTAACCTCCATTCTACCTTCCTGGTCACCACAGTCACCATCACCCATGTGCAGCTGGCAGCATATGCAGCGCCCCACGGGGAAGGTGGTTACCCTACTCATCGCTAGGCCGTCGATGGTCGTCGTCACAGGCAGCCTAGCCCGGCTTTGTTGACCCGAGGCATACATGAAAATGGCGGGGGAGATGATGGGAGTAGTAGTGGGATGAATTTCGTGACGCCACCTGTGGTATGCGGCCAGGGAATCAGCCGCTGCTGCTGTTGCTGTCTTTCGGGGCGGATGTTGGTAGTAGCTATGAATGGTATTGCCCCTCACAGGTGGAGCGGGCCTCGGGGAGGATAATGCGAGGAGTAGTAATAGTGGACATGGAGGCGCGGGTGGCGGTGCCGGTAATCAAGAGACAAAGTCTATGGCTCTGGTTCCAGGTGTCTTTACTCACTCTTTGTTCTGTGCTGCTCACCCGGTTAGTACTGGTCATCCGCTGTGATGGGCTCCGCTGATCCCGAATAAGTTAGAAGTCACCGGTGTTGGAAAGAAGAAGAAAGTCCCTTGTCAGAGTGGTCCTTGTAGCTGTGAGGCACCTGGGCTGAGCGTTACACCCCCAGGCTCAGGCTCTGTGAAGAGAGAAGGAAGTGGTGTCGTGTCCCAGAACTGATGTCCCGGGTAGACTGACTGGTGATTGTGTCTGTGATGCTTCTCTTCTACCTGAAGTGGAACCCGCCCCCCTTAGTGGTTGTCCTAGTGACCGGGGAATTCCTATGCTTCTTGATGGCCACCCCCTGCCTACCCTAGCACAGCTCCCCAGAGAGAAGGCTCCTAAGCTATATGTAAAGTGTGAATGTGTAACACCGGTGATTAACCCCTTCCCTACCTGAGGTGAATATCACACCTAAAATAAGGTGCAATACTCTTTGGCAACTGAAGCCTCAGGGGCGCCACACATACATTGCCCGGTAACCTCCATTCTGTCTTCCTGGTCACTACAGTCCCTATCATCGGTTGCAGCAGGCAGAAGACATTGCCAAGTAACCTCCATTCTGTTCTGACTATGAACATTGCATCTGTTCTGACTATGATTACACCCATGTTCTGTACCTTTATATGGTTGTGCCATTAGTTGTACATTGTATTTTACACATGTCCATAGATTGGTCTGCCAATTTTCCTAAATGTGACAGTGTCATCATTAAAGCCGTTCACTTTTGCACTTTACTCTGCCTTTTCTCCTGTTTTTCTTGTATCATTCAGCGTGTGCTATGTGGGGAAGTACTTTGTAATATCCCCTTCTCTCAACTTATGGATATCTGAATTAATCATCTCTAATGATAAGTAGGCCCATGGTTGTTCAGATTTGTCGGGCTCAGTGGAATGTTAAAAATAATTTGGATTTGACTGTGGATGAAAAAACCCATTAAAGTCAATGGAGACCCAAATTTATGTGCTGTTAAATGGTTATAGTAAGGACTAGTGGTCTACAAAAGGAAACAAAATGGATACAATTGCCCTACAAATAAATGTGAATAGTAATAATAATAATAATAATAATAATAAAATAAAAAGATGTGAGATTCCACTTATTTTTGATAACCAACACCTGGGTAAAGAAGACAATTGCGGGCTGCATCCCTCAGCTGTCTGCTTTACCTTGGCTGCTTATCAAAACTAGTGAAGATCCCACTTTGTTTTTTAAATTATTTTTGATAAGCAGGCAAGGTAAAGCAGACAGCTTGGTATATCATGCAAAGCGAGCCCATGGTTATTTGGCCCCTCCCAACCTGAAAATAGCAGCCCGCGGGCACCCCAGATGTGGTGTGTCCATTAGATATATAAATTCTTTGGCCTTGTCCTACTCTTCTATATTGACCTGCTGAGGTGGCAATCAGGGTAATACTTTTGGAGTTGATGTCAGCTGTGGATTTATAGCTGGTATCAAGCCCAGGGTTAGTAATGGATAGAGTTCTATCAGACACCCCCATTTCGGCAAGTGTAAAGCTAAAAAACCACAGACACAGGGAAAAAATAGTGTATTTGAATAAATAGTCCCCCACACTTCCTCATTTATCAATTTATTTCTTCACAATAAATCCTGGAAGTCCTGACATAATTCAAAGTGTAATATCCCACTATGACCATTGATTCCTATGGAACTACGTTCGGAGAACATTCTTAGAACAAAGCTCCACAGATCACTGCCAGTCATGAGCGATGATGTCACCATCTGTGAAAAATTCTGGGCTGCCATTGACTGGCATTAACCTATGGAGCCTTGATCAGAGAAAGTTCTTAGAATGATGCCCCATAGGAATCTACGGACATCATGGGACATTACGCTTTGTATTACATCAGAACTTCCAGGTTTTATTCTTAAGTAGTAAAGTGATGAATGAGGGAGTGTGGGGGAGTCTTTATTCAAATAACATTTGTTTCCGTGTCTGTGTTTTTTAATATAGCAAAGGATGACAGTGTCCCAATGGGTTAAAAAAAATTCAGACCATATTTATTCCATTACATGTACAAACAGCAACGTTTCGACTGTAGTCTTTATCAAGACTGCGGTTGAAATTTTGCTTTTTGTACACGTGATACAATAAATTTGGACTACATTTTTTCACCCATTGGGACACTGTCATCCTTTACTATATGGTGTTACATCTCGTGGCTCTCCTCTTGCAAGGAATGAGGTGGTCCCCCATTCCTTGTCTGCCGCGAGCCCTCCTGCTCAGCAGCGCCAAAGGCCTGGGAGACTGCAGGAGTTTCCTCCTCCTAGATGCAGCAGAAGGGTGACACCTAGTGGTTTACTCCTTGTAAGGAATGGAGTGTCCTCCTGCTCGGCATCGCAGAGGGTCGGGGAGGTTGCACAGTGTGCAAAGGATAGATGCTCAGGGAAGCAGCAAGACTTCCCTTAGCTCTGCACATTGTGAAACCGAAGATCCCGCCTTTATGACCCAGAGGCAGGAGGTTGAGCATGTGCCCCACGTGACGTCTTCTGATTCGCTCACTGGTATCACACGGCCAGATAACGAGGCTGGTGATGTGCTGAATCCTGACTGGCCGGGCCAGGACGTCACAGATCATGATTGGGTCACATCCGTCTCGCGCCCGCCCTTGGCTGGAGCTACATCTCCTTAAAAACCCCTCCTGCCATCATGGCGGCGCGTGACCGTCCTTCTATGTTTGGATGTCTGGCAGCGTGCTGCCACGCCACTGTACAGACATTGTATTTTGCAGGTCTCGCCCCTGCCTTGCTGCTCCGGCAGTATTCCGTTTAACAGGCTGTGTTCCTGTCCCAGGTGAGCTCCTTGAATCTCTGTCGGACTCACCTGGTTTCTGAAGCACACGTGCGTGGGCACCTCTGTGCTACCCTCGTGCCATATTCCTGTGACTCCCGCTGGCACACGTGCGTAGGCACCTCTGTGCGTCCCTGTCAGACTTCCGGGATTTCCAGTTCTCTTTTGAATGAGCTTGCCCTCTGTTAACATGGAGTTTGCTGTTCTGTTGCCCTACTTCCTGTCCACCTGTTTAAAAGGCCGCCCCTAAGCTTAGTCCAGTGCCTGAGTATACTGCTTGCTGTGTACTCCTGCTTTGCTGCTCTTGGTTCCTGATTGACATTTTGGATCCTCCTGAAAAACAACCGACACCGACTCTGGACTTCACCCGGTCTCATCAAGCTGTGCCCGGACTCCGTCTGCCGTCTTTGGTCAGCACTTCTGCCCGGTTCCTTCCGGTTCGTAACCACTCTGGACTCTCATCCCGTGCAGACATTTTTGGACTATACCTATTGCCCTTTGTGTCCCGGCTGCTGCGCATTTAGGCCTTCCGGGGTGATTGCCAGACAGTCCCTGTATAGGGGTTCGCTCTTGGTGGTCTCCCTGGGGGAGTCCGGTGCGTGGCCCCGGGAATTCCCTTCGCTCCGATCCTGGAAGGTATTTCCTGTGTTTATTGTTCTACTGTGTTTTGTTCCGTTTATGTACCTATCGTTGGTTACATATTATAAACATCTTTGCACCAAGAACTCGTCTCTGGTTGTCATTGCCCTAACGCTATCGAAATCCTCAGTACATACAATAGTATTACATTATACTCAGGCCATAAAAGGATTTCGCTGGGGCAATGACTGAGACACGAGTAGATCAGCTCTTCTCCATGATTAACTCCTTGCAGCAGGAGATGGAGGCGGTGCAGACTAAACTTAGAGATGTGGAGGCACAGCTGGGCCATGATCACCAGGTACTGGGTCCGGCTATTCAGGATTTGCGAACCAGAGTGGAGGCTCAGGAGGCCGTCCCCACTACGTCCGTATCAGCTGCCGGTATGCCTAGGTTACCCCCATTTCGTTTCAGTGGTGATCGTAGTCAGTTTCGTGGATTTGTTAACCAGTGTATACTGTTTTTTGATGTACATGCTGATTATTACCGTTCTGACCGGTCAAAAGTGTTATGTATAATCATGTTGTTAACCTCACGAGCACTGGCTTGGGCTAATCCTATGATAGAGAATCGGGATATCCGTTTAAATCACCTGGATGACTTTCTGACCGCAATGGCGCAAATGTTTGATGATCCGAATCGCCGTGCTACCGCTGAATCGGCTCTCCTTTCCTTACGTCAGGGAAAGCGGTCTGTCATTTAATACGCCACTGAGTTCAAGAGGTTAGTGGTAGACACCGACTGGGGAAACAATGCGTTATTGTCAGTTTTCAGAAAAGGTTTGTCCGGTACCATCAAGGACGAGTTAGCTCGTTCCGAATCTCCAGGGGATTTTGAACTGTTTCTCCAACACTGTGTGCGTATTGAAACCCGCTTGACGGAACGTAGACAAGAAAAATGGGCAGCTGTAAACCGGGTAACCAACTTTGCGTTTCCTTCCAGAGAACCCGCTCTCAGGACGCCACGGGAGGCCGAGGATGTTCCTATGCAAGTGGACTCTCTGCAAAAGCGAGAGACCAACGAACGTCGTGAACACCGGCTCCGTGAGCGTTTGTGTTTCTATTGCGGTCAATCGGACCATTTCCTGATTGACTGCCCAAGACGTCCAAATTGCCCAAATAAGGTATTGGCAGCCATGGCAGAGTGTGACAACACGGACGCAGAGTCCGATATCTCTGAGGCAAGTGGACACCTGGATGCGGTATTTCCCTTGACTGTCATGTCAACATCACCTAAGGACTCAGAAGGGAAATACACCCATTGCTCGCTTCCCATTCAGATACGGTGGGAGGGACAGTTAATACCTACATCTGCTATGATAGACTCTGGGGCAGGGGGAAATTTCATGGACTCTTCTTTTGCCAGGAAACACGGTATCCGGACTCAACAAAGATCCTCACCGGTTACCATGGAGACGGTAGACGGATCTCCGTTAGTTTCTGGACCAGTTGATCGGGAAACAGTACCCCTAGAATGTGTGATGAAGCCAGGTCAGCAGGAGACCCTTGTTTTCATTTTGATTTCTTCTCCCCATTTTCCGATTATTTTAGGAATTCCGTGGCTACGGTCTACAAATCCAGTCATCGATTGGGAGACTAAGGAAATATCCTTCCCACCGCAGAGTGGTCCGACCATTAGTCCAACTGTACCGGTTCCAGTAACACCGAATGCGGAAGGCACTGTACAGGTACCTGTTCTACCCCCGGTTTATCATGACTTCGCTGATATATGCGACAAAAGAAAAGCAGATCGGCTTCCCCCGCATAGACCGTATGATTGTCCCATAGACTTACTCCCAGGGGCGGAGATCCCGTTTGGTCATGTCTACCCGTTGGCGGCACCTGAGTTAAAAGCACTAAAGGATTACATCGATGAAAGTCTAGCCAAGGGATTTATTCGCCCTTCTACCTCACCAGCAGGGGCACCCATCTTTTTCGTGAAAAAGAAAGAGGGGACTCTGAGACCTTGTATTGACTACCGGGAACTAAATAAGATGACCATCCGGAACCGGTATCCGTTACCGTTGATTCCTGAGCTATTGGAGAGAGTCCAACAGGCAAAGATATTCACTAAATTGGATCTCCGTGGGGCATATAATCTACTCCGCATACGTCCCGGAGACGAGTGGAAGACAGCGTTCAGATGCCGGTATGGACATCATGAGTATCTAGTGATGCCTTTTGGACTTTGTAACGCTCCTGCGGCTTTACAACACCTAGTCAACGATATTTTTAGGGATATAATGGACCAATTCATGGTGATTTACCTGGATGATATCTTGATCTTTTCTGATTCCCTACAGGAACACCAGGAGCACGTCAAGACAGTACTTACCCGTCTGAGGGATAACCACCTGTATATTAAACTGGAGAAGTGCGAATTCCATTGCTCACAAATACAATTTTTAGGATATGTCATCTCTCCTCAGGGACTGAATATGGAGTCTGGCAAGATACAAGCAATTCTAGACTGGCCGGAACCGGGAAACATCAAGGAGGTACAACGCTTTGTCGGTTTTGCCAACTTTTACAGACGCTTTATCCATAACTTTTCAGAGATCGTCCGTCCTATCACTCTGTTAACCAAGAAAGGACAGAAGTTTGTGTGGTCCGCCCAGGCCCAGGAAGCTTTCAATCGTCTCAAGGTTTGTTTTACCTCAGCGCCAATACTAATACACCCGAATCCCGCTCTCCCCTTTATTGTGGAAGTCGACGCTTCCGATTATGCATTAGGGGCTATCCTTTCCCAAAGGACTGGGGACAAGAGTCTCTTGCATCCGTGTGCTTTCTTTTCTCGCCGGTTGTCCCCTGCAGAAAAGAACTATGACATTGCGGACAAGGAATTGTTGGCGATTATTTCAGCTTTTAAGGAATGGAGACACCACTTACAGGGAGCTGCGCAGCAAGTGATAGTACTCACAGATCATCGTAACCTGGAATTTCTTAAGTCTGCCAGGTGCCTGTCTCCACGGCAAGCCCGTTGGAGCTTATTCCTTAACCAGTTCAATTTTATCGTTACATACCGTCCAGGTTCACGTAATGGGAAAGCCGATGCCTTGTCCCGAATCCACGCCATGGACTCCGTGCCTGGAACCCCGTCTCAGACCGTGTTATCAGATGCCAATTTCGTTGGAGTAATCCAGGACCAGGACTTGTGGAAGGACATCAAGCTGGCCTATGATGGTGACGTATTTCTTGCTGCCCCCCCGAATGATGTGACTCTTGTTCTTCGGAATGGTGTGTGGTTGAGAGAGCGACGTATTTATGTCCCGGAGGCCGTAAGACTTCGGGTTCTCAAGTTGGTCCATGACTCCGTGTTGGCTGGTCATAGGGGGGTACAGAAGACGCAGGAATTTCTGAGTCGTTTTTTCTGGTGGCCTACCTGTTTAAAGGATGTAAAAGACTATGTCCACTCATGTGTGGTTTGTGCCCGGTGCAAGGTCCCTCGTGTGGCTCCTACGGGACTCCTTCAACCGTTACCCGTTCCATCTCGCCCTTGGGGATCCATCTCAATGGATTTTATTGTGGAGTTGCCAGTCTCAGGCGGTCACAATACCATTTTAGTGGTGGTGGATCGGTTGACAAAAGCTGCTCACTTTATTCCGTGTACCGGTCTTCCCTCAGCCGCAGAGACAGTGGATTTGGTTATCCAGAATATATTCCGATTGCATGGGGTACCAGATGAGATCATCTCTGACCGGGGCGTGCAGTTCACGTCTAAGTTCTGGAAGGGGTTTTGTTCGGCACTCCAGATTGATGTCTGTTTGTCTTCTGCATACCATCCTCAGACAAATGGGCAAACCGAACGGACTAATCAAACCCTGGAACAGTACCTCCGATGTTATGTCAGCCATCTGCAGGACGATTGGTTGAAGATGCTTCCTTTGGCGGAGTTCTCGTATAACAACACTCAGAGCAGCTCCACTAAGGTAACGCCCTTTTTCGCTAACTTGGGTTACCACCTGAATGTTTTGACTAGGTCACCGGTTGCGGTTTCGGTGCCAGCGGTGGAGGACAGATTGACGGAGCTACGACAGAATCTGGAGGTTTTAAAGGACACTGTGGCTTCGGCTCAGGAGCGTTACAAGAAGTCGGCAGACACTCACCGGAAACAGGCACCCATGTATAAGGTAGGGGACTCGGTGTGGTTATCCACCAAAAACCTGAGATTGGGTGTTCCTTCGCAGAAGCTGGGACAGAAATTCATCGGTCCGTTTAAGATCACCGGGATCGTGAGCCCTGTGGCCTGTCGGCTGAGGTTGCCGCACCATTTAAAGGTACACCCGGTCTTTCATGTCTCTCTACTCAAACCCGTTTCCCCTAATCCGTTTCATGGTCGTATCGTGCCTCCTCCTCCGCCTGTGATGGTTGACGGCGAGGAGCAGTTCGTGGTTGAGGACATTATTGACTCCCGGCTCCATCGGCATCGGCTTCAGTATCTGGTACGTTGGCAGGGGTACTCCCCCGAGGACGATTCCTGGGAACCTGTGGGTAACATTCGGGCGCCCCGGAAGGTTGCTCAGTTTCATCGGCGGTACCCGGACAAGCCAGGCCCTGATCCGTCCTGAGGCCGTTTCTGGGGGGGGAGTACTGTCAGACTTCCGGGATTTCCAGTTCTCTTTTGAATGAGCTTGCCCTCTGTTAACATGGAGTTTGCTGTTCTGTTGCCCTACTTCCTGTCCACCTGTTTAAAAGGCCGCCCCTAAGCTTAGTCCAGTGCCTGAGTATACTGCTTGCTGTTTACTCCTGCTTTGCTGCTCTTGGTTCCTGATTGACATTTTGGATCCTCCTGAAAAACAACCGACACCGACTCTGGACTTCACCCGGTCTCATCAAGCTGTGCCCGGACTCCGTCTGCCGTCTTTGGTCAGCACTTCTGCCCGGTTCCTTCCGGTTCGTAACCACTCTGGACTCTCATCCCGTGCGGACATTTTTGGACTATACCTATTGCCCTTTGTGTCCCGGCTGCTGCGCATTTAGGCCTTCTGGGGTGATTGCCAGACAGTCCCTGTATAGGGGTTCGCTCTTGGTGGTCTCCCTGGGGGAGTCCGGTGCGTGGCCCCGGGAATTCCCTTCGCTCCGATCCTGGAAGGTATTTCCTGTGTTTATTGTTCTACTGTGTTTTGTTCCGTTTATGTACCTATCGTTGGTTACATATTATAAACATCTTTGCACCAAGAACTCGTCTCTGGTTGTCATTGCCCTAACGCTATCGAAATCCTCAGTACATACAATAGTATTACAGTCCCCGTGCAACAGGTACACCGAGTTGTGAGCCCCGTGCCATACAACCCTCACGGGTTAGGGCGGACAGGTGTACGCAGATCGTCTGTGACATTCCAGACGATCGCTAGCAGCAACCCGCTCACTCTTCTCCCACCATAGCAGCGGTCCCTTACACCGCACAGTGGACCTTGACCGGCGGAAGCTGTCCATATACCATCTTGGCACGCTTCCCCGGGTCCCCCTCGTAACAATATGGTATGTTAGATGAAGTGGATCTCTTGATGCTGGACGTGCATCCCTAGTCTGCTAATATTCTGTTCTTACACACATGCAGTTTTTTTGACCCAGGTGCTGCAAGCCCCTTCTTTATTTTGTGTTTTTTAAGTCTATGCTTGCCGGGTTAATAATGAGGATGTCTAATAGACACCCTTCCATTAATTACCCCTGCGCTTGATGCCAGTTGTCAATCAATTGTATAGTGAAGTTATTGGAGGTTTTATATGGTGGTGGACTCATCCCTGACATTGCAGTGTGCACGGCCGATTGTAGTGAACAGGATCCTGAGAAGCCGGGTGAAGATCGAGATGAGCAGCTGCAGACAGGTACCACCTCCACACCCACTCCATACTTTACTCTGACCCCCGTGTCTGTATTGTGCTGGGGTGGGTTGTGGGCCACGACCCTCACCCATGACTGTCCCTAATATCATGCCTCTCCTGGGCTAAAAGCCTAAAATTTTAAAGGCAGGTAGGATCCAGTATTAATCAAAAGTGAGCCTTGGGCTGATGGAAAAGTGCTCAGTCAGAAAAGGAAGGAGAAGTAAAAGAATGACGCCTTGTCGCGGCTGATGGGCTCTCTTAAATTAGCCAACTTGTGCACTAAGCACCTTCGCTTTTATAAGTATAGTCCATATAGCAGTAATGTAGTCCAAATGTGAGATATTCAATGTCCGTATATACTGTATACTATTATTTACAGAGGCTGCTGGATTCTTATGTTTGTGTATTATGTAGTCATAGCAGCTGTTCATAATTGCTTTATTCTGTTTAGAGGCTCGTAAGTTGTTTTGGGGGGAGGAGGGGGGAGAATAGATAGATTATATACTTATATATATCTTGATGGATAGATAGAAAAAAATTGTGCTTTCCATTTTGATTAAATTGTACTAGTTGTCTATTGGGGATGATGGACGTCACATGATTATTTCTTTCTTTATTACAGCCAGTGAATATGTTGTTCATCAAGAAAAATATAAATTATGAGAACCAATGTTTCAGGAAATGTTCCAAATTGTAGATCCTGAGAAAGTGCACTTCTCGGTAATACACCCACAACTTTAAGAAACACATCGACCACCTACTACTGAGGCACCTGTGTTCAATCAGATACGTTCCCTGATCTGATATTTCTAAGTGATAAATAGATGTTATAAAATGCATCATTTATCATTTACAGAGCGAGTTAAGGACGAAGAGACGTAGTGTACAAATCAGGAGGAATCCTTGTATCTGCCGCCTGGTTAGAAATAAAACAAATACTGCATAATAATGTAAAGGGGGCTTTACACGCTACGACATAACTAATGCGAACTCGTTGAGGTCACGGAATTGGTGACGCACATCCGGCCGCATTAGTGATGCCGTTGCGTGTGACACCTATGAGCGATTTTGCATCGTTGCAAAAACGTGCAAATTCACTCATCGGTAGAGATGAGCGAACCGGTCCCGGTTCGGCTCGAGGTCGGCTCGCCAAACGGGGGTCCCGTTCGAGTTCAGTTCGTCGAACGTTCGACGAACCGAACTCGAACGTATAGGCTATAATGGGAGGCAATCACAAACACATAAAAATGCATGATAAATGTACACAAACAGTTAATAAACATTGCCATAACACTTACCAGTCCTCGCGATCCCTTCTGCACTCTGTCTCCTGCCGCTATTCCATCCGATGATCGCTGAATCCTCCCGGTGATGGCACTGCCAGCAGAGATGCAGGACCTATCGTGACGTCAAAATAGCCATGTGACCAGTCACGTGGCTATTATCTCATTGGCTACAGACTGGTCACATGACTATGACACGTCATGTAGGACCTGCGAGTGCATCTCTCCGGTACACGGTGCACATATGTGTATCGCCGTGTACCGGCGACATGCTCTAGCACACGGTCGACTCCCCGTTCCATTAGGGACCGGCTGACACAGCCGGTCATTAACGGAGATCACCGTTGCCATAGCAACGCAGTTAGCGGTGATGTCACCGCTAACCGCGGCTCCGAGCACCGTTGCTATGGTAACGCGTCTGTCAGCGTTACCGCTGTTATCGCTGACAGCCAGCACTGATCACTCACGGAGTGAAGGCTGCACGCTGCTTCCCAATTGTAGTGAGGATTGTAGTGAGGATGGAGGTTCCCCAGCCCCAAGTGATGAGCTGGTGAATCTCATCCTTCCTCACTACAATCGTCACTACTACTACACTAGTGATGATTGTAGTGAGGATGGAGGTTCCCCAGCCCCAAGTGATGAGCTGGTGAATCTCATCCTTCCTCACTACAATCGTCACTACTACTACACTAGTGAGGATTGTAGTGAGGATGGAGGTTCCCCAGCCCCAAGTGATGAGCTGGTGAATCTCATCCTCACTACAATCGTCACTACTACTACACTAGAAAGAAAGAAGACAGAAGAGCAGGATCGTGGAGGGCTGACAGGGGGTAATAAAGATGGAGTCTCTAATGTGTCTGTGTATTTATTTCTATTAAAGTATTTTTTCTCTGTGTGGTGTCTTTTTTTTAACCCTTTATTGGAGATTCTTAATGGCCGGGTCAAACGTGCCTGACATTAAGAATCTCTGGCTTAATACTGGCTAGTAAAACAAAGCCAGTATTAACTCATGATTACCCAACAAGCCACCCGGCTCCAGGGCTTTTGGAAGAGTTGGATACAGCGCCAGATGATGGCGCTTCTATGAGAGCGCCATTTTCTGGGACGGCTGCGGACTGAAATCTGCAGCAGAGGCGCCCAGAAACCTCGGGCTAACCTGTGCTGAGGATTCCAATCCCCAGCTGCCTAGTTGTACCCGGCTGGACACAAAAATGGGGCGAAGCCCACGTCATTTGTTTTTTAATTATTTCATGAAATAAGTGAAATAATTAAAAAAAAACGGGCTTCCCTATATTTTTGGTTCCCAGCCGGGTACAAATAGGCAATTGGGGGTTGGAGGCAGCCCGTGGCTGCCTGCTGTACCTGGCTAGCATACAAAAATATGGCGAAGCTCACGTCCTTTTTTTTCTAGTTTTTTGGCAAAAAAAATAAAAAATGTTTCCCTGGATTTTCCATTGCCAGTGAAGGTAACACCAAGCAGTGGGGGTTAGCAGCCAGTAGCTGCTTGGATTACCCTTAGCTAGCAATAAAAAAAATGCAGCGGGAGCCCATATATATTTTTTTTAATTATTTATTTAAATAACTAAAAATAAAATGGGCTTCCCTGTATTTTGATTGCTGGACATCACAGTGCTGTAAAAATAAATCTTTAAAAAAATGACGTAGCGCTCCACGGTATTTTTGATTCTCAGCGCAGATAAAGCAGACAGCTATGGGTTGCCACCCCATCTGCCTGCCGTTACCTTGGTTGGCAATCAAAATACAGGGAAGCCCATTAATTTTTTCTATTTAAAAAATAGTTAAAAAAAATGACGTTGGGTCCCCCCATTTTTGATAGCCAGCTAGGGTAAAGCAGACGGCTGTAGCCTGAAAACCACAGCTGGCAGCTTTACCGTGGTTGGGGATCCAATGTGGAGGTCTCCTCAGGCTCTTTTTTATAATTATTTTATAAATATTAATAATTACACAATAAAAGTAGGGTCCCCCCCAAATTGGATCACCAGCCAAGGTAAAGCGGACAGCTGTGGTCTGGTATTCTCAGGGTGGAAAGGTCCATAGTTATTGGGCCTTCACAGCCTAAAAATAGCAAGCTGCAGGCACCCCAGACGTGGCACATCCACTAGATGCGCCAATCCTGGCGCTTCACCCCAGCTCATCCCGTGCCCTGGTGCAGTGGCAAACGGGGTAATAAATCGGGTTGATACTAGCTGTAAAGTCACCTGAGATCAAGCCCAGCAGTTTGTGATGTCATGGCGTCTATTAGATACCCAACATCATAAACTGTCAGTACTAACAAAAACAAAAAATCGACAAAAGAAATTTATTTGAAAAAACAGTCCCCAAAACATTTCCTCTTTCACCAATTTATTGTAAGAAAAAAAATAAAGGGGTCCCACGACGACTCTGGACCGTCTAGAATATGGGGGGGAGACACTCAGGGAACGTATCCCCCATTTTCTAGGAGTGCGGACCCTTCATGTGAGGAGTGTGGGTGCAATGAATCTGCACTCACTCTCCCCGGGTCCACAGCAGCAGAGTCCATGTCGTAATGGTTGCTACCAAAGCTGCAATGCCCTGCTCATGAGGTAAGGGCATGCCTAATCAGGAGAACTACTGTAGAGGAAGCTCTGCTCACTGGTATATAGGTGCTCAGAGGTAATAATAGATAAAATTAGTGAGTAACCTCGGCACTCTAAATCTCCCAGACTAAGTCAGTAAGTCACAACGGATAGTAATGCAAAATCACTCTTTATTGGTCCGTATTAAGAAAAAAAATTTTTTCATAAGCATATATGTTTTTGTCCAAAACAAGTTACAAATGACGTTTCTGCCTGAGCCTTCGTCAGATTGGACTTATCTGCATGTAATCATGAAAAATGACAATAATCAGTATAACATAAGAGTGAGAGAACAATAACATAAACTAGAACAATGTAGAGGTACAATTGGGATGCAGCAAAAAAATTGCAACACAGCAAGAAATGAAACACATGATACAAATGTCATAATACAGTACAAGGACAATATAGTAATGACAAATATGGGGTCAGAGTAGACTTAGACAGCTCTGGTACGAAAGAGATGTCAATCATAAAGTAACATGTGCAGTAGGTGTAGAGCTACAGTATGCATGGCAGAGCTAATGGGTAGACCGACCATAGAAAAAGAACAGAGAAAAAGTGGAGAAAAAGTGGAGAATAAGTGGAGAATAAAGTGGAGAATAAAGTGGAGAAAAAGTGGAGAAAAAAGTGGAGAAAAAGTGGAGAAAAAGTGGAGAAAAAGTGGAGAAAAAGTGGAGAAAAAAATGGAGAAAAAGTGGAGAAAAAGTGGAGAAAAAGTGGAGAAAAAAATGGAGAAATAAATGGAGAAAAAGTGGAGAAAAAGTGGAGAAAAAGTGGAGAAAAAGTGGAGAAAAAAATGGAGAAAAAGTGGAGAAAAAAATGAAGAAAAAGTGGAGAAAAAGTGGAGAACAAGTGGAGAAAAAGTAGAGAAAAAAATGGAGAAAAAAATGGAGAAAAAGTGGAGAAAAAGTGGAGAAAAAGTGGAGAAAAAGTGGAGAAAAAAATGGAGAAAAAGTGGAGAAAAAGTGGAGAAAAATTGGAGAAAAAAGTGGAGAAAAAAGTGGAGAAAAAGTGGAGAAAAAGTGGAGAAAAAAAATGTAGAAAAAGTGGAGAAAAAAATGGAAAAAAATGGAGAAAAAGTGGAGAAAAAGTGGAGAAAAAATGGAGAAAAAAATGTAGAAAAAGTAGAGAAAAAGTGGAGAAAACAATGGAAAAAAAGTGGAGAAAAAGTGGAGAAAAAGTGGAGAAAAAAATGGAGAAAAAGTGGAGAAAAAAATGGAAAAAAAGTAGAGAAAAAATGTAGAAAAAGTAGAGAAAAAGTGGAGAAAAAAATGGAGAAAAAGTGGAGAAAAAGTGGAGAAAAAGTGGAGAAAAAGGGGAGAAAAAGTGGAGAAAAAGTGGAGAAAAAGATGTAGAAAAAGTAGAGAAAAAGTGGAGAAAAAAATGGAAAAAAAGTGGAGAAAAAGTGGAGAAAAAGTGGAGAAAAAGTGGAGAAAAAGTAGAGAAAAAGTGGAGAAAAAAATGGAAAAAAAGTGGAGAAAAAGTGGAGAAAAAAATGGAGAAAAAGTGGAAAAAAATGTAGAGAAAAAGTGGAGAAAAAAGTGGAGAAAAAAGTGGAGAAAAAAAGTGGAGAAAAAGTGGAGAAAAAGTGGAGAAAAAGTGGAGCACCCTTTGGTGCCTTTCATGTGGCACTAAGGGGTGCTTAGCTTTGTATTTAGCCAAAAAAATGGAAAAAAAAATGACGTAGGGTTCCCCCTAGTTTTGTAGCCAGCTAGGGTAAAGCAGACGGCTGCAGCCTGCAGACCACAGCTGGCAACCTCACCTTGGCTGGTAATCCAAAACTGAGGGCACCCCACGCTGTTATTTTAAATTAAATAAATAATTTAAAAAAAAAACACGTAGGGGTCCCCCAAAACTGGATCACCAGCCAAGGTAAAGCAGACAGCTGGGGCCTGATATTCTCAGACTAGGGAGGTCCATGGTTATTGGACTCTCCCCAGCCTAAAAATAGCAGGCCGCAGCCGCCCCAGAAGTGGCACATGCATTAGATGCGCCAATCCTGGTGCTTCGCCCCAGCTCATCCCGCGCCCTGGTGCGGTGGCAAACGGGGTAATATATGGGGTTAATACCAGATGTGTAATGTCACCTGGCATCAAGCCCTGGGGTTGGTGAGGTCAGGCGTCTATCAGATACCCGACATCACCAACCCAGTCAGTAATAAAAAAAAATAGACGACAAACACATTTTTATTTGAAAAAACACTCCCCAAAACATTCCCTCTTTAACCAATTTATTAGATTGAAAAACAAATCCAGGTCTGCTGTAATCCAAGGGGTTGCCATGACGATCCACACTGTCCCAGTCAATGAAGAGCAGGATGTTCCCCATTGGCTGGGAGAGCAGTGCAGTGACCTGAGCTAACATCAATGGGTCAGCCCAGGTCACTGCAGGGGGGTGACAAGTGCTGCTGTCAGCGAGGTACATTACCTGCGCTGATCTCCAGCACACTGACAGCCCCACTGAGTTCAATGACCGGCGCCTTCCCCTCAAGTATCGCGAGAGGTCCGTGACGTCACCGCTAGTCAGTCTCGGGTCGGAAGCGAGAGGTGATGTGACAAGCGGGCGGCGGCCATGGAGGAAAGTGACAGCGCTGAGGTCGGGATGGCGGGACTTCATCACCGCAGGTAAGCCGAGCGGGGGGGGGGGGTTGTGTGTGTGTGTGTGTGTGTGTGTGTGTATGTATGTGTACATGCCGCGGGCAGGAGGGGGCGGAGCGAGCTGAGCGGGGAAGTGTGGGCTTCCTGCACGTAACTAAGATAAACATCGGGTTACTAACCAAAGCGCTTTGCTTGGATACCCGATGTTTATCTTGGTTACCAGCTTGTGGCAGGCTGCCAGCGATGGCTCCTGCTCACTGTAGCTGTAAAAAGCCCTGCTTTTTGCTGCTAGAACCGTTCTCGAACGTATCTAGAACTATCGAGCTTTTGCAAAAAGCTCGAGTTCTAGTTCGATCTCGAACAGCCCCAAAAATCACTCGAGCTTAGAACTGGAGAACCTCGAACCGCGAACCGCGCTCAACTCTACTCATCGGTGACATGGGGGTCCATTCTCAAAAATCATTACTGCAGCAGTAACGAGGTTGTTCCTCGTTCCTGTGGCAGCACGCATCGCTCCGTGTGACACCGCAGGAATGAGGAAGCTCTCCTTACCTGCCTCCCGGCTGCTATGTGGAAGGAAGGGGGTGGGCGGGATGTTACGTCCTGCTCATCTCCACCCCTCCGCTTCTATTGGGCGGCGGTTCAGTGACGCAGCTGTGACGCTGAACGAACCACCCCCTTAGAAAGGAGGCGGTTCGCCGGTCACAGCGACGTCGCCGGGCAGGTAAGTAGTGTGATGGGTCTGGGCGATGTTGTGCGGCACGGGCAGCGATTTGCCCGTGTTGCACAACAGATGGGGCGGGTACCCACGCTAGCGATATCGGTACCGATATTGCAGTGTGTAAAGCGGCCTTAAGACCTTCTTAAGTGTAATCCATACCATAGTGCTTAGTGCCAGTCCTTCCATTTACAGAAAATGTAATAAAAATATCTTATAATTCTTAATAGAAAGGTCGATCTTATTGGAACATGTACAGTGAATAGGCACAGTGCCGTCTCTGTTATGTAACTGGCCTCCATTAGGAAATGCTGGAAATGGAAATAACTGTAGTACGGTGTTCTCCGTTGCACTCGTTGAGTGTCATGGCGGCATCGGACTCTGTTCACACTGCAGAGTCTGACAAGCTATCTGGGATTCCTTAGTTGCGCAGCCTGTCAAGGGCGTCGGTTGGTTCTGGCTTCACTGCTCTCCAGTACAGTGAGAGTTAATTTCTGCTGGCCTGTGATCAGCTGCTGGGAGCTCAGGTTGCCGATCACCATTGCCAGCCTTTATAAGGTTCTAGATTCTGGGGCTGAGTACCAGTAATAGTTCTTTGCTTCCTGGTTCCTGTTGCATGGTGGTACAAGTTGCAGTTCAGCGTGGTGTGTGACTTCTCCAGTGGTATATTTATTTCCTACCCCTTTTGTGTCACTCCCCAGTTCACATACTGTCCCTTCTTTGTGTTTGAGTGCAGTATGGGCAAATTTTCGTTTACCCTACTCTGTGCCTATTTGTGAGATGTTAGTTACTGAGTTTCCAGCCCGCTTTTTGGGTGGGGCGAAATAGTATCAGGGCTCGGTTAGGAGACAAGGCCACGTTGGAGGCTCGAGCCTGACTACCATCAAGTCTAGCCTTGAGATAAGGGGTAGCACATCGACCCCAGTCTTAAGGTCAGCCTAGGAGCCCCTGTTCCATACATACACCCCCGTGACACTAGCACTGATTGCAATAGGTTAACCTCTTAGATTGCACCTAATATCATGAAAGTGTCATTTTGGCGGTCAGGAACAATGCATATCGCTTCCAACGATCATCGCTTCCTGCCAAACACCTTCGGAACCACCTTAATGTGGATGTCATGACAGTCAGGGTGTTACTGAAGGCATATGTCAGTAGAAATGACAGGACCTGTGGAAGTTCAGTTCTGCAAGTTCAGCTGGACTTTAGATAAAAGTTCTGCACTGCACCCAAACTTGACCTGAACCTCATTGGAAGTCACTAATTGGGCAGTTCAGCTGTCCACCCACATGGAACCAGTCATAAACATCACAATTCCAGAGGAGTGTGGATGAAGTTTTTAATTTTATTTTTTTTAATTTTTTTTGGAGCACACTACATTCGCTAACATTGAGAGAGGAGAGCCAGCACGATCTGAAATTGGCATGCATAATATAAAAAGTGAAAATTCACAGATTTATTCCAACTGTACTACAATAAAAAAAATGAGATTTTTAGCAAATAATTGATCAATTTTTTGAGCCACCCCTGCCAACGTCACGGCAAATCTCAATAGGGGGGTCCTACTCTACATTCTGTATTTCATGTGCCATGCGGCCTCCTAGATAAAGTTAAAAGCAGAACCATAATAGAGCACACATACCTGTAACCTGTATATAACCGCTTCTATGTTGCAAAAAAGGCACTTGTGGATAGAGACCAGCCCAGGTCCCAGCATGTGGAGCAAGCTCTGCACCATACCAGGACTATATCAGAACTGATCCTCCCAGTGCCAAACATCAACCATTGATAAAGGCGGACCAGATCCAAGATGGTGCTTAATTAGCATTGCCTGTGGAAAAGGGTGAGGCAACTGAATCTGAACAGCCACCAACAGGAGGAATACATAGCAAACCAAAATCAGGCGTGCATGGCATGGTGGTGACCGGCCACCAGAATTTGTAGCATAACTACGACCAAACAGAGAGAGAGGGGAGCCAGCACGATCTGAAATTGGCATGCATAATATAAAAAGTGAAAATTCACAGATTTATTCCAACTGTACTACAATAAAAAAATATGATATAGTCCTGGTATGTGTAGGGTTTGCTCCACATGCTGGGACCTGGGCTGGTTTCTATCCACAAGTGCCTTTTTTGCAACATGGAAGCGGTTATATACAGGTTGCAGGTATGTGTGCTCCATTATGGTTCTGCTTTTAACTTTATCTAGGAGGCCGCATGGCACATGAAATACAGAATGTAGAGTAGGACCCCCCTATTGAGATTTGCCGTGACGTTGGCAGGGGTGGCTCAAAAAATTGATCAATTATTTGCTAAAAATCTCATTTTTTTATTATAGTACAGTTGGAATAAATTTGTGAATTTTCACTTTTTATATGATGCATGCCAATTTCAGATCGTGCTGGTTCCCTTTTTTTCTCTGTTTTGACCGTAGTTATGCTACAAATCTGGTGCCTGACCAACACCATACCATGCACGCCTGATTTTGGCTTGCAATATATTCCTCCTGTTGGTAGCTGTTCAGACTCAGTTACCTCACCCCTTTCCACAGGCAATGCTAATTAAGCACCATTCTTGGATCTGGTCCGCCTTTATCAATGGTTGCTGTTTGGCACTGGGAGGATCAGTTCTGATATAGTCCTGGTATGTGTAGGGCTTGCTCCACATGCTGGGACCTGGGCTGGTCTCTATCCACAAGTGCCTTTTTTGCAACATGGAAGCGGCTATATACAGGTTGCAGGTATGTGTGCTCCATTATGGTTCTGCTTTTAACTTTATCTAGGAGGCCGCATGGCACATGAAATACAGAATGTAGAGTAGGACCCCCCTATTGAGATTTGCCGTGACGTTGGCAGGGGTGGCTCAAAAAATTGATCAATTATTTGCTAAAAATCTCATTTTTTTATTATAGTACAGTTGGAATAAATTTGTGAATTTTCACTTTTTATATGATGCATGCCAATTTCAGATCGTGCTGGTTCCCTTTTTTTCTCTGTTTTGACCGTAGTTATGCTACAAATCTGGTGCCTGACCAACACCATACCATGCACGCCTGATTTTGGCTTGCAATATATTCCTCCTGTTGGTAGCTGTTCAGACTCAGTTACCTCACCCCTTTCCACAGGCAATGCTAATTAAGCACCATTCTTGGATCTGGTCCGCCTTTATCAATGGTTGCTGTTTGACACTGGGAGGATCAGTTCTGATATAGTCCTGGTATGTGTAGGGCTTGCTCCACATGCTGGGACCTGGGCTGGTCTCTATCCACAAGTGCCTTTTTTGCAACATGGAAGCGGCTATATACAGGTTGCAGGTATGTGTGCTCCATTATGGTTCTGCTTTTAACTTTATCTAGGAGGCCGCATGGCACATGAAATACAGAATGTAGAGTAGGACCCCCCTATTGAGATTTGCCGTGACGTTGGCAGGGGTGGCTCAAAAAATTGATCAATTATTTGCTAAAAATCTCATTTTTTTATTATAGTACAGTTGAAATAAATTTGTGAATTTTCACTTTTTATATGATGCATGCCAATTTCAGATCGTGCTGGTTCCCTTTTTTTCTCTGTTTTGACCGTAGTTATGCTACAAATCTGGTGCCTGACCAACACCATACCATGCACGCCTGATTTTGGCTTGCAATATATTCCTCCTGTTGGTAGCTGTTCAGACTCAGTTACCTCACCCCTTTCCACAGGCAATGCTAATTAAGCACCATTCTTGGATCTGGTCCGCCTTTATCAATGGTTGCTGTTTGACACTGGGAGGATCAGTTCTGATATAGTCCTGGTATGTGTAGGGCTTGCTCCACATGCTGGGACCTGGGCTGGTCTCTATCCACAAGTGCCTTTTTTGCAACATGGAAGCGGCTATATACAGGTTGCAGGTATGTGTGCTCCATTATGGTTCTGCTTTTAACTTTATCTAGGAGGCCGCATGGCACATGAAATACAGAATGTAGAGTAGGACCCCCCTATTGAGATTTGCCGTGACGTTGGCAGGGGTGGCTCAAAAAATTGATCAATTATTTGCTAAAAATCTCATTTTTTTATTATAGTACAGTTGGAATAAATTTGTGAATTTTCACTTTTTATATGATGCATGCCAATTTCAGATCGTGCTGGTTCCCTTTTTTTCTCTTTTTTTTTTATTCGCTAACATTGTTGCTACCCCAGTGAGAGCTGTGCAAGCATTGCAAGTGGCTTGCATTGGGCTGAGCACTGAGCATACCCGGGCACAGCGATGCTCACTCAAGTGATTTTCATACGTAAAGCACCTGAACTCCAAAATCGAACACTGATATTTTTGTGAAGTCTGTGTTTGGTACGAAGACCAAATTTTGAAGTTTGGGTCAGCTCAACGCTCATCTCTACTTAAATAACAATATCCATATGGATTAAATACAAAAACCCCACTTACACACAGTACATCCTGGTACTAGGTACTATGATCTTTTTGTTCCCCCTGATGAAGCTGGTGTTTACCAAACTGATGTGAAACATACGTCAGGGAGCCCGTTCTCATGGGATTATATCCACTCTGACGTTGGTGCTTGTTGACTGTATACTGCTTGTATACTGCTATGTTAACCAGGGGCATTTGAACTCTTCATTAGAGTGTGGCCTTTATTAAATTGGTGTTCACAGGTACCTATGGTATATTTCTCTATCATCTATGCACTTTAATCTGTCATATGGGCTATTTTCAATACCCTGTTAATGTGAATTATATGCATTACTGGTGCATTACTTTTTAGTCAGTGGTTTAGTCAACACAGTTTTTCCTTGTATTTACTTTGACCATTGGTATTTTTTAATCTGCCAAAGCACTTCAATAAAATTATTTTGAGCATCATTATTCCATTTCTCTTGTCTATTTCTCATCTCTACTTGTCTGCCATTATCACTCCTATAAAGCTTCATCTATGGCTGGACTTTATAGAAGGCATTAATTAAACAGTATACTGCACTATAGTACTGAATACAGGCACGCAATCATTTATAGGTTCAAGCCACCGATGAATGCGGATAAAAAAATGTAAGAAACAGCAACAATTAAATTCAATTAAAAAAAAAAATATATATATATATATGTGTGTATATACTGCATTACTGCATGTACTATATATATATATATATATATATATATATATATTTTTTTTTTTATTAAATATATCTATATGTAGATTGATAGGTAAATAGACAGAGAGATGCGACAAATGTAAAATCAGGCATGTCATGTGGACTCCAAAGTGGAGGAAATAAAAAAACTACAATTCGCCTCACAAAAAAACCCGAAATCCTTATAAAACTTCTATAAACTTATATAATATTTTTTGTGTTAAATAGTAAAAAATAAATTTATACATTTATTATTGACCTATAGGTTCACTAATGTCTTAGTATGAATCTGGATTGTACTCACGCCAAGGTTATTGAATAGGGCAGTGCTGATCTGTGAACTTTTCATCAGCTGTTCTAGAACTAAGGTCACGATAATGACCCACAGACAGGGTCTGTGATTGGTTGCAGTTAGACACTGTCACACAGGCTTGGGGCGCTTCTGACTGCAACCAATCACAGACGCCAGGGTGGCCGGTGGGAAGGGGAAGAAGTGAATATTGATGATGGAAAATGAAGAAGAGAGAGCTGCCCAAAAGCAGTTGGAGCTGCGCCGGAGACTCGGCAAGTATAGCATGTTTGTTCTAATCTCACTATCCCTTCTACCACCATTTTTAAGCCCCAGATTTTGGTCCCTATTGACTTATATGGGGATTGGCGTCCGGTCAGATATCCGGGATCAATTCCGTGCAAATTATTTTTTTTCTAAGTCCTGTTAGTCCCACCAATCCCAGATATCTTTGAGTCCGCCCATCACTATTGCTGAGAAAAAAAATCTCATGTCCTACAGATGCTAGGCGAGAAAAAAAAAAATCGCAAACTGGCATGACACATGGAATACCAAACGGATTTCACTCGTCCATGTTTTCTGGCTGAAAATCAGCCCGATTTTTATATTCACAATCGTGACCGAACCCTAAAGGGGGTTTTAAATGCTACGATATCATTGCCGATATCGCTAACGAGTGTACCCGCCCCCATTGTTTGTGCGACATGGGCAAATCGCTGCCCGTTGCGCACATAATCGCGCACCCCGTCACACGGACTTACCTGCCCTGCGACATCACTCTGTCTGGCGATCCGCCTCCTTTCTATGGGGGCGGGTCGTGCGGCGTCACAGCGACGTCACACAGCAGGCGTCCAATAGAAGCGGAGGGGTGGAGATGAGCGGGACGTAAACATCCCGCCCACCTCCTTCCTTCCGCATAGCTGGTGGACGCAGGTAAGGAGATGTTCGGCGCTCCTGTAGTGTCACACACAGCGATGTGTGCTGCCGCAGGAACGAAGAAAAACATCGCTAATGAGCGTTAAACGATTTTTGGTTTTAGGACGACCTCTCCGCGGAAAACACTTGGCCGCTTTTGCGATCGTTTTAGGTCGCACAAAAGTGTTACACGCTGTGATACCGTCAATAACGCCGGATGTGCGTCACTAATGGCGTAAAACATTAACGATATCGTAGCGTGTAAAGCCCCCTCTAGAGTATTGACTGATAGAACAGAGCCTCCTGGTCATCTTTACTACACTTTGAATATCGTAAAAAAAAATCCCCAAATAATAGTGGAATTCTGTTTTGTTTTGTTGGGGTTTCTTGTTTGCTTAAAATTTCACTCAATTTGGATTTCTTTTGCTTTTTTTTAAAATAAATAAATAAATCTTTAAAAAAAAAAAAATCTAAAACATGTTCTCTCCAACATGGACCCCCGTATGGCTATGTCAATGGTAAAATAAAAAGAGCTATGGTTCTGGAAAGGAAAGGAGGAAAAAAACTAAGCAAAAAAAGAAAAGAAAAATGTTTACGTTTCCAAGGGGTTAAATAAAAAGGCTTCTGAGTATTCTTGACTTTCTTCTCGTTCCCTTATCTATCTGCTCCTTGTAAGAGACATGTTCCTACACAACCTGACGTTGCCCATTCATCTTTGACATTAGACACGTCCTATTGACAAGCGGAGAGTAACACATATTTTTACATTTATTCATACATTCCAAGAAGAATAAGTGAGGAACTACACAGCACAGAGTTCTAAGAAAGGCTGCTCCAGAATTGCTATCCAGAGGAAAGACAAGTATTTGCAAAACAGACATGTCAGGATTGGTGACAGATCCAACATGTGCTTTTAGTTGTGAATTTCAAACAGGGTAGGGTTGGGACAGTCATCCATAGCATTTGACAGCACGCAGGTCCATGCTTCCCTCCTCACTCCCCCCAGGCCTTCCACTGGGGATGGGGATCTCTGATACGCTAGGCCTGATATTACCATCATACTGTGACCATATAATTGTAAGATCCGTTCAACACCAGTGCTCTACAGACCATACATGTGTCTACTGTACAGGTTCTCACCAGTGACGTACTTACTGACTGTTGTCATTCACTTCCCATTCTCTATTCATCTCAGACCGCCATGACCTCTTCTTTAGAAATGAGCTGATCCATAGATGTTCAGGTTCGCGAGGGTCAGCCAGAACTTAAAAAAAAAAGTCCAAGTCGGGACCAAGACTTGACTCGACCATGATCCCAAAATCCATATAAGTCAATAGGGACCAGAACTTAAGTGCTGTAAAATAGCTCTCAAGGGCTAAGAGGCTGCAAAAGGAAACAAAATGGGGGTAAGAGCATGCCAATTATGCATACCATGTTTCACGAAAATGAAGGCAGCAGTTAGACTCTTTTTCTTAAACTGCATGAATATTCACTGCTTCTCCTGCCCACCCTATGAGCCAGTGTCTGTGATTGGTTGCAGTCAGACTCCTATACACACACCGCCAACGCTCATCCTGTATCCTGGTGTCTGTGATTGGTTGCAGTCAGACTCCTATACACACACCGCCAACGCTCATCCTTTATCCTGGTGTCTGTGATTGGTTGCAGTCAGACTGCTATACACACACCGCCAACGCTCATCCTGTATCCTGGTGTCTGTGATTGGTTGCAGTCAGACTGCTATACACACACCCCCACCGCTCATCCTGTATCCTGGTGTCTGTGATTGGTTGCAGTCAGACTGCTATACACACACCCCCACATCTCATCCTGTATCCTGGTGTCTGTGATTGGTTGCAGTCAGACTGCTATACACACACACCCACATCTCATCCTGTATCCTGGTGTCTGTGATTGGTTGCAGTCAGACTGCTATACACACACCCACATCTCATCCTGTATCCTGGTGTCTGTGATTGGTTGCAGTCAGACTGCTATATACACACCCACATCGCTCACCCTGTATCCTGGTGTCTGTGATTGGTTGCAGTCAGACTGCTATACACACACCCCCATCGCTCACCCTGTATCCTGGTGTCTGTGATTGGTTGCAGTCAGACTGCTATACACACACCCACATCTCATCCTGTATCCTGGTGTCTGTGATTGGTTGCAGTCAGACTGCTATATACACACCCACATCGCTCACCCTGTATCCTGGTGTCTGTGATTGGTTGCAGTCAGACTGCTATACACACACCCCCACCGCTCATCCTGTATCCTGGTGTCTGTGATTGGTTGCAGTCAGACTGCTATATACACACCCACATCGCTCACCCTGTATCCTGGTGTCTGTGATTGGTTGCAGTCAGACTGCTATACACACACCCCCATCGCTCACCCTGTATCCTGGTGTCTGTGATTGGTTGCAGTCAGACTGCTATACACACACCCACATCTCATCCTGTATCCTGGTGTCTGTGATTGGTTGCAGTCAGACTGCTATATACACACCCACATCGCTCACCCTGTATCCTGGTGTCTGTGATTGGTTGCAGTCAGACTGCTATACACACACCCCCACCGCTCATCCTGTATCCTGGTGTCTGTGATTGGTTGCAGTCAGACTGCTATACACACACCCACATCTCATCCTGTATCCTGGTGTCTGTGATTGGGTGCAGTCAGACTGCTATATACACACCCCTCGGTACTTGATTCTCAAATGATGGGTAACTTGAGCATTTTTCCAGAAGACCTCTCCAGGAGGCCTGGGGGCAGGGAAATCACTGAAATGGATGGAAACAGTGCTCAAATGGAATGGGAAAAGCATGGTGAAGACGCCTGGACACATCTCATTCTCTGACTTTGAGACTTGGTGCAGAAAATACTCCACTTTTATGGACTGACAATAAAACATACAAAGCCAAAGATAAAATAAAACTACACCCGTCGGTAGTCACCAATAAACGTAATTTTAAAATTTTACTATCTTCTCTTTGCATGTGCTGTGTGTGACATGGTCAGATAAATCCTGTTTAATTTATGAAGGAGGGATTCTGAAACACACAAAGCCTATGTGGTCAATGGAAGAACTTCCAAAAATTGGATGGAAGTGGGGCTATGATACACCCTGTAGTAGACATAAAGGAGGGCCTCATACACATTCTGTTAAATTCTGTTAAATTGATATGTAGTGGGTCTACTAGACACATAAAGCTATAAAGGGATGCCAAACATTAGAAGGAAGGCCTGCAATACAGGTTGTTGAGTACACATACAGGAGGTCCTCAGGAAACTTTTTTTTTAACCATTTTGAAGGAGTGGGCTCTTAGACTGGGAAAGTCTATGCACTAAGTGCCAGGGCAAAAATATTTAACTGAAGGGAGATATATATACATCTATATTGTAAGAGAAGTATAGAGGTAGGCCTCATACATATCCTGAAGACATTATGAAGGAGGGCATCATGCACACCCTGTAAAAATAAGAAATGAGGGCTGCATGATGACCTTGTTGATATTTGATATGCTGTAGAAGGAGGAAAGAAAATGAAGAAAACATGAATAATGTACCCTTTTTGGGTGAGAAGGGGTGCATGGGAAAACAACAGAAAAAAAGGAAAATTTGAATAGGCTTTAGGTTTCGCTACCTTGAACCAGTGGGGTTGAGAAGTCTGGGCCAATCCAGGCCTTGTTAATTTTGATACCTCCAAGGTGTAGAGGGGGAGTTCATGACACATGTTCAGCTTGCATACCAAATAATAGGATGATTGGATGGATTGGAGGACGCTGTTACGGTTGGCTAGATACTCCTTAACCATCTGCCAAAAAGGTTCCCTCCATGTCCGAGTTCCCTGCACATTAGCACCTGGGTGCAGGGAAGGTCTAATAAAACTGTCCCAGACATTTGATAGTTTTTCCCTGCCACTGTTGGACCTGATGTGTGTCTCACTCATCACTACTCCTTTGTTGTCCAAGGAACTATGACTTCTGACTGCAATGTTGACAAATGGGAATTTTTGTATAAACTGTTACAACTAGGGCTTTTTAGTATTGCCCAATTTTACCAGCCCTCCCCGCCATAGGAAGAAGAGGTGGAAAGTTCTTCTTGTAGCATCGGTAAAGTAGGGTGAACAACCACTAATCAGTGTTGGCCAAAATGCGAATTAAGTGAAGGTCACTGGAAGGGCAGTGGGACATAAAGTCAGCCATGTGTTCCAAACACCCAGCAGGCAAAACTCCCTCTACTCCTCATCTCCTTTCTCTTTAGCCCAGGAACACTGAACAGATGGGATGAAGCTGGTATGGGTAGTAGTCTATTGCACAAACAACCATCTCCTGTTCTTCCTCCACATCCTCCTCCTCAGCCTCCTCCTTCTCATTATCATCCATCTGAGCTGAGAAGATGAGATAAGGCTGCGTTTGGTAGTATCACCCTGTGTACTGTCTTACTCCATATCTACCTTGTCCATTTGCAAAGCTTCAGCTTTAGTTGGGTAGATGCAGAATCAGGATGGTTACATTGATTATGACATCATTACCATTCACCATCTTGGTTGATTCCTCAAAGTTTTGTAGAACTTCATAGATGTGAGACATCAATGACCACTCGTGGGTTCTTATGTGCAGAGGCTGACCGGAATACCAATGGGCATGTTGGAGCTCGCATTCAACTATTGCTGTGTGCTCCTCACAAAGCCTTTCCAACAGTTATAAAGTGGAGTACATTGCACACCAGTTGGTGAGCTGGCACTTGCAATACTGCGGCAGCACTGCCAGACTAACAGCCGCTGTAGCTGAGTTGCGGAAATGGTCACACTCACAACATATTGTCACAAGTTGCTTAGGCAAAACTGGGTAGGTTTTTAGAAACCGCTGAAACACTGAGTTGAGGGCCAGGCATGCTACTTGTAGCAGCTTGCCAAACTTCAGAGCTGCCACCATGTTGCAAACACTATCACATATGACCATGCCTGGTTGTAGATTCAGCGTTGAGGGCCTGTTTAAAAACCAAACTGTTTTGTAATAAACCCTTTCTTTGTGCCTGCCCTGATCCCAAATGATCTCTCCTCCAGCAGCTATCCCTACAGTAACTGCAGATACCAGCTGTATTACTACAAGAGACAACAGTACTTACCTCTGCAAAGGACTTTTCATTTTAGGTTTAGGCAGCAATACGAGTGGAAGGATTGTTTTGCTGTAAACCCTATGGCTGCTCTATTCCAAAATTATCCCTCCTCCAGCAGTTTTCCCTTCAGTGACTGCAGGTAACAGTGATGCTACTACAAGAAAGCACAGTATTTAGCCTTGAAAAAGACTTTTGGTTCTAGGTTTCAACAGTAGTATATTATAGAGGAACTGTTTTGCTAGAAACCCTGCCTATTTGTCTGCTCTACTCTGAGCTCTCCCTGTTAGGCCAACTCTCCCTGAACTGAAGTGTGCCAAGCATTGCATCCCTTGGTCTTTTATAAGACCTGATGACACGATGCGGCAGGCAGTAATACCAGTAGCCAATATGTTAATGGAATTACTGTGTATAGCAAACAATCCCCGCATGGTGATTGGTTTTCTAACACCCTCAAAACATGTGGAGCGGGGACTTGGCACTCCAGCACCCATGATCCTCACCCAAGTAACAAGCGTGCTCGAGCACCCTGATGCTAAATTGAGTATCGAGCAGTGGAAAGCACGCTTACGCATTACTATTATCACTTTTGCCCTTTGACATAGTCTCCATCATACTGGAAAAATCAATATTGATCACCAAATTGCTCCGGGATAGTTGGGGAAGTTGCTCTTGGAGGATGTGTAGATATTATTCTTTATTCATGGCTGTGTTCTTAGATAATCTGAAGAGTGAGCCCTCGCCATGGATGAAAAACCCTACAAATGAATGATCTCAGGATGCTTTACTATTGGCATAACACAGGACTACTGGCAGCCCCCACCTTTTCTTCTTGGAATATTCATTCTTCTAGATGGCCTAAACTATCTGAGAGGGCTTCCTCAGAGAAAATAACTTCCAGGAAGTACAGAGATTGGATTACAGAGGGTGCGGGTAAAGGTATTTTCTTTGAAGCCCTCTTTAGACAGTGCTCCATCGTGCTGGAAAAAACATTGATGATTACCAAATTGGTCCTGGTTGGTATGGATAAGATATTCAAAAATTTAAAAAAAACCTGCAAAAATAATGGACATTTATGGGCCAAATGAACAAACAAAGGTCCATTGTTTTGCACATTATTTTTCTGGAGTGCTGCTATTATTGTTTTTTGACTTTTGGAATTGAGACATGATATATGTCTTAGAGGCCTGGTACTCTTTATTATAAAGTTTGTTTCTGCTTCACTTTAACATGATAGATGGATGGATGGATGGATGGATGGATGGATGGCTTTACGAACCGACCAGAAAATAAAGACCCTAAAATCATATTGTGGTCTACCATGACACATGGGTGACATCCTTATATTGTATTAATGACCTAGTTTGAGTTTTCTGCTAATGATAAAAGTGATGAATTGTTACTTGGAACCAAGAAAAATATAAATTCTGATAGTAATTACTAAAATCCATGGATAAAAGAGGTCATTGTCTCAGTAATTGCCACAGATGATCTGCAGATTGTGGTGGTGTGTCGTAGAGCGCATGAATAATTCAGTGCCGGAGTAGCTTCATCCAGATAATATTATATCAGAAATTAGAAGAATTGAGATACATCAAATGATTCTTGGAGGATGAAAAAATAATCATAAGTAATTCACAAGGGTAATACAATGTTCTTGTGATGTTCGGAATACATGGTCCCTATGAAGACCCCATCAAGAGATGACACCAGCCTCCAAACTCTTCTCATTTTTATTGACGCTTATAATAATAGGAGATTTCTTGACGTCTCTTTGGATTTATTCAGGCTTTCACTGTCAACACAGAAATCCAACTAATTCTACACAGCTCCGGGGTCTTTCACACTTTGGCCTCAGATTTTGTCAATCAAGTCCTGGCATCCTAATTGCATCGCATTGTTGGCTTACTTATTTTAATGCGGTTTGTGTTATTAAGGTGGAACATTATTAGATCACTGAATTTCGCTTCCAGCGATTCAAATTTCTTTAATTCCTTTACTATATTTTTGCCTCTGTGACTAATACTTCACAAATTATGTATCTCTTGCCAGTGGCTGATTCTGTGGTCACTAAAGTCAAGTGGTAGGAAACATTGGTGTAGTCATTACATAGACCATAATGAAAAAGAAAAAAAAAGTATATAAAAAATCGGGATAAAAACTTGGCAATTCAATAAAAAAATCTTTAAGCAATAAAGGCCACTTTAAGCAACTAAAGGCCGCTTTACACGCTACGATATCGGTATCGATATCGCTAGCGTGGGTACCCGCCCCCATCTGTTGTGCGACACGGGCAAATCGCTGCTCGTGCCGCACAACATCGCCCAGACCCGTCACATGTACTTACCTGCCCGGCGACGTCGCTGTGACCGGCGAACCGCCTCCTTTCTAAGCGGGCGGTTCGTTCAGCGTCACAGCGACGTCACAGCTGCGTCACTGAACCGCCGCCCAATAGAAGCGGAGGGGCGGAGATGAGCGGGACGTAACATCCCGCCCACCTCCTTCCTTCTGCATAGCGGACGGGAGGCAGGTAAGGAGAGCTTCCTCATTCCTGCGGTGTCACACAGAGCGATGTGTGCTGCCACAAGGAACGAGGAACAACTTGGTTACTGCTGCAGTAACGATATTTGAGAATGGACCCCCATGTCACCGATGAGCGATTTTGCACGTTTTTGCGACGATGCAAAATCGCTCATAGGTGTCACACTCAACGGCATCGCTAATGCGGCCGGATGTGTGTCACAAATTCCGTGACCCCAACGACTTCGCATTAGCGATGTCGTAGCGTGTAAAGCCTGCTTAAGAATCAGCATTAAATGGAGAGTCCAATTTAACCAAACCCCCTTTATTTGAAGGGTTTTCCAGCTATGGACTGATCAGAAGGTGTCCCATTCTTCGAACCCAGAGAAATCTGCTGTAGTTGGTTTTGACAAAAAAAATGCTTATTTTTTTACAACACCTCTACAGTGGTATTTAGAGATGAGCAGACCATAACTTTAAAGTTCAGTGTTTGTACTAAATACAGACTTTATAAAAAAGTTAGTGTTCATAGTTTGGGTGCTTTACATATGGAAACCACTCCATTGAGCCTTTGAGTATGGGTGTGCTTGGGTATGCTCATTGCTAAAAACCACTGTCCTCCATCTCCTGGAAGGGCTTTGTTTATGGCTGGTTGTATGTGGATGGAGAGCCGAGCCATCTAATCAGTGACTTCTAATGAAGTTGGTAGTGATAGTGATTCCCGCCCCCTGCCTGTTATTCCTCCCCCAATCTTTTTCTATTATACAGTGGAACCTCGCTTAATGAGTAACCCACTTAACGAGAATTTCGCTTAACAAGCAAAGCTTTCTGTAAATTTGTAACTCGATTTACGAGAAAGCTTTGCTGTATGAGCAAAATACTCACCGCACACACTTCCGGTTCCGTACATCCACCGCGCTCTAACCAACTCTTGCAGTCCACACAAACACACACAAGCACGCACAAACACACACAAACAAACATGCACGCACGCACACACATACAGTATTATGCTCACCTTACCTTCCGTTCCATCGCCGGGCTCATGATTCTTGTAGTGCGCCGGTACATCACGACGAGGGAGGAAATATTCGCGGAAAACTACAAGACCCAGGAAGCCGGCGATGGAACGGAAGGTAAGGTGAGCATAATATGTGTACCTTCCGTTCCATCGCCGGCCTCCTGGGTTCTGTAGTTCGCCTCTCCATGATGTGCATCGGCAACCATAGCGACGAGGCAGGAACTTCGGCTGTCAGACGCTACTCAAAGGCAGCGCACTGGCCAGTCAGAGGCAGAGGCGGTTCCTGCGTTTGACGTCAGCGCTCTGGGTGCGGAAGTTCCTCCCTGGTCGTGATGGTTACCCGATACACAGCCTGTACTAGTGAACAGCAAGTCCCAGGAGACCGACGATGGAACGGAAGGTAAGGTGAGCATAATATGTGCATGTGCATGCGTGTTTGTGTGTGTTTGTGCGTGTGTGGAATGGCACAATAGGGGACCAGGATGGGACATTTAACAAGCTGTGGAAGGAATTGTCAGCATTGCAATGATTTCCTATGGGAAATCTTGCTTTGCTGAACGAGTAACTTGGTTAACAAGCACAGTCCCAGAACGGATTGTTCTCGTTAACCAAGGTTCCACTGTATTCTATTATAGAAGGGTTTTAATCGCTAGAAGGATCTGTGCTGATGTCATACCCATGTGACCAGAAGCGGCGGCGCCTCAGCCAACAAAAAAATTATGTTGCTTCCTGGTATCAGCTATGTTGGCCCCTCCCCTTCTGGTCACATGAGTATGACATCAGCAAGGTCCTTCTAGCCACAAAAAAACGCTTCTATAATATAATTAGCATAATTAAAAGATAGGAGGAGGAACAACAGGCAGGAGGTTGGAATCACTAACAAAACCTATGCCAGCTATCAGCTGGTTGGCAGCTGCTGACAATCAAAAAGCTGCTCATTTCAAAAACTTTACTTGCTTGTGTTTCAAAACCTATACCTCCCTGCTGACAACTACAGGTATGTAAAGAATCAGCCTGATAGTGCCAGAATAGCAATGGCTTTAGGTTATATAGGAAAATCCTGGTGATTGGTGCGCTTTAAATATAAAACTTGTGCAGATAACTGTAATTACATAAATTAGCAATAATAAAAACTAATTTGCATTTTTCTTTGTATCCCATGTAAAATATGAAATTGTCAGTGAGTATTGCCAAGTGATGGAAATAACTGCCTGTGCTGATCGTGCCGGCTACAGCTGGGAATTGTGTGAAATAAGTCAATTCATTTTCATGAATAATACGGCGGTAGAATTATATTATAAAATGTTATTAGTTTAATTGTGTCGATGCTTATATAGAGAAGGCCGAGCACAAGATAATGGGCCCCAAGTATTTAAAAAAAATCCCTTTCTTTTCTCCATTCTTTATGTGTCTGTACTTAATTAAAAAAAAAACCTACAAAACGTGAAACCATTTAAAGTCAAACTCAACTCATCAGTATTTTGGGGATGTGTACCGTAAATCAGGAATCAGAAGTAGAACTTTTTTAACTCTTCACATTTTGTTTTCTTTTTTGAATAAAAACTGGGGGTTACAAATCCAGAAAAATAAACATTTTGTGTCTTATCTCCCTCCAATTCCAAACCCAAAACTATGTAGGCTGAGTTAACATATCCAGTAATCATCCGTTGGCAAAAAAGTTGTGCAAACACAACTTTTTTGTCTGTTTTTGAATAATTGATTTCAGCTGAATCCATTTTTTTAACATTGAAGTCTATGGAAAATGGATCCACTAGCGGATTGCTATTTAGCCATCTGTTTTTCTTTTATTTGTAAATGGTACATTTTGTAGATCAGTTTCAAATGGAACAAAAATAGCCATCTGTTAACAAATCCATTTTCCATAGACTCCAATGTTAAAAAAACAGAAACAAAGGAAATTAAATTATTTAAAAATAAACAAAAATGTTATGAATGCACAACGTTTTTGCCACTCGATTGCTACTGGATCCGTTCCTATGGATTATTACTGGACATATGAACTAGCTTTAAAAAGTTTCCCCTTTCTTCTCCCTTTAAAGGGAATCTGTCAGATGATTTTTGTAGTACAAAACTAATGGTATCCTTGAATATGGCTTGGGAAGCCCTTTCATGATCAGTAACTTTTATTGCTGTATCTTCTCCTGTTATTTTGCTGTAAGCCCTGGAGAATTCAGATGATTATGCACTGCCGGTTCTGTTTTGGGAGGTTGTCACGGAGGCAGGGCCCGACTCCGTGACCCTGACGGTGTTGTTTAAATGAGTGAGGAATAGGATATTTACATGAGATTAGTCGTGACTCCACCCATGGTATGCAGCAAGATATGGGCCGCTGCTGCCATTCAGTTCCCCTGGGGTCGGTGGTGATGCAGCAGAGGTGGTTCAGTTCTCCATGGGTAGAGCTTAACCCCAGGGCAGGTGATCATGTATGATGGGGGACTTAACGTTGGGGTGCAGGACAGAAGACGCAGGCAATAACTGGACAACACAGCGTGATGCAGTCACAAGTTCTTTACTCACAATTGTCAGTTCCAGATTATCACAGCCGGTCAAATGCTGCCCTTGGAGTGTTGAGTCCTGCGGTGACAGGATCCAACCAATCCCCAGGTAATTCTGAGACACAGAACTGGTGTCCCTTTCTGCGTCCCTTTCTTGGTTGTCTTCCTGCTCTGGCCTCTCCCGCCTGCCCCGCACCTCACAAACACAGTGCCCTGAGCCGGTGCCCGTGGACCCTTTTCTGGGTGGCTTCTTGCTCTGTCCCCCGGTCTTATCTGATCACCTTAGGCCCCTTTCACATTGTGTTTTTCTCTACGTCCACAGGTCCCGCCGGGGCATCCGTCCGGACCGCCCCTCCCCCACTCTGCAAAACGTGCTCCGGACGCATGCGCCCGACAGGGCCATTCACTGTTATGGAGCGCACTGCGTTAGCGTGTGCTCTGCTTTGTGCAATATTGTTCACATATACGTTTCTGCAGACGGACACTTGAACGTAGACCACCTACGTTCGGGTGTCCGTCTGCAGAAACGTATATATGCACAAAATTGGACAAAACAGAGCACACGCTAATGCAGTGTGCTCCATAACAGTGAATGGCCCTGTCGGGCGCATGCGTCCGGAGCACGTTTTGCAGAGTGGGGGAGGAGCGGTCCGGACGGATGCCCCGACGGGACCTGTGGACGTAGAGAAAAACGCAATGTGAAAGGGGCCTTACAGCGGATTCGTGTATGGTAGCGGATTTGGCACATAAAGATACCTCAGCCTCCGGTTTGCTAGCTGAGCCTGGTTGTTCTCCACTAGTCTAGGGACCAGTTCCCCCTTACGACCTAGTCCCTCCACACCGGTGCGTCGGCTGTGGATGGGAGCCCGCGGGTGGATATCTCACTGCCCGTGACTCTAGGACCCCTTCTTCCCTTCTTTCTGAGCTTCCTTCTTGTCCTAGGACGAGGTCCTCCGGCTCCAGTCCTCAGGACCTTTCCCCTCCACTTCGTTCTCTGTCTTGCACTATTCTGCTCCCTTGTTCTAAGTGCCCACCCACTAACTAACCCAGCCTCCAGACTGGCTCTGGGACTGTGCTCTCCCTAAAGAGCAATCTCGCCCTAACCATGGCCTGATGGAGTGTAGCCATACTAAGGGGTACTTTGCCCACTGCAACATCGCTAGCCGATGCTTGCGATGCCGAGTGCGATAGTACCCGCTCCCGTCGCACATGCGATATCTTGTGATAGCTACGGCAGCTTCACACGCACTTACCTGCCCTGCGATGTTGCTCTGGTCGGCAAGCCGCCTCCTTCCTAAGGGGGCGGGTCGTGCGGTGTCACAGTGACGTCACACGGCAGGCAGCCAATAGAAGCGGAGGGGCGGAGATGAGCGGGACGTAAACATCCTGCCCACCTCCTTTCTTCCGCATAACCAGTGGAGGCAGGTAAGGAGACGTTCCTCGCTCCTGCGGCTTCACACACAGCGATGTGTACTGCCACAGGAACAAGGAACAACATCGTATCTCCTATTGGTGCCTCATTATGAAAATGACCGACACTACACAAATCACCGATTTACGACACTTTTGCGATCGTTTATTGGCGCATGTAGGCTTTACACATTACGACGTCGTTACCGGCGCCGGATGTGCGTCACTTTTGATTTGACCCCGACGAGATCGCAGTAGCGATGTTGCAACGTTCAAAGTACCCCTAAGAGTGTGTGTGTTGTGGTCTGTGTGATCCTCCTTACCAGGGAATGGGGTATCACATCTATGGTTGAGGTGCAGTACTTCTGTGGCAACTGGAACCTTAGGGGTGCCACATGTGCCCCAATACTTTACTCCATATCATGTATCAAAGCATAATGGAGTGTTGGGAGATATTGTTTTTGACCAAACAAGCATTCGTCCCGATAGCTACTTAAGGTGTATGGACAATGTTAGACTTCTTCACGATCTCATATAATAGAGAAAAAGTGGCAGTATGTATGTTTTCTATGTTAAGTATCTGTAACATGATATCAATTCTCTGCATCCTAAATACATCATATTCAAAATATAAAAATAAAATCCAACAAAAAATATGCAACTAAAATAATATCTGTAAAATATTTGCTATTTCTGCGGCATGGGCTGATATTTTTCTCAGTCCTATTTTAATCCTATGTACTGTACATCCATGACTAATCTCTGCCTTATTATAGAATCTCAATCATCACATGGTAATTATTGCAGATTCTTATATGGGTATCTATATATATAATTGCCTTATTCTGTCTGTCTGTCTGTCTGTCTGTCTGTCTATCTGTCTGTCTGTCTGTCTGTCATGCTCCGAAATTGTGTCCTTACGGTGACACAAAGCTGATTGGCCGCTGGGCTCGCCATGGCCCCGCCCCCCCACACGGATTGGCCTCTCGCCCCGGCTCTCTGCAGGCCCCGCCCCCCTCACGCAATGCACGCTCGCTGTGGCCCAACTGACACGGGGCTCCGATTCCCAGGTGAGTACACACACATCAGATCACACTCACTCTCACACACACCTCACACACCTCACACATCACATCCACACATCACAACATCCTGGGATATCGCTTGCTTCTACACCGGCTCCGTCACGATCCCAGCAGCGCCACACATAATCTTGCGATGCTGGGATCTTAACGGAGGCCGTGAAAGCTGGTAACCATTATACACATCGGGTAACTAAGGTCCCTTAGTTACCCGATGTGTATCATAGTTACCAGTGTACACCGGCTCACACTCACTCTCACACACACCTCACACACACATCACATCGCATCCACACATCAAGGTCCTGCAGCTGCGGAACATACATAACATAACAGCACACACACATACACACACACACAAATCAGATCACACTCACTCACACACACACATCACATCGCATCCAAATACTCACAACATCCTGGGATATCGCTTGCTTCTCGGCGGCGATATTGTGCTGTGAGCTTCCAGGACCTGACGGAGGATCACATGGCCAGAAGCATGTGATATCCCCGGATGTTGTGAGTATCAGCGCGTATGTGCAATATCGTCTGTGTATGTGAGTGTATGCGATCGGGTGTGTGTGAGTGGATGCGATCGGTTGTGTGTGTGAGTGGATGCGATCGGTTGTGTGTGTGAGTGGATGCGATCGGTTGTGTGTGTGAGTGGATGCGATCGGTTGTGTGTGTGAGTGGATGCGATCGGTTGTGTGGGTGAGTGGATGCGATCGGTTGTGTGGGTGAGTGGATGCGATCGGTTGTGTGGGTGAGTGGATGCGATCGGGTGTGGGTGAGTGTCGGCAGAGGAGCACGGCGTGCTGGAGGAGGCTGGGAGCAGAGAGGCTGATCTTGGGGAAGGCGGGGAGGGGGAGGCTGATGCTGAGGGAGGCTGGAAGGAGAGAGGCTGAGCAAACGTGCTCCATCCGCCATACTGCGCACTCCCCATCGTGCTGCATCCCCCATGCTGCGCACTCCCAAAAGTGGTCCATCCGCCATGCTGCGCACTCCCAAACGTGGTCCATCCGCCATGCTGCGCACTCCCAAACGTGGTCCATCCGCCATGCTGCGCACTCCCAAACGTGCTCCATCCGCCATACTGCGCACTCCCAAACATGCTCCATCCGCCATACTGCGCACTCCCCATCGTGCACCATCCGGCATGCTGCGCACTCCCAAGCGGATGGAGCATGATGGGGGGTGCGCAGCATGGCGGATGGAGCACGTTTGGGAGTGCGCAGCATGGCGGATGGAGCACGTTTGGGAGTGCGCAGCATGACGGATGGAGCACGTTTGGGAGTGCGCAGCATGACGGATGGAGCACGTTTGGGAGTGCGCAGCATGCCAGATGGTGCACGATGGGGAGTGCGCAGTATGGCGGATGGAGCACGTTTGGGAGTGCGCAGTATGGCGGATGGAGCACGTTTGGGAGTGCGCAACATGGCGGATGGAGCACGTTTAGGAGTGCGCAGCATGGCGGATGGAGCACGTTTGGGAGTGCGCAGCATGGTGGATGGAGCACGTTTGGGAGTGCGCAACATGGCGGATGGACCACGTTTGGGAGTGCGCAGCATGGCGGATGGAGCACGTTTGGGAGTGCGCAGCATGGTGGATGGAGCACGTTTGGGAGTGCGCAGCATGGCGGATGGAACACGTTTGGGAGTGCGCAGCATGGCGGATGGAGCACGTTTGGGAGTGCGCAGCATGCCGGATGGTGCAAGATGGGGAGTACGCAGTATGGCGGATGGAGCACGTTTGGGAGTGCGCAGCATGGCGGATGGAGCACGTTTGGGAGTGCGCAGCATGGCGGATGGACCACGTTTGGGAGTGCGCAGCATGGCGGATGGAGCACGTTTGGGAGTGCGCAGCATGGCGGATGGAGCACGTTTGGGAGTGCGCAGCATGGCGGGTGGAGCACGTTTGGGAGTGCGCAGCATGGCGGATGGAGCATGATAGGGGGTGCGCAGCATGGCGGATGGAGCACGTTTGGGAGTGCGCAGCATGGCGGATGGAGCACGTTTGGGAGTGTGCAGCATGGCGGATAGAGCACGATGGGGAGTGCGCAGCATGGCGGATGGAGCACGTTTGGGAGTGCGCAGCATGGGGGATGCAGCACGATGGGGAGTGCGCAGTATGGCGGATGGAGCACGTTTGGGAGTGCGCAGCATGGCGGATGGACCACGTTTGGGAGTGCGCAGCATGGCGGATGGAGCACGTTTGGGAGTGCGCAGCATGGGGGATGCAGCACGATGGGGGGTGCGCAGCATGGGGGATGGAGCACGATGGGAGGTGCACACCTCCTCCCAACACACACACACACGCGCACTGCACAACACACACACACTAGGAATCACAAACAACGCCCTACACAGACACCCACACACACAGACAACGCTGCACACACAAATATACGCACATACTGCACAACACACACATTGCTCAAAACATACCTCCCCCCAAAACACACCACACCCACACAAACCGCACAACACACACACACACACAACGCTACAGACACACAGCGCTCCACAAACAACGCAACACACATACAACACCGCTCTCACCCCCCGCGACACTCAGAACATGTACAGCGCCCTACACAAACACTTGGTAACTACACACAACAACATCTATATATATATAACAAAAATCATACATGAACTACACAATACGTAAATTCTAGAATACCCGATGCGTAGAATCGGGCCACCTTCTAGTAATACATATAAAAGTTAAGAAAAATAGAAAATATATTTGTTCTCATTGGGCGTCACTTGAATGGCAGAAAAATCCCCATTACAAGTATATACTGTTGACACATTGCATAAATAGGATCAATCTGCATCTTTATAATACCTCTGATGCTTGAACATAGTAATTTATGCTTTTTAGTAATTAGATAGAAGTTCAACCATTGCATCTAGTTCGCAACAAGACAGAAATGCCATTAACACAACGGGAGATAAGTATACCATTGCCTCATTTTTTTTGACGATACTTTTATTTATGCCAATGGAATTGCACAGTAATCAACCATTCTGCTTCTGTATATCTGGAATTAAGTATGAATTATGACCCCATCCCAGCCAAAAATATAAATATATGCAGCAAATGTAGGGAAGGGGGGGGTCTGAGAGTGGATGAAAGTTTTCATGCCATCTGGTATATCCGTCAACACGTCACCCATTAAGGACAATGCCACAAAAACTCACTGTCATCAACGCCATGTATTTATACAATGCGTCTACATTCCTCATGTCCTTCCAGTTGCTGTGTGTCTATGGCGGGGGCTTATTGAATGTATCCTTTCCAAAATGTCAGGAAATCTGATATGGCAGTTGCGAAAGAAATGAAAATAGAAAGGGAGAGGAACGTGATAGCGCGAAAGGAGTCCCAGAGCGTTGTCATTTAGCTGGAGACATTTATCATACATCTCCGGGCACCGCAGGAATATCTGACATACATAAATATATATATATATATATATATATATATATATACACAGTACAGACCAAATGTTTGGACGCACCTTCTCATTCAAAGAGTTTTCTTTATTTTCATGACTCTAAAAATTGTAGATTCACATCAAAAACATCAAAACTATGAATGAAAACATGTGGAATGAAATACTTAAAAAAGTGTGAAACAACTGAAAATAAGTCTTAAATTCTAGGTCCTTCAAAGTAGCCACCTTTTGCTTTGATTACTGCTTTGCACACTCTTGGCATTCTCTTGAAGAGCTTCAAGAGGCAGTCACCGGAAATGGTCTTCCAACAGTCTTGAAGGAGTTCCCAGAGATGCTTAGCACTTGTTGGCCCTTTTGCCTTCACTCTGCGGTCCAGCTCACCCCAAACCATCTCGATTGGGTTCAGGTCTGGTGACTGTGGAGGCCAGGTCATCTGGCGTAGCCCCCCATCACTGTCCTTCTTAGTCAAATAGCCCTTACACAGCCTGGAGGTGTGTTTGAGGTTATTGTCCTGTTGAAAAATAAATGATGGCTCAACTAAACGCAAACCAGATGGAATAGCACGCCGCTGCAAGATGCTGTGGTAGCCATGCTGGTTCAGTATGCCTTCAATTTTGAATAAATCCCCAACAGTGTCACTAGCAAAGAACCCCCACACCATCACACCTCCTCCTCCATGCTTGACGTTGGGAACCAGGCATATAGAGTCTATCCGTTCACCTTTTCTGCATCACAAAAAGACACAGTGGTTGGATCCAATGATCTGAAATTTGGACTCATTAGACCAAAGCACAGATTTCCACTGGTCTAATGTCCATTTCTTGTGTTCTTTAGCCCCAACAAGTGTCTTCTGCTTGTTGCCTGTCCTTAGCTGTGGTTTCCTAGCAGCTATTTTACCATGAAGGCCTGCTGCACAAAGTCTCCTCTTAACAGTTGTTCTAGAGATATGGCTGGTGCTAGACCTCTGTGTGGCATTGACCTGGTCTCTAATTTGAGCTGCTGTTAATCTGTGATTTCTGAGGCTGGTGACTTCGATAAACTTATCCTCCGCAGCAGAGGTGACTCTTGGTCTTCCTTTCCTGGGGTGGTCCTCATGTGAGCCAGTTTCTTTGTAGCATTTGATGTTTTTTGCCACTGCACTTGGGGACACTTTCAAAGTTTTCCCAATTTTTCAGACTGACTGACCTTCATTTCTTAAAGTAATGATGGCCACTTGTTTTTCTTTACTGCATTTTTCTTGCCATATTACAAATTCTAACAGTCTATATCAGTAGGACTATCAGCTGTGTATCCCCCAGACTTCTGCACAACACAACTGATGGTACTAACCCCATTTATAAGGCAAGAGATCCCACTAATTAAACCTGACAAGGCACACCTGTGAAGTGAAAACCATTTCCGGTGACTACCTCTTGAAGCTCATCAAGAGAATGCCAAGAGTGTGCAAAGCAGTAATCAAAGCAAAAGGTGGCTACTTTGAAGAACTTAGAATATAAGACATATTTTCAGTTGTTTCACAATATTTTGTTAAATATTTAATTCCACATGTGTTAATTCATAGCTTTGATGCCTTCAATGTGAATCTACAATTTTCAGAGTCATGAAACTAAAGAAAACTCTTTGAATGAGAAGGTATGTCCAAACTTTTGGTCTGTACTGTATATATATATATATGCCATATGTTATGCTTCTTATAGGAACACAAAATTTAAATATTGGAAGATTTGGATGTCACGTGTCCGATTTAGTCATAAGGTGTCATTGTGCTGAGGTACCCCACTAATTGGGGTGTGGTGTAGAAAGGTCCCACAGCACTTCTGTACCGCCCCTGTGCCAGTGGCTGAGCCGCTCGGATCCGGAACCGCGGTGGCTCGAGTGGTCTCCGGACCCGGGGGTTCGTGTGGACACATGAGTTTAAAAAGGGGAGTATGTACAGGGGAGTTAGAAGTTCGTGACGCCACCCACAGTGCGTGGTAAGGTGGGATACCACCGCTGCTGTTGGGGAAAGAGGGAGCCCGGTTGCGATGATGCGGCAGCAAGGTGTTTAACCCCTCCGTGGGTAGGGGGTTTGTGCCCCTGTGCCCGGTGTTGGTAGTGCAGGAGTGGGGGGCCGTTGGGAAAAGGAAGGGTTTCTGCGTACTCACTCAGTCCATGAATACTGACTCCGACAGCTTGTAAACCAGGATTATGAGCACCGCTGCAACCAGGAGGGAGCACGCTTGGGTCCGTGCCCTTGGTGTTGCTTGTTAGCCTGTGGCCTTTTCCGTGGCACCTTGTTCACTGTTTGGACCCTGTAGTGTGGAACTAGTCGGGATCCGCTCACCCGTATGGGTAACGGAGTGAGCTTGCTCTCAGGGTTCAGACTTGGAATTTGGTGGACTGTGTAAGGGAAAATCCTATCCCATCAGTGCGCTAGTACCCCAATTTTGGAGCAGGTGAGGGATAAATCTTGAAGGCTTCACTCCCGTCGGATAAATTACCAGGACGCTTGAAGCTACTTCCCCACCTAGGGTCCACGTACCCCGTTGTGCCCTGGTCCCTGCCCGGAGATGTGTCAAGGCCTCCGGCTGTCCTCCTCGGCAGTCCGTGCCCCTTGACACGATCCCCTGTGACCAGGGTTCCAGCTCCTACCAGGCCCAGACCAACGTCTGACACCTAGTACTCAAGGAGCCCTGCTCCAACCCAGTGACCTCTCCCTCTCAGAGAGTCACCACACTACCTCCTAATTCTTCCACTCCTTTTTCAGTTCTCCTTTTCACTTTCTCACCTTCCCCTACCAACCCCCCAAGTGGGCGGCCCTATTCCCTTCAGGCCCCCAATGGTGTGTCTGGTGGGTATGGTGTAAAGTGTTTCTAGGCTTTTGACTGGCTAAGCTCTTAGCAACACCAAAGGACCAGGACCCATAACCAAGGAGGATTGGATACCGTGCAGAAGGGCAGATTGCACAATACCCTATGACAACCTGATAGGCCAGGGCGTCACACTTCCACAGTCTAAAAGTGACCCTGTCAGGTGCAATGTGCACCCAGAGCCATGAGCAGTTCTGGGTACATATTGTTAATCCTTGCCTAACTGTCCCTGTATACACTAGAATAGATAAAAGGATCTTTAGAAAAAGTATTTCTAAAGATCCTTTACGATATGCTAATGAGACCAGTGACTAGTCACAAGGATGGTATTTCCCCTGGCTAGTCGGCCCCTTTAGCATGTAAGCCCCTGTGGGTGTGCTATCATACTAATGAATGTGCAGAATCAGAGGCATGGTTGCACTCACCCCTCTGCTGCCATTGCGCCCGACGCTGGATTTCGGCTCAGTGTGCGTGATACCTGGACTTCACGTCATGCGCACTATGAAGCCGGATGTATGCGTCACAGCTTCAAACTTGTGTAGTGTGCATGACCGGAAGTCTGGGAATGTCTGATCATGCACACTGACCATATGCCCATAATTCTGGGGCGATGCAACAGACACAGGTACGTGCATCACTGCCGATGATGACACTGGGCAGCGGGCATTAAATAGCATGTTAGCACGCCCCTGTGGGCATGCTAACATGCTAAGAGGGCACAACGAGCGCAGGAACTAATATCCTTGTGACTAGTTCCCGCGCTCATTAGCATATCATAAAAGAGCTTTAGAAATACTTTTCTAAAGATCTCTTTATCTATGCTGCCAGATACAGGGACAGTTAGGCAGGGATTAGCAATATACACCCAGAACTGCTCGTGGTTCTGGGTGCATTTGCACCTGACAGGTTCCCTCTAACTCTTTAGTATATTGTCTATAATGATGAGTGGCTCTTTTGGATTAGTAATTCTCCCTGTTTGTGCAGATTTTCCCAGGAATTTTAATTTACAAAGGAATGTTTCGCCATTAAAGGGGTTGTCTGCTACTAGAGTAACCTCTTCTGATTCCACATTTCCTAAAAGCTAAAAAATTAAAGCCTATACTCAAGTGCCATACCAACGAACTTCCATTGGTGTCCAGAATTGCAGTGCCGGGGCTCAAGTGGGGTTGTGACGTCATGAGAGCCCCGCGTTCAATCAGCTACAGCTTCCCGCCTTCAAACAGGAAGTAAGCTCAGCCGCAGCGCTCACTTACTGTTGATTGCTCCTGTCAGGGTCGGCTCCAGGTTTTTGTGGGCCCCGGGCGAAAGAGTCTCAGTAGTAGAGATGAGCGAACCGGTCGCGGTTCGGCTCGAGGTCGATTCGCCGAACGGACGTCCCGTTCGAGTTCGGCTCGTCGAACGTTCGACGAACCGAACTCGAACTGCATAGTAAACAATGGCAGGCAATCACAAACACATAAAAACACCTAGAAAACACCCTCAAAGGTGTCCAAAAGGTGACAAACAATTCACAACACAACACAAACACATGGGAAAGTGACAAGGACATATACTCATGCGAAAACAAAAGAGCTGGACAAGGAAAAAGAGGAGGACACACAGATATAGGCATGGCACGCCCTTCTAAAATCATGTAAAACACCGCAAGGTGACTCCAAGTGGAGTCTCCCTTTTTTTCCAAAAATTGGGCTCCACACACACCCACCTATTCAGTGGCAGCACTTGTGCCCTAGTTGTACACTTCACAGCTAGATTTGCATCAAGCACATTCAAAAATACGCTATTCTTAACCGTCCCCAGGATGACACCGGGGTAGGTAGCAAAGTCTTTCCTGATCCCAGCTCTGTTCATCTTGGCTTCTTTTAAAAACAATGTAAGCAAGGGTTACTCCAAGCGGAGTCTTCCTTTTTTCCAAAAATTGGGCCCCACACACACCCACCCCTTCAGTGGCAGCAGTTGTGCCCCAGTTGTACAATTCACAGCTAGATTTGCATCAAGCATATTCAAAAATACGCCATAATTAACCGTCCCCAGGATGACACCGGGGTAGGTAGCAAAGTCTTTGCTGAACCATGACTTGTTCATCTTGGCTTCTTTTAAAAACAATGTAAGCAAGGGTTACTCCAAGCGGAGCCTGCCTTTTTTCCAAAAATTGGGCCCCACACAGACACCCCTTCAGTGGCAGCACTTGTGCCCTAGTTGCAAACAGGATGTTTTGATTTGCATCAAGCACATTCCAAATCCACAAGCATTTACTCTCCCCAGGATGACACAGGGGTAGTAAATTCCTTCTGGATCCATGACTTGTTCATTTTGATGAACATCAGTCTGTCCACATTGTCACTGGACAGACGCGTGTGCTTATCTGTCAGCACACACCCATCAGCACTGAAGACACGTTCAGAGACAACGCTGGCAGCTGGACACGACAAAATCTCCAAGGCGTAACTGGATAGCTCTGGCCAGTTTTCTAGATTTGAAGCCCAAAAGGAGCAAGGCTCCATTTGCAAAGTCATGGCATCGATGTTCATTTGGAGATACTCCTGTATCATCCTCTCCAGCCGTTGACTATGTGTCAGACTTGTTGTCTCTGGTGGCCTTGCAAAGGAGGGTCTAAAAAAATTATGAAAAGATTCCATAAAATTGCTGTTACCAGCACCAGATACGGTCCTACTGGTACGGGTAGACTGTTGAAGATGACGAGACCGTCCTATGTTTGTCAAGTTACAACTGGGAGAATCACTCCCTGCACCTGCACGGTTGTTTGGTGGAAAAGCCGAGCTAAGATCGAGTAACAGCTTCTGCTGATACTCCTGCATACGTGCGTCCCTTTTTATGGCTGGAATTATGTCACAAAATTTGGACTTGTACCGGGGATCTAATAGTGTGGCAATCCAGTAGTCATCATCACTTCTAATTTTGACAATACGAGGGTCATGTTGGAGGTAGTGCAACAACAAGGCGCTCATGTGTCTTGCGCAGCCATGCGGACCAAGTCCACGCTGTGTTTGTGGCATAGAGGTGCTAACCGTTCTTTCTTCCTCTGACATCTCCCTCCAACCTCTTTCAACTGAAATTTGACCAAGGTCTCCCTCATCTGCTGAGTCTTCGATGTCCATGGACAGTTCGTCCTCCATTTCTTCATGTTCTCCTGCACCTTCCTCAACATTTAGCCTGCTACTATGCGCCCTTGTTGATCCCTGTCCCCCATGGTCCCATGCTTGCTGCGTTGGTGATGATGAACGTCTGGACCTTGGTGATGTTGTTGTCCCTTGCGTATATGAATCCTCCTGTAGTTCCTCCCCTTCCTGTTGTCCCACCTCCTGACTCCGAATAGTGTTTAGCGTGTGCTCCAGCATGTAAATGACTGGAATTGTCATGCTGATAATGGCATTGTCAGCGCTAAACATATTCGTCGCCATGTCGAAACTGTGCAGAAGGGTGCATAGGTCCTTGATCTGAGACCACTCCATCAGGGTGATCTTCCCCACCTCTGCATCTCGTTGGCCCAGGCTATACATCATGACGTATTGCACCAGGGCTCGGCGGTGCTGCCACAGTCGCTGTAACATGTGGAGAGTTGAATTCCAGCGTGTCGCCACATCGCATTTCAGGCGATGAACCGGCAGGCCGAAAGACTTCTGGAGCGATGCAAGTCGCTCAGCTGCGGTGCTTGAACGGCGGAAGTGAGCAGACAGTTTTCGTGCCCTGTTCAGAAGGCCATCTAGGCCGGGATAGTGTGTTAAAAATTGCTGGACGACAAGGTTCAACACGTGAGCCATACAAGGCACGTGTGTCACCTTGCCCAGGCGAAGGGCCGCACCCAGGTTTGCAGCATTGTCGCACACGGCCTTACCAGGCTGCAGGTTGAGTGGAGACAACCATTTATTAAACTCGGACCGCAGAGCTGACCACAACTCCTCAGCTGTGTGACTCTTATTCCCAAGACATGTCAAGCTAAAGACCGCCTGATGCCGTTGCGCTCTGCTGCCAGCATAGTAATGAGGGGTGCGTGATTCCTTCTGCGCAGTGAGAACGCTGGTGGCCTGACCAGGCAGGCTTGGGGCAGAGGTGGAGGACCCAGATGAGGTGGAGGAGGCAGAAGCAGTGGCGGAACTTGGACAGACAGAGGATTGACACACAAGTCGTGGGGACGGCAAGACTTGTGCAGCAGACCCTTCACCATCTATCACCATAGTTACCCAGTGCCCAGTCAGCGACATTTAACGTCCTTGTCCATGCTTACTGGTCCAAGTATCGGTGGTGAAATGCACCCGTTGACACACAGAGTTTCTCAAGGAAGCGGTGATGTTGTGTGCGACATGCTGGTGTAGCGCGGGCACACCTTTCTTAGAGAAGTAGTGGCGACTAGGCATCTGGTACTGGGGCACAGCGACAGACATAAGGTCTCTAAAATCCTGTGTGTCCACTAGGCGGAAAGGCAGCATTTCGGTAGCCAAGAGCTTACAGAGGGATAGAGTCAACCTCTTAGCTTTGTCATGGGTCACAGGAAGTGGCCTTTTATTTGACCACATCTGAGGGACAGAGATCTGGCTGCTGTGTGTAGACGGTGTTGAGTAGGGTGTCCCTGTAAAAATGCAGGTTTGTGAGGAAAGTGCAGGTGGAGACATGATGTTGCCTTCATCCAACGTTGGTGCTATCGATGTCTGAGAGAGCTGTACACACTCACTTGTTTCCCCTTCCAAACCAACTGATGACCTACCAAGCAAACTGCCTGTTGCGGTTACAGTGGTGGAAGTTGTGCGTGGAAAAACAGGTGTGACAGCTGTCCCCACAGTCCTAGAAGATGAAGAGCGCGCGGATGCACTGGAAGGGGCAGGCGGTGGATGGTTCGCTCCGCTAGGCCGCATTGCAGCACGGTGAGCTTCCCACCGGGACATATGATATTTATTCATGTGACGATTCATGGAAGAAGTTGTCAAACTGCTGAGGTTTTGACCTCTACTAAGAGAACCATGACAAATTTTACAGATCACATAATTTGGACGATCTTTTGCTATGTCAAAAAAGGACCAGGCTAGGCAAGGCTTAGAGGGCATGCGACCTGTTGATCCACCCCGACTAGTGCTCAGAGGCAGAGTGGTGGCTGAGGATGCAGTTGTAGACGTGCTACCAGTACTCCGACTCTGTCCAGGAAGGCACAAGGTAACTTCGTCGTCAGTTGCATCCTCCTCCACCACCTCTGTTGACCTCCTCGAGTGCCTGACTGTGGGTTGACAGTAGGTGGGATCTAGAACTTCATCATCAATTGTTGTGTTTGCACGCCCCTCCTCCTCAGACCGAGCCTTTTCTTGCCCTGACCGAATATTTAAGTTGTCATCCCAATCGGGTATCTGCGTCTCATCTTCATCAGTATGTTCCTCATTGTCTATAACCACAGGTGTTACAGTTTGTGACAAAGGGTCAACATTATGCTCAGAAACTTGGTCCTCACGGCCTGAATCAAAGTCACAAAGGTTCTGGGCATCACTGCAGACCATTTCCTGTTCTGTACTCACTGTAGCTTGGGAGCAGACCTCTGATTCCCAGGCTATAGTGTGACTGAACAGCTCTGCAGACTCAGCCATCTCAGTTCCACCATACTGTGCAGGGCTGATGGAGACTTCAGAGCTGGGAGAAAGCAAGTTTGATTGGGATGACAACTCAGAGGACTGGTGTTTTTTGGATGCGGTACTTGAAGTGGCTGAGAGGGCACTTGTTGGACCACTTGAGATCCATTCAAGCATTTTCCTTTTTTGGCCATCATCTACCTTTGTTCCTGTTGTTCGTGTCCGTAAAAAAGGGAGCACATCAGATTGTCCACGGTAAGTAGCAGACATCTTACTTTTGCTGGTAGATGGTCTATCTTCAGCAGATGATAATGGAGCTTTGCCACCTTCCCCACGGACAAACCCTTTTTTTCCTTTTCCACCACGCCTCTTCCCCTTTCCACCAGCATCTGTCATTTTGCCACTCATGTTGATTGCAACAAGATTGTGCACTGAAAATGTGGTAGTAAAAATTGAGAGGTGGTGTAGATTGCAGAGGTGGTCTAGCTTTATTAACAGCAGAATAATAAAGAATAAATATCCCTGATAATGCAACTACGGCCCTTAAACTGGCAGCATAAATTGCTAGTATAATGGCTTAGTTATAATGAGTTGGAGTGTGCAATGCAGGCAGACGTGCTGCAAATATCTGTGCACTACTGGGACTATACAGAAGTCCAACATCCACGTTTAGGATGCCACTAGGTACACTGAGTGTTTGCTAGTATAATGGCTTAGTTATAATGAGTTGGAGTGTGCAATGCAGGCAGAGGTGCTGCAATTATCTGTGCACTAGTGGGACTATACAGAAGTCCAACAGCCACGTTTAGGATGCCACTAGGTACACTCAGTGTTTGCTAGTATAATGGCTTAGTTATAATGAGTTGGAGTGTGCAATGCAGGCAGAGGTGCTGCAAATATCTGTGCACTAGTGGGACTATACAGAAGTCCAACAGCCACGTTTAGGATGCCACTAGGTACACTCAGTGTTTGCTAGTATAATGGCTTAGTAACTATCAGTTTGAGTGTGCAATGCAGGCAGACGTGCTGCAAATATCTGTGCACTACTGGGACTATACAGAAGTCCAATAGCCACGTTTAGGATGCCACTAGGTACACTCAGTGTTTGCTAGTATAATGGCTTAGTTATAATGAGTTGGAGTGTGCAGAGGACAGGAGGGTACAGTGCCAGGATTGTGGGGCTCTGGGTAGAGGAATGGAAGCCTGCCTTTCTATTCACTCCTAATGGGGAAATGCAGCGAGGAAATCCCTGACCTTAGCTACACAGACGCTGTCGCTGTTTTCAGGACCTGTCACCTATGGCTCTGACCCTGCCGGTACGAGCCCTTAAAAGGACTGATAGAAAGTGCTATCCCTAAGCTGTCCAGCGCTGTGTATGGAGCGCATACAGCAGTATCGGCGATAGGACAAAGGACGGAGCTGCGCCAGTGATGTCTGACACCAAGGACGCAGAAGAGATAATGGCGTCCGGACGGGCAGATACTCGTTTTTAGAATGCAGGGACATGTGACATGGACATCCTATCACACATGCCGTTGCTTCTCTGGCTAAAAGTCCACTTAGCTGTGTGTGTGTCTGGGATTGGCTGACATGCTGTCCCGCCCCACAAGACGCGCGCGCTTAGGGAAGGAAGACAAGGGAAAAAAAAAAAAATGGCGATCGCCATTATACAAACAGCAGTGATCTGAAGGCGCTGTTCACGCACACTATACACTGAAATTTCCTAATAGTGTGAGTCACAGAGTGACTTACACTATTACAGCGGAAAGCCAGCTAGGAATTAGCTGTTTATTTGCTGCTAGAACCGTTTTCGAACGTATCTAGAACTATCGAGCTTTTGCAAAAAGCTCGAGTTCTAGTTCAATCTAGAACAGGCCCCAAAATCACTCGAGCCTAGAACTGGAGAACCTCGAACCGCGAACCGCGCTCAACTCTACTCAGTAGGCCACATCCACACATAGACATGCACAGATACATACACATACAGGCATACATACACATATATATTTAAAGAGAAATTCACAAAAACACATATAAATAGACATAAATCTATACACCGTCATATACACTGACATACATAGATACACATCTTACATGCACACACAGACACATTAGAGATATTTCTAATATTGGGAAGCCGGCAACAGTCTCATTCACCTCCCCGCTTGTCTCCATCCAGCTCCTCCTGGGCATGTGTCTGTGCCACGCTGATTGGTGGCAGTCACTAACAGACATGGCCGCACATAGAGAACACTAACACTGCTGTATATACATCACAAGAGAGGTTGGGGACATATACATTACTGGGAGGCATACATGTTACTGAGGAAAGGGGTATACAGCAATGGGGGGTATACAGCTCTAGAGGGGGGCAGTGGCTCTGGGGTTGGGGGGACAAACAACTCTGAGGTGGGGGGTTACATGCATCTCTTGGGGTATACAGCTCTGGGGTGGGGGGGACATACAGCTCTGGGGGGTATACAGCACTGGGATGGGGGGACATACAGCTCTGAGGGTGCATACAGCACCTGGGTGTAGGGGGCATACAACTCCTGGGGTATAGTAGTATGCAGCCCCCATATTCCTCCATATAGTGTTATGAATCCCCCATAGTCCTCCATATAGTATTATGAATCCCCCATAGTCCTCCATATAGTATTATGTAAACCCATGTAGCATTATGCAGCCCCCATATTGCACTACGCAGCCCATATATGGCATTATGCAACCCCCATATAACATTAAACAGTCCCCATATAGCACAGTGCAGAGCCAGATAGCATTAGGCATCCTCATGTAGTATACAGCCTGTATATAGCACAGTGCAGACTCAGATAGCATTAGTCACCTTCATGAAGTATACAGCCCCCATGGTTGTCTGGCCACAGTGACTAGAACATACTCACTACTCCTTGTTCCCCCGCTGCTCTGGTCTCATCGGCAGGTCCACTGCTGTCGCTCTGACCTCACTGCAGGTGCACAGTGATGATGTCACCGTGCACTGCTGCAGTCCTGTCAGAGCATCGACAGTCACAGCAGGGAGAATAATGAGAGAGGGAGTGTGCTTTCAATTGTATCGGTAACTGTGATGCCGATGCAATTGAAAGCACGATCCTTGGTGGGGGGGAGGCTGGTGACAGCGCAGGCATCGGGCCCCCACTGAGCATACCACTCCTGCCACCGTGAGTGGGCCCCCAAGGCAGCCCAGAGCCCCATCATTTGACCGGGTTTGCCGGGCCTGACTCCTGTATCCCCAGGCGGGGAGAAAGAAGTCAGCGCTCATTTAACCCGGGGCTTGTGAAACATCCCAACCCCCACGTAAGCGATGGTACTGCGACACTGGACTCCGCTGGAAGGGTGCCAGTATGGACGGCGAGTATAGGCTTTATTATTTTCCTGGGGGAAAATCAGAAGGGGTTGTCCTAGTTGTGATGAAACCCTCTAATGCATCACTCCAGTCAACTCGGGAGTGTTGCTTTAAATCTAAATCCCCTGCCCTACGTTGTGTGCGTTTCTGTCCCTCTCCAGAAATTCTCATATGTATAGTACATAAGAGTAGAATTTCACAGTCATGATTAAATTGGGGTTCAGGAAGATACAACACCCCTTACATACTTACAGCCAATTTACATCACGGAGCAGCACTCTACCGCTGACCCCAGGCCCAGACCACCCTTATTATTTAGTACACTTGCTGAAAGCTATAGGTCAACTATCCCATAGACTGAAAATTTGTGGAATATTTTCCTTGCCTAAATAGTTCCACCCTTTCTTCTTTGCCAACAATAAGGCTTGCATGCGATGAAGAACATATTTCAAAAGACTGTTAACACCCAGAAGATTCTTGTGTTTAAGAGTTGGGGAAAAAATCTCCACCTCATTTAATCTATAAATTCCATCCTTACTAAGGCAAAAGGAAATATTTGGCCTGAATCGAGACATTCCTCAAATCACAAAGTATCTTGAACAATTTTTCTTCCAAAGATATGTTGACTTAAGCAACTCACACACCAGGCTGGGAACTGATCTGATCTGAGGGCTGAGGAGCAACTGATTCCAAATAGCAACACGAATGAAGAGCGTGTGTTTTGGTTAGGACTCAAATAGTTCGTAGGAAATGGCTGCATACCTCTGCGATTTCAAGGGGCACTTCACATTGTTGCAAAATGAATCCAGGAGAGAGGTAACAATCGTTATAGGTAAAGTCTCTGGACTGTCTATTGTGCGTGACTATGTATATACAGTATATACAGTATATACAGTATATATATATATATATATATATATATATATATATATATATATATATATATTTACAGTGCCTACAAGTAGTATTCAACCCCCTGCAGATTTAGCAGGTTTACACATTCGGAATTAACTTGGCATTGTGACATTTGGACTGTAGATCAGCCTGGAAGTGTGAAATGCACTGCAGCAAAAAAGAATGTTATTTCTTTTTTTTATTTTATTTTAAAATTTTGAAAAGTTTATTCAGAGTGTCATTTATTATTCAACCCCTCAAACCACCAGAATTCTGTTTGGTTCCCCTAGAGTATTAAGAAGTATTTCAGGCACAAAGAACAATGAGCTTCACATGTTTGGATTAATTATCTCTTTTTCCAGCCTTTTCTGACTAATTAAGACCCTCCCCAAACTTGTGAACAGCACTCATACTTGGTCAATATGGGAAAGACAAAGGAGCATTCCAAGGCCATCAGAGACAAGATCGTGGAGGGTCACAAGGCTGGCAAGGGGTACAAAACCCTTTCCAAGGAGTTGGGCCTACCTGTCTCCACTGTTGGGAGCATCATCCGGAAGTGGAAGGCTTATGGAACTACTGTTAGCCTTCCACGGCCTGAACAGCCTTTGAAAGTTTCCACCCGTGCCGAGGCCAGGCTTGTCCGAAGAGTCAAGGCTAACCCAAGGACAACAAGGAAGGAGCTCCGGGAAGATCTCATGGCAGTGGGGACATTGGTTTCAGTCAATACTGTTAGGGCCAGGTGGACGGGCAGACCCAGGAGGTGGATCCACTGGGCCGAACACCTTAATGAAGGCAAGGGGTCCGGTAGCCAGAGCACTACGGGTAGTAGGACAGTCCGTGCAAAAGAGTGGAATGGAGAAGTCCCTGGGACCACGGAGGCACTGATGGTAGTCCGGGTGACGGAGCTCAGGTTCGGAGGCCGAGATGTTGTCAGGCAGAGTCCGGAACCGATGGAGCGAGAGGACGGGTCACCACAGGGATCAGAGATGGTACAGACTGACGGGATGGCAGATAGTCAGCGTTCGGGGTTCGGGAATCGGCAGGACCGGATGGCGAGGCAGGAGCGGCTCTAGAAGAGAGATAGGTAAGTATATCACAGAGACACAAGGACACCTGACTCCTAGCTTAGGAAACACGAAGCACAGGCCCCGCCCACTTGGACATTAAACCCCTTTATACCCTGTACCTGTGTGTTCAATTTCCTGTCAGTGGACGCTGGCCCTTTAAGAGAGGGTCAATGACCGCGCGCCCTAATGCGCATGCGCGAGGCCCGGGTGCCAGAAGCCAGGGCAGGGAGCGATGTATAGGAAGCAGGGGAGCCGGCCTGGAGCAGGGCTGCCGACGGGCGCCGGGAGCGGGGATCGGGACGCCTGGGGACCGCAGGTGATGGAGGCTGGAGACCGTGGAGCGGGGGATGTCTGACAGAGGAGCCGGGGAGCGAATCAGGGAAGCCGGGGAGCGTGGCAGGTGAGCCGGGGAGCAGAGCAGGGGACCCGGAGAGCGTGACAAATACCATAAGTAACGTACTCCACCGCAATGGTCTCCGTTCCAGACGAGCCCGTAAGGTACCTTTACTTTCAAAGCGTCATGTCAAGGCTCGTCTACAGTTTGCTCATGATCACTTGGAGGACTCTGAGACAGACTGATTCAAGGTTCTCTGGTCTGATGAGACCAAGATCGAGATCTTTGGTGCCAACCACACACGTGACGTTTGGAGACTGGATGGCACTGCATACGACCCCAAGAATACCATCCCTACAGTCAAGCATGGTGGTGGCAGCATCATGCTGTGGGGCTGTTTCTCAGCCAAGCGGCCTGGCCATCTGGTCCGCATCCATGGGAAGATGGATAGCACGGCCTACCTGGAGATTTTGGCCAAGAACCTCCGCTCCTCCATCAAGGATCTTAAGATGGGTCGTCATTTCATCTTCCAACAAGACAATGACCCAAAGCACACAGCCAAGAAAACCAAGGCCTGGTTCAAGAGGGAAAAAATCAAGGTGTTGCAGTGGCCTAGTCAGTCTCCTGACCTTAACCCAATTGAAAACTTGTGGAAGGAGCTCAAGATTAAAGTCCACATGAGACACCCAAAGAACCTAGATAACTTGGAGAAGATCTGCATGGAGGAGGGGGCCAAGATAACTGCAGAGACCTGTGCCGGCCTGATCAGGTCTTATAAAAGACGATTATTAGCTGTAATTGCAAACAAGGGTTATTCCACAAAATATTAAACCTAGGGGTTGAATAATAATTGACCCACACTTTTATGTTGAAAATTTATTAAAATTTAACTGAGCAACATAACTTCTTGGTTTGTAAGATTTATGCATCTGTTAATAAATCCTGCTCTTGTTTGAAGTTTGCAGGCTCTAACTTATTTGCATCTTATCAAACCTGCTAAATCTGCAGGGGGTTGAATACTACTTGTAGGCACTGTATATATATCTCGTGTATATATATATATATATATATATATATATATATATACATATATATATCTCGTATATATATCTATATATATACATATATATATATATATATATATATATATATATATATATATGCACACACACACACATATTTAAATGATGTACGATATATCACAAAAGTGAGTACACCCCTGAATTTTTTTAAAATTATTTGTTATATCTTTTCATAGTTCAACACCGAAGATATGACACATTGATACAATGAAAACCAGTCAGTATGCAGCTTATACAGTTGTACACAAATTTTGTGCCCTCTAAATAACTCAACAAACTTTTCCATTAGTATTTCTTGGTACTTCGACGGGTCCACAATGGACCCGTCGAAGTACTAAGAGGTACGAAATGGCCGTCTTAGGGACCTGCACCCGGTTCTCTGCCCGCTCTTTTAATGCACACATAGAATTAAAATAAAGCACTTTTGGGAAACTTACTGGATGTGCCGTGGACTTTCTACTCCTATGGAGGCTTGTACTTTTCAAAAAGTATGCAGTAGCACCTGAGGAGTACAGTATTAGGAGTGAGTGTTATCATTTATAGTACAGAGGTTATATAAATATATATACTGGAGCATTTTGCACTGCTAGTTATTGCATGCTCGTCACTTTCCCTATATTTCCCCATTGCACACATGCCGGCATATTCTTCACGGAATCTTGTATCACTCTACCTGAGCCTGTTGCTTAGCTACTCGCACATAAATTTCAAAAGATGAAAATATAATGATTTCTATTAGCGATGCAATTAGTTTCATACGAGCGTCACTGCACATTATGCCCATTTTGTGTTTACCCTGCTGCAAATAGTACACAAATTGCCGAGAAGCTATTTTCTCAAAATACATTCCTCCACCGCCGATGTGATATACATCATTCATAGCCCTACCGCATACACTTGACTCATCACTGAACACTCACCAAAAACATACATTTATTGTTAGAAGGCTCAACGGTGACGAGTGCGGAAAATGAGACGATCGAAAAACTCGATTCAGTTTACAAGCAAATATAATGGGAAGTTTTGGCACCAGGCGCAAGGGTGGGTCAAGGAAAAAAACATTGCCTCATTGCCTTCTGGATAATGAAATGTCCTGATGGGACACTAAATGTTTTAGTTTTGTAATAATGTGAGTTTCCAAGCTCAGTTTTCAAAAATGCAACATCAATGTAGAATGATGGGGTTGATTTACAGAATTATATCATATTGCACCACAATAGTGATACTGATCAGTTCCGATAAAGGTCTAGAAAATGGTTTCTAGGGGTAAAAAAAATGTGCCAATTTATACTGAAATATTAGGTGAACTTAGAAATGAAAACTTGTTCATGGGTAGCATGGATCAGAGACAGGCTTCACAATTGGAGCCAGGTTTGTTTGGTTTGAAATGTGCTCCACAGGCAGGGGAGGAGAAGAAATGGCTCATAAGTGGAGAAAGAAGCAAATTTCCCTAGTAAGATTTTTACAAATGTTTTACTTGTACCATTGATCAAAGTTTATTGAAAGGGAACCTTTCCCTTGATTCAATAGCAAAGTATTGTAATGGGCATGGTCCCGGTGAGACTAATAAGCGCCAATGGCCTGGAAATTAAGCCGAGCCATACACATTACAGGACTTTGCTTCAGAACAAAGTACATCACCACAGGAGCAAAATAAGTGACGTTGAGTGGATGAAATAGGAAACTGAGCCAGTTTCCTTTATCTGCATGAACCAAGCAGGAGGACGGCCATTGTAGAAATTGTGGAGGTGCTGAGAAAAACCAGCACTACTGATCGGACCCCTTTAGCATTTCAGAGTGCAGTTGTCTCTTTTTTTGTCATTATATATCATGTTCAGTTATGCACCTGTTGACACTGCAAATTTGGGAGTGCAGCTGTCTTGTTTTGTCATAATATGTCATGTTCAGTTATGCACCTGTTTACACTGCAAATTTGGGAGTGCAGCTGTCTTTTTTGTCATTATGTATCCTGTTCAGTTATGCACCTGTTAACACTGCAAATTTGGGAGTGCAGCTGTCTTTTTTTGTCATAATATGTCATGTTCAGTTATGCACCTGTTTACACTGCAAATTTGGGAGTGCAGCTGTCTTTTTTTGTCATTATGTATCATGTTCAGTTATGCACCTGTTAACACTGCAAATTTGGGAGTGCAGCTGTCTTTTTTGTCATTATGTATCATGTTCAGTTATGCACCTGTTAACACTGCAAATTTGGGAGTGCAGCTATCTTTTTTGTCATTATATATCATGTTCAGTTATGCACCTGTTCACACTGCAAATTTGGGAGAGCCGTCAGTCATTTTGTCTAGATTATGGGGTCATGTCTACTGACTGTGCACCTGTCCTCCATTTTCCCCAGGTGACTTTATTCTTTATAGTAGGTTTCTACCCCCCCATACACATGGAGGTTTTTAACCCAAATAAAGGCTTCGGTTCTGTGTAGCTTCCCAGTAATATGAGATTGCCTTAACAGGGCTACTGGGCTAATATAAAAATGGCCATTTTTGTATGCCAAGACATACTGATAGGGGATTAAGATTGTGAGTCCCAGTGGGACAGTGATGACGTCTGTATAGGGCTGTTGAATTAATTGGGCTATCTAAGTGAAATATATAGGGTCATATATGGATTGCGTGTCAGTGTGAAAAAACTCGCAGTATTCTCTTCTATATCTGAGACCCATACATAAAAGTCTAGTGTGCGCAAAACAAATCTGACTTGTATTCGATTTTTATGAATACATTGCTATTGGCATTCGAGGAAACTGTATTTGATCGTGAACATTTTAAATTGTTGATGTATAAATACAGATGCCACAGGGACATAGAAGACAGGGACACAGATGGCACATAGATTACACACGGATGACAATATGGATGAAAATCAGACAAGGCTACATATGCTTGTCTAAACCCAGCCTATCCTTGTATGAATTATTATAACTACTATTATTATCATTATTATTGTTAAAGGGGTGGTTCACTACTCTGCAATAGTGGTCACATCTATGTAAAACTCATAGGGAAGGCTTTTTCTATATACCTTGATCAGCCAATTCTGCCTGTGAGTGGCGCTATTGCCTGTCCGCTCATCCCCATGAAGCGACCTCTGGGATCCGGTGACGTCACGTCAACTTCCAGTTGACTTGACATCGCTGAGGCGGCCCCAGTCTTCCTGAGTGACTGGACTGTGGGCTGAGTTTTACCGTTCATCACAGCTCAGCATCGCTCCTGCTTGCGTTGCTCTGCAGTGAAGGAGAGAGCACGTGAAATGATGAGCTGGGATGAGCGGTCACTCCGGAAGAATGGGTCCTGTCTCGGAGGTGTCCGACTGGAAATTATAAAATGCATACAGCTGCACACTAAAAAGACAAAAATGTACAAGGGAAAATATGGCCCTGCATTACTGCAAAAGAGAGATATTTAGTTTACTGTATGTATTGGCTAATGCATGTAAGCGCGGACACCAACTGTAAGGTAATCTCTGTAATCTGGGAACCTAACTTAAATGCCACTATTTAGATTAAAAACATCCGTGTCTGGGCAAAATGCCACTATTTGGACTACAAACCTCCATGTATGAGCAGCTAGGCTCCTGCTTTAAGCCGTTGATTTCCGGGCTTACATGCATTGGCCAATACATAAACTAAATATCTCTCTTTTGCAGTAATGCAGGGCCATATTTTCCCTTGTACATTTTTGGCTTTTCAGTGTGCAGCTGTATGCATTTTGTAGTTACTATGTTTTTTCAGTTAGCACCTGTTCACATTTGTTGGATGTGCAGGTCAGTTTTTTGGATATCCGACTGGAAGTTGACCTGACACCACCGGATCCCAGAGGTCATGGAGCCTGGGGGGGTCAATTCATGAGATGAACGGACCGCAATAGCGCCGCTCAGAGGCAGAATTAGCTAATCAAGGTATATACAAAAAGCCATACCTATAAGTTTTACAAGGATGGGGCCACTATTGCAGAGTAGTGAACCACCCCTTTAATATTACTGAAAAAAAAACGGCACATAGCAAAACATATAATTTTGTTACATTTGACTATTCTCAGTCATCATTAGAAATGTAAAATCCCCTATATGGAACATATCAAAATACATTCTACCTCTCAAAAATGTACACAACGCCTCTACAAGCAAATAGTAGATTTCCCTCCAGACATCATTAAAGAAAGTATTTCTACCCATTAATATGGTACCTTGCAGCAGAGCACAGCTGCTGACCCATTAAAGCCTCCGCATACCTTCCCATAGTAGATAACTATTGACAACGTGTGATAGGGTCGGTCATTAGCGTTTTACCCCAGGCCAAAACTATTATTCATTATACCATGGATGTTCATTAAAGTATACCGCATCCACCATTACCATATGAATAAATCATAATCAGGATCTATCCATTATTTCTTAATTCAGTCCATTGGTTTTGTATGAATTCGAAAGTAACCTTCAGAAGAAAATGGCTAATCTCCATACAAAAGTCATGTTTCCACCATATGGAGGCCTCATCGTGCTTGTTAGATTCCTATACGGTCAATTTGCAGAAATTATTGTAATACAATACACAATTTCAGCTTTCTGTACTCAGGTCTTAATGATCTCAGCATGAAATAACATGCAGAACATGATTAACTCTAGACTTGTCACATCCAACATATATCTAGAGGATTGACCTATGAATAATTCTATATTCAGACTTCGACATGAATATTTGGAGATTCCGGCTGTGATCTGATCAGGTATGATACATAGGTGAACATTGAACCTATAAATACTTCTGTAACATGCTTAGGGCTCATGCAGACAACTGTATTCTCTGTCCGAGCGCTATCCGTCTAAAAATTGGATCACACTCAGACCAATGTCCCAGACTTATCAGACTCTGGTCAAACTCTGATCAAAGCCTGATTAGCATAATTGGACCGTTTATCTTGGATCACAAAAATACGGTTGTGTGAAATCAGCCTTCCAAATATCATCTATGCTTCAATCCTACTGTAAAACCCATACCAGCATTGTCGCGCTGTTCTGCCCTCCTCCCTCAGCAGGGATGTTGGTTCTCTCACTTGCATGGCTGTCCTGCGGTGGCTACTTCGTCTCTGGTTCATGCTGCTGTCTCCCAGAGCCTGTGTACACCACTCAGGCCTCCTGGTACAACCCATAGGGTGAGTGCATGGCCATATTCCTTTTCGTAAAGGGCTACCATACTCAGAGCCAGAAGTTCTTCTCAGGTCAGCTGAGAGGTTTCAGGTATTTAAGAGACCTTCCCCTTAAGGGACGTGCCTGGGCAACAAGTTCCTAAAGTTGCTAGTTCTCTGGTCCAATTGTGCTGCTGCTGTATTTGTGCTGTCTTCTGCTGATGATTCATAACTGTGTTTCAGTGCATTACCAGTCTGCTGCTGCAGCAATCAACCATGCCAGGCTACCATGACATCTGCTGCTACAACTATCCACGCTGACTGCCTACTACAATACCCGCTGTTGCTAGTATCCACATCGGCTACCACTGCTGCTGTCTCTATCCATCCAGGCCGAATCCATTACTCTGGCTGCTGCTGTTCCTATCACCAGAGACTGTATGGTGTTTGTGGCCGAGGTACCATATATCAGCTGATGCTGGTCGCTTACCAGCGTGTGTACCTGCTACCACCTCCCGTGACAGTAGTGAAGATTCGGCGGCCATTCCAGTTTGCTTCTCCAGGCATATAACCGGTACTTTCAGTCCCGCTAATATCATGCTCGCCCCGTGAGCATAACACCTACCATTTCTTAGCCAAGGTTTGCAATGGGAAATGTCAGGTGGCACATGAAAAGAACGCTCTACCACCTAGATGATCAAATACCTCAGTACCAGTTATGGGCTTATCCCCTTCTGAGGTTATTTTTTTACTCGGCTTTTAAGTTGTATATTGAACTCCAGATATCGAGATCCCTTCTCCATTGCTTTCTACTAAGCCACATATCCAGCTCTGCTAAGACCATGGTAGTGGAATATTTGGCTTGTCTACGAACTCTTTAATTAACTCCTTTGGTTTGACAAACCTTGTTTTCCTCAACCTCCATTACTAGACTTATGACTTTAATTTCCGGTAAGTTTCCCCATGGTGCCTGTTGCCAATTTTTCCCCAACGCCTGTTGACTTCTATAGCCTTGTATGTAAGTGGGACTCCAAACAAATCAAGAAGTCTGTACATTGTTCCTTCCTGCCTTTTTGTTACTATAACAAAAATGTAATTTTATGCCATAGCCAAATGATTTTAGTTTTCTTGTCTGCAGAAGTAGGGCAATAAGCTTGCTATGTTAAGAAAACAGAAACCATTTGTAAGAGATGCCATCATATTTCTGACCTCTTTGCCAGTTGAAGACTCGTTAATAAATTACTTCAAGTAGGCTCCATTTGATGACCATGGACTTGACTGTTGATAACCAGCACTTGGTCAGTAGTTGTCTAGATTCATCAAGTCTTTCATGTGTCCAAGATAATGATGGGTGTACTCACAGATAACCGGGACCGGCGGGTCTAACCGGGTTTAAAAAATCCCGGTTCCAGCCTGGAATTGGTTCTGGATATTTTGTTGGACGCCAGTCCCCATATAATTCTATGGGGACAAGAATCTGGCATTTACAAATGATGTTAGAAGGGATAGGGGGATAGGAGCAAGCGCATCATACTTATAGGGGCTCCGGCACAATCGTAGCTGCTACTAGGCCACTCATTCACTTCCAGGGCCACTCATTTACCCTCATTGCAGCATAGGACTCCTTGGTCACAGAAAGTCATAGATTTCCAACCCTATCCTGCTTGTCCCCTCACTGTCTTGTCAAGTCTTAAGTGTTCGATATGTTATGCCAGTCAACTTTCCGCCATCGATGTTGTGATCACACATCATATCTCAAGACATGCCCCCTCCAATCCCTTTCTACACTTTCTCTACTACTCATTAAATGCTTCTTGAGTGACACATATTGGTAATATTCCAGAACCTTACGAAGATTTGCAAATTCTTCCTGAAGTCTGAGATTTTCCTTTTTTGGCAAAGGTACGTTCTGGAACAATTGACAGATATGAAATAATATTACTCTTTTGGGGGTCATTTACAGTCATATGAAAAAGTTTGGGCACCCCTATTAATGTTAACCTTTCTTCTTTATAACAATTTAGGTTTTTGCAACAGCTATTTCAGTTTCATATATCTAATAAGTTAACTGACGGACTCAGTAATATTTCTGGATTGAAATGAGTTTTATTGTACTAACTTAAAATGTGCAATCCTCATTTAAACAAAATTTGACAGGTGCAAAAGTATGGGCACCTCAACATAAAAGTGACATTAATATTTTGTAGATCCTCCTTTTTCAAAAATAACAGACTCTAGTCGCTTCCTGTAGCTTTTAATGAGTTCCTGGATCCTGGATGAAGGTATATTTGACCATTCCTGTTTACAAAACAATTCCAGTTCAGTTAAGTTTGATGGTCGCCGAGCATGGACAGCACACTTCAAATCATCCCACAGATTTTCAATGATATTCAGGTCTGGGGACTGGGATGGGCATTCCAGAACATTGTAATTGTTCCTCTGCATGAATGCCTGAGTAGATTTGGAGCGGTGTTTTGGATCATTGTCTTGCTGAAATATCCATCCCCTGCGTAACTTCAACTTCATCACTGATTCTTGCACATTATTGTCAAGAATCTGCAGATACTGAGTTGAATCCATGCGACCCTCAACTTTAACAAGATTCCCGGTGCCGGCATTGGCCACACAGCCCCAAAGCATGATGGAACCTCCACCAAATTTTACTGTGGGTAGCAAGTGCTTTTCTTGGAATGCCGTGTTTTTTTGCCTCCATGCATAACGCCTTTTTGAATGACCAAACAACTCAATCTTTGTTTCATCAGTCCACAGGACCTTCTTCAAAAATGTAACTGGCTTGTCCAAATGTACTTTAGCATACCTCAGGCGACTCTGTTTGTGGCGTGCTTACAGAAACGGCTTCTTTCGCATCACTCTCCCATACAGCTTCTCCTTGTGCAAGATGCGCTGTATTGTTGACCGATGCACATTGACACCATCTGCAGCAAGATGATGCTGCATGTTTTTGGAGGTGGTCTGTGGATTGTCCTTGACTGTTCTCACCATTCTTCTTCTCTGCCTTTCTGATATTTTTCTTGGCCTGCCACTTCTGAGCTTAACAAGAACTGTACCTGTGTTCTTCCATTTCCTTACTATGTTCCTCAGTGGAAACTGACAGTTTAAATCTCTGAGACAACTTTTTATATCCTTCCCCTGAACAACTATGTTGAATAATCTTTGTTTCAGATCATTTGAGAGTCTGTTCTCCTATTTGAATCTCTTCATAGGAGATTCAAATAGGAGAACAACTTGCAAGTGGCCACCTTAAATACCTTTTCTCATGGTTGGATACACCTGCCTATGAAGTTTAAAGCTCAATGAAGTTACAAAACCAATTTAGTGCTTTAGTAAGTCAGTAAAAAGTAGTTAGGAGTGTTCAAATCAAGAAATTGATAAGGGTGCCCATACTTTTGCACCGGTCATATTTTGTTTAAATGCGGATTGCACATTTTCTGTTAGTACAATAAACCTCATTTCAATCCAGAAATATTACTCAGTCCATCAGTTATTAGATATATGAAACAGAAATAGCTGTTGCAAAAAACCAAATTGTTATAAAGAAAAAAGGTTAACATTAATAGGGGTGCCCAAACTTTTTCATATGACTGTATAAGTAAAAGGCTATAAATGAACAATTATTACATCAAAAGGTGAATTCTTATTTGCACAGAGACAGCGCTCCTTTTTTATCTTAATAATAATCTTATTACTTCAACTTTGGGACATGAAGTCACAGGAGTTCATTTTGAGACTGTGCTACTGACCTCGAATTTGATGACTTCAAGTCTGTTTCTGAGTCTTGTTAGCTAAAATGGTTCTAAATCGATTCATAGGGTTCCATAAACTCCGAGATTAGTAGCCACAAGAGGACTTCATGGCAAATCTTTGTCCAAAAGTGTTATGAGACTTAAGCTGGCTTTACACGCTATGATATCATTAATGATTTATCGTCGGGGTCACATCGTTAGTGATGCACATCCGGCGTCATTAACGATATCGCAGTGTGTAACACTTATGTGTGACCTAAAACGATCATAAAAGCGGCCAAAATCGTTTGCCGCAGAGAGATCGTCCTGAAACAAAAAATCGTTCTCTTTTAATTAGTGATGTTGTTCGTCGTTCCTGCCGCAGCACACATCGCTGTGTGTGACACCGCAGGAGCGACGAACATCTCCTTACCTGCCGCCACCGGCTATGCGGAAGGAAGGAGGTGGGCGGGATGTTTACGTCCCGCTCATCTCCGCCCCTCCACTTCTATTGGATGGCTGCCGTGTGACGTCGCTGTGACGCCGCTCGACCAGCCCCCTTAGAAAGGAGGCAGTTCGCCGGCCAGAGCGACGTCACATAACAGGTAAGTAGTGTGACGGGGTAAGCGAGGTTGTGCGCGACGGGCAGTAATTTGCCCGTGTCGTACAACCGACGGGGGCGAGTACGATCGCTTGCGATCTCGCTAGCGGGATCGCAGTGTGTAAAGCCCGCTTTATTGTCATCAGAATCTCTAAGCTTTACAAGTCACAGACGCTGCCTGAAAGTCTGAAGATCTAGCAATTATATCCCAGCTCAGAAAGAGGTAAATAAGGAAAGAAAACCATAAATATTTAATGGTTGTTGAAACATTATTCAAAAAAACCTGGCATAAATAGATAAGTACAAGAAAACATAGGAGATTTTGCAATATATTTTATCATAGAAAAAAAATCTTTCTACACTTATGAGCCACTTCTCCCCTGCCTCCTGAACTCAGCTATCACACTAAAAAGCTGATAGAATCCAGTTATCGCATGCCAGGAAAGACTACCAGCTCACCGAGGCATCATATTACAGACAAATAATGAAGTCTGTGAAGAGAGGACGGAGGAAGAGTGAGAGACACATGCAGAGATGTATACACAAATGGTTCTCCTTTCAACCAAGTGTCTTGCACAGAGACAGGACAGCAGGAATCCTCTAAGTCTGTATGTGCTGTGTACAGTCATGGCCAAAAGTTTTGAGAATGACACCAAAATTATATTTTCACATGATCTGTTGCCCTCTGGTTTTTAATTGTGTTTGTCTGATGTTTACATCACATACAGAAATATAATTGCAATCATATTATGAGTACCAAAAGGTTATATTGACAGAATGAGTTAATGCAGCAAGTCAATATTTGCAGTGTTGACCCTTCTTCTTCAGGACCTCTGCAATTCTCCCTGGCATGCTCTCAATCAACTTCTGGACCAAATCCTGACTGATAGCTGTCCATTCTTGCATGTGCAATGCTTGCATTTTGCCAGAGTTTGTTGGTTTTTGTTTGTCCACCCGTCTCTTGATGATTGCCCACAAGTTCTCAATGGGATTAAGATCTGGGGAGTTTCCAGGCCATGACCCAAAATCTCTATGTTTTGTTCCATGAGCCATTTAGTGATCACCTTTGCTTTATGGCAAGGAGCTCCATCATGCTGGAAAAGGAATTGTTGGGCGCCAAACTGCTCTTGGACAGTTGGGAGAAGTTGCTCTTGGAGGACATTCTGGTACCATTCTTTATTCATGGCTGTGTTTTTAGGCAAGACTGTGAGTGGTGCGATTCCCTTGTCTGAGAAGCAACCCCACACATGAATCGTTTCAGGATGCTTAACAGTTGGCATGAGACAAGACTGGTGGTAGCGCTCACCTCTTCTTCTCCTAATAAGCTGTTTTCCAGATGTCCCAAACAATCGAAAAGGGGATTCATCTGAGAAAATGACATTACCCCAGTCCCCAGCAGTCCACTCCCTGTACCTTTTGCAGAATATCAGTCGGTCCCTGATATTTTTTCTGGAGAGAAGTGGCTTCTTTGCTGCCCTCCTTGAAACCAGGCCTTGCTCAAGCAGTCTCCGCCTCACAGTGCGTGCAGAAGCACTCACACCAGCCTGCTGCCATTGCTGAGCTAGCTCGGCACTGCTGGTAGTCCGATCCCGCAGCTGAAACAGTTTTAAGATACGGTCCTGGCGTTTGCTGGTCCTTCTTGGGCGCCCTGGAGCCTTTTTGGCAACAATGGAAGTTCTCTCCTTGAAGTTCTTGATGATGCGATAGATTGTTGACTGAGGTGCAATCTTTGTAGCTGCGATACTCTTCCCTGTTAGGCCATTTTTGTGCAGAGCAATGATGGATGCACGTGTTTCTTTAGAGATAACCATGGTTAACTGAAGAGAAACAATGATACCAAGCACCAGCCTAGTTTTAAAGTGTCCAGTGGTGTCATTCTTACTTAATCATGACTGATTGATCGCCAGCCCTCTCCTCATCAACACCCACACCTGTGTTAATGGAACAATCACTAACACAATGTTAGCTTCTCTTTTAAAGGCAGGAATGCAATGATGTTGAAATGTGTTTTGGGGGTTAAAGTTCATTTTCTTAGCCAATATTGACTTTGCAAGTAATTGCTGTTAAGCTGATCACTCTTTATGACATTCTGGAGTATATGCAAATTGCCATTAGAAAAACTTAAGCAGTAGACTTTGTAAAAATTAATATTTGCAGCATTCTCAAAACGTTTGGCCATGACTGTATGGAAGACATCCTAACAGCTTGTCTCTACCGACTAGCTCAGAGAGAACTGAAGATTACAGATATGACAGATTGATGCACCTGTGGAAGAAGCTATGCCTGCCTCTCCCCTCATTTTATGGTGACAAAGCTGCAGATATATACAGTACAGACCAAAAGTTTGGACACACCTTCTCATCTCTAGAACAACTGTTAAGAGGAGACTTTGTGCAGCAGCCTTCATGGTAAAATAGCTGCTAGGAAACCACTGCTAAGGACAGGCAACAAGCAGAAGAGACTTGTTTGGGCTAAAGAATATATATTATAATATGTATTAATATACACACTTTTATAACTGCATTTAAAACTCAGTGTTTTCTTTGGTTTTATTATATTTTTGAGTGGCAGTACGCTTTAATATGGGTCCTATGTATTTTTTTGTTTTTTGTTAATGAATTACTGCATCAATGCGGTGTGGCATGGAGGCGATCAGCCTGTGGCACTGCTGAGGTGTTATGGAAGCGCAGGTTGCTTTGATAGCTGCCTTGAGCTTGTCTGCATTGTTGGCTCTGGTGTCTCTCATCTTCCTCTTGACAATATCCCATAGATTCTCTATGGGGTTTAGGTCAGGCGAGTTTGCTGGCCAATCAAGCACAGTGATACTGTGGTTACTAATCCAGGTATTGGGACCTACACCAGCAGATGACATGGCTCCCCAAACCATCACTGATTGTGGTAACTTCACACTAGACCTCAGCAGCTTGGATTGTGGCCTCTCCACTCTTCCTCCAGACTCCAGGACCACGATTTCCCAATGAAATGCAAAATTTACTTTGATTTGAAAGCACCTTTGACCACTGAGAACAGTCCAGTTATTTTTCTCCTTGGCTCAGGTAAGACATTTCTGGCGTTGTCTATTGGCATGAGTGGCTTGACACAAGGAATGGGACGGTTGTAGCCCATGTCCTGGATACGTCTGTGTGCGGTGGCTCTTGAAGCACTGACTCCAGCAGCAGTCCACTCCTTGTGACTCTCCCAAATTTTTGACTGGCCTTTTCTTAACAATCTTATCAAGGGTTTGGTTATCCTGGTTGCTTTTGCACCTTTTTTTACCACACTTTCCTTCCATTCAACTTTCCATTAATATGCTTGGATACAGAGCTCTGTGAACAGCTAGGCTTCATTAGCAATGACCTTTTGTGTCTTACCCTCCTTGTGGATTGTGTCAATGACTGCCTTCTTTACATCTGTCAAGTCAGCAGTCTTTCCCATGATTGTGTAGCCTACTGAACCAGACTAAGGGACCATTTAAAAAAACGCTTAGGGGCTTAGGGAGACTTTGCAGGTGTTTTGTGTAATCATTCTAATGTTCTCAGATAATGACTTTTAGGTTTTCTTTGGGTGTAAGCCATAATCATCAACATTAACAGAAATAAACACTTGAAATAGATCACTCTGTGTGTAATGACTTTATATAGCATATGGGTTCCCTTTTTTTATTAAATTATGGAAATAAATTACCTTTTGGAGGACATTCTAATTTATTGAAATGCAGCAATACATATATATATATATATATATATATATATATATATATATATATATATATATATATATATATACAGTAAATATATATATATATATATATAGTACAGAGCAAAAGTTTGGACACACCTTCTCATCTCTAGAACAACTGTTGAGAGGAGACTTTGTGCAGCAGCCTTCATGGTAAAATAGCTGCTAGGAAACCACTGCTAAGGACAGGCAACATTCCAAGAGGTAGAGCAGAAAGCAGGTTTCAAAATCCGCGCCACACCACAGAGAATCCAAATGCTTGTTAGTAAATCCTTTCTTTATTTATTTTTCTCACAGGTCTACGCGTTTCGAGGACATATCCATCCTCATCATCAGGACAAAGTACAAAGAAAGACTATAATCATGGCGCGGATTTTGAAACCTGCTTTCTGCTCTACCTCTTGGAATATATCTACACTGCGGGACCGCTGCCTTCCACATTTATTACGTCCCTTCATAGGGGTTGTGACTTGCACAACCCTTTCAGGTGAGTGTACTAACCCACACTTGCCCCCACGTGTCATACCGGGTAAGACCCTATTTAGCGCCTTTCTTTCCACAGTTATTTCCATTATAAGGACAGGCAACAAGCAGAAGAGACTTGTTTGGGCTAAAGAACACAAGGAATGGACATTAGACCAGTGGAAATCTGTGCTTTGGTCTGATGAATCCAAATTTGAGATCTTTGGATCCAACCACCGTTTCTTTGTAGAAAAGGTGAACAAATGGACTCTACATGGCTGGTTCCCACCGTGAAGCATGGAGGAGGAGGTGTGATGGTGTGGGGGTGCTTTACTGGTGACACTGTTGGGGATTATTCAAAACTTAAGGCATACTAAGCCAGCATGGCTACCACAGCATCTTGTAGCGGCATGCTATTCCATCCGGTTTGTGTTTAGTTGGACCATCATTTATTTTTCAACAGGACAATGACCCCAAACACACCTCCAGGCTGTGTAAGGGCTCTTTGACTAAGAAGGAGAGTGATGGGGTGCTACGCCAGATGACCTGGCCTCCACAGTCACCAGACCTGAACCCAATCGAGATGGTTTGGGGTGAGCTGGACCGCAGAGTGAAGGCAAAATGGCCAACAAGTGCTAAGCACCTCTGGGAACTCCTTCAAGACTGTTGGAAAAACATTTCCGGTAACTACCTCTTGAAGCTCATCAAGAGAATGCCAAGAGTGTGCAAAGCAGTAATCAAAGCAAAAGGTGGCTACTTTGAAGAACCTAGAATATGACATATTTTCAGTTGTTTCACAGTTTTTTAAGTATTTCATTCCACATGTTTTCATACATAGTTTTGATGTCTTCAATGTAAATCTACAATTTTTAGGGTAATGAAAATAAAGAAAACTCTTTGAATGAGAGGGTGTGTCCAAACGTTTGGTTTGTACTGTATATATGTATATATATATATATATATATATATATATATATATATTAGATATATATATATATATATATATATATATATATATATATATATATATATATATATGTACTATGTTTTCCTGTTTTCCATAGTGTTATTGGTGAACCTACTGAGTGCAAGCAAGTGATAGGTAAAGTACAACTTTACATACTTCAACTCAACTTCACCTATAAATGTCCATGGCATGTTTTGGATCCTGGTGAGCACTTACGTAACCTCTGGGTAGACTAAGTAGAACAAATAGTTCTTCTAATATCATGCCTGGCATATTCTTATATGCTATCTTTTTGGGAGCCAGTTAGTGAATATATGACGCCTTCAAGTGAATCTATTACCGTATTTTTCGGACCATAAGACGCACTTTTTTCCCCCCAAATGTTGGGGGAAAGTTGGGGGTGCGTCTTATGGTCTGACTGTGGCTGCGGGGAATGAGGGTGCTGCGGTGGAGCGGGTCATCGGGGGCACAAGCAGGCTACTATAGCAGCCTGCCGTGATCACGTGTGCCCGCTCATTACATATGCACGCCCATCCTCCCGCCCATTTCTCAGCGCAGAAGCCGGTGCTGACAGGTGGGCGGGAGGACGAGCAGGGACGCGCACATAGTAAAGAGCCGGTCCACATGATCACCCCTGGCAATTACAGCCTGGAGTGATAATGTGCGGCTGTATTCACTGCCCCCCGCACATCATTATCAGCGCGGGGTGCAGTGAATCAGTACACTCACCCGTCCCCGTGTGTGGAGCCGTTCCCCCGCAGCACGCGATGTCTTCCTGTCTGTGCCGGTCAGCTGATCTGTGCTGATCAGCTGATCGGCACAGACAGGAAGACATCGCGTGCTGCAGGGGAACGGCTCCCACACACGCAGGTCAGCGGCGCAGAGAGGAAGATGATCGGTGCTGGAGGGTGTGAGGAAAAGGTGAGTATAAACGTTTATTTTTTTCTCTGTGCTATAGGATACAGGCCATATACCAGGATGGTATATGAGCACGATGGGGGCATATAACAGGATGGGAGTATATGAGCAGGAGGGATGGGGGGTATATGAACAGGATGGAATTATATGAACAGGATGGGGGTATATGAACAGGATGGGGGTATATGAACAGGATGGATGGGGGTATATGAACAGGATGGAAGTATATGAACAGGATGGATGGGGGGTATATGAACAGGATGGGGTATATGAACAGGATGGGGGTATATGAACAGGATGGGGGTATATGAACAGGATGGGAGTATATGAGCAGGATGGATGGGGGGTATATGAACAGGATGGGGGTATATGAACAGGATGGGGGTATATGAACAGGATGGGGGTATATGAACAGGATGGGGGTATATGAACAGGATGGGGGGTATATGAACCGGATGGGGGGTATATGAACAGGATGGGGGGTATATGAACAGGATGGAGGGTATATGAGCAGGATGGGGGTATATGAACAGGATGGGGGCTATATGAACAGGATGGATGGGGGCTATATGAACAGGATGGGGGTATATGAACAAGATGGGGGTATATGAACAGGATGGGGGTATATGAACAGGATGGGGTATATGAATAGGATGGGGGAATATGAGCAGGATGCTGGTATATAAGCAGGATGGGGGTTTATAGCAGGATCATATACAAGGCAGCAGGATCATTACCAGGATGGGGTACCTTAGTAGAGAATTTGGGGACATTACCCCCATAACAGTGTCAGCAGCAGATCCTCGCCCCATAACAGTGTGTCATGACCACATTTTTTTGCTTAAAGTTTTATTTTCCTATTTTCCTCCTCTAAAACCAGGGTGCGTCTTATAGTCCGGTGCGTCTTATAGTCCAAAAAATACGGTATATTTGATATATTTTAGGTCCAAATTTAGGACAAAGGATATATAAGAGCCATTTTGTCACAAAGGGGTCCCGAAAACCACTAATAGTTTGCAGCCAGAGTCTATTGGATCCAATAAAAAATATGTGGGAATATTGTGTAGTGCCCATTCAAGAAGTTTTTGACCCACTTGAGTATTGGTTTGGCTCCAGCATGGTATTAATGGCTTTCCACACTGAGTTTAGAAAACCCTAATTCTTGTAGGAGATGAATCTGGGAGCATAGGATTTTATTCTGATTTGTGTAAGGTTGGTTAGGCTTGGCAGAGAGATAACCTATAGTCCTGACGCAAACCTTTGAAACGGAATAGGTGACACCAAGTGATGCTGAGCTACCATGGGATCAGATGGAGGGGTAACTCAGTATCCACAAACCTAAACTCGATGGGACAGGATCTTTGTACACTTTATCGCAGCCGGCTTGGGAGACCAATGGAGCAGTAGTTACATTGCTGAAGATATCCTGTTAAGATACTGAAACGTAGACATGGTCGCATTGGTGCCAAGACCTAAGGAAGTGTCTGGACCTATTTTCAGGGTGTGGTTTTTATCTGTAGGGCATTGGAAAAACAACTTGAGAGGAGAGATAGTTTGACTTTTCAAGTAGGACAATTGTCGAGTGCATGAGAATTAACATTAAGACATTCCAACATTCTTCCTTGAGTGTACCTGTAACCACCAAGTTTTTATGCCTCTATAGGCTATGGACACTCACTTTAAATTAAAGTGATCATCCAAATGGGAAAATACTTTTCGCATGGAACATATAAATGCACAAAATTAAGCAAAGAACAACCGGCTACATATGATATGGCAATAAGTAACACGATAGAAAAAAGCAGATATGAATATAAAAAGGCAATAAAAACAAGGTCCTAAAATAAACTCATTAACAATATTCAAAAATGATTCTTTCCTGGTGTTAGTTTAGTTGTAGGACTTGACTCATGGAGCAGGTGTTGTGTTCTTCACAACAGGATGCAAAGTGAGACAATCATTTTGTGCAGATGTCGTTTCTGCTCTCTTAACATCTGTGTCATAGATAGTCTGTGTAAGAGTCTTAAACCGTAATGAGATACATCAGCGTCATGCCAGCATTTGGGAAATGCAGCACAAATTCTTCCATTTCCTAAAAGCTTTCGAAAGACAGGCAAATGTGTTCTCCAAGTCAGCTGGGTATTGTGTGTCACTGTGAGAATAAACTCATGAGCACACACATGTAAGCTCTGTGTTACTATAAGACTTTGTGGGTTGGAAAACACTGGTCCACCCAAAATGTAGATGCATACAGTCAACCAAGATCCTACACAGTTGTATGAATATGGGCTTATGCAATCAGGTTTCTTATTAACTAGACAGAGACCAAATGAAAACCAACCCAAGAGATGGCCAAGCTGGTTTTCTGGTACATACAGTCAGGGCCAGAAATATTTGGACAGTGACACAAGTTTTGTTATTTTAGCTGTTTACAAAAACATGTTCAGAAATACAATTATATATATAATATGGGCTGAAAGTGCACACTCCCAGCTGCAATATGAGAGTTTTCACATCCAAATCGGAGAAAGGGTTTAGGAATCATAGCTCTGTAATGCATAGCCTCCTCTTTTTCAAGGGACCAAAAGTAATTGGACAAGGGACTCTAAGGGCTGCAATTAACTCTGAAGGCGTCTCCCTCGTTAACCTGTAATCAATGAAGTAGTTAAAAGGTCTGGGGTTGATTACAGGTGTGTGGTTTTGCATTTGGAAGCTGTTGCTGTGACCAGACAACATGCGGTCTAAGGAACTCTCAATTGAGGTGAAGCAGAACATCCTGAGGCTGAAAAAAAAGAAAAAAATCCATCAGAGAGATAGCAGACATGCTTGGAGTAGCAAAATCAACAGTCGGGTACATTCTGAGAAAAAAGGAATTGACTGGTGAGCTTGGGAACTCAAAAAGGCCTGGGCGCCCACGGATGACAACAGTGGTGGATAATCGCCGCATACTTTCTTTGGTGAAGACGAACCCGTTCACAACATCAACTGAAGTCCAGAACACTCTCAGTGAAGTAGGTGTATCTGTCTCTAAGTCAACAGTAAAGAGAAGACTCCATGAAAGTAAATACAAAGGGTTCACATCTAGATGCAAACCATTCATCAATTCCAAAAATAGACAGGCCAGAGTTAAATTTGCTGAAAAACACCTCATGAAGCCAGCTCAGTTCTGGAAAAGTATTCTATGGACAGATGAGACAAAGATCAACCTGTACCAGAATGATGGGAAGAAAAAAGTTTGGCGAAGAAAGGGAACGGCACATGATCCAAGGCACACCACATCCTCTGTAAAACATGGTGGAGGCAACGTGATGGCATGGGCATGCATGGCTTTCAATGGCACTGGGTCACTTGTGTTTATTGATGACATAACAGCAGACAAGAGTAGCCGGATGAATTCTGAAGTGTACCGGGATATACTTTCAGCCCAGATTCAGCCAAATGCCGCAAAGTTGATCGGACGGCGCTTCATAGTACAGATGGACAATGACCCCAAGCATACAGCCAAAGCTACCCAGGAGTTCATGAGTGCAAAAAAGTGGAACATTCTGCAATGGCCAAGTCAATCACCAGATCTTAACCCAATTGAGCATGCATTTCACTTGCTCAAATCCAGACTTAAGATGGAAAGACCCACAAACAAGCAAGACCTGAAGGCTGCGGCTGTAAAGGCCTGGCAAAGCATTAAGAAGGAGGAAACCCAGCATTTGGTGATGTCCATGGGTTCCAGACTTAAGGCAGTGATTGCCTCCAAAGGATTCGCAACAAAATATTGAAAATAAAAATATTTTGTTTGGGTTTGGTTTATTTGTCCAATTACTTTTGACCTCCTAAAATGTGGAGTGTTTGTAAAGAAATGTGTACAATTCCTACAATTTCTATCAGATATTTTTGTTCAAACCTTCAAATTAAACGTCACAATCTACACTTGAATTCTGTTGCAGAGGTTTCATTTCAAATCCAATGTGGTGGCATGCAGAGCCCAACTCGCGAAAATTGTGTCACTGTCCAAATATTTCTGGATCTAACTGTATGGCCAAAGATGCTTCCTTAATTCACAAGCAATAGTCATAAATATGTATTTATTTGCCCGGTGTAAATGCCGCTACTCTTCTGAATCCGGCGTTGGTGTTCTATTGTTCCTACACCTCTCTAATCCTGAGATATGCCCACCTCTTGCCTGTTCAGCCAACTGGGCATGATCTTAAACCCGAATATGCAAGAATTATATTTAGGCCACAAACACATAGCTAAAAAGATTAGATTTATATAAAGAGATTGAGGAGGCCATATCTCAGGAAGGGAGAAGAGCAGGAAAAAAGAAAAACAATGCCAGATTCAGGAGAACAAAGACATTCACATCAGGTTATAAAAAAGATATACGAGTATATGTGGTAAGTGATAGGTGCCCTTTAAAGTCTAACTTGTTTGTTTTATTTTGTGCATACTACAGTTTTGTGTTACAGTTCCTATACAGACCTTTGTATGTCAACAGGGCCGGACATATCATTGGTGCAGCCTGTGCAACCGCACACGAGGTTGAGGAACCCATTTCTCCTTCCAGGGGAGGTAGAATTGTGCATTTTGATGAGCTCTTGGACTGCAAAGGGCCCCTATATTGTTCTTGCTTAGGGGGCTTTTTCTGTCTGTGCCCACCAGTGTATCTGAATGTTTAGATACTATAAATAAAGCCTAGGTATAGTTTAATCCTGTAGTTATGTGTTATACCCCCTCCCTGCCCCATCTTCTTGCTAAGCTATTTCAACAGAGCTACATAATGTTTAAAGCTATTAAAGATTAATTAAATAAAATAAGTTTAATAAGATAAAGTTTATCCACATTCATCATGTGATTTTTATATAATTAGGAATATACTAATTAGGAATATACTAATTAGGAATATATATCTCCTGCTCACCTCGACCGGTGAGGACGTCAATTTCTTCAACTGTTCAGGTGTCCTGAGGTGGCAGTCCCATCCCCATACCATGCTGCTGCCTCACAGAGCATCTGTACACCTTGCAGGCCTCCGGCCTCTGCCCATAATGCGTGGCCATGGCCTTGCCTCCTTTCTTAAAAGGCCAGCATCCTCCTATCCTGGAAGTACCCTCCCAGGTCAGCTGGGAGGCCGCAGGTACTTAAGTCACCTCTGCCCTATCACTGGTGCCCAGCATCGGACTGGCTACCGGAGGAATCTCCAGTAATGCCAGGCCTGGATTCGGTTACCTGCACTGAACTCCAAAGCTCTCACCTGAGCTCCGGAGTGCAGCCTAGACTGCACCGTGAGCGCCAAGTGATTGATTCCCCAGCGATTGTGGTTCGGTGCTCTCAACTGAACTCCGGAGATCAGCCCAGCCTGTCCGCAGCTGTCATGAACTGAACCGCAATCGCCAGGAATCAATCACTCAGCGCTCACGGTGCAGTCCTGCAAAATCTGAGATTAGTACAGGCTGCAGGTGAGAGCTCCAGAGTGCAATGCAGGTAACTGAATCCAGGCCTAACATTACTGGAGATTCCTCCGGTAGCCAGTCCGACGCTGCTGGTACCTGGGCAATGAGTTAGAGTCATTGCTAGTTGTCAGGTCTTTTTGGGCTGCTGCTGCTGCTTCTGCTGATATTGTGCTGTGTGCTGCTGCTGACCCTCCTTTATTTTTCAGTGCTGTGCTACCTTGCTGTTCCACTGCTGCTGCTACCATCCATGAAGACCGGCTTACATGATGCCTGCCTCTGCAAGTCTCTATGCCAGTTAAAGCTGCTGCATCATCCATCCTTTCATCCACCCATCCTGGATGGAATCTCGACACCTGCTGCTGAGGTAACCTATTGCCAGATACTGTCACTCCCCTACCCCGGGGGGCCAGCTGACATAGCACCAGTCTTCCCCAGAGGCACCAGGACTCATCCCTGCAGCGTAGCATTCTCACCTTTAATGGTTCTGGAGAAGACCAGGCTCAGGTCTGTAGTCAAGCCCCTCTAAGTTTTCTGTGTGCTGTAGCCCAGTGGGTTTGTTAAACAGCTCTGCTCGCCCAGCTAGCATAACAACTTCAAAGCCCTAGTATTGGAATCAGTGGGATCCAAAGCATTGGGGAATTTAGTACCTAGCCATAGAATATGTGCTAACTTGCCAAGTTTGGAGAACCCCTTTAAACATGGCATAAGTATGATACTTACAAATTTCCAGACTTTGAGGCTAATATTTACACTATTATTTGATAGTGAGTGATCTAGTCAAACAGCGGGGATATCAAACTGTGAACGCATTATAAGGGTGTGGGCTCAACACATTTGTTCAGAAAGAAAAGAGGGAAGGAAGGAAATAATCACTTGCAGCAGGGTGGTCCAAGCTTAGCCCTCGAGGTCCGGTAACGTGCCAGATTCTCAAATGTTTCAATTAACGAGCAGTGAAACAATTAACACAAATATCGTTATCAAGAAAAGGAACTCGCTTAAATATACGTTACTCAGAAGCTTTGGCTTCTCGCAGGCCCTTGAGGACCAAGTCTTAAATATCCTTTCTGAAAATGAAAAACATCAAGATTTCATGTTACATTGAACAACAGCGTAGAATCTGAGAAAACAACGGCGGCGGCTCCTCCAGGAGTCTCGTTTTTCAGAAGTTAATTATACATTAGACTAATTGAATGCAGAGGAGTCCCATGAAGAAGATTACAATATAAAAAGGTTGTCATCTAGAGTCGTACGGCATGCATTACTCATGATAAAGACGTTATCTTCCTCGGCATAACAATTAAACAGAAAATCTTTTTTTTTGCTTTCCATTGTGAAAATTTCCAGTATATATCAATGTGAGGAAGCAAAACTTTTTTCATGTGGAATTCTGGGCAACTTGTTTTCTTCCTATGAAGAAGAAGACAAGGACGTACATCAAACAGCTAATATTACCAATTATTGCCAACGGAGTCAAAAAGCTTCCAAGGTCAAGTTTAACAATAGTTGTAAGGACCTCCATTTACCACAAACTATTAATTATGTCCTTTCATAGGTATAGATGAGTGGACCCGAATTCTAAAGTTCAATGATCGTACCAAACATGGACTTTACAAAAAAAACCCCAGAGTTTTGGTTTGGAGATCGGGTTCTTTACAAATGCAAACCACTCAAGAGAGCGTCGCTGTGTTCGGTATGCTCGGTGCTCGGGCCATTGAGAGCTGTTTACAGTGTTTGAATGGCTCGCATTGGGGGTAACAACAGTAATTGGTTGTAGTGTCCAACAAACAAAATAACAAAAGAGAAAAACCCTGCTCTCCAGCCCCTGGAAGTGCTCTGCTTATGGTTGGCTGCATGTGGGTGGAGACCCAAACTGCCCAATTAGTGACACACATTGGGGTTAAGGTCAAGTCCGGCTCCCAAACCAAACTTTATCTAAAGTCTGAATCCGCCGAACCAAACTTCCACAGGTCCGCTCATCTTCAATGCTAACCACTGATGTGCTCTGGAACTCATGGTGCTTGGCCCATTGAGGTTAAAATCAGCGTTATCAAATGAGGTGTGCACCCAAAAAAATATATGAGAAAACTACACTCTCCCTCCCATGAAAGTGGTTTGTTTATGGCAGGCTGTATGTGGGTGGATAGCCAAACTACAAAATCAATGCCTTCCAATAATGTTCGGGTTAAGTTTGGGTTCAGAACGGAACTTTACCTAAAGGCAGGCTCATCTCTATTTATGAATCATGTCACCACACCAGGGCTTGAATGTAATGTATATAAAAGGCTCTTCCTAGAGTGATGCTCCTAATTAATGGTCTGTTAGAAACTCTGTATACTAATATACTAAGGTTTTCTGTTTTACTTTTGCTCATTAAATAAGTGACTCTAAGTATGTGGAAGATTTGGACAATTTTCCTCTGTTAGATGGTGTAGACCAGTGTTCTCTAACTATACTCCTCATGAGACACCAGCAGATCATGTTTTCAGGATTTCCTTAGTATTGCACAAATGATAATTCCATCACCTGAGCATTAGTAAGTAAATCCTGAACCCATGATCTGTTGGTGGCTTTTGAAGACTGTAGTTGGGGAACACTGGTGTAAACTTTGCTCTTAAAAAATAGCAGATTGTTGGAGCAGTTAAGTATTGCATTTTATGCATGGAGGTTCAGGGAAACATGAGCTGCTCTTGGTAGGTTTTGTGTCTTTCCAACTAGGCCATCTACAAAACTGTTGTCTGTGTTGACCACTTGCTAAATTTCTCTACCAAGTCTGAGTGTATACTATTTATTAGAGTTGGGTAAAAATATTGACAGGACCTTGTCCAACAGTGACGTTAGTAGTCCACGGCTGTCAAATTAGACCACTGTGAACCACTCACCACTATGATATATTCTGAGTAGTAGGCCACTACAATGTCGTGTGCATCGCAATGATTTTGAGGTGGCCTACTAAACAGAAGAGATGCTCTTAATAGATGTTTCATAGTGATGTGGTCCAGTGGCTATGGACTATTGACATGGCTGCTGGATCAGGGTCCTACATATCTCTTTAATTATCTCTACTATTTACCATTACTATTTACTATCCTAATTCAAGAAAAATCTTTTGACTTAAAGCCACTGATCTGTGCAGTGGATAACATTGATTATCTGGTGACTCTGATATTTGGTAAGGTGTGCCATATATTAGGCAACAAATGAACAGTTAGTTGGTTATGTGGTGGCTAGACAATCCGGTTAGTGCCCTCAAAATCAACATGTCATGTGGAACTTTCCTAATAAGTAGTTGTTAGTACCCACCAAAAGTGGTACAAAGAATGACAACTAGTGAGCCATGGGCATTGGCTATTTTGTAAAGGTGCTAGGACACATATAGCATTGCAATTTGGGACTGCACAGCTGTAGAGTCAACAAAAAGCCTATGTTGATCCTTATCCTCGTCTGAGAGGGTCTATATGGTCACATGAGCATCAGAACTAGTCCATGGAGCAATTGAAGAAGGTTCACTGGTCTGATGAATCACGTTTTCCTTTACATCATGTGGAGGGCTGTGTGTCTGTGTTGCTCATTTGAAGAATTGGTGGCACCAGGATGAGAAAGAGAAAGACCTGCAGAGGTAGAGAACTTTGGAAAGTGTTCTGGTGGGAATCTTTCGGCTGGGATTTATGTGGAGTAAAGTTGACCCTTTCTTAGTAGCTATAGTCTCCAACAGTTTACTTATGTTGAGTCAACGGTAAAAATAAATACTTTTGAAATGCTTTTTTACTATTATTAGTTTACTTTGTTCTTATTTGTTCCTTATAAAGATCTACTAACACAAATATAGTGTTGGATTATCAAGTTATACAGTATTTGTAATGGTGGGAATAGCAAATTAATTATATTTTTAATAGTAAGTGTATATTTGTATTCGGCGGTGCAGTGTGGGGCTTTATATGTGTACATATATGTGACTTTTTTTATTTTCAAGTTTCGGTGATCAGTGTGACAAATTGCAAGAAAAAGGCTGTAATGAGACAGCAGCGGTAAGTTAATGGATGTAAATATTTACACATTTACAGATCGGCGGCACTTAACGACCACCAATCAGTAAACCATTACCGCTCACCAGTTATTTACCTCACTTGGTCTGTTTAAATATGGTATTAAAGGGGTGGTCCAAAACTAAATGTTATTTTCATAATATAATCTATTTTCTAGTATACTTTAATTCAAAATTCCCTAACCTTCCATCACTGTCTTACTGCTTTACTTTTTTTCTACTACTTCCTTTGTGATGACGCTTCATTTCAGAAACCCAGTGCATGATGCAATACTTAAACGAAGCGTCATCAGTGGGACATACATAATGAATGTGCACAATAACACCAAAAGCAAAGATAATGATATCAACCTGCAGATATAGGGTTACACTACAGTTTAATATCAATGTGAAGGTGCCCAGCCCGCTGTACTGAAAATTTTACCCCAGCAGAAAATAATTTTTACAATTTTTTTTTATTTTTCCCACAATTAAATAACAAAAAAAAATCTATATAATACTGTTTGAGATTTATGAACTCGTATTGACCTTGGGAATCATACTGCCTGGTCAGTTTTACCACAATAGTGAACATGGTAAATAAAAAACTCAAAATAACATTCTGGAATTGAACTTTTCTTGCAATTTCACCACACTTGGAATTTGTTTCTTGTTTTTCAGTACAGTATGTAGCAGAATGAATGGTGTCATTCAAAAGTACAACTCGTCCCACAAAAAACAAAACCTAATGTGGATATATTGACACAAAAACAAAAAAGTTATGGCTCTTGGAAAAATGAAAGGGAAAATGGGAGGGAAAAACAAAAATGGAAAATGGCCACAGCATGAAGGAGTTAATATTTACAAAGAGGGAACAGGGTGGAGTTTGATTAATCAGTTGATGTGATAATCTTGTGTAAAGAACAGTGTTTTTAAAGCACGATTAAAAACCTGGGGGCTAGGGATCAGTCAGATTGTCTGGGGTGGTGCATTCCAGTAAACTTGCCCAACAGAAGAGAAGTTTTGGGGATGGAGGTGCAACTTTCAGATTACAGAGGTTGATAGTCTTAGAATGGTTTTGATACCGTTTCAGTGCAGTTTTCTAACAGGAGGTACAAAATTTGTTGCTGAAATGTTTGCACCAGATTTCAGCACCAAATTTGAACCTCTTTAAAAAAAAAAAGAATCAAAACCGTTTTTGTGTATTTTTTTACCAAGAGACACAGATGTTGTGCTGAAATTTTTTACACCATATTCCTGCACCCCATTTACACCTCCTGACAAAATAACGCATCACTACCACATAATAGAGCATGCAGTAGTGATGCGTTTTTTTTGCCAGGAGGTGTAGATTGAGTCCAGGAATATGGTGTAAACATTTTAGCACCAAACCTGCATCATCTCTTGGCAAAAAACCCCACAGTGTTATGCCAGGAGATGCAGGTTTGTGAACTAAGTGAGAGTTCATTGATGTCCCCTGAGGTCAGGTAACCTGCAGTCACAGGTGGAGGGCTGTTGGAACCTCCAACTGTGACCACAAATAAACTGAGTTATCTTACCGCTAATCTCAGGGCTCAGTCTCTGCTTTGAAGCTCACAGCAGGCAGTCAGGCTCTATGGCACTCGCTGTGAACTCAGATGTAGCAGAGGTGGAAGCATTGTGAGACCTCGTAGTGTGGATTATGTCGGACCTGAGTGTTTTGGGAATAAATAAATTTGTGAAAGAGGGTGTTTTTTTATTTATTTTTTTTAAATAACATATTTTTCTGTGTTTGTATAAAAAGTATTTCTTTTTACTTTTAGGATTAGTGGTGGAGGGGTCTCTTAGATCCTCCCCATCACTAATATAGGGGTTAGTGGCTGCAGTGGGCTGCCATTAACCCATTATTACCTTAATTGCCACCGCACCAGGGCAATCTGGAAGACCTGGGTAGAAGGCCAGGATCGTCACATCTAATGGATGCAACAAATTAGTCGGCTGCATGCTGCTATTTTTAGGCTGGGGGCTCCCAATAAGCATGGCTCAACCCAGCCTGAAAATATCAGCCATCAGCTACAGGCTTTATCATCGCTGGGTATTAAAATTGGGGGGACTGTATGTAATTATTTATTTATTTAAAAAAAAAAAAAAAGCTGCATGCGCTTCCTCTTGTTTTGCTACAAAGCCAAGATAAGCACACAGCTGGGGATTGCAGCATGTAGCCATGGCTTTATCTGTGCTGGTATCAATATGGGGGGGCCCTTATGCTAATTGTTTTATTTACTTATTTCTCATCAGTAAGGACACAGACAGTGTGTGTGATCCCAACCAGTGAATTTGCAATAGTGATAATTGTTGGACCTGGATGTAGCGCTGCAGCTGCGGGAACGTGGTAAATATGTACTTTTAATTCTTTTGCTTCCATTTTTATTTACAGTGGCCAATCACAGCCATGCCAATACTTCACATAGCTGTGATGGGCCATCTGATCATTTACCGATCCTTGCCAAGATCACTGATTTTTGCGGTGCATGCTCGGATGTCCGATCCCGATTACACGATTTTAACCTTTTCCAATCTTTGCCGCTCACAATCGCTCATTTTTAGTTGTGGCTGCTAAAAAAAATGTGATTCTAGTGTTTTGAATTTTTTAAATGTATTTTTTGGACATTTCTGAACACAGCAATGCCAAATATGTCTGTTTTTTATTTTTTTTAAATGATCTTATTTTCAATTGGGCAGAAAGGGGAAATTTGAACTTTCGTGAGGGGAGTTTTCTCTATTTTTACATTTTTTATTGTACTTACTAGTCTCCTTAGGTGACTTGAAGCTGTAATCATCAGATTGCTTGTGCTATACAGAGCAGTACATCCACACTACTTTGTATAGCAGTAATCATTTCTCCTATCAAAGTGCTATGGCGTGCTTAAAGTAGCTGCTCAGAAAACTGAGTAACGACTGAAGCCCCATCGGCACACCTGTATGACTGAAAGCCAGCAGCTCCTGGGAGAAAAAAAATATTTTCTCCCTGTGCCACACTTTCAGTGGCCGAATAGCTTTATAACTCTATATATCCAGGTTAAAAGTTTTATCAGACATGAAAAATTTCCTTTAAAACAACATTTTGAGTAAAGTGCTTGTGCTATACAGTGCAGTGCATCTACACTATGTTGTATAGCAGTAATCATGTCTCCTGTCAAAGTGCTATGGTGTGCCTAAAGAAGCTGCTCAGAAAGCTGTGAGCAATGACTGAAACCCCATCAACACACCTGTATGACTGAAAGCCAGCGGCTCCTGGAAGAATTAAAATTAATTTTCTCCCAGTGCTGCACTTTGAGTGGCCGAATAGCTTTATGACCCTATATCTCCAGGTTAAAACTGTTATCGAACATGATAGATTTCCTTTAAAATAACATTTTGAGTAAATTGAACATTTGTACTCATGTGTGAAGCATCTGCTGCCGTTTGTCAATGTAATCAACAGAATGATGTTAATTTATTGTATGACATTTGATATCTCTATAAAAAGGGTCAACGATGAACCCACCACAGCGCTACCTAATAAATTACAGTAAAGTGATTAACGATGATATATGACCTCTAGGAAAAAAATCAAATATGAAATGATCAATACCGAATCATGCCGGGTACGGCAGCCAGGAGCAAATGCATAAAGTCGTCCTATTATGTTAAAACTGAGACTTTGCAGAGAAGAGTTCTAAACAACTACTTAGGGAAAGTGCTGAGCATGAAATGGAGAGAAATGGAGTGTAAAGTAATGAAAAGCAATTTTAAGTGACAAATTTACCCTTCAGTCTCAGCTTTTGCTGGTAAAAAGTTTTCAGTTAATTTCTTTTAGAGACACACTGGGAGGATTTCATTACCACTGAATATCTATGGTAATTTCATAAATCCCACAGGAGTCTATGTTGATGCTGCATCTGATTCAAATGGACTATGACATTAGACATATGGTACAAGGATTGTATGGATTCTTTCTGTTCTTTTCATTATCATCACTACTTTTTAGTGGACTTTTGCAGGAATGCTGTAAAACTTAATAAAAAATATATACTTAAAGGGATTGTCCATATTAGACAATTTCTTTTTTTACGAGCATCGGCTCATAAAAGATTGACTTCAGGGCAATTTGTGTTTTCGACCCACAACAATAAACTGTACTTATTTTATAATCCATTGTTATATTCTCTTACAATATTGCCATGGAGAAAAAAAAAAGCATCACACCTACTAAAAATGAATTGGCAATAAGTTGCATTGAGTCACACACAGAGAAAGACATTCTTCAGAGATGTATATATACATGTGAAAATTACACTTTTGGAACTATTGTCTACACCTGTCATGCGATGTTCAGCTCTGCACCCACCTGTTGGCACTGTGGTGTCAGGCTTCGTTCACACTGTAGAGTTTGACACGCAACAAGAGGCTGGTTGAGTGTTAAGCCAGAGCCGGGCATCGGCTGGTTCTGGTTCACTGGTCTTCAGATCTGCAGGAGTTAATTCCTGCCGACTGATGAGCAGATTCTTAATGCTCAGGTTGCTGATTGCCATGTGCGGCTATCTCATTTCTAAATCTAGCATGACTTTTTCCTTTTCATTGCAATATTAGCTTATGTGAATCTGGTCTTGTTGTTGCTCCTGTTTATGGTGATTTGTACTGCGCGTCTGAGTGGTGTGAACATTTCCCTGTTGTGCATTACGTTCCTCACTTTTTCGTTACTCCCCAGTATACACAGTCGTTCCTGTGTGTTTTGAGTGTTGTATGTACAAGTTTTTGTTCACCCGTCTGTGGTTATTTGTGAGGTTTTGGCTACTGGGTTTCTGACCCACTTATTAGGGCTTGGACAGGAGACAGGGCTATGTTGGAGGCTCAAACCTGGCTACCATCAAGTCTACCATCGAGATAAATGACAGAACAGGGTTCCCAGTCTTAGGGTCAGCCTTGGAGCCCCTGTACCATCCATACTCCTCCATGACAACACAGCTTCTATGTTGAACTAGTGTGTGTCTCCATGGTAACAGACTACAAACAAACCTTTTGTAGTCTGATCCGGCATCAATTTTACTTTTTTTTCAACTACTTACTAAATTACCCCGATAGGAAAGGAGAGATAGAAAGGAGTATAATGCTAAAATCATAGTTTGAGTGTAATACAATACTGTGGAAACACATTGGTCTGCAAATTTAGATTATTTACAAAATTGTTATGCTTTTCAATTTGACATACACTGCTACATATTTACCTCTCCATGCTCCTGTGTTTCTATTTTTTGTCAGTCTCCATCACTCTGGTCTTCTCACGGCTAGAGAAGATCAGAGGTTTTGAGCCCAGTAAATTTAAGTTGAGTGGCATTTTCTGTGGCCAATCCAATTATCTATGTGAATAGCCAATCAGGTGCACAGTCGGTGGTCTCCTCCCAGGAAGAGCATGGCTGAAAACAAATGTCCCAGATACAAAGTTTTATGTTTGTTCTACATTTTGCCAGTTACAGTACACCAGTTATAGTACCTGGTGCACTATTCTGCACTGTTAACTTTAGTCTTGATCTGACCATTTCTTGACTACATCTGGATTTTCCTCTTGATGCCCACACTGTCAACTTTGGGCTAATTGACCTTCTATTTGCCTTTGTGCCCTACCTCACTGTACTGAACTCTGACCTGGTGTGGTGATCCCTGACTTTCTAGCTTTGATTCTGTCTCTATTCCTACTTAATATATTGGAACTAGGGTCACATAGACTAAATATATGGGAATTAGAGTCATATTGATTAAATATATGGGAATTAGAGTCATATAGACAAAGAATATGGGAATTAGGGTCATATAGACCAAATATAATATATGGCACACATTTTGATAGGCCTCCTCCTGATGAATCATAGGGAAAACGTGTTGAGGCAGGGGCTTATATGCATGGTATCACAAGGATGAGTATCATTAATTGACAACTTCCCTGAATTTATCTTGCCTATTTAGCGCATTTTCTACTGTTAGGCACAGGAACATTTTCTCACTACATTTGTTAGGGTGAGCTAGGGCAGATAAGGACAGTCAATGGAGAGTGAGGAGTGAGTACACCATATCGAATCTTTAGGGTGCTGACCTCCACTGATAGGTAGTCCACAGGCGGGAGGAAAAATTGTAAGGTACAATCTTAAATTCCCTCCTTCGTTAGCCTGTACACTAGTGTTTTATGTATATGTTATATTTTTTATGTCTTTTTAAATCTTTTTAATAAAATATAATAGTTTTAAAAGGGTAGTTTATGTAAAAATCTGATCTTACTTAGTTGTTCTCTGGTTCCGACTAAAGGGGGCTTTACATGCTGCGATGTCGCTAACGATTTATCGTCGGGGTCACGATGTTTGTGACGCACATCCGGCGTCGTTAGCGACATCGCAGCGTGTAACACGTACGAGAGACCTTAAACGATCGCAAAAGAGACAAAAAAACATTGGTATTAGAAAGGTCGTCCAAACACCAAAAATTGTTGTCTCATACATAGCGATGCTGTTCCTCATTCCTGCGGCAGCACACATCACCGTGTGTGACACCGCAGGAGCGACGAACATCTCCTGACCTGCCTCCACCGGCAATGAGGAAGGAAGAAGGTGGGCGGGATGTTATGTCCCGCTCATCTCCACCCCTCCGCTTCTATTGACCGGCCGCTTAGTGACGCCGCAGTGACGTCGCTATGACGCCGAACCCACTTCCCCTTGAAGGAGGGATTGTCTGGCGGTCACAGCGACGTCGCTGACAAGGTATGTGCAAGTGACGCTGCCGTAGCGATAATGTTCGCTACGGCAGCGATCACCAAATGTCGCACAAATGACGGGGGCGGGGCTATCGTGCATGACATCGCTAGCTATTGCTAGCGATGTCGCAGCGTGTAAAGCACCCTTTAGTCTTGGTTTGCATATATCCCTGACCTAACGCCACCAATCTGTGACTACTCTGGGGTCACAGCCTAGGAACAACTGGTGAAACTTGAAGCTATTGGGCCTCGGTGTAAAATCTCCAACAGTGCCGCCCAACTATTCCAGGTCTATATTAGTAATAATCTTTTTGTTTGGTCTAAAAGGACCTCTGTGGCCCCTTAGTCTCCAGGGCATGATGGCAAGCCCTGTTAAAGTTACACCCCAGCTAGGAACCCTTGACACAAAGTCCAGATACCTAGAAGGTAAAAAACAAAGATCTCTGGTTCCGACTCAGTGTCGGTTAATATATCCCTTAGCCAGTTCCCCCAATCTGCGACTACTCTGGGGTTACAGCCTAGGAACAACTGGTGAAACTTGAAGCTAATGGGCCCCGATGTAAAGTCTCCAACAGTGCCACCCAACTATTGCAGGTCTTTATTAGTAATAATCTTTTTGTTAGGTCTAAAGGGACCTGTTTGGCCCATTAGACTCCAGGGCATGATAGCAAGCCCTGTTAAAGTTACGCTCCAGCTAGGAACACTTGACACAAAGTCCAGATACCTAGAAGTTAAAAACCAAAGATTTCTGGTTCCGACTCAGTCTTGGTTAATACAGTGCCTACAAGTAGTATTCAACCCCCTGCAGATTTAGCAGGTTTGATAAGATGCAAATAAGTTAGAGCCTGCAAACTTCAAACAAGAGCAGGATTTATTAACAGATGCATAAATCTTACAAACCAACAAGTTATGTTGCTCAGTTAAATTTTAATAAATTTTCAACATAAAAGTGTGGGTTCAAGTATTATTCAACCCCTAGGTTTAATATTTTGTGGAATAACCCTTGTTTGCAATTACAGCTAATAATCGTCTTTTATAAGACCTGATCAGGCCGGCACAGGTCTCTGGAGTTATCTTGGCCCACTCCTCCATGCAGATCTTCTCCAAGTTATCTAGGTTCTTTGGGTGTCTCATGTGGACTTTAATCTTGAGCTCCTTCCACAAGTTTTCAATTGGGTTAAGGTCAGGAGACTGACTAGGCCACTGTAACACCTTGATTTTTTCCCTCTTGAACCAGGCCTTGGTTTTCTTGGCTGTGTGCTTTGGGTCATTGTCTTGTTGGAAGATGAAATGACGACCCATCTTAAGATCCTTGATGGAGGAGCGCAGGTTCTTGGCCAAAATCTCCAGGTAGGCTGTGCTATACATCTTCCCATGGATGCGGACCAGTGGCCAGGCCCCTTGGCTGAGAAACAGCCCCACAGCATGATGCTGCCACCACCATGCTTGACTGTAGGGATGGTATTCTTGGGGTCGTATGCAGTGCCATCCAGTCTCCAAACGTCACGTGTGTGGTTGGCACCAAAGATCTCGATCTTGGTCTCCTCAGACCAGAGAACCTTGAACCAGTCTGTCTCAGAGTCCTCCAAGTGATCATGAGCAAACTGTAGACGAGCCTTGACATGACGCTTTGAAAGTAAAGGTACCTTATGGGCTCGTCTGGAACGGAGACCATTGTGGTGGAGTACGTTACTTATGGTATTGACTGAAACCAATGTCCCCACTGCCATGAGATCTTCCTGGAGCTCCTTCCTTGTTGTCCTTGGGTTAGCCTTGACTCTTCGGACAAGCCTGGCCTCGGCACGGGTGGAAACTTTCAAAGGCTGTCCAGGCCGTGGAAGGCTAACAGTAGTTCCATAAGCCTTCCACTTCCGGATGATGCTCCCAACAGTGGAGACAGGTAGGGCCAACTCCTTGGAAAGGGTTTTGTACCCCTTGCCAGTCTTGTGACCCTCCACGGTCTTGTCTCTGATGGCCTTGGAATGCTCCTTTGTCTTTCCCATGTTGACCAAGTATGAGTGCTGTTCACAAGTTTGGGGAGGGTCTTAATTAGTCACAAAAGGCTGGAAAAAGAGATAATTAATCCAAACATGTGAAGCTCATTGTTCTTTGTGCCTGAAATACTTCTTAATACTTTAGGGTAACCAAACAGAATTCTTGTGGTTTGAGGGGTTGAATAATAAATGACCATCTGAATAAACTTTTCACAATATAAAAAAAAAAATAAAAAAAAGAAATAACATTCTTTTTTGCTGCAGTGCATTTCACACTTCCAGGCTGATCTACAGTCCAAATGTCACAATGCCAAGTTAATTCCGAATGTGTAAACCTGCTAAATCTGCAGGGGGTTGAATACTACTTGTAGGCACTGTATATCGCTGAGCCAGCTCCACCAATCTGCGACTACTCTGGGGTCACAGCCAAGGAACAACTGGTGAAACTTGAAGCTAATGGACCCCGGTGTAAAATCTCTAACAGTGCCGCCCAACTATTGCAGGTCTTTATTAGTAATAATCTTTTTGTTTGGTCTAAAGGGACCTCTTTGGCCCCTTAGGTTCCAGGGCATGATTACAAGCCCTGTTAAAGTTAGGAACCCTTGACACAAAGTCCAGATACCATGAAGGTAAAAACCAGGGATCTCCTGACTGTGATGATGGCAGTCTGTTTTAAGTGAATTCTTTGATTCTTAGATTTAGTAAAACTTTCCCAACTTTATACTGGAATCTATAATGTTATTTCATATCTCGCTGTATAGCGGTTGTCTATTCTGTAAGACATATATTATGTGTAGTTTTGGCATCAGCCTTTCAGTTCATGCCAGAACTCCCAGAGAGAATACGCTCCTTGCAGATAAAACTAATCAATGATTCAGCTTCTCTCCTCCGAGAGTCTCCTATTATTATTCCTTCGCAAAGTGTCAACTTATTCCAAACAGCTGCATAATTACGGAAGAAATGTATAAACAGATAAGAATGCTACACAACAGGCTCACATTTACTTGCCTTTGGCAAGACGCAAGTAGAAATCAGAAAAAGTAGAACAAACGATAACATTTCTCTGACCATTTTTGACAAGTGAGGAGGGATCGGCAAACAGAGAGACCCTCCGGGGAGAGGCAACATATAACAGAATATAGCACCACTATGATCGCAATGTTTTCAACAAGTCGCACAAGTTCTTATGAAGACCATAACAAGGACAAAGAAAAAGACTGATGGCACATCCTACCTTTCTAATGTGAACAGGTGCAAAGAGAACATGAAACACAGTAACAAAAAGGAGACAGTTGCACTCTGCAGTGCTAAGATATGTGTAACAATAAATATGGGAATATAAACATGTATTACTGCTATGAAAAAACATGTAAAAATTGAGATACTAAGTACACAAAAATGGCCAGTTTTATGTGAGCCCAACAGCCAGCGGCAAGTCAACCTCTTTTTGTTGGGTCCCTATCAAACTAATGCTGCTCTTTAGGTTAAAAAACCTACAATTTATGGGCGGAAAGGAACCTGCAAATGGAGAATTAAAATCTCCTAAGGCCAAAGAGCAGGAGTGTTCAATTAGAAGGCATGACCCTGTAATCTAAGAAAAACACTGATGGCACATCCTATCTTTCCAATATGAACAGGTGCAACATAAACATGAAACATAGTAACAAAAAGGAGACAGTTGCCATCTGTAGTGCTAAGATATGTGCAACAATGTGTATTAGACAGTACTCGTTATGAGTATAGCGAGTACCAATAGTTAGGTACTCGATTAACTCTAGTGATGAGTAAAAAATCAGATTGCATTAGGACAGCACATGGATGACAAGTGAGAAACAAATCGACCTACGTTTCGGGATGAGAATGAGACTGATTTTTTTTGTATGTTTGTGTGACCCCAGCCTTAGGCCACGTTCACACGCTCAGTATTTGGTCAGTATTTTATATCAGTATTTGTAATCCAAAACCAGGACATGCAGAAGTGATTCACATGTATCCATTATTCTTTTTCTCTGATTTTTCCACTCCTGATCTTGGCTTACAAATAGTAATGGGTGAACCTGGACTGTAAAAGTATGGATCCACACGGGTTGAAAAGAACTCAAGCACTAACTCCAGATAACAATTCAGGTCCAGCCACCTGGGTAATAAAAAAAAAATCAAAGAAAAAAGGTAAGAATAATGCAAGCTCATTATACTTACTGGTCTCCGCGCAGTTCACTCTTCTACCAGGGCCATTCATTATTCTTCATACATTCATACATTCATTTACTACTTTCCCCGCCCACTGGCAGTCCTGACATCTCTGATTGGTTGCAGTTAGACAGCGGCCTCAGCCTGTGTAACAGCAACCAATCAGAGGCACTGTGTCTGCGTCTAGACTGATGTAAAAACAAATAAATAAATTGGCATAGGGTCCACCTGTATTATGAAACCCAGCACAGATAAAGCATAAGGCTACAGGCTGCAGCCCCCAGCTGTGCGCTTATCTTGGCTGTGTATCAAAATACCTGTGATCGCAGGTAATCTAACCTCAGGTGACCTCATTTAACTGAATGACTTCAAGTGAGGTTACCTGCAATCACAGGTGGAGGACCATGGGAACCTCCAGCAGTGGCTGCAAAAAACCTGAGTGACATCACCCCTCATCACGCAGCTTATTCTCTGCCTGCAGCTCACAGCAGGCAGTCATGTTTTATGCCCATGTGTAGATTATATCAGACTGGGTTTTTTTGGTGTATTTGTATATTGTTTTTTGGATTACTAAGAGAGGGATGAAAGAGAGTGTTTTTTTGTATTATGATTCAAATAAAGGATTTTTTGGTGTTTGTATTTATTTTTTTTCACCTAAAGAATAGTAATGTGGGGGAGTCTCATAGATGCCTCCCATTGCCTAATCTAGGGCTTACTGGCATCTGTGAGCTGTTATGAACCCCTTATTACTCCGATTGACACCACGCCATAGCTATTGGGATGAAAGTTCCAAGATTATTGCATCTAATGGATGTGACAATCCTGGGTGGCTGCAGGCTGCTATTTTTAGGCTGGGGCACAATAAGCATGGGCCTCCCCAGTCTGAGAATAGCAGCTCCCAGCTGTTGGCTTTATCATGGCTGAGTATCAAAATTGGGGGGGACAGCATGCCATTTTTTTTAATTATTTAAATAATTTAAAATCCTTATGTGGTTCCTCTTATTTTGATTCAAAGCTAAGATACGACTGGGGGCGGAAGCCTGTTGCCGTATGCTTTATCTGTGCTGGGTATCATTATATAGTGATCATAAACCAATTTTTTTATTTATTTATTTTTACAGCAATTGAGACACATACACAGCGCCCCTGATTGGTCACACACACTGTCACACAGGGTGGGGATGCATTTGACTGCAACCAAACAGAGACGCGAGGACTGCTGGTGGGTGGGGGAAGCAGTGAGTATGTATAGAGGATAAAGAGTGGCCTCTGAAGTAGTGTTAAAGCCTCACAGAGACTCAGTAGGTATAATGCCCCTGCTTCAATGCCCTTATCCCTTCTACCACCATTTTAAAGGGCCAGATTCTGGTCCCCATAGACTTATATGGGAACAACCTACAGCCAGGTATATGACATCAATTATGGGCCAAAATATGTTTGTTTTTTTAACCCAGTTGGATCCACCGATTCCGGATATCTGCGAGTCTGCCCATCACTATTTACAAACACTGATGTAAAAAAATGACGAAACACTGAACATGTGGACATGGCCTTAAAAGGGTTATTTCATGTTGACTTGAAGAAGAGATCTGCTTCCCTATCAAGTGTATTCCTGAATGCTAGGGAACATTGCACTCCGGCTTGGTTGACATTTTAAAATAGCTTCTTAGTTGTACTGCTAGTCTAAAGGCCGCTTTACACACAGTGACATCGCTAACGAGATGTTGTTGGGGTCACGGAATTCGTGACGCACATCCGGCCTCGTTAGCGATGTCTTTGCTTGTGAAACGTATGAACGACTGCTAGCGATCAAAAACACTCACCTTATCGCTGATCGTTGACACGTCGTTCTAATCCCGATTATCGTTGCTGCTTTTGCACACAGGTTGTTCGTCGTACCAGAGGCAGCACACATTTCTATGTGACACCCCAGGAACGATGAACAACAGCTTACTTGCGTCCTGCCGGCAACGAGGTGGGCATGTCTTTCCGTCGGCTGCTCTCCGCCCCTCCACTTCTATTGGCCGCCTGCCATGTGACGTCACTGTGACGTCGCACGAACCGCCCCCTTAGAAAGGAGGTGGTTCGCCGGCCACAGCGACGTCGCAGAGAATGTAAGTAGTGTGACGGGTAATAGCGATATTTTGCGCCACGGGCAGCGATTTGCTCGTGTCGCACAAATGATGAGGGCGGGTACGCTCGCTAGCGATCTCGCTAGCAAGATCGCAGTGTTAAGCGGCCTTAAGCCATGTCTAAATGATGTTGGAAGCAGATGCTTCTTTAGCTGTTGCAGGAAGGCAGCACTGAAGTTGCCTTCATCCAGCATTCTGGCCAGCTACAGAGCAGCATTTACAAGCTCTATAACATAGTCCTCTTTAGGCCTGTGCCACACATCCGTGCTGCCGGCACGTGTTTGTCATTTTTTACACGTACCGGCGGCACGGAGACACTTTAACCAATGCTACCCTATTGTAGCAGGCACACACACGTAAAACCACACGGAACGTGTGTCCGTGTGCGTTTGTACGTGTGTGCGATTTTCAAAGCGCTGACATGTCCGGTTTTTCGCCGGCAGCACGGGTGTTACACGGCCCGCACCCGTACCACACGGGTGTAGTGTGGATGCGGTCCCGTGTGACACGCGCCGGAGAAAACACACATGTCAGTGAAAAAAAAAAAAAACATTAACTCACCTTCTCCAGCCCTCCTGTCTCTGCCGCTGCTGCCTCTTGCTGCCGACCGCCGCTCATTAATCTCATAGAATATTCACTTCACTGCCTGGCAGCAGCAGCAGCGGGGAGACGGGAGGGCTGGAGACCGAGGATCAGCACCACGGACAGCAGCGCGGACAGCAGGAAGGACCAGGTGAGTATAATAATTACTGATTCTACGTGTGCTATCGCGGATAGCACACGTAGAACACACGTGTCACGCACGTACCAGAGACACGTACTTACCTGCACACAACACGCAGGGAAAATACGTGTCTCTCGGCACGTGCGTGAAATTCACGTGAGTGTGGCAGAGGCCTTAGCATGTGTGCACTCCATGCCTAGTAAACTGCTATTAGACTGAAAAAGTGACTGATAGCCTAGGAAACAATCATTTGTATTTGTATTGTAATTGTAAAACTCATCAGAAAGAATTTTTAATAACAAGTAAATAGTAAAGTTGGATGTTTTTAAAAACTCTTTGGAATATTACTTTTTAAAAAACATGAGACTAATTCGTAGAATAATAGTTCTAGAACTAGATCATAAGAAGAGCACTATGATTCTACAATACTGCACATGTAGAATAACTACTGTGTTCCTTGAAGAAAAAGCAACAAAAGCTTTAAAAACGGTTTTACCTTTATTTACAATCAATTTGAAAAAACTGATTAATTCTATATAATAGATTTCTTCCTTGATATAGACAGTATGATATATTTTATTTGTATTTTTTGTGTTGTTTGTATCTTTTGTGTTATTTCTCTGTTTTGATGATTGGTATTTGTTTACCATGCTATTTAGAAATTCAACTTATTTTTTTTTTACAAACTTATATTTATTTCCTTTGTGTGTATTGGAACAAAACTAAAAAAAACTGGAGAAAAAGAAAACTGGAAATAATTTGACATAAAACCCCAAAATAGGCCAGGCAACATTGTTGGCACCTTTCCAAAATTATGGGTAAACAAGTTGTTTCAAGCATGTGATCCTAGTTTAAACTCAAATGCAACTCATAGATGTGAGCAATATGAAAATCACACCTGAAACCCAAGAAAAAGGGAAGAAGTTGACTCAATCTGTACATTGTGTGTCTGTTTTTGCCACACTAAGCATGGTGAACAGAAAGAGGAGTCGAGAATTATCTAAGGACTTGAGAACCAAAATTATTGAAAAATATCAACAATCTCAAGATTACAAAGTTCATCTACATCAAAATGAGGGAGCCAGCACGATTTCTAAACTGTACTTATTAATAAATGGAGATTTTTGGCAAAACATTGCAATATTTTGAGCTACCCCGCCACTCCATGGCAAATCTCAAGGGGCAGTCCTACACTAATATTTTATTTTATCTGAAGGGTGCCATGTGGCCTCACACATTTAAAAGCAGAACTATTTAAAACAGCACTTACCTGATGCTTTTCATTCCCGTACCTGTGACTAAAATCACAGCTGTGGGCGGGACAGGCCCAGGCAAGTGCTGCTTATATTAAATAGCCTGTGAACAGTCACCAATTGCCAAAACAGACAGCTAGAACAACCAAAATATGGGTGTGTACAAAGTTCATCTCCAGAGATCTTGATGTTCCTTTGTCCATGGAACGCAAAATTATCTAGAAGTTACAACCCCTGTCACTGTAGCTAATCTCCCTGGATGTGGACGAAAGAGAAAAATTGATGAAAGTTGCAACGCAGGATAGTCCTGATGAGGATATGCAGCCCCAATAAAGATTCAAAGAAATTCAAGCCATCCTGTCTCAAATGTAAATCACAATTAATGTTGAGCGGATCAGGCCAAATTCAAATTTGTCCATCCGCACAGTTTTTTACTGGAAATTAAATTTGCAGAGAAGTTATTTTACGCATATTTGATGTCTTTTATTATGCTTTGAGGTTCTTAAGAATCGCTGACCTTCCGTCACCTGGAGCTGCATTGTAAAATCCTTGTGTATAATGCACACTGTATAGGGCACTATAGAAGATGAGGAAATCTGAGTTGTTACTAATAATACCAACTATATCAATACAGATATATTAGCAGCAAGAAAATATATGACCCCAATCCATCTCCATCGTCTCTCCGCGCATATCCAAGGCACATGGATCGATTTCTTTACTCATCTATGTATTTTTAATCATCCATCTCCATGCAACATCCTTAAAAGTTATCTTTACCTCCGCAGTAACATTGAACTGAAAACGCTCACAAACATTTCTGCCAGGCATGCATATTCAGTATTTGTTCATTTTCATCAATGTGAAGGTCATCTAAACTATGAAAATTAGATGCCCAGATCAATAACAGCGGTTACCGCATACACAGATTCCTGCAATGGAACATTGGATCCTGGCAGAAGTGTAACTGAAAACCGGAGATGCGATCATAACTAGTTATATTCCTAATTGCAATAGTCATTAAAGGCACAATTTCTGCTTAGTCTGACGAGCATTGCAATACCACAGGAAATATAGGCTTCAAGACTCACGGTTAATGTTTCCATTGAAATACCAAAAGGTTTTAAGGCTTGTATAGTATTCGTCAAACATGGCTGCTTTCTTTCAGAAAAATGATCACACAACCTCAAGACAGGTATGGTGCTGTTTTCGAAAGAAGAAGTAGAGATGAGCGGATCTCTTGAAATTCGACATCAAATTTTTCAAAAATACTTCATCTGCAAAGAATAAATGTTGCCTAAATCTCAAAACTGTAAAGTTTGGAATTGCTCTTACATGTGGGGTAACGGAAACAGAGAGAAGACCCAACTGAGCATAAGAGCCTATGCTCTACAGGAGAGAGAGAGAGAGAGAGAGAGAGAGAGAGAAAGAGAGAGAGAGAGAGAGGACCCTGCTGATCATAGGAACGTACAATCTACAGAAGTGAGCGAGGAACCCGCTGACCATATGAGCTTACACGCTATAGAAGAGAGAGAGAGGATGCCGCTAACCATAAGAGCTTACATTTTACAAGAGGTAGAGAGAATCCCTCTGATCATAACATAAGAGCTTAAACTTTACATGAGAAAGAAATGACCGTGCTGACCATAAGAGCTTACACTCTACAGGAGAGATAGAAGACCCTGCTGATCATAAGAGCTTACATTCTACTGGAGAAAGAGATGACTTCCACTGACCGTAGGAACTTACACTCTACAGGAGAGAGAGAGAGAGAGGACTCCATTGACCATAAGAGCTTACATTCTACTGGAGAGAGAGGACCCCACTGACTATAAGAGCTTACACTCTACAGGAAAGAGAGTCAGAGGACCCTGCTGAACAAAAGAGCTTACACTCTACAGAAGAGAGGGAGGATCCCACTGTCTATAAGAGCTTACACCCTACAGGAGAGAGAGGACTCCACTGAACATAAAAGCTTATACTCTACAGAAGAGAGAGGACCCCGCTGACCATAAAGGCTTACACTGTACAGGAGAGAGAGAAAGAGCACACCACTGATCATAAGAGCTTATATTCTAAAGGAGAGAGAGAGAAACTTGCTGATCATAAGAGCTTGTATTCTACAGGAGAGATGACCCTGTTTAACATAAGACTGTACACTCTACATAAGAAAGAAGACCACACTAACCATAATAGTTTCACTCTACAGGAGTCAAAGATAGAGGACTTAGCTGGCCATAAGAGCTTACACTCTACACGAGAGAGAGGACCCCATTGACCGTAAGAGCTTCACTCTACAGGAGAGAAAGATAGAGGACCCAGCTGACCATAAGAGCTTACACTCTACATGAGAGAGAGGACCCCATTGACCATAAGAACTTCACTCTACAGGAGAGAAAGATAGTGGACCCAGCTGACCATAAGAGCTTACACTCTACAAAAAAAGAGAGGATCCATCTAATCCTATGAGCTTACACTCTACAGCACAGAGATAGAGAAAGAGAGAGATAATCCCTCTGATCAAAAGAGCTTACAGTCTACAGAAGAGAGAAATTTACCCACTGACTCTAGCGAATGTAGAACAACTCTGTCGAATAAACCTGTGCTCCACTGGGAGCCGCGGATATATGGTGTCCCAGATACTCTCTCTCCCTCTTCTTGCGTTTGGACTGCTCTACACTGTTTCAGGGGTTTAAAAGGGGTTATCCAGTTTCTAAGAAAGAATAAAACACCAAAAAATATTATAAAAAACACTACTCATTCTCTAATTTAAATTACTTAATTCTTTAATTTTAAATTACTCACTCTCTAATTTAAAGAGTGGCTTCTGAAGCAATATGATATTCTTACATTAATGTATAAAGAAAATGCATCTTTTAGGCAATCACTTCAAGTCCTTAAACATGCCATGCCATATTATAGTTCACCCATTTGACCACCTATATTTAGGGACTGTAGGTGAAGGACGTTTAGAGTTTATCCTTGTCACTGTTCAATGTCAACCAATGTGTGTCCATTAATTCCCTTCAGTTATTTCTACAAGCTGAGCATTGTATGGGGCATTTATAACCTTTTAACACCCAAAATACTATTTATATGCTACATATACACATTTTTGCCCATCTATGAGTTACCCTAAACAAACTCTTACGCCCCAATAAATATATAAATGCATTAATATTCTCATTTTGATCCCCCAGCCCTGTCCACTGCGGAATGTTCTACAAAACAACACGAGATCCAGCACATTTTTTCATGGGTGTTGTTCTCTTCTATTTAATTGTTGTCACATGTTTTTTTGGATAGTGGTTAGTGTTTTCTTAGTGTTTAGGTCAAAACTAGATATCTTGTGTTTGGGATGGTGAGACCACATCAGGATGTCTGGTCAGACCACTCCATAATGATGCAGATGTTAGGCTTGGTGCCGCCTCTATGATAGCTCGCATGTAAATTGTGATGAAGAGTTTAGATGCTCTGAAATGTGACTTGTGGTTTTCAGAATTTTATGGATGATTCACCTAGTACAAGTAGGGACACTGACTGCAACATATCTACTGCTCCTCATTCATAAGGAACTGTATTTTATGGATTATAAGAAGCACTTTTCCTCCCAAAAATGTGCGCGGAAAATGAGGGGTGCATTTTAAAATCTGAATGTAGCTTACCGGGGGCTGATGGAGAGTGGTCACGGGAGGCAGGGGCTCTGTACGGTGGCCAGCGCAGCTGTTGTGTGAGTCGACCGGTGCAGCTGCTGTGTGAGTCGACCGGTGCAGCTGCTGTGTGAGTCGACTGGTGCAGCTGCTGTGTGAGTCGGCCGGCACAGCTGCTGTGTGAGTCGACCGGTGCAGCTACTGTGTGCGGTGGCTGGCTTGGCTGCTGTGTGAGGCGGCCGGTGCAGCTGATGTGTGCAGCGGCCGGCTAGGCTGCTGTGTGCAGTGGTCGGCTAGGCTGCTGTGTGAGGCGGCCGGCGCAGCTGCTGTGTGCAGCGACTGGCTAGGCTGCTGTGTGAGGCAGCCATCTTGGCTGCTGTGTGAGGCGGCCGACACAGTACAAGCAATTCTGACGATGTCGGTGGTGAGGAGGACTTCAAATAATGGCGCCCAGAGACCGCGGGTGCGCAGATGGAGTTCTCGGCTCAAGATCTCCATCTGTGCATGCACTGCCTCCGGGCACCATTTCTTTGAAGACGTCACCACTCGCAGCATGGAGCAGAGCCAGCATTGAGCAGAGCCAGCACAGAGCAGAGCCAGCACGGAGCAGAACTAAACAGAGCAGAGCCAGGTCAGAGCAGAACCTGCAGCCCCAATACAGCGGTAAGACACCACCGGATTATAAGACACACCCCATATATTTTATTTACCATTTTTTTTCCTCTAAATTTTGGGTGCGTCTTATAATCCAGTGAGTCTTATAAAATACGGTATATATATATTTGGCATATGCTATCAATATTTGGCCAGCACCTTTTTTGCCAACTGCGGACCATCTGCACACTTGCCAATATTTATATTCACAATAGCTATTACTGATTAGCCTGAGAAAGCAATGCCAATTCATACCAAGATGGAGGAAACTCTCCCCATACAATGTATTATCCCTTTGCAGTCTAATAACCCATCAACATGTACAATTCCATCTGTATTTGATATGGAAAAGATCCCCTTTTTTTTCTTGGGCACTTGGGTTCCACCAATATACTCCCCTGATTTGGACCTGAAAGCAGTATAAGACTAAATCACTTTTTTTATTTTTACCTGTCAGCTCAATTTTGTAAAGTAAAGACATGTCTGTAATGACACTGTAATACTGATTACATTGATAGCTTTGGTGAAGAAATCCACTTTGTGGTTTCTCTTTAATCAGCATTTGAAGTTTTCTGCTAATTAGATTTCAGTGCACAGGGGCCGGACTGTACACTGGGTCTTCTCCTCCCTGTCTGTGATTCCCCAGCCCCTCCACCTCTCTCTAGTCTATGAATGACCTACGTCCCTCTCCTTTAGAGATGAGCGAACCTTTAATAAGGTTTGTTTTGTGACCCTTACTTGACACGAACCTTAATGGAAGTCAGTAATTGGGCAGTTTACATCTCTGCCCCAATGCAGCCAGCCATAAGCTAAGGGGAGGGTGGGTGGGGTTTTTCAATTTATTTATTTTTTGTGTGTGTATACACTATATCTGATCACGCTGATTTTACCCCCAGTGTGAGCCATTCAAATACTGCACGTGGCTCGCACAGGGCTGAACATCACTCATACCCAAGCACAGCGCTGCTCACTTGAGTGGCTTGCACTCGTAACTCACTCCAGCTTCGAACCTGAGCTCTGATTTTTTTAAGTCTGTGTTCAAACCCAAACTTCGAACCTTGAATATCAGTTTCACTCATCTCTACTTTCTTTCAAATGATATTACCTGTCACTCCCAAACTGGAGGAAAGTGGAGGGGTCAGAGAATCACAGACAGGGAGGAGAGAAGACCCAATGTGAAGTTAGCCTCCTGTGCACCTAAATCTATTTAGCAGAAAACTTTAAATGGTGATTACAGAAGAACTACAAAGTGGATTTCTTTAAAGGTAACATCTTAATCTTTATTTCACCATAGTTATGGCCATTTGTTTACTTTACATTACAAAATCGCACTGATAGGTTCTCTTTAAAGAGTTTTTTTATTTTCTTGTCAATGTAGTTGCTTAAATACTTGTGGAACAAAAAAAAATCTATATATATATAATATACTGGTGCTCCCACCCTTAGGTACATAAATCTGCAGAGAGCTGTGTGCTGCAACTTGCTAAATCCAAAGAAAATAAATATATAAGTAGACAAACCATGCTAAAATGCATACACCTATCATCTATCACGAACACCTATATCAACAACCAAGAAAATCAACAGCTGACATGCAAATATGCTTTACTCTCCCCTCTTTAAGGCTCCCTGGAATCTGAATTGATGCCTTCCCATTGCTTACCCCTGGGCTTGATGTCAGCTATCAATTTACAGCTAACTTCAACCCCAAATGTGTTACACTGATTGCCTCCACACCAGTGCAATCGGGAAAAGCTGGGTAAAGCTCCAGAATTGGCACATCTAATGGTTGCGCCACTTCTGGGGTGGATGCTGACTGCTATTTTTAGGCGGGGAGAGGCCAAATAACCATGGGCCTTTCCAGCCTGAAAATACCAGCCCCTAGCTGTCTGCTTTACCTTGGCTGGTTATCAAATATAGGGTGGAGCCCATTCCATTTTTTTATTATTTATTTAATTAATTTTACAAAAATGACATGGGATCCCCTCTATGTGTGATAACCCCTCAAGGTAAATCTGACAGTTAAGGGTTGCGGCCCACGGTTGGCTGCTTTACCTGGGTTGGTAATCAAAAATAGGCAGGAGCCAACATTTTTTTATTCTTTTATTTATTCCCTATCCATATTTGTTTGCAGGGAAATTTCCTCCATTTTCCTTACTTTTACAATACCCTAGCTCCTATTACAATCGTTAAACAGCTATTTCACAGGAAATAAGTTTGTGACTTATATGGGGTTCGGTGTCAGGGGTGAAGTGTGAATCAAGTCCAGGTCCCGAACCAAACCTGAACTTCCACAGGTCAACTCATCCCTAGTTAGTACTAATCTCAATTCATTTACTCATAGTCATACTCATATAGAGGTCACTTTGACATCAGTTTGGCTGTGTCAGCGATTGAGAAGTTTAAAGAGAGTTATACACAGTATAAAGAGGCCTCAAATTTTAATTAATTTATTTTTAAGACTTATGTGCTTAGTGCACATCTGCGGGATAGCACTACTTTTTTCACGGCACATTCCCTGCTCAACATTTGTGGCTCTGAGCTCACGCCTGTGGCTGAACATTGTCCACCTGTTTACCTACCTCAGTCTACTGAAGGACACATACGGAATACAGTAAGATGTTATTTGCCTGATGCCCAATTCCCCTGGTTCTTTTACTATATACACACATTATTCTCATCGATACCAGCTTTATGTAGGATTTAAAACTGCACTAGCCTTTCTGGTTTATCATAAGTGAAAACGGAAATATTCCATCCTTTATTTAATGGTCATTTGTCCTTCAGTATTCACATCCATGTTTATATGTAAATACACCTTAGGCTGCCTTTTTGGTATGTGATATCTATTTTTAAGCTGTGCATTAATTTATGCCTATAATTATTCTTATATATTTGTATTGATACACTTATTCCTTCAACTTCTTCTTTGGAAAGTTTAATTCTCCTGTATTTTTAAGCTCCTTGTATGAGATGTTTAGGTTGGACGTTTTTTGTAATTTCTCCATTTCCTTATATACAACAATAACTGAGGTGTGCTTTTGCCTCCTGCGGCTGTTCTCCCTATATGGTATAATCCACGTTATTTCTTTTTAGGTGCTGGTGCTTGTTTACATAACTTCCCTAGATGCTGAAATAACAATTTTGAGCTAGACCACAGATTTTGTACTATTTAGATGCTGAAATAGCAATTTTGAGCTACACAACGGATTTTGTACTATTTAGATACTGAAATAGAGATTTTAAGCTAGACAACAGATTTTGTACTATTTAGATGCTGAAATAACAATTTTGAGCTAAACAACAGATTTTGTACTATTTAGATGCTGAAATATCAATTTTGAGCTAGTCGACAGATTTTGTACTATTTAGATGCTGAAATAGCAATTTTGAGCTAGACAACGGATTTTGTACTATTTAGATACTGAAATAGAGATTTTAAGCTAGACAATAGATTTTGTACTATTTAGATGCTGAAATAACAATTTTGAGCTAGACAACAGATTTTGTACTATTTAGATGCTGAAATAGCAATTTTGAGCTAGACAACGGATTGTGTACTATTTAGATACTGAAATAGAAATTTTAAGCTAGACAACAGATTTTGTATTATTTAGATGCTGAAATAACAATTTTGAGCTAGACCACAGATGTTGTACTATTTAGATGCTGAAATTAGTGATGAGCGAGTACTAAAAAGCTCGGGTGCTCGAAGCTCGGGCCGAGCCTCCCAAGATACTCGTGTACTCGGCCCGAGCAACGAGCCCAATGTTATCCTATGGGAGACCCGAGTATTTTTGTGAAATGACCCCCCGGCAGCATGGAGAAACCCTAAAAATGGCACAAAAGTCTCAGAAGAGTGCTCAAATGACATGGCAACAGCATGGGGAAGACCCCTTGAAGCATTTATCACTCAAAAGTCACAGCTGTGAACAATTTTGTCCGCGTTTTACGCCATTTTTACGGACTCACCAGAAAACCTTCCAAAATGACCCCAAAATGATTTTTCATGGCGGAAATGTTAAGGGCACATACCCAATAGTGAGATAGAGCTGGTGTATGTTACTTTTTGAGATTAATACATGAAAGATTTTACGTGAAAACATTGTGTGGCACTCCGATGTCCCTGAGAAGAGACGTACATGAAGGCCTCTTGAGTCTAATGTGCCCATTTTGAGGAAGTGAGTCTTTGTAGTATTTTCCTTTGCCAGGGCAGTCCAAAATTGTGAGGTTCACCAATGCCCCTGCATACAGACGTGCATGATGGCCTGTAAACCTGAAGTGCCCATTGTAAGGAAGTGGGTCTATTGTAGTATAGCCCTTAGGCAGGGCAGCCAAAAATTGGGAGGCTCCACGTTGTCCCTGGATAGAGACGTGCATGAGGGCCTGTAAACCTGAAGTGCCCATTGTAAGGAAGTGGGTCTATTGTAGTATAGCCCTTAGGCAGGGCAGCCAAAAATTGGGAGGCTCCACGTTGTCCCTGGATAGAGACGTGCATGATGGCCTGTAAACCTGAAGTGCCCATTGTAAGGAAGTGGGTCTATTGTAGTATAGCCCTTAGGCAGGGCAGCCAAAAATTGGGAGGCTCCACGTTGTCCCTGGATAGAGACGTGCATGAGGGCCTGTAAACCTGAAGTGCCCATTGTAAGGAAGTGGGTCTATTGTAGTATAGCCCTTAGGCAGGGCAGCCAAAAATTGGGAGGCTCCACGTTGTCCCTGGATAGAGACGTGCATGAGGGCCTGTAAACCTGAAGTGCCCATTGTAAGGAAGTGGGTCTATTGTAGTATAGCCCTTAGGCAGGGCAGCCAAAAATTGGGAGGCTCCACGTTGTCCCTGGATAGAGACCTGTTAGGTTCTTAGTGCCTCCGTGCTTGCATTTAAAAAACGCACGTGTGTGCCTGTTGGTGGCAGCTTTCCGCTGCATTTGTGTGAGTTTTGCAAAAACTTGGATATAACGCACAAGTCTAGTGAATACACATCAGCACAGCATTGCAAAATGCGCAAGGGCGTTGTCAACGAACAAGGAAGTGGACGTGATGGTGGTGCAGGCAGAGACCGAGGTTGTGTGCAAGCTCTAATTTCGCCACAACAAAGGGCCACATCTAGTCGCTCGCACGTCCTGTCCCAAATTCTTGGGGACTGCAGCAGTACACCGCTCTTGAACCAAGACCAGTGTCAACAGGTTGTTAGTTGGATAGCGGATAATGCTTCCAGTCAGATTGGCACCACCACAAACACTCTGTCGTCCACACGGTCAAGTGTCAGTAGCCGTGATACTGCACCGCACATTTCAGAACCTGATCCTCCTTCCTGCCACCAGGCCGAGTACACGTCCACGGACATTACTGATCCCACACTTGGACACTCGGAAGAGCTGTTCGTTCACGTTTCCATTCACAAATTCTGGCCTCTCGCCAGCTCCTGTTGAAGTGGGCCATGACGAGATTGAATGTACAGATGCCCAAATATTTGAGCAGCCACGTTCTCACGAAGTTGGCAACGTGTCTCAACAAGGGGTGGACGATGATGAGACACAATTGTCAGGAAGTCAGGAGGAGGAGCAGGGTGCGGAAGAGGAAGACGACGTGGTGGATGATCCAGTAACTGACCCAACCTGGCAGGAGGATATGCAGAGCGAGGACAGCAGTGCACAGGGGGAGGGAGGCGTAGCATCACAACAGGCAGTAAGAAGCAGAGTGGTGGCCCCAGGCAGACGTCAGGCAACTGTTCCCCGGAACAACACGACACAAGGTGCCTGTACAAATGTTAGGTCTTCCCGAGTCTGGCTGTAATACTATTGTATGTATTGAGGATTTCGATTACGTTAGGGCAATGACAACCAGAGACGAGTTCTTGGTGCAAGACGTTTATAATATGCAACCAGCAAATATGTACATAAACGGAACAAAAACACAGTAGAACATAAATACAGGAAATACCTTCCAGGGACTGAGCGAAAGGGAATTCCCGGGACCGCGCACCGGACTCCCCCAGGGAGACCACCAAGAGCGAACCCCTATACAGGGACTGTCTGGCAATCACCCCAGAAGCCCTAAATGCGCAGCAGCCGGGACACAAAAGGGCAATAGGTAAGTCCAAAAATGTCCGTACGTGATGTGAGTCCAGAGTGGTATTAAACGGAAGGAACCGGGCAGAAGTGCCGACCAAAGACGGCAAACGGAGTCCAGGCACAGCTAGATGATACCAGATGAAGTCCAGAGTCGGTGTCGGTTGTTTTCCAAGAGGATCCGAATAACAATCAGGAACCAAAAGCAGCAGGGCAGGAGCACACAGGAAGCAGTATACTCAGGCACTGGACTAAGCTTTAGGGGCGGCTTTTAAACAGATGGACAGGAAGTAGGGCAACAGAACAGAAAACTCCATGTTAACAAAGGGCAAGCTCTTTCAAAAGAAAACTGGAAAACCCGGAACTCTGACACTGGCAGTTTTTTAAGTTGGCTCCAGATGATTCTAAAAAGGCCATTTGCAACACCTGCCATGCCAGCATCAGCAGGGGTACCAAAACTAGCAGCCTGACCACCACCAGCATGATCAGGCACATGTCAGCCAAGCACCCGACTTTGTGGGAAGTACAACAGAGTCGAGGAGCAGTGCTTGCTGATGTCACTGCTACGTCTTCGCTGGTTGTGCATGCGAGCCAATCCCCTGTCCATGCTGCCTGCGAACAAGCCTCCTCCACTCCTGCACCTGCAGTTGCCTACGCAGAAAGAACACCATCATCAAGCACGTCCTTGTCCCAGCGCAACGTTCAGTTATCCATTCAGCAAACCTTTGAACGCAGGCGCAAATACACTGCCAACACCCCACATGCCACAGTTCTAAATGCTAACATTTCGCGACTGCTTGCGCTGGAAATGTTGCCTTTTAGGCTGGTTGAGACAGAAGCATTCCGCGACCTGATGGTGGCAGCTGTCCCACGTTACTCGGTCCACAGCCGCCACTATTTCTCCCGGTGTGCCGTCCCCGCATTGCATAACTAACCACGTGTCACAAAACATCACACGTGCCCTGAACAACGCTGTTTCAGCCAAAGTCCACCTAACCACAGACACGTGGACAAGTGCATGTGGGCAAGGCCGCTACATCTCGTTGACGTCACACTGGGTTAATATTGTGCAAGCTGGGACCCAGTCTGAGCGAGGGACGGAACACGTCCTTCACACACCAAGTTTTGCAGGCCCTACCTCAGTCAGGGTTTCACACACACTCTACAGCTCCGGAATGTCATGCTCCTCAGCCTCCTCCTCCTCCTGCGCATCCTGATCCACTTTACCCTCCACACCAGTCCCAAGCTGGAAGTGTCGCGGGCGGAGGAGGGGACGGTGCGCTCTCCCACTGCTCGGGTCCGGCTGACGCAGCTCTACGGCTGCTGCTGCTCGTTGGCTCGAGCGATGGCTGGATCCCGGGGACTCGAGCGGCGCTACTCGCCCGTGAGTGAAAAGGGGTGGTTTGGGTTTTGGGGATATTGTCCGTGACGCCACCCACGGTTGTGGTGATTGTGTGGACACCACCGCTGCTCTGGACGGGGATCCCGGGAGCCTGTGACAGGGAGCAGCTTTGTTGTTATTTCTCCCCTCCGTGGGTAGGGGGGTTGGTTGTCCCGGGGCCTGGTGATGGGGTAGAGATGGATGACAGGCGGGTTGCGGGGCCTGATGAAGTGCAGGGTCGCAGGGGCAGCGCTGTGCCGCACGGCACGGAGGTACTCACTCAGCCCAATGATGATGACACAGTTCACGGTAAAACAAGTGGCTGGATGGACGGGTCACTCGGACGGCTGCGGTTGTTCCTCCCTGCAGGTTAGTGATGACTGTCTCTCCCTGCACCTAAGTTAAGTGTTGGTAGTGATGGTTTCCCAACGGTAACCCGCTCCCTGACCTGGATATGGGCCGGAGGAGCCCCTTTTGCCCACAGGCGATGGCACTGGGAGACGGTTGCCCTTGGCGATGGCTGTGTCTCCCCTTCACGGTTGTACGGTTGCCTTCTATCTGGACTTGGCTGTTTGGAAACCCTGAGGTCCCCTTCACTAACGGATTTGGCAAATTCACGGCGACACCAAGCCTTGCCGGGATCCGAAAGTCCTCTGCCAATGGTGCTGGCTTCTCTTTGTATACCGGTCCGGTACGGCCGGGTCACCACCCGTCCACGGTCCTTACGGCAGACTCCAATCGGCCTCCACTGCAGACGGTCACCACATCCTGCCAACCTTGCTGTCCTGTCCAGGCCACACACCCGGACCAACTTCAGGCTCTTTGCTGTCACTTTTCTCCTCTCTACTACTTCCCTCCTTCCACTTCCTTAGCTTAACTCTCACTGCCTGTGTTTTCCCTCCTCCTCGGTGGGTGGAGACCAACCGCCTGGCTCCACACCCTGGTGTGGACAACAGCCCCTGGGGAAGGCAACAAGGATTTTGTGTTTTGACTATGATATGCCTGCAGGGAGTGTGGGGTGTTTAAGTGTTGTGCTCTGTGGCCCCTGGCTTGTCCAGGGCGACACAGAAGCACTGCAGCACTGCCTCGGCGAAGCGGCAACAGGCAGTGCTGAAGCTAATCTGCATAGGTGACAAACCCCACAATGCAGAAGAGGTGTGGACAGCTCTGAAACAGCAGGCAGATCACTGGCTCACAACTCTGAACCTAAAGCCAGGAAAGGTCGTGTGTGACAATGGCCGGAGCCTGGTGGCGGCTTTGAGGCGAGGCCAGCTGACACATGTTCCATGCGTGGCCCATGTGCTCAACCTCGTGGTTCAGCGGTTTCTAAAGTCATACTCAGAGCTGTCTGATCTGCTGGTACAAGTTCGCCGCCTGTCTGCACATTTTCGAAAGTCACCTACTGCTTCAGCCGGCCTTGCCGGCTTAAGACGCCGTTTGCATCTTCCGGCACACAGACTGGTGTGTGATGTCCCCACGCGTTGGAATTCAACTCTGCACAAGTTGGTCAGGATATGTGAGCAGAAGAGGGCAGTTGTTGAGTACCTGCATCACCTAAGCCATCGGGAAATGGGTCAAACTCCACACATAACACCTGAGGAGTGGAGATGGATGTCCGACCTATGCACCATCCGCCAAAACTTTGAGGACTCCACCAAGATGGTGAGCGGCGATGACGACATTATTAGCGTCACCATACCGCTTCTCTGCCTTCTAAAATGGTCTCTGCTCAAAAAACAATCATGATGCATTGCAGGCGGAGCGCGATGAGTTTGAGCAAGAAACAGTAGTGGGTGTGGGTGATGATAACACACAGCCCAGCCTCGTCTCATCACAACGTGCAGTGGAGGACTATGACGAGGAGGAGGATGAAGACATGGAGCAACTCTCTGGCCAAATTGAGGATATGACATGCAGTCATATCCTCGGTTCAGCGTGGCTGGCCAGAGGACAGGGTAGATGATGAGGAGGAGGAGGAGGAGGACAGCATGTTCAGTCATCGTGTTGGTCAGGATACTGAAGTGATGGCTGTTAAGAGTCTGGCACACATGGCTGACTTTATGGTAAGCTGCCTGTCTCGTGACCCTCGCGTTAAGAACATCTTGGCCGACAATCATTACTGGTTGGTAACACTGTTAGACCCACGCTAAAAGGAGAACTTTATGTCTCTTATTCCCGAGGCGGAGAGGTCAGGCAAAATGCAGCAGTTCCAGAAGGCCATAGTCACGGAAGTAGGCAAAGCATTCCCCTCACAAAACGCTAGCGGCATAGGTCATGAATCAGTGGACAACCGAGGCGTACAGCCGAGAGAGGCACAAGTCCAATCCGCCAGAGGTAGGGGAACAGTCTTTAAGATGTGGGACAGTTTTCTCAGCCCCTCACGTACCACAGCCCCTGAGGTGCGGGGTAGTGCCACAAGAAATCCTAAGTTTGCCCAGATGCTGAAGGAGTACCTTGCAGATCGAACAACTGTACTCCGACATTCCTCTGTGCCTTACAATTATTGGGTATCCAAGCTGGACACGTGGCATGAATTGGCTCTCTACGCCTTGGAAGGCCTGGCCTGCCCTGCTGCTAGCATTTTGTCAGAGCGTGTTTTTAGTGCCGCAGGTGGAATCATTACAGATAAACGCACCCGCCTGTCAACTGAAAATGCTGACAGGCTGACTCTGATCAAGATGAACAAGGGTTGGATTGGGCCAGACTTCACCACACCACCAGCAAATGAGAGCGGAATTTAAAGTTTGCCATGTACCTCCACTCACCCATGGGTACACACTTCTGGACTTTGGATAATCGCTGGACTGCTCCTCCTTCTCCTCATGCGCCACCATGATGATGACCGTTACAAATTGCAATACTTAGGCCTTTGTTTCAGGTATACCCCCAGTGGTAAATTTTTTCGCCCATTCTTTGCAGAATGGACATTACAACGACAGGAGACCCGCTCCTTTGCAATGGGAACAATGTTTTGAGGCCCTCATGCACGTCTCTACCCAGGGACAACGTGGAGCCTCCCAATTTTTGGCTGCCCTGCCTAAGGGCTATACTACAATAGACCCACTTCCTTCCAATGGGCACTTCAGGTTTACAGGCCCTCATGCACGTCTCTATCCAGGGACAACGTGGAGCCTCCCAATTTTTGGCTGCCCTGCCTAAGGGCTATACTACAATAGACCCACTTACTTACAATGGGCACTTCATGTTTACAGGCCATCATGCATGTCTCTATCCAGGGACAATATGGAGCCTGACGCTGCCACCGACTGCCACACACATGCTGTTTTTAAATGCAAGCACGGACGCAATAAGAACCTAACTGGTTTTTAGGAGCGACAATTACTGAGAAGTCTGACACTATCAGACACTGCTGACTGACGTGTATTATACACTAGACTTGTGCGTTATATAATAGTTTGTGCAAAACGCGCACCTGTACGCTGCCACCGACTGCCACACACGTGCTGTTTTTAAATGCAAGGACGGACGCAATAAGAACCTAACTGGTTTTTAGGAGCGACAATTACTGAGAAGTCTGACACTATCAGACACTGCTGACTGACGTGTATTATACACTAGACTTGTGCGTTATATAATAGTTTGTGCAAAACGCGCACCTGTACGCTGCCACCGACTGCCACACACGTGCTGTTTTTAAATGCAAGTACGGACGCAATAAGAACCTAACTGGTTTTTAGGAGCGACAATTACTGAGAAGTCTGACACTATCAGACACTGCTGACTGACGTGTATTATACACTAGACTTGTGCGTTATATAATAGTTTGTGCAAAACGCGCACCTGTACCCTGCCACCGACTGCCACACACGTGCTGTTTTTAAATGCAAGCACGGACGCAATAAGAACCTAACTGGTTTTTAGGAGCGACAATTACTGAGAAGTCTGACACTATCAGACACTGCTGACTGACGTGTATTATACACTAGACTTGTGCGTTATATAATAGTTTGTGCAAAACGCGCACCTGTACGCTGCCACCGACTGCCACACACGTGCTGTTTTTAAATGCAAGCACGGACGCAATAAGAACCTAACTGGTTTTTAGGAGCGACAATTACTGAGAAGTCTGACACTATCTGGACTGTTTTACACTGTGTACACCAGCCCCAGATATGATGAAGGCTGGTATGCGGTCACCACTACCCTGCCTGCCTGCCTGCCTGTATACTGCTACAATAGTCCTGACAAGGACTCTTCTGGTCACTAGCCTGTATTCCGACCTGGCTATACCCTGCCTGTATATAGCAACAATAGTCCTGAGAAGGACTCTGCTACTGTACTCCGACCTGGCTATACCCTGCCTGCCTGTATACAACTAGAATAGTCCTGAGAAGGACTTCTGGTCACACTGTTTGCAGCCCTGCTCCGGAACTAACTATAAAGGGCCGCAAAGCTTTCCCTGAATCAGCGACACTCTCCCTGCACTGACTGTCTGGATAGTTGTGAGCAGAGCACAGCGCGCCGGCCGATATAAAGGCTCGGTCACGCTGTGCAGGCCGGCCAATCACTGCAATTCCACAACTAACAGGGCTGTGGCATTGCAGTGGTCTGCCAGCCAATCCCTGCATGAGGGCTGGCTCTCAAAAGAGCGCCAACATGCAGAAATGAAGACCACGAGTAAAGCACGAGTATCGCGAGATTACTCGGTCCCCGCCGAGCAGCCCGAGTACAGCGATACTCGTGCGAGTACCGAGTAGTGACAAGCATGCTCGCTCATCACTAGCTGAAATAGCAATTTTGAGCTAGCCAACAGATTTTGTACTATTTAGATGCTGAAATAGCAATTTTGAGCTAGACAACGGATTTTGTACTATTTAGATGCTGAAATAGCAATTATGGACTGGACCACACAATTACCACTATTATTAAATGACAATTTTTGGCTGTATCACAGATTTTGCAATCTCTATTTAGATGATGAAATAGCTATTTTTGGAAGGATAACACAATTAGCAATCACTAGATGATGAAATGCCGATTTATTTCACACAACGTTTCCTACAGTGCACACCCTTGCACTTCCCTATTCTACACTATTGCCCTCCAAACTATCTAAACTAGCTAAAATTAAACCCCCTAGCTAAGGTAACTACAGTGCCTACAAGTAGTATTCAACCCCCTGCAGATTTAGCAGGTTTACACATTCGGAATTAACTTGGTATTGTAACATTTGGACTGTAGATCAGCCTGGAAGTGTGAAATGCACTGCAGCAAAAAAGAATGTTATTTCTTTTTTATTTTTTTTTTTAAATTGAGAAAAGTTTATTCAGAGGGTCATTTATTATTCAACCCCTCAAACCACCAGAATTCTGTTTGGTTCCCCTAAAGTATTAATAAGTATTTCAGGCACAAAGAACAATGAGCTTCACATGTTTGGATTAATTATCTTTTTTTCCAGCATTTTCTGACTAATTAAGACCCTCCCCAAACTTGTGAACAGCACTCATACATGGTCAACATGGGAAAGACAAAGGAGCATTCCAAGGCCATCAGAGACAAGATTGTGGAGGGTCACAAGGCTGGCAAGGGGTAAAAAACCCTTTCCAAGGAGTTGGGCCTACCTGTCTCCACTGTTGGGAGCATCATCCGGAAGTGGAAGGCTTATGGAACTACTGTTAGCCTTCCACGGCCTGGACAGCGTTTGAAAGTTTCCTCCCGTGCCGAGGCCAGGCTTGTCCGAAGAGTCAAGGCTAACCCAAGGACAACAAGGAAGGAGCTCCGGGAAGATCTCATGGCAGGGGGGGCATTGGTTTCAGTCAATACCATAAGTAACGTACTCCACCGCAATGGTCTACGTTCCAGACGAGCCCGTAAGGTACCTTTACTTTCAAAGCGTCATGTCAAGGCTCGTCTACAGTTTGCTCATGATCACTTGGAGGACTCTGAGACAGACTGGTTCAAGGTTCTCTGGTCTGATAAGACCAAGATCGAGATCTTTGGTGCCAACCACACACGTAACGTTTGGAAACTGGATGGCACTGCATACGACCCCAAGAATACCATCCCTACAGTCAAGCATGGTGGTGGCAGCATCATGCTGTGGGGCTGTTTCTCAGCCAAGGGGCCTGGCCATCTGGTCCACATCCATGGGAAGATAGATAGCACGGCCTACCTGGAGATTTTGGCCAAGAACCTCCGCTCCTCCATCAAGGATCTTAAGATGGGTCGTCATTTCATCTTCCAACAAGACAACGACCCAAAGCACACAGCCAAGAAAACCAAGGCCTGGTTCAAGAGGGAAAAAATCAAGGTGTTGCGGTGGCCTAGTCAGTCTCCTGACCTTAACCCAATTGAAAACTTGTGGAAGGAGCTCAAGATTAAAGTCCACATGAGACACCCAAAGAACCTAGATAACTTGGAGAAGATCTGCATGGAGGAGTGGGCCAAGATAACTCCAGAGACCTGTGCCGGCCTGATCAGGTCTTATAAAAGACGATTATTAGCTGTAATTGCAAACAAGGGTTATTCCACAAAATATTAAACCTAGGGGTTGAATAATAATTGACCCACACTTTTATGTTGAAACTTTATTAAAAATTAACTGAGCAACATAACTTGTTGGTTTGTAAGATTTATGCATCTGTTAATAAATCCTGCTCTTGTTTGAAGTTTGCAGGCTCTAACTTATTTGCATCTTATCAAACCTGCTAAATCTGCAGGGGGTTGAATACTACTTGTAGGCACTGTATCTGTCTTGCAGCAGCGGAGGCAGCACGATCCTTAAGCTGTATCAATCACAAAGTGTCGCCAATGCAGCATGTCCATATTTTATAGGCAAAGGGACATATGACTTAGGCAGGGAATGATACAGGCCCTTGTGTCTGTACGTTGTGGATGTATGTGCCCTGATTAGTTGCTGGAACATCCACACATAAAGTTAAAGGGAACCTGTCACCAGATGTTCATAATACTTACATAATGGTCGGTGCGGAGTAGACTGGTCAGATGGGCGTCTCCATTCTCCAGATCCCGCGCCTCCTCTTTCGGCCTGTGCAGAACCTCAATGTTGGTTAGCGTAGATGACGTAGAATGAGTCATCCACGTAGCTTCAGAAGGAGGACAAAGATGGCCGAAAGAGGAAGAACGGAGACTTCCTTCTGACCAGTCTGCTCCGCACCGACCTTTAGGTAACTATTATGAACATCCAGTGACAGGTTCCCTTTAAGAAAGAAAAAAAACAGTCAGCTGCTCCTTTGACCTCTCCCCACAACCCCCCCTTATCAAACACGTCCCACAGCTTATCATACAGCACCACCAGTCTAAACAAAGTGATAATAAGGTAGAAGAAAAGCATTAGTGCAACCGTGAACAGTTACCGTACTGATCAAAACCAATCTTTGCCGATTTTTGAGAAAGGTGCTTGTGAATCCGAGCCCAGCCCAAATGAGTCAAGGTTCATTCCGAATTTGAAATTGGCTAACCTTATGAGTCCAACCAGTTTTTGCATTTTTTTTTTTTGAGTGTGTGTCTCTATTCACTTATTTATAAGGCTAGCTTGAAAATATGAAAAAGGAAGAATATTCTATACCTGAGTCTATCCATCTGCAATCCAGGAAAAACATAATGCTAATTTAATAATAGATGAAATTTGAAAATACAAGAAAGTTTAATAACATTGCTGAAAAGTGGTGGAAAGTAAAACATTTTACTTATGTGACAGTGCCTTCAAAATAAACTGGAAGATCTCCAACCATTTCCAGTTTTTATGTTGCTGTTTCCATGGTTATCGCAGAAGAAAGCAACAGAAAAAGTATAATTACACAGGTATGCAAGATTTTGGTTTATAAAAATTGTTTCAAATCGAATGACTGATCCTTATATTTTCATATGCCCCGATTTAGAAAAAAAAACACTTCTATTTTTAACCATCAGATATGGATTTTGCACAAAATGTGAGTGAAATTATGTACAAGCGAGATAAACAAGAAAAATCTTTATTTTAGCCCTAAGTGTATACAATATATATATATATATACATATATATATATATATATATATATATGGTCAAAAGTATTAGTTCGTTCCCCTTGTTTTGTGAAAGAAAAACCCACAATGGTCACATAAATAACTTAAATCTCTTAAATCTAACAAAAGTAATAATATATAAAAAAAATCTATGAAAATGAACAATTGAAAGTCAGACATTGCTGCTTTTCTGCTTCCACAGAATTTAAAAAAAAATAAAAAAAAATAAAAAACTCATGAAATAGGCCTGGACAGAAATGATGGTACCCCTGATAATAATGTGACAAAAGGGACATGTTAAATCAAGGTGTGTCCACTAATTAGCATCAGAGGTGTCTACAATCTTGTAATGAGTCAGTGGGCCTGTATATAGGGCTACAGATACTCACTGTGCTGTTTGGTGACTAGAGTTGAGCGCGGTTCGTGGTTCGTGGTTCTCCAGTTCTAGGCTCGAGTGATTTTGGGGCCTGTTCTAGATCGAACTAGAACTCGAGCTTTTTGCAAAAGCTCGATAGTTCTAGAAACGTTCGAGAACGGTTCTAGCAGCAAAAAAACAGCTAATTCCTAGCTGGCTTTCCGCTGTAATAGTGTAAGTCACTCTGTGACTCACACTATTATGACATTTCAGTGTATAGTGTGCGGGAACAGCGCATTCAGATCACTCCTGTTTGTATAATGGCGATCGCCATTTTTTTTTTTTTTTTCCTTGTCTTCCTTCCCTAAGCGCGCGCGTCTTGTGGGGCGGGCCAGCATGTCAGCCAATCCCAGACACACACACAGCTAAGTGGACTTTTAGCCAGAGAAGCAACGGCATGTGTGATAGGATGTCCATGTCACATGTCCCTGCATTATAAAACCGGACATTTTCCTCCAGGACGCCATTATCTCTTCTGCGTCTTTGGTGTCAGACATCACTGGCGCAGCTCCGTATTGAGTCCTATCGCTGATACAGCTGTATGCGCTCCATACACAGCGTTAGACAGCTTAGGGATAGAACTTTCCATCAGTCCTTTTAAGGGCTCGTACCGGCAGGGTCAGAGCCATAGGTGACAGGTCCTAAAAACAGCGACAGCGTCTGTGTAGCTAAGGTCAGGGATTTCCTCCCTGCATTTCACCATTAGGAGGGAATAGAAAGGCAGGCTTCCATTCCTCTACCCAGAGCACCACAATCCTGGCACTGTACCCTCCTGTCCTCTGCACACTCCAACTCATTATAACTAAGCCATTATACTAGCAAACACTCAGTGTACCTAGTGGCATCCTAAACGTGGCTATTGGACTTCTGTATAGTCACACTAGTGCAAAGACATTTGCAGCACGTCTGCCTTCATTGCACACTCCAACTCATTATAACTAAGCCATTATACTAGCAAACACTCAGTGTACCTAGTGGCATCCTAAACGTGGCTATTGGACTTTGCTATAGTCCCACTAGTGCAAAGATATTTGCAGCACCTCTGCCTGCATTGCACACTCCAACTCATTATAACTAAGCCATTATACTAGCAAACACTGAGTGTACCTAGTGGCATCCTAAACGTGGCTATTGGACTTTTGTCTAGTCACACTAGTGCAAAGACATTTGCAGCACCTCTACCTGCATTGCACACTCCAACTCATTATAACTAAGCCATTATACTAGCAAACACTCAGTGTACCTAGTGGCATCCTAAACGTGGCTATTGGACTTTTGTCTAGTCACACTAGTGCAAAGACATTTGCAGCACGTCTACCTGCATTGCACACTCCAACTCATTATAACTAAGCCATTATACTAGCAAACACTCAGTGTACCTAGTGGCATCCTAAACGTGGCTATTGGACTTTTGTCTAGTCACACTAGTGCAAAGATATTTGCAGCACCTCTACCTGCATTGCACACTCCAACTCATTATAACTAAGCCATTATACTAGCAAACACTCAGTGTACCTAGTGGCATCCTAAACGTGGCTATTGGACTGTTGTCTAGTCACACTAGTGCAAAGACATTTGCAGCACCTCTACCTGCATTGCACACTCCAACTCATTATAACTAAGCCATTATACTAGCAAACACTCAGTGTACCTAGAGGCATCCTAAACGTGGCTATTGGACTTTTGTCTAGTCACACTAGTGCAAAGACATTTGCAGCACCTCTACCTGCATTGCACACTCCAACTCATTATAACTAAGTCATTATACTAGCAAACACTCAGTGTACCTAGTGGCATCCTAAACGTGGCTATTGGACTGTTGTCTAGTCACACTAGTGCAAAGACATTTGCAGCACCTCTACCTGCATTGCACATTCCAACTCATTATAACTAAACCATTATACTAGAAAACACTCAGTGTACCTAGTGGCATCCTAAACGTGGCTATTGGACTTTTGTCTAGTCACACTAGTGCAAAGACATTTGCAGCACCTCTACCTGCATTGCACACTCCAACTCATTATAACTAAGCCATTATACTAGCAAACACTCAGTGTACCTAGTGGCATCCTAAACGTGGCTATTGGACTGTTGTCTAGTCACACTAGTGCAAAGACATTTGCAGCACCTCTACCTGCATTGCACACTCCAACTCATTATAACTAAGCCATTATACTAGCAAACACTCAGTGTACCTAGTGGCATCCTAAACGTGGCTATTGGACTGTTGTCTAGTCACACTAGTGCAAAGACATTTGCAGCACCTCTACCTGCATTGCACACTCCAACTCATTATAACTAAGCCATTATACTAGCAAACACTCAGTGTACCTAGTGGCATCCTAAACGTGGCTATTGGACTGTTGTCTAGTCACACTAGTGCAAAGACATTTGCAGCACCTCTACCTGCATTGCACACTCCAACTCATTATAACTAAGCCATTATACTAGCAAACACTCAGTGTACCTAGTGGCATCCTAAACGTGGCTATTGGACTGTTGTCTAGTCACACTAGTGCAAACACATTTGCAGCACCTCTACCTGCATTGCACACTCCAACTTATTATAACTAAGCCATTATACTAGCAAACACTCAGTGTACCTAGTGGCATCCTAAACGTGGCTATTGGACTGTTGTCTAGTCACACTAGTGCAAAGACATTTGCAGCACCTCTACCTGCATTGCACACTCCAACTCATTATAACTAAGCCATTATACTAGCAAACACTCAGTGTACCTAGTGGCATCCTAAACGTGGCTATTGGACTTTTGTCTAGTCACACTAGTGCAAAGACATTTGCAGCACCTCTACCTGCATTGCACACTCCAACTCATTATAACTAAGCCATTATACTAGCAAACACTCAGTGTACCTAGTGGCATCCTAAACGTGGCTATTGGACTGTTGTCTAGTCACACTAGTGCAAAGACATTTGCAGCACCTCTACCTGCATTGCACACTCCAACTCATTATAACTAAGCCATTATACTAGCAAACACTCAGTGTACCTAGTGGCATCCTAAACGTGGCTATTGGACTGTTGTCTAGTCACACTAGTGCAAAGACATTTGCAGCACCTCTACCTGCATTGCACACTCCAACTCATTATAACTAAGCCATTATACTAGCAATTTTTGCTGCCAGTTTAAGGGCCGTAGTTGCATTGTTAGGGATAATTATTCTTTATTATTCTGCTGTTAATAAAGCTAGACCACCGCTGCAATCTACACCACCTCTCAATTTTTACTACCACATTTTAAGTGCACAATCTTGTCGCAATCAACATGCGTGGCAAAATGACAGATGCTGGTGGAAAGGGGAAGAGGCGTGGTGGAAAAGGAAAAAAAGGTTTTGTCCGTGGGGAAGGTGGCAAAGCTCCATTATCATCTGCTGAAGATAGACCATCTACCAGCAAAAGTAAGATGTCTACTACTTACCGTGGACAATCCGATGTGCTCCCTTTTTTACGGACACGAACAACAGGAACAAAGGTAGATGATGGCCAAAAAAGAAAAATGCTTGAATGGATCTCAAGTGGTCCAACAAGTGCCCTCTCAGCCACTTCAAGTACCGCATCCAAAAAACACCAGTCCTCTGAGTTGTCATCCCAATCAAACTTGCTTTCTCCCAGCTCTGAAGTCTCCATCAGCCCTGCACAGTATGGTGGAACTGAGATGGCTGAGTCTGCAGAGCTGTTCAGTCACACAATAGCCTGGGAATCAGAGGTCTGCTCCCAAGCTACAGTGAGTACAGAACAGGAAATGGTCTGCAGTGATGCCCAGAACCTTTGTGACTCTGATTCAGGCCGTGAGGACCAAGTTTCTGAGCATAATGTTGACCCTTTGTCACAAACTGTAACACCTGTGGTTATAGACAATGAGGAACATACTGATGAAGATGAGACGCAGATACCCGATTGGGATGACAACTTAAATATTCGGTCAGGGCAAGAAGAGGCTCGGTCTGAGGGGGAGGGGAGTGCAAACACAACAATTGATGATGAAGTTCTAGATCCCACCTACTGTCAACCTCCAGTCAGGCACTCGAGGAGGTCAACAGAGGCGGTGGAGGAGGATGCAACCGACGACGAAGTTACCTTGCGCCTTCCTGGACAGAGTCGGAGCACTGGTAGCACGTCTACAACTGCATCCTCAGCCACCAATCTGCCTATGAGCATTATTCGGGGTGGATCAACAGGTCGCATGGCCTCTAAACCTTGCCTAGCCTGGTCCTTTTTTGACATAGAAAAAGATCGCCCAAATTATGTGATCTGTAATCTTTGTCATGGTTCTCTTAGTAGAGGTCAAAACCTCAGCAGTTTGACAACTTCTTCCATGAATCGTCACATGAATAAATATCATAGGTCCCGGTGGGAAGCTCACTGTGCTGCAATGCGGCCTAGCGGAGCGAACCATCCACGGCCTGCCCCTTCCAGTGCATCCGCACGCTCTTCATCTTCTAGGACTGTGGGGACAGCTGTCACACCTGTTTATCCACGAACAACTTCCACCACTGTAACCGCAACAGGCAGTTTGCTTGGTAGGTCGTCAGTTGGTTTGGAAGGGGAAACAAGTGAGTGTGTACAGCTCTCTCAGACATCGATAGCACCAACATTGGATGAAGGCAACATCATGTCTCCGCCTGCACTTTCCTCACAAACCTGCATTTTTCCAGGGACACCCTACTCAACACCGTCTACACACAGCAGCCAGATCTCTGTCCCTCAGATGTGGTCAAATAAAAGGCCACTTCCTGCGACCCATGACAAAGCTAAGAGGTTGACTTTATCCCTCTGTAAGCTCTTGGCTACCGAAATGCTGCCTTTCCGCCTAGTGGACACACAGGATTTTAGAGACCTTATGTCTGTCGCTGTGCCCCAGTACCAGATGCCTAGTCGCCACTACTTCTCTAAGAAAGGTGTGCCCGCGCTACACCAGCATGTCGCACACAACGTCACCGCTTCCTTGAGAAACTCTGTGTGTGAACGGGTGCATTTCACCACCGATACTTGGACCAGTAAGCATGGACAGGGACGTTACATGTCGCTGACTGGGCACTGGGTAACTATGGTGATAGATGTGAAGGGTCTGCTGCACAAGTCTTGCCGTCTCCACGACTTGTGTGTCAATCCTCTGTCTGTCCAAGTTCCGCCACTGCTTCTGCCTCCTCCACCTCATCTGGGTCCTCCACCTCCGCCCCAAGCCTGCCTGGTCAGGCCACCAGCGTTCTCACTGCGCAGAAGGAATCACGCACCCCTCATTACTATGCTGGCAGCAGAGCACAACGGCATCAGGCGGTCTTTAGCTTGACATGTCTTGGGAATAAGAGTCACACAGCTGAGGAGTTGTGGTCAGCTCTGCGGTCCGAGTTTAATAAATGGTTGTCTCCACTCATTCTGCAGCCTGGTAAGGCCGTGTGCGACAATGCTGCAAACCTGGGTGCGGCCCTTCGCCTGGGCAAGGTGACACATGTACCTTGTATGGCTCACGTGTTGAACCTTGTCGTCCAGCAATTTTTAACACACTATCCCGGCCTAGATGGCCTTCTGAACAGGGCACGAAAACTGTCTGCTCACTTCCGCCGTTCAAGCGCCGCAGCTGAGCGACTTGCATCGCTCCAGAAGTCTTTCGGCCTGCCGGTTCATCGCCTGAAATGCGATGTGGCGACACGCTGGAATTCAACTCTCCACATGTTACAGCGACTGTGGCAGCACCGCAGAGCCCTGGTGCAATACGTCATGACGTATAGCCTGGGCCAACGAGATGCAGAGGTGGGGCAGATCACCCTGATGGAGTGGTCTCAGATCAAGGACCTATGCACCCTTCTGCACAGTTTCGACATGGCGACGAATATGTTTAGCGCTGACAATGCCATTATCAGCATGACGATTCCAGTCATTTACATGCTGGAGCACACGCTAAACACTATTCGGAGTCAGGGGGTGGGACAACAGGAAGGGGAGGAACTACAGGAGGATTCATATGCGCAAGGGACAACTACATCACCAAGGTCCAGACGTTCATCATCACCAACGCAGCAGGCATGGGACCATGGGGGACAGGGATAAACAAGGGCGCATAGTAGCAGGCGAAATGTTGAGGAAGGTGCAGGAGAACATGAAGAAATGGAGGACGAACTGTCCATGGACATGGAAGACTCAGCGGATGAGGGAGACCTTGGTCAAATTTCTGTTGAAAGAGGTTGGGGGGAGATGTCAGAGGAAGAAAGAACGGGTAGCACCTCTATGCCACAAACACAGCGTGGACTTGGTCCGCATGGCTGCGCAAGACACATGAGTGGCTTCTTGTTGCACTACCTCCAACATGACACTCGTATTGTCAAAATTAGAAGTGATGATGACTACTGGATTGCCACACTATTAGATCCCCGGTACAAGTCCAAATTTTGTGACATAATTCCAGCCATAGAAAGGGACGCACGTATGCAGGAGTATCAGCAGAAGCTGTTACTCGATCTTAGCTCGGCTTTTCCACCAAACAACCGTGCAGGTGCAGGGAGGGAATCTCCCAGTTGTAACTTGCCAAACATGGGACGGTCTCGTCATCTTCAACAGTCTACCCGTACCAGTAGGACCGTATCTGGTGCTGGTAACAGCAATTTTATGGAATCTTTTCATAATTTTTTTAGACCCTCTTTTGCAAGGCCACCAGAGACAACAAGTCTGACACATAGTCAGCGGCTGGAGAGGATGATACAGGAGTATCTCCAAATGAACATCGATGCCATGACTTTGCAAATGGAGCCTTGCTCCTTTTGGGCTTCAAATCTAGAAAAATGGCCAGAGCTCTCCAGTTACGCCTTGGAGATTTTGTCGTGTCCAGCTGCCAGCGTTGTCTCTGAACGTGTCTTCAGTGCTGCTGGGTGTGTGCTGACAGATAAGCGCACGCGTCTGTCCAGTGAAAATGTGGACAGACTGACGTTCATCAAAATGAACAAGTCATGGATCCAGAAGGAATTTACTACCCCTGTGTCATCCTGGGGAGAGTAAATGCTTGTGGATTTGGAATGTGCTTGATGCAAATCAAAACATCATGTTTGCAACTAGGGCACAAGTGCTGCCACTGATGGGGTGTCTGTGTGGCCTAATTTTTGGAAAAAAGGGAGACTCCGCTTGGAGTAACCCTTGCTTGCTGTGTTTTTAAAAGAAGCCAAGATGAACAGAGCTGGGATCAGGAAAGACTTTGCTACCTACCCTGGTGTCATCCTAGGGACGGTTAATTAGGCCGTATTTTTGAATGTGCTTGATGCAAATCTAGCTGTGAAGTGCACAACTAGGGCACAAGTGCTGCCACTGAATGGGTGGGTGTGTGTGGGGCACAATTTTTGGAAAAAAGGGAGACTCCGCTTGGAGTAACCCTTGCTTGCTGTGTTTTTAAAAGAAGCCAAGATGAACAGAGCTGGGATCAGGAAAGACTTTGCTACCTACCCTGGTGTCATCCTGGGGACGGTTAATTAGGCCGTATTTTTGAATGTGCTTGATGCAAATCTAGCTGTGAAGTGCACAACTAGGGCACAAGTGCTGCCACTGAATGGGTGGGTGTGTGTGGGGCACAATTTTTGGAAAAAAAGGGAGACTACGCTTGGAGTCACCTTGCGGTGTTTTACATGATTTTAGAAGGGCGTGCCATATCTATATCTGTGTCTCCTCTTTTTCCTTGTCCTGCTCTTTTGTTTTCACATGAGTATATGTCCTTGTCACTTTCCCATGTGTTTGAGTTGTTTGTCACCTTTTGGACACCTTTGAGGGTGTTTTCTAGGTGTTTTTATGTGTTTGTGATTGCCTGCCATTGTTTCCTATGCAGTTCGAGTTCGGTTCGTCGAACGTTCGACGAGCCGAACTCGAACGGGACCTCCGTTCGGCGAGCCGACCTCGAGCCGAACCGGGACCGGTTCGCTCATCTCTATTGGTGACATGGTGTGTACCACACTCAACATGGACCAGAGGAAGCGAAGGAAAAAGTTGTCTCAGGAGAGTAGAAAGAAAATTATAGACAAGCACGTTAAAGGTGAAGGTCCAAACAGCTTGCTGTTCCTGTGACTACAGTCTCACATATTATTCAGAAATTAAAAATCCATGGGACGTTAGCCAACCTCCCTGGATGTGACTGCAGGAGGAAAATTGATTACAAATCAAAGAGATGGATAATATGAATGGTAACAAAAGAGCCCAGTAAAAGTTTTCAAGAGATTAAAGGTGAACTTCAAGCTCAAGGAACATCAGTGTCAGATCGCACCATCCGTTTTTGTTTGAGCCAAAGTGGACTTCATGGGAGATGACCAAGTAGGACACCATTGTTGAAAAAACATAAAAAAGCCAGACTGACCTACAGGTTGACAAGCCACAAAGCTTCTGGGAAAATGTCCTATGGACAGATGAGCAAAAATTGAACTTTTTGGCAAAGCACATCAGCTGTATGTTCACAGATGGAAAAATGAAGCATTTCAAGAAAAGAACACTGTCCCTACTGTGAAACATGAAGGAGGCTCTGTAATGTTCTCGGGCTCTTTGCTGAAGCTGGCACAGGGTGTCGTGAATCTGTGCAGGGTACAATGAAATCTCAAGACTATCAAGGGATTCTAGAGAGAAATGTGCTGCCCAGTGTCATAAAGCTTGGTCTCAGTCACAGGTCATGAGTCTTGCAACAGGATAATGACCCAAAACGCACAGTTAAAAACACCCAAGAATGGCTAAGAGGAAAACATTGTACTATTCTGAAGTGACCTTCTATGAGCCCTGACTTAAATCCTATTGAACATCTTTGGAAAGAGCTGAAACATGGCGTCTGGAAAAGGCAACCTTCAAACACGAGACGAGTGGCCAAAATACCATTGGAGAGGTACAGATGTCTCATTGACATTTACAGGAATCATTTGATTGCAGCGATTGCCTCAAAAGGTTGTGCAACAAAATATTAAGTTAAAAAGGGTACCATCATTTCTGTCCAGGCCGATTTCATGAGTTTTATTTTTAAAAAAATTCTGTGGAAGTAGAAAAGCAGCAATGTCTGACTTTCATTTGTTCATTTTCATAGATTTTTTATTTATTTTTACTTTTGTCTGATTTAAGTTATTTCTGTGACTATTGTGGGTTTTTCTTTCATTAACGAGTGGGTATCAACAATTTTGACCATGTAAGTATATTGAACATCATTCTGCAACTTTATTAGAAATTAATTGTTGTGTCTTTCTCTTTTCCCTTCCAACGTCTCTTGATCTCTTTCCTCTTATAGAAGGCTGTGGATCTTCTCTGTGAAGCCTCCATGTCAGGCTGCCACCAGGGGGAGCTGGAGCTCTGCAGGTAAAGACACTATACGGAGCTGAATAAGCAAGGAGGTGCACGCACAGTGTGTGCTGGTGCAGTGCCTCGCAGCCTCAGCCAGAAAGCAGAAGCCATGGGGCGTACGGGGGATAGTCAGGCAGGCTGGGTCATACACAGTACGGGGAGCAGGAAAACTGGAGGAACGAGCAGAGGCGGGGTCAAGGTCAGTACCAGAGGAAGCAACCCAGTGGGGAGGTAGGAGAGGGGGGAACAACCGGGGCTATTGTGGGAAGGAAGGAGGTGGGACAGAGGAATGGAGGAATGACTAGGGGACAGAAACACAGACAGAGAATGAGGGCACAGAGAGGGGACGGATCAGGATCACAATTAGAGAGACCAGCAATCACAGGTAAAGCAGAGCTAAGCTTATAGCCGGTGCTAGTTCACCGGAGATGACAGTATTTAAAGAATCCAAGCTCCGGAAGTGAGGCCCGAGAGAAGGCTTCACCCCCTAGCCATGGGGATGGGGAGGCGAAACCGTGACACTCCAGCAGTCATCCACCATCATGTTCATGTTCCATCTACGTCGGTATCGTCGGTCCATCTCCTTGATATCCTTATGAAATCTTTTTCCTTGGACTTCGATAACCGCACCTAAGTTTCAGGAAAGTAGTCCATATGAGAATATAAAAAATGTAACTTCAAATTCATCAGACCCAAGGCTTTGAAAATTTTCAGCATGTTCTCTGCAATGGACTTAAAGTTTGGATCTTTGTTGTTACGTAGAAATTTCTTCACAACTTCTTTAAAAGAATCCCAAGAATTTCTCAACAGCTTTCATTTTTGTTTTGAACACATCATTCTTAATGAATTTACTAATATCCAGAACGCAAAAATGCCTTCCTTCAGTTTTGCTTCTGACAGTCTCTGAAACTTGGCACACAGGTACTTAAAAGTCTCTCTTTCTTTTGGTAGAGCTTTCTCGAACTGCTTCCTCAGTCCAAGCTTAACGTAGACTGGTCAAAGGAAACTTTAGTGGGAACAACTCAACTTTCCTCAACTATGTTCCTAAGTCCAGGTTGCAAAAATGTTCTCATTGGTCAACTTTTTTGGCTCCAGTAATGAGTCCTATCTCGGCTGTCCAATTCACACAAAAACCATGGGTACTTTGTGTATCCTTCTTGCTGCCCAATGAGCAAAGAGTGAACTTTCAGATCAACACATTTTAATCATCCTCGAACCTAAGGCTGAAGAACAGGAGTGCTGTAATCAAAGAAAAAGACTATCGGCATATCCTACCTTTCTAATATCAACAAGTGTAAATTGAACATGAAACATTGTAACAAAAAGAAAACAGTTGCACACTACAGTGCTAAGATATGTTTCATGTTCATATTCAGTTTGCGCCTGTTTACTGTAAGCATTTGCCTGCTCACATGATGGGGGTTTCTCACTTGGGTACTTTTCCGAGGTAACACAGTAACACAAAGTCTTAAAAAGTCCAAACGGTTTATTAAAAACTCCAACATAAAACGCTTCTCCAAACAAAATCACAAACAATACACAGTTAACCCCGATACCAGTCCGTTAACTCCAGAAAGGTTTCTGTGCCTCTTTCTCTGAGCCCAACAGTCCCTTTACTTCTTGCCGGCTGTTTCCCTAGGAACACGGATTTCTGGTCCGTCTTTGTCGCAGACCGCCCGCTCAGATTTAGACACTACCAGTGTGACAGTGGAGCTCCCTCAGCCTCCACACACTCATTTCCAGATGGTTGAAGGCAGCCCATGCTTCCTTAGGTGGGTTCCTTCCAGAGGTTCCAACCTCTCTAAGAATAGTAGCCTCTTTACCTGCCAGAGGCTGCTCCTCATGCAGTGCTGCTCCACACACTGCTTCACACTCACTGACTCCATGTGCTAAACAAGCTAATTAAGACCTGTGTCAGACACACCCATAGGCAGGGGTATGTGGATGGCCAGTCCCACCCATCATTTAGCCATCCGGAATCCTGGCCCATTCAATACTATAAGAAGATGTGGTACTACATGCACCAGAAAGAACTCCCAGGATCACACCACTTCATTCAAAATATAACCGGTCTCCTTGGCACATCACATTAGAAAGGTAGGATGTGCCATTAATCTTTTTTTTAGATTACAGGGTCATGCCTTCTGACTGAACACTCCTGCTCTTCAGCCTCAGGTGATTTTAATTCTCAATTTGCAGGTTCCAGTCCGCCCATAAATTGTAGGTATTTGTAACCCAAAGAGAGGCATTAGTTTGATAGGGACCCAACAAAAAAGGGGTCGCCTTGCCACTGGCTGTTGGGCTCACATAAAACTGGCCAATTTTGTGTGCTACGTATCTCCTTTTTTCATGTTTTTCATAGCAGTAATGCATGTCTATATTTCCATATTCATTGTTCCACATATCTTAGCTGTAAGTGTGCAACTGTCTCCTTTTTGTGACTATCTTCCAGGGAGCATCATCATTTAGAATTGGGCCTGTCTACGCACAGACTTCATAGCAGCTGTGTGTTCAGCCTCTGTTGTAGGTATGCCACTGCAACAAGGTCAATGTCAGAAGTGTATATTTTGGGTTAGGAAGTTTGTAATGCACTTTTTATGTGCCACAAAGCAAGTCATGAAAACGACATTTAAGACAACCAAAAGTCATCTTGAGAAGCCAAGTGGCCTGAGACACTGAAAATAGAGCGGCACAGAGAGAGGACTTTGAGAGCCTTCTGTTCTATGCACCATGCATCACAGGTTATTTTTTTGCTCAAAAGTAGTTCTGTCAATAACTCTAACAAGTGTGAGGATTGCAATCATACAGTACCTGGCCCTGGAACCTTGAGGTGCCCAGAAGGTCCATTTGCCCCATATAAAAAGGGTATTACTATTAAAGAAGCACTCTCATGACATCCTCTTAATATATTGCAATCCTCATATTACACAACAATGTATACTTACAATTGCTCATTTTGACCTTATACCCAGTTAATTCTTTTTTTTCCCATTATGTCAATGACATCATATTATTAAAACCAGACTTTCTAAATCCTTCTAAGCTCCATGTAGAAACAGGAAGTTTCTTTTCCCTGAATGAGTCAGAAGTAGAGATAAGCAAACCCATGGAAGTTCGCTTCTGCGGGTTCAGCCGGACATTAAATAAAGTTCAGTTTAGGACCCGGACTTGATCTGCATCCCAAAGGAAGTCACTGATTGGGCAGTTTGGGTCTCCCCCACATGCAGCCAGCCATAAAGAGAACACTTCCGGGGAGGGTGGATGGTGTTTTTTTACATTTTTTTTATTTTTCAACACTACATTTGATAACGATGCTGTTACCCCCAGTGTGAGCCACTCACATACTGCAAGTGGCTCACGCAGGGCTGAGCACCGAGCATATCTGAGCACCGTGATGCTCACACAAGTGGTTTACATATGTAAAGCCCTCAAACTCTGAGCCCGAACTTCATTTATTTGGTAAACTCTATGTTTGGTATAAACACCGAACCTCCAGTTTGCTCAGCTCTAGTCATAAGACACTGCAAAAGTCTCTGGCAGGGAGGAGGAAGGAACAGCAGGGTCAGAAGTTGAAGAGGGGCATGATTCAGGGACATGAGATCTCCTCTTTCAGGGACAAGAGACCTCCTCTTTCATGGACAAGAGACCTCCTCTTTCTACATAGAGCAGAGAAAAGAGAAGATTTTACTGAGTAAAAAGGCAAAATGAGCAATTGCACTGCTCATTAATCGTTTGAGTAAAAGGGTGTTCGAGACACTCAGTACTCAATTGATGCTTGATATATTTATTTCTTGACCGGCATATTTTCTCTCTTTTTTTTCCGTAAGTCCATAACTGGAGGGCTGAGCTGGAGAGAGAAAGAGAGAGAGAACCTTCCCTCCTGTTAGAGGGTTCCAGAAAAATGCTTGAGTTTCACATTGACTTCTATTTTGCCCGTTGTTTGAGTTGAGCCCGTCTGAGTGTCTGTCCTACTTGATTCAACGGCCATGTCAACGGTCATGCTGAACTCATTGTGCCGGCCCTCGTCGGATCGCAGATGCTACTCGATTCAAGTATCGAACACTAGAGCATTTTAGTAGTCGTTCATCTGTATTCATTAGTGTAAATCCACATGGGGGACAGTGAAACTGTTAAAGATTTTGCATCAGGGGCTCAGGAGTTCCAAGTTACACCTCTGCACTCAATGTAGATGTTTTATGACATGTCAAAGCTAAAAAAAAAAAAGAGTTGGGAACCTTTAGTAAGTTTTCTGTTACTCATCTTTTCATCTTACCAAATGTCATCCAAACCTTTCAGAAGAAAACTTTTCTTTGTGTTCCATGAGTAAGTCTTTTCTTTTGTAACCGCATTCTTTTGTTTTTAAAGTTTAAATACGTCTTGACTCGCTCCCGACTTTTGTTCTATACAGAGATAGTTTGTGTAAATGACAAAAAGTAGCGTGCAGCAGGAGACCAGTAAAGCTGGATCTCAGAACTGACGAATCGTGCACCAATACAACTAAGTCATTCACTGACGTCTCTAGGAAAAGTTCAACTGACAGCTCATAGAATAGTCTACGTAATTATAACATTCTGGTGTCTTTTAAATGTTTTTGAAAAACTTAAATATTGATATATTTATGTTTAATCTTTCTTTATTAAAGTAAACAAGAGAATTTACAGGAAGAAAAAAGAAGATTCAAATATGTGATTACTTCATGTCAACTTACAGAGAAGAGTATAAGCCACGTCCTAACTAACAGCCCTTCTCTTACTATCATAAGGCACGCATATGACATGTAACCATCTTTTATAATACAGACAATCTCCTTCCAAATGAGAACTACACCTCAAACAAAGTGAGGCTACTGCCGAAAACAAAAAAGAAAAGGAAAAAATTGGAAGATTTAACGAGAACCAGAGAGAAAGGAAAGTAGCAAGGGGAAAAGATAAGGAAAAGAAGAGAAGAAAAAGGGGGAGAGAAGAGCAACAGAAAGAGAGGGGGGAAGGCATGGTAGGCATTACTTCCCCAGTACTCGGGCCGCTACATTGGACTAACGTAACACGCGTCATGCGTTACCAATAAGGTTCTGAAATGGTAGAGAATCAAGAGCCAGGGTCCAGGGGGTCCAGATCCTAAGAAATTTATCCACTGAGTCATTGGTTTCTGCCGTTAGGGACTCCATCCTGTGAATCATGGCCATCTCCGCAAACCACTCCCTCACAGATGGCACCCCAGTCGATCTCCAGTATCTCGGGATCACCATGCGTGCCGCCGTAAGACAGTATCTCAGAAGGCCCGCTTTCTGTGATTTAAGCGATCCCGGGAGAATTGAAAGCAGCGCCATCTGAGGGGAACCCACCAACTGCTCTCCGCAAATCACAGCGTATGCTTTGAACACGGACCTCCAGAAAGGTTGTATCAATGGGCAGTCCCACCAGATATGCAGCATTGTCCCCCTTCCCCCTCCGCACCTCCAGCAGCAATCTGAGACCCCGGGAAATATTGCGTGTAGAGTATCCGGGCACCTGTACCAACGGGTCAGAATCGCTACATTGTAAGTCTGCAGGAGTATATTTTCCTCAGGTGAGACAATGAAAAATTCCAGGAAAGCTGATTTGCTGAGATTTTTGGTAAAATAGCTTTTCTGGACCACAGTTTTAATGGCACGCTGTGTAGATTGATAGTGAGACCTGCAGCTCCCTCCATCAGAGTACAATGTAGCAAGTTTCGGGACTATGCATTTTTATTTTCTTCCTGTTAAAACTTTGCAACTAAATCCATAAAAGTCTTCTCATTCCTTAAAGGGAACCTGTCAGGTGCAATATGCACCCAGACCCACGAACAGTTCTGGGTGCATATTACTGCTTTCACACATCCGTTTTTTGCAGTGCGGCACAATACGGCGCTCTGCAGAAAAAATGCAACCGTTTTTTTCCCCGCATAGACTTGCATTAGCGCCGTATTGTGCCGCATGGCCTTGCGTTGCGTCCGATTTTTTGCCGGATGCGGCATATTTAGCCCATGCGGCGGCCGGATGGAACGTTGCCTGGCACATTTTTTTGTGCGGAAATCCGCGCAATGCGACGCCATTTACAATGCAAGCCTATGGACGCCGGATGCGGCATCCTGCAGCAAAAACCGCATCCGGCCGCCGGATGCGTTTTCTTGCACTGCGCATGCTCAGTATCAAGCCGCATCCGTCATAAAACGGATGGGCCGCACGGAAAAACTTATGCAACGGATCCGTTTTTTTCGCCGCATCTGTTGCATAGGTTTTTGAGCCGGATTGAGCCATACTGCTAAAACCGGATGTGTGAAAGCAGCCTAATCCCTGTCTAACTGTCCCTGTATCTAGTACAACGAAGAAAAAAGAGTCTTTAGATTTGCCAGATATAAGAGACACTAAGACAAGCCATAATTATAAATGTATAAAACATTTTATTTAAATAATGCTGTGGATGTGTCAATAATTTAATCAAAGTGATATAAAGAAGGACCAGAGAGAATGGGTGCTGAAAGGGAGAACACCCCACGTATCCCGGAAGAAAATAGGGGAGAAAAGTCTCCAAAGGATCCAATACACCCTCCCAGGGTAGTAAGTAACCACACAGAGGGTGACAGCCCAAAGGTATAGTACAACCTAATAAATCAGGTAAATCTAATTAAAGCCCAAAGGGCGATGCACCTACCAGAGTGATGGATCACAAAGAACCGGGGTAGCACGTGGGGACCGACATCCCAACACGTGTTTCGCTTAATATACTTCGTCGGGGGATAGACGTCCCTGTATCTAGTAGCATAGATAAAGAAATCTTTAGAAAAAGCATTTCTAAAGATCCTTTCTAATATGCTAATGAGGCCAGCGACTAGTCACAAGGGCGTTCGTTCCCTTGGCTAGTCGGCCCCCTTAGCATGTAAGCACGTGCTCACATGCTAATGAATGCACAGAGTCAGAGGATAGTCGCGCTCACCTCGCTACTGTCATCGCGTCCGACTCCAGGATTTCGGCTCAGTGCGCATGATCCTTTTGACTTTTTGTCATGTGCACTATGAAGCCGGGTGTACGAGTCCTGGCTTCAAACTCGTGTAGTGCGCTTGACGAAAGTCTGGGATCATGTGCACTGAGCCAAAGTCCAGTGATAGCAGCAGAGAGGTGAACGCGACCATCCTCTGATGCTGCGCATTCATTGGTATGTTAATACACCCCCAGAGGGGCCGACTAGCCAAGGGAACTAATGCCCTTGCGCCTAGTCGCTGGCCTCATTAGCATATCATATGGGATCTTTAGAAATACTTTTCTAAAGATCTCTTTTATCTATGCTACTAGATACAGGGACAGTTAGGCAGGGATTACTAATATACACCCAGAATTGCTTGTGGTTCTGGGTGCATATTGCATCTGACAGGTTCCCTTTAAGAATAGAAGAATATTTCATGCTGTAGTTTACTGCTCATTGCTCAGATTTTTGGGCACCACTGCAGTCTATACGAAATGTCCAGATTTCCAGGCAAGGCGCTTGGGTTTGAAAGCTCAGAGTCCAGCATTGGGCTCCTATAATGCTGAAAAAGCAATGCTATCTCTGTAAGGAGCATTGGACAGTGCACAGTTTGGGTGAACGATGCAACTATGCCACCGATGTAGACTATCAGTCTTCTGCAGCATCCCACCCCTCGATAAGTAGGAAGGAGGGATGCAGGGGAGCGATAGGCTTCTGAAGAGGTATCATGAAACATCCCATTTAATGATGTGTAGGTGAGGAATCCTCTTTTAGTTCAAGTATATCTCAGCCTGACAGAATAATTTTATTTTCTCCTATTTCTTTACATGTGTAATATTTTGGAAAGTGTCTGCAGAACATTGCTGCCAAATTATATTTTTGATATAAATAAAACAGTTTTTATTAAATCTTTTTTTTTTTTTACATTTATGCTCCATTATTTAGCACCAAGATATTCTGTAGCGTTTTTTCAGACGTGCTCTGTGACCATGATGCCCCCTCTTGTTCAAATCCTGACTACGTTTTAATATAGCTGTGTCGCCCAGGGAAGGGGGTACTCGGTCCCGGGCGGTTGCAAACGGGAATGTCACTTCAGGTGGCCGTTGCCCGGTCCCGTGGTCTGGGGATGCTTAATAAAAGGGGAGTATTTACAGGGAATAATAGAGTTAATGTTCGTGATGCCACCTGTGGGTTGTGGTTAAGAATGAGGAACCGCCGCTGCTCAATGTGGGTACTCCCAGGGATGGTGGTTGTGGTAGTTATGGTGGTAGGCCCTCCGCAGGTAGGGAGATGTATGGTGTATCATTATGGAGACCACACCAAGTTAACTTTAATAGTCTCTACTCACATGGACCCTTGGTCTGCTGGTTCCGGTCCCAGGAGTATCAGTGCCGATGTAGTGACTAAGGTTCCTCTGTGCCGATGTAGTGACTAAGGTTCCTCTGTCCCCAGTACTCTTTTTAGATTGAGTCCCCGTAGCGTGGAGCATTTGGGAACCCAGACTGTCCCTTTTGGGGTACAGTCTCCTTCTCCTTACGGCAGGCAGTGCGGACCCTGCGAGGAGGTAAGTGTCCGAACCCTGATCCTAGTTTACTGCTGATGCCCCCGGATTATTTGGTTTGATGAAGTCCGTGAAGGTGTCTTCACCATGCAGGTATTTATCAAACCATTTGAAACTTGACATTTGACCTAGGGCCCTGTGCCCCATGGGTGCTTCGGTCCCAGCGGTATCCTGGTATCCGTCCTGGTGACCTCTCTCCTGTGCCCCCGGTGTCACCATAACACGGACCCAGCTCAGGCACATCCGCACACCTCTCCTGTGTGCTCCCCTCTTCTCTCCTCACTCCAGACTCACTGACCCCTCCCACCAGGCTGGCTATACCCAGGGACTCGTTCCCATGGTGACCATTCCCTCACATGGTTAACCCTCTATGCCCAGTGTGGAGAGGAGAATTAGGATTTAGATGTGTGTTTGTGGAATCGGCACTGGTATTCCAGATACCAGGGTGTAGGACCTGCATCCCCAAGAGGATGCAGTTCCTTGTAGTGCCCTGAGGCTCTCAGGGGCGCTACATAACCTTTATATTTGCTCTAGTAGGGCACTTAGGCTATGTACAACATACCTGCAGATTTTGCCAGATAAATCCGCAGGTTAACATGTGGCGCCCCAGGACCTGGTCGCCACAACAGCATTGCCCCTCCAAAGGGTTAATGTTGAGCCTGGAGGTAATTGGGGAAATCATTGGCCAGTAAGTTCAACATCCAACGCAGTTTCTCCCTCAGGCCAGCAGAGGGAGCTCTGAACCTGGAGTTCCAGGGAGCATACCTCAAGCCTGACCTGAGGGAGGCATTAGTGTTCAGTCGGAGAGGGAAGTTTGGAGTGTGAAGACGCAGAGTAGTGCTGTCCTGTGGACTGGGGCCTGGAGCTGGAATAGCTTGGCCCAGTGAAGCAGGATTGGCAGAGAAGCGCAGAGGAGAACTAGACATCGGAGTCTGTGACCGCCAGGGCCTAAAATCCTACCTGGTAGCCGAATCCGAAGGGCAGGAGGGCTGCAGGTCTCCTGGTCCCGACGAAGCGACAGCGAAACGCGTCGAGGTGCAGGGTGGTGTGTCTGCACCAGGTCCAGGGGTCATTGTGGTAGGTTACTTTGCCTGCTGGTCCTGCTTTGAATACACTAAGGGAGTTTCATTGATCCCTGTTTGCCACGGTCATGATTTAGGCTGTGACAGTACTTTTCCATGCATAGGGTGAATACTTTATTCTGCATGTACTTTCTTATACATAAGTACAATATTCTATTCTGCATATCATGTTTTATTATGATCTATGATTGCTGAACAGTGGGTAGTGTCATACACCTAGCCAACCTGATGAAATGTAATTGTTGTATATAATCGTTGTATCATAGAACTTTGTATACCTGTTACTGTAATAGTCCCTATGTATTTCTATGTCTTACCAAACCCCTGGTTCTGGTCTTTCAGGCACACCTCCCTGGTTGTGATTTTACAGGCACTTCTGCACTTTATGTGTCCAAATGACATCCCTTAAATCCATTGTCAATTTTGTTGTCATATAATGAATTAAATTGCACCTTATTATCTTGATATGGAATTTTCCTGGATTTATTATGATATTGGTGTGTTAATTATGAATTTTTGAAGGTCTCTCTTCCTCTCTTCTGTGTCCTTTTTTGGTGACCATTCATATATATAGGTTTCTAATAGTATGGACCTTATTATTCATATCTTTTCTCCTGGTCCCCAAAGCAACCTGAAGGTACAGCTGCATCACCAGGGCCCGGTGTGGACCCCAGAGGGGAAGCATCAGAGAGGGTCTGCGCAGCCTATCCTAAGAAAAAGGGACGAACCACCGGTCCCAGCAGGAAGAGGGACGTTGCTACATCCAGAGTGCAGAGTCCTGTGAAAGCAAAGAAAGAACAGGGAGTAGGCCTCATACTCAGCTGGCCAAAAAGATACCTCAGTTACTTCCAGGCCGGCCGGAGCCCTCTACCACCTGTAACGGTCTCCCAGGACTAACCGTTTGCACAGTAAAAGAGGAGAAGGTAAAGAGACTGTTGTTTGTGTCCGGTCCTTTCACCACCCTGTCGGCCCTGCATTACACCGCAACTACATTGACACTTACAAGCACCAACTGTTGCCCCGGGGCACCGCTCCACCTGTGGGTAGCGGGACCATCCAAGCTGCCATTCTACCAGCCTCGGAGGCCCCATACAGCAGCGGCGTCTTAATAGCCGCAAACCACAGGTGGCATCACGAATAATACAAACTTTAATCACCCCCAAGTCACCAGCCATATTAATTGACCCCACCAGGGTACGGAGTCGGGCCCAGCCACCACTGACGTCCCCCGGACTAGTCCGGCCCGGCACCGGGTGTCCCATAGCCCTGGGGTGTGCGAGTCAACTTTGGCGTCATGAACAGGATGTCGTGCCCAGGACGGGTACTGTGCGCCTGAAGAACTGTGTTTACTGTGTGAAAACTGCCGCCATTACAGCTGCAAAGCGCGGGAAGAAGGGGGGCGTGCCTGAAGAAGAGAAGCCCCACCCCCTTGGTCTTGCCAGAGAAGCGCGAAGCGGTGCCCGTAATGCAGAGCGGAGGAGAGAGAAATGGCGCCTAGTGAAGCTGGCCGGCTGGCAGAACGAGTTTAAATGCCGGACCAGCAGATAAAGAAAATGTACTGGATTGTCGGTGGAGTGATGCCGGCAGTGGGCTGGGTGCCAGTCTGGCGCCAGACGCTGGTGCAGCCCCCGGCCCCGCCTCCAGGAAAATGGGTGCAGCCGAGTGGCGTGGTCGAGCACTCGAGCAGTGCAGCAGCGAGCAGGAACGAAGCAGGAAGCATGGCCGAGCACCTGCAGCCGAGCACGCCAGGGAGCCGACAGATGGACCCCGAGCTAAACCTCCTCCGGGAGGAAATGAAGCTCCTCACCCAGAGATTGAGCTCCCTGCAAGTAGAGGTCGAGCAGCGGGTGGAGGAGGAAGGATACCGAGCGAACACCAAGAAGGACCAGGCGGTGCCGGAAGTCGTGAGCCATCGAGAGCAGGCCGCAGTTGTGAACCCGGGTAAGCCGCAAGTTGCCCCTGTTGGCCCGAGCCCCTGGTACCGCGAGGTGTCACCGCCAAGTCCCCCAGCAGACCTGCAGGAGGCCCCCGAAGATGGCGCCTGGTGCAGCATGGGCCCCGAACACCTAGTGGGCCCCCTGCCGAGTCCCCCTGTCAGCCTCCTGGATACATCCTCACCGGGGGTGAATTGGGACGCCGCACCAATCGAAAGTGGGAGACTGCCCCAGCTCCTATGCCCCGCAGAGACCCCGATAGCCACCCACCTGGCGTGCAAGAAGCAGCTGGAGCAATTACAGCAGGAGCGGGAACTCCGAGAGGAGAAGCGGAGGGCCGTGAAGGCATCTAACCTGGCCTCCAAAGCACAGATCAGAAAGGCCCGTAAAGGATCCCAGGGCCCAGTGAGAAGGGGCCAGGTGATCGATTTCAGACAGGAGGGGGGCTGGGGCTTCATCCGGGAGCCCGGCCTCGGCAAAGACATGTTTGTTGCCCGCCGCGATAATGAAGAGCACCTGACCAAAGGCCACCCAGGGCGCGATGTCAAGCCTGGCGACCTGGTAGAGTACATGCGGCTGATGGGGAGCCGTGGCTGGTACGCCCTGAGTGTACATGTCTTACGGGAGGAGGCAGCCCCAGAAGAGCCAGAGTGGCGCCGCACAATACCAGAGTGCAGTACCGCTCCCGCCAGCAGCACCACACCAGCAAGCGGTCCTGTTCAACCCCAGGCCACAGCACCCTGCAGCAGGCCAGCGACCAGCACCCAGGAGACACAGACCAGCATCTCCATGGCCTACTTGCAGCCCAGGTCCCTGCCGAAGCGGGACCCCAGCAACTGAAGTAAAGGAAAAGAAGAAGCTGAACTGTATATAGCCCCTGTCTGTCCCTCGTCATTTCTGAAGACTTTCCTGCATTGCCCCATCCCATTGTTCTTTTTGAAGGCGACACCCATTCCTAATGTCCTGCCCTAATGTGCTTTTTGAAGATGTCACCCTCCCTTGTTTATGTGTTACCGGGTCACTAGACTGGAATGTGGTCCCTGTTATATGTCATGTTTTTAACCAGGCCACTGGACTTAGTGGCTGGTTCGTTTTCTTTGCATCCCCCCTAAGTTAAGAAACTTAAAAGACGTTTTGGGCCACTGGACTGTGTGGTCAGAAGATCCCTATGTATGTAGTTGCACCTGTTGTGCCCCCTACCAGAATTATGGTAGAAATGCCCCAAACCGTGCAATGGACTGGAAGTGCACACAAAGACTCAAAAGTTATTTAACGTTTTAATTGTTTGCAACGTTCAAGAAAAATGTGCCTCCCATAAAGGGAAGAAAAGTTTTATTGTTTATGCATGTGTCACGGGCGGGGAGGAGGGTGTCAGCACACCGCGCTCACCCCTTCTGCTCGGGTCCGACGGCTGCTCAGTGGTGGCTCGAGCCGTGGGCCGGATCCCGGGGGTTTCTCGAGCGGCGCTCCTCGCCCGTGAGTGAAAGGGGGGTTTGGGGTGTTGGGATAATGTCCGTGACGCTACCCACGGTTGTGGTGATGTGTAGCACCACCGCTGCTCGATGCGGGGATCCCGGGGATGGTGAAGGGGAGCAGCTAGGTGTTGTGTTGCCCCTCCGTGGGTAGGGGTTGGTGATCCCGGGGCCCGGTGATGGCTTGGTGAGGTGCAGGGCCTGGTGGGCGCAGGGACGCGGGGGCAGCGCTGTGCCTTGCGGCACTGTGGTACTCACTCAGCCTGAGACGTGGACACAGTTTGTACGGTAAACCAAACGGCTGGTAGGACGGTCCCACAGACGGCTGCTTTGCTTTCCCGGTAGGTGACGGTGATGTCCCTTTTCCTTGCACCTGTATGTACGGTTGGTTGCGATGGGTCCCCACCGGTAACCCGCTCCCCGGCTTCAAGCTGGGCCGGAGGAGCACTACTCTTTGCCCGCAGGCGCTGGCCCTCAGAGACTGGTGCCCTGGCGGTGGTGGTGCCTCTGTTGTACGGGTTGGGCTGTTGCCTTCAATCGGGACTTGGTTGTTGGGGGAATCTACGTCCCCTTCACTGACGGATTCGGCAAATTTGGCGACTCCTAGCCTTGCCGGGGTCCGAGAGGCCCCTGCCCTGGTGCTGACTGTCTTTCGGAACACTGCTCCAGACCACCGGGCACACAGCCAACGGGGTCCTTCCAGGAACTTCCAAACGGTCCCCCTCCGGACAGTCACCGCCGTCGCTGACCTTGCTGATCTGGCCCTACACAAAGCTGGACCCTTCAGGCTTTCCTTCCTTCTTGTCACGTCACTTGCTTTCCTCCTTTACCACTTCTCTTTCTTTACTTTCACTTAGTTGTGTACTCTAGCCCCCTCCGGGCTACTCCTCCACTCCTTCCACTTCCTCTTCCCTGACTAGAGTGCCTGGTACTTCCTGCCCCCAGAGCTGTGATCTCCTCGATGGGCGGAGCCAACCGCCTGGCCCACCCCCTGGTGTGAATCATCAGCCTCTGGAGGAAGGCAACAAGGATTTGTGGTTCAGCTTAGGTGTGCCTACCTGGGATGTGGGGTGTGGTGGTGTGTGACCTGTGTCCCCTGGCTTGCCCAGGGCGACACATTCCCCCTTAGCAAAACGCAGACCGTCCGCGGGCTGCCGTCCTACACCGGTTTTATTTTTCTGTAAAAAGGGGATAACAGGGTTAAACATAACATATTTACATTTTTAATAACTCTTCCCAAAACGGGAGGCACATTTTCTTTAACGTTGCAACGGTTTACGGTTACGGTTTCCGCTCTCTCCCACCCAAGTAACCTGGCCCTGATGCTGCCCCTAAAGCCCAGGCAGCACTCCTTGACCCACAGTCCAGCACACGGTACCCGAGCGGGATCTGTCCTTGCCCTCCAGAGGGTAGCCACCGGTTCCTTTGGTGGCTGGGCCCTGGCCTGCTCTGCTCAGGGCCCTCCCTCCAACCTGCCTCTCCGGAGGCGGCCTGCGGAAAACGGTAACGGTAAACAACATATTTACAAGCCACTAACGTCTGTGGTTGCCCTGCAAGTTCACGGGCTTGTCCATGGATAGTTCCCATGCAAATAACTTTTTAAACGGTCCCCACGGGGACAACGGTGCCGGCTCCAGCCGGTTGCAAATCACAAAGACAATCAGGTAACTGTTCGGTAATCATTTTCTTCTTATCATTTTCAACTTTTCAAACTTTTCCACACAAACAAGCACTCTTTACATTCCCTGACCCCTTTTTCTCACAGAACGGTCTCCCTGTACCTAAGTGGAGGTCTACCTAGGTTGGAACGGGTGGACCTTCGGGGCCCGGTGTCAGTGGTGCTAGACAGTGGGGTAGAGGGAACAATCGGTTCCTCCTCCCGGCTATAGTGTGGAGCAGGCGGGGGCGTAGGGGAGCTGGGTACAGGTTCATCCCTGGGCACTGGCACTGGTTCTGGCTCACGGTTAACCACTTCCACTACTTCTTCATCCACGGGTTGTGGGAACAGTATCACTGGAAGAATCACCGCGCCGTTCTGTGTAGGCCAGTTTGCTGGGAAGTCACCCATTACCGTGTGGATTACCTCTGCTGCCTTCTCCGCTGGTGGAGGAACCGGTACTTCAGCCTCTGCCTTCAATGCTGGAGGGCACCTTTTTAGATGGTCCCGGGAAACTGTGGCCAGGGTGCCCTCTTGGTCACGACTGATCTGGTAGGCCTTCCCATCTTCCCATTCTGTGGGCTGTATGACGTAAGGGACTTGCTCCCACTGATCATCCAGCTTGTGGGCTTTCCTCTTCCGTTTCAGCACTACATCTCCTGGCTGGAAAGGATCCGCGGACGCCTTCTGATTGAACCGGTGCTCCTGCTGTTCTCGACTTCGACTGAGGTTTTTCTCCACATACTCCTGGATTTGCCGGTATTGTGCTCTCCTCCGGCTTTCCCACTCCACCGTCGAAGGGAGTGCTTCGGGGGCCTCCAACCCCATCTCCAGATCCACCGGCAGGCGGCCGGGCCGAGCCCTCATCAGATACGCTGGGGTGCACTTCTTCGAGCTAGAGGGGATATTATTGTACATGTCGACCAGGTCGGGTAGCTTTTCTGGCCACAGGTTCCGTTCTTCCAGTGGTAGCGTCTTGAGAAGCCCCAGGACCAAGTGGTTCATTTTCTCGCACATGCCATTGGTTTGGGCGTGGTACGGAGTGGTCCGGATTTTCTTGCAGCCGTACAACTGGCAGAATTCGTGGAACACCTCTGCTTCAAAGGCCGGGCCCTGGTCAGTCAGCACCTTTTCGGGGTACCCATGGGGTCGTCAAAAATAAGCCTGGAACGCTCGAGCAGCGGTTCGACCAGTCAGGTCCTTAACGGGGACTACCACCATAAATCTTGAGTAGTGGTCCACAATGGTCAGTGCATAGGTGTACCCACTTCGGCTAGGGGTGAGCTTGACATGGTCTAAGGCGACCAATTCCAGCGGCTGATGGGTGACTATTGGATGTAAGGGTGCCCTCTGGCTAGCCTCGTCCTTTCTCCTTAGCGTACAAGGACCGCACTCCCGGCACCAGGCTTCCACCGATTCACGCATCCCACTCCAATAGAACCGCTCCCTCAACAGCATCTCCAGCTTCTTCCACCCGAAGTGGCCAGCACCATCATGGTACGCCCGCAGGACAGTGGCGACGTCAGCTTGAGGAATGATCAACTAGCATATTTTCTCATGGGTCTTCGGGTTGATCAGCTCACGGTACAGCCTCCCCTGGTGTAGGTAAAGCCGTTTCCGTTCCTTCCACAAGCGTTGGGCTTCGGCTGGGGCGGCAGGGTTTATTCCCGTAGCACCTTGTTCCACCAGAGTCTTGACAAGGCGAACAGCCGGCGCTTGATCCTGAGCTTCCTGCCACTCTTGACTGGGCCGTGGGTCCAGATCCACTCGTTGCTGATGTACTTGTACCCTCTCAGTAGGTGGCTGGTGAAACGCAGGCAACTCAATCTCCTCGAGGTCGTCATCCTCGCACCCCTCTTCTGACAGATGGGGCATCCGGGAGAGTGCATCCGCATTGATGTTGACGCGACCGGCCCGGTACTTTATGGTGAAATCATAATTGGCTAGCCGGGCTACCCACCGCTGCTCCAGCGCGCCCAACTTGGCCTTGTTCAGGTGCGTCAGCGGATTGTTGTCCGTAAACGCGGTGAATGTTGCTGCCGCCAAGTAGTGGCGGAACCGCTCCGTGATAGCCCACACCAATGCCAATAGCTCGAGCTTGAAGGAGCTATAGTTCTCAGGGTTCCTTTCGGTCGGCCGGAGTTTTCGGCTAGCATAGGCGATCACCTTCTCCTTTCCATCCTGGACCTGGGATAGGACCGCTCCTAGCCCCACGTTGCTGGCGTCCGTGTTGAGGATGAACGGGCGCCCATAATCAGGGTATGCCAGGACCTCTTCTCCGGTCAAGGCCGTCTTCAGCTGGCAAAAGGACTCCTCATGCTTGTCCTCCCACGACAGTGGGGCTCCAACGGGTCTACCACCTTTGGTCTGTCCCACGAGGAGGTCTTGCATGGGGGCCGCCATCTTCGTGTATCCCTTGATAAAGCACCGGTAGTACCCCACCAGGCCCAGGAACTGCCTTACTTCCCTCACCGTGGTTGGCCTCGGCCAGCTCTGGATGGCAGTAATCTTCTCAGGGTCAGGGGCAACACCATCTGCACTCACCACGTGCCCCAGGTACTGCACTCTGGGTTTCAGCAGGTGACACTTAGAGGGCTTCAATTTCATCCCATACTTGGCAAGGGACGCGAACACCTCAGCCAGGTGCTCCAGATGGGCTTCGTACGTCTGGGAATAAACAATCACATCATCCAAGTACAACAGGACGGTCTCGAAGTTTAGATGTCCCAGACAGCACTCCATCAGCCGTTGGAAGGTTCCTGGGGCGTTGCACAGCCCGAACGGCATACTATTGAATTCGCAGAGCCCCATCGGGGTGGTGAAGGCGGTTTTCTCCCGATCTTCTGGGGCCACGGCCACTTGCCAGTATCCGCTGGTGAGGTCAAGGGTCGAGAAGTAGTTTGCAGTTCTCAGCGCAGCCAAAGACTCTTCAATCCGAGGTAATGGATAGGCATCTTTATGGGTTATCTGGTTGATCTTCCGGTAGTCCACACACATCCTCATGGTACCATCCTTCTTCTTGACCAGTACCAACGGAGCGGCCCAGGGACTACAGCTGTCCCGAATAACCCCTGCCTCCTTCATATTCCTCAACATATCCTTGGCACACTGGTAATGTGCAGGGGGAATAGGTCTATACCTCTCTTTGATAGGGGGATGTTCACCGGTGGGGATGTGGTGTTGGACCCCCTTAATCTGCCCAAAGTCTAGGGGGTGCTTACTAAAAACCTGTTCATACTCCTGCACCACCCTGTATACCCCTGCCCTGTGATGTGTAGGGGTGTCATCAGTGCCTACATGTAGCTGTTGATGCCACTCCTTTGTCTCCCCCTGGTGTGGGGAAGTACTGGTGGTAGGTGGGGGTGTAGATGGACTGGTTTCATGGATAGTGCGAGGGTCCAGGGTGAGCAGCTTGGCAATGGTGGCATACCGGGGAAGCCTGACTTCTTCCTCTCCACAGTTCAGTACTCTCACAGGCACTCTCCCTTTCTTCACATCCACCACCCCTCGGGCGGCCATTACAGTGGGCCAGTGCTCGGAAGGCAGGGGCTCCATCATTGCAGGGTAGTCACGCCCCTGAGACCCTACTGCTGCCCTACACCAGATCATCATCTCACTCCTAGGGGGCACAGTCAATGGAGCAACATCCATCACTCTCACTCCACCAATCTCCCCTCCTGTTGAGCTTACATGCTGGCGGTACATCAGGGCTCGGATCTCACGCTGCACAGCCCTCTGCCGGCTCCCTGTCGCCGTGGCGGCCAACTGTTGTAATAGGGTTAACACATCATCCATGCAGTGCTCCATCACATTGGTTCCCAGCACTATTTTCGGGTTATGATCACTGGGTTCATTCATGATCACAATCATACCCTGGTGTTGCAGTTCGGCTTGCCCCACTGTCATAGCTACTTGTTTATACCCCACCTGGGTCAATGGAAGTCCATTAGCAGCAATCAATGTTATACTATTGTCTGGGGGCACCAGTTCATCTACGGCCCAATACCGCTGGTACAACGTGTACGGTATGGTAGTTGCCTGTGATCCAGTGTCCAAGAGAGCCATTACTGGTATGCCGTCCACAGCCACGGGGATGATAGGGCGGGCCCCGATATATCTTTCCCGCCAGTCCGAGGGGCCACGATGTTCTACTCCTGAGGATTGGCCCGGGGCCCCAGGGGTTACTCGTTTAACGGGCACTGTCGGTAGTAATGACCCGGCTTACGGCACTTGTAGCAGATTGGGGGTCTGCTCCGCGGGTTGTTAGCACTTTTCCGCTGCATCCAGGGAACATCCTCGGGACTGTCAGCAAGCTGGATCTGTGCTGGAGGCTGAGGTCTGGTCAGAGGTTGTAGTGCAGCCAGGATTTTGGCAAGGTCTCCGTCCATGCGACGGACCTGGGCTGCCAGTTCTTCCACTGTGCTGCTCGGGGCTGCAGATGTTGGAGCGGTTGATTTGGCTGAGGTCGCCACAACGGGAGCCGTCTCAACGGGCCACGGGGCGGGTTCCAGACCTTCGGTTGCTGGGGGCTGTAGTGCTTTAATGGCCCGCTCCTTTAACACAGCAAAGTCCACATCAGGGTGTTCCAGGGCCCACAGCCGGAGTTGCTTACGGTCCTCAGGGGACCTCATCCCCTGCGCAAATTGCTCCACTAACATCTTGTTGCTATCCGCCTCATTAATAGGATTCGCCCGCTTCAGCGTGCGGAGGGCGATCTGCAGACGTAGAGCATAGTCCCGAATGCTATCCCCAGCTCGTTGCCGGCACTGGTAAAACTGCATCCTCAGCTCAGCTTCAGTCCGGGTCTCGAAGGCAGTCTGTAGCTTCTCGAAGATGGTGGCTACAGAGAGCCGGTCCCCCTCGGCCCAGGTCTCCGCTTCCTGCTCCGCCGCACCGGTTAACTGGCCTAGCACTATCGCTGCACGTTGCTTATCAGTCAGGGGGTACAGCTCTAGCAACGGGTTAAGCTTTTTCCGGAAGGCCTGTAGGGCATCCGGTTTCCCGTCATACTGCATGACGTCATACGGCATGACCTGAGCGAGCGTGGGGGCCGCGGCACCTCCCGCCGGTACGGCCGGGACCTGGGCAGGTCCATTCCCATCCGCGGGTGCCGCTGCGGCTGCGACCACCGCTCCTCCAGCGGCTCCGTCGGGCGCAGACATCTTGTTTCCGTTCCCCTTAGCTCTTTCCGGCCCCTCCTCTCTCGGGGCGGGGTTTTGGCCTTCGCGCCTCTACTGCTCGAGAAGACGCTCGAGCGGGAACTTTTCGCGCCAAAGATGGCGGCTTCTGGAATTTTTCTGCCGGATACCTCCGGCGGTAACAAGGCGCACCTCTACCAGACGGCAGAGCGGTAGGATCCTGTTCGTGACGCCAAGTTGTCGCGGGCGGGGAGGAGGGTGTCAGCACACCGCGCTCACCCCTTCTGCTCGGGTCCGACGGCTGCTCAGTGGTGGCTCAAGCCGTGGGCCGGATCCCGGGGGTTTCTCGAGCGGCGCTCCTCGCCCGTGAGTGAAAGGGGGGTTTGGGGTGTTGGGATAATGTCCGTGACGCCACCCACGGTTGTGGTGATGTGTAGCACCACCGCTGCTCGATGCGGGGATCCCGGGGATGGTGAAGGGGAGCAGCTAGGTGTTGTGTTGCCCCTCCGTGGGTAGGGGTTTGTGATCCCGGGGCCCGGTGATGGCTTGGTGAGGTGCAGGGCCTGGTAAGCGCAGGGACGCGGGGGCAGCGCTGTGCCTTGCGGCACTGTGGTACTCACTCAGCCTGAGACGTGGACACAGTTTGTACGGTAAACCAAACAGCTGGTAGGACGGTCCCACAGACGGCTGCTTTGCTTTCCCGGTAGGTGACGGTGATGTCCCTTTTCCTTGCACCTGTATGTACGGTTGGTTGCGATGGGTCCCCACCGGTAACCCGCTCCCCGGCTTCAAGCTGGGCCGGAGGAGCACTACTCTTTGCCCGCAGGCGCTGGCCCTCAGAGACTGGTGCCCTGGCGGTGGCGGTGCCTCTGTTGTACGGGTTGGGCTGTTGCCTTCAATCGGGACTTGGTTGTTGGGGGAATCTACGTCCCCTTCACTGACGGATTCGGCAAATTTGGCGACTCCTAGCCTTGCCGGGGTCCGAGAGGCCCCTGCCCTGGTGCTGACTGTCTTTCGGAACACTGCTCCAGACCACCGGGCACACAGCCAACGGGGTCCTTCCAGGAACTTCCAAACGGTCCCCCTCCGGACAGTCACCGCCGTCGCTGACCTTGCTGATCTGGCCCTACACAAAGCTGGACCCTTCAGGCTTTCCTTCCTTCTTGTCACGTCACTTGCTTTCCTCCTTTACCACTTCTCTTTCTTTACTTTCACTTAGTTGTGTACTCTAGCCCCCTCCGGGCTACTCCTCCACTCCTTCCACTTCCTCTTCCCTGACTAGAGTGCCTGGTACTTCCTGCCCCCAGAGCTGTGATCTCCTCGATGGGCGGAGCCAACCGCCTGGCCCACCCCCTGGTGTGAATCATCAGCCTCTGGAGGAAGGCAACAAGGATTTGTGGTTCAGCTTAGGTGTGCCTACCTGGGATGTGGGGTGTGGTGGTGTGTGACCTGTGTCCCCTGGCTTGCCCAGGGCGACACACATGCATAACAAAAATGTCGCAGTTTCCCCACTTTTCTTGTTGTTTCAGCCCGCGGACGTGCTGGGATTCGCTGTGGGGGAGTGTGGCGCCCCTGAGGCTTCCGTCGCCACAGGAACATTGCACCCCATCCAGTGGTGTGATGTCCCATTCTGGGTAAGGAAAGGAGTAAACGCCGGTTCACAGGCAAATCTGCACTACATCCATTGTTAGGCATACACAGGAACCGGGGATAGTGGCAGCAACCCTCCCATGCTGCATGCTGGGAGGGGCCGTAAGTCCCATCCCTTCTCCCGCAGGGTAGGGCTTAGCAACTGGGTGGGTGGGAGGAGCCAGCCGAAAGCAGAGTAGTTATAGGAAGGTCAAGTGAGGGAGTAAAGAGAAAGGTTTTACCTCGGAGGGAATGAGGAGGAGTAGTGTGGAGTCAGAGTCTGCGGAAGGCAGAGGAGAAAAGCTGAGAGAAGAGCTCTAGTCAGTCAGGAGCAAGAAGGAGAAAGAGACGCTTCCTGGTGAAGACCCTGGGACCCAGTAGGTCCAGGTGACACCAAGTAGAGAACAGAAGGGATTCCAGGGCCACAGAAAGCTTTCAGGCTAGTGGCCTGTTCCACAGAAACATCGGTGGAGGGATCAAGCTGCACACAGGGGACGGTCCCTAGGAACTGGAAGAGGTGAAGTCAACTCCAAAAGTAAAAACCGAGGCCCAGGGTAGCTGCAGGCACCCCGGGCCACAGCCCACAGCAGAACCTCTAGAAAGGGGGTAAACTACCGACAGGCAAGCCCCCGGCCCGGAGGCTGTAGTGGAGGCCGAGCCAGGTTCAGCCAACAAGGGCAAGGCTTAAGAAGTCAGCTGAAGAAAGGAACACATAGAGGGGTGCACCGGCTTTTATTCCTGGAACTAACCAGGATCGGCGGAGGTCCCTGACAGGGGATCCCAACACTCCAGTGGGCAACCAGGAGCTGCCGTGTTAAAGAACAATAGTGAGTAAAATCTGGAAACTGCACCCCCTGGTGTTGCCTCTGTTATTATCGCTGCATAGACACTTACAAGCACCAACTGTTGCCCCGGGGCACCGCTCCACCTGTGGGGAGCAGGACCATCCAAGCTGCCATTACATCGCCCCCGGAGGCCCCATACAGCAGCGGCGGCTTAACAGCCGCATACCACAGGTGGCGTCACGAATAATATAAACTTTAATCACCCCCAACACCACCGCCATATTAATTGACACCCACCAGGGTCACGGAGTCGGGCCCCGCCACCGCTGACTACCCCCCGGACTAGTCCGGCCCGCCACCGAGTGTCCCAGAGCCCTGGGGTGGGCGAGTCAAACGCAAGTACAGACACTCCCCATGTTATGCTATGGGATTTGGGGAGTGCTGTATCAATGCTGTGGTATGTTCGGCTGCAGAATATGCTGTGGATGTCCCGCAGCCGCACGTAACCATAAAAGGGGTGAGAAAGGGTAATATGAGCCAGAGACATAACAAATAGCAGCCAGCAGTCGCTATGCTACATGACCACTTCTGATGCTGTGGAAATGGCAGGAAAATGGCTCTTAGGCTACGCTCACACAAGCATAGGGTATTCACCAGAGCTTCTGAGGTGAGGATGGACTGGGCTGCCAGTTGCAACCGTGTGCTACCCAGGGAGACACGGTACTGTGACATCTGGCCCCCTGGGTTTGGGGAAGGGATACAGACAGTCTCTGAAGGTCAGATGCAGCTGACTGATGCAGAGTGAATGGCAGAGGCTGGCAGGTATGGGAGATTCAGCTGATATGGCAGGAGTTAAGCCATGATGGCAAATACTGACAGGTGCAGGAGGTACGGCTGGAAAACCAAGTGCAGCAGGTACAGCTGGTATGGACGGAGCGGCAGCAGGTATGGCAGAAACTGGAATACAGATGGATGTCAGCAACAAAGCAATACAGCAGCACAAAGAGAAAGGATTAGCGATGAGCAGATTCCAAGATACCCGAGATCGGTGGGTTCGACCAGGTTAAAAAAAAATCCCCAGTTTGGGCAGGGTATTGATCGGGTTATCTGGCCGGACTCTGGTCCCTATATAAGTTTATGGGCACCTGATTCAGAGGCTGAAAAATAGTGGTAGAAGGGATAGGGGGATTGGAGCAAGCACTTTATACTTACTGCTTCCGGGGTTGCACACTCTTTTTCTGGTGATAAGGAGGAATTTGGGGTGCTGCAATTCAAGTATGCCCAGCAGATCAAACAGCACCTGTGCAGGACCACAATGCCAGCCTGTGTGCATAACGTAGGATGCGTCATGCAGCTAGGCTTCAGAAGAAGGAGAACAAAGATGGCCGAAAGAGGAGGCGCCGCAACTGGAGAACGGAGACACCCATCTGACCAGTCTGCACCGGACCGACCATTAGGTAAGTATTATAAAGTCATTTTATGTTCTACACAGCATTCTACACTGATAAGCAAAAGGGTAACAATGTTTTGAAATTTTTGACTTTCAGTCTCCATATCTCACCATCCATAACAGCTTCTTTTTCTTGGAAAACCTTCTTTGTGGCTGTTCCTTGATTTTAAACAATGACTTTTGACTACCAATTGCCAGAATTGGCCTCTTTATCCAACAGCAAGCATATTAGTAGAGAGGAAGCAGAGGGTATTATAGAAAATATGGAACAATTCTGTTCTCAGCCACAGCCAAATGATGTTACCACTGACACGGACTCTTAGATTAAGTCATTGCTCATCTTCAAAGAACAGTCTGTCTGATCACAAGTGACAAAGAGGGATAATTTTTGGACTTTTTTTTACAATTTTAAAAACCATGATAATGTCTGTTTCTATACTGTATCATTAAATGGGCTGTTCATTACAACTCATCTGTTTCTATGGTGAGGTCACTTAGACATTACTAAGGTTATGATTGTGTTAGATAACTTGAAAGAGGTTGGATACAGTCCTAGGATACCTTAAAGTGTTACACATATCTTTCAAAGATAATTAGAGGCTTTACAGTATTGCAATTCACAATTAATTAATTGATTCACCTATTCTGGAAAATTTAGACAAGACTTGCACATGTTTAATGTTTAACCCCTTATTGACATTGGATGTACTGGGTCCTAGCTCATGTTGGTATAATCACCGCCGGCTGCTGCAATGAGACCCGCACATGTCTACTGACTTGTACAGCAGACATGTGAGGCTATCAGGCGCAGGTGGATCTCCGTTAACCCCTTAGATCGTGCTGCCAAAATGTGGCAGTGCGATGTAAATGGCCGCAGTGGATAACGCGCACTTACCTGCCGCCATCGGAGGCCCCGTGACACCACCAAGAAAAGCTGATGGTTGCCATGGTTGCATAGGGTCATGTGATGATTCCTGTTGCTATCATGACCCACTTCCTGTTACAGCCGGCAGAGCGATGGCTGTAAGAGGAGAGCAGCATTTCAGCAGATCTGAGCTGTGCAGCTATAATCATCAGAAATAAACAAACATTCAGATTGTTGATCCTTATAGTCCCCTAGGGGGACTAGTAAAATTAATAAAAAAAGAAAAAAATGTTTCAAAAAATAAAAAAAAATAAAAAAGCCTAAAAGTTTAAATCCCCTCCTATTCACCCCATTGAAAATTAAAGGGTTAAAAAAATAAAAAAATATACACATATTTGGTATTACCGCGTTCAGAAATGTCCGATCTATCGAAATACAAAATCAATTAACCTGATCGGAAAATGGGGTAGCATAAAAAAAATTCCAAACACTGAAATTACCTTTATTGGTCGTTGCAAATTTTGCACAAAATGCAATAACAGGCGATCAAAACGTAGCATCCACACAAAAATGTATATATCATATAGAGGGTACCATCTACAGGATCAAATCCATCTGCACAAAAATGGTACCATTAAAAACGTCAGCTCAAGACGCAAATAAATAAAAGCAATCACTGAGCCCTGTATCTCAAAAAAGGAGAATGCTACGAGTCACGGAGAAAGGCGCAAAAAGTGCTCCAGTTTTTTGGGACAACATTTTAACCCCTTAGATAAAAGTAAACCTATACATGTTTGGTGTCTACAAACTTGTACCGACCTGAGGTATCACAGCGACATATCAGTTTTACCATATAATGAATACGGTGAATAAAATATCCCAAAAACCATTGTGCAATTGGACTTTTTTTGCAATTTTTACGCATTTGGATTTTTTTTTTGCCATTTTCCAGTACACTATATGGTAAAACTGATGGATGCATTTAAAAGTGAAACTTTTCTTGCAAAAAAATAAGCCCTCATATGGCAAGATTGACGGAAAAATAAAAAAAGTTACGGCTCTTGCAAGAAGGGGAGCAAAAAACGAAAAAATTGAAAATTGCCTTGGGGTGAAGGGGTTAAGTCATACAAAGGATACTGTTTTACCCATTGATGAGGCTTAAAGCTTTTAGACTCCAGTTGTTATGACCTTCTGATATGTGTGCTTAAAGCCCGCTTTACACACTACAATATATCTTACGATGTGTCGGCGGGGTCACGTCGTAAGTGACGCACATCCGGCATCGTAAGGTACATTGCAGTGTGTAACAGCTATGTGCGTTTGCGAATGTACGGTAAAACGTTCATCGCACGCACGTCGTTCATTCTTCATGAATTGAACGTCAGGTTGTTCATCGTACCCGGGGTAGCGCACATCGCAGTGTATGACACCCCGGGAACGATGAACAGATCTTACCTGCGTCCTGCGGCTCCCGGCCAGCAATGTGGAAGGAAGGAGCTGGGCGGGATGTTTACGTCCCACTCATCTCCGCCCCTCCGCTTCTATTGGCCGGCTGCCGCGTGACGTCGATGTGACGCAGAACGTCCCTCCCACTCTAGGAAGTGGACGTTCGCCGCCCACATCGAGGTCGTATGGACGGGTAAGTACATGTGACGGGGGTTAATCGTTTGTGTGGCACATTCAACAAAATTGAACGTGCCGCACATACGATGGGGGCGGTTATGATCGCATACGATATCGTATGCAGAATCGTAACATGTAAAGCAGGCTTTACACACCCTGGATATAATGTAAAAATAAATAGTTGTACTAAAGTGTCTCAGCAATGTACATGTTGAATATAGATGAGGTTTGGTTTACACTTCAATCTATATATATAACTGCCTTATTCTGTCTGTCTGTCTGTCTGTCTTGCTCCAAAATTGTGTCCTTACGGTGACACAAAGCGGATTGGCCGCTGGCCTCGCCATGGCCCCGCCCCCCGCACGGATTGGTCGCTCGCCCTGGCTCCCCCCCCTACATGGATTGGCCGGCCGCTCGCACAGGCTCCGCCCCCCACACGGATTGGCCTCTCGCCCCGGCACCCTGCACGTATTGGCAACTCGGCCACGCCCCGCCCCCCTCACGCAATGCACGCTCGCTCTGGCCCCGCCCCCCGCACGCATCCCCCGAACTGACACGGAGACACGACTCCCAGGTGAGTACTGTACCCCCAGGAGCCCACATCAGCATACGCCGCCAAACCAGCCGACACATACCCTCGCATTGCTGGGGTTTGCCGCCGTATGCTGGTGTGGGCTCCCGTGCGAGTGGGGGACGTGATGCGCTGGTAACCATGGTAGCATAGTTACCAGCGCATCAAGGTCCTGCAGCGGCGGAACATCCACACGCACACACGCACACACACATCAGATCACACTCACTCTCACACACACATCACATCGCATCCACACACTCACAGCATCCGGAGATATCGCTTGCTTCTCGGCCGCGATACTGTGCTGTGAGCTTCCAGGACCTGCCGGAGGATCACATGGCCAGCAGCATGTGGTATCTCCGGATGTTGTGAGTGTGAGCGCGTATGTGCAATATCGTCAGTGTGTGTGTGAGTGTATGCGATCGGGTGTGTGTGAGTGTATGCGATCGGGTGTGTGTGAGTGTATGCGATCGGGTGGGTGTGTGTGTGTGTGAGTGTATGCGATCGGATCTGTGAGTGTCGGCAGAGGAGCACGGCGTGCTGGAGGAGGCTGGGAGGAGAGAGGCTGATCATGGGGAAGACTGGGAGGGGGAGGCTGATGCTGGGGGAGGCTGATGTTGGGGGAGGCTGAGGCTGGGAGTAGAGAGGCTGATCCTGGGGAAGGCTGGGAGGGTGTAGGCTGATGCTGGGGGAGGCTGATGCTGGGGGAGGCTGGGAGGAGAGAGGCTGATGCTGGGGGAGGCTGATGCTGGGGGTGGCTGGGATGAGAGAGGCTGATGCTGGGGGAGGCTGATGCTGGGGGAGGCTGGAAGGAGAGAGGCTGATGCTGGGGAAGGCTGATGTTGGGGGAGGCTGGGAGGGTGTAGGCTGATGCTGGGGGAGGCTGATGCTGGGGGAGGCTGGGAGGAGAGAGGCTGATGCTGGGGGAGGCTGATGCTGGGGGTGGCTGGGATGAGAGAGGCTGATGCTGGGGGAGGCTGGGAGGGGGAGGCTGATGCTGGGGGAGGCTGGGAGGAGAGAAGCTGATGCTGGGGGAGGCTGATGCTGGGGGAGGCTGATGCTGGGGGAGGCTGGGAGGGGGAGGCTGAAGCTAGGGGAGGCTGGGAGAAGAGAGGATGATGCTGGGGGAGGCTGGGAGGAGAGAGGCTGATGCTGGGGGAGGCTGGGAGGAGAGAGGCTGATGCTGGGGGAGGCTGGGAGGCGGAGGCTGATGCTGGGTGAGGCTGGGAGGCGGAGGCTGATGCTGGGGGAGGCTGATGCTGGGGGAGGCTGGAAGGAGAGAGGCTGATGCTGGGGGAAACTGATGCTGGGGAGGCTGGGAGGGGGAGGCTGATGCTGGGGGAGGTTGGGAGGAGGGAGGCTGGAAGGAGAGAGGCTGATGCTGGGGGAGGCTGATGCTGGGGGAGGCTGGGAGGAGAGAGGCTGATGCTGGGGGAGGCTGATGCTGGGGGAGGCTGGAAGGAGAGAGGCTGATGCTGGGGAGGCTGATGCTGAGGGAGGCTGGGAGGTGGAGGCTGATGCTGGGGAAAGCTGGGAAGAGGGAGGCTGGGAGGAGAGAGGCTGATCCTGGGGAAGGCTGGGAGGAGAGAGGCTGATGCTGGGGGAGGCTGATGCTGGGGGAGGCTGGAAGGAGAGAGGCTAATGCTGGGGGAGGCTGATGCTGGGGGAGGCTGGGAGGAGAGAGGCTGATGCTGGGGGAGGCTGGGAGGCTGGGAGGGGGGAGGCTGGTAGGGGGGAGGCTGAGAGAAGAGAGGCTGATGCTAGGGGAGGCTGAGGCTGGGAGGAGAGAGGCTGATGCTGGGAGGAGAGAGGCTGATGCTGGGAGGAGAGAGGCTGATGCTGGGAGGAGAGAGGCTGATGCTGGGAGGAGAGAGGCTGATGCTGGGGGCAGAGAGGCTGATGCTGGTGCAGCATGGGGGATGGAGCACGATGGGGGGTGCGCAGCATGGGGGATGGAGCATGATGGGAGGTGCACACCTCCCCCCAACACACACACACAACACACCAGACACACACTGGGAACCACAAACACCACCCTACACAGACACCCACACACACAGACAACGCTGCACACACACAACACCCAACACACAAACACCGCGGCATACATAAATATACGCACATACCACGCAACACACACACATTGCACAAAACATACCTACCCCCAAAACACACCACACCCACACAAACCGCGCAACACACACACACACAACGCTACAGACACACAGCGCTCCACAAACAACGCAACACACGCAACACACATACAACACCGCTCTCACCCCCCGCCACACCCAGACAACACCCAGAACATGTACAGCCCCTACACAAACACTTGGTAACTACACACAACAACATCTATATATATATATATAACAAAAATCATACATTAACTACACAATACGTAAATTCTAGAATACCTGATGCGTAGAATCGGGCCACCTTCTAGTTTTTAATAACTACTTATATTTTCTTAGTAAGATTTTAGTTTTTTGAGCAAATTTTGTGATCTGACTTATCATGTAGTAGCTGACAAATTCAAGTGCTTAACATTGAATGCCAATGGGTTGATGGGTGGTCCAAGAAAATGAGAACATGGTTAATCTACATGGTAAAAATAGAAAACAATGAATAAAATGTCCACAAATCAAATTTTATCAAAAACGCAATTTTCTGATAAACACTTTAATATTTTAATTAATTATATTAAAACACTTTATATCACTTTGGATGGCAAATTTGTTTTCCCTGTATTAAGATCAGTGCCACCATTAGAAAAGTCATTACTAAACTTACATTTGTGCTTTTGGGCCCAAGTTTTTAAATAATGAGACAAATCTACTTTTCACTGGTGTTTTGATCGCAGTCCCAGTAACAATGGATCTTGGCCGAATTTCCAATTTACATGTCGTCTTTTCTGACCGCAAACTGGTTTGTGATTTCTATTATTACATATAATGACTCTGCCACTGTACTGTGACCCCATTACATTAATGATCGATCCAGTAATGATTTCCTCAGCCAAAAGTTCTCTCTAGGGGGTCTCCTATACCCCATTACTTTCACAAATAGCCTAAAACCTCTGGAACGTTCCAGCTTGTTGAGTCCCTATCATTACAATAACAGTCTGCAGAAGTACTGTTCTACCTTAACGCTATCCACTGTTGACTAGACGAAAGACGACTTGGCACAAGTCAGATATTAAATATTTAAGCAGAAATCAAACTATTTTATTTGTTCACCTTTATTTTAATTTGCTTGAATTTTCCAAGAACTACAGATTTACACCATGCTCAAACCTACAAAGATTTGTAGACCAAGCTTTAATGGTGGTACTAAGCATACACCTCTAAAGAGTCTACGTGGTCACTAGAGTAAAATAGCTGAGTTACAGAAATCATTGTAGATATGAGTATTTAATACATTACCAATATTCTAAGTAAATATATTTGTAATTGAATTTCTCCCTAGATGTCAGTAACAACCCATCCAATCCATACAGGTATAGAAATAAAACCATAGATGATCATAAATTAATCTGTATGTAATAATGAGAAATGACAAAGGGAACACGTATTGAACACATGAAGAAAGAGGTGCCTGAAAAGTCATGATACCATCTGAAATCTATCAGTAATTAGAGAACAATCCGGCCATTAATGAAAATAATATCAGCTAGTTAAACTGATGACCTATAAAAAGGTTTCTCATTACTAAGGTGCTACAAAAGAAACTTCTGATGATGGGTAAAACCAGTGAGCTGTCCAAATACCTTTGCAATTTTATTGTAGCAAAACTTACTGATGGCATTTGTTACAGAATTTCTAAATTACTGAAGGTTACAGTAAGCTCTGTAGGCCATAATCTGGAAGTGGACAGAACATTATTTTGCCATAAACTGGCCACAACTAGGTGCATCCTGCAAGATTTCAAGAGGAGTGAAAAAAAATTATCAGAAAATTTGTCCTAGAGCCAAGGACCACCCATGGAAAGCTACAGAAAGACCTAGAATCAGCATGACATCTGGTAAGAAAGTCCTGTCAAAAGCAACTTTCAAAATATATAGAAAATTGGTGACGTGTTCAATACTTATTTCACCCACTGTCGCTGCACTATGGTTAGAATATGAGCATACACAGTAGCTATATCTAATGTAAAAAAAGCTTTTGAAAAACAAACATAAAAGAATACGACTGAATAAACCTCCATATTTCACCATTAGAGATGAGCGGATCTGTGGATATTTGGGTTCACCAAATGCATAAAAACGTTTGGCTCAGAAACCAAACTTAACCCTGAACAACAAACCCCATACAAGTCAATAGAGGCCCAAATTTCTGTGCTAAAAAACATCGGTAAACTGGACGAAGTAAGGAGTCGGGGGATGCAAAAGGAATCAAAATGGGGGTAAGTGCAGGTCAGTTAGACATACTGTGTTTTCCGGAAGATAAAACAGCAGTAAGACTCTTCTGGGCCCGCTCATTAAGCTTCATTTCATAACATCATGAATATTCACTGTTTCACCCACCCTCTGTGCCTGCATCTGTGATTGGTTGCATACCAGTTTGTTGTATTCTAGTGTAAAAAGAAATAAATGACTTAAAAAAGTGGAGTGGGCTCCAGTCCTATTTTTGATAACTATCACTTTACCTTGCTGGGCCTGGTTATCAAAAATAAAGGTGATCCCATGCCGTTTTTTAAAATTGTTTCAATAAATAATCGTGCTTGTGACGCGTACTAGCAATATTGTTCGCCACGGGCAGTGATTTACCCATGACGCACGCACAACGGGGGCGGGTGCGATCGCTAGGGACATTGCTAGCGATGTCGCAGCATGTAAAGCGGCCTTTAGAGAGAGCTCCATGCGCTGTCTCAATAATGGCCATATACCTTAATAGAGCAGAAGGACAGGGGTCATCTTGATCATTTTATTTTAGGAAAATTCAATTGTGGATACAAAGGACAGGTGCGTGATTCTTACGATTATGGCATGTTAAAGAATGATAAATGGAAATCTCGGTAAACACGTTGCATAAGATAAATTCTGTACATTAGATGATGTCTGCGGCAACAGATCTTTATCAGGGAAGATAAATGTTCAGTGAAAGCTGAGGGAATTCTTTATCTAAATGTCAATCTGAATAATCTTTATAATACACTGAATTTCAACTTCTGTAAATGGAAACATGCGATCCCCTCCGGCCTCCGTATGTTTTTCACCCATACTCTACTAATATCTTTGGTGTGCCGCACTAAAGGCCTGAAATATTTTCCCTGTCTGGTCTTATTTCTACCCGTTGACATAAAGGCCGAGATAACCTAGGGAAGCTGCTGACATGTAGGCACAGATAACCTTTTATGAGTTTGTTTAACTTGGCAAATCACCCCTCGAAAAAGAAGTTTGTGTAATAAAAGGACAATGCGACCTGTGATTATTCTGCTGCAAGCCCGATGTGTCTCCGAGAAGCAATGTCTGGTATATTTATGTGAGTTTATTATAGCCTCCGGCATTGGCGGCTGCAGATGAAGTGCATATTTTTAAACAGATATTACATTTATAGGAATGTGTTGAATGTATCATTAAAAGGATTCTAGAGTTCACATGAGTAATGTGCCTTTTATTAGCTAAAAAAAAGTGAAAAATGGTAAAATTAAAAATATAAATACTGTAAAAAGAAATGATAATTTAGTAAAGTTAAGACTTTTGCTTTATTATTTGGCCAAATAAAGTACCTGGGGTTAGTTTTTAGTGTGGCAAAAAATGCGAATTTTCAAGGTACCCCGTTTTCCAAGGGCCCCCAAAATAAGACTTATTAATTGATCAGTTTCCCCCTGAATGAATGGAGAAATGGGAACAAAAGACAACACGGCGATAATCTAAGTGCAGATTGTTAAAGGGAACCTGTAACCAGATTTGACGGCTATAAGTTGTGGCCACCATCACTGAGCTCTTATATACAGCATTCCAGAATACTGTATATAAGCACCCAGGCCACACTGTATAACGTAAAAACACTTTTACCATACTCCCCTACGGGGGCGGTTCAGTCCAATGGGCGTCACTGGTCTCCGGTCTGGCGCCTTCTCTATCCGGTCGGGCACCTCCTCTCTGCAGCATTTGCTGTCCTCCTTTTTTTGAAGCCCGTATGCATGATGCATCCTATGTCATCCACAAAGGCCAGCATCGAGGTCCTGGGCAGGTACACTTTGATGGTTGAATTATAGTCTCAACATGTTTCAGGCAAGCATGCCCTTAGTCACTGAGATACAAAATCACTATAACCCAAGGTTTAAAAACACTAATTCAACAACCAATGATCATATAGACATCTGTTATCAATAATTATACATATCCATGTTTCCAGGAAGATCCATCCCGTTCCTAAGGAATGGCCCCTGAAGAAGGAGACGGCCTGTCCTGGAAACGCATAGTGATTAAACAGTTACACCTCACACCTGTGCCCTCCTTGGCGCATGATTTAAACAAACCCCATTGACACCCAAATTGTGTGTCTTGTCTCTTCAGGGAGGAAGTAGACAAACTCTAGTGCCACCTATTGGAGGTAACAATCCTAAAAGTCAAAAGTGACCCTTTAACGAGCCTTGTCATATGACTTAGAATTTATGCCAGATGAGAACCTCAATTTGCAGACACAGTGTTTCGGGATGGTTGTCCCTCATCAATACAAAGTATGAGATCTGATCTGGCTGTATGAGAGTCTAAGATGGGGTCTAAAGGAGAAGCTATACTCCTTGTGGAGACTGACACCATTCCAGCATGCCAGTTGTAAGGAGGATTTACTTCGCAATGCTCCTCTGGGAAATAAGTAAATTGTCTCTTCAGTGAGGAAGTAGACGAAGTCTACTGTCACCTATTGGAGGTAGCAATTCTAAAAATCAAAAGTGACCTTTAACAAGCCTTGTCATATGACTTATCACCCTGTCTTAGCCTCTCATATAGCCAGATCGGATCTTATACTTTCCACTGACGAGGGACAACCATCTCGAAACACCATGTCTGAAATTGAGGTTCTAAAGTGGCATAAATCCTAAGTCATATGACAAGGCTCCTTAAAGGATCACTTTTGACTTTTAAGATTGCTCTCCAATAGGTGGCACTAGAGATTGTCTACTTCCTTACTGAAGAGACAATTCGCATATTTCCCAGAGTAGCATTGTGGCTTAAAGTCTCCTCACCACTGGCATTTTGGAATGATGTGTCAGTCTCCATAAGGAGACTGGCTTACCCTTTAGACCCCATCTTGGCCTCTAAAACAGCCAGATTAGAACTTATACTTTGCACTGACAAGGGACAACCATCCCGAAACACCGTGTCTGCAAATTGAGATTCTGATCTAGTATAAATCCCATCTCATAGGACAAGGCTCATTAAAGGGTCACTTTTAACTGTTTGGATTGCAATCTCCAAAAGATGGCACTAGAGTTTGTCTACTTCCTCTCTGAAGAGACAATTTGCATATTTCCCATTGGAGCATTGCGGCGTAAAGTCTCCTCACCACTGGCATGCTGGAATGGTGTGTCAGTCTTCGCAAGGAGAATAGCTTCCCCTTTAGGCGGGCTTTGCACACTACGACATCGCAGGCCGATGCTGCGATGCCGAGTGCGATAGTGCCCGCCCCCGTCGCAGCAGCGATATGTGGTGATAGCTGGCGTAGCGAAAGTTATCGCTACGCCAGCTTCACACACACACTCACCTGCCGTACGACGTCCCTGTGGCCGCCGACCCCCCTCCTTGTTAAGGGGGCGGGTCGTGCGGCGTCACTGCGACGTCACACGGCAGGCGGCCAATCAGAGCGGAGGGGCGGAGATGAGCAGGATGCAAACATCCTGCCCACCTCCTTCCTTCCGCATATCCTACGGAAGCCGCAGTGAGGCCGGTAGGAGACGTTCCTCGCTCCTGCGACTTCACACACAGCGATGTGTGCTGCCGCAGGAGCGAGGAACAACATCGGACCATTGCGTCAGCGTAATTATGGATTACGCCGACGCTGTACCGATGATACGATTACGACGCTTTTGCGCTCGTTAATCGTATCATCCAGCCTTTACACACTGCGATGTCGCATGCGATGCCGGAAGTGCGTCATTTTCAATTTGACCCCACCGACATCGCACCTGCGATGTCGCAGTGTGCAAAGTGCCCCTTAGACCCCAAATTGTGTCTCGAAATTCAGAACATTCCCAACAAATTTTGGACAGTTGGCATGTATATATCATATTCATGGGTATTTTATATGTAGTTTTTGAAGAGCTAGAAATACCGTATAAACAGGTAATTGGAAGGCCTACTTTGTCTCTTGCTCTCGACTTCACTAACATTTGTAACAAGCTCCTGAAATCAGATTTTATTGTTTGAAGATGCTGTAATGTAAATGCTTGTTTCTCCCTGCAGTCACTTCTATTGAAAATAACAAGCGTCCATGCATTGATTTTTATATTGTAGCTAATAAAGCTGGGTCCTGGCGGGGAGATCCCTTTTATTGTGTCCTAAAAGAGGATTTTACAATTGGTTATCAGGTTTAGAGTCAAGAACGGAATGATAATGTTACCTCTGCAAAGAATTCTAATCCTAACAAAAAGAATGAATGAATTAATGAACAAATACATTTCAATACCTGAATAAAAAAACCCCATCTTTCAAAAATTGACATTTACGCTTTGTTAAGAAAAATGATCTTTTCACAATCTGTGTTTTGTGGTAAGTGATCGTTCCATGACTTACAGAGGGACCATGCATTTCATCCACAGATTTCGACGGCTTCATATCAAGTCGTCGAGTTTGGGTCAGGAAACCATTGTTGGTCCTGGCGTCCATACTCAGATGATGAAACATGGATGCTTCAAACCGGCCATATACTAAATCGTGCACATCTAAAATTTAAAGGACATCTAACTTAAAAATATACCTTAATTCAACTATTTTATAGGACTGTTAAAAATTATTGTCTGGCAGCACAAGTACGTTTCTACTTTTTTAAATAGTTTTAAAATAAAATGCCCTTAAGCCTGCTTTACACATTGCAATTTCGCATACGATATCGTATGCGATTTGCAACGCCCCCATCGTATGTGTGGCACGTTCAATTTGTTGAACGTGCTGCACGTACGAGTAACCCCCCGTTACACATACTTACCCGTCCATACGACCTCGATGTGGGCGGCGAACGTCCACTTCCCGGAGTGGGAGGGACGTTCGGCGTCACATCGACGTCACGCAGCAGCCTGCCAATAGAAGCGGAGGGGCGGAGATGAGCGGGACGTAAACATCCCGCCCACCTCCTTCCTTCCGCATTGTGGGCCGGGAGCCGCAGGACGCTGGTAAGATCTGTTCATCGTTCCCGGGGTGTCACATACTGCGATGTGTGCTACCCCAGGTACGATGAACAATCTGACGTGCAATTCTAGAGAAAGGTACGATGTGTATGCGATGAACGTTTTACCGTTCAATCTCAATCGCACATACCTGTCACACACTGCAATGTACCTTACGATGCCGGATGTGCGTCACTTACGACGTGACCCCGCCGACACATTGTAAGATACATTGCAGCGTGTAAAGCAGGCTTTAAAGTGTTAAGTCTGATATTTTAATATCCATAATATTTCTAATATAGAAAAAAAAGAAACATTTGAAATACTCCTGATCATTTTTCTAATGTTTTGCAAATACAGCTCCTGCACTGAACTACAGTGACAGGCAAACGTTTGGGGCCCCCTGATCAAAATTACTGTTATGTTATTATGAACGGTTAAGCAAGTTGAAGAGGAAATGATCTCTAAAAGTCATAAAGTTAAAGATTACACATTATGTTGTATTTTAGGAAAAAAATAAAAAAATATATATATACTGTATGTGTCTGTATATATATTCACCATTTTAAGAATTATAGAACGTAAAATGGGCCAATGCAAAAGTTTGGGCACCCTTGGAGATTTGTGTGCTCAGATAACTTTGGTCAAGGTTTCAGACCTTAATTAGCCTGTTAGGGTCATGGCTTGTTCACTATCATAGTTAGGAAAGGCCAAGTGATGTAAATTTCACAACTTTATAAAATACCAGCCTCCTCTAACCTTGTGCCAGAAAACAACAGCCATGGGTTCTTCTAAGCAGCTGCCTAGCACTCTGAAAATGACAATGGTGGAGGCCCACAAAGCTGGAGAAAGCTATAAAAAGATAGAAAGTATTTTTATGTTGCCCTTTCCTGTTTGAAATGTAATTAAGAGATGGCAGTTACCAGGAACACTGGATGTCAAGAAAAAGTGTGGAAGACAAAGCAAAATTTCTGTCAGTGTTGCTCATAGAATTGCTAAAGAGGCAAATCAGAACCCCTGATTGACTGCAAAAGACCTTCAGGAAGATTTAGCAGACTCTGGAGTTGTGGTTCATTGTTCTACTGTTCAGAGACACCTGCACAAATATGGCCTTCATGCATGAATCATCAGAAGAAAACCTCTCCTGCATCTTCACCATAAAATTCAGCATCAGGAGTTTGCAAAAGAACATCTAAACAAGTCTTATACATTTTGTAAACAAGTCCTGTGGACCGATGAGGTTAACAAAGAATGTTTTGGCCACAATGATCAAAGGTGTGTGTGGAGAAAATAGGACACAGAATTTCAGGAAAAGAAACTCTCAACAACCATTAAACATGGGGGGTGGATCAATCATGCTTTGGGGTTGTGTTGCAGCCAATGGCAAAGAGAATATTTCACAGGCAGAGGGAAGAATGGATTCAATGAAATTTCAACAAATTCTTGATGCAAACACAACATAATCTGTAAAAAAGCTGAAGTTGAAATGAGGATGGCTTCTACAAATGGATCCTAAACACACGTAAAAATCCACAATAGATTACCTAAAAAGACGCAAGCTGAAGGTTTTTCAATGGCCCTCACAGTCCCCTGATCTGAACATCATTGAAAATCTGTGGCTAGACCTCAAAAGAGCACTGCATGCAAGATGAGCCTGGAATCTCACAGAACAGGAAAACGTCTTCAAGGAAGACCAGTGCATGACAAACAGGACAAGAAACTCACAGAACTGGAAGACTTTTCCAAGGAAGAATGGATGAAAATCTCTACAATTCGCTACAAAAAGCGTTTGTAGTCAGTGATATTTGCCAAAGAGGATGCTCTTAGGTACTAACCATGCAGGGTGCCCAAACCTTTGCATCAGTCCATTTTCTTTTTTTCTTAATTTAAAAAAGTAAACGATGAAAATATATTTTTTTTGCCTAAAATACAAAGAAAAGTGTCATCTTAAACTTTGTCTTTTAGAGATCATTTCATTTTCAACTTCCTTAACTGTTCGCAATAACAGTACTTTAATTTGACCTGCGATCAGAAAACAGAGGTTTGTTTGAAGTCTCTAACCATGGGTATACCTAGGTTTGTATAGAAGCTGCAGGCATCACCAATGACTACGAGTGCTATTATTTTAAATGGCACGTTGCATGATGTCACACAAATCACATACTGTTTTGTCTCTGAACTTTGGCTTTAAGTGAAGGCTGTAGGTTTACCAGCAGTCCTATGCAAAACTACATACCTTGCACACTAAAATTACCTATAAGTCTACTGCATTGACATCTTAGAATATCCAGAATATTTGATTTATATGGTATATAGTATAGAAATAGATATAGTGGTGATGAACAAATTAGCCGAAATTAGAGTTTGGTGTTTTGCTTGATTTTATCCAGGAAATTTGTCTCACTCTAGAGCCCAATGTATAATAAATATAGAGTGAAGAAAAATTTAAAAAATTACCCACCTCACCACTCCTCTGTCCTTAACTAGTCCTCGGGGCAGCTCTCTGTGGCCTCTTCTTATCTTTCATGTGTGTGACCTCTTCCTCTAGTATTTACTCTCTTCTGACACCATAATGCTTGACATGACGTCATGACTAGTGATAAGCGAGCATGCTCGCCACTGCTCGGTACTCAATTGAGCATCGAGGTGCTCAGGTACTCGCAGTCTCGTCCGAGTATCGTGGGTGCTTTAATCTCTTGCCCATGAAATGACCACAAAGCACAGGCTTGCCTCACTCCATGATGTGAGCAGACCCCTCAAAGAGAGCCATTCGCAGTCTCTGAATAGCTTTCATTGGGGTTATAACAACATTTTCAGATGTAGTGTGTAAAAAAAAAAATCCTCTGACCTCTATACTCTAGAAATGCTTTATTTATGGCTGGCAGTATGTGAGCGGAGAGCTGAACTGACCAATCAGTGACTTCCTTTATACTCGTTACTTGAGTTGATCCCTTTCAGAGCATCTGACCTACTCAGCTTGAGTACCGAGCACCCAATCATTATAATGCTTGCCCATTTATAGTCACGATGTGATACCTGGAGCATTGACTTGGCATTGGGTGACATATATTGCGACATCACAACTAGAGATCAGCGAATATGAGGTTCAAGTTTAAAACGACAAACCAACTTAGAAATTAAGGTTCGGGTTCAGATGCTTTACGTGACAACTTCACTTTTGCGAGCAACACTGTGCTTAGGTACTCTTGGTGCTCAGCCCTGTGCGCGCCGCTTGCAGTGTTTGAACGGCTCGCACTGGGGTTAACATCAGCACGACTACATGTACAGTGTAATCTAAAAAATTGTTTGAAAAAGCACGTCCGCCATCCCCCGGAAGTGATCTGCTTATAGCTGGCTGTTTGTTGGCGGAGACTCAAAGTGCCAATCAGTTACATGCTCCGGGGTTTGGGTCAAGCTCGAGCCAGTGGTGGCTCGGCTTCTTGTCTGCCGGCGAACCGAGCTTCGAAAGAACTGCTCATCTCTAGTCACAATGTATATCTTGACATCAGAGGCGTACTTGGCAATGTAATTCCCGGTAGGGAGTGAAGATGCGGAGAGAAGATGTTGCTCATAATGTCAAAGGAAAGAAGAGGCCTGAGGGAGCGGCACGGAGAATTAAATGGGTGTCTGAACGGCAGGACAGGTGAGCAGGAAGGTGAGTATCTTTTTATCTCCCCTTTCCTAGTCATTTCGAATCACTAGAAAGCCACTGACAGTCTCCATGTTGCTGAATTCGCACAATAAAGGAAAAATAATTCAGATTTAGGAGTATCTGATCTTTTTGAAAAAATTAAAATTAAAATTGCCTTGAACTAATTTGCCCATCTCTAGATACAGTAGAAGAGACCCCCATATAAAGAGTTTCCAGGCCAGGGTACTTTGGAAGACACATTGCTTATTTTTAATAACTGCTTTTTGTTTGTGGATATTTTAGAATTCGGCTTTCGGCAAAACAAATGACTTAGATCTGATACTGGTGAAGACATTTTCTGTTTATTTGAGTTTCATTCTGTCTTTTTATGATGCAGATGTTCCATTTATTAGACATATGTTACCAGATTAGTGCTGGCAGCAAACTGTGGAGGCAGCAGAAATCAGACTTTATCGTAATCCACACACAAAACCGAACACGGTTATAATGATTGTGCCTTATTATGTTCAAAACAACTACTTTCTATTGTACCCAAAATTCTTCTATTTTTCTTTTTCTTTACAGATAACATTTTAACATTTTGTTTTAAGGGATTTTCTGCTTAATATAAGCCCTTCTTGGCTGTTGAAAATACACCAGCAAAAAAAACAACCACAAATCAGCTGTAACGTGTGGAACGGTGACAGTACATGTTCAATTTTTTTTCTAGTATGAATACATGGTCAACCCTTTGGGCTCATTCACACGGCCATATTTTTGGTCCTAGTAAAAATCACAGCATGCACAATATTACTCCGGAAATCAGATGATCCTCTCCCATTCAAGTCTATATTTATGAAAAAAAAGATCCCACAGTAAAGCCTGCTTTACACGTTGCAATTTCGCATGTGATATCGTATGCGATTTGCAACGCCCCCATCGTACGTGTGGCACGTTCAATTTGTTGAATGTGTCGCACAAACGATTAACCCCCGTCACACGTACTTACCCGTCCATACGACCTCGACGTGGCCAGCGAACGTCCACTTCCCGGTGTGGGAGGGACGTTCGGCGTCACTTCGACATCACGTGGCCGCCGGCCAATAGAAATGGAAGGGCGGAGATAAGCGGGACGTAAACATCCCGCCCACCTCCTTCCTTCCGCATTACCGGCCGTGAGCCGCAGGACGCAGGTAAGATCTGTTCAATGTTCCCGGGGTGTCACACACTGCGATGTGTGCTGCCTCGGGAACTTTGAACAACCTCATGTTCAATTCATGAGGAATGGACGACGTGCATGCGATGAACGGATTTTCGTTCAATCACAATCGCACGTACCTGTCACACACTACAATGTACCTTTCAATGCCGGATGTGCGTCACTTATGACGTGACCCCGCCGATACATTGTAAGATACATTGCAGCGTGTAAAGCTGGCTTTAGGCATCTGATTGTATATGTATATATTACAATTCCGAGCACAGGAAACTGTAAAGGGTGCTTTACACGCTGTGACATCGCTATCGATATATCGTTGGGGTCACGTCGTTAGTGATGCACATCCGGCGCAGTTAGCGACATCGCAGCGTGTGACACCAATGAGCGACGATCAACGAGTGCAAAATCATGAAAAATCGTTGCTCGATGACATGTTGCTCCTTTCCATAATATCGTTGGTGCTGCAGGTACGATGTTGTTCCTCGTTCCTGCGGCAGCACACATCTCTATGTGTGATGCTGCAGGAACGACGAACATCTCCTTACCTCCGTCCACCGGCAATGAGGAAGGAAGGAGGTGGGCGGCATGTTCCGGACGCTCATCTCCGCCCCTCATCTTCTATTGGGCGGCCGCTTAGTGACACCGCAGTTCTGGCAACTGGTGAAATAAAAGAAAAATAAAGGAAAAATATAAATAAAGCAAGTGCGTTATGCTTACCCAGTCTCCGACTTGGCTGTAACTGCTTCGGGCCTCTCTTTCTTCTTCTGTGGCTGCTTATTAGCCTCATACATATTCACTGCTTCCCCTGTCCACTGGCAGTCCTGGCATCTGTGATTAGTTGTAGTTAGACAACGCCCCCAACCTGTGTGACAGCATATCTAACTACTTGCAATCACAGACCCTGACTGCGGGTCACTGTAGATTGGAGTAAAAATAATAAAAGAAAAAATTGTCGTAGGTTCCCCCCAGATACCCAGCACAAAAAAAGTATATGGATACAGGCTGTAGTCCCCAGCCGTTCGCTTATCTTGGCTGTGTAATAAAATAAGAAGAACCACATGCAGCTTTTTTTTAATTATTTAAATAAATAATTTACAAAACAGTGTGCGGTTCCCCCAATTTTGCTACCCAGCCATGATAAAGCTTGACAGCTGGGGCTGGTATTCTCAGGCTTGTGAGACCCATTGTTATTGGGCCTCTCCAGCCTAAATAGAGCAGCCTGCAGCTGCCTAGGATTGTCATATCCATTAGATATGACTTCCAGATTGCCCTGGTACGGTGGCAATCAGGGTAATAAAGCTGTTAATAACAGCTCACAGCTGCCATTAAGCCCTGGATTAGTAATGGGAGGTGTCTATGAGATCCCCACATTACTAATCTGTAAATGAAAAGAAAAAACACAAACCCCCCAAAAATCCTTTATTTGAAATAAAATAGAAAAAAACCCCATCCTCTTTACCCCTTCATTAATCCCCAAAACACCCAGGTCTGACATAATCCACAGGAGGGCCCACGATTGAAGCCAGCAATCATTGGATGCGGGGCTCGCGTAATCTCACAACACAACCTGAGCCTCGATACTGCAAGTCCGGACACCGATGAAATGGTTCGTGTATGGGGGGTGATTGTAAGATTTATTATTTTCCTGGGGGAAACATGGGGAATAAGAAAGGGTTATTCTAGTAGTGGACAACCCCTTTAAAATGTCTTCTTAAAATTGTGATTGTTTTTCCCTTTTCAATAGAGAAATATTCAATGAGGAAACTAAGTGTTACATTTTTTTTCTACTTCCATGCAACCTAGAATTCATGCACAAACCTTGTTGGGGTTTTTTTGGGGGGGAAGGGGGTGAGGAGATTGTTTTGACTTTACTGATGCTTGCAAATACTTCTTTCAACCGTAAATTGAAATGTTGATCCTGACTTTCGTGCTTGTTTCCATCAGATTTGCCCTTTTGCAAATTATTAGTGAATCGCCCCCTGTATGATCATATTAAGCTCCATTTCACGCCTGGTTTTGATGTAGCGGAGCAGCTTATTGCGGTGATATTAAAAGTTGTCCTTAGCTCGCACACACCTCATCTTCTGCATGCTGAGCAGCTGCTCTCAGGATGACAGACTACAGGGCACGGTAAAAAAAATAAATAATAAAAATATAAGAAATAACTCTTGCTGCTTAGCTCACAATATAGCCATGAAATGGGCGATATAAATAATGCACTGTGTATGGTAAAGAGCTGCAGAGAGGTTCTGTCAATGTCTTCTAATCTTCGTCCGTACAGGGTGGAGGTTTATATCATCTGAACTTCCAATTAAATTACTACGTGTGGAAGATGATGTGAAATTTACCGTACTCATAAAAGCCGCAACACTTCAATTGCTCCTAATGAAAAAACCTGCATAGAAATAATCATACGCTGTTGTTGTGGCTTTTTCGCTCTTGTTTTCTTTGTCTGGTTAAACAAAAGTCTATCAAAATAATCCCCAAAAATTCCATATCTACAGTCCCTGACAGACGTTCTGTCGCTTATCCATGTCATATATATAAAAGCTTATAATCTGAGTTCAAATTCATCCATTGGTTTCATAAATTACTCTTTTGAAAGCTGAAACCCTCCCAAATTTGGTTTAGATTATGAAAATAAAGTTGCCGCAAAGCTGAAATATTGATCATTTAATGAACATAGAAAGGTCAGACTTAGGCAAGACAAAAGTTTTGTCGTCCACAAAAAGTAATGTGAAATTCAAACAAATAATTAACTTCTAATACAAAGATATGTTGCATAACATTGGTGAATGAAGTTGTGGTGCTATTAGAGCCATATTTACTATTTTGTATGATTTCCATGAGCTTGAAGGACTGCATCCATGCAGTTCAACAATGATTCATACAATTTATTGATGAAGTCATCAGGAATAGCAAAGAATGCAGTCTTACATGCCTCCCAGAGTTCATCTAGATTCTTTGGTTTTGTCTTCCAAGCTTCCTCTTTCATCCTACCCCAAACATGCTCAATGATGTTCATGTCAGGGGACTGGGCTGGCCAGTCCTTGAGCACCTTGATCTTCTTTGCCAGGAGGAACTTTGTTGTAGAGATGGATGTATGAGATGGAGCACCATCCTGCTGCAGAATTTGACCCTTTTTATGATTGGGAATGTAAAATGTAGCTAATACGTCTTGATATTTTAGGCTATTGATATTGCCTTCCACCTTGTAAATGTTTCGCACACCCCCATACTGAATGTAACACCACACCATGATCTTTACACCACCAAACATAACTGTTTTCTGGATCCATACGGGCTCCAGTAGGTCTCCTGCAGTATTTGCAGTGGCTGTGGTGTAATTCAACTGAAGATTCATCAGAGAAATCCACCTTCTGCCTCTTTTCCAGCGTCCATCTGTTTAGCAGGTTATGGGACTTGGCAAATGCCACACGGTTTTTAATTGCCTTTTGTTTAGTGCTGGCTTCTGGGCACTGATTCAACCATGGAGGCCATTTCGAGACAGAATCCTACAAACTGTTCTAGCTGACACAAGGACCTAAGGTGACCAGGCCTTTGGAGCTCTGCTGCAGTGGAAGAGGGGCTGGCTTTGGATTTTCTAACCAACAAACGTTCCTCCTGACCAGTTGTCTTGCGAGGTCTACTGGATCTGGGTTTGTCAAAAACATCTCCAGTCTCTTCAAATCTTTTTTTAATTCTTTGTACTTGATGCTGAGACACATTAAAGGTGCCAGCCACCTCTGCAGTGGATCTGGTCTTCAGCCTCTTGATAATCAAGGCTTTGGTCGCAGGGTGGATTTTTGGCATGTTGTCAGAGGACAGTTGCAGTTCAACTGAAGGTCTGGGGTGCTGGGTTTCTTTTTATACACACCCACTAATTAACCGATCATTTAGTGAGTACAGGTGAGGATGTAAACTAGGATTGGGTGCATTATATGACAAAGCAACAAAACTTTTGTTTTGCCAAAATCTGACTTTTCTGTGTTCATTAAATGATCAATATATCAGCTTTGCAGCAACTTTATTTTCATAACCTAAACCAAATTTGGGAGGGTTTCAGCTTTCAAAAGAGTAATTCATGAAACCAATGGATGAATTTAAAGTCACGTTATAAGCTTTTATTTACATAACATGGATAAGCGACAGAACTTTTGTCAGGGACTGTATAGCATGCTACTTAGTTAAAAACAAAAACCTGTAAAAAAAATACTAAATGCAAAGGCCAACAAGGGCACAAAAAGTCGTTTGGATTACATTTTCTAATTAGCTATTGCCTATAGACTAAGGTGGGCTTTGCACACTACGACATCGCAGGTGCGATGTCGGTGGGGTCAAATTGAAAATGGCGTACTTCCGGCATCACATGCGACATCGTAGTGTGTAAAGGCTCGATGATACGATTAACGAGTGCAAAAGCGTCGTAATCGTATCATCGGTGCAGTGCCGGCGTAATCCATAATTACACTGACGCGACGGTCCGATGTTGTTCCTCGTTCCTGCGGCAGCACACACCGCTGTGTATGAAGTCGCAGTAGCGAGGAACATCTCCTACCGGCGTCACCGCGGCTTCCGTAGGATATGCGGAAGGAAGGAGGTGGGCGGGATGTTTACATCCCACTCATCTCCGCCCCTCCGCTCCTATTGGCCGCCTGCCGTGTGACGTCGCAGTGACGCCGCATGACCCGCCCCCTTAATAAGGAGGCGGGTCGCCGGCCAGAGCAACGGTCGCAGGACAGGTGAGTCCATGCGAAGCTGCCGTAGCGATAATGTTCGCTACGGCAGCTATCACAAGGATATCGCTGCTGTGACGGGGGCGGGGACTATCGCGTGCGACATCGCAGCATCGGCTTGCGATGTCGCAACGTGCAAAGCCCGCCTAAGAATTGGCTGCAATGTTTTCCACCTTCCCAAAAATATTGACATTTTTTTCTGAAAACACTGGTGGCCGATTCATCAAGTCTCGCATAGCACACGCTCGTAGAACGACAGTCTTGTTGGAGTAGAAGGGGCCAAATTCATTAAGAGGCATATTCATTCAACGCCTCTCCTCAGTAGCGTGTGCCTCCATGCGCAATTTCAGAGATAATACTCTAGTCTGAGATTGAAGTGACATTTTTGGAATAGAAACCTTCGGCCCTTTTGATGAGTTTGGAGGGCAGGTGTGGCCACACTCGATCCATCACAGGCTCTTTCCCAGCTTCCCCCATTTCGGCACAACTGATTCAAACTAAAATGAAAATGTCAAAATTTGCTATTGTACCGCCCCCGTGTCAGCGGCCAAGCCGCTCAGATCCTGAGCCGCGGTGGCTCGAGGGGTCTCTGGACCCGAGAGGGGGGTCGCGAGCACACTCTAAGTGAATTGGACAGTATGTACATGGGATTTGGAAATTTGTGATGCCACCTACGGTGGGTAGTAAGATAGAGTACCACCGCTGCTGTTGGGGCGCCCGATGGCGGTGATATGGCAGCAAGGCGTTTAACCCCTCCATGGGTAGGGGGTTATGCACCAGGGCCCGGTGACTGTAGCAAAGGGGTGCCATTGGGAAGGAAAGGGTTTCTGCGTACTCACTAACTCCAAGAACACTGACACCGACAGCTTGTAAACCAGAATTCTAAGCACTGCTGCAGCAAGGAGGGAGCTCGCTTAGATCCGTGCCCTTGGCGTTGCTTGTTAGCCTGTGACCTTTCCTGTGGCACCTTCTTCACTGTTTGGACCCTGTAGTGTGGAACTAGTTGGGTCCCGCTCACCTGTATGGCGAACGGAATGAGCTTGCTCTCAGGGTTCACGCTTGGGATTTGATGGACTGTGTTTTGGGAAATTACTATCCCCTTGTTGCGCTAGTACCCCGATTTTGGAGCAGGTGAGGGATGAATCTTGAAGACTTCAGCCCCATTGGGTAAATTACCGGGACGCTTGAAGCTACTTCCCGGCCTAGGGTCCGCGTACCCAGTCGTGCCCTGGCCCCTGCCTGGAGATGGCTCAAGGCCACCGGCTGTCCTCCTCGGCATATCCGTGCCCCTTGACATGATCCCCTGCGACCGGGGTTTCAGCTCCTACGAGGCCCAGACCAATGTCTGCCACCTAGTAGACTAAAGCAGCTCTGCTTAAACACCTCTCCCTCTGAGAGTCATTACTCCACAACTTATCCTTCCACCACTCTTTCACTTCTCTTCATCTCTACACTTTTCACTTTCCCCTACCAACCCCCCAAGTGGGCGTCCTTATTCCCTTCAGGCCCCCCAATGGTGTGTCTGGTGGGTGTTGGTGTGGTGCAAAGTGTTTCTAGGATTTTGACTGGCTCTGATCTTAGCAACACCAAAGAACAGGGATGTTCACCAATGAGGATGCGGATACTGTGCAGAAGGGCAGATTGCACAATACCCTGTGACGACCTGATAGGCCACACTACATTTTTGTATAGCTCTCCATTGTGCCAAATGTTTTGTGACTTTTCAAGTGTTTATACCAGTTTTCTGGTTTAAAAGCCTTGATGAATTGGTCCATTTACATACAGGCACCCAAAGATTTCGTGATTACGGCAGATAGCAGTACGGAAGACTGAATGGTTGCTTGCAGAAATGTAACTTGTAGAATCTTGGACCCATTGAAAATTTGTAATAGCGTTTAATCTGTGCCATATGCAGCGTTCAATATAATTATTGAAGATGTCTCTAGTTTTTTAAGTAAGTATATTCCAAAAGGTGCAATTGACATGAATTTCTCTCCAGGTGTTGGTAACAACCCATCCAATCTACAAAGGCTAAGAAATAAAGCCATAAATGTCCATAAATTTAGTGATGTATAATAATGAGAAGTGACACAGGGAAAAAAGTATTAAACACACTTACTGAAATTTATTTAATACTTCGTCCAAAAGTCTTTGTTTGGTGATGAACTTTCAAGACACCTCCTGTATGATGAAGGTAGTAGCATGAATTGCTCAGGTCTGATTTTGGCCCATTTTTCCACACAACACACTCTTCAAATCCTGAAGGACTCTTTCTATGAACTCTGGAAATTAGTTTCTTCCATGAATTTTCTATTGCATTCAGGCTCGGTCATTCTAGCAGCTTTATTTCTCTGACATCAATTGCGAATTTCCATGGCTGTGGGTTTGGGATCATTGTGGTGCTCAATTGTCCATTGTCATTTTATCTTCATCATCCTGATAGATGGCAGCAGATTTTTTTATAAAGAATGTTTCTGTACATTTGTCCATTCATCCTTCAATTACATGAAGTTTTCCAGTGCTGCATGCTGAAAAACAGCTCCACACCATGATATTCCAACCTCCAGTCTTCACTGTTAGTATGGTGTTTTGAGGTGACTTGCCTTTTGGCCTCCAAACAAAAGGTGCATTATGGCATCCAAAGAACTCAATTTTGGTCTCATCTGACCAGACTTGTCTTTGCCTTTCTGTATTGATGTGTTGTTACCAATATCTGATGAGAAATTCATGTCATTAGCACCTTTAGAAATATATTTACTTAGAATATTGGTAACGTGTTCAATACTTATTTCACCAGCTGAACGATAACTGTGTTTTCTTAAGTGGCAGGGGATCCTTTCAGGAACTAAGGTCCCATTGTGATTACTTCTTCTCCACCCCTATGGCTACACCTGTGAGTTTTAAGCAGGATCCAATGCACAGAAACTAGAGATGGAAGAATCAATTCACAGGTCAATTAGTCAGATTTGTGCTCTGTCTGCTGTACAGAAATCTACTATCTCCCGACATTTCCAACTCCACAATGATGTCGCACTAGCTAAGTTACTCAAAACAATAGCTGGACATACCAGGAGTTAAAGAGATCTGCAGGCCTCCCATCCAGTAATCACAAATTGTTGACCTGGCCGATAGACCCGAGTCCTGCAAATCAATTTTCCCTATCTCTATCAGAAACTGAAATTGCAGAAGCTTATCAATCAATTGTGTAGCTAAACTGATGAATAATATTATATGATTCTTCTGTCAGTTTCAATATTCTCAATGGACCAATAGGAGGATGACAGGTCTATTTAACTCATGATGGAAACCTACCCATAGCCAGCTATTGTTTTACATTGGCAATCTGCAATTTTTGGATTGATGCATTTGTCACGCCCTGGACTAGCCAGGTAGTCACATACATACCAACATACACACCCCCACCCTAGGCAGATACACTAGCCAAACCAAAAACCCTTGTTGCCTCCCTCCAGGGTCTGATGCCCACACCAGGTGGGGCAGGGCCAGGCGGTTAGCCCCACCCACCGAGGAGTTCACAGGCCTGGAGGCGGGAAAATTGACAGTTTAGCTCAGGAGGTGAAAGAGAGAGGAGTGAACACTTGGGTGTCTGGGTTGGAGCCCAGACACTAACAGCAAGGTTGGCAGATGGTGGTGGCCGTCTGCAGGAGTTAGTGGAAGTCCGCTGAGCCGTAAGGACCGGGGTCGGGCGATGGCCCGCCGGTACCGGACCGGGGAACGGAGTGAAGCTAAGCACACAGGCAGGGCCATCGGACCCCGACCAGGCTTGGAGCCACCGTCAATAGTCAAATCCGAATGTGACAGGAACCCCCAGGGTTCCCTAACAACCAAGTCCCAATTGAAGGCAACCGTCCACCCAGAGAGGATATACAGCCACCGCCACAGGCTAAAGATGCAAGGGCCAGTGCCTGCGGGCAAAACGGGCTCCTACGGCACCTATACGCCGGGGAGCGGACTACCGGTGGGCAACCACAGGAGTCAAGAACATTCTCAAAGGTGCAGGGAAAGACAGCCACCATCAGCCATCCGGGGAGAGCACAACAACAACACTGCAGCCGGCTGCGGGACCCGTCCATCCAGCCGTTTGGTTTACCAGAGACTCTGTCATTGTTTATCTGAGTGAGTACACCAGAGCCATCCGGCACCGCGCTGCCCCTGCACCCTGCTCCCCAGCCATCCGGCCTCCCCGTTACACCATCGGGCCCCGGGATCACCAACCCCTGCCCATGGAGGGGACAACATCTCAGCTGCACTCTAGCATCTCTTCCGGGATCCCCGTTACCAGCAGCGGTGGTGCCATTATCACCACGACCCGTGGGTAGCGTCACGAACAATCTCCCTAAGCAAACCACCCCCTTTTCACTCACAGGTGAGGAGCGCTGCTTGAGTGCCCGGGTCCGGTCCACCGCTCGAGCCACCGAGCAGCAGCAGTAGAAGCCCCGGACCCAAGCGTGGCGAGCACATCCCCTCCGCCCGCGACACATTGTGTTCTGCTCCGGCTTTATTACTTGTTTCTCTCTTGTTTAACGCAATCGGTGATCTTTGTGGATTTTATCCGTGGATTCTTTGGTTTCCTTTTTGTCTGACATATCTGCCTGTCTACAGGTCAATCATTGTATCCATGTCTTTGGTTTTGACCCCATAAACTAACAACTCTTTCATCAACACACTTCATAGGTGCATCCCATGCGAACAACTCAGGGTCCAATGTAGTGAAATCCAAGTTCATGAAAGTCCTTGGAAAGGGTGAATACTGCATAGCCCTGTATCTATTCATCATTTGCATTTTTGTAAGTCCCTTGTCTTTTTCTGTCTTGATATCCGTTGATGTTTTTTTACTCCAAATTCTTTAAAATGGTAGACGTGGTTCATGAATTTTGCGCAAAGAAAAACATTTATTTTTTGTCTATGTTTTTTTTATGACTTTTTAGCATAAAAAATTGTATGCTCCTCTGAAATGTCACAAAATTAGCCAAGATGGGAAGAGCTGAATTTTAGATATACAAAATACATTGGCTTCAAATTTTAGACTTTTTAAAAAGTCATAATTGATGAATTAGCTAAAGACATCTGGAAAACTTGAGCCTGGAGAAGATGACCAGTGTAAGGCCAGAGTCACACTCGTGTGGGTCTTGCATTGCATCTCCCGGGACGGCAGCACACTCTCCTTACAGGAGCGTCTCAGCTGTATAGAAATACATGCAGCCGACCTGCTCCTGGCAGGAGAGTGTGCGGCCGCACCAGATGATGCGACGTGAGACTTGTGAGAGTCCCTTGCAAGTGTGAGTCTGGCCTAAGGGCACGCTCACACGAGCATATGACTCAGACCAGTGCAATGCAAGAACATCTCTCATTGCATTCGGACCGATGTTATTCAATGAGAGAGAGCAGATGGCCAGTTTTTTTCTCATCCAGATTCTGGATGAGAGAAAAGTCGCAGCATGCTGCGATTGTCAGCGAGAGCCATGTCATCCGCACCCTTACAGGTCTATGGGTGCGAGTGAAACATCGGACTGCACTCGGCTGACATAAGTGTGCAGTGTGATTATCGTATCAGCTAACAATGGAGGAAATGGGGAGAATAATCCTTCCCTCTCCTCCACAGCTGTGATCTGATCGCAGGATTGGATCACAGTTGCATGAGACTCGGCTCACGCTGGCAGCACTGCGGGAGTCAAGGGGGTCATTAGCATATTGCATCCGATGCCGTACCATTTTGTGAATCCAGCCTAACAAAACAACTCATATAAACTGGAAAAGGAGAAAAACATCAACATCTAGACAAAAAAGTGTAAGTGTAATAATTAATTATATCTGATAGATTGATTACAACAGCCTACAAGTTTCTCGCTGCCACTGCTGCAGATCATAAAGTCCTCGTTTTTTGTTTTTTTTTGTATGGAATGACACCTTTAAAGATCCAACTTTTCAAGGTTGATAGATGAAAGATTAAACCTCGGCTATCTTTCTCCTCCATGTAAATGAGAAAAGGAAATGAATAAAGAATAAAGAATAATCTAAAGAGAAAAAAAAAAAGTAACGTATTATATATATCTTCATTTCTGATCAGGATCGTCACTAAATAGGAGAGAAATCCATTGAAAAGCTGAAAAGAGCGGGTGCAGCTGGGAGAGAAAAGCCGCACAATTGAAACAATTTTACATCCCTTCAAATAATATCACTGCATCAATTTGTCTCCAAAACGAGCAGATAATTCCACTCCGTATTATGTGTTCAGGAGGAGAAGGGAAAGGGGAAGCAGAAGAAAAAACAGTCAAGGCAATTTGTACAAAAGAATAGATAATGTGAGTGGCTCTGGATGTTTGAATAATACATTAGACTAAAGAATGAGTCTGGTAAAGAAAAAAAACATAAAAGTAAAATAAAATATAGGAAAAAAAACTCGCCAAGCTTTTCTTAAACTCTTTCTTCCATCTCTATGGACTTTTAATTTAAGACTCGGCTCTATCCTGTCTAAAAGAAAAACAATCAGCCTCGCACCTGCAAGATTTAACATGTGTTCTCAAGGAAGCTGGAGAAAGTTTCTCATAGGATTGTAAGGAGAAAAGCTTCCAGGGGAAGTGAGAACGGCGCTCCACTAACGGATAAGCCTCGCACCACCCATGGAGGAAATCTGCTGGCAAGACGGAGACTTCTAGCGGGAAATTATGGTCACCTCTCCAGCTAATTGTATTATGAAGTGGTGGAGATTAAAGGGGCTCTACTCCTTGAAATATAGAATTAGACACATTTCTACACCCTGTGGACAAAAGTATTTGGACACCTACACTTTACACCGATGGGATCCCAATAAAAGGGCCGTTTCACATATCCAGCATTTCGCCGGATTGCCGGATCCATCACACTCCAGTACAGTGTTAATACTGTACAATGGCATTGCGGCAAGCTTTGGTCATATGACAGCATGTGACCGGAGGTTGCCGCGATGCCATTGTACTGTATTACATTGTACTGGAGTGCAGCGTCGGACTGGCTACTGGAAGAATCTCCAGTAATGCCAGGCCTGGATTCAGGTACCTGCATTGCACTCCGGAGCTCTCACCTGAGCTCCGGCGTGCAGCCTAGACTGTACCGCGAGCGCCGAGTGATTGATTCCCCGGCGCCTGCGGTTCAGTTCATGTCAGCTGCACACAGGCCGGGGTGATCTTTGGTGCTCTCACCTGAACTCCGGAGATCACCCCGGCCTGTCTGCAGCTGTCATGAACTGAACTGCAAGCACCGGGGAATCAATCACTCGGCACTCGCGGTACCGTTTCGGCTGCACGCTGGAGCTCAGGTGAGAGCTCGGGAGTGCAATGTAGGTACCTGAATCCAGGCCTGGCATTAATGGAGATTCCTCCGGTAGCCAGTGTGCGCTGCTGAAGTGTGACAGATCCGGCAATCCGGCGAAAAGCCAGATGTGTGAAGTGGCCCTTAACTTATAGGTATTAATACTAAGTTTGTCTCATTGCAGCTATAAGGCTATGTGCACACGTTGTGCTTTTTCCTTGTAGATTTTAATCAATACTGTAGGGAATTCGGCATCACAGCAAAGTCTAGGAGAATCATGACTCGCTGTGCACATGCTGCTTCTTTTTTCCTTGCAGATTTTGTTGCTGAAGAAACAAGCACCATGTCAATTCTTTCTGTTTTTCTATAATCCCCTGCAATGCTTTATCACTACAGTGGATTATATTGCAGCACTTTGCCTCACACACCATGCATATGGCTCTCTGTAGCTCAGTAACCTGGGGGTCATCGTGGTGATGACCCAGGGTTAACATGGAAGTGATTGGATCCATGTAATCGCATTACAGGCATTCAATCACTAGTGAGAGATAAGCGCTCCCTCTCCTTGCCTCCTGAATGCTGTGATCGCATTGATTGTAGCATTCAAGGGGTTATACTGTTGGGTGCGACTCAGGCACCACTCTGAGCAGTAAGAGCCGGGTCCCGGCTGTAATATAAGCCAAAAGCGGTGGCGATGTCAAGCGCGATAGCACCCGCCCACATCGTACTGCAATATTGTATGATCACTGCCGTAGCGAACATTATCGCTACGGCAGCGTCACACGCACATACTTGCTCTGCGATGTCGCTGTGACCGGCAAACCACCTCCTTTCTAAGGGGGCAGTTCGTGTGGTGTTACAGCGACGTCACACAGCAGGCATCCAATAGAAGCGGAGGGGCCGAGATGAGCAGGACGTAACATCCCGCCCACCTTCTTCCTTCCGCATTGCCGGTGGAGGCAGTTAAGGAGATGTTCGTCGCTCCTACGGTGTCACACACAGTGATGTGTGCTGCCACAGGAACGAGGAACAACATCCTTAATAAACAGAAAACGATTTTTTGTTTCAGGACGACCTCTCCGCGGCAAGCGATTTTGGCCGCTTTTGCGATCTACGGTTTTCCACTACTAGGACATCCCCTTCTGGTTCTATGTTTCCCCAAGGTAAAATAAAAAAGCCTATACTCACCTCTGCAGCCGGTGCAGTTCCCGTGATGCCAGGGCTCACATTATGTTGTGACGTCACGTGAGCCTTAAGGGTGCTTTACACGCAACGATATCGTTAACGAGATATCGTTGGGGTCACATCGTTAGTGACTCACATCCGGCGTCGTTAGCGATATCATTGCGTGTGACACCTAGGAGCGACGATCACCGATCGCAAAAGCGTCAAAAATCGTTGATTGTTGTCACATCGTACATTTTCATAATATCGTTGGTTGTTCATGCCGCAGGTTGTTCCTCGTTCCTGCGGCAGCACACATTGCTACGTGTGACACCGCAGGAACGAGGAACAACCTCGTACCTGCGGCCGCCAGCAATGAGGAAGGAATAAGGTGGGCGGGATGTTCTTCCCGCTCATCTCCGCCCCTCTGCTTCTATTGGGCATCCACTTAGTGACATCGCTGTGACGCCGAACGAACCGCCCCGTTAGAAAGGAGGCGGTTCGCCGGCAACAGCAACGTCGCTAGGCAGGTAAGTATGTGTGACGGGTGTTTGCGATGTTGTGCGCCACGGGCAGCGATTTGCCCATGACGCACAACCTACGGGGGCAGGTACGCTCGCTAGCAATATTGATAGCGATATTGCAGTGTGTAAAGTGCCCTTTAGTCCAATCAGCGCCAGCTTCTAGCTCCCCGCCTTCAGAAACAGGAGCAATCAACAGGAAGTGAGAGACAGCCGCAGCGCTAACTTCCTGTTGATTCATTTGTTTGTCTGGAGGTGGAGAGACGGATGCTGGAGCTGATTGGACGCAGGACTCAAGTGACATCTCATTCATTAGCATGTTAGCACGCCCACAGGAGAGTGCTTACATGCTAAGGGGGCCGACTAGTCAAGGGAAGTAATGACCTTGCGACTAGTCGCTGGCCTCATTAGCATATAATAAAGGATCTTTAGACATACTTTCTCTAAAGATCTCTTTATGTATGCTATTAGATACAGGGACAGTTAGGCAGGGATTAGCAATATGCACCTAGAACTGCTCATGGTTCTGGGTGCATATTGCACCTGACAGGTTCCCTTTAAGTAAATGACTCCCATTCCCTATAATATCTGCATAAGCAATTACCAACCTTGCTACAATCATCAAATCCCATAATCAATATTCCATTTCTAAGGAAACAATACTCCTTTTATAAGTCAGAGAAGGTTGGTGTATGGTTGAATAAACCATTTTATAATTCTTGCCTAGCTGAAGTGTGTTGACAAGCATATTTGAGAATGTTGAATTGCATTCGTCTGAGGCTTATGTACTGGAAATGTAATTATCTAAGTCTTCTGATGCTGACAAGTTGAAGGAACACCCTAATTTTTACCCTTCACCCTCTGTTAAGAAGTATGGGCTTAGCTGCAATGAGATAAGTAATGAAATAGAGGCAGAAAAGAATATACCTCAAACATTAGTTAAGGTCTGTTTAGATTGATATCCTACTAAAAAGCCACCAGGCCTAATATCCTAGCATTATCATTTGGTGCAAATTGCCACAGCCACCATCAATATAGAGCAGTGGACCAAACTGGCTGGATTGGAAAGGTCTAAAGGCCACTTTAAACACAGAGACATCGCTAGTGATGCCGCTAGTGAATGCACCCGCCCCCGTTGTGCGTCACGGGTAAATCGCTGTGCGTGGCGCACAACATCGCTTACACACGTCACACATACTTACCTGCCTAGCGATGTCGCTGTGGCCGGCGAACCGCCTCCTTTCTAAGGGGTGGTTTATGCGGCGTCACAGCGGCGTAACTAAGCGGCCACCCAAAAGAAGCGCAAGGGCAGAGATGAGCGGCCATAACAACCACCTGCTTCCTTCCTCATTGCGGGCGGCCGCAGGTATGGTGATGTTCCTCGTTCCTCCAGTGTCACACATAGCGATATGTGCTGCCGCAGGAACGACGATCAACCTGCGTCCTGCAACAGCAACGATATTCTGGAAAGCACTGACGAGTCAACGATCAACGATTAGGTAAGTAATTTTGATCGTTAACAGTCGTTCCTGCGTTTCACACGCAACGACGTCACTAACGAGGCTGGATGTGCGTCACGAATTCCGTGACCCCAATGACATCTCGTTAGCGATATCGTTGCGTGTAAAGCCCACTTAATAGGAATCAAAGCAGATAGGAAGCAATCAAACAAAACTATCAAAGATTATTGTAGGCAAATGCCAGCTATAATGGCCTTCAATAAACGTCTTGAGCACCCATTGAATGGGCTGACTGAACAATACAGGTTGAGTACTAGTTTGTTAACTCTACTAGAGATGAGAAAACCTTTGGAAGTTCAGTATGCCAGGTACAGCCGAACCTTAAAAATGTTTGGTTTGTGACCCCAACTTGATATGAACCTGAATGGAAGTATGTAATTGGGCAGTTCATGACTCCATCCACATGCAGCCAACGATTAGCAGAACACTTCCAGGGGACAGTGGGTGAGGTTTTTGTGTGTGTGTGCACACTGCATCTGATCACGCTGATTTTACGCCCAGTGGAAGCCTTTCATACACTGCACGTGGCTCGCACAGAGCTGAGCATCACTCATACCCAAGCACAGCGCTGCTCACTTTAGTGGTTTGCACTCGTAACTCACTTGAACTCCAAACCCAAACTTTGTTTCTTTGGTAGTCGATTTCCGAACCCGAATCTTGAACCTCAGGTTAACTCATCTCTAAACTCTACTGTAAAAGGAACCTGAATCTCTTAACACCAACATAAACCAAACTAACTTAGAAAAAGAGATACATTATGTAATATGTAGTGAAAGGCCTGTAGAGTTGGTGGATACATTTTCTACGAGTATATTTGGTGGTCTTTAAGGAGCGTCCACTTAAGGTCCAGTCACACTAAGCAACTTACCAGCGATCCCAACAATGATAGGGATCGCTGGTAAGTTGCTAGGAGGTTGCTGGTGAGATGTCACACTGCGACGCTCCAGCGATCCCACCAGCAACCTGACCTGGCAGGGATCGCTGGAGCGTCGCTACACAAGTAGCTGGTGAGCTCACCAGCAACCAGTGACCAGCCCCCAGCGCCGCGTGGAAGATGCTGCGCTTGGTAACTAAGGTAAATATCGGGTAACCAACCCGATATTTACCTTGGTTACCACCGCACGGAGCTACACGTGCACAGAGCAGGGAGCAGCGCACACTGAGCGCTGGCTCCTTGCTCTCCTAGTTACAGCACACATCGGGTTAATTAACCCGATGTGTGCTGCAGCTAAATGTGCACAGAGCAGGGAGCAGCGCACAATGCTTAGCGCTGGCGCCCTGCTCTCCTAGTTACAGCACACATCGGGTTAATTAACCCGATGTGTGCTGCAGCTACATGTGCACAGAGCAGGAGCCGGCACTGACAGTGAGAGCGGCGGACGCTGGTAACAAAGGTAAATATCGGGTAACGAAGGACAGGGCTTCTTGGTTACCCGATGTTTACATTGGTTACCAGCCTTTGCAGAAGCCGGCTCCTGTTCCCTGCACATTTAGTTGTTGCTGTCTCGCTGTCACACACAGCGATCTGTGCTTCACAGCGGGACAGCAACAACTAAAAAATGGCCCAGGACATTCAGCAACAACCAACGACCTCACAGCAGGGCCAGGTTGTTGCTGGATGTCACACACAGCAACATCACTAGCAACATCGCTGTTACGTCACAAAAGTTGTTCGTTAGCAGCGATGTTGCTAGCGATGTTGCTTAGTGTGACGGGGCCTTTAGGCATAACATAGTTCATCAATTTTACTACTGGAGGGTTCCTTTAAGGCACCTAATCTGTGCCCTAATCCAAAGTCAAAAAAGGACAAAACAAAAGATAATAGTGTTGAAGCTGGATAGATAAAAAACCTATTGATCGGTGGGGTTCCGAATGCAAGGATCTGCACCTATCAGCAAGATGGGAGATTTGTGTCACAAGTAAAGTGAAGTGAAGTACTAGGCAGCCCCAAAGGAAATTAATGGAGATTCAGTCAAGCATGCACATTGCTGTTGCATTCTATAGGGGACAATAGGTCCCCATTCTACTGATGAGTTTGGGTTTCATTTGTTGGACCTACACTGATTACATACTGTATCCAGTGGTTGTGTGCTAACTAGTGATGAGAGAGCACTAAACTGCTCGATTTCTCAGTACTCAAATTGAGCAGGATGAATACTAGGATGAGCTTGATTCGAGTGACGAGTCTAATGGAAGTCAATGAAAAACGTAAGCATTTTTACAGCAGACCCCCGTAAGAGGGTTCGAGGGGCAGGAAACTTACTGAAATGGATGGAAACAGTGATCAAATGAAATGAGCACAGCATGGGGAACACGCCTGGACACATCTCTGACAACCAGGTCACTGCTGGGAAATAAATAAGTAAATAATTTTAAAAAATGACTTGGGGTTAGAGTTGAGCGCGGTTCGTGGTTCGTGGTTCTCCAGTTCGCGGCTCGAGTGATTTTGGGGCATGTTCTAGATCGAACTAGAACTCGAGCTTTTTGCAAAAGCTCGATAGTTCTAGATACGTTCGAGAACGGTTCTAGCAGCAAAAAGCAGGGCTTTTTACAGCTACAGTGTGCAGGAGCCATCGCTGGCAGCCTGCCACAAGCTGGTAACCAAGATAAACATCGGGTATCCAAGCAAAGCGCTTTGGTTAGTAACCCGATGTTTATCTTAGTTACGTGCAGGAAGCCCACACTTTCCCGCTCAGCTCGCTCCGCCCCCTCCTGCCCGCGGCATGTACACATACATACACAAACACACACACACACACACATCCCCCCCCCCATCCCCCCCCATCCCCCCCATCCCCCCCATCCCCCCCCGCCCGCCCGCTCGCTCGCTCGCTCGCTCGCTCGGCTTACCTGCGGTGATGAAGTCCCGCCATCCCGACCTCAGCGCTGTCACTGTCCTCCATGGCCGCCGCTTGTCACATCACCTATCGCTTCCGACCCGAGACTGACTAGCGGTGACGTCACGGACCTCTCGCGATACTTGCTGTGAAGGCGCCGGTCATTGACCTCAGTGACAGGGGCTGTCAGTGTGCTGGAGATCAGCGCAGGTAATGTACCTCGCTGACAGCAGCACTTGTCACCCCCCTGCAGTGACCTGGGCTGACCCATTGATGTTAGCTCAGGTCACTGCACTGCTCTCCCAGTCAATGGGGAACATCCTGCTCTTCATTGACTGGGACAGTGTGGATCGTCATGGCAACCCCTTGGATTACACCAGACCTGGATTTGTTTTTCAATCTAATAAATTGGTTAAAGAGGGAATGTTTTGGGGAGTGTTTTTTCAAATAAAAATGTGTTTGTCGTCTATTTTTTTTTATTACTGACTGGGTTGGTGATGTCGGGTATCTGATAGACGCCTGACCTCACCAACCCCAGGGCTTGATGCCAGGTGACATTACACATCTGGTATTAACCCCAAATATTACCCCGTTTGCCACCGCACCAGGGCGCGGGATGAGCTGGGGCGAAGCACCAGGATTGGCGCATCTAATGGATGCGCCACTTCTGGGGCGGCTGCGGCCTGCTATTTTTAGGCTGGGGAGATTCCAATAACCATGGACCTCCCTAGTCTGAGAATATCAGGCCCCAGCTGTCTGCTTTACCTTGGCTGGTGATCCAATTTTGGGGGACCCCTACGTGTTTTTTTTTTTAATTATTTATTTAATTTAAAATAACAGCGTGGGGTGCCCTCAGTTTTGGATTACCAGCCAAGGTGAGGTTGCCAGCTGTGGTCTGCAGGCTGCAGCCGTCTGCTTTACCCTAGCTGGCTACAAAACTAGGGGGAACCCTATGTCATTTTTTTTTCATTTTTTTGGCTAAATACAAAGCTAAGCACCCCTTAGTGCCACATGAAAGGTACCAAAGGGTGTTCCACTTTTTCTCCATTTTTTTCTCCACTTTCTCTCCACTTTTTCTCCACTTTTTCTCCATTTTTTTCTCCACTTTTTCTCCACTTTTTCTCCACTTTTTCTCCACTTTTTCTCCACTTTTTCTCCACTTTTTCTCCTCTTAATCTCCACTTTTTCTCCTCTTATGCTCCACTTTTTCTCCACTTTTTCTCCACTTTTTCTCCACTTTTTTCTCCACTTTTTCTCCTCTTATGCTCCACTTTTTCTCCACTTTTTCTCCACTTTTTCTCCTCTTATGCTCCACTTTTTCTCCACTTTTTCTCCACGTTCTCTCCACTTTTTTCTCCACTTTTTCTCCTCTTATGCTCCACTTTTTCTCCACTTTTTCTCCACTTTTTCTCCACTTATGCTCCACTTTTTCTCCACTTTTTCTCCACTTTTTCTCCACTTTTTTCTCCACTTTTTCTCCTCTTATGCTCCACTTTTTCTCCACTTTTTCTCCACTTTTTCTCCTCTTATGCTCCACTTTTTCTCCACTTTTTCTCCACTTTTTCTCCACGTTTTCTCCACTTTTTTCTCCACTTTTTCTCCTCTTATGCTCCACTTTTTCTCCACTTTTTCTCCACTTTTTCTCCACTTTTTCTCCTCTTATGCTCCACTTTTTCTCCACTTTTTCTCCACGTTCTCTCCACTTTTTTCTCCACTTTTTCTCCTCTTATGCTCCACTTTTTCTCCACTTTTTCTCCACTTTTTCTCCACTTTTTCTCCACTTTTTCTCCTCTTATGCTCCACTTTTTCTCCACTTTTTCTTCACTTTTTTCTCCACTTTTTCTCCTCTTATGCTCCACTTTTTCTCCACTTTTTCTCCACTTTTTCTCCACTTTTTCTCCTCTTAATCTCCACTTTTTCTCCTCTTATGCTCCACTTTTTCTCCACTTTTTTCTCCACTTTTTCTCCACTTTTTCTCCTCTTATGCTCCACTTTTTCTCCACTTTTTCTTCACTTTTTTCTCCACTTTTTCTCCTCTTATGCTCCACTTTTTCTCCACTTTTTCTCCACTTTTTCTCCACTTTTTCTCCTCTTAATCTCCACTTTTTCTCCTCTTATGCTCCACTTTTTCTCCACTTTTTTCTCCACTTTTTCTCCACTTTTTCTCCTCTTATGCTCCACTTTTTCTCCACTTTTTTCTCCACTTTTTTCTCCACTTTTTCTCCTCTTAATCTCCACTTTTTCTCCACTTTTTCTCCACTTTTTCTCCACTTTTTCTCCACTTTTTTCTCCACTTTTTCTCCACTTTTTCTCCTCTTATGTTCCACTTATTCTCCACTTTTTCTCCACTTTTTCTCTACTTTTTCTATGGTCGGTCTACCCATTAGCTCTGCCATGCATAGTGTAGCTCTACACCTACTGCACATGTTACTTTATGATTGACATCTCTTTCGTACCAGAGCTGTCTAAGTCTACTCTGACCCCATATTTGTCATTACTATATTGTCCTTGTACTGTATTATGACATTTGTATCATGTGTTTCATTTCTTGCTGTGTTGCAATTTTTTTGCTGCATCCCAATTGTACCTCTACATTGTTCGAGTTTATGTTATTGTTCTCTCACTCTTATGTGATACTGATTATTGTCATTTTTCATGATTACATGCAGATAAGTCCAATCTGACGAAGGCTCAGGCCGAAACGTCATTTGTAACTTGTTTTGGACAAAAACATATATGCTTATGAAAAAAAAATTTTCTTAATACGGACCAATAAAGAGTGATTTTGCATTACTATCCATTGTGACTTACTGACTTAGTCTGGGAGATATAGAGTGCCGAGGTTACTCACTAATTTTATCTATTATTACCTCTGAGCACCTATATACCAGTGAGCAGAGCTTCCTCTACAGTAGTTCTCCTGATTAGGCATGCCCTTACCTCATGAGCAGGGCATTGCAGCTTTGGTAGCAACCATTACGACATGGACTCTGCTGCTGTGGACCCGGGGAGAGTGAGTGCAGATTCATTGCACCCACACTCCTCACATGAAGGGTCCGCACTCCTAGAAAATGGGGGATACGTTCCCTGAGTGTCTCCCCCCCATATTCTAGACGGTCCAGAGTCGTCGTGGGACCCCTTTATTTTTTTTCTTACAATAAATTGGTGAAAGAGGAAATGTTTTGGGGACTGTTTTTTCAAATAAATTTCTTTTGTCGATTTTTTGTTTTTGTTAGTACTGACAGTTTATGATGTTGGGTATCTAATAGACGCCATGACATCACAAACTGCTGGGCTTGATCTCAGGTGACTTTACAGCTAGTATCAACCCGATTTATTACCCCGTTTGCCACTGCACCAGGGCACGGGATGAGCTGGGGTGAAGCGCCAGGATTGGCGCATCTAGTGGATGCGCCACGTCTGGGGTGCCTGCGGCCTGCTATTTTTAGGCTGTGAAGGCCCAATAACTATGGACCTTCCCACCCTGAGAATACCAGACCACAGCTGTCCGCTTTACCTTGGCTGGTGATCCAATTTGGGGGGTCCCCTACTTTTATTGTGTAATTATTAATATTTATAAAATAATTATAAAAAAGAGCCTGAGGGGACCTCCACATTGGATCCCCAACCACGGTAAAGCTGCCAGCTGTGGTTTTCAGGCTACAGCCGTCTGCTTTACCCTAGCTGGCTATCAAAAATGGGGGGACCCAACGTAATTTTTTTTTTTTAACTATTTTTTAAATAGAAAAAATTAATGGGCTTCCCTGTATTTTGATTGCCAACCAAGGTAACGGCAGGCAGATGGGGGTGGCAACCCATAGCTGTCTGCTTTATCTGCGCTGAGAATCAAAAATACCGCGGAGCGCTACGTCATTTTTTTAAAGATTTATTTTTACAGCACTGTGATGTCCAGCAATCAAAATACAGGGAAGCCCATTTTATTTTTAGTTATTTAAATAAATAATTAAAAAAAATATATGTTAGCTCCCACTGCATTTTTTGTATTGCTAGCTAAGGGTAATCCAAGCAGCTACTGGCTGCTAACCCCCACTGCTTGGTGTTACCTTCACTGGCAATGGAAAATCCAGGGAAGCATTTTTTTTTTTTTTTGCCAAAAAGCTACAAAAAAAGGACGTGAGCTTCGCCATATTTTTGTATGCTAGCCAGGTATAGCAGGCAGGTGCTGGAAGAGTTGGATACAGCGCCAGAAGATGGCGCTTCTATGAAAATGCCATTTTCTGAGGCGGCTGCAGACTGCAAATCGCAGCAGTGGGGCCCAGAAAGCTCAGGCCAACCTGTGCTGCGGATTCCAATCCCCAGCTGCCTAGTTGTACCTGGCTGGACACAAAAATGGGGCAAAGCCTACGTCATTTGTTTTCTAATTATTTCATGAAATTCATGAAATAATAAAAAAAGGGCTTCCCTTTATTTTTGGTTCCCAGCCGGGTACAAATAGGCAACTGGGGGTTGGGGGCAGCCGTACCTGCCTGCTGTACCTGGCTAGCATACAAAAATATGGCGAAGCCACATAATTTTTTCAGGGGGCAAAAAACTTCTGCATACAGTCCTGGATGGAGTATGCTGAGCCTTGTAGTTCTGCAGCTGCTGTCTGTCTGTATGGAGAAGAGCAGACAGCAGCTGCAGAACTACAAGGCTCAGCATACTCCATCCAGGACTGCATGCAGAAGTTTTTTGCCCACCAAAAAAATGACGTGGGCTTCGCCATATTTTTGTATGCTAGCCAGGTACAGCTGGCAGCCACGGGCTGCCTCCAACCCCCAGTTGCCTATTTGTACCCGGCTGGGAACCAAAAATATAGGGAAGCCCGTTTTTTTTAATTATTTCACTTATTTCATGAAATAATTAAAAAACAAATGACGTGGGCTTCGCCCTATTTTTGTGTCCAGCCGGGTACAACTAGGCAGCTGGGGATTGGAATCCGCAGCACAGGTTAGCCCGAGGTTTGTGGGCGCCTCTGCTGCGGATTTCAGTCCGCAGCCGTCCCAGAAAATGGCGCTCTCATAGAAGCGCCATCATCTGGCGCTGTATCCAACTCTTCCAACAGCCCTGGAGCCGGGTGGCTTGTTGGGTAATCATGAGTTAATACTGGCTTTGTTTTACCAGCCAGTATTAAGCCAGAGATTCTTAATGTCAGGCACGTTTGACCCGGCCATTAAGAATCTCCAATAAAGGGTTAAAAAAAGACACCACACAGAGAAAAAATACTTTAATAGAAATAAATACACAGACACATTAGAGACTCCATCTTTATTACCCCTGTCAGCCCTCCACGATCCTGCTCTTCTGTCTTCTTTCTTTCTAGTGTAGTAGTAGTGACGATTGTAGTGAGGGGCATCACTTGGGGCTGGGGAACCTCCATCCTAACTACAATGCTCACTACAATCGGGAAGCAGCGTGCAGCCTTCACTCCGTGAGTGATCACTGCTGGCTGCTAGCGGTAACAGCGGTAACGCTGACAGACGCGTTACCATAGCAACGGTGCTCCCGGAGCCGCGGTTAGCGGTGACGTCACCGCTAACTGCGTTGCTATGGCAACGGTGATCTCCGTTAATGACCGGCTGTGTCAGCCGGTCCCTAACGGAACGGGGAGTCGACCGTGTGCTAGAGCATGTCGCCGGTACACGGCGATACACATATGTGCACCGTGTACCGGAGAGATGCACTCGCAGGTCCTACATGACGTGTCATAGTCATGTGACCAGTCTGTAGCCAATGAGATAATAGCCACGTGACTGGTCACATGGCTATTTTGACGTCACGATAGGTCCTGCTTCTCTGCTGGCAGTGCAGGTCACCGGGAGGATTCAGCGATCATCGGATGGAATAGCGGCAGGAGACAGAGTGCAGAAGGGATCGCGAGGACCGGTAAGTGTTATGGCAATGTTTATTAACTGTTTGTGTACATTTATAATGCATTTTTATGTGTTTGTGATTGCCTCCCATTATAGCCTATTGGTTCTAGTTCGGTTCGTCGAACGTTCGACGAGCCGAACTCGAGCCAGACCCCCCGTTCGGCGAACCGCCTCGAGCCGAACCGGGACCGGTTCGCTCATCTCTACTTGGGGTCCCCCCTATTTTTGATCATCAGCCAAGGTAAAGCAGACAGCTGGGGGCTGGTATTATCAGGCTGGGAAGGTCCATGGTTATTTGGCCATTCCCAGCCTAAAAATATCAACCCACAGCCGCCCCAGAATTGGCTCATCACATTAGATAGGAATTTCTCATGCATGGTGATCTCATTAACTCAGTCACATCACCACGCCTGAGAAATTCCAGGTCTGGCACTGACCGGGAATGACCTATGGAGCCTTGTTTTCTGAACGAGGCTCCATAGATTGGAGTACCAATTTGGGGTACATTTTGCACTAGTACACCATGGAATACGTCAGAGCTTCATAGATTTTTTTAAATGATAAATTGGTGAACGACAGATAGTGAAGGGAAGTCTTTATTCAAATAAACTATTTTTTCCTGTGTGTTTTTTTTTTTACTTTTCACTTACTGGGTTAGTAATTGGGATGTCTGATAGGTGCCTTTCGATTACTAAACCTTGGGCTTTATGCCAGCTGACATTACACAGCTGACATCAACCACACCAAAAAAAGTAACCTCAGTTGCCACCGCAACAAGATAATCAGGAAGAGGTGGGGCGAAGCACCAGAATTGGTGCACCTAATGGATGCGACAATTCTGGGGTAGCTGTCGGCTCAGATTTTTAGACTGGCAAAGGCCAAATAACCATTTACAGTTAGGTCCAGAAATATTTGGACAGTGACACAATTTTCGCGAGTTGGGCTTTGCATGCCACCACATTGGATTTGAAATGAAACCTCTACAACAGAATTCAAGTGCAGATTGTAACGTTTAATTTGAAGATTTGAACAAAAATATCTGATAGAAATTGTAGGAATTGTACACATTTCTTTACAAACACTCCACATTTTAGGAGGTCAAAAGTAATTGGACAAATAAACCAAACCCAAACAAAATATTTTTATTTTCAATATTTTGTTGCGCATCCTTTGGAGGCAATCACTGCCTTAAGTCTGGAACCCATGGACATCACCAAACGCTGGGTTTCCTCCTTCTTAATGCTTTGCCAGGCCTTTACAGCCGCAGCCTTCAGGTCTTGCTTGTTTGTGGGTCTTTCCGTCTTAAGTCTGGATTTGAGCAAGTGAAATGCATGCTCAATTGGGTTAAGATCTGGTGATTGACTTGGCCATTGCAGAATGTTCCACTTTTTTGCACTCAAGAACTCCTGGGTAGCTTTGGCTGTATGCTTGGGGTCATTGTCCATCTGTACTATGAAGCGCCGTCCGATCAACTTTGCGGCATTTGGCTGAATCTGGGCTGAAAGTATATCCCGGTACACTTCAGAATTCATCCGGCTACTCTTGTCTGCTGTTATGTCATCAATAAACACAAGTGACCCAGTGCCATTGAAAGCCATGCATGCCCATGCCATCACGTTGCCTCCACCATGTTTTACAGAGGATGTGGTGTGCCTTGGATCATGTGCCGTTCCCTTTCTTCTCCAAACGTTTTTCTTCCCATCATTCTGGTACAGGTTGATCTTTGTCTCATCTGTCCATAGAATACTTTTCCAGAACTGAGCTGGCTTCATGAGGTGTTTTTCAGCAAATTTAACTCTGGCCTGTCTATTTTTGGAATTGATGAATGGTTTGCATCTAGATGTGAACCCTTTGTATTTACTTTCATGGAGTCTTCTCTTTACTGTTGACTTAGAGACAGATACACCTACTTCACTGAGAGTGTTCTGGACTTCAGTTGATGTTGTGAACGGGTTCTTCTTCACCAAAGAAAGTATGCGGCGATCATCCACCACTGTTGTCATCCGTGGACGCCAAGGCTTTTTTGAGTTCCCAAGCTCACCAGTCAATTCCTTTTTTCTCAGAATGTACCCGACTGTTGATTTTGCTACTCCAAGCATGTCTGCTATCTCTCTGATGGATTTTTTTTTTTTTTTCAGCCTCAGGATGTTCTGCTTCACCTCAATTGAGAGTTCCTTAGACCGCATGTTGTCTGGTCACAGCAACAACTTCCAAATGCAAAACCACACACCTGTAATCAACCCCAGACCTTTTAACTACTTCATTGATTACAGGTTAACGAGGGAGATGCCTTCAGAGTTAATTGCAGCCCTTAGAGTCCCTTGTCCAATTACTTTTGGTCCCTTGAAAAAGAGGAGGCTATGCATTACAGAGCTATGATTCCTAAACCCTTTCTCCGATTTGGATGTGAAAACTCTCATATTGCAGCTGGGAGTGTGCACTTTCAGCCCATATTATATATATATAATTGTATTTCTGAACAAGTTTTTGTAAACAGCTAAAACAACAAAACTTGTGTCACTGTCCAAATATTTCTGGACCTAACTGTACCTTCCCATCCTGGAAATATCAGACCCCAGCTGACTGTTTTACCTTGGCTGGTTAACAAAAATAAGGGAGACCCTACGCAGGTCTTTTTTATTATTTATTTATTACGTTAAATAAGGCTAAATACACCCTCTAGTGCAACATAAAAGGACATAAAGGGTGCAAGTGTACAAATGCTCCTCTAATCGAAGCTTTTACTCCTGCATCAACTCTCCGTGAACTGCTTTGTGTGCCAAGCATTGCACCCCCGGGACTCATATAAGACCCGATGATGGGTTGCAGCGAGCCAATCAAAGTAATTCTAGCAGCTGTAATGCCAGATTTCCTACACTATCCTGCTTCTCCCCTGCAGTACGGATGCTGACATACTCACCGCCACAACCAGCTTGCATGCTGCACAGGTACCCCTGGAGTGTGCTTATGGCATGTCCACTTGCTGCTTCCCTGGTCTCAAAGGGCCAGCTCACTATTACCCAGAAATGCCTCTCAGCCTATGGCCAAGAGGCACTAGGTATTTAAGGCATCCTACCACTAGGGGAGGCGCCTATGCAACATGTTAATTTAGTCACTTACCTGCTTGCTAGGTAGTTGTCAGCTTGTCTACCAGTGCCTACCTTTCCTTTTCTGTATGTTCCCGCCATATCCTCTGTACCTGCCTGCCTCAGCCATCCTGTCTGCATCATCCATCCCGCCTGTGTGGCGCCCCTGAGGCTCAGTCGCCACAGGGTATTGCATCTGACTTAAGGTGCAGTGCTCATCATGGGTAAGGAACAGGTTAACCACTGGTTTTCACTTACACAACACACACACAGCTTAGCAGCCAGGTGCTTCCCAGCTGAAACTTGGCTAAAGGTGGTTACCATAACAACAGGTTTTTCCCAGCCACCAGTGAGTCATCAGGAAGGTGGGAGCTGCACAGGGGAAGCAAGAGAGCACACACATTCAGATCATAATAGTCTGAGACTCAGAAGAACATGGTCGCTATTGAGAGTGTTTAAGAGCTTTTATAGATAGGACCGAGCAGACTGGAAGGAGCAGGAGATGACAGTGGAGGAGCTGGCTGACCAGTAGCTCCTGTGGGATGAAGGAGTAACACAGTTGCCGAGGGAAGAGCTTCATTGCTCAATTGAAACCGGCGCTATTTAGGGTGCAGAGCCCTAGGGTGGAACAGACTTCACGGTGGATCACCAGAATCTGCAGGACAGGGGGATTGCATGTCCCTCTGGCCACCACAGTTCCTAGAGCACAGTGCTACATAGGGTCCGGAGTCGTGATTGCAGTCAGGCCCCACCATGGACCCGTGGCACCTGCATACGGACAGGAACTTTAACACTACACTGGGGTCCCCCAGCACTTCACGTTACAGGGATCCCCAGTAAAAATCCCATCCATCCCCTTCTTTATTGTACACCTCAAGGCCACAAAGCAAGGCAGGGCCACCCGTGACATCCCCAGACCTGCATCCCTGGCCCGGCGACGAGTAAAGTTTAACCCCTTGCCCCGTGGGTGCTACACCTGTACCTCACTTCACTAGAGACTAAACTTGTCCATATCTGAGTCCGCTCCTGCCCTGGGGGCCAGCTACTACAATCCCAGACACTACCCAGGGATTGGTACCTGGTGTATACTGGTAGCCAAACTCATAATCACCATCATGGCTTTGCTGTATACCTAGGAGGCACTTAATTAAGCCTCTTGTATGCCAGAGTATACTCAGCCCCCCCCCCGTGGTGCAGTGGGTCCACTCCTGGTCTCCGCTACATCGGCGAGTGTTACATTTGTGCATGCCCCGGGAACAGGAGACAACAGGGGTACATGTAAATTGCTGTTGATAGGTGGGGGAGGGTGCAAGCCGACTGCAGCCGTGAGTATACCAGCGTCCCTGCTGCAGGGGAGAAGCAGGATAGCACAGGGGCATTGGCATTACAGTAGCTAACATAGTTACGACATTACTATGTATAGCAAGCAATCCCTGCATGTTAATTGGCTGTTCAACAGCGAAGAAACATGAGGGGCAGCACCTGGGATACTTGATCGAGTAACGAGTGTACCCAAGCAGCCCGATGCTTGAACGAGTATTGAGCAGTGGGGAGCACGCTTGAACACCACTAGTGCTAACTTGTTTTTACTGGAGAACCCCCAGAAGATAGCCAAGAAGGTAAACAGAGACATAGCTATAGACAAAAAAGCAGATTTGCATATATATATATATATATATATATATATTTAGTTTGTGAGGGCATTTCATTTTGGATCAATGCATTATTAAAATCTCAGATAATTATCTCCCCAAATATTTGAAGATTTTATTTTCCGGATGCAGGAATGATTTTGTTTAGATAATGAATGGTCCAAACACTAATCCGGGGACGGAGGATTTCACTGTCTCTGTTCTCAAGGGAAGCATTAGGGTCAGATGAGGTATACACTGTGTGGGATTTGCAGAAACTGTCAGTTAGGTGATATGCTTCCAATAAACGACTTAACATGAATGGGTGATGCCAAGAGGCATTTTTAGGCTTTTCCACCCAAACATCTCACATGAATGATTCATTATATATCACTTGTTTTGAATTTCCAGCAAAACAGAAAGAAATTATTCTATGACTCCATAGAGTGTCCATATATATTGAAGATATACAGTATGACACAAAAGTGAGTGCACCCCTCACATTTATGTAAACATTTTATAATATCTTTTCATGGGGCAACACTTGAAATATGACACTTTGATACAATATAAAATAGCCAAAGTTCAAAGTTGAAAAAAAAAGAATTAAAATGTACCTGGCACTATGTTAATTATTAGGGATGATTGAATATCTGAAATATTCGGCTTCGTGAATATTCGCCGAATAGGTTGCCGCTATGCGAATATATGATGCGCAATGTAAGTCTATGGGCAGCTCGACTAGTTCCGAATATTTGTTATTCAGGTTTCCATTAGACTTACATTACGCATTGAATATTCGCGACTAGTCGAATAGTGGCGACATATTTGGCAAATATTCGCAAAGCCGAATATTTGAGTTATTCAATCATCCCTACTAAATATATATATATATATATATATATATATATATTTATATATATATTGTGAGGGAAATACTGAGATATGATGAGAATTATGGCAAAGTTAGCCAGCTGGCCCTTCACATACACCCCCCTCCCTGCACACACAGAGATTCCCCTCAGATCACTCAGCATCTGGGAAGGTGTCAAATCCAATTACACTGCCAAGCCAGAGGAAGACCCCCTGATATGTCCATTCATCAAAAGAGTGGGTGGGAAACTGGAAAACCCTGAGAAGCTTCAAAGGGATTCAGGACCCCCTGTCCCAGCAGGAGATCATATTCCTGACTCCGTAATGTCATACACAGTTATGATATTACCGTGCGTCTGAGCCATACACCCACTACATCATTAAAATCAAGACTCCAAGCTGCACCTCTGCATACCCTTGAATTCTTTGTCGCGCCCTGGGTTGGCAAGATACAGAGAACTGTGAGTAGGATTCCGGTAGAGGAGTCGTGCTTGGACTCAGTATGCAGAGGGGACACAGATGGATCTGATGACACTAGAACCGTCCCGATCGGACCTCCCAGTCTGGAGTTGCGGATCATATTCACTTTGGGATATTATTTTAGACTCAGGACAGGGGTGGGGAAGTACACCCCTGCGAGGTCACCAGGTGGGAGGGGACATGGATTGTAGCAAGTTTGATAAAGACAATGTGGACATTCTCGGCTTGTCTTTACTCGGGGTCATGCGTACTATACACATGTGAGGATGTCCATGAAACCCTGGTCGAACGGCGCCCCCCTGTGGCTAGACGCATAAGGTAACTGTTTGATCTGACTCTGTTTGTGACCACGTCTTATCTGTAAATGTACTCTGACATATATATATATATATATTTTGTAAATTCCATATTGTATATATTATAGTATTGTGGCGATTAAACATATATAATTTAATCTTGGGTTGTTCTGTTATCACGATCCTGAATTCCACGTCTGTGGGCTCGGCTTAATAGTTATCGTAATCGATTGGTGGCAGCGAGTTTATGCCGAGGATCATTGTGGGGTACCTAGTGAGATCTGGGGAAGTTTAGATATATTCTGCTCGCGGGAGTCAGGGGAATATATACCTTACTCTCAAAGGGAACCCTTCAATCATCGGCATAGTAGAATAGCGGCCTCCTTACTTATTGTCGGGCAATTCCATAATTGGCCTGACTATAAGAGGGGCGCTAGAGAGCGAGTAACGTGCTCTGTCGAGTGGAAAGGGGGGGTGTAACTTCCACTTCCTCCCACCTTTTCCTGACATATATACAGTACAGACCAAAAGTTTGGACACACCATCTCATTCAAAGAGTTTTCTTTATTTTCAGGAAAATTGTAGATTCACATTGAAGGCATCAAAACTATGAATTAAAACATGTGGAATGAAATACTTAAAATAGTGTGAAACAACTGAAAATATGTCTTATATTCTAGGTTCTTCAAAGTAGGGGACTATAAGGGTCAGCTGTCTGATCGCTCATTACTTACTGTAAGAGGCTGTAATTTAAATCTTGATTATAAATAAATGAAAAAATAATGTAATTATCAGAGAAGTCTGTTTATTATGTCACCTCCTTTTCTTTTGTTTTCTGTTTATGGTTATTGGTAGAAACTGGAGATGAGAGAATCAGTTCGAAGAGAATTGAATTTGCCTTGAATTTTACAAAAGATACTAAAATTTGCCTGAATCCAAATTTGCTTTGCACAAATTCAACAAAATGGTTTCCAGCTACAATTTTGCCAGATTATAGAGCGAAAGGAAGGGAATGAATTAAAAATATATACTCACCCAAAACTCACATGTCCTGCTATGCAGTCTAAGGCTATGTTCATTTCCGTTGTTTTGCATCAGTCACATGCGTTTCTTGACGAATGGGACTGATGTGTTGTACAACATGTGACAAGAAATGCATGGAATTGTTCACAAAGAGCGGATTCCGTTGGTGCAATGATTTCAGTTTAAAACCTGTGTGGGGGGAGGGGAGGGAGAGAAAGAGAGAGGAACTGATTTTACATGATTTCGGACATTCTGCTGGGCATGCTGGACATGCTCAGTAAAATGTGACGGATTCCTGCACTGAAATCCGTTGTGTGACGCAGGATAATGAAATCCTGCAACATAGACTTACATTATGCCTCCTGACGGATTCCAACAGAATCCTGCGGGGTGCGTTTTTTTGCTGCAACAAAAAATGTTGCATTCGGTGTCCCTCCCGCCCGACGGTCAGTCAGTAAACGATTGATGCGCCACGTGGCGGATGCAACGCAGAGTCATCAGTCACAATCCGCCGCTTATACAAGTCTATGGGAAACAATGGAATCCGCCAAACGGATTGCGTTGTTTATCAGAGCGGCGGATTGTGCTTGATCCTAAGCAATGGAAATGTGAACATAGCCTTAAGGGTACTTTACACGCTGTGACATTGCTAACGATTTATCGTTGGGGTCACAGTGTTTATGACGCACATCCGACGTCATTAGCGACATCACAGCGTGTAACACGTACGAGTGACCTTCAACGATCGCAAAAGTGGTAAATATCGTTGGTTTTGGAGAGGTTGTCCAAACACCAAATATCGTTGTCTGGTCAGTAGCGATGTTGTTCGTCGCTCCTGCGGCACCACACATCGCTATGTGTGACACCGCAGGAGCGACAAACATCTCCTTACCTCCTTCCACCGGCAATGAGGAAGGAAGGAGGTGGGCGGCATGTTCCGGCCGCTCATCTCCGCCCCTCCTCTGCTCTTGGACGGCTGCCGTGTGACGTCGCTGTGACGCAGCATGAACCGCCCCTTTAGAACGGAGGCGGTTTGCCGGCCAGAGTGACGTCGCAGGGAAAGTAAGTCCGTGTGACGGGTGTTAGCGATGTTGTGCGCCACGGGCAGCGATTTGCCCATGTCGCACAACCGATGGGGGCGGGTACGATCGCTAGTGATATCGGTATCGATATCGCAGCGTGTAAAGTACCCTTTACTCTTCTTGGATCATATGTTACTTCTTCTCCTGTCTGGTTGCAGTGTTTTTCTCTGGGTCCTAACACATCATGACATCAGGTTACGCATGATGACATTGTATGAGACCTATTAAGATGTGCCTTGTAATGTTATGAAATGTGTTGTGGTGCTCATGATGTGTATCATGATTAGAGATATGCTGATCAATAGGCAAAGGACGGAGATTGAGTTAAATGTCTTGACATTTGTAGATGAATTCAAACATTCGCAAAAGATAAACAAAACTTGCTACGTACCATTTTCCGTACTGTCGAAGCATCAGAGAGTCATGATTTTGTGTTGCTGCATGGGCCTACCTATAATGCCCTGCAGCTGTGACATCTAACAGATTATTTATCATACCTAGTACAGTGCTGTTCATTACTGGGGTATCAGAGATCAGTAGTTCACAGTGGGGCACAGTTTGTACAGCATAGGCGCTTTCCATTTCCAAAGTCACTGGTTACATTTCTCTCTCCTGTAGAGAGTAAGCTCTTATGATCAGCAGGGTCCTCTCTCTCCTTTACAGTGTAAGCTCTTATGGTCAGCGGGGTCTTCTCTCTCTCTCCTGTACAGTGTAAGCTCTTATGGTCAGCGGGGTCTTCTCTCTCTCTCCTGTACAGTGTAAGCTCTTATGGTCAGCGGGGTCTTCTCTCTCTCCTGTTGAGTGTAAGCTCTTATGGTCAGCGGGGTCTTCTCTCTCTCCTGTTGAGTGTAAGCTCTTATGGTCAGCGGAGTCTTCTCTCTATCTCCTGTAGAGTGTAAGCTCTTATGGTCAGTGGGTCCTCTCTGTTTTTCTCCTGTACAGTGTAAGCTCTTATGGTCAGCGGGGTCTTCTCTCTTTCTCTCTCCTTTAGACTGTAAGCTCTTATGGTCAGCGGGGTCTTCTCTCTCTTTCCTCTAGAGTGTAAGCTCTTATGATCAGCGGGGTCCTCTCTCTTTCTCTCTCCTTTAGAGTGTAAGCTCTTATGGTCAGCGGGTCCCCTCTCTCCTGTAGAGTGTAAGCTCTTATGGTCAGCGGGTCCCCTCTCTCTCCTGTAGAGTGTAAGCTCTTATGGTCAGCAGGGTCCTCTCTCTCTTCTCTCCCTACGTGTATTTTCCTAGCAATTTCAAGCTTTTCAGTATTGCGATCGAAGCAAATTTTTTCACTGTATATCAAATTTTGGGGAAAAATTTGACAAAGTTGGCAAATTAAATTTAAAAAGCTCTGCTCGTCTCTAATCACAACATCATGACAGCCAGAATCTACTGTTCTAGAAGGAATACTGTACACCAGACAGAAAGCGGCGACACAGGACTGAACAAACACACCAAAAATATCCAAATAACTGACCCGCACATCCAGTGTGCAGTGTGCAGCTGTATGCATTTTATTGAAAAAGCACTCCAGCCTGTAGCATGGAACAGAAAGACTGGCAAGTATAATTTTTTTAACCTGTTTGTTATGTTCTGGTGTCTGGAGAGACCTTGGAATGTAATAATGCAGATTCAATTTTCAGAGAATATATTTGATGCAAATTGAATTTCCTTGCCTAATTTGAGTAAATCTGCATTCTTACAAGATTTGCTTTTCAGCAAACAAATGACCATAAGGATAGAGTGAAAAAAGTCATGTGTTCATTTCTTTAAAAGGGTGGGCATGCTTTGTGACCTGCGCAGAGGTCATAAAGCAGGGAGAGGAGGAAGAGGAAGTAAGGAATATTATCACTGGCTGTCAATACCGTCAACTGGGAAGTCTACTCCAAATTAAGGTCTATTTTACAACTTTTTTCACCATGAATTGTAAAAGGCGTGTTAAAAATATCAGCATTGTTTAACAGATTTGAATGCTATTTAAAAAAAATAAAAATATATACAGTACAGACCAAACGTTTGGACACACCTTCTCATCTCTAGAACAACTGTTAAGAGGAGACTTTGTGCAGCAGGCTTTCATGGTAAAATAACTGCTAGGAAACCACTGCTAAGGACAGGCAACAAGCAGAAGAGACTTGTTTGGGCTAAAGAACACAAGGAATGGACATTAGACCATGGAAATCTGGGCTTTGGTCTGATGAGTCCAAATTTGAGATCTTTGGATCCAACCACCATGTCTTTGTAGAAAAGGTGAACGGATGGACTCTACATGGCTGGTTCCCACTGTGAAGCATGGAGGAGGAGGTGTGATGGTGTGGGGGTGTGTTGCTGGGGACACTGTTGGGGATTTATTCAAAATTGAAGGCATACTGAACCAACATGGCTACCACAGCATCTTGCAGCAGCATGCTATTCCATCCGGTTTGCGTTTAGTTGCACCATCATTTATTTTTCAACAGGACAATGTCCCCAAACACCTCCAGGCTGTGTAAGGGCTATTTGACTAAGGAGAGTGATGGGGTGCTACGCCAGATGACCTGGCCTCCACAGTCACCAGACCTGAACCCAATCGAGATGGTTTGGGGTGAGCTGGACCGCAGAGTGAAGGCAAAAGGGCCAACAAGCGCTAATCATCTCTGGTAACTCCTTCAAAACTGTTGGAAGACCATTTCTGGTGACTACCTCTTGAAGCTCATCAAGCGAATGCCAAGAGTGTGCAAAGCAGTAATCAAAGCAAAAGGTGGCTACTTTGAAGAACCTAGAATATAAGACATATTTTCATTTGTTTCACACTTTTTTAAGTATTTCATTCCACATGTTTTCATTCATAGCTTTGATTCCTTCAATGTGAATCTACAATTTTCAGAGTCATGAAAATAAAGAAAACTCATTGAATGAGAAGGTGTGTCCAAACATTTGGTCTGTAATGTATATATATATATATATATATATATATATATATATATATATATATATAAAAAATTATATTTTTTTTTTCTTTTACTTTTTTATTGAAAAAAAAAAGGTCAACAAAAATGTTTACATTTAAAAACTTTTTCCAAACGAATCTGTAATTGATGCAGAATTAGGACACAATTTTCGACAGTTTACATTTGTAAAAATCTAATTAAAATTTGAAGTAAACAATTCCTTCTATCTTCTTTGGAACTAGAGTATTGTATTTCATACTTTAAGTTAAAATTTCATGAAATTAATACCTTGGGTCCATAACTTTTTACCAGTTGTAACATTATTCACACTGAAATAAGTGTGTCTAACAGAATTGGCTCCGACTTACTGAGCAGATTGAAAACAGCAGAAGTTTACGGGTGAAAGATGGTGGCGTGAGAATGCATTTAAGATGGTCACATAACCTATTTTCCATTTCTCATCTGCTCAGGTCCTGCCCTGATAAATCCAGCATTCATTGCTGTTTACAATTTGTGTGTTTTTCCAAATTGATGAATTAAGAAAAAGTTCTCTATCGTCTCCTCGTGCTTTTTGTTCAGTTTTGGCATGAACAAATATTGTATTTCCTGTCTAGAAACCCATGAACAAGAATGTTCCACCAGCTGAGAAGTCAGTGATTGCCGCTCAGTGACAATGGAGCATTTTTATGAAAACGCATTCGAGCTTTATCAGTGTATACTGTGTATTTGGTGGCAAAATGGGTCGTTCTGAGTGACTGCAGACTTTTGAGTCCTCATATCATGAACAGTGTGTGCCGTGAGGATTCTTCAGTGCCACTGATGAGACCGAGAGTGGTCATGTGACCGCAAGTATGCGATAAGCATACTTGCAGCCACATTCCGACTAGACGTGCCCAGCAAGTTGGAATGCGAGCAAGGATTTTCAAGCCTCCGGTCACACAGAATGACTGCAGACTTTGGTAATAAACCTGGACAACCCCTTTTACAGACGTTTTTAGGAGCATTTTAATTAGTCTTTAATTCATCTTCAAGGCACTGCCCACGTCCTTTATCAAAAACCCTTGGAACAGGCAAAATGGCTTGCTGCATCCACCCCAAATATTCAAAATCCAAATTCCCGGTTGACCCCATTAGCTATGCCCCTGGTTTCCAGGATTAGAAATAGAGTCGATTTTTGTTTAATGACATCACTTGTTTTGTTCATATGGCTATGCCTGAGCTGTAAAATTAAGAATATTCAACGATAATGGATCTTTTCATAGAAAAATAACCCTTAGTTTCTGGGCAACCCCTTTAAGAAATCCCATAGATAGTAGCAATAATCTTTGGAATACCCTGGATTCTGTTTAATTATAATGCAGAAGAAAGCAGACAAAGGAGTTATTTCATTTATGTGATTTAAATGGGTTACCCAGAATTCAAAAAAGTATGGCTGCTTTCTTTCAGAGTCTTTGTCTTTGGCCATGTGGCTAATAATGGCCGAGAAGTACAAGTGCAATATTATGTCTTCACGCCAGTATGCAAATTGAATGATTGCAGTTTCTTAAAATTTAATTGTAGCTAGTGATATGAGAAAAAAATTAAGAGAATATATTATATATTTTTTGTATTAAAATATTTGCAATAAGAGGATCCGGCTTATTAGGAAATATAATTATAGAAGTGAGATGAAGAGAGCAAGTTCAGTGATCCTAAACATGAAATTAAGATACTGAGACCCAAATAGGGGACAGGACCTTCCAGGTGATAACGATTCTCATGGTCACCTGCAGTCTAACCCAATTTTATAACATTGGAAAAACACCCACTTCAATTGTCTTTAGTATAGTTGCAGAGATGACCAAGGAACCACCACGGTGCAGAACAAGTTACAGTACCAGATGAGTTGACGGATAAAACCAAGGTGAAGTTATTACAGAATGGTTACATACACAGCCTGCCGAGCAGCAGGGGAAAGAGATACTCTAAGTACGGGGAAAATACATTACACAATTGAACTCTTTAGCTGGGGCAAATATCTCTGTCGCGTCAATTATCGTAACAGCCAACAATACACATACAGCACATTTTCCTACTCTGGCCTCTACTCTAACTGCTCTCCACTAAAGAGATCGTGTGGACTTTGCACTCTAACTACGGAAGCCTAAATTAACTCCTAACCGGTGCCCCACTCACGACACTGTCCAAAGGATTTCACACCCTGCCACACATCCAAGCCCTCTTCACCTCATCCAGACTACAACTCAAAAATATCTCCCGGATCCGTGCTTTCCTTAACTAAGAATCAGCAGAAACATTAGTGCATGCCCTCATCATCTCCCGCCTCGACTACTGCAAACTCCTGCTCTCTGACCTCCCTTCCAACACTCTTGCACCCCTCCAGTCTATCCTAAACTCTGTGGCCCGCTTAATCCACCTCTCCCCCCGCTATTCCCCAGCGTCGCCACTCTGCCAATCCCTTCACTGGCTTCCCATCGCCCAACGACTCCAGTTCAAAACATTAACCATGACATACAAAGCCATCCACAACCTGTCTCCTCCTTACATCTGTGACCTAGTCTCCCGGTACCTACCTGCACGCAACCTCAGATCCTCACAAGATCTCCTTCTCTACTCCTCTCTTATCTCCTCTTCCCACAATCGTGAACAAGATTTCTCCCGTGCCTCCCCCATACTCTGGAATGCTCTACCTCAGCATATCAGACTCTCCCCTACCGTGGAAAGCTTCAAGAGGAACCTCAAGACCCATATCTACCAACAAGCCTACAACCTACAATAACCCTCAGTCCAGTACACCACTGTGCAACCAGCTCTGTCCTCACCTATTGTACCATCACCCATTCCCTGTAGACTGTGAGTTCTCGTGGGCAGGGTCCTCTCTCCTCCTATACCAGTCTGTTTTGTACTGTTAATGATTGTTGTACGTATACCCTCTTTCACTTGTAAAGCGCCATGGAATAAATGGCGCTATAATAATAAATAATAATAATAAATAATAATAACCTGTTGGTGCGCACTTCTCCCAAGGCGAACAAAGGAGGCTGTTTTTCCCTCAGGTGATGGGACAGCTGGGCTCATCCGGACAACGTCTTCTACTAGGTCGGGTACCGACTCTCTGGGTCCTCTTCTTAGGGAATGTACCGGCACTCACTAGTCTCTCTCTCACTACTCTTTTTGCCAGACTATTTGCTGCCGGGCAGACCCAAACACACACAAACACAGAAGGGGAGGCGCAGGCCAGTCCTTTGCGTTCAGCTGTGGGAGCCCTGTTCCATTAAAGATACAATATAAGAAAGCCTCTCGTAGGGGTTAAACCCCCTACATAGTGACAATGTCAAGTAGTCTTATCTAAGATACTATGAAATGGAACATCTATGGCATTGTTTTAAAAGGTTAAATACAATCTGTAACCAACTCAAAAGCAGACAGTTTTTGCCCTTATTTTAATCTCACTCCACCCCTGAGGTACCTTTGTTTGTCAAGGAGTTCTAGAGATATGGGTGTGGAGACACGGGGCTCAGTGGGCGCTCTCGTCCACTAAAACCTGCCACCTTTAGAAAGACAGCGTGGCTCAGGGCTCATCCCAACTGAACGCTGGCCTCCTTAACCGTGGGCGTAACACTACTCAGACAACACAGGGTGAGGGAACAACAATAATTAGACTTTATTGGATCCCCAAACAATTAACGGCACATAACCAGCAAAACACACAAATGTAACAGGCAACAGAGTCTCACCCTTCCGCTGGCTCACCAGGGATTAGAATGTCCATGCCTCACAGGTTCCAAGCTGTCTGAGGTCTGCAAAGTCTGTAACAGGTGACTCAACTGTCCCAACCTGAGTGTTCTCCTTAGGTAGTCCTGGTTTGATCTTAAAATCCTGGCAGCCGGAGTCGAAATCCCTAGGCTGTGGATATGGTCTCCAACCGGGTCCGGAGTCCCTAGATTGAAGCCATAAGATATCCTGATCCTCTAGTCAGCTCCAAAGAGCTTAGACTGGATCCATCAGCATCCATCAACAACCCCTGGTGGCTTAAAAAAGTCCTTTTTATAGCCACAACCTTCCACTTGGATACACTGCGTCCTCATCGATTGGTTGGACAAGATTGCTTCTCCCATTGGAGGAATTTCAAGCTGCATGGACAATGTTCATTTAGATGATGTGCATAGAAAGACTGAGGGTGTACATGTAAACTGGGAGTCACCGACTAGACAATGGCTACTAAGGTAATTACATTATCAATACACAACTACAATACAATGGTTACTGGAAATGTCTGGAGAACAATACCTCTGGCTTTCAATGGCCAACACAATTACATTGAGTCAACAAGAGTCTTGTAAAAACAATGAGGGACTTCTCCCCCATCTATAGACAATCTATCATGCTGTCTGGCTGGATTTTAAGAAACTTTAACCCATGAGAGTCCTTGTCGTCACAATGGGCATCTTTATTTGGAACTACATTTGATGGTCTTTACCAAGGGAGTGGTGCTCACAGGATCCTCTATGGGTGAATCTTAGGCTGCTCTGCTTAATTAGCCGCACTTTCCTGGTCACAATATTAATGCACTGCAGGATGCAACAAGACTCAGAGGTAGTGCTACTGCAAAACACTTATAAAACAACCAGTCACACACCTACCTTTCATGGGGGATGATTACCTAGTATTCAAAATGTACACATATAAGGCTTGTGTAGGGTGTTGGTCACACGTATGTATACTGATTGGTTACACACATACTATTAGATCAAGCAGGTTGAGGGCTTGCATATTTTTGTCCACAATATAACACAATATCTCATGTATATTTTCATTTTTTTGCATGGTGCAGCCAAGCCCTGTGATATTGGGGAGAGTAATTTAGGTCTTGGGCTCTGTGGGATGCACTTACAGAGTGCTGGTCAGCTCTCCTGATCTAATAGTATAGACATGACCGATAGGCTGTAAGTTGGCATTGTAAACTACACGTATATGTATGACCAGTGCCCAATATAAGCGTTACCTGTGTGCCTTTAGAACACTAGGCCACCATCCCTCCATGATTGGTAGGTTTGTGAAATGTTTTATTTATATGTCCATCCTGCGGTGCATTAGCATTGTGATCAGGTATTGGTAAGTATGGCTGCTTTATTTCTAGAATGTTCTGCATAATTACCCTGTGAGTGTGATGCCCTGGCAAATTACCCCCTTTTTGCCCCATTAAAAATAAAAAATAATAAAAAACACACATATGTGGTATTGCCACATTCAGAAATGCTCGATCTAACAAAATATAAAAAAAATAATCTAAGTAAAAGACGTAGCGAGAAAAAAATAAAATAGATTTTTTTAGATCACCGCAACATTGCAATAAAATGCAATCAAAACTTTGTATCTACCCAAATGTGGTGTAACTAAAAATGTGAGATCAAGATACAAAAGAATAAGACTTGACACAGTCCTAGATCCCAAAAATGAGAACATTAGGGGTCTCGAAAAATGGCGTCAAAAGCGCAGTTTTTTTGTTGACAAATTCTGAGGTTTTTTTCACCACTTAAATAAAAATAAAACTCTTCATATTTAATATCTATGAACTCTTGCCAACCTGGGGAATAATACTGTCAGGTCCGTTTTACCATATAATGAGCATAGTAAATAAAAAATAAAAAAAAACGTAATCATGGAATTGCACTTTTTTGGCAATTTCACCTCAATTGGAATTTTTTTTTCCCATTTTACAGTACAATATGTGGCAAAATATAAGGTGTCATTCAAAATTACAACGCGTCCCACAAAAAACAAGCCCTCACATAATGGTCAATAAAAAAGTTATGGCTGTTGGAAAAAACGGAGGAAAAAATGAAAATGAAAAATAAAAAATTGCTGGGTGGTGTAGGGGTTAAAATGATTGAAGCCTGACAGTCATTTCAGTTACATATAAGCATGGCCAAAATGGTAATATTGGAATGACTCTTCAATGGCAAAGCTATAAAGCTTCCAGAGAATGAAGTGATACAAAGACCTGTAAGAGGACATCAGTGCACCAAAGGACTGTTGGACTTGGGTTACATGTAAATGTGAATATGACGTTCTTGCTTGTTGTTCTCACATTTGATAGCATTGTTTGGTGGATTCAGATAATTTATGTGAATTTAGACATTAATGCTTTAGAAAGCACTATCTTGGATTTTTCATCTCAATCTCAAAGCTACCTGTTTCCCTACAGCAGCATTTCCTGTTTATGTGCTGTCATGAGTATGACACAATAAACAGGAGTGAGGGCACCTAGATTGGCCCTAAAGTTAGGGGCCCTAAACTGTCCCTTATTCCAGAGTAGGCTTTATGGTAGCCAGGTCTGGACCGCCAATCTAACCCTAACTCCAGAACAGCCCTGGCCGGGGAGGGCTGGAACAGGAGTCAAGAATCCCACAAATACCAACAGACAAGGGAAAACCAAGACTCAAACCCACTAAAAGCACACACACGGGAAAATACAATATGTGCTCAGGGAGAAATAAAATACAGAGAGAATATAAACAACAAGGATATTTCCAAAGCACACCAAATAGCATACAACAGTTCACCAACAACTGGATCACCACACACAAGACCAATAAAGCTGGAGCTAAGCTTGAGCTATCTTCGGCATATGAGGCTAGGTTCTACCATTTTTTATAAAGTGGAGGCAGCTGTGATAGGACGTCCGTAACCTGTGACCCCAGCACCAATTAACTCCTGCTAAACAGAGCACCAGAGAGCACTAAACAGGCAATGCCCAACTCTGGCTGAGCAACTAAGGAGCATTAGGTTGCTGGCCAGATTCTGCAATGTGAACAGAGTTTGGAGCCACCATGACACCTAGTGAGTGAGGGGCAGAACACTGCATGACATGCTCTAACAATGGCACTGTGATCATAGGGGTATTTGACAATGTGGCATACGGTCATATGTTTCATTTCACATGAATATGAAAGCTGGATTTTGACCTATTGCTGTACATGTAGAAGATCAAAACTTGAAAACTTTGCATTGTTGGTCATTGGCAGATAAACTTTGTTACAGAGGTTGAAATGCTGAAATATACATCCGTGTTTCATCTTTCTTATAACCGGTAAATATAACTCAGTAATAAGACATTTTTCACGAGTGAAATACCAATGAAGTACATTTTGTGAATTGCTCTCATCTCTGGCCATAAGCCTCAGGGTTCCTGTAAGATATTGAGCCTCCAATACACAGATGCGGGAATTGTAGTCACAGAGAAGTAAGTAGAAAGTTTTAATTACTGAAATGATAAGTTCTAAATGTCTAATGGCTTAAGTGATTTGGAAAAAATCATCAAAAAATATCTTATAAAAAAGTTGTCCAAAATTATGATTATGAAGGCCTTTGTTTAGGATAAATCATCAATGTCAAATTAATGGGGGTCTGAAAAACAGTACCTCTAATGTTTTGTACACAGTGAGCAAAGCAGAGCACCTAAAACTGTAGCTTATCTCCTATAGATTTAAAAGCAGATGATCGGTGAGGTCCGGTATCAGACCCCCCATCAATCTGATACTGATACCTTATCCTGAAAGTTGAGTGAATCTCCAGAAATCAGATTTGTTATATTGAGAACATTTGGTACAAATCGAAGCTATCTATACGGAAGGGGTTTAAATAAATAAACTCTAAAACTTACCTTTCCTTTGCTGCCCCTAAATCTATTACAGAGTATGTAATGATAGGTCAGGGGCCTCTAGGCTGGTCCTCAGACTTGATAACCTGTGCTGTCCCTTATCTTGGAGGTAGGCTTGATGGTAGCCAGGTCCAAGCCCCCAACCTGACCTTGACTCCTGTCCAAACATTTATCTTACTGCTCCTCTCTCTTACCCTTGGGGCGAGTCGGGAAACCCAAAAACGAAACCCCACAAAACGACATGGACAAGGGAGAGTGGAAACTCATACACACTGCACTCAAAACACACAGGAGAGACAATAACTGTACAGGGAGCAAAGAAAAAGGGAATGAAGTAACGCACAATTTGGGAACATTAACACCACTCAATATCGCAAGAAAGATCACCATTAACAGGTTCACCAACAAGACCGGTATCGCTTGGAGCAAAAGCTGAAGCTATAATCAGCACTGAGTAGTGAGATCTAGGATGTTATATAGGAAGTAGATGACTTTGATTGGCAGCCTGAGCTCTTAGCAGAGTTCCCCAGGAATTAACTCCTGCAGGACTGAGGAACAGAGCATATTAACACTAGAAGTCCCAGAAATTTCGAGCTCCCCCCATTCCAAAGGTAGAAATGTTAAATGACCCCTCTCTGGGACTTCTAGTGTTAAACAGCCGAAGTCCAGCTCTGGCTGAACAACTAGGAGACATCAGGTTGCAGTGTGAACTGAGCCTGACGCTGCCATGAGACTTCGGGAGTCTGGACCTGAACACAGTATGACAATATCTGTCCTTCCATTGTGTCGTCTTCCAATTGTCTCCTCTTTTGGTCTTCTTCTTCTGGCCCCTTTCAGGTTTTCTCTTTTCTTGTACTGCCATTCACCTGTCACCATTTAGTCATGTGGGACTTTGACGTGTAAAATTGACATTGCATGCATTTGATTCACCCCACATGATCACAAACAGTCTATATATCAGCAACACCAGATGAAAAGTGGCCGGAGGGAGAAGAAGAGTAAAGTGGAGCCTGTTAAGACAGCTATGGAGAGACCTGATGGGAAGTGAGAATATGAATTTATTTTTTTAACCCTGGCTCTCAAAATACAGTAAAATGGTGGGGACCTGGCTACCATTTTTTGAAATTTAAACAAACCAATTTCTAAACATATTCAAATAACAGGTGAATCTGAATTTTTCAGGAAATGCGTAACAAACTAAATTTATTTTGAATTGATTCTCTCATCTCTATTCATCAATAGCATAAACCTGGACAACACATCTAAGGAAGTATTACTAGAAGAGAGTCTTCCATTCAAGGACCTCAGCTATTAACCAGAGACAAAGATCCAATATATCCATGTAACATACAGACCGTCTATTGAATTAAATGAAAACTGTGTCAACTATGAAGGATCTGTGGTGACGCCATGGGAAATTTAACATTTACAGTTAGGTTTCCACAAAGAGTAGAGCTGATCAGGTTTTACCCAAAGAGTAGAGTTGATCATATATCTTCTCATCAAGTGGCCATTCTATCAAAAAAGGACAGTTTAGAAATTTTGCTGACCGTCATGGTGTCGTTGGGTTTTGTTCAGACTACAGATTTTGACAATCTGCCTGATAATTCCTCTTATGTCTGTGATTAGTCAGAATCACTGAGTGCTAATTCAGAGGCAGGCTAGCAGGAGTTAATCACTGCTAATCTACTTGTTAATCTGCTTTGATCACCTGCCTATCACATCTGCTCCCCTCCTATATATACTGGCTGGATCCTTCCACCTATACCAACTATAGTTTATCTTAGTTTGTCTGGGAAGGTGTGGGGATCTCAAAAATATATTATAAACCCCAACTTTTTTAAAAAATTCCTTTATTATACCAAAAGCTAAACAGACTCATAGACATAAAAACATACAATGTCTCTGCTGGATTCAACCAATAAGGGGGTAGATACATTGCAATATACAATTCATCCTTCTTTCACGATTCGATACCTATTTCCCCTCATCAAAAATTCCTCAGAGGGAAAAATTGCAATTTTTCAAAGATTTATATACTTCATACCATTATTCACATTAATATTTTAACAAATATCTATTAAACTCACCGTCACACAGTGGTTTAGGAGCTGAATACAGACACAAAAAGATATTTCGTCACTATATCCAGTTCCAACCCCTATCCAGTTTTTGAGACCATAAAAACACACTTATGATAATGTCATCCCTGGTCACTCTTTTTGATGTTTTTTTTGACAACTACTCGACATCCAAATCACATCCTCAACTGGTCAATTGAACAGAGGAAAAAACAGGGATAACTTTTTTGAAAAAAGGCACATCCTGGAATCCCCTAGGTTATTCCTAACAGAACCAACACCCAATATGTGGTGCAAACTCATCTGCCGAACTGTTATTTTGGATACCATGCACCCTATAGAATGCCAAAGGTCATTCTCTACAGAACAGAGACTTAATATCAGCCCAAGGCCATCATCTGAACTGTTAGAAAAAAGATTTTTTCAGCAAAGCAACAAACACATATATGCCAAAGATAATACAGAAATAAAAAAGTCCAGTAACCATAATTTGTTCCTTAATAGGATTCTTGATAGATGAAGCATTTATCACATATCCACTTGAGATTGTCATATAAATTAATATCCTTCTTCATAGAGGTAGTTGATTTCAGACATGTGAAATGTCACAAGTTCCTTTTGGTAATGGTTAGACACTCTGTGCTTGATAGCTTCACAATCTTGGGATACAATTTACACCTTACACCTCGACGCGTTTCCCCCCTTGTATGATAGAGCCAAAGGGTTCATCAGGAGGTTTTATTGATCCATGAGTTTAATATCAATATTCAATATGGATCCCAAAATCACCTCAGATAAAGTGTGGTATGCCAAACCGGACCACTACAGCAATCGTTTAGGGGTCCAAGTAAGATGAGACAGTAGAAACTGGCAAAACGCCATGATAGCCTCCGTCCCAAAAAATCCCCAAATGAGGACACCAGCACCAAATTTTGCTGACCGTCATGGTGTCGTTGGGTTTTGTTCAGACTACAGATTCTGACAATCTGCCTGATAATTCCTCTTATGTCTGTGATTAGTCAGAATCACTGAGTGCTAATTCAGAGGCAGGCTAGCAGGAGTTAATCACTGCTAATCTACTTGTTAGTCTGCTTTGATCACCTGCCTATCACATCTGCTCCCCTCCTATATATACTGGCTGGATCCTTCCACCTATACCAACTATAGTTTATCTTAGTTTGTCTGGGAAGGTGTGGGGATCCAGACTATCTGGTGTGATAAATGTTGCTGTGTCCAAATGTGGAGTTTACCCTTGTTGTCTTTTTGTTGCTATCCTGCTGCTCTTGTTTTTCTCCTGAGTCTCTCTTTGTCTATTCTTCTGCATGTGCAGTATATATTAATATATTATATTTTGGTTTTCCCTTGTCAGTTCTTATCTGTTTACCATCTTGGTCTTGCCCTGTCCCTCGCTGGGGCGAGAGAGGTGTTAGAGTGGCATTTCTCAGGATCATAAAAAGGCACAGGATTCGGGCATCTCCAACATTAGGAGTAAGGGGTGCTATACATGTTGCGACATCGCTAGTGATTGCTAGCGATGTTGCGCACGATAGCACCCGCCCCCGTCGCTCATGCGATATTGTGTGATCGCTGCCGTAGTGAACATTATCACTACGGCAGCGTCACACACACATACCTTGACAGCGATGTCGCTATGACCGCTGAACAATCCCTCCCTCAAGGGGGAGGGGCGTTAGGCGTCATAGCAACGTCACTGCCGCGTCACTAAGCGGCTGGCCAATAGAAGCGGAGGGACGGAGATGAGTGGGACGTAACATTCCGCCCATCTCCTTCCTTGCCGGTGGAGGCAGGTAAGGAGATGTTCGTCGCTCCCGCGGTGTCACACATATCGATGTGTGATGCCACAGGAATGACGAACAACATCGTACCGGTGGCAGCAACGACATTAAGGAAATGAGCGACATGTCAACGATCATCGTTTTTGAATGATTTTGCGATCGTTGATCGTCACTCATTGGTGTCACGCCGCGATGTCGGTAACGGTGCCAGATGTGCGTCACTAACGACGTGACCCCGACGATATATCGTTACCGATGTTGCATCGTGTAAAGCACCTTTAATCTATAGATGAAAGATCGTCTAGGGTCTCCTAGCATAAAGGACAGCACAGGAGTCCCCTGTCCCTCGCTATTTCAAAGGAACATTGTGACAAAAGTGGCACTGTTAATACTTTCAAGGCGAAAGGTTGTGAAATAAAATCTGATGTATATTTAAAAACACAATAAATCAGCTCTAATGTTAATCTTTGAACGTTTCTCCTTTAAATGCTAATTACTTTACACATTAGGCCTTATAGGGACCCTCTGTATGCAATTCATCAACAGGTTAATGCCTATGGGCACTCCGAAATCCATTTATAATCTTTATCGCCTTGTTTTCTTGTAAAAGGAATAATTTGCTTTACATAAATATTATTAAATGGGTTTTAAATGTGTTATTCTCCATTAAACTGTGATCAAGTAATGACTATATAAGAAGAAATAAATGATTGACTCCACTGCGTAGATTAATAGGTTCTCGCTGTCGTAACTGCCTAATTTAATCAATATAACACTACTGTATTAATGACTCCAAAGTCTTTCATCCCCTCACTGCAATCAACTGATCGATAATGAGATGCACATTAATGAGGTCTGAAAAAAAAATAACAACTCTTTGTATTTTTAGGTCCAGGGAGATATTTTAATAGGACCAGTAATGAGGAAAATGTTACGGTCCTCCGTCGAAACGAACGGGACAATTAGACGTTGTGTGTCATCACTCATTCGAGTTGACAAGTTCACATTACGACACGTTTTTACATTAATGTTGGTAAATATGTTCCTAGGTGTAATGAACTCATCAGCACTGAATCTGTAATCCAGAATTAGAAGGGAATCTAATAAATACGTAACTACCGTAGCGGAGCACCGAGTGTAATGATTAATGAGGCGCCACGTTGGTGATCTTCAAAAATATCCCTAAAAAAAGCCAAATCTTTGAATTTATTCAGAATAATGTCAAAAGAAATGGTTTTTTTTAAAAGTCTGTGACTTTTACCAGCAAACATATAAATATTTGAAGACGTAATTTGTCCCTAAGGTGAGGTGTCGTCAACTGAGTATTGAGTTCATGTAAATGGAAAATGTAATTGTCCACTACATGGTGAAAAAAAAGTTGAACCCTTCTAGATTTAGACATCTGATAGATACTTGGCATTTATTCTGTATCTATATTCTTCGGAACTTCCATTTTTGCAACAGATAGATTGTTAGGCCAAGACCGGCATCCCCACACTGTCCTCCTCACCTCTCCCAGTGGGGACATTGGCTCTCTCACCTGTCTGGTCGCCTTCCTGTGGCTGCCCCATCCCCTGCCCAGGCTGTGGTCTCCAAGAGGCTGTGCAAACCTGACAGGCCTCCTGGAAGTAACCATAGGGTGCACACACCGACACGCCCCTTTTCTTAAGGGGCCAGTGCTCCCTGTCCCAGACATGACCTCCCAGTTTCCTGAGAGGCTGCAGGTATTTAAAAGGGTGGTTCACCCATATTTTTTATAGTCTCGTTCGATATTATATTGAGAAACAATGTTTCTCTCAAATACCTTATGTTAGCAATAGTGCCTGTGAGAGGCACTATTGCAGACCTCTGTTCTCCGGTGACATCATGTCAAGGTCCGCACACGTCACATCCCTGCGGCCAGCTGCAGTCTTCCTTACTCACTGAGCTGTGGGCGGTGTTTCAGCGCTTGTCACAGCACAGCGCGTCTCCTGCTTGCAGCGTTCTTCTGTGAGGGAGGAGGGAGGAGAGAGCAGGGAGCAGATGGACTGTGACAAGCGGTGAAACACCTCTCACAGCTCAGTGAGTCAGGAAGACTGCAGCTGGCCGCAGGGATGTGATATGTGCGGAACTTGGTTTGATGTCACCGGAGCGGCGAACAGCAGTCTGCAATAGCACCTCTCACAGGCACTATTGCCAACACAAGGTATTTGAGAGAAACATTTTTTCTCAATGTAATATCGAACTAGACAATAAAAAATATGGGTGAACCACCCCTTTAAGGCACCTTCCCCTTAAAGGATATGCCTGGACAACGTGTTAGATACATTGCTAGTTCCCAAATTCTATAGCACTGTTGCTGCTGTCTCTGCTGCTGCTGTGCTATAGTCTACTGTTGATCTGTTTCTGTGTTTCAGTGTGTTGCTGATCTATTGCTGCAGTCACCTCAAGTCTGCTGCTGCTGCTGCTGCTACAAGCGGTCCTGCCATTTACCCACCACACCCCTTTTCTTAAAGGGCCAGTGCTCCCTGGCCTGTAAATGACCTCCTTTCTTCATGAGAGGCTGCAGGTATTTAAGGCACCTTTCCTTTAAGGGAAGTGCCTGGGCAATGTATCAGATACATTGCTAGTTCTCGGGTCCTATAGCACTGATGCTGCTTTCTCTGCTGCTGTGTTGTGCAATATTCCACTATTGATCTGTTTCTGTGTTTTAGTGTGCTGCTGATCAATTGCTGCAGTCACCTCAAGTCTGCTGCTGCTGCTACAAGCGGTCCTGCCATTTACCCACCATGCCCCTTTTCTTAAAGGGCCAGTGCACGCTGGCCCAGAAATGACTTCTCAGCTTCCTGAGAGGCTGCAGGTATTTAAGGCACCTTCCCCTTAAGAGAAGTGCCTGGACAACATGTCAGATATGTTGCTAGTTCTCTGGTTCTATACCACTGTTGCTGCTTTCTCTGCTGCTGTGCTGTGCAATATTCCACTGCTGATCTGTTTCTTGTGTTTCAGTGTGCTGCTGATCCATTGCTGCAGTCATCTCAAGTCTGCTCCATCTGCTGCTACAAGCAGTCCTGCCGTTTACCCACCATGATACACGCTGCAGCAGGTATTTTCACCGGCTGCTGCTACCGCATCCATCCCAGCCGAAACCTCGATATCTGCTGCTGCTGGTACTCTTCATCAGAGACTGTCCTTTCATACCCTTGGGGCTAACCAACAGAGCATCAGTCTTCCCAAATGCCACATAACACCCTCACCATTAGAGGCTCTGGTGAAAACCAGGTGTGGTTCTACAGCCATGCCCCTCTGGGTTTTCTGTGTGCTGTGGCCTCGTGGGTCTACTAAACCACTTCATGTCCTGTGAGCGTAATATAGATCAATATTTATAAAAAAAAGGAAATAGAAATATTGCAACTTTCACACTGGTCCCAGTGACTTTTATAGACTCTAATTTTCTGATGTTTCATGAAAGCCACACATACACGAGGGGCTGCTGATACACCTTTGGCTTTAGCCACAATAAAAAGACTCTGATCCTATCTTTGGCATTGAAACATCTAATGAACAAGTGCGAAGGTCAGTGTGAATGGAGTGATAGCAGAGTCAGCTGTGACACCCCCTATTGCGATTAGTGGATTCTGTGTCATTAGATGTAAAAAATTGTATTACTCATTGTAATCCTGCCTCAGATGATAAGGAAACTGCTGCAAAGTGTCCTGGACAGACAGAAAGCATGAGTCTAATATAGCCCAAGCCAGTGTCAAAATTTCAAGGTTTCTCATTGTGTTTTTAATAAAGCCTGTGATATGAATAAAAATAGTTTTAAATGCATGCAAAAAAAAAAAACCGGATAGAAACAATAGGTAGTTTTCTGGGGAAATTTTTATGTTTTCAGGTATATGATCCAGTTGTTTGTGCTATCCGTCAGCTCAGCAGGAGTAGTCAGCTCTCTCTGTCGACCAATGGTTCTTCTCCACGCCCTACTTAAACTTCCAATAAAATGCTGGACGTTGCTGTGTTTGTCATTGAGCTCTGGTGCTATGTTCCTGTTATTTCCTTATTAATCCTAGCACATCTTAAGGCCTGTCTGACATCACTTTTATCTACCTCCTGGTATAAGACGCTTGTTTTTTCACTAAAGCTCGCTTTACACGCTGCAATGTATTTTACGATGTGTCGGTGGGGTCACGTCATAAGTGACGCACATCCGGCATTGTAAGTTACATTGCAGTGTGTGACAGGTACGTGCGATTGCGATTGAACGTTAAAACGTTCATCGCATACACATCGTACTTTTCTCTAGAATTGCACGTCAGATTGTTCATTGTACCCGGGGTAGCACACATCGCAGTGTGTGACACCCCGGGAACGATGAACAGATCTTACCAGCATCCTGCGGCTCCCGGCCCACAATGCGGAAGGAAGGAGGTGGGCGGGATGTTTACGTCCCGCTCATCTCCGCCCCTCCACTTCTATTGGCCGGCTGCCGCGTGACGTCGATATGACGCCGAACGTCACTCCCACTCCAAGAAGTGGACGTTCGCCGCCCACATCGAGGTCGTATGGAAGGTAAGTACGTGTGACGGGGGTTAATCGTTTGTGCGGCACGTTCAACAAATTGAACGTGCTGCACATACGATGGGGGCGTTGCAAATCGCATACGATATCGTATGCGAAATTGCAATATGTAAAGCAGGCTTAACTATGCTTTTAGCTATGGATTCTGGCCTTAATTCTCCATTTACTGACCTAACTTGGTTTAACTATCCTTGCTTCAAGTTTAGAGATGAGCGGACCCGTGGAAGGTCAGTTCGGCAGGTTCAGCTGGACATTAGATAAAATTCAGTTTGAGATCCGTACTTGTCCTGAACCCCAACGGAAGTCACTGATTGGGCAGTTCAGGTCTTCGCTCACATGCAGCCAGCCATAAACAGATTACTTCCAGGTGAGGGTTTTTCATTTTTTTGGGGGGTGCACACTACATGCGATAACGCTGTTGCTACCCTCAAACACTGTAAGCGGCTTCTACTGGGCAGAGCACCAAACATTCCTGAGCACAACGATGCTTGATTGAGTGGTTAGCGTATGTGTGTCGCCCAGGGTTATGGGGTACTCGGTCCGAACGGTGTATAACTGGAAAATTTCACTTTGGTGGCCATTGCCTGGTCCCGTGCCCTGGGTGCTTTTTTAAAAATGGAAATATTTACAGGGGGTTAGAATATTGCTCCCACGTAACGCCGCTTGCGGTTTTGTGGCTATGTAGATGGAGTCGTTGCTGCACACTTCCTGCTACTGGGGCTGGTGTTAGTGGCAGCCTGGATGTTAGGCCCTCCACAAGCAGAGCCAGGCCCCAGAGGATAGGTGATGTAATAGGTGTCGGAAGAAGGTAGGCCACACAAGGGGGTTTCAGTGCAAATGGTTCTTTACTCACTTTCGGTAACTGGTCACCCGAGGCCGGCTGGTTTCACCTAGAGGTCCCCTTAGTCCCAGTGCCGGTTTAGTGTCCTGGTGGCTTCTTCCCCTGCATCTGTCTTTTGGTTGGTGGGTCCCCATAGCGTAGAGAAGCCGGGGGTCCCCTCCTGGTTGTCTTCTACAGCGGTCCATATGACGATAGCGTGAACCCTGTGGGGTTGGAGTGTCTGGTCCTGTCCCCGGTTCTCCCGTTGCTACTGAGTCCTGAACTTCAAGGTCAGTGAGTTCCTTGATGGTCCCCTCAGTTTGCAGATTTTACCAGGTCTGACTGGAGCGTTTGCCTGACCTAGGATTTTGTACCCCATCGGTGCGTAGTTCCGGGAGAGCTCCACTGTACTCCACCGGCAACTAACTCAGGTTACTGTTCACTCCGGTCAGTCCATTCTCTTCCTCCTTTCACTGTCACTGCTCACTGACTCTCTGTCTCACTGCTCACTGTCCACTGTCTGCCCCTCCCACCTGATCGTCTAGTGGACTGGATTGGCTCCACCTCTAGGCGGCCATCCATTGGTCCAACCCTAGCCTGGTACCATTCTATGGGGGATGTTGGGGAAAAACAGGGATTATCTGGAGTGTTTGGATGTTACTGGCACTGGTCTTCTGGGTCCCTAGGGTGTAGGCCCTGCATCCCAGTGAGGGTGCAGTACCTTGTAGCTTCCTGATGGCTTCAGGGGTGCTACATATGTAAAACAACTGATCTCGAACTTGGACACTGATTTTTTGGTAAAGTCTGTGTTTGGTTCAAACCTTGAACTGCGGGTTTGCTCATATCTACTCTAGTTCTCTCCTCCAGCCAGCAGCTACTCTGTGGATGCAACCTAGGAGGCCCATTGTAAGACTAAATGCTTAAATAGAAATGAAATAGTGATGAAAGATGTAGGTTAGGATTCCTCTGGGATCGGCTAGATGGAATGGTTAATGTCAAAGCTCCTTGAGGTGACCCTTTTCAGAAAACAACCTTTAACACACTACACAAGGATGAGGATCACCACTTAGATACCCAACCATATTTGGTTAAACTCATGACTCAAAGAGAGAAAGGTCAACTCAACAGTATATTGTTTTTATTTTTTTTCTTTGGGGGTGGAAGGTGTGAATGGGGTTCATCGAAGCTTTCAGATTTTACACTTTTCCCAGCACCAAGTCTTAGAATTAGAGATGAGCGAACCGGTCGCGGTTCGGCTCGAGGTTGGTTCGCCGAACGGACCTCCCGTTCGAGTTCGGTTCGTCGAACGTTCGACGAACCGAACTCGAACTGCATAGGAAACAATGGCAGGCAATCACAAACACAGAAAAACACCTAGAAAACACCCTCAAAGGTGTCCAAAAGGTCACAAACAACTCACAACACATGGGAAAGTGACAAGGACATATACTCATGCGAAAACAAAAGAGCTGGACAAGGAAAAAGAGGAGGACACACAGATATATGAGTATATGCAAGGAAACATCGATTCCATTAATGTGCAACTTGAGCCCTGCTCATTCTTGGCTTCCAATCTTGATAAATTGCCTGAGCTCGCCACGTACGTCTTGGGGATCTTGTCGTGTCCTGCAGCCAGCGTTCTCTCGGAACCTGTCTTCAGTGCTGCTGTGGGTCTGCTGGCAGATAAGCACACGTGTCTGTCCACTGACAATGTGGACATGGCTCTCAGAGGACTTTTCTTCCCCTGGGTCAGCCAGGGGACGGGAAAGGCACGCGTATTTTTGAGAGTGCTTCATGCAAAGCATCTTTTTCTTTTTCAAAAGGGGGCTCAACCGATGCCAGTCAAGTGGGGTGTGTGTGGCCCAGTTAGTGGCAACGAAGGAGACTGTGGTTGGAGTCCCCTCGCTGTGTTTCTAAAAGACCCAAAATGAACAAATCATGGCTCTCAGAGGACTTTTCTTCCCCTGGGTCAGCCAGGGGACGGGAAAGGCACGCGTATTTTTGAGAGTGCTTCATGCAAAGCATCTTTTTCAAAAGGGAGCTCAACCGATGCCAGTCAAGTGGGGTGTGTGTGGCCCAGTGAGTGGCAACCAGGGAGACTGTGGTTGGAGTCCCCTTGCTGTGTCTCTAAAAGAACCAAGATGAACAAGTCATGGCTCTCAGAGGACTTTTCTTCCCCTGGGTCAGCCAGGGGACGGGAAAGGCACGCGTATTTTTGAGAGTGCTTCATGCAAAGCATCTTTTTCTTTTTCAAAAGGGAGCTCAACCGATGCCAGTCAAGTGGGGTGTGTGTGGCCCAGTGAGTGGCAACGAGGGAGACTGTGGTTGGAGTCCCCTCGCTGTGTCTCTAAAAGAACCAAGATGAACAAGTCATGGCTCTCAGAGGACTTTTCTTCCCCTGGGTCAGCCAGGGGACGGGAAAGGCACGCGTATTTTTGAGAGTGCTTCATGCAAAGCATCTTTTTCTTTTTCAAAAGGGAGCTCAACCGATGCCAGTCAAGTGGGGTGTGTGTGGCCCAGTGAGTGGAAACGAGGGAGACTGTGGTTGGAGTCCCCTCGCTGTGTCTCTAAAAGAACCAAGATGAACAAGTCATGGCTCTCAGAGGACTTTTCTTCCCCTGGGTCAGCCAGGGGACGGGAAAGGCACGCGTATTTTTGAGAGTGCTTCATGCAAAGCATCTTTTTCTTTTTCAAAAGGGAGCTCAACCGATGCCAGTCAAGTGGGGTGTGTGTGGCCCAGTGAGTGGAAACGAGGGAGACTGTGGTTGGAGTCCCCTCGCTGTGTCTCTAAAAGAACCAAGATGAACAAGTCATGGCTCTCAGAGGACTTTTCTTCCCCTGGGTCAGCCAGGGGACGGGAAAGGCACGCGTATTTTTGAGAGTGCTTCATGCAAAGCATCTTTTTCTTTTTCAAAAGGGAGCTCAACCGATGCCAGTCAAGTGGGGTGTGTGTGGCCCAGGGAGTGGCAACCAGGGAGACTGTGGTTGGAGTCCCCTCGCTGTGTCTCTAAAAGAACCAAGATGAACAAGTCATGGCTCTCAGAGGACTTTTCTTCCCCTGGGTCAGCCAGGGGACGGGAAAGGCACGCGTATTTTTGAGAGTGCTTCATGCAAAGCATCTTTTTCTTTTTCAAAAGGGAGCTCAACCGATGCCAGTCAAGTGGGGTGTGTGTGGCCCAGTGAGTGGCAACGAAGGAGACTGTGGTTGGAGTCCCCTCGCTGTGTTTCTAAAAGACCCAAAATGAACAAATCATGGCTCTCAGAGGACTTTTCTTCCCCTGGGTCAGCCAGGGGACGGGAAAGGCACGCGTATTTTTGAGAGTGCTTCATGCAAAGCATCTTTTTCTTTTTCAAAAGGGGGCTCAACCGATGCCAGTCAAGTGGGGTGTGTGTGGCCCAGTTAGTGGAAACGAGGGAGACTGTGGTTGGAGTCCCCTCGCTGTGTCTCTAAAAGAACCAAGATGAACAAGTCATGGCTCTCAGAGGACTTTTCTTCCCCTGGGTCAGCCAGGGGACGGGAAAGGCACGCGTATTTTTGAGAGTGCTTCATGCAAAGCATCTTTTTCTTTTTCAAAAGGGGGCTCAACCGATGCCAGTCAAGTGGGGTGTGTGTGGCCCAGTTAGTGGAAACGAGGGAGACTGTGGTTGGAGTCCCCTCGCTGTGTCTCTAAAAGAACCAAGATGAACAAGTCATGGCTCTCAGAGGACTTTTCTTCCCCTGGGTCAGCCAGGGGACGGGAAAGGCACGCGTATTTTTGAGAGTGCTTCATGCAAAGCATCTTTTTCTTTTTCAAAAGGGGGCTCAACCGATGCCAGTCAAGTGGGGTGTGTGTGGCCCAGTTAGTGGAAACGAGGGAGACTGTGGTTGGAGTCCCCTCGCTGTGTCTCTAAAAGAACCAAGATGAACAAGTCATGGCTCTCAGAGGACTTTTCTTCCCCTGGGTCAGCCAGGGGACGGGAAAGGCACGCGTATTTTTGAGAGTGCTTCATGCAAAGCATCTTTTTCTTTTTCAAAAGGGAGCTCAACCGATGCCAGTCAAGTGGGGTGTGTGTGGCCCAGTGAGTGGAAACGAGGGAGACTGTGGTTGGAGTCCCCTCGCTGTGTTATACATGCTTTTAGAAGGGCATGACATGGCTTGGAGGTTGACTTTCATAAAATGCAAACTGTTGGCTACCAAAATGCTGCCTTTCCAACAACTGTGGTTATAGGCAATGAGGAACATACTGATGAAGATGAGACGCAGATACCCGATTGGGATGACAACTTAAATATTCGGTCAGGGCAAGAAGAGGCTCGGTCTGAGGGGGAGGGGAGTGCAAACACAACAATTGATGATGAAGTTCTAGATCCCACCTACTGTCAACCCCCAGTCAGGCACTCGAGGAGGTCAACAGAGGCGGTGGAGGAGGATGCAACCGACGACGAAATTACCTTGCGCCTTCCTGGACAGAGTCGGAGCACTGGTAGCACGTCTACAACTGCATCCTCAGCCACCACTCTGCCTATGAGCATTATTCGGGGTGCATCAACAGGTCGCATGGCCTCTAAGCCTTGCCTAGCCTGTTCCTTTTTTGACATAGAAAAAGATCGCCCAAATCATGTGATATGTAAAATTTGTCATGATTCTCTTAGTAGAGGTCAAAACCTCAGCAGTTTGACAACTTCTTCCATGAATCGTCACATGAATAAATATCATAGGTCCCGGTGGGAAGCTCACTGTGCTGCAATGCGGCCTAGCGGAGCGAACCATCCACCGCCCGCCCCTTCCAGTGCATCCGCGCGCTCTTCATCTTCTAGGACTGTGGGGACAGCTGTCACACCTGTTTTTCCACGCAAAACTTCCACCACTGTAACCGCAACAGGCAGTTTGCTTGGTAGGTCGTCAGTTGGTTTGGAAGGGGAAACAAGTGAGTGTGTACAGCTCTCTCAGACATCGATAGCACCTACGTTGGATGAAGGCAACATCATGTCTCCGCCTGCACTTTCCTCACAAACCTGCATTTTTCCAGGGACACCCTACTCAACACCGTCTACACACAGCAGCCAGATCTCTGTCCCTCAGATGTGGTCAAATAAAAGGCCACTTCCTCCGACCCATGACAAAGCTAAGAGGTTGACTCTATCCCTCTGTAAGCTGTTGGCTACCGAAATGCTGCCTTTCCGCCTAGTGGACACACAGGATTTTAGAGACCTTATGTCTGTCGCTGTGCCCCAGTACCAGATGCCTAGTCGCCACTACTTCTCTAAGAAAGGTGTGCCCGCGCTACACCAGCATGTCGCACACAACATCACCGCTTCCTTGAGAAACTCTGTGTGTGAACGGGTGCATTTCACCACCGATACTTGGACCAGTAAGCATGGACAGGGACGTTACATGTCGCTGACTGGGCACTGGGTAACTATGTTGATAGATGGTGAAGGGTCTGCTGCACAAGTCTTGCCGTCCCCACGACTTGTGTGTCAATCCTCTGTCTGTCCAAGTTCCGCCACTGCTTCTGCATCCTCCACCTCATCTGGGTCCTCCACCTCCGCCCCAAGCCTGCCTGGTCAGGCCACCAGCGTTCTCACTGCGCAGAAGGAATCACGCACCCCTCATTACTATGCTGGCAGCAGAGCGCAACGGCATCAGGCGGTCTTTAGCTTGACATGTCTTGGGAATAAGAGTCACACAGCTGAGGAGTTGTGGTCAGCTCTGCGGTCCGAGTTTAATAAATGGTTGTCTCCACTCAACCTGCAGCCTGGTAAGGCCGTGTGCGACAATGCTGCAAACCTGGGTGCGGCCCTTCGCCTGGGCAAGGTGACACACGTGCCTTGTATGGCTCACGTGTTGAACCTTGTTGTCCAGCAATTTTTAACACACTATCCCGGCCTAGATGGCCTTCTGACCAGGGCACGTAAACTGTCTGCAGTGCTCACTTCCGCCGTTCAACCGCCGCAGCTGAGCGACTTGCATCGCTCCAGAAGTCTTTCGGCCTGCCGGTTCATCGCCTGAAATGCGATGTGGCGACACGCTGGAATTCAACTCTCCACATGTTACAGCGACTGTGGCAGCACCGGCGAGCCCTGGTGCAATACGTCATGATGTATAGCCTGGGCCAACGAGATGCAGAAGTGGGGCAGATCACCCTGATGGAGTGATCTCAGATCAAGGACCTATGCACCGTTCTGCACAGTTTCGACATGGCGACGAATATGTTTAGCGCTGACAATGCCATTATCAGCATGACGATTACAGTCATTTACATGCTGGAGCACACGCTAAACACTATTCGGAGTCAGGGGGTGGGACAACAGGAAGGGGAGGAACTACAGGAGGATTCATATGCGCAAGACACAACAACATCACCAAGGTCCAGACGTTCATCATCACCAACGCGGCAGGCATGGGACCATGGGGGACAGGGATCAACAAGGGCGCATGGTAGCAGGCGAGATGTTGAGGAAGGTGCAGGAGGACATGAAGATATGGAGGACGAACTGTCCATGGACATGGAAGACTCAGCGGATGAGGGAGACCTTGGTCAAAATTCAGTTGAAAGAGGTTGGGGGGAGATGTCAGAGGAAGAAAGAACGGTTAGCACCTCTATGCCACAAACACAGCGTGGACTTGGTCCGCATGGCTGCGCAAGACACATGAGTGCCTTCTTGTTGCACTACCTCCAACATGACCCTCGGATTGTCAAAATTAGAAGTGATGATGACTACTGGCTTGCCACACTATTAGATCCCCGGGACAAGTCCAAATTTTGTGACATAATTCCACCCATAGAAAGGGACGCACGTATGCTGGAGTATCAGCATAAGCTGTTACTCGATCTTAGCTCGGCTTTTACACCAAACAACCGTGCAGGTGAAGGGAGTGATTCTCCCAGTTGTAACTTGACAAACATGGGACGGCATCGTCATCTTCAACAGTCTACCCGTACCAGTAGGACCGTATCTGGTGCTGGTAACAGCAATTTTATGGAATATTTTCATAATTTTTTTAGACCCTCCTTTGCAAGGCCACCAGAGACAACAAGTCTGACACATAGTCAACGGATGGAGAGGATGATACAGGAGTATCTCCAAATGAACATCGATGCAATGACTTTGCAAATGGAGCCTTGCTCCTTTTGGGCTTCAAATCTAGAAAAATTGACAGAGCTCTCCAGTTACGCCTTGGAGATTTTGTCGTGTCCAGCTGCCAGCGTTGTCTCTGAACGTGTCTTCTTCAGTGCTGCTGGGTGTGTGCTGACAGATAAGCGCACGCGTCTGTCCAGTGACAATGTGGACACACTGACGTTCATCAAAATGAACAAGTCATGGATCCAGAAGGAATTTACTACCCCTGTGTCATCCTGGGGAGAGTAAATGCTTGTGGATTTGGAATGTGCTTGATGCAAATCAAAACATCCTGTTTGCAACTAGGGCACAAGTGCTGCCACTGATGGGGTGTCTGTGTGCCCAATGTTGGGAAAAAAGGTAGACTCCGCTTGGAGTAACCCTTGCTTGATGTGTTTTTTAAAAATGATACAAGATGAACAGATCTGAAGGCAAGATGAAGGCAACATCATGTCTCCGCCTGCACTTTTCTCACAAACCTGCATTTTTCCAGGGACACCCTACTCAACACCGTCTACAGACAGCAGCCAGATCTCTTTCCCTCAGATGTGGTCAAATAAAAGGCCACTTACTGCGACCCATGACAAAGCTAAGTGGTTGACTCTATCCCTCTGTAAGCTGTTGGCTACCGAAATGCTGCCTTTACGCGTAGTGGACACACAGGATTTTACAGACCTTATGTCTGTCGCTGTGCCCCAGTACCACATGCCCAATCACCACTGCTTCTCCAAGAAAAGCATGCCCGCGCTACACCAGCATGTCGCACACAACATCACCACTTCCTTGAGAAAATCTGTGTGCGACAGGGTGCATTTCAACACAGATACTTGGACCAGTAAGCATAGACAGGGTCATTACATGTCACTGACTGGGCACTGGCAAACTATGGTGAGAGATGGAGAAGGGTCTGCTGTACAAGTCTTGCCGTCCCCACGAGTTGTTTCAATCCTTGTTCTGTATGTAGAAGTTAATACACTGCTTCTGCCTCTTCAACCTCGTGTGGGTCCTCTACCTTGGCGCAAACCCTGTGTGGTCAGGCCACCCTTCCTTGCAACTGCGCACAAGGACTACCACACACCTCCTTACTATGCTGGCAGCAGAGCTCAATGCCATCAGGCGGTCAAAGCTTTACTTTGAAATGTATGGGAAATGTGAGTCACACCGCTATTACAGAGAATAGTAGTCAGGCAGGGTCAAAACATTAATTGAGGAACAGGAACAGAATGGGACGGCCAGGAAAGAATCAGAAAACAAGCAGAGTTGAAATGCGTATCGGCCAACAAGGTACATAAACAGCAAGCAGGAAAAGTAGTCAGGTAACAAGCACACAAAATCATAAAACTGAACTGGGGGTAAAATTAACCAGAGGTTCATAGCTATGTCTGGCAGTGGTCTGCAGACAGGATGGGCATAAAAAAGGGTGTGGTGTCTTCCCATTGGTTGTAGCTGAATGATGGTATTTCATCTGTGAGATACCCACCAGCTACATTCAGCCAGAGATTCTGCATCTGTCAAGGTAATGCAGCCCAGTGGGTGAGCATAACCTGCGTCCACCTGCGCCGCTGGCATCGACTACTCTCACATCATCAGCACTATTCATGAAAGGAACACGTTGTCACCTGGCAACCGGAGTACAAATTGACGGAGCGGACTACGTTGGTGACTTAACAGCCGTGTGCGGCAATGATGCAAACCTGGCTGCGGGCCATCCTCAGGGCAATGTGACACACGTGCCTTTTAGGGCTCACGTGTTGAACCGAATTCGCCAGCAATTTTTAAAACACCATCACGGCCTACATGGCCTTGTGCAGTGGGCACGCTCGCTATGTGCTCACTTCCATCGTGCGCACACAGCAGCTCAACAACTTTCATCACTCCGGAAGTCTTAGGGTCTGGCAGTTAAACGCCGTAAATGCGATGTTTCGACACGCAGGAATTGGAATCTGCACATGTTGCAGCGTGTGTGGCAGCACCGCAGAGCCCTGCTGAAATACGGTAAGACATATAGCCTGGGATAACTTGATCCAGAGGTGGTGCAGATCACGCTGCTGGAGTGGTGTCAGATCAAGGACCTATGCACCCTGCTACACAGTTTTGAAATGTCGACGAAGATGTTTAGCACTGGCAATGTCATTCTCAGCGTGACAATTCTGGTCATCTACATGATGGAGCACACTGTAATTATTATTCTGAGTCAGGTGTTGGGACAAGAGGAAGGGGAGGAAGTACAGGAGGAGTCATATGCGGAAGGGATAACAAGATCTACGAGGTCCAGATGGTCAGCGGCACCTATGCGGCATTCATGGTGAGGGAGAGGGATTAACAAGGGCGCATAGTATCAGCAAAAAGTGTTGATGAAAGTGCAGGAGCCCATGAAGAAATGGAGGACGAACTGGCGATGGGCATGGAAGACTCAGCAGATGAGTGAGAGCTTGCTCACATTTCGGTTGTGCGAGGTTGTGGGTAGAGGGCAGAGGAAGGATGCACGATTCTCACCTCTCTGCCACCAACACACCAAGGACTTGGTCCTCCTGGATGCACAAGACACATGAGCGCCTTCTTGCTGCACTACCTACATGACCCTCGGATTGTATGAATTTGAACTAATCCTGAATACTGGGTTGCCACACTGTTAGATCCCCGGTACAAGACAAAATTTGGCGAACTAATTCCTGCCATAGAAATAGACGCACGTATACAGGAGTATCTGCAGAATGTGGTACGCAATCTTAGATCTACTTGTCCACTAAACACCAGTGCTGCACAGAGTGAATCTCAACGCTTTGTCATGGATAGGAGGAAATGGTCTTTTACTTGTCCACATCGGAGGGACCGAGGGATGGCTGCTGTGCTGAGATGGCGTTGAGTACGGTGTCCCTGCACAGTTGCACTTTTGGTCATATCCCAAAATGAGTTGAAAAAGGACAGATGCTGTTGGAAAGGGGAACAGGTGTGTTGGAAAGGGGAAAAAAGTTTTGGTCCGTGGATTTGGTGGTTAAGCAACTGTAACATTTGCTGAAGAAACAACATCTGTTACAGTGGGACTGGCAGATTTGGATAAAGTGGTATATAATCTGTGACCGCTATATAACGAAAATTAATAAGAAAAGAAAGAGAAAGGTATATATCCCCATCAGCAGTCAGTGTCCACCGTGCTCCCAGTTGGAAAAGGAGAGGTTGGCAACTTGAAGGTTTGGTGGAGGATACAGAGCTGTGTGGCTATGAAACTAATAGTAGCCTGAACCGAGTTAGACGCCATTCGGATCTGGAGACTGTGAGCCCTGTTAGCGTCACAGGGTCCACATGCCCACCCAGCCCAGGAACTCCCTGTTAACAACACAGGGGCCATTGAGTACGCTGACCGTGTGCGTAGGGGCCACACCTGTGGACAGCAGGCGCATCAGCAGCAGCAGGCCTGTTAATGCCACTGGGCTGCACAAGCAGGACTGTTAGGACAGGAGCTGGTCTTAACCGTTCTGCGTTACCAACTGTGGTGGTGGCCTGCATCCACCACCCGATCCCTGCCTACCTCTGGCCTAAAGCCGCAATGGGTTCAACACATGGAGGTGTGCTCTTTCGGAGCATAATAGAAGACTGCGCACCTCCTTGTTGGCTCCAGCCCCTTTTATAACCTGGGTCCGCCCCAAACCAGGGTGAACCACAATGCACCTCCTGGAGACAAAAGTAGAGTGACACGTCATGAGTGGCATAACTAGCGTCCTATTTGGAAACGCAACTTCAATGATGACCTCATGGCTGCCATGACCCAAACACTTCACCAGTCATCGTCTGAGCATCAATAATGCGGTGACAAGTCATAGGTGTGGGCCTCTGCAAGCCATTTGGGAGGACACCTGATGCCCTGTGGTCTATATGGGACCCCCACATCAGGGCCAGGGCCAAAGAGTTCATTACCGGACCTAGTCTCTGATGCAGGAAGTGCCTGAGCATGCTCAGTAGCATGAAATACAGTCTCTGAAAAAAGACTATCAGCTTTAGCATGGTGTCTAGGCACAAAACAGGACTTAGACCCGGCACGGAATGCAAGCACCTGTGCAAAGAGGCTTTTCACACTTAGTGTGGGAGCATGCGCTGTATCCCGAAATGAAAACTTAGCGTCAGGAATGGCACAGTCAGGCTGAGCATACTCACTAGGCGAAACACTGTAATTATGCTGCAGCTGGGGTACATCGGCACACGCATGCGCACTAGCTGCCTCTCCACACTTAGACGTGGAGGGGAAATTTGTCTTGGAGATGCTGTCTATGAACAGAAGGAAAAGCTAAAGGAAGCCTGACTTTCTATCCCTCCGAATTATGAAATGCAGCAATGAATTCCATGAGTTTGCTATAACATTAGCGTAGCAAAATGTGCATGAGGGTGTGATGTAGAGGTGCTAGAAATAGCTTGTCACCAGTGGGGCACTAATGGAATACAACAGCCAGTTCTATGATGCCACAAAATGGCAGTATTTTGTGCTATCATTATAGCTTATTAAAAACAGAGCACGAGGTTGTCATGCAGAGGTGCTGCACATAGATTTGCAGTAGTGTGAATTGACAAAAGTACAATAGCCACGTTTAGGATACAACTAGGTACAGTGAGTGTTTGCTAGTAAAATTGCTTAGTTTAAAAAAGTTGTAGTGTGCAATGCAGGCAGACGTGCTATGCAAATGTCTTTGCACTAGTGGGACTATAGCAAAGTCCAATAGCCACGTATAGGATGCCACTAGGTACACTGAGTGTGTGCTAGTATAATGGCTTCGTTATAATTTGTTGGAGTGTGCAACGCAGGCAGATGCGCTCTGCAAATGTCTTGGCACTAGTGGGACTATAGCAAAGTCCAATAGCCACGTATAGGATGCCACTAGGTACACTGTGTGTTTGCTAGTATAATGGATGAGTTTAAAAAAGATAGAGTGTGCAATGCAGGCAGACGTGCTGCAAATAACGTTCCAATACTGTGAATTGACAAAAGTACAATAGCCACGTTTAGGATACAACTAGGTACAGTGAGTGTTTGCTAGTATAATGGCTTCGTTATAATTAGTTGGAGTGTGCAACGCAGGCAGATGCGCTCTGCAAATGTCTTGGCACTAGTGGGACTATAGCAAAGTCCAATAGCCACGTATAGGATGCCACTAGGTACACTGACTGTTTGGTAGTATAATGGCTGAGTTTAAAAAAGTTAGAGTGTGCAATGCAGGCAGACGTGCTGCAAATAACGTTCCAATACTGTGAATTGACAAAAGTACAATAGCCACGTTTAGGATGCCACTAGGTACACTGACTGTTTGCTAGTATAATGGCTGAGTTTAAAAAAGTTAGAGTGTGCAATGCAGGCAGACGTGCTGCAAATAACGTTCCAATACTGTGAATTGACAAAAGTACAATAGCCACGTTTAGGATGCCACTAGGTACACTGACTGTTTGCTAGTATAATGGCTGAGTTTAAAAAAGTTAGAGTGTGCAATGCAGGCAGACGTGCTGCAAATAACGTTCCAATACTGTGAATTGACAAAAGTACAATAGCCACGTTTAGGATGCCACTAGGTACACTGACTGTTTGCTAGTATAATGGCTGAGTTTAAAAAAGTTAGAGTGTGCAATGCAGGCAGACGTGCTGCAAATAACGTTCCAATACTGTGAATTGACAAAAGTACAATAGCCACGTTTAGGATGCCACTAGGTACACTGACTGTTTGCTAGTATAATGGCTGAGTTTAAAAAAGTTAGAGTGTGCAATGCAGGCAGACGTGCTGCAAATAACGTTCCAATACTGTGAATTGACAAAAGTACAATAGCCACGTTTAGGATGCCACTAGGTACACTGACTGTTTGGTAGTATAATGGCTGAGTTTAAAAAAGTTAGAGTGTGCAATGCAGGCAGACGTGCTGCAAATAACGTTCCAATACTGTGAATTGACAAAAGTACAATAGCCACGTTTAGGATACAACTAGGTACAGTGAGTGTTTGCTAGTATAATGGCTGAGTTTAAAAAAGTTAGAGTGTGCAATGCAGGCAGACGTGCTGCAAATAACGTTCCAATACTGTGAATTGACAAAAGTACAATAGCCACGTTTAGGATACAACTAGGTACAGTGAGTGTTTGCTAGTATAATGGCTGAGTTTAAAAAAGTTAGAGTGTGCAATGCAGGCAGACGTGCTGCAAATAACGTTCCAATACTGTGAATTGACAAAAGTACAATAGCCACGTTTAGGATGCCACTAGGTACAGTGAGTGTTTGCTAGTATAATGGCTGAGTTTAAAAAAGTTAGAGTGTGCAATGCAGGCAGACGTGCTGCAAATAACGTTCCAATACTGTGAATTGACAAAAGTACAATAGCCACGTTTAGGATGCCACTAGGTACACTGACTGTTTGCTAGTATAATGGCTGAGTTTAAAAAAGTTAGAGTGTGCAATGCAGGCAGACGTGCTGCAAATAACGTTCCAATACTGTGAATTGACAAAAGTACAATAGCCACGTTTAGGATGCCACTAGGTACACTGACTGTTTGGTAGTATAATGGCTGAGTTTAAAAAAGTTAGAGTGTGCAATGCAGGCAGACGTGCTGCAAATAACGTTCCAATACTGTGAATTGACAAAAGTACAATAGCCACGTTTAGGATGCCACTAGGTACACTGACTGTTTGGTAGTATAATGGCTGAGTTTAAAAAAGTTAGAGTGTGCAATGCAGGCAGACGTGCTGCAAATAACGTTCCAATACTGTGAATTGACAAAAGTACAATAGCCACGTTTAGGATACAACTAGGTACAGTGAGTGTTTGCTAGTATAATGGCTGAGTTTAAAAAAGTTAGAGTGTGCAATGCAGGCAGACGTGCTGCAAATAACGTTCCAATACTGTGAATTGACAAAAGTACAATAGCCACGTTTAGGATACAACTAGGTACAGTGAGTGTTTGCTAGTATAATGGCTGAGTTTAAAAAAGTTAGAGTGTGCAATGCAGGCAGACGTGCTGCAAATAACGTTCCAATACTGTGAATTGACAAAAGTACAATAGCCACGTTTAGGATGCCACTAGGTACAGTGAGTGTTTGCTAGTATAATGGCTGAGTTTAAAAAAGTTAGAGTGTGCAATGCAGGCAGACGTGCTGCAAATAACGTTCCAATACTGTGAATTGACAAAAGTACAATAGCCACGTTTAGGATGCCACTAGGTACACTGACTGTTTGCTAGTATAATGGCTGAGTTTAAAAAAGTTAGAGTGTGCAATGCAGGCAGACGTGCTGCAAATAACGTTCCAATACTGTGAATTGACAAAAGTACAATAGCCACGTTTAGGATGCCACTAGGTACACTGACTGTTTGCTAGTATAATGGCTGAGTTTAAAAAACTTGGAGTGTGCAATGCAGGCAGATGTGCTCTGCAAATGTCTTGGCACTAGTGGGACTATAGCAAAGTCCAATAGCCACGTATAGGATGCCACTAGGTACACTGAGTGTGTGCTAGTATAATGGCTTCGTTATAATTAGTTGGAGTGTGCAACGCAGGCAGATGCGCTCTGCAAATGTCTTGGCACTAGTGGGACTATAGCAAAGTCCAATAGCCACGTATAGGATGCCACTAGGTACACTGAGTGTTTGCTAGTATAATGGCTTCGTTATAATTAGTTGGAGTGTGCAACGCAGGCAGATGCGCTCTGCAAATGTCTTGGCCCTAGTGGGACTATAGCAAAGTCCAATAGCCACGTATAGGATGCCACTAGGTACACTGAGTGTTTGCTAGTATAATGGCTTAGTTATAATGAGTTGGAGTGTGCAACGCAGGCAGATGCGCTCTGCAAATGTCTTGGCACTAGTGGGACTATAGCAAAGTCCAATAGCCACGTATAGGATGCCACTAGGTACACTGAGTGTTTGCTAGTATAATGGCTGAGTTTAAAAAACTTGGAGTGTGCAATGCAGGCAGATGTGCTCTGCTAATGTCTTTGCACTAGTGGGACTATAGCAAAGTCCAATAGCCACGTATAGGATGCCACTAGGTACACTGAGTGTGTGCTAGTATAATGGCTTAGTTATAATTCGTTGGAGTGTGCAACGCAGGCAGACGTGCTGCAAATGTCTTGGCACTAGTGGGACTATAGCAAAGTCCAATAGCCACGTATAGGATGCCACTAGGTACACTGAGTGTTTGCTAGTATAATGGCTTAGTTATAATTAGTTGGAGTGTGCAACGCAGGCAGATGCGCTCTGCAAATGTCTTGGCCCTAGTGGGACTATAGCAAAGTCCAATAGCCACGTATAGGATGCCACTAGGTACACTGAGTGTTTGCTAGTATAATGGCTTAGTTATAATGAGTTGGAATGTGCAACGCAGGCAGATGCGCTCTGCAAATGTCTTGGCACTAGTGGGACTATAGCAAAGTCCAATAGCCACGTATAGGATGCCACTAGGTACACTGAGTGTTTGCTAGTATAATGGCTTCATTATAATTAGTTGGAGTGTGCAACGCAGGCAGATGCGCTCTGCAAATGTCTTGGCCCTAGTGGGACTATAGCAAAGTCCAATAGCCACGTATAGGATGCCACTAGGTACACTGAGTGTTTGCTAGTATAATGGCTTAGTTATAATGAGTTGGAGTGTGCAACGCAGGCAGATGCGCTCTGCAAATGTCTTGGCACTAGTGGGACTATAGCAAAGTCCAATAGCCACGTATAGGATGCCACTAGGTACACTGAGTGTTTGCTAGTATAATGGCTTAGTTATAATGAGTTGGAGTGTGCAACGCAGGCAGATGCGCTCTGCAAATGTCTTGGCACTAGTGGGACTATAGCAAAGTCCAATAGCCACGTATAGGATGCCACTAGGTACACTGAGTGTTTGCTAGTATAATGGCTGAGTTTAAAAAACTTGGAGTGTGCAATGCAGGCAGATGTGCTCTGCTAATGTCTTTGCACTAGTGGGACTATAGCAAAGTCCAATAGCCACGTATAGGATGCCACTAGGTACACTGAGTGTGTGCTAGTATAATGGCTTAGTTATAATTCGTTGGAGTGTGCAACGCAGGCAGACGTGCTGCAAATGTCTTGGCACTAGTGGGACTATAGCAAAGTCCAATAGCCACGTATAGGATGGCACTAGGTACACTGAGTGTTTGCTAGTATAATGGCTTCGTTATAATTAGTTGGAGTGTGCAACGCAGGCAGATGCGCTCTGCAAATGTCTTGGCCCTAGTGGGACTATAGCAAAGTCCAATAGCCACGTATAGGATGCCACTAGGTACACTGAGTGTTTGCTAGTATAATGGCTTAGTTATAATGAGTTGGAGTGTGCAACGCAGGCAGATGCGCTCTGCAAATGTCTTGGCACTAGTGGGACTATAGCAAAGTCCAATAGCCACGTATAGGATGCCACTAGGTACACTGAGTGTTTGCTAGTATAATGACTTCGTTATAATTAGTTGGAGTGTGCAACGCAGGCAGATGCGCTCTGCAAATGTCTTGGCCCTAGTGGGACTATAGCAAAGTCCAATAGCCACGTATAGGATGCCACTAGGTACACTGAGTGTTTGCTAGTATAATGGCTTAGTTATAATGAGTTGGAGTGTGCAACGCAGGCAGATCATAGTATCATAGTATCATAGTTTTTAAGGTTGAAGGGAGACTCTAAGTCCATCTAGTTCAACCCGTAGCCTAACATGTTGATCCAGAGGAAGGCAAAAAAACCCCAATGTGGCAAACAAGTTCCAATGGGGAAAAAATTTCCTTCCTGACTCCACATCCGGCAATCAGACTAGTTCCCTGGATCAATACCCTGTCATAAAATCTAATATACATAACTGGTTATATTAAATTTTTCAAGAAAGGCGTCCAGTCTCTGCTTAAATGTTAGTAGTGAATCACTCATTACAACATCATGCGGCAGAGAGTTCCATAGTCTCACTGCTCGTACAGTAAAGAATCCTCGTCTGTGATTATGATTAAACCTTCTTTCCTCAAGACGTAGCAGATGCCCCCGTGTTCCAGTCGCAGGCCTAGGTGTAAATAGATCTTTGGAAAGGTCTCTGTACTGTCCCCTCATATATTTATACATTGTGATTAGATCTCCCCTAAGCCTTCGTTTTTCCAGACTAAATAACCCCAAGTTTAATAACCTGTCTTCGTATTGCAGCCCCCCCATTCCTCTAATAATCTTGGTCGCTCTTCTCTGCACCCTCTCCAGTTCAGCTATGTCCTTCTTATATATCGGTGACCAGAATTGTACACAGTATTCTAAGTGCGGTCGCACTAGTGACTTGTACAGAGGTAGAACTATATTTTTTTCATGAACACTTATACCTCTTTTAATACATCCCATTATTTTATTAGCCCTGGCAGCAGCTGCCTGACACTGTCCACTAAAGTGAAGTTTACCATCCACCCATACACCCAAGTCTTTTTCTGTGTCTGTTTTACCCAGTGTTCTACAATTAAGTACATAATCATAAATGTTATTCCCTCTACCCAAGTGCATGACCTTACATTTATCTACATTAAACTTCAATTGCCACTTCTCAGCCCAATCCTCCAATTTACATAAATCTCCCTGTAATATAAAATTATCCTCCTCTGTATTGATTACCCTGCAGAGTTTAGTATCATCTGCAAATATTGAAATTCTACTCCGCATGCCCCCAACAAGGTCATTTATAAATATGTTGAAAAGAAGCGGGCCCAATACTGACCCCTGTGGTACCCCACTATGAACTGAGACCCAGTCCGAGTACGTACCATTAATAACCACCCTTTGTTTCCTATCACTGAGCCAGTTTTTAACCCAGTTACACATATTTTCCCCTATCCCCATTATTCTCATTTTATGTACCAACCTTTTGTGTGGCACCGTATCAAAAGCTTTTGAAAAGTCCATATACACAACATCCACTGCATTTCCCTGGTCCAGGCTTGAACTTACCTCTTCATAGAAGCTGATCAAATTAGTTTGACAGGATCGATCCCTCATAAACCCATGTTGATACTCTGTCATAAGGTTATTTTTCTTGAGATACTCCAGTATAGCATCTCTCAAGAAACCCTCAAGGATTTTACCAACCGTAGAGGTTAAACTTACCGGCCTATAATTTCCCGGCTCAGTTTTTGTCCCCTTTTTGAATATTGGCACCACATTTGCTATGCGCCAGTCCTGCGGTACCGACCCTGTTATTAAGGAATCTGAGAAGATTAAAAATAATGGTCTATCTATCACAGAACTCAATTCCTGTAGTACTCTGGGGTGTATGCCATCCGGGCCCGGAGATTTGTCAACCTTAGTGATTTCGAGGCGGTGGCGTACTTCCTGCTGGGTTAAGCAGGTAATATTCAAGGGTGAATTTATGGCATCACTGGTCATGTCATCTGCCATGGCATTTTCTTGTATAAAAACCGTAGAAAAAAAGTCATTCAGCAGGTTAGCTTTACCCTCATCCCCTTCCACCATTTCACCAAGACTATTTTTAAGGGGGCCAACACTATCGCTTTTCAGTTTTTTACTGTTTATGTAGTTAAAGAATATTTTAGGATTATTTTTACTTTCTCTCGCAATGAGTCTCTCTGTCTCAAACTTAGCTAACTTAATTTGCTTTTTACATATTTTATTTAATTTTCTATAATTATATAATGCCTCATCACTACCTACCCTCTTTAATTCTTTTAAGGCTTTCTGTTTTTCTTTTATTGCTTCCCTTACAGCTCTATTTAGCCATAGGGGTTTCCTCCTATTTCTAGCATGTTTGTTCCCATAGGGTATATTTTCTGCACAAGCCCTATTCAGGATGCTCATAAAAGTCTCCCATTTGCTTTGTGTACTTTTATTACTTAGTACATCATCCCAGTTTATTGCACTAAGATAATCTCTCAACCGTTTAAAATTTGCTTTCCTGAAGTTTAGTGTCCTTGTAGCCCCTCTACTATACATCTTACTAAAGAATACATGAAAACTTATTATTTTGTGATCACTATTCCCCAAGTAACCCCCAACTTGTATATTTGATATGCGGTCTGGCCTATTGGTTAGTACAAGGTCTAGTAGTGCTCCCCCTCTTGTGGGGTCCTGTACCATTTGTACACTCTGCAGATGCGCTCTGCAAATGTCTTGGCACTAGTGGGACTATAGCAAAGTCCAATAGCCACGTATAGGATGCCACTAGGTACACTGACTGTTTGGTAGTATAATGGTTGAGTTTAAAAAAGTTAGAGTGTGCAATGCAGGCAGACGTGCTGCAAATAACGTTCCAATACTGTGAATTGACAAAAGTACAATAGCCACGTTTAGGATGCCACTAGGTACACTGACTGTTTGCTAGTATAATGGCTGAGTTTAAAAAAGTTAGAGTGTGCAATGCAGGCAGACGTGCTGCAAATAACGTTCCAATACTGTGAATTGACAAAAGTACAATAGCCACGTATAGGATGCCACTAGGTACACTGACTGTTTGCTAGTATAATGGCTGAGTTTAAAAAAGTTAGAGTGTGCAATGCAGGCAGACGTGCTGCAAATAACGTTCCAATACTGTGAATTGACAAAAGTACAATAGCCACGTTTAGGATGCCACTAGGTACACTGACTGTTTGCTAGTATAATGGCTGAGTTTAAAAAAGTTAGAGTGTGCAATGCAGGCAGACGTGCTGCAAATAACGTTCCAATACTGTGAATTGACAAAAGTACAATAGCCACGTTTAGGATGCCACTAGGTACACTGACTGTTTGGTAGTATAATGGCTGAGTTTAAAAAAGTTAGAGTGTGCAATGCAGGCAGACGTGCTGCAAATAACGTTCCAATACTGTGAATTGACAAAAGTACAATAGCCACGTTTAGGATGCCACTAGGTACACTGACTGTTTGGTAGTATAATGGCTGAGTTTAAAAAAGTTAGAGTGTGCAATGCAGGCAGACGTGCTGCAAATAACGTTCCAATACTGTGAATTGACAAAAGTACAATAGCCACGTTTAGGATACAACTAGGTACAGTGAGTGTTTGCTAGTATAATGGCTGAGTTTAAAAAAGTTAGAGTGTGCAATGCAGGCAGACGTGCTGCAAATAACGTTCCAATACTGTGAATTGACAAAAGTACAATAGCCACGTTTAGGATACAACTAGGTACAGTGAGTGTTTGCTAGTATAATGGCTGAGTTTAAAAAAGTTAGAGTGTGCAATGCAGGCAGACGTGCTGCAAATAACGTTCCAATACTGTGAATTGACAAAAGTACAATAGCCACGTTTAGGATGCCACTAGGTACAGTGAGTGTTTGCTAGTATAATGGCTGAGTTTAAAAAAGTTAGAGTGTGCAATGCAGGCAGACGTGCTGCAAATAACGTTCCAATACTGTGAATTGACAAAAGTACAATAGCCACGTTTAGGATGCCACTAGGTACACTGACTGTTTGCTAGTATAATGGCTGAGTTTAAAAAACTTGGAGTGTGCAATGCAGGCAGATGTGCTCTGCAAATGTCTTGGCACTAGTGGGACTATAGCAAAGTCCAATAGCCACGTATAGGATGCCACTAGGTACACTGAGTGTGTGCTAGTATAATGGCTTCGTTATAATTAGTTGGAGTGTGCAACGCAGGCAGATGCGCTCTGCAAATGTCTTGGCACTAGTGGGACTATAGCAAAGTCCAATAGCCACGTATAGGATGCCACTAGGTACACTGAGTGTTTGCTAGTATAATGGCTTCGTTATAATTAGTTGGAGTGAGCAACGCAGGCAGATGCGCTCTGCAAATGTCTTGGCCCTAGTGGGACTATAGCAAAGTCCAATAGCCACGTATAGGATGCCACTAGGTACACTGAGTGTTTGCTAGTATAATGGCTTAGTTATAATGAGTTGGAGTGTGCAACGCAGGCAGATGCGCTCTGCAAATGTCTTGGCACTAGTGGGACTATAGCAAAGTCCAATAGCCACGTATAGGATGCCACTAGGTACACTGAGTGTTTGCTAGTATAATGGCTGAGTTTAAAAAACTTGGAGTGTGCAATGCAGGCAGATGTGCTCTGCTAATGTCTTTGCACTAGTGGGACTATAGCAAAGTCCAATAGCCACGTATAGGATGCCACTAGGTACACTGAGTGTGTGCTAGTATAATGGCTTAGTTATAATTCGTTGGAGTGTGCAACGCAGGCAGACGTGCTGCAAATGTCTTGGCACTAGTGGGACTATAGCAAAGTCCAATAGCCACGTATAGGATGCCACTAGGTACACTGAGTGTTTGCTAGTATAATGGCTTCGTTATAATTAGTTGGAGTGTGCAACGCAGGCAGATGCGCTCTGCAAATGTCTTGGCCCTAGTGGGACTATAGCAAAGTCCAATAGCCACGTATAGGATGCCACTAGGTACACTGAGTGTTTGCTAGTATAATGGCTTAGTTATAATGAGTTGGAGTGTGCAACGCAGGCAGATGCGCTCTGCAAATGTCTTGGCACTAGTGGGACTATAGCAAAGTCCAATAGCCACGTATAGGATGCCACTAGGTACACTGAGTGTTTGCTAGTATAATGGCTTCGTTATAATTAGTTGGAGTGTGCAACGCAGGCAGATGCGCTCTGCAAATGTCTTGGCCCTAGTGGGACTATAGCAAAGTCCAATAGCCACGTATAGGATGCCACTAGGTACACTGAGTGTTTGCTAGTATAATGGCTTAGTTATAATGAGTTGGAGTGTGCAACGCAGGCAGATGCGCTCTGCAAATGTCTTGGCACTAGTGGGACTATAGCAAAGTCCAATAGCCACGTATAGGATGCCACTAGGTACACTGAGTGTTTGCTAGTATAATGGCTTAGTTATAATGAGTTGGAGTGTGCAACGCAGGCAGATGCGCTCTGCAAATGTCTTGGCACTAGTGGGACTATAGCAAAGTCCAATAGCCACGTATAGGATAACACTAGGTACACTGAGTGTTTGCTAGTATAATGGCTTAGTTATAATGAGTTGGAGTGTGCAACGCAGGCAGATGCGCTCTGCAAATGTCTTGGCACTAGTGGGACTATAGCAAAGTCCAATAGCCACGTATAGGATGCCACTAGGTACACTGAGTGTTTGCTAGTATAATGGCTTAGTTATAATGAGTTGGAGTGTGCAACGCAGGCAGATGCGCTCTGCAAATGTCTTGGCACTAGTGGGACTATAGCAAAGTCCAATAGCCACGTATAGGATAACACTAGGTACACTGAGTGTTTGCTAGTATAATGGCTTAGTTATAATGAGTTGGAGTGTGCAACGCAGGCAGATGCGCTCTGCAAATGTCTTGGCACTAGTGGGACTATAGCAAAGTCCAATAGCCACGTATAGGATGCCACTAGGTACACTGAGTGTTTGCTAGTATAATGGCTGAGTTTAAAAAACTTGGAGTGTGCAATGCAGGCAGATGTGCTCTGCTAATGTCTTTGCACTAGTGGGACTATAGCAAAGTCCAATAGCCACGTATAGGATGCCACTAGGTACACTGAGTGTGTGCTAGTATAATGGCTTAGTTATAATTCGTTGGAGTGTGCAACGCAGGCAGACGTGCTGCAAATGTCTTGGCACTAGTGGGACTATAGCAAAGTCCAATAGCCACGTATAGGATGCCACTAGGTACACTGAGTGTTTGCTAGTATAATGGCTTCGTTATAATTAGTTGGAGTGTGCAACGCAGGCAGATGCGCTCTGCAAATGTCTTGGCCCTAGTGGGACTATAGCAAAGTCCAATAGCCACGTATAGGATGCCACTAGGTACACTGAGTGTTTGCTAGTATAATGGCTTAGTTATAATGAGTTGGAGTGTGCAACGCAGGCAGATGCGCTCTGCAAATGTCTTGGCACTAGTGGGACTATAGCAAAGTCCAATAGCCATGTATAGGATGCCACTAGGTACACTGAGTGTTTGCTAGTATAATGGCTTCGTTATAATTAGTTGGAGTGTGCAACGCAGGCAGATGCGCTCTGCAAATGTCTTGGCCCTAGTGGGACTATAGCAAAGTCCAATAGCCACGTATAGGATGCCACTAGGTACACTGAGTGTTTGCTAGTATAATGGCTTAGTTATAATGAGTTGGAGTGTGCAACGCAGGCAGATGCGCTCTGCAAATATCTTGGCACTAGTTGGACTATAGCAAAGTCCAATAGCCACGTATAGGATGCCACTAGGTACACTGAGTGTTTGCTAGTATAATGGCTTAGTTATAATGAGTTGGAGTGTGCAACGCAGGCAGATGCGCTCTGCAAATGTCTTGGCACTAGTGGGACTATAGCAAAGTCCAATAGCCACGTATAGGATGCCACTAGGTACACTGAGTGTTTGCTAGTATAATGGCTTAGTTATAATGAGTTGGAGTGTGCAACGCAGGCAGATGCGCTCTGCAAATGTCTTGGCACTAGTGGGACTATAGCAAAGTCCAATAGCCACGTATAGGATGCCACTAGGTACACTGAGTGTTTGCTAGTATAATGGCTTAGTTATAATGAGTTGGAGTGTGCAACGCAGGCAGATGCGCTCTGCAAATGTCTTGGCACTAGTGGGACTATAGCAAAGTCCAATAGCAACGTATAGGATGCCACTAGGTACACTGAGTGTTTGCTAGTATAATGGCTTCGTTATAATTTGTTGGAGTGTGCAACGCAGGCAGATGCGGTCTGCAAATGTCTTGGCACTAGTGGGACTATAGCAAAGTCCAATAGCCACGTATAGGATGCCACTAGGTACACTGAGTGTTTGCTAGTATAATGGCTTCGTTATAATTAGTTGGAGTGTGCAACGCAGGCAGATGCGCTCTGCAAATGTCTTGGCACTAGTGGGACTATAGCAAAGTCCAATAGCCACGTATAGGATGCCACTAGGTACACTGAGTGTTTGCTAGTATAATGGCTTCGTTATAATTAGTTGGAGTGTGCAACGCAGGCAGATGCGCTCTGCAAATGTCTTGGCCCTAGTGGGACTATAGCAAAGTCCAATAGCCACGTATAGGATGCCACTAGGTACACTGAGTGTTTGCTAGTATAATGGCTTCGTTATAATTTGTTGGAGTGTGCAACGCAGGCAGATGCGGTCTGCAAATGTCTTGGCACTAGTGGGACTATAGCAAAGTCCAATAGCCACGTATAGGATGCCACTAGGTACACTGAGTGTTTGCTAGTATAATGGCTTCGTTATAATTAGTTGGAGTGTGCAACGCAGGCAGATGCGCTCTGCAAATGTCTTGGCACTAGTGGGACTATAGCAAAGTCCAATAGCCACGTATAGGATGCCACTAGGTACACTGAGTGTTTGCTAGTATAATGGCTTCGTTATAATTAGTTGGAGTGTGCAACGCAGGCAGATGCGCTCTGCAAATGTCTTGGCCCTAGTGGGACTATAGCAAAGTCCAATAGCCACGTATAGGATGCCACTAGGTACACTGAGTGTTTGCTAGTATAATGGCTTAGTTATAATGAGTTGGAGTGTGCAACGCAGGCAGATGCGCTCTGCAAATGTCTTGGCACTAGTGGGACTATAGCAAAGTCCAATAGCCACGTATAGGATGCCACTAGGTACACTGAGTGTTTGCTAGTATAATGGCTTAGTTATAATGAGTTGGAGTGTGCAACGCAGGCAGATGCGCTCTGCAAATGTCTTGGCACTAGTGGGACTATAGCAAAGTCCAATAGCCACGTATAGGATGCCACTAGGTACACTGAGTGTTTGCTAGTATAATGGCTTCGTTATAATTAGTTGGAGTGTGCAACGCAGGCAGATGCGCTCTGCAAATGTCTTGGCACTAGTGGGACTATAGCAAAGTCCAATAGCCACGTATAGGATGCCACTAGGTACACTGAGTGTTTGCTAGTATAATGGCTTAGTTATAATGAGTTGGAGTGTGCAACGCAGGCAGATGCGCTCTGCAAATGTCTTGGCACTAGTGGGACTATAGTAAAGTCCAATAGCCACGTATAGGATGCCACTAGGTACACTGAGTGTTTGCTAGTATAATGGCTTCGTTATAATTAGTTGGAGTGTGCAACGCAGGCAGATGCGCTCTGCAAATGTCTTGGCCCTAGTGGGACTATAGCAAAGTCCAATAGCCACGTATAGGATGCCACTAGGTACACTGAGTGTTTGCTAGTATAATGGCTTAGTTATAATGAGTTGGAGTGTGCAACGCAGGCAGATGCGCTCTGCAAATGTCTTGGCACTAGTGGGACTATAGCAAAGTCCAATAGCCACGTATAGGATGCCACTAGGTACACTGAGTGTTTGCTAGTATAATGGCTTAGTTATAATGAGTTGGAGTGTGCAACGCAGGCAGATGCGCTCTGCAAATGTCTTGGCACTAGTGGGACTATAGCAAAGTCCAATAGCCACGTATAGGATGCCACTAGGTACACTGAGTGTTTGCTAGTATAATGGCTTCGTTATAATTAGTTGGAGTGTGCAACGCAGGCAGATGCGCTCTGCAAATGTCTTGGCACTAGTGGGACTATAGCAAAGTCCAATAGCCACGTATAGGATGCCACTAGGTACACTGAGTGTTTGCTAGTATAATGGCTGAGTTTAAAAAACTTGGAGTGTGCAATGCAGGCAGATGTGCTCTGCTAATGTCTTTGCACTAGTGGGACTATAGCAAAGTCCAATAGCCACGTATAGGATGCCACTAGGTACACTGAGTGTGTGCTAGTATAATGGCTTAGTTATAATTCGTTGGAGTGTGCAACGCAGGCAGACGTGCTGCAAATGTCTTGGCACTAGTGGGACTATAGCAAAGTCCAATAGCCACGTATAGGATGCCACTAGGTACACTGAGTGTTTGCTAGTATAATGGCTTCGTTATAATTTGTTGGAGTGTGCAACGCAGGCAGATGCGCTCTGCAAATGTCTTGGCCCTAGTGGGACTATAGCAAAGTCCAATAGCCTCGTATAGGATGCCACTAGGTACACTGAGTGTTTGCTAGTATAATGGCTGAGTTTAAAAAACTTGGAGTGTGCAATGCAGGCAGATGTGCTCTGCTAATGTCTTTGCACTAGTGGGACTATAGCAAAGTCCAATAGCCACGTATAGGATGCCACTAGGTACACTGAGTGTTTGCTAGTAAAATTGCTTAGTTTAAAAAACTTGGAGTGTGCAATGCAGGCAGATGTGCTCTGCAAATGTCTTTGCACTAGTGGGACTATAGCAAAGTCCAATAGCCACGTATAGGATGCCACTAGGTACACTGAGTGTTTGCTAGTATAATGGCTTAGTTAGAATGAGTTGGAGTGTGCAGAGGACAAGAGGGTACAGTGGCAGGATTGTGGTGCTCTGGGTAGAGGAATGGAAGCCTGCCTTTCTATTCCCTCCTAATGGTGAAATGCAGGGAGGAAATCCCTGACCTGGGCTACACAGACGCTGTTGCTGTTTGCAGGACCTGTCACCTATGGCTCTCTGACCCTGCCGGTACGAGCCCTTAAAAGGACTGCTAGAATGTGCTCTCCCTAAGCTGTCTAACGCTGTGTATGCAGCGCATACAGCTGTATCGGCGATAGGACAAAGGACGGAACTGCGACAGTGATGTCTGACACCAAAGACGCAGAAGGCAGATAATGGCGATCGTGAAGAAAATGTCCGGTTTTATAATGCAGGGACATGTGACATGCAGATCCTATCACACATGCCGTTGCTTCTCTGCCTCAAAGTCCACTTAGCTGTGTGTGTGTCTGTGATTGGCTGACATGCTGGCCAGCCCCACAAGACGCGCGCGCTTAGGGAAGGAAGACAAGAAAAAAAAAAAAAAAAATGGCGATCGCCATTATAGAAACAGCAGTGATCTGAAGGCGCTGTTCACGCACACTATACACTGAAATGTGATAATAGTTTGATTCACAGAGTGACTTACACTATTACAGCAGAAACCAAGCTAAGATTTAGCTGTTTTTTGGCTGCTAGAACCGTTCTCGAACGTTTCTAGAACTATCGAGCTTTTGCAAAAAGCTCGAGTTCTAGTTCGATCTAGAACATGCCCCAAAATCACTCGAGCCTAGAACTGGAGAACCACGAACCACGAACCGCGCTCAACTCTACTTAGAATACAATTGCTAATACTATAATGTTCATGTTAATGGGATTGCCAAATCGTTCTAAACAAAATTTGCATCAAGAATTTACTAAAAAATGTTGTACAATGTCCATCATGGCTGATCATCACATCTGATGCTCGGTATGATTGAACATGTTAAAACTAAATTGTTGAAGGGGAATCGTGAAATTGCAGTAGCTTAGATTGAATTATGGAGTGTTTCTACACCTGATGCTTTCGCTACCGCATGCTCTAAAATTGATTTGAACATAACATATTCTGTAAAAGGAAAATAAGTACAAGAAAGGTTACTGAACTCTAGAGAAAAAAAATAGCCATGACTGCTCACCACAAACACTTAGTTCTGGGATGTTATAGACAAACAGAAGTGAAAATAAGCAGTTTTATAGGTTATCTTCAAATCTGAATGAAAGGGTTTTAAGTTTATCTTTGTATAAAAATATGTTGACATTATTTTGTGATACAAACTAATATACAAGGGTGCTGACCCCGGTAGACCTCTAATGTCGCGGTGGTGTGTCCAAGTGGCGAAGTGGCATTCTGGGCAAGAGCTTCAGGCTTTTGGGATGGGGTTAACACTTGTTGGGATGTTCGGCTTCGGTATGGCCGAGCACTGCAGGAGGTTCCCAGGAGTTAGGTGGTGATGCGCAGTGCCAGGGTATTGTCCCCTCACCCCCACAACTAGGGTTGGTTCCTGGGGGTGTTGAGGTAGGGATGGGGCAGTAGAGAATGTATTTTTTGGCTCTAGCAGAATTGCATTATTACTATTTTCTACAATTGTGAAATTGATTTACTTATTCCAAGCATTCTTAAAGGGCATCTGACAGAAGGTTTCTGCTATGTAATCTCAGAGTAGCATAATACAGGGCACAAAACCCTGACTCAAGGGATGTGTCATTTATCAGGCTGTGTGCTGTTGTTTCAACACAATAAAGGCCACTTTACACACAGCGTCATCGCTAGAGATGTCGCTGATGAAAGCACCCGCCCCCATCGATTGTGCGTCACGGGCAAATCGCTGCCCGTGGCGCACAACATCGTTAGTCCCAGTCACACATACTTACCTACCTAGCGATGTTGCTATGGCCGGCGAACCACGTATTTTCTAAGGGGGAGGTTCGTTCGGCGTCACAGTGACGTCACTAAGCGGCTACTCAATAGAAGCGGAGGGGCAGAGATGAGCGGCCGTAACATCCCACCCACCTCCTTCCTTCCTCATTGCCGGCGGCCGCAGGTACAATGTTGTTCCTTGTCCCTGTGGTGTCACACATAGCGATGTGTGCTGCCGCAGGAACACCAAACAACCTGCGTCCTGCAATAGCAACGATATTTGAGATTAGAACGATGTGTCAACAATCAACGATATGGTGAGTAATGTTGACCATTAGCGGTCGTTCGTGCGTTTCACACGCAACAACGTCGCTAACAAGGCTGGATGTGCGTCACGAATTCCGTGACCCCCAACGACATCTCGTTGCGTGTAAAGCCCCCTTTAGTGTTTTATCAGCAGAAGATTATCACTAATGGACTACATCTTGCAAAGCCCTACCATTGAGTAGAAGCTTGCTAACTATTTACAGTGTACACAGGAAGCTGCCAGTCAGGGGTGTGGGCAGGGTTATACACAGTCCAGCAGTCTCAGCTCTGCTACATCTACATCAGTCAAAACAGGTATTCTAAGGAAACTGCATAGTGATACATCCATGTAGTTAGACTTTGTTACCTTATGTTATGCTGCTCTCAGATTATAAAGCAAAACCCTTCTGACAGATTCTCTTTAAAGAATTTGACATCTAAAAATTGAAGAGCATAGTATGTAAAAATTGATTTACATTGCCACGAAGACTATTGTAGACAGTGTTTAAGCAGAAGTATTGGTTATCAGGAGCTCCATCTGGGGAAGAAATGTAACTGTGGATGTCATATACAATATTAGAAGAGATTTTCAAGTGTAAACACTGCACCTACTGATTAGTTTGGTCTAAAAGGCAGGAGCCACCTTCAGATCATGTTTTCAGGATTTCCTTAGTATTTTACAGGTGTTGGAATCATCACCTGTGCAGGTAATTAAATAATCAGCTGTGTCATACTAAGGAAATTCTGAAAACATGACCTGTTGGTGGCTCCTGAGTAGAGATGAGCAAACCCAAAGTTTGTTTTTTGAACAGAACATTAAAAAAACCGGGTTAGGAGTTAGGAGTGACATGCTTATGGCTGGTTTACTGTGGTCGGAGACCCGAACTTCCAATCAGTGATCTCGAACCGGGATCAGGCCAAGTTCGAGCCAGTGGACGTTTGGTTCGATTGCTCCTAGCGAACCATATCTCCAAAGGTTCACTCATCTATACTCCTGAGGACTGAAGTTGGGGAATGGAGCACCCAAGGGGCAGGGGGTCCAGGTCGAGTCACGTACCTGTTTACTCGTCACCAGGCCAGAGCGGTGGTCTGGGATGTTGTGGTGGCCTGCCCGGTTTCATACCCCGAGGTGTACACCAATAGAAGGGGGATGATGAGGTGGAGGTTAGGAATGTCGTGACACCAACTGCAATACGCCAGGGGATAGTCGCCGCTGCTGTCGCCGTCCTCCGGGGCTGATGTTAGTAGTAGCCGGGATGGTATTGCTCCCCACATGTGGAGCGACCCCCAGGGAGGATGATGAGGGGAGATGTGGTGGCGGTGGCCGTTGACACCGGGGCGTGGGGCGCCGGTAATAAGAGTCCGAGTGGGCTGCTGCGGTTCCAGGTGTCTTTACTCACAGTTCTTTAAGAAGCTTGGCTGCTGCCGCAGAAGCACTGGTCACCACTGTGATGGGCCCCGTCGTCCTCGGATAAGTTGGAAGAAGCCACCGGTATTTAGAAAGTGTTCTTTGCCCCTCCAGTAGTGAGGAACCCGGGCTGAGTGTTCTGCTCCAAGCCTAGGCCCCAAGAAGGAAGAAGAAGAAGGTGGTGGTGTAATCTCGCCAGAATTGATGTCCTGGGTAAACTGAATAAGGTTTGTGTAATGTTGCTCCTACTTCTACCCAAGTGGAACCCACCCCCCATGTGGTTGTCCTAGTGACATTTTTCGTGATGGTCAACCCCCTGCCTACCCTAGTCTATCTCCCCAGTGAGAAGGCTCCTAAGCAGTATGTAAATTGTGAATGTGGAACACCGGTGATTAACTCCCTCCTTACCTGAGGTGAATATTGCACCTAAAATAAGGTGCAATACTCTGTGGAGACTGGAGTCGCAGAGGTGCCACAGAAACACTACTTTAGATGGACAATGGTTTGGCACATAGTTTGGCCAATAACTATCTTGCCTAATTCCCCCACACAGAAATGCTTGCTTTTCTGGATGCCTCTGTGATCTTTATGAGCGAGCCATGTCCAGACATCTCTGGGGGCAGCTTATCTTTCAAATAACAAAAGAATCAATAAGGATCTGGCATATCTGATCTTCCTGACAATCATCTGCTGTGGGCTCCCATCAGTGGTGTACCTTGAAGCTCATGGGCCCCAATGCAAAAACTCCAATGGGGTGCCAAGTATTGCAAGTGTTTATTAGCATTGGCATTTTCATATTGACAAATAGATCTTTTTGGGCCTTCTAGATTCCAGTGCCTGGGTTTAATTGCAACCCCTGCACCTATTGTTGTTACACCCCTTGCTCCAATACACATTAGACTGTTGGCTGAACCTTCCTTTGATATTGAAAACATCATTGGACTAGTTAAGGAATCAAAAGATTTTGTCATGCTCTAGAATCAAACAGCACTCTTTAAAATGATTTCTACCAATTGCCATCTTTAGTTAAACCATGATAATGCCTATGTGCATAAAATGGGATAAGTAATAAAAAGATTGCGAAGTTCAGTGAACAGAGGAGAGAGCTGACCGGTATTGTACCCCTGGCAAAAATTGTTCAAGTAATAACAAGATGCAAATGATGGCTGGCAAGTATGAAAAGTCCAGAGTATGCTCAAAAGTCTAGTAGAAAGCTTCTTTGTTGAGTAGAAGTTGCTTAATCAACAAAAGGTGAAGCATCTTCAACCAAAACGAGACTCCCTTAATTAACAGTCACCACCAATACACAGAGTGGATGCTAAATTTATGATGGCTGGAAGTCTAGTTCTGAGGTCCTCACCACACCTGAGAAGTGGTAATGAGTTTTTGTGACCACCACTGCTATAGAAGTGAATTTAGCCGTGGACACACAGAGGACTGTTGAACACCCATTGGTGAGGATGTAGGAAGTGGTTGGATTACATCACTCCTACAATCCACATTCGTTGTTTAAATGTCTAAGTGCTGCTGCTGAGAGGGTGGCTGGTGATGAAGCAGAACCGGAGCAATGCATCGGTCGGCACCCTCTTATCACCAGCAATTTTAAGTGTTTTACTGTATTTTATTGTGTAATATGTATTTTATAGCATAATTGGTCTAATGTGTTAATTGTGAAATGTTAATTAAGATTGTTAGATTTTAGCATGTGTCAATTTAGAAGCTATGTCCTGGTTCCTGAGAGAACTAAAGCCAGGATGGGAGGAGTGTGAGAGAGCAGAGGATTGGTTAGTGACACAGGCCAGGAAGAGGGTTTTGCCAAGTGTTGTTGAAGAAAGGACGAACTCTGTACCAGAGTCCATTGGGGAACAAGGAGGTATCCTCCAACAGTCCGGAGCCTATGGCTCACCTCATGACGGGCTTAGTAGAGTTCGGGGACCAGTCGAGCATTGGGGGCAAGTGTATCGCCTGTGCACCCATATACAGGTCATGAGGCTAGAAAGCCGTCTGAGGTAGTGAAGTGGACTAGGAAAGCCACAGGAACAGGAATTAGGAAAAGACAGAAGTCTAGACTCTGCTACTGGAAGGCTAATACCAAGGGCGATGGTATAAGATTGAATAAGGACATAGAGTCCAAAACGTGTCCTTGTCATATCTTTTTCATTGGATTCCCTATGGGTGACATTTACGGATGGATTTTTTAACATGGACTAAATAAAATATTTTTTTGGTTTTAATATGACCTGGACGTGCTTGCTGAACATCTCTCCCCTTTCCAAGGCAAGGGTTAGTATAAAAAAAGTACCCAAAAGTAAGGCGGCTCCAGAACAGGAATATATAGAGAAAGTGGCCATGTCTGCCCAGAAGATTGAAAGACAAATAAAGCTTTTGTTGTTGTGTTGCAAAGAATCTCTCTATGTGATGTATAGTCCTGCTACGTCTACAATGATGACCGGTAGTGTTTGTGGTGGAGAAACCCATGAAGACCCAAGTAAGTGTCGCACCCCCCGGCCATGGTGATATACAAACACAAGTTCAGTTTATTAAAGTAGAGCGGAGCCCTTCCGGCCATCCCTTCCCTCCCCTCTACAAGGACCCCAGAAGTCAGACCCCCAGCATTCATACATTTATCATCTATTTTATGGAGAAGTTGTCTATGATATAAAAGGTTGTAAACTAATTCAAAACATTTCAAAAATGGGAGAAGGAAGAAAAAACAGCTCACCGGAGAAATAATAAAGGGTGCGCGCTCGGAAAGCCCGGTTTGGTTCACAGGCGAAGCAGCAAATGGAAAAGACGAAAAAATCCAGACCCAGCAATAATAAAAATAAGGTTTTTTTAGTTATAAAATTAAAAAAGCCATAATACAGACATGTTTAGGGCATACAGAGCAAAGAAACCTCAACACGTTTCAAACAGAATAAGAGCTTTTCTGCTTGAAATGCGTTGATGTTTCTTTGCTCTGTATGCCTTAAACATGTCTGTATTATGGGTTTTTGATTTGATAAATAAAAAATACTTATTTTTATAATTGCTGGAGCTGGATTTTTTTGGTCTTTCCATTTATTTAAAAAATGGGCCCTTGATGGTGCTAAAATTAATACAGAGAGATAATATACATAGCAGGCTAAAAAGATAAATTCAGTAACATCAGGTTTTTTCACATTCCTTTAACTGAAGAAGACATTATGATGTTAGTCTTGGCTGCAAATGATATTTTCCTCATTGAGTGTAGTATAGTATATGCAGATTGGATTATAGAGTAGATCAAGAATTTAACAGATAAAGTAAAATGTATCCAGTAAGTATCTCCACCAACAATATCTTATAAAGATTAAGAAAAATAACATTGATACAAAGTGTAGAAAAACTGGAGAGCAACAATAAAAAGTCTCGTAAAAAGGAATTCAGAGTCCTTGACTGACCCACAAGCCAAGAATCCCTGATAAGAAATTAAGACTGCATTAAGACAGATGTTGTTTGCGACTTTAAGTGTGCAGAGAAGTTTAGCAGTAATCTAGTTTTTTGCTGAACACACACGGAATACATATAAGAAAAAAAAAAAACATCTCAAATTCGGAAAGAAGAGTAGAAAAAAAAGGGAATTGAAAAACAAATATCTGAAAACAAAGTCCCGAAAATTTGTGGAACCAATTGGCAACATTTCCAATAGCCATTAAAATCATATTACTAATCTTTGCAGGGGCTAGGTATTAACTTATTAATCGTGATGGGGTATGACCACTGGGACCTGCATCGATTGGTAGAATGGGGCACTTTTATTGTAGTGAGAATGGACTTGCCCAACCACTGATCCATTCATTTGTACTCCACATTTTTGGTGGACAGGCATCTAGAATAAAATTGCCCCATCAGGATAAACAATTTTAAATTATGCCAATCCCGGGGGATGGTCCCCCACAATCAGTAGGTAATCCCTCATTCAGTGGATAGGTGACATAGCTGGAGAAAAATAGAAATGAACTTCAAAAATGTATACACCCGAACATGAGGTTCTTGGTTAAACATTCTGATCAGACTGTATGAAGCCTCTGCCACGCCACAGTGAACTTCTGAGTGGATCCCTTACTTATCTGAAGCCTTAAAGGTGTGGTGCCATGTGTCAGTCACCACCACAGAAAAAATGCACCAGCAGGGCAGGGGACCTTGTGCCTCACAGCACCCATACTGCAAGGCTGACTCTCCATGACTCCAGGTCATACCAGCCCACCAACACAAAACCACCACAACAATGGTCGCCACACAGCAAAAACACCATGTGAAAGGAGCTGGCCAACTCACCTTCCACAAGGTCCCAGTATGTGAACTGAGAGCAAAACCGGGCAGACCCCTCTTGCAATATCCTGCTAATTAAAAACGCCTGTGCCAAATATGAGGAATGCTGTTCCAAGTAAAATTCAGAGGGGAACAGACCATGTAATGCAACATAGCTAGAGAAAAGAAAGACATGGACTGCACATCCAAAAGTTATAAGTTGATGTAATGCCGCTAGGCAAAATTTATATACCTGAATGTGAGGTTCCTTGTGGTTAGGTGATCATTTTGTTTTCACTGGAGAATCAAGGGACATGACAATCATGGTGGCAGAGGCTGGGACTGCAACCAGGCGCATGAAGGAAGGGCAACCCACCTAAGCCAGTGCCTACTCATCTGGATGTACAACCAAGGACAGACACTCAGCTCATATGTATGGAGGAGCAGAGACCCACTGCCTCCCTGCACTGCAATACACTTTGCAAGCCAATAATGGCCAGTAGCTGACTGTGGCATGCCTGTCTTTGGCGATGGATGGCAGTGACATCATGGGCAACCCATGGTAGGTACGACAAAGTAATTTGTTGGCACTGTATTGGCTATGGAAAAGAAAGTCGTGGAAGCAAGGAACGGTAAGAAGAAATGTTTGTTTGTTTGTTTGTTTTAAATGTGTTCGGGAAGAACAGAGGAAATTGTTACAGAAAGGGGACAGAATGGGGGACATTATTATAGGAAGGGGTCATAATAGTGATATTATTACAGGATAGGGGTCAAGACCAGGCACATGATTACAGAATGAGGGATAATATTACATGGAGGAGCGAATATGTATGTCTTTATAGGATATACTGTAGAATGCTACAAGTGCCCAAACATCTGACCAACATTCAGGTGGGGGCCCAGGTCCAAATTGTGCACAGGGGCCCATTGGACTTTAGTTATGCAATCGAACAATTCACATCACACAACAGAACCAAGAGAAAGCATCTGTAAGCACAAGATAATTTGTACTCAAATATACTCAATTAGAAGAAACATATTAAAATACAAGAAACTTAAAATATATTTAAAAAAAAACATAAAAAGGTGAGGAAAATTATTTGATATGTTTGACATCTAAGTGCTCCTTCTTTAAATGCATTGTCTTTTGAAGAAAATGCTATTGGTTAGGGCATCCAACATTAGAGAAGGGGCATCTGATAATAAGACAACCGTAATCAGTTCCACTGGAAAACCACTAAGGCCACGTGCACATGTTGAGTATTTGGTGAGTTTTTTTCTCAGTATTTTTAGCCAAAACCAAAAGAGGAATAATCACAGGAAAAGTATAAAGGCCGCTTTACACGTAGCGACATCGCTAGCGATGTCGCTAGTGAAAGCACTCGCCCCCGTCGTTTGTGTGTCACAGGCAAATCGCTGCTCGTGGCGGACATTAATGTTGGTATGCGTCAGACGAAAATACCTTTGTAACGACGTCGCTGTTGCCGCCGAACAACCTCTTTTTTTAGGGGGCGGTTCATGCAGCGTCACAGCGACGTCACCCAGTAGAAGAAAAATTAAAGCGGAGGGGCGGAGAGGAGCCGCAGGATTGTCACTCTCACCTCGTTGCCGGAGGACGCAGGTACGTTTTTGTTTGTCATTCTTGAGGTGTCACACGTAGCGATGTGTGCTGCCTCAGGAACGATGAACAATTTGCGTCCAGAACGGGCAACGATATTATGGAAATGAATGACGTGTCAACAATCAAGGATGTGGTGAGTATTTTTCAGCGTTAGCGGTCGCTCGTACGTGTAACACGCAACGACGTCGCTAACGAACGGATGTGCATCATGAATTCCGTGACCCCAACAAGATCTCATTAGATATGTCGTTGCGTGTAATGGGGCCTTAAGAGATACACGGGCACCACTTGTGTATTTTTTTACTCACTCCTGGATTTGGGTTAATAATGGATAGAGAAGTCGGGTTCAATACTGCGCTAAAACCATGAAGCCAGACGATATGATGGATTCTTTTCTTTATTTTATTTTCTTTATTTAGGACAAGTCAACGCGTTTCAAAGGCATGTCCGCCTTCTTCATCAGGACAAGAAAAAAACAGCATGATACATGTTGCTGCCTGGGGATACATATATACTGCTGAAAGAGAGGCTCCACGTATACACAGATGACGTCAGCTGGTGAGTGACTGAACGTCACGTGGAAGAAAGCAGGAAGAAGTAGAAAAAAAGTTTGAAAAAGTTAGAAAAAAAGGGGTAGAAAAAGGAGAGAAAAAACGAGAAAAAGAAAAAGAAAAAGAAGAAGAGAAGAAAAAGAATGGAAAAAGGGTGAAAAAGTTTGAAGGGGTTAAATTTTTACTCAACCCAAAAAACAGAGGGGGTGTAAAAAATATTTTGGAAATATATTGCAAAAAATTGTTTTAATAAAACAAATGTGAAAAAAAACGTGCTTTATTTATAAACTTGCGTCTAAATCCACATGAAAATGTAGTGTCAGGACGCTAACAAAACAATCTGCAAAAAACTGCAGAAAATTCCTCTGGAGATCATCCAGCAGTAGAAGATAAAAAAGATCTTGTGAGATCCGAAGCATGTGAAAGAGAAAATGGGACGCGCGTGCACAGGGAAACTCCACTGTGTAATGAGAAGTGCTGAATAAGGTGAAGTAAGTTCAAAGCGTGGGAAAAAGATTTCTGCGCATGCGTGCGCCTGAAGGAGCCATCAGAGCGGGGTGAAAGAAGTTCATATCTGTATAGAAACCGAGCTGAAACAAAATTCAGTGAGTGAAAAGGAATTAATCCAATAAAAGAAAAAATGAAAAAACAAAGGAAAGAGATAGTATATAGGAAGTGAATCAAATGTAGAGATCAATTTTATACCCGTAAAACAAAGGGCAAACAACAGTGTCTGATGGTATTACATATAAATAAAGAGATAAATACAATTAATATGATAAAAACAATAACGAACAAATATATAAGATAAAATTCATAAAAATTTAAAAGAAACACGCTGTAACAAATTAATTAATTATCATATCCACAGCCAACGGGTAATGGAGTATATATAAAAAACACCAAATGCAACCCCACCTTATGATAAAAAGCTGGGGAGGGGAGGGGAAAGGGGGGGGGGGGGGGGAGGGAGTTAAGGATTTCTTAATATAATGGAGAAAAATATATCATTATTACGATAGGCTAAAAACTGGGTGTATAAATACTTCATATTGGTATAAATAAAAACCACATTGGATGATATAGAAAACATTTTTCTTAAAAATATACATGTTGGGGGTTTATTCCATATAAAAACACTACTAAAATACCATGATTAGGAATGGGAATACAAATGGACAAAAATCAAGGGTGAGGAGGGATCAATAAAAAAGGTCAGTCAATTCATTGAGACCATGCGGTTTCAGAGTGCTGAGTTTATGAATCCAAAAAGTCTCTTTCTTGCTTAATAATTCCAATCTATTTGGTATGTCTGGTGGAATATGCTCAATGGGGGTAATCTTACAGGACATTATTTTATTGTGGAACAAAGCACAATGTCTAGATAAACTGTGTAACATATATCCAATCTTAACGTTGTGTCCATGAGAATTTAACCTATTGTGCAACGCCTGGCAAGTCCTCCCCACATACTGTTTGCCGCAGATGCAATCCAATAGGTAGACGACATGGTCTGTCTGGCAAGTCATATGTTCTTTGATAGGAAAAATCTCAGCACCCACATGCGAACAAAAAGATGTCTTATTATGGCAAATGATCTTGCAGCAGAGACAATTTTTTACATTACATCTAAATGACCCTATTATAGGGGTTGTAGTATTAGTTCTCCTAGTCTCTTTGAGTCTACTAGGGGCTAATATATTTCAGCCTCGATGCGAGATTCCTCTCCATCTATATGGATGAGAGACTTTGTCCTAGAGGCTTAAGGATCCAACATACCTCACCTTTCCCCCAGGACTTATCATTCACGACTGAATGGGATAAACTCCTAATGGACTGCATGCAGGGTATGCTCCTTTGTTTATACAAAAAAAGGGATAGCATAGCCACGGCATGCATTGATAAAATTTCTGCTTTGTATAAAGATTTAATCCGTTACAATTCACATCCAGAGTATAAGTACCTAAATTCTGGCGTAAATACTCGCCTATCCCAAATGGAGCATGATACCATCATTCGCAAATCCAAAAAGCTCCAGAGGGACAGGCAGGACCACGTCTCCAAGGTCCCCACCAGTACTGTAACGAATTCCAACCCAATTAAAATACCTAAATCCAGGAGGCACAGTTCTACTAATAGTAGAAACTATGTCAACAGTAAATTTCACAAACCCTTGAGATCAGATCCTCCCAAGGACCGTGATCTGGCTAATGCCGTAGTAAATTCATCAGTTACTATATTTTCATCCCTTCCTAAAAAAACTTATAAGAAAATTCCTGATACCATTGACCAGTTAGCGAGTGAAGTTTTTTCACGGGTGGGCACTGCACAAAATTCCAGTGCACCTGTCAAACCCCTGGTCACTAAAGACACCAATGTTCCCTCTTTGGAACCCAGCCCCAGGGATCCAAATGAGATACGGGAACATTTAGCGAACATCAGGCTCCAGATTGATAAAATCAGAAAGGAGAGAGACCTCTCTGAGTCTCAAAGGTTAAAGATCTCAACATTCAATACTGAGAGCACACAGGATAATGATTTTATTGATTTGCTCAATCTATCCACTTATGAGGATTCCCCTCCATCGTCAGGGGTGCAGGCGATATCTGCTTCACAGCCTGCCGGTACATCTTCAATTGATAATTCCATGACCCATAAGGTCATAACAATTGACAATACACTTAAAGCCACCCCACTGGTTCCTTTTTTGCCCCCAGTCCGAGCCAACAAAGAAAATCTGATAACAGATTTCCTCATCCCGAGAGTATCTACGAAAAAAAGAAAAAACACTTCAGAGGAGTCCGAGCAGGACGCCGGCTCCAACAAAAAAGAAATCAGACTAATTTAGATTTGAAACCAGCTAATAATACCAAAAACATCTTTAACCTTTCCAGTTATAAGCTAGGTAAATGGGAAATTTCAGTGCTTCATAAGGGCCTTTCTTTTTGTCCTTCATATCAATCAAAGGACTTTGATGTGTTTTTAGATGTTCAAAATTATATTAGAAAATTGACTTTAAAGAGGCATTTTTTATTAAATAGTAATACTCCCCCCACTAGTGACGCAAATGCCCCGGCCCTTTCAGCAGACCTCCCCTTCGTCCATACTATGGTTAAACCTAAATCTAAATTCTACCCCACAGGGAGCAAAGGTCATCATGTCAAGACTTTTAGTGATTTAGTTCTGACAGACCTCAAGGTATTTATGAACACTAAAAGAAATATGCAGCAAATTCTCTCATATAAAGAGAGATCAGCACTCAAAAACCTCAAAAATAATCGAGAAATCGTCATCAGATCGGCCGACAAGGGGGGCGGCATTGTTGTTCAGAACAGGGGCGATTATGTTAATGAGGCCCTAAGGATACTATCTGATCCCATATACTATCAGACAGTAGAATGGGGGATATATGATTCTGCTGTCATAGCCTACAAAGGTTTGATACAAAAAGCCGTTGATAATAATATTTTGAATCCATCTGAAAAGAAATTTTTACAGATTAATAATTTCAATGTAGCATTTTTTTATCATCTGCCTAAATTGCATAAAAATCCGTTAAACCCCCCAGGACGCCCTATCATCTCAGGCATCAATTCACTCACAGCAAATTTAGCGGCATATGTGGACCAACTGTTGCAACCTTATGTGATGGATCTAGGGACTCACTTGAGAGATTCCTCCCATCTCATAGACATAATTAAGGATATTCCTTGGAAACAAACGTATCTCTTTGTAACTATTGATGTTTCCGCGTTATATTCAAATATTGCTCATGATTTAGGTCTTTTTAGTCTATGGTATTTTCTCACTAAAGATAGCAAATTTCCTGCAGTCCAAAAGAAATTCCTCCTGGAAGCCATGAGCTTCATTTTCATCAGTAATGAACGGGGCCCGTAGCCGGCTGCAGCTTCTTCCAGACTAAGTTGGTGATATCCGCCTATCTCCTGCACCTCTGTGTGTAAATGTTTTGACTCCTGTGCCTAGACACCGGTAGTCCGCTCCCCGACTGGTATATGCCAGAGGAGCCCGTTTGCCCGCAGACGCTGGCCCTTTGGGTCTCTATGCCTTGGTGGTGGCGTTAGCCTGTATGGTTGGGCTGTTGTCTTCTAAAGGGACTTGTGTGGGGTAGGTCCTTGAGTTCAGCCCGCAATCAGTTGATTCGACTCGGCCCTGTCGGTTCAGGGCTTTGTACTGGGTCTGAGTACCCTGCCTGGTGCTCCGGTATACAGTTCGCTCCCCGGTTCGGTTCTGGCGGGCCACTACCCTTTCCCGGTCCCTTACGGTTCCACTGGTTGTCTTCCTGGTCTCCTGCAGGCAGCCACCACTGTCTGCCTCCTTGCCAATGGTGACTGGGCTCCGACCCAGCCACCGGAGTCGTCTTTGGCACGCCTGAGCGCAGGTCTGCCTGTGAACTTGTCTGCTCTACACTCCTACTTGAACTTGACTCTTCCAGAGCCTGCACTAGACTGCTCTAGACTCTGAACTTGACTCAGACTCACTGTTTTCCCACCTCCATGCATGTGAACTCCTCGGTAGGCGGAGCCAACTGCCTGGCTCCGCCCCCCTGGTGTGGACATCAAACCTGGAGGGTGGTGACAAAGGTTTTGGTTTGGCTGGTGTTACCTAACCGGGAGGGGGGTGTGGTGTTGTGTGTGACTACCTGGGATGACCTGGATAGTCCAGGGCATCACACATACATACACTCAGCTTTATATAATAGATCACTTAAAAGGCATTAATTTCGTCTTGAGTTGACATTTTTACATATGAAAGTGATGGTATAGCTTGTTCTACAATGAAAATTGATGTTTTTTTGTAGAGATCCAATGTGCCAATCATAAGAAACATAGTGTGGAAGCCATATAAAGATCCGGCTTAAAGACACTGAAGGCTCTTTGGTGTCTTCTTCAAAGTACACTGAGACACCCACAGCGCATTTCCAGCCTGATTTACATATGGCTTCCATACTAGATCTTATGTCAGGCACAATGGATTTTTGTAAAAAAAAGTTGACATTTTTATAGGGTGACAAGTCTCTGTAAATCCGAACCCTTAGTTCCATGTGTAAATATGTGCCGATTTGGTTCTCTTTAAATCCTTGAGTCGTTGCACAAGTTTGACTTTCAGAGGCTAAATAAACATTTCTTTGCATTATGGCAGGAAGAAACGGTATCTGGATCATATAGCAAATATGTAAAAAAATAATTTCTACAATGGCGTTTTACTGATAAAGTGCAGATAGATGTTTTATACACATAATGTCTATAGGTCATCCATGTTTTAGATGGGATTTATGCTTTTCGTTAGGATGAATCATAAGGTTACAAAGTGTATAGGGTAAGTTCTCTGCGTGAAGAACATCAGGTGCAAATCCCACACAAAGAAAATTACTCATTAAGCAGATATTCATTCTCATTACCCCCATGCTAGGAGGTCCCACGGTGAGGAAATCAAGAGCCTATGAAGAAGAAAGACAGTTCATTACACTCAATTGTTCCCAGTTAATGCCGGGCCTCTATGAGCTGATTTACTTCTGTATTATGAAATCTGGGGATCCAATAAGTTAAATCCTTCACAAAGCGCTTCTATATATTCCTATAGATTTTATCGTTTTCAAGTTTAAGACATCTCAAAATACTAAGGAACCATATAATCTTTTGGCTCATTAGTATCATACTAAGGGCCATCTTTTTTTCTGGAATTTTTCAGACTTTCTTTTTTAACTCCATTCCACATTGAAAAATCCACTAATGTCTTTTCAAAGAAGAACGTTGCTAAAATGCTCAAAAAGGCAACTGGGCACCTTCGGTTATCTTCTGATCATTTCCATTGACTTCTTCTATAAAGTATAGAAAATCTTTAGAGCGGACAATGCCTAAAGAATGGACAGGTCACTACTTTTAGAGTCTTTGGCAAGTATGTATAGAACATCTTTAGAGTGGACTATACCTAAAGAATGTAGAAACATGGCACTCAAGATCAATGGGAATAGTGGGGGTTTTTGTGAAGAACTTGTAGTACCAGCACAAGCACAGACATTTTTGGTCAAAAGACCTTCATCAGTGTGCGTGCAGACACCGCGTTATACCCATCAGCGTAGCTGGGTATGACACGGTGTCCATTGCCACATAGACAGTGGTGGTCACCACGTCATACCCAGCTACGCCGCTTGTCATATAACTAAAATGGTAGAAGGCCTGCAAACCATGTCATATGAAGACCGGCTAAAAGAACTAGAAATGTTTAGTTTGCAAAAGAGAAGGCTGAGAGGAGACTTAATAGCGGTCTACAAATATCTGAAAGGTCACAGAGCAGAGGGAACTACCCTATTCTCATTAGCACAAGGAAGTACAAGAAGCATTGGTATGAAACTAAAAGGAAGGAGATTCAGATTAGACATTAGGAAAAACTTTCTGACAGTGAGGGCTGTCAGAGAGGAACATGCGACCACGGGAGGTGGTGAGCTCTCCATCAATGGAAATCTTCAAGAGGAAATGGGATAAATATATAGCTGGGATGATTTAGGTAATCCTGCACTCACAGGGGGTTGGACCTGATGGCCCTTGAGGTTCCTTCCAACCCTACCATTCCATGAGTTTATGAATCTATAATGTGTCTGAATCAATGGTGTACAAAACATGGAGTCAGACCATGCTGGTGGCCTGAAGCCCTTGGAGAAAAGGACCCTGTAATTTTTGGAATCATTTTCTTGACCTGTGCACAACTCCTTTTTTTAGGAAAACTGCAAGTAAAAGTAAAATAGTCACATTGATATCTCGAGGATATCTAGGATCTATGGCACCAATACACCTCTCCCCAAAGAACCAACTATCATCCACTCGTGATCCAACAGAATGGCCAATACCCCTGTGTCTCACTGAAAATCTAGGTCTGTTTTGATGGGAACCATCCTCTTTGAGCCATTTAACCACCTAAATAAGATGCCAACTGACTCCAACAGCCGGCGTGTCAGAACAGATATGTGTCACTATTGGAGGTCGGATGTGTTCCAAAAACAGGAGTAACCATTCCAGGTTTCAGAAAAAAAAAAAGTCCAAGGGACTATATGACGTTGAATTCAAAGAAAACTAATCCACCTAAGATTTCATGTGCATATTTCTTTTTTTATTGACTCTAGTTTCGGCAGAATTGTCTAATGATTTTTGCATTTTATCAGGGGAATATCTGATGCTTTGCAGATTTTAATACCATAATCTCGAAAAATTAAATTTATGGTAAATTAAAAAAAGCCGAACATGGGTCTGATCCCCGGAACTCCCGGTCTAAATTACTGATTGAAAATACAAATAGATCACCCCTGCACCCTCTATCAAGCAAAAGTTAAAAAGGACTAATTTTATATATATATATATATATATATATATATATATATATATATATATATATAAAGACCTATTGTTTAACCCCTTAGTGACCACGCCAAATTTTTCAGATCTGGTTTGTGTCATTTTATGTGGAACGTTTCAACATAACCCAGTGATTCTGAGATTGTTTTTTTCATGACACATTATGCCTTATGTTAATTGTAAATTTAGGTTTATATGTTTTGTGGTTATAAAAATATTAAAAATTTGGCAAAAAAAAAAAAAAATTTAGCAGTTTTCAAACTTTGAAAGCTTATCCCTTTTATACAAAGAATCACACCATGCAAAAAAAAAAAATCAATGCCAATTACCTCTTATCTGCTTTACATCAGCACCATTTGTGAAATGTTCTTTTACTTTGTTAGGATATTACAACATTTCAAATTTTTGCTGTATTTTTCTTTTTTTTTCAGGGAAATCTACAAACTTAACATATTTTTCAGAATTATAAAATGTACCTAGGTTTCATAGGAGAAAAATAGGGGGGAAAAATGAAGCATAAAATGTTATGATGCACCGTTATGGGGGAGATCTGCTACTCACACTGTTTTTGGGGCAATGTCACTTAATCCTGTACTAATATCTAACATTCAAGGCCACTTCCAAGTATATATGTCCCCCATCATGGTAATATGTGACCTAGCCTGCTGTATATGTTCCCCAACCTGGTATATATGTCTCCCATTTTGGTATATTGTTTTGCCATCCTGGTATATGTGTTTCCCATCCTGGGCCCCCTCCTGGAATATAGGTTCCCCATCGTTATATATATGTCCCACATCCTAGTATGTATGTTGCACATTCTGGTATACCTTCCCTTCATCCTGGTGTATATGTTCCCCATCCTGGGCCCTTTCCTGGTATATATTTTCCTCATACTGATACATATGTTCTTCATCCTTGTACCATGTCTCCCCGAAAATAAGACCTACCCCGAAAATAAGCCCTAGCAGGGTTTTTCTGCCTTTTTGGGTTATGATTATAATATAAGCTCTACTCCAAATATAACCCTACCTGCGTACCATACTATAAGACTATTCAGAAATAGTGCTTGGGCAGCCCTTTCATGATATGTATATTTTATTGGTGTACATTGGCCCTTTGTGTGGTTGTAAGTCCTGGAAGTTTATAGTCACATACAAACTAGTTAATGAAAAATGAACTCCCATCCCCCTACCCACACCCACCCCTCTGTGCTGGCATGAGTGATTGCTTGACACATTTTCTAATGGAAATGAATAGTCGCCCCCTTCCCCACCCACCCCTCTGTGCCGGCATCGTTCACGTTTGTCAAACTTACTCCTGCCTGAGGATTGCAATGCAATTGTTACTACACGGACTTAGGCGGGCTTTGCACACTACGACATTGCAGGTGCGATGTCGGTGGGGTCAAATTGAAAGTACCTCACATCCGGCATCGCAGGCGATATCGTAGTGTGTAAAGCCTAGATGATACGATTAACGAGCGCAAAAGCGTCGTAATCGTATCATCGGTGCAGCGTCGGCGTAATCCATAATTATGCTGACGCGACGGTCCGATGTTGTTCCTCGCTCCTGCGGCAGCACATATCGCTGTGTATGAAGCTGCAAGAGCGAGGAACATCTCCTACCGGCGTCACCGCGGCTCCCGTAGGATATCCAGAAGGAAGGAGGTGGGTGGGATGTTTACATCCCGCTCATCTCCGCCCCTCCGCTCCTATTGGCCGCCTGCCGTGTGACGTCGCAGTGACGCCACACGACCCACCCCCTTAATAAGGAGGCGGGTCACCGGCCAGAGCAACGTCGCAGGACAGGTGAGTCCATGTGAAGCTGCCGTAGAGATAATGTTCGCTACGGCAGCTATCACAAGGATATCGCTGCTGCGACGGGGCGGGGACTATGACGCTCGGCATCGCAGCATCGACTTGCGATGTTGCAGTGTGCAAAGTACCCCTTAGGGAAGGTCAGGTATGAGGTACAACACACAACTGACAGGGCTTTTACCAAGATAAACAAGGGGTACACCAGGGACATATTAAGCATAGTGGTCCCTAGCGCTAGTGAGAGGGAAGATTGACACCTCCTCCACTTACCCGTAACTGTACCCTGCACTCCTAGCCAGTCCCTATATAGGTTCCTCACCTGTCGCCGAGCAGGAAACTCAAGCCCTGAGAGACTCTACAATAGTCCTGGCTAGTGAGTGAACAAGTAAGGGACACTAGCCCCACCACTGCACTAAAACAACACACAAAGGACAGAAAGACAGAAAGGAGGAAACACAACAGACTGCTGCAGTCAGCAACAAGACTGCAGCCTACACAATAACTCAAGGAGAGGGTTGCACCATCTCCTTCCAACTCCAGAACAAGCATCCAAATGAGAGTGAATAACCGGCACCCTCTATTGGGAGCAGAGGGTATATATAGGGACTGGGAGCGGTCCAAACTGGAAACACCTGAGAAGGAAATGAGTATGTTTGATGGCAAAGAATATTGACATTAACCCTCTCCTCCCCAAAGGAAAGGAAACTACATTTAATTCCATGGTGATGGCTTTCAAGCACTGAATCTGTTGCAAGTCTCAAATGCAAAGAGACAGCCATGACAGCAATGCTCGCATTGGCCAGCAGGTGTCTTCACCTGACCGTGACCACTGCATAGAAATACACACTGACCAGCTCGGGTCAAAAGAGCCACCGGCCAGTGCAGCCATTACAATGCCAAACTTGGGCAGTATGTGTATTACATTGTAAAGAGCAGTGGCAAGAAGAAGTCATCATAACACTTTGGACCAGAGGAAGGAGAAAATGAATTGCTTCAGTTAGCGGAGTCATGGATAACTGATTATCTGATATCTAACACTATCTAGACATTGATTGTAATATTGCATATGGTGCAGTGTATTGGTTTTTTTTTTTAATGCTCAGAACGGTGGTGATATTTAGTCACAAAATATAATATAAATAATCTGATTATATATTATTTTTATAATTATTATTTCTTTATATTACAATTTCTGTGTGGTAGTCATTTCTATAGGTTGATATGTTCAGTTTTTGGTGAAATATTAAGTCACATTTTTGTAGAAAAATAAAGAAAAGGAGACTCTTCTTGGGGCATTGTCTCCATTATTTGTGGATGTGAAAAGGTAAAATGTTTTCTAATCTTTAAGTGTTGTGCAAAGATTAGGCACGAATCTCTGGTGAGTATGGCTGAGATCTGGACACCTCCCGCGGGTGTAGGCTGCTGCTCCATCCGGCTGAATTGTATCTGCGGCCGTCAGGACAAGAAGTGGAAATGGAAACTATGAGCTGGTTGGATTCAGCTTAATGTCGGACGTTGCTCGTGATAAAGAGTTTGGAAGTAGCATATAAAATAGGAATTTAGTGTATATTGTTTACAACATGACATTTCGATGCAGGATTGGCATCTTCTTCAGGTTGTCACACTAGGTATGGGGAAGTACTAAGCACACGGTGAAAGAGAAGGGAAGGGAAACCCTGTGTGTAGGGAGAAGAAAGATAGTGACCCCTGACCAAACCTACTGCTGGTCCCCGGGGTCCCTCACCACCTTAGACAGGTTTTACACCTATCTAACCGAGCTGGATACCTAACGCTAGGTATCCCTAAAGCTGGGCTCTAAATAGGGAACAGATGGGATGAGCTCTTCATCAACCACCCTAAACACTATAGAAGACACAAGGAGGACACACAGGTGGAAAAGCATTAACTACTTATCCATAGATGACTGAGGTAGAAGTTCAGCAGAGCTTTCAGCAATGATACCACAGAGGAGTACAAGCCACCTGCTTGCAACTTCGGCTTGCAGGAACTGAAATCATCACCAGCACAATCCAAAGGAAGGATGGGCTATTTAAACACCAAGGGAATACTGACAATCAACAGTTGGGTGGACATCAAGCTCCTGCTATGTCCAAAAGGGAGTGAGATGAATCCAGCAGGAAAGCTTCCTATACCAGTGAATACTGAGAGCAGGAACAATGGATAGTCTGGGAGCATTATGCTAAGTCAAACACTGTGACTTTCTATGGCCAGAAACCACATGACTGTCAGTCACCCGTGGCACACCCGTGACACAGGTTTAACGCAATATAAAACCTGAAGAAGATGCCAATCCGGCATCAAAACACAGCTCATACAAATGTGTTTGATATAACATTGTACCAAATCTGAAGAAGATCCTAATCTAAGCCCCTATCACAAGCTGCGCCTGACATCAGATTGAATACAACTGGCTCGAAATTTGGTAACATGAGTGAATTTGATGTTTTCTACCGATCTGGAGGTCTGAGAAAAGAGATGTAATCAAAATACAAAAAGCTCTTAACCGAACATAACAGAAAAATTGGTAATTAGTATTGTTTTTATTTTTTTCCTAATTTCTTGGGATTCAATTGTTTTTTCTTCACCATTCGAAGTGGTGACAAATCAAGACAGTCCTAATTTTTCAGGGTCCCTCTATTGATTTCCTTTCTAACTGATCTCCTCTTTAGGTGTTTTGCAGAGAACTATAATATAAACCTATTCACTTGCAATTCGTTGCCCTCTTTCATCATATCTATAACATTAGAAGATGGAAATAGCCCACATTGGACTAAACGTATTTTTCGGATTATAAGACGCACTTTTCCTCTCAAAACTTTGGGAGGAAAATGAGGGGTGCGTCTTAAAATCCGAATGTAGCTTACCAGGGGGTTGTGCAGAGGGGTCAAAGGAGACAGGGAGATGCCCCGAGCAATGCACTGTGCTGCCGGCGCTGCTGGTCTGTGCGACGCTGTTCTGTGCATCAGGCAGCGCTGCTCTGTTCTGTTAGGAGCCGCTCCATTCTGCTCTGTCCTGCTCGGCTGCTCTGTGCACGGCTGCTCTGTTCTGCTCGGTGCTCGGCTCCTCCGTTCTGCTCGGCGCTTGGCTGCTCCATCACAAGCCCCGCACAGAGCAGAGCGGTATCGCTGGCCCCGCACAGAGCAGAGCGGCATCTCTGGCCCCGCACAGAGCAGAGCGACACCAGCCCCGCACAGAGCAGAGCGAGACCGGCCCCGCACAGAGCAGAGCAAGACCGGCCCCGCACAGAGCAGAGCAACACCGGCCCTGTACAGAGAAGAGTGGCATCGCTGGCCCCGCACAGAGCAGAGCAAGACTGGCCCCACACAGAGCAGAGCGACACCGGCCCCACACAGAGCAGAGCAACACCGGCCCCGCACAAAGAAGAGAGGCATTGCCGGGGCAAGGCAGTGTGACACCGGCCCCACACAGAGCAGAGCGACACCGGCCCCGCATAGAGCAGAGCGACACCGGCCCCACACAGAGCAGAGCAACACCGGCCCCGCACAGAGCAGAGCAACACCGGCCCCACACAGAGCAGAGCAACACCGGCCCCGCACAGAGCAGAGCAACACCGGCCCCACACAGAGCAGAGCAACACCGGCCCTGCACAGAGCAGAGCAACACCAGCCCCGCACAGAGAAGAGCGGCATCGCTGGCCCCGCACAGAGCAGAGCAAGACCGGCCACGCACAGAGCAGAGCGACACTGACCCCACACAGAGCAGAGCGACACTGGCCCCACACACAGCAGAGCAACACCGGCCCCGCACAGAGCAGAACGGCGTTGCCGGCCCTGCATAGAGCAGAACGGCGTCGCCGGCCCCGCACAGAGCAGCACCCGCAGTGAGTATCTGGGCCCCCCTCTATACTACTTGCAGTACTCCAGTACCGCCCCTGCCTCCTGTGACCCCCGCTCCTCTGCAGAGGCCCCCCTCCCTGGTAAGACACTACCAGATTATAAACGGACCCCAATTTTTTTTTTTTAAACCTTTATTTCCCTCCAATTTTGGAGTGCGTCTTATAATCCAGTGCGTCTTATAAAACGAAAAATACGGTAAATAAAAAAAAATAAACAATTCATATAAAGAATGATTCATCTAAAAGTTTAATATACGTCGAGGCTTGGTGTGCGGGAGCCGTGCTGATGATCCATGTCTTCCCTAATTCCTTCTAATCCATATACTTGTTGATCATGTCTCAGAATCCAAGTGCGTAATTAAAAGCATTCAGTATGAAGAGGAGAAAACTCTTGTGTGTCTCTATCAAGCTGCGTTTATGCTGAATAACTCTTCCTTTAATGACCGATTTAATGTTCTCCAAGTTCACTGCAGACACTGAGGCTTTAAAACAATGTTATGTATTGTGGCTGTTTCAATTTTCTGTGCACTTAAACTTCTTCATTAGCCCGAGATGAGCACACAGATATTCAAAGGGGACTTGAGAAAAAGAGAGATAAGGAAAGACCAAACATTGTAGGGAAGAGACAGGAAGGCTGAGGAATGTTTATATGTCTAGGGAAGAAACGAGAGAAAGAAGGTGAAGGTCTTAAAGGGGTCATCTTCTGAAGATAGCTCCATTCTTTCTCTCTTAGCGTATAGAAAAGTTGGCGAGGGACGCCCCTCCATTTGGGACCTCCTACGAGAAATATGTAGCCTCTTTCTGAGGCCACAGGCTCAAAACGGCCACATTGGACAAGATGGACAAGCCACTCCGTTTGGCAGAATCCAGAGAAACCCTGACATCCTTTAACCCCTACAGAGGGATCTGGATTTGTGGCGCCCCTGAGGCTTCAGTCGTCACAGGGTATTGCATCTCAGCTGAGGTGACATCCTTTAACCCCTATAGAAGGATCTGGATTTACAACACAAGGGCTGCAATCGAGAGGTGTAAATTAAACCTCGGGCAAGTAAGAGTAGTCAAGGAGTTGGGTCAAAACCAAGTGAGCAGCAAGGTACAAAATAATCAGGCAGGAGAAGCATCAAAGGACAAGCTGAAAATACCCATACAAAGCAGAAAATAAACACAAAGTTCTCCAGGGAAGCAAAAGCTATAGCTGGCAGTTTCCAGTAGTAAGCTGGAAGGTTTAGTAGTGTGTGGTGCCTTCTAATAGGCCAAAGCCAGGAGTTGATGACTTTAGCTGATCAGCACACACCAAGTCTGCCATAGGCCTCATTCATAAAGAGGCAGGGAGGTTGAGGGATGTTTATACACTGTGTGCAGACTTATTAGGCAAATGAGTATTTTGATCACATGATACTTTTTATACATGTTGTCCTACTCCAAGCTGTATAGGCTGAGAGCCAACTACCAATTAAGTAAATCAGGTGATGTGCATCTCTGTAATGAGAAGGGGTCTGGTGTAATGACATCAACACCTTAGATAAGGTGTAAATACTTATTAGGCAACTTCCTTTCCTTTGGCAAAATGGGTCAGAAGAGAGATTAGACAGGCTCTGAAAAGTCCAAAATTGTGAGATGTCTTGCAGAGGGATGCAGCAGTCTTGAAATTGCCAAACTTTTGAAGTGTGATCACTGAATAATCAAGAGTTTCATGGCAAATAGCCAACAGGGTCGCAAGAAGCGTGTTGGGCAAAAGAGGCGCAAAATAACTGCCCATGAATTGAGGATAATCAAGCGTAAAGCTGCCAAGATGCCATTTGCCACCAGTTTGGCCATATTTCAGAGCTGCAACGTTACTGGAGTATCAAAAAGCACAAGGTGTGCCATACTCAGGGACATGGCCAGGGTAAGGAAGGCTGAAAAACCACCACCTTTGAACAAGAAACAGAAGATAAAACGTCAAGACTGGGCCAAGAAATATCTTAGGAATGATTTTTCAAAGGTTTTATGGACTGATGAAATGAGAGTGACTCTTGATGGGCCAGATGGATGGGCCAGAGGCTGGATCAGTAAAGGGCAGAGAGCTCCACTCCGACTCAGACGCCAGCAAGGTGGAGGTGGGGTACTGGTATGGGCTGGCATTATCAAAGATTAACTTGTGGGACCTTTTTGGGTTGAGGATGGAGTGAAGCTCAACTCCCAGGCCTACTGCCAGTTTCTGGAAGACAACTTCTTCAAGCATTGGTACAGGAAGAAGTTGGTATTGTTCAAAAAAACATGATTTTCATGCAAGACAATGCTCCATCACATTTATCCAACTACTCCACAGCGTGGCTGGCCAGTAAAGGTCTAAAAGTTGAAAACATAATGACATGGCCCCTTTGTTCACCTGATCTGAACCCCATAGAGAACCTGTGGTCCCTCATAAAATGTGAGCTCTACACGAAGGGAAAACAGTACACCTCTCGGAACAGTGTCTGGGAGTCTGTGGTGGCTGCTGCATGCAATGTTGATCGTAAACAGATCAAGCAACTGACAGAATCTATGGATGGTCGGCTGCTGAGTGTCATCATAAAGAAAGGTGGCTATATTGGTCACTAATTTTTTAGGGTTTTGTTTTTCCATGTCATAAATGTTTATTTCTAAATTTTGTGCAGTTATATTGGTTTACCTTGTGAAAATAAACAAGTGAGATGGGAATATATTTGGTTTTTATTAAGTTGCCTAATAATTCTGCACAGTAATAGTTACCTGCACAAACAGATATCCTCCTAAGATAGCCAAATCCAAAAACCACTCCAACTTTCAAAATTATTAAGCTCTGGGTTAATTGAGAACATAGTTGTTGATCAATAATAAAAAAATCCGCTAAAATACAACTTGCTTAATAATTCTGCACACAGTGTATGTCTAGGAAACAAACGAGAGAAAAAAAGCTGAAGGTCTTAAAGGGGTCATTTTATGAAGATAGCTCCATCCATTTGCTCTCTTAGGGTATGGAGAAGTTGGCGAGGGACGTCCTTCCATTTGGGACCTCCTATGAGCCATGTGTATATTCTTTGTGAGGCTAGAGACTCAAAATGACTACATTGGACAAATTTGAACAAGCCACTCCATTTGGCAGAATCCAGAGAAACCCTGACATCCTTTAACCCCTACACAAGGATCTGGATTTACAAAGGAAAGGCTGCCATCGAGAGGTATGAACAAGGTGGTCCTTAGTCCACTGCAAACAGCCAGTGATAACAAGTTTCTGCGACCTTCATACTATTGGAATGTGGCTGTTGGTTGGAATAATTACTGCTGAGGCCTCATGTTACATTGTGTGAACAGGGTTTTCAAAAACCTTATTAACGAATACAGTAGAAACGTATAAGGTTTTCAGGACATGTTGTTTTATTAAAACTATAGCTTTGCTATCCATGTTGATTCATAAAATAAAAGATGGTTTATTTTGGCTACATAACCTCATCCCTCCAAATTCACACAAAAGGTAGAATCCACAGATTACAATAAATGGCATCTCTTCACGGAAACACATAATAGAGTTTAAGAAATTGTCCAGGATTAGAAAAACATGTTGGCTTTATATCAAAAACAATACCGCATCTGTCCATAGGTTGGTTTTGTATGGTGGCTCATTTCCCCTTAAGTAAAAAGCTGACAAGTCCCAAATTGAGATCACTACTTCACGATGTGCGTCACCCAAGGTCTAGTCAGCACCTCAGGTAAGGTACGTTGAGGCATTTGTAATGTCCTGGAGGTGGATTCACGGGACTGTGCACCGGACTCCCCCAGAGAGGCAACCCGGAGCGAACCCCTATACAGGGACTGTCCGATCACCCCACCAGAGGGCTTAGATGCACGGTAGCTGGAGCACTCGGGGTACGGAGTACGGGTCCTACAGAAGTCTCTACGGGAGATGACTAAGAGTCCAACGGGAACCGTAGGCAGGACGGATGACTGGAACCAGGTACAGGTGCCGAGTAGAAATAGCAGACGGGGTCTGGATCCAGCGGGATGTGCGGGCTGAAGTATCCAGGTGGGATCCAGGATCGGTGACGGGTTCAAGCTGACGGAAGGTGGCGGGATCCACAGCAGACAGTCACCGGGACACCTCCTGGGAAGCTGGCATGCTGGACATAGTCGGGACGGCAGGCGGGCACTGCGGAGGAGACAAGGTTAATCTGGGTACACAAGACAGAGGGACCTGAACACCTAGCTACAGGAACACATTGAATAGGCACCGCCCACATGGAAAAGGAAGTCTTATATACGCTGTACCTGTAATCAGCCATATCCTGTTCCTGGGATGCTGGCCCTTTAAGAAGAGGTGAGTGAGCGTGCGAGCGCCCTAATGCGCATGTGCGAGGCCCGAGTGGTGGAGACCAGAGCAGGAAGTGGCGGGGAAGGTGAAGGAGATGCAGGGGAGCCAGACGGAGTGTCCGGGGTCGCAGGAGAACACCGGAACCGGTGGACGGAAGGCACAGAGGACGTACAGGAGGGAGAGTGAGAGGAACTGCCGCGGGCAGGACAACCGGAGACCGGAGCTGTGAGTGACAGTTGGCGACAGGACCCGGGGAGCGTGACAGCATTGAACGTGTGTTGTGACCATCAGATACAATAATGCAAAGAGAACATGCCGGAATAGCTGAAGAGGACATGTTCTCAAAGGAGCAAAGAGATCAGCGGGATCTGCGTGGAGGACCAAACAGGGGCACGACAAGTGAGCGGTGAGGAGATCTTTTTTTATCAAACTTTTCGAGGCCGATTAATCAACAGTTTTCACTAGATTTCATGTGTAAAACTGATTGTATTGTCACAAATTTTACTTGAAATTATGAAAAAATGTTGTGCCTTTTGGCCTTATTATACCAGTCCCGGCCAGCTCTGCCAACTTTTAAAAAAGAGGGCTGAACTCAGGAACACAACAAATTAATCAAAATTTGGCTACAAAAATGGTATCAATTACAAATTTCATGCCTGCTCCTGTCTTCCATACATTTCTAGCTGAGAAACTGCGGAAGAAAAGCGCACATAGGGTTTACCCGGTATTGGGTTAACGCGGGTAATAGGACAGGTACTCACCTGCTGTAGTTGTGACAACTCCTTAAAGGCACAAAAGGAATAAGAGATAAGAATGGTGGTCAGCAGCAGTCCCGATGCAAGCGGTAATATCAAAAGCGGGTTTTAAAAGAAAACGGGTTAAATGCTGCGCTAAAAACCACAAATCCAGTAAATATGATGAATTCCTTTTTTTTATTTTCACAGGTCAACGCGTTTCAAAGACATCTCCATCTTCTTCATCAGGACAAAAATAAAAGGAACGACATAGCCTTTTATTTTTGTCCTGATGAAGAAGACGGAGATGTCTTTGAAACGCGTTGACCTGTGAAAATAAAGAAAAAGGAATTCATCATATTTACTGGATCTGTGGTTTGTAGCGCAGCATTTAACCCGTTTTCTTTTAAAACCTGCTTTTGATTTTTCCATACATTTCTGGCAGTGACTCCCAACATTTGAAAGATGTGTTAAATTCATTATATAGGTCAACGCCTCTTATACAGTGGGGAAAAAAAGTATTTAGCCAGTCCCCAATTGTTCACCCACTTAAAAATATAAGAGAGGCCTGTAATTGACATCATAGGTGACTATAACTGTGAGAGACAAAATGAGAAAACAACTCCAGAAAATCACCGCGTCTGATTTGGGAAGATTTGTTTTGCAAATTATGGCGGAAAATAAGTATTTGGTCAATAATCAAAGTTCATCTCAATATTTTGTTATATATCCTTTGTTGGCAATAACAGAGGTGAAATGTTTTCTGTAAGTCTTCATAAGGTTGGCACACACTGTTGGTGGCATGTTGGCCCATTCCTCTATGCAGATCTCTTCTAGAGCAGTGATGTTTTGGGGCTGTCACTGGGCAACACGGACTTTCAACTCCTCCAATGGTTTTCTGTGGGGTTGAGATCTGGAGACTAGCTAGTCCACTCCAGGACCTTCTTATGCTTCTTACAAAGCCACTCCTTCGCAGCCCTGGCGGTGTGCTTGGGATCATTATTATGCTGAAAGACCCAGCCACGTTTCATCTTCAATGCACTTGCTGATGAAAGGAGGTTTGCGTTAAAATCTCACGATACATGGCCCCATTCATTGTTTCATGTACACGGATAAGTCGTACTAGTCCCTTTGCAGAGAAACTGCCCCAGAGCATTATGCTGGCACCCCCATGCTTCACAGTAGGTATAGTGTTCTTTGGATGCAACTCAGCATTGTCTCCTCCAAACACGATGAGTTGTGTTTCTACCAAACCGTTCTACTTTGGTTTCATCAGAAGATATGACAATCTCCCAATACTCTTCTGGATAATCCAAATGCTCCCTAGCATACCTCAGACGGGCCCAGACATGTACTGGCTTAAGCAGGAGAACACATCTAGCACTGCAGGATCTGAGTCCCTGGCAGCGTAGTGTGTTACTGATGGTAGCCTTCGTTACAGTGGTCCCAGCTCAATGCAGGTTATTCACTAGGTCCCCCCGTGTGGTTCTGGGATTATTGCTCACCATTCTTGTGATCATTTTGACCCACGGGGTGAGATCTTGCATGGAGCCCCAGATCAAGGGTGATTATCTGTGGTCTTTTATTTCTTCCATTTTCTTATAATTGCTCCCACAGTTGATTTCATCAGACCAAGCTGCCGGCCTATTGCAGATTCAGTCTTCCCAGCCTGGCGCAGGGCTACAATTTTGTTTCTGGTGTCCTTCCAAGCTCTTTAGTCTTCATCATAGTTGAGTTTGGAGTGTGACAGTTTGAGGTTGTGGACAGGTGTCTTTTATACTGATAATAAGTTCAAACAGGAGCCATTACTACAGGTAATGAGTGGAGGACAGAGGAGCCTCTTATAGAAGATGTTACAGGTCTGTGAGAGCCAGAAATCTTGCATGTTTTTAGGTGACTTAATACTTATTTTCCACCATAATCTGCAAAACAAATTTTGCCAAATCAGACAAGGTGATTTTCTGGATTTGTTTTCTCATTTTGTCTTTCATAGTTGTGGTCTACTTATGATGGAAATCACAGGCCTCTCTCATCTTTTTATGTAGGAAAACTTGCACAATTGGTGGCTGACTAAATACTTTTTTACCACAATTGCATAAAAGATTTCTTCCGTGCCTCCCCCATAGTCTAGAATGCTCTACCCCAGGATATCAGATTCTCACCTACCGTGGAAAGCTTCAAAAGGAACCTGAAGACCCACCTCTGCCAACAAGCCTACAGCCTGCAGTAACCCTTGTTCCACTATACCGCTACACAACCAGCTCTACCCTCTTCTACTGTATCGTCACCCACCCCTGGTAGATTGTGAGCCTTCGTGGGCAGGGTCCTCTTTCCTCCTGTACCAGACTGTTGTTGTATTGTTCGTGATGATTGTACTTGTTTTTTATGTATACCATTTTCACCTGTAAACCACCATGGAATAAATGGTGCTATAAGAATGCATAATAATAATAATCTTGCTCCAAGGCTGGTACAAAACAAAAATTTAGAACATAATGCAATAGAATAAAAAGGTTATACAGGTAAATCCTTCCTATGACATGAATGAAGAAGAGTTTGGGTCTTTTGACATGGAGAGGACTTTGGAACTTAACCTTGACTTCGGAGATAGTCACTGCTGAACTTATCCTGAAAAAAATGAACAAACTGCATTACGTAGGGTACAAAATCAGAATATCAAGCAGCAAATCTGGGGTCCGGAGCCATGTAGGATTCATATGCTGCATATCTATGTATCTAGAGCAGGCAGCCATCGTGGAGCCCGAGGTGAGAAGAGCTGCCATTTGTTTAATCCTATAAGAAGTAATTCAGCTGTTGTTGCACAGCTGAAATCATCAAACACGCATTAAAGAAGGAAGACTACATGAGGAAATATACAAGAATATCTTATTAATACAGTCTTATAAAAGAATGAATGGCATACCCCTGTGGGGAGGAGTAATTTTATGGAATGGACATTTGCTTGGAAAATTTTCTTAAAAAAAAAAAACCTTCTTAAGTCACATATAAACTTTACTCTACCGGATGGGTACACTGGGTGCATCTTCAAAACTATAAGGTCTCAGGTGCACCCTGCATTTTATACTGTGTATGGTTTTAGGTCACAAAGATGCACCCACATGCATGCATTTCCTTCCCTCTGCAAAGTCTATGAGATTTCTATTTTGCTGTCCGCATAGTGCAACTTTTTGTGGCTGTCGTTTTGAAGTTGCAGCATGTCAATTCTTTTTGCGTTTTTCACCCATTGAATTCAATGAGGTGATTTAAAATGCAATGATAAATGCAAATTGCAAATATCTAGCGTTTCCACTGCATTTTGGATAAGTAAAAATGCATCCAAAAAGTATGTAGTGGGGTTTGGGAACACAATCAACCTGATTCCGTGCCTTGAGTGCCGTGCGGCTCAGTGTCAATATCGCAAGTTGTGAGTTGCCTGGCAGAGACATCATGGGGTCACCTGACCTCATGACGTCACAGACGAGCGACCCGCAAACTCGTGACAGTGACATCACGGGGTCAGGTGAGGTGAGTTCACAATGGACTCACCTTACCCCATGACGTCAGTACCACACGATCGTGATATTGAGGTCAGGTGAATGTACTCACTTAACCTCGTGACATCACTACCCCTGCAGGCACACACACATTGCTGTGTGTGCCGCTGTGGTGACCTGGGCTGACCTTATGAGTCCTTCGCAGGTCACTGCAGGGAAGCACCCACAGCACTGTGTGTGCCTACAGGGGCAGTGACATCACAAGGTCAACTGAGTTCATCACCTGACCCCGTGATGCCATTGAAGTTGCCGTGTGATATCCTGTTTTGGATATGAAAAACCCGAATGCCGCACTATTCGTGCGAGTAACAAATAGTACGGCATTCCAGTATATACAAGAGTGCTCCTTGATAAATCAACAAAGCGAAACACGTGTCGGAGTGAGGGGTCATGGACGGTTTGCTATACCACCTGTATATACTGGTAAATATACCTTCTAATATATGATGCCTTTCTATATGTTTAATAAATTGTCATTGTGTGTCAGTGCAGTGAGGTCTAGGAGGGTCGCACCTAATAGGATGGTTGTTTAAATTATTGCTTGGATACTTTGATACCATTTATTTAACTATTTATACAACTATTTATATATTTATTTCATCCATATTTGGAGGCTTCTATTTTTCTCCCTCCCACCTAGCAAATCGGCACTTTAATTGCAACATTCAGAAAATCTCTCTTGAAGCAACTCTGTTTGACATTTTTTATTCATATATATTTAATATAGGTGGTATTTATTTAACTATCAAATTCCCATGAAATTTGTATATATGGGATCATTATAGAACAACAAATCTGATGTTCCGTCCATGACCCTTAACATTATATTCATCACTTAGCACTTTCCCTTGCTGTTTTTCTACTGTATTTTTTGTATGATTTTTAACATATATTTCAATAAAAAATTGGTCTTAATCTCTTTATGTTGTCACTTCTTTATTGAACATGTACACATGTTCAAGGTTGTTTACTAAAATATCAAAAGGTATTAGCTACCTCTTACATTCTCAATCATAAAAGGGGTCATTCTGCAGCAGGATGGTGCTCCATCTCATACATCCATCTCTACAACAAGGTTCCTCCTGGCAAAGAAGATCAAGTGCTCAAGGACTGGCCAGCCCAGTCACCAGACATGAACATCATTGAGCATGTTTGGGGTAGGATGAAAGAGGAATCTTGGAAGACAAAGCCAAAGAATCTCGATGAACTCTGCGAGGCATGTAAGACTGCATTCTTTGCTATTCCTGATGACTTCATCAATAAATTGTATGACTCATCGTTAAACCGCATGGATGCAGTCCTTCAAGCTCATGGAAGTCACACAAAATATTAAATATGGCTCTAATAGCACCACAACTTCATTCACCAATGTTATGCAACATATCTTTGTATTAGAAGTTAATTATTTGATTGAATTTCACATTACTTTCTGTGGGCGACAAAACTTTTGTCTTGCCAAAATCTGACCTTTCTGTGTTCATTAAATGATCAATATTTCAGCTTTGCAGCAACTTAATTTTCATAACCTAAACCAAATTTGGGAGTGTTTCAGCTTTCAAAAGAGTAATTTATAAAACCAATGGATGAATTTAAAGTCAGGTTAGAACCTTTTATTTACATAACATAGATAAGCGACAGATCTTCTGTCAGGGAGTGTATAACATTCGAGCGAGTGCTATCTGACAAAACATTGGATAGCCCTGAAAGCGCCAGTATGAGCAAGCCGTAAAGCTGATTTTTACAGCACCAGCAAAAACTATGAGATTTCAGAAGTCTCATGCACACAATTGTTTTATTTTTCCTGACAGAAATTGAGAATCTGCAGCATGTCAATTCTTTCAGTGCTTTTTTACCGTTTTTCACACATAGAAAACAATAAGAAAGTGAAAAAAGGCTGCAGGGACGGTGATGTTCCTCGTTCTTGCGGTGTCACACGTAGCAATCTGTGCTGCCGCAGGAACGACGAACAATCTGCGTCCTGCAACAGCAACGATAATCGGGATTGGAACGACCGGACAACGATCAACGATTAGGTGAGTAATTTTGATCGATAACGGTCGTTCGTGCATTTCACATGCAACAATATCGCTAACGAGGCCGGATGTGCATCACGAATTCCGCGGCCCCAACGACATCTCGTTAGTGATGTCGTTGCGTGTAAAGCCCCCTTTAGAGTCCCGCATGGCCATGGTCTCATCCCACCCACAGGGACCTTTTCTGTATAACGGTTTAGATCGCCATCAGACAAAGCTCGTCCACTGTACTCTCCATGACAACTTGTTTGCCCAGGTCTATGCCAAGCTTCAACTTGAGGACTACTACCGCTGGAGTCAGTTCACTGACCGGGAAATCTCACTAGAAGTCAGGCCTGGTACTCTTGGTAACCCTCTACCTATCCCTAACTGGAGTCTTTCCTGCATGCTCTGTTCTCGGTTTGACCTTGAGGGTCAGGTCTTGAATGCCACAAACACTCACTTTCTTTGACCTAAGGTATCTGACGTGCTTGTACACTTCTTATTATTATTATACTACCAACTAGTAAATGTTTCTAACTACTCCTCTTCGAATGACTAGACTTGGATGGAGTCAGGCTGTATCCTGCAGCTGGATCCTTCCCTTATGGGTGACGCACCCAACCCTGACTGGAGTCCCTTCCATGTACTCTGTTCCCAGTTTGACCCTGAGAGTTAGGTCTTGAATGCCACAAACAGCCATTTTCTTTGGCCTAAGGTATCTGACGTGCTTGCACACTTCTTGCTATACAACCCAGTAGTAAAGGTTTCTAACTACTCCTCCTCGACTGACTAGACTCGGATGGAGTCAGGCTGTATCCTGCAGCTGGATCCTCCCCCTGTGAGTGATGCACAAAACTTTACTGTTGCCTCAGTCCTCCTGTCAATAGGCAGAACCAATTCTCTTTATCAGGGAGCAATACCTAACTCGGTCACTAGCTGTTCACACATACTTTATGCATATATGCATTGCATATATAAACACAATTCTTATTATTATGATTCAATGACTATCGGTGCCATCAGGGCAGGGGCACACGGGCCTAGCCAGCATCTTCTACCTGCTTCTAGATTAATTTCAAAAAGTGTTATCCTTCTAGTATATACAATAAAAGTTGGAAAATGAAAGAAACCGGAACTATTTGTGGAAGGGGAAAAAAGGGTTTAGATGTAGGTAGTTGCCACAGTAGAGCACCTCTATATGGAACACACATACTTTGAAGTTGTTAGCGATAATATGGCATTTGGAGATGAGTGAATCGTTCTAAAACTAATCAAGTTTGTTACAAACTTCAAAAAGTTGTAGCAAATCTGAAATATTAGGTATTCAATTTGCAAAATGGTGGTCATCTGGGTCTCTATGTGTTCTTTTGTTCTGACAATTTCCGCCAATAATGTATGTTGCCCCCACAAGACCACATAAACCAACAGGGGCACTTTTAATTGTGGACCTGTTTTATTTGCACCAAAATGAATTTGCTGGCTGATTTCAATGAATCTCCATAAAAGTGTAACGATCATCTCCCTACATGTAGAGACCAGTGACAGCCTTTGGACTGGAGCCTCTCATTTGGCTCTCTTTATTTAAATATGTTTCATTTCCCTTGGCACTGAAGTGGATAAGTGTCAGTTTTGTTATTGAAGCTTTTCCAAAGCAGTTCCTTGTTGAGTGATAAGCAGCACTTACTAAGTACTCATGCTCTTCTGCTTCAAATAGTGGTGTATCCCAGCATTCCTTGCTGAAGATACAAAGTAATTTGTGCCCTGGCCGCTTTTGAGGAAGGTTCTGCAAGTCAAGTTCCGGTGCTCAGGCTACATCCTTTTGTTTGTTAATTTTCCCCTTGTTTTTCTTTTCTTCTCTGGTGTGTTGTTAGTGCAGCAGTGGGGTCTAGTGAACCCCACCTGTCCCTCACTAGTCGAGTTAATAAAGGGTTTTCCAAGGGTCCCAGGTTCCTGTTTGGCGACAGTTGCGTAAACTGTATAGGGACTGGTGAGGAGAGAAGGAACAGCTCCAGGTGAGGTTAGGAGGTGCCCACCTACCCCTCTTACTAGTTTCAGGGCCTTCTGTTGTTTTTGTGTCCCTAGAGATCCCCTTTGTCATGTGTTTTTGTTGCGCATCAGACACACGGAGGTCTGAACGCACCTACCCATGCTTGCTACATCCTGCAAGTGTGACAGAAAATTCATCTATAATGGCATCCAACAGAAAAAAAAACACTCCTTGTAAAAGCAAAGTCACATTCTGGGACAGTACAGTTTGTAGATGTCTATCGGCATCATTTCACGGCTGTGTTGTATTACATCCCTGTTGTGCGTAAGCGACCATAAATGTAAATTAAAATGGAACAATATAGGAAAACCGTTTAATTTTAATATAATATCAACATGAAAGAATCAAAATACTGTAACGGCAAACATGTCCCAAGAAAGTACTTTAATATTCCTGGCTGTGCTCACAGCTATTGTAGTAACAGCCCCAATAATCAGGACAACATTCAGTGAAGTATTTTTAGAGTGCGCAACAATTGACAAAATGTGCTTGGAGCAGGAAAACTCACAAGAAGGTTATTTCTAAGATGGATTAATGCAGCATTTGTTCATTTCTATTTTTCTCCCAGTGCATTGTACAGATAACTGTAAGAACATATGTTCCCGGCTACTTTTTGCACTTAGAAAACTTTGCCGAACAATATATATATATATATATATATATATATATATATATATATATATATATATATATATATATACAGTATGGACCAAAAGTTTGGACTTCCCTTCTCATTCAAAGAGTTTTCTTTATTTTCAGGACTCTGAAAATTGTAGATTCACATGGAAGGCATCAAAACGATGAATTAAAACATGTGGAATGAAATACTTAAAAAAGTGTGAAACAACGGAAAATATGTCTTATATTCTGGGTTCTACAAAGTAGCCACCTTTTGCTTTCATTACTACTTTGCACACTCTTGGCATTCTCTTGATGAGCTTCAAGAGGTAGTCACCGGAAATGGTTTTCCAACAGTGTTGAAGGAGTTCCCAGAGATGCTTAGCACTTGTTGGCCCTTTTGCCTTCACTCTGTGGTCCAGCTCACCCCAAACCATCTCAATTGGGTTCAGGTCTGGTGACTGTGGAGACCAGGTCATCTGACGTAACACCGCATCACTCTCCTTCTTAGTCAAATAGCCCTTACACAACCTGGTGGTGTGTTTGGGGTCCTGGTCCAACTAAACGCAAACTGGATGGAATAGCTGCATGCCTTCAATTTTGAAAAAATCCCCAACAGTTTCACCAGAAAAGCACCCCCACACCATCACACCTCCTCTTCCATGCTTCACGGTGGGAACCAGCTATGTAGAGTCCATCCGTTCACCTTTTCTACAAAGACACGGTGGTTGGATCCAAAGATCTCAAATTTGGACTCATCAGACCAAAGCACAGATTTCCACTGGTCTAATGTCCATTCCTTGTGTTCTTTAGCCCAAACAAGTCTCTTCTGCTTGTTGTCTGTCCTTAGCAGTGGTTTCCTAGCAGCTATTTTACCATGAAGGCTGCTGCACAAAGTCTCCTCTTAATAGTTGTTCTAGAGATGAGAAGGTGTGTCCAAACTTTTGGTCTGTACTGTATATATATATATATATATATATATATTTTTTTTTTTTTTTCATAAAACTACCTGACTGGACAGATTTAAAACTTTATGACGTTGTCTGAGCTTATATAGATAGATAATACATATTTTTTCCGACATATGATGTGTTTCTATTTCTTGTCAGCGAAGGAACACATTGAGGTGGGAAAAGTAATCACAATTGGACTTTAAGTCTTTTCAAAAGTGGCAAGAGCAGCATAAAATAGCACAAAGGCTCAAATTTTCTGTAGAAATGCCATGTGGCAAAATTTGCAACCTTTCAACTACGGAAAACTCTTTGATAGCTGGCTCCTATTATTAAACCAGGCAGATGGTTTGCAGAGACCAGAGGTCCCTGTGGAAAAGAGAGCTGCCCCCTAGGAAGAAAAGACCAGTTTACAGCACAATGATATCTTTAGAGAGGCAGCGGGATAAGGCATTTTGGGATGAGCAAGTCAACCCTGCTGACCGTAAGAGCTGGAGAGAGGGGTCTCCTCCCATTGTAGAGAGCGGGGCTTGAGAGTGACACATCATTAAAACTTTTCAAATGGCCTGGACTTTTTTCTCTTGTGGCCTACAAAGGTTTATAATAATTATCATAGCAATGGTTGTGGATTTATCCTGTCAACTACAATTGTTTGTGACTCTTCGTGAGAACCATTATGCTTGTGTACCTCATATTAAAGGGTAAGCAACTGTGGAGTAACTAGAGTACTGGTGCAAAATTTAGACCTTGGCCTCTACCTGCAAGTTGGTCAGATTTAAAGCCCATATAGCATTCTAGGTCCTATAAAGACGTAGTGTATATATTCACTCCCCATGTATTAATGTCCCATATACAGGCCACTTTCCCCATCTTGTAGTAATATCTCCATCCTCTATAATAATCGCCCCGTCCTGTAATGATATCACCCGTCCTGGTCCCCTTCCAGTATTAAGGTCCCCATTCTGGCCCCTTCCTGGTATAATGCCCAAAATCCTGGGCCCCTTCCAGCAATCAAGCCCCTGTTATGCACACACAGTTAGTAGTAACCTGGCAGCTCCCCAATGGCTACCAACAACAGGCTTGAAGCAAGCAACTCTGTTTCTCAGAACTTAGGGGGTTGCCCTGGCTTTCAGCCTTTAGCCCCGTTACAGGGAGCTGGACTTAAACAAAGGTCCTCGATAAGGACCACAGAGTCAGCTGCTAGCTGGCAAGAAGGACAGTCAAGAAGCCGGGCCAAGGTCATGTTTTGTTCCAGGTCATGTCAGAAAAAAAATCAACAGCAAGTGGGTAGTAAAATATAAAGCCAAGGTCAAAGAACAGGAAAATCAAGTCAAAATATAGGAGCTTAGTACAAAGGCACAAACCATAGATAGAATCTGTATTGAATGGCAGTGGGAGCTGGCTCTCTGGGGTTTAAATACAACAGGCCGCCCATAGCGCTGACAGCAGACATAAACCAAGAAGCGGTAAACCCCGTAGCTTCCAGACTGGACAGAACCACAAATGGCAGGAATAAAAGAGGATTGTTATATTAAGCATAACTGCAACAACAGTGTGGTGCTGCCCTGGGCCAATGCAGGAACCGGCATAGATTTTACAGTCCCCCATCCTGGGACCTTTGTCCTTTTTCTAGGGTCTGTTTCTAGTATACTGTCTCCCATCATTGGCCATCTTTCTGGTATAATGGTCAGCATGTTTCTGTTGCGCCCCTGCACCCTTAGGGTGCTACAAGGTTCTGCATCCCCACCAGGGTGCAGGGTTTACCCCCTTAGGGACCCAGAATTCCATTGGTGGTAAGACCAAAAACCCAGGTAATCCCAGTTTTCCCAAACAATCCCCCATACAATGGTGCATAGTTAGGGTAGGACCATGGATGGCCGCCTAGAGGTGGAGCCACTCCAGTGCACTAGTTGACCAGGTGGGAGAGGCAGACTGTGGAGAGTAGTCGGGAAGACAGGAAGTCAGTAGTCAGTCTAAGTCTAAGTTCAGAGTTGACAGCAGAGGTGTGAAGGTGGAAGTGAAATGATTCCCTGATTAGGGTTGACAGTGATCTAGTACCCAGGAGAGGTGGTTGCCGGTGGAGTACGGTGGAGTACTACTGGAACTACTCACTGACGGGCTAGAGGACCCTAGGACAGGAAAGAGCTTCAAGCCGACCTGTTAACACCTGCTCAGCAAAAGGGACCATCAAGGACCTTGCAGACCCTAAAGAATCCAAAGACTCAGTAGCAAAGAGAGAGCCGGGGACAGGACCAGAGACTCCATCTCCACAGGGTTCATGCTACCGTCAGGCGGACAGAGGTGGACAAACCACAAACCGGGGACCCCCAGTGTTCCATACCACGGGGACCCATTTACCAGAGATAGGTGTGTGACGCCCTGGCACAGCCAGGTTGTCACAGAAAGAGTTAATCCTCCTTGGTAATCTGATCCCACACCGATGCAGCAAGGCAAACCACATCCCCCAGGGTAGGAGAAAAGCAGAGCAGAGGGGTGGGGCTGGAGCAGAGTGTGTGGAGAGGAGACAGAAGAGGAGCCTGGAGTTGTAGCTCCCAGGCTGATAGTGAAGCGTGCTCCGAGAGGGCCGGGACAGGCTGTAGTGAGGAAGGGGCCAGAGGTAGCCGGAGCAGGGCGGTGGCCCCTCGGTACCTGGGTGACCCGGATCACTACAGGGGAGTGGACTCCCCGTTCCCGGCTGAGGAGAAAGAGGAAGAGAGTGGAGAGAAAGGCACCTGGCTGCAGGGAAAGAACAACAAGGGCTGCTGCACCGTGTGTGGGACACTAACACCCCCGTACCGAAGGCTGCGGACACCGGCAATTCCTAGTTTACCAGTGACTCCGTGTGACTTACTTGTGAGTACACCCGTGCCCTCGGGCACCGCACTGCAGCACTGCGCCCTGCTCCCTGCTTACCCCATCACCGGGCCCCGGGACAACCAACCCCCTACCCACGGAGGGGAGAACTAACATCTAGCTGCTCCATACCATCACTCCCGGGATCCCCGTCCAGAGCAGCGGTGGTGTCCCAATCACCACAACCGTGGGTGGCGTCACGGACAATATAAATCTCCCTTACCAAATCCCTTTATACTGTGGATCCTGGGATCACAGACCGGGTCACGCCACCGTGATACCCACAGAAGTGACCTCGTGGCCCGGATCTGAGTACCCCTGGTCCCCGGGCGACACAGGTGCAAGGGAAGAAGGTACCAGAGAACCAGACTGGCACTGAGACGAAGAGGACCTGGAGGCAAAACCAGCCAGCCTCTGGCAACCAGTTAACACCCGAAAAGTGAGTAAATCAGTTGCACTGAGTACCTGTCTGGACTCCTTCTTCCGATGTCTACTGCACCATACACCTGCTGGGGTAGTACCCACCTTGTGGAGGGCCCAGGTCATCAGAGCTGCACATTCCATCAGCCCAAGCAAAACCTGCAGCGGCTGCTCCCTACACTTAGCCGCATTACCGCAAGTGACATCACAAATAACTTTATTCACAAATCCTCTATAAATATCCCCCATTACAAAAAGGGACCAGGGCACGGAACCGGGAATGGCCACCACCGAGACACTCCCAATACAGAAACTGCCCGGAACCGAGTACCCCATATCCCTGGATGCTACGGTTGCTCAGTGCATAGCACTGTAAGTTTGCAGCGCTGTGGACCTAGGTTCACATTTCACAAAGGACAATGTCTGTAAGGAGTTTTTATGTTCTCCCCCTGTTTCTGTGGTTTTTCTCCAGGTGCTCCAACTTCCTCAAAATATACTGCTCACAGTGACGATGATGTTGCTATATATGCAAGTAAAACAAATAAATAAATAATATTTCCCATCTTGGACCCTGTCCTATAATAATTTCTTCTGTTCAGAGCCCCTTCCTGTAATAATCTCATCCTGGGACCAATCCAGTAATAATGTCCTCCATCCGGGTCCTTTCCTGGTCCATGACCCATTCTTCTGCTCTTCTCCAATATATTAAAAAAAAGAAAGATTTTTCTTACCCTCCCTTGTTCCCATGACTTGTGGCGTTCTCTTCTACAGGAGGGGCAGAGGCTGGCAGCTGGCTTTAGCATACCCAACATATGTGAAGAATTACGTCACTGTGATGCACTGCCCATGATGGACAAGCCGTCGTCAGCTGCCGGCCAGCAGGGTGTATTGTAGTGCTGGAAGCCAGTGGGTCTCTGCACCGCAATATATTTGAGATGAATGTGCATCATTGTATACTCTTCCAGCAGAAATAGGCTTTGGTGTCCGTGGGCCCTCCTCCCTCACGAGCCCAGTCGCACCTTCTACTACCAGGATCATTAGGCCCCTGATAACCACCAAACTTGGGAACTCTATTCACAAAGCCCAGTTTTACATATAAGTTTTGTTTGTCAATGTGGTTTCTATTTTTTGTTGATAGATCAGAGACCCATTCAAATGATCCTGTCATCCAATCATTCCCACAAAATAATAAAGACAAATCCTACCTTGATCCATGTGGTCGCTAAAGCTCACAATGCAAGCTCATGGCTCAGGGAAAAAAAATGTATAGCACATGGATGTCATCTGTGTGTGGTCTATATTTTAGAATTTTTTTACATACGTGAACTAAGAACTTTTTATTCATATGTGAAAAACGGAAGCAATGGGGATTGTAAAAACTGACACGCGAACCAAAAATGTTTCCAGCTCCCAGAAAAAAAAGCATGGACCAGTTTTCAAATCATTAAAGAAAAAAAGAATGATCTCATTGTTACACTTAAAGGGAACCTGTCACCAGGTTTTTCCCTTATGAGCGGCGGCCACCACCAGTGATCCCTTATATACTGCATTCTAGAATACTGTATATAAGAGCCCAGACCGCTCTGTATAATGTAAAAAAACCCTTTATAATACTCACCTAGGTGTGGTCCGGTTCAATGGGTGTTGCTGCTCTCGGTCCGGCGCCTCCTCCATCTTGTGGGAGTATTGTCCTCCTGCCCAGCCCCTTGTGCATGTCGCGTCCTGTGTCATTCACAGAGAGGCCTTCTTTCTGCTCCCGCGCATGCACACATTGATCTGCCTGGCTGAGGGCAGAGCAAAGTACTGTAATGCGCAGGCACAAGAAAGATCAAAGACCGCCCGTGCATATGCACTACAGTAGCTTGATCTGCCCTTAGCCGGGAAGCGTAAGCGTAAAATTGTGTATGTGCAGCAACGCAATGAAGATCTCTCTGTGAATGACACAAAACACATCATGCACACAGGACTGGGCAGGTGGATGGCGATCCCACATCATGGTGGAGGCACCGGACCAAGAGCAGCAACACCCATCGTACTGGATTGCCCCCTAGGTCAGTATTATAAAGGTGTTTTTTATGTTATACAGAGCGGCCTGGGCTCTTATATACAGTATTCTGGGGCAGTATATAAGGGCTTATTGGTGGTGGCCACAGATTATAAGGGAAAAACCTGGTGACAGGTCCCCTTTAATGGGGTTTGAGATAGATTGAACAATTGACCTTATCCATACTGATCAGTGAGGATTCAAACACCTCCAATTCATTTCTTGTCTACAGTACAGAGAATTCTTGGGTTTTCATTGGCCAGCACCAAAGCTATATCTTATTTTTTATAAAAAAAAGTGACCCATAATATTGTTTCAAAGGTCCTCTCTGCCGATCACACACTGTAGCCGGTAGATCACTACTCTGTAAAGGGTGCTTTACACGCTGCAACATCGCTAGCGATTGCTAGTGATGTCGTGCGCGACAGCACCCGCCCCCGTCGTTCGTGCGATATTTGGTGATCGCTGCCGTAGCAAACATTATCGCTACAGCAGCGTCACACGCACATACCTTTTTAGCGACGTCGCTGTGACCACCGAACAATCCCTCCTTCAATGGGGAGGTGCGCTCGGCGTCATAGCGACGTCACTGCAGCGTCACTAAGCGGCTGCCCAATAGCAGAGGAGGGGCGGAGATGAGTGGCCGGAACATCCCACCCAGCTTCTTCCTTCCTCATTGCCGGTGGACGCAGGTAAGGAGATGTTCGTCGTTCCTGCATCGCTATGTGTGACGCCGCAGGAACGACGAACAACCAGCGGCATGCACCACCAACGATATTATGAAAAGGAGCGATGTGTCAACAATCAACGATTTTTGACGTTTTTTCGATCGTTGATCGTTGCTCCTTAGTGTCACACACTGCGATGTCACTAACGGCGCTGGATGTGCGTCACTAACAACGTGACCCCGACGATATATCGTTAGTGATGTCGCAGCGTGTAAAGCATTCTTTACATTCAGTCCCTCATTCTCGACAACCCAACTCTTCTGTCTTTTGACGTCCCTCAGGTCAATATGATGTCACACATCTTAGACACCATTGAGTCCTGTTTGCCATAATTTTAATTTTTATATCTATTTGTCTCAATTGTCTAACGCAATGTGCATAGGGCAAAAAAAGTAATCTTGCCGGAATGCAAATTTATTTTTTATCTATTATTTTCAGGTGTGCTTATTTTGCTCACAGTTCTTTAGAATTTCACAAAAATCTTTTGCTCCGTTTCTCATCCTAAAAAGTATTTTTTTTTTTGTTTTTCAATTTTTACTTTCAAAATACATTACATTTATCATGTGGAGAGACTAGATCAAAAGACCTTAGAGGATGCAGCGAGTTAATATAAACTGACCTATTTTAAAGTGCGCTTTTAAACAAAAAAAAAAATAAAAAAATAAAAACTAAGTTTTAAGATAAAGTCTAAGGCTTTTAATGAGGACTTTTCATTGCAAAACAGAATTCACTAGGCATCCAAGGGAGGCAACAGCTGTTTTTGTGAGGATATGTTATTATTTTGGAAATCGAAGTGGAAAAAATTATTTTATCTTTTTCTACACTGCTTTGCTAAACTGTATTAATATAAAGACTAATAGTAAGAGAAGAAATAGTAATATGGTAATTATAATAAGGCATGTAGGTTCATAAAAAATGCTAGAAAATTCAATAATTAAAGGGAACCTGTCAGGTCCAATATGCACCGAGAACCACGAGCAGTTCTGGGTGCATATTGCTAATCCCTGCCCAACCATCCCTGTATCTAGTAGCATAGATAATGAGATCTTTAGAAAAGTATTTCTAAAGATCCTTATGATATGCTAATGAGCGCAGGGACTAGTCATGTTAAGGTAAACACTTAACCAGGGTTCACTCGTTGCCTACTGACTGATTCTAATTAATGTTGGATCGAGTGCTTGCTTGAAAAATGACATCAGATACACACAGTCGATATTCATCTTTCCTCGATCGAGGTTGACCTAGAACTGAGAGATTTATTCCAAGAACATGCCTTTATATAACCTAGGAAAGGGGCGTGGTCGGCTCTACAGTGGGCATGCCCGGATGTGTTCATTGGTCAGTGGGTTGAACAATGGGTTAGTCCATGATTTGATTGGAGGACGTCATCGTAGGCGGGTCTATGATGTCATCTGAGTGGATCTGCGGTGATGCTGATGGGCAGGTCTATGACGTCCTCTGTTATGATGCTGATGGGCAGGTCTATGATGTCATCTGGGACATCTTGGGTTCTCTGAAGACTGACTGGCTTATGTATAGAGAATCGATTTCAGTGAACACACTTCTCACAGTCCTCTATGTCCAGAGGTTAATTAAGTATTTGATCTAATGGCTCTCCTCAACAGTCACAAGGGCGTTACATCCCCCCACTAGTCTACCCTCTTAGCATGTTAGCACGCCCACAAGAGCGTACTAACATGCTATTCAATGCCCAGTGTCATCGGCAGTGACGTGCATATCTGTGTTCGTTGTCACCGCCTCAGACGTCTGGTTTATGGTCAGTGCGCACGATCAGAAGTCCTGGAACTTCCGGTCATGCGCACTATGAAGCCGGGTGTACGTGTCTCGGCTTAAGAGAAGTCTAGTGTGCATGACCGGAATGTTACAGGTCTCGGAAAATGGAAATAAAAGCGCTATTATTTTTTTGAACAAACTTCAGATTGTTTTTTTCATCCCTTAGATAAAATTAAAAGTATACATGTTTGGTGTCTACGAACTTGTACCAACCTAAGGCATCACACCGACTCATCAGTTTTACCATATAGTGACCGTGGTAAATAAAAGACCCCAAAAAACACTTATGCAATGTCATCACACTTGGAATTTTATTTTTCCAGTACACTATTTGGTAAAAATAATGGTTCCATTCAAAAACACAAGTCATCCTGCAAAAAACAAGCCTCATATTACTACATTGATGGAAAAGTAAAAAAGTTCTTCTGCCTCTCGGAAGAAGGGGAAGGAAAAACAAAAACAATAAATGAAAAATTGCCGGGGGGAGAGGGGTTTAAGGGATGTTAAAAATTTGGACCGTCAGTGAATTTTGGGCCAGTTGTCCAGGACAAATAGAGCAACAGGTTGGCAGCCCTGGTTCCGGTCCATCCAATGTCAGGAAGGGGTTAATAATAACAATGGACAAGAATAATAAAAAATGAAAATGTAGCGCTATTATGTTCTCACTGTTAATTATATACATGGAAAGTCAATTTAAATGGGATAACTCTTCTGCAGCAAGGCAGTTATATACGAGTGTGCTGACGGTACCTTTTTTCTTTGCATTTGCGGTGATGACTCACGTACGGCCACACAGCGAGGACTGTAAGCTCAGACCTCAGAGTTCACAGCGCAAACAGGCCATCTCAGCTTTTATTAAAAAACCCACAAGGATCACACAAAAGGAACAGACCTGGAGAAAAATTAGTTTGTGAAACAGTTAAGGAAAGGTCAACTCACCGCCGCGGCAGTAACAACAGTATGAAGTTGTTACTGCGCTGTAAAATCTAATTACGCACAGGTCTATTGAGAAACTGAAATGTAAAGAATGCAAGTAAAACTAAACCATCGGATTGTACCTTTATTTCTTTTCTTTTTTATTTCAGTGAATTGCAGCTTTTCTTTTACAAGTAAATGAACCGAACTCCGCAGTGATTATAGCATTGTGTGTTTTTCGTGGGGGGGGGAGGGCCACTCTATTGCGGCTCTTTTGAAATGACATGTTCTTCACCATGTAAGGAATAGAATGTACTTATGAATAGAAGCCATTTGCAGCAATAGTCAATTCTTCTGCATACATGACATTTTTTATTCATTCCATCAGGCATCTTCAGTAATAAGAGACCAACACATAAAACTCGAATATAAATAGGAGTACTAAAACCAAAAAAATTCATGTATAATTTTAAGGTATGTTCACACAGAGCTTTTTATAGGTGGCTAAAAATAAGGGTTTTCAAGAGGAAACCCCTTAAGGACACATGTCTTCTTTGGCAAGCTTTAGACAGAGTTTATCATTTCCTAAACATTTCTTGAAATAGTTTTTTAAATGGATTCTGTCACCAGATTTTTGCTACCTCATCTGTGAGCAGCATGATGTAGGCAAATAGATCCTGAATCCAATGATGTATCACTTAGATTACTTACCTGAGTCTAATGATGTATCGCTTAGATTACTGGCTTCTGACACAATCTGAATTTTTAGATTTAGCCATGTAGCAGAGCTGGGAGAGCTAACCCCGCCCACACCAGGCTCTCTATAGAGATTGTACATTGATAGACTTTAATCTGTTGCAGGTTTTGATGATTGGTTCTGGGTCAGAGTGTGACTTTGTTTTGTGGGACTCAGCTTATTAAATGGATTCTCTTTCCTTTGGGGAGGAGAGAGTTAATGCCAGGTTTCCTTCCAACAGCTCTTTACTCCTGGTCGTGTGCTTCCATGTATGACCACGCCAAGGTCAAGTATATACCCTCAACTTCCACCAGGTGGGGCCAGTTATTTCCTATCATTTGGAAGCTGATACAAGTGGTGGAAAGAGCTGTTGTTTCTATCTCTCTGTTGTGCTTTTCGCTGCAGCATTTGTGTTTGCTGCAGCATTTTCAGGTGTGTTTGTTTAGGTTTGAAAGTTACCCAGTGGACTGTTATTTCCCCCTCTTTATGTTGTTTTCCCTCGTGCACTTTTAGGGTCTCCTTTGTGTAAGTTATCATAGTTTTTACCCTGGTCTGTCAATTTTTGCTGGTGGGGTGTAGGCTCCTGTCCATGCCCATTCCCCACGGGTGGTGGGTTGTAGAGGGGGGCATAACATCAGAAACAAGGACAGGAGATAGGGCCTTCGTTGGAGGCCTGGACCTCCCTACCATTAAGGGTATCTCTGGGTGTTAGTGTGAGCACAGGGGCCCCAGCCTTAGGGCCAGTATAGGCTTCCCTGGGTTCCCCTAAGACACCCGTGACAGATAGTAAGATGCCAATCACAGCAGGGGGTGTGCTGGACTACTGTGTGTGTGACACTGTAGTCCTAGCAAGGAGAAGTCCAGCAGTGTCCTGCTGCTTAAACAAACATAGCAAATAAACAACAGATCGGACCTTGACAAGACAAGTCAAATCGGTCCTTGAATTCTATGTTTTAACCCATGTAGCATGCTGTCTTTGACTTACAAAGTGAAAACCTGCTGACAGATTTCCTTTAACTGTTTTGGAAAAGTTTTTCTTTTCCAAAAGCATTTTTTGCCACCTTTCGATTGGAGAGTACCACTTTAAAAAAAGTGATATGCATTTTCTTTCTGCCCACCAGGCATTTGTCAAAACCCAAAACAAAAGGCACAGAATAATGAAAGTATGAACAGTATAGTTGTTTTACAATAGAAATAAATAGGAAGTATTTTTAAAGTGATTCTTTAGGGATTTTTTGGAACAGATCTACTCCAAAAATGTCAGAAAATTATGTGTGCACATACCCTAGTAGTAAAAGCTCTGGCACTGTAAGGCTACTTTCACACATCCGGTTTGAGCACTGCGGCTCAATCCGGCTGTGAAAACTATGCAACGGATGCGGCGAAAACACCGCATCCTTTGCATAAGTTTTTACATGCGGCCCGTCCGTTTTTTTCCGGTTGCGGCATGCTACTGAGCATGCGCAGTGGAAAAAACCGCATGCAGCGAGCGGATGCGTTTTTTTCCGCATCGCGCCGCATTTGGCCTCCATAGGTATGCATTGAAAAATGCGCCGCAGCGGCCGGATGCGGCGCGATGCGGTGTTTTTTGCCGGAGCAAAAAACGTTGCAGGGAACGTTTGATCCGGCCGCCGCATCGGCTAAATCTGCCGCATGCGGCAAAAACCGGACCGAACGCAAGCCCCTGCGGCACAATACGGCACTAATGTAAGTCTATGCAAAAAAAAACCGCAACCGGCGTTACAAAAGCCGGTTGCGGTTTTTCTGCAGAACGCCGTATTGTGCCGCAGAGCAAAAATCCGGATGTGTGAAAGTAGCCTAAGTGAGACTGAAGTTGGCTCTCTGCTGTCTCACTATTTTGAGACTTCCTGCTCCTCAGAGAGACGATACCACTGTATGTGAGGAAACTGTCAGTGTGCAGCATGGAAACACAGGAGAGATGTATCCTGCTGTCCTACTTTATGCACGCATTTATAGAAGAAGAGATGTAATATGGATTTCTTTGAATTATGGAGCAGCAGAGGATGGTTCAAAATAGAAACTGAGGTAATACATGTCACAGCCTTCTCCTCACTTTTTTCTGGCTGTCTTTCTCTGTACAATATGCAATGAATGTCTCAGATCAACAATTTCCAGGGAGCTGATTCCTTATTTTGAAGATTATCTCTATATAAACCGTTATGTCAGATTGAATCTTTATGAACAGCTCCTTTATCTATGATTCATAATATACAGGGACATCTGCACAGGTTCTGGCAGACGTACAGGTATATTTTATAATTTACATTTGCTGATTTGTTTCCCAGTTGGATGCATTGGTGAATTAATTTACCTTGTTTATGTCTATTTTTGGTTGAATTTATAAGAAAATAGTTAGATGAATTCTTCTATAGTTTTCTGTTGACCACTGAGTTGACAAAGCAGTGAAACATCAAAGCCAGATCTGAGCAAAAGTTTCCAGTTTGCCATTTAGAGGATATATAGAATAGGTCCTCTCTTACAACTGATATATCCCAGAGAAGATCATTTCGGCATAATTATAAAATCATGTTCTTTTCTAATACTGTAATTGATAGATCTTCTTTAACTTCCAACCCCTGAAGTTCCAGATTTCAAGCAAAACACTCTTTGATAATGTTTAGTGTGAATGGGTCCTTCTTCGATATCACACAATCAACAGAGCGAGAGATGAGGGAAAAATCCAAAGTTCCTTTATTTCATGCAATCCAGAAGCTTCATAAAAATAATCCACCACACAGAGGGTAAAATAGTCCAGAAACACAAATATAGTCCAGTAAGCAATAAATTGCCAGGTATCTCTGAGAAGTTGCAGCTTCTGCCCCAGAGGATCAATCTTACTCCTTCTCTCTTGAAGTTCTCAAACAGACTGACTAATCTCCAGATAAAACAGAGAGCTTAGGTGGATCCCAGGCCCCCTCCCCCAGACTTGGTGACAAAAGTCCAGCAGGGGGTGATTAAACCTGCAAACAGGACAATGTACACACAAGGAATACAGAATGGACAGAGCAGCACGCCCAAAATAGGAACCTTCACAAAACTATACACAACCCTCTATATCCCACCATCACATTTAGAAATCAACTTAAGTCATAAAAACATGTGTTTAGTAGAATGAGGGTGGGAGAGGAGGGGTATGTAGCTGCAGTTATTTACTTATTTTACTGAAATAAAAATATGGAAGGAGAATACTAGAATGAATATCTTATGGTCTCACAATGCACAGATAACTCTTACAACAGATCAGAAAGAGACTGTCGACTTAGGAAGTGTGGAGAGAAACTGCATTGCTAGACGACAGCAGATGGCGAGTAAAATACCTAAAATGTATACATTTACAAGTGCAAAAGAAGAAATTTAGAGTTTTTTTCATAATCATGTCATGATGACTTCATCTGAAAACCTGCAAAGGTCTTTCTTGACATAACAATTTACCTGCTGGTATGTGTACAAATCCCATCTATTTTCATCCTTTATGTTTCATCCTCATTAACGATCATAGAATCATAGAATGGTAGAGTTTGAAGGGACATCAAGGGCCATCGGGTACAACCCCCTGTGAGTGCAGGCTTTCCTAAATCATCCCAGCTATATGTTTATCCAGTTTCCGCTTGATGGAGAGCTCACTACCTTCCGTGGTTGCCTGTTCCACTCTCTGACTGCCCTCACTGTCAGAAAATGTTTCCTAATATCTAATATGAATCTCCTTCCTTTAAGTTTCGAACCCTTGCTTCTTGTACTTCCTTGTGCTTAGAGAATAGGGTAGTTCCCTCTGCACTGTGACTTCCTTTCAGATATTTGTAGACCGCTATTAAGTCTCCTCTCAGCCTTCTCTTTTTCAAACTAAACATCCCTAGTTCTTTTAGCCGGTCTTCATATCACATGGTTTGCAGACCTTCTACCATCTTGGTTGCTCTTCTCTGGACTTGTTCCCATATATCGATGTCTTTCTTTAATTGGGGTGTCTCAGAACTGTACACAGTATTCCAGGTGAAGTCTGACCAGGGCAGAGTATAGGGGAATAATTACCTCTCTTGAACTAGATTCAATGCTTGTCTTGATACATCCCAGAATTTTCTTGACCTTTTTAGGAATGTATGAGCAAACCTATTTGATAAAGGTTCGCCAAATGTAAATTTGGTACGAGCCTTAGCCTAATTGGCTCAGGCTTGGTGACATGAGCACTTACCCCAAAAGTCGGCAATGTTGATCTGCCCTGGTTATCTGTGAGTCCACTGATCATTAATCAAGATTCCAAGATAGTTCTCCAAGTTGTTTCTTATCTGTACTGGCAGGGGTAAGGGAGCACCAGCCCTACACCTGTCTCTCATCCACCTCTATATTTGTTATGTCAATAGTCTAGGAAGCTAATGACTATGCCAAAACAGTGGTGCTGCACTGTAAAATGTATTTTTGCTGTTTTTGAAGCTTTTTGACCACCATAAAGGTGTTTTTTTTCCGCCTTAGGTTTGGCCTCCCATGGAATCCAATGAGGTTCGAAAGGTTCGACGAACAGTTTAGTAAGGCTTGGTGAACCAAACTTTGAAAGGCTCGCTCCTCTAAAATCCTCATGAATAAAGTCATTGACATATTTTATATTTTCCAACTTTGAAGAGGCTCAACTAAATAAATGTGGAGCAACTGAACTCAAACCACTATGTACTTTCTATGGTCCTTGAGAGTTATGTAACTTGTTATCTGCTGTTATAGTTGATCCGCTATTCTTTGTAGAGGAGTGTTATGTTTTATGAGTTTTACGCTCTACCTAGCAACAAGACGGATAAGGTTTAGAGGAAAAGAAAGAGAATTCTGAAGTGGGAGAGAAGAGGGGAGGGGAGATTGAAGAAAAGAATAGTAATACAGTAGATGACTAATGGGCTCGAGCACTATAGGATTGTGTTCTAATGACTCTTTGGTAAGAAAAACAAGACTACTCCTTTTTCTAAGAGATTTCTGTGCATATGAATATTGTCGTCCTTTGTTCTGAGCTGTCTCGTCTGCGATCTCAACTTTCTTTTTCTATCACCTCTCCAGCTGGAATATAATGATGTCTAGTTGTGTTGTGGAGCCTACGTCAAACTAAGAAATATCTTAAATTAATCTTTTATTGTTCTACTGAAATTTGTCTACCCTTAAAAAAAGGAACAAAGAGAGTCAAAAAGTAACTAAACCAAAACTTCGACTGAATTACTTCTGGGTTTGACCTTTTGTGGTGTTGCAATACATTAATTTAGCCACTGGGGGCACTGATGTGCACACAAATTTTATTTTGGATTTGAGCTGGATAGTTTCTGAACTCATTAGATTGCCCGTTTTCCCTTAACTGAAGCGGCCTGACTGTATTGTATACTCTTTTCTGGTCTAATTTAGGAATTGTTTGAAAATGCTTTTATTTATCTATTATGGAACTTTGCTCTGAAAAAAAAAGCCGTCAGTAGTTGCTATTGGAGACTACTCCAGGGATGTAACCTTGAAATTTTCTCCATATTATCCAAACCCCCTGAGTAATCTTTCAGAGTAAAGATCAAAAAATGATTAAAATTAAACTGTACTTTCAATATGCTTTGCATAAAATCATAGTACAGGCAAATATAAGAACCTTTTTAATATATCTTATCAGAAAAATATGCTTCCTTCCCCATTTATCAAACACTTTTTCATCTATCTTGTTATCCCCTCTAAAAAAAAAGCAGCTCAAATCTGTTTTTATCAGACAAGACTGTCCCATTCCTCTGGTGTCCTTTGTACTCTTTGGAAAGAAATAAGGGCAGGAGAGGAGTGGACAAAATAATAATAAAAAAAAACTAATCAGGTAAATATAGATAAAGAAAGATTGTGCTGAGCATTCTTACAAGTCGTTTGCCTAAAGAAAGATTGTGCTGAGCTTTCTTACAAGTCTTTTACCTAAAGAAAGATTGTGCTGAGCTTTCTTACAGTTCTTTTACCTAAAGAAAGAATGTGCTGAGCTTTCTTACAGGTCTTTTACCTAAACAAAGATTGTGTAGAGCTTTCTTACGGGTCTATAACGTAAAGAAAGATTGTGCTGAACTTTTTACAGATCTTTTATGTAAAGAAAAATTGTGCTGAGCTTTCTTACAGTTCTTTTACCTAAAGAAAGATTGTGCTGAGCTTTCTTACAGGTCTTTTACCTAAAGAAAGATTGTGCTGAGCTTTCTTACAGGTCTTTTACCTAAAGAAAGATTGTGCTGCGCTTTCTTACAAGTCTTTTACCTAAAGAAACATTGTGCTGAGCTTTCTTACAGGATTTTTTACTTAAAGTAAGATTGTGCTGAGATTTCTTACAGGTCTTTTACCTAAACAAAGATTGTGTTGAGCTTTCTTACGGGTCTATAATGTAAAGAAAGATTGTGCTGAACTTTTTACAAGTCTTTTACCTAAAGAAACATTGTGTTGAGCTTTATTGTAGGTCTATTACCTAAAGAAAGATTGTGCTGAGCTTTATTACAAATCTCTTACCTAAATAAAGATTGTGCTGAGCTTTCTTACAGGTCTTTTACCTAAAGAAAGATTGTGCTGGGCTTTCTTACAAGTATTTTACCTAAAGAAACATTGTTCTGAGCTTTCTTACAAGTCTTTTACTTAAAGTAAGATTGTGCTGAGCTTTCTTACAGGTCTTTTACCTAAACAAAGATTGTGTTGAGCTTTCTTACAGGTCTTTTACCTAAAGAAAGATTGTGCTGAGCTTTCTTACAAGTCTTTTAACTCACCTCACAGCTTGATTGGCATCCAGACAACTCAGAAATGCAGTATAATATGCTGTTGTGTTGCTTGTCTCTGTGTACATAAAAAGAAATGAGGAGCAGCAATCTATCACTGTGAGCTGTGCTTTGTATTGGTAGTCTTCTCCCACTTGCTCAGAGTGGATTGCAAACTAAGAGAGAAAGAAAATTGCAAATAAATGAAGTGTTAATAGATTTGATTGATGAATGTAAAGATTCTTGCTTACATTCAAAGGCTGCATGGATTAATTTAAAAGATAAGGTTTTTGGGGGACACTTAATTTCATGTTCTTTGTGTGAAAAAAACATCTTTGCAAATGTGTTTCTTTAAAAATGTTTACATTGTTTTTCTCTTTTGTTTCTCTGCACATTACACATGTGGCGCACCTTCATAAGTAGCACAATTGAATCTAGGTACGTTTTCAGAAACAGCTGAACCACTAAGTTGAGCACATGGCCCAAGTGTGGAACATGTGGCAGCTTGCCAAGCTTTAGAGCACCACCAGGTTATGGCCATTATCACGCATGACCTTGGCTGGTTGTAGATTCAGCAGTGAGAGCCACAGATCTGTCTGGTCTGTTAGACCTTTCAACAACTCAGCGACCATTTTCTATTTGTCACTTAAAGATTATTTTCAGCAGTCTGTTGCCATTTCACCGAAGCAGTGCTGCAGTGCTTCCAGTTTGCCATTGATATGGGAGAAAATTCGGAGATGGAGGATGAGAAGGAGGGGTTGCAGAAACTAGTGTAGGAGATGGAGAAACTCTGATAGAGCTATCACCCACTATTCTAGGCATCTGTAGCACGTGGGTTGTTTCAGGGTCTGACTCGGACCCAGGCTCCACAAGGTTCATCTAGTGTGCCATCAGGGAAATATAGCATTCCTGGCCACAAGCACTTATCCACTTGTGGACCTTCCCAGTAACTGCAATGGTCAGTATACGGATGATATTCTGGAATACGTGCATATGTAAGGTGGGGATGGCACACCGGGAGAACTGGTGGCAGCTGGGGACTGCATACCAAGAATGGCCACTGCCATGAAGTTGAAGAAAGTGTCCATAAGTGTAAACGACAACATTTCAAAACCAAGCAGTCTGGAAATGTGGCTGTTTAGTCTCAGGGCCTGTGTGTGAGTGGGTGGCTGGGTGTTTCATTTTTTCATTGCAAGGCCTGGCTTAGGTACAGCTGAATGCTGTTTTGGGCCAAGGAAGTGGAAGTGGTTGCTGAAGGTGGTTGCATATGTGCAAAGACAGGTGCAGGGCAGGAGGCAGGATATTGGCAAGAATGTAGCACAAGGGAAGAGGCAGTGGTTTCCCTTGCAGACACTGACTGTGGACCAAGGTGTTCTGCCCACTTAGTCAGGAGTTTTGATGACATGTTTCTGAGCATGCTGGTGGTGGTCAGGCTGGTAGTGTAGTGGTCAGGCTCCTACTTATCTCGGTACGACACAGGTTGCAAATGACTATTCTTTTGTTGTCCACATTTTCTTGAAAAAAGTGTCAGACTGGTGAACACCTAACTCTTGGCAGGGGAACTTGCCATGTGTGGGTGCTCTGGGGACCAGATACTTGCCTTCCCCCTCTGGCCACCCCACTGCCTTTTCCTGATTGTTGTGATGCTGTGGATTTCTCCCACTCTGCACTGCTGTCCTCGCTCTGCATGACATCTTGGCAGGTTGGGTCATTAATAGTGATGAGCGAGTACTAAAAAGCTCGGGTGCTCGAGGCTCGGGCCGAGCATCCCAAGATGCTCGTGTACTCGGCCCGAGCACCGAGCCCAATGTTATCCTATGGGAGACCCGAGTATTTTTATGAAATGACCCCCGGCAGCATGTAGAAACCCTAAAAATGACACAAAAGTCTCAGAAGAGTGCTCAAATGACATGGCAACAGCATGGGGAAGACCCCTTGAAGCATTTATCACTCAAAAGTCACAGCTGTGAACAATTTTGTCCGCGTTTTACGCCATTTTTACGGACTCACCAGAAAACCTTCCAAAATGACACCAAAATGAATTTTCATGGCGGAAATGTTAAGGGCACATACCCAATAGTGAGATAGAGCTGGTGTATGTTACTTTTGGAGATTACATGAAAGATTTTACGTGAAAACATTGTGTGGCACTTCGATGTCCCTGAGAAGAGACGTACATGAAGGCCTCTTGAGTCTAATGTGCCCATTTTGAGGAAGTGGGTCTATTGTAGTATAGCCCTTTGGCAGGGCAGCCAAAAATTGGGAGGCTCCACATTGTCCCTGGATAGAGACGTGCATGAGGGCCTGTAACCCTGAAGTGCCCATTGTAAGGAAGTGGGTCTATTGTAGTATAGCCCTTTGGCAGGGCAGCCAAAAATTGGGAGGCTCCACGTTGTCCCTGGATAGAGACGTGCATGAGGGCCTGTAAACCTGAAGTGTCCATTGTCAGGAAGTGGGTCTATTGTAGTATAGCCCTTAGGCAGGGCAGCCAAAAATTGGGAGGCTCCACATTGTCCCTGGATAGAGACGTGCATGAGGGCCTGTAAACCTGAAGTGTCCATTGTCAGGAAGTTTGTCTATTGTAGTATAGCCCTTAGGCAGGGCAGCCAAAAATTGGGAGGCTCCACATTGTCCCTGGATAGAGACGTGCATGAGGGCCTGTAAACCTGAAGTGTCCATTGTCAGGAAGTGGGTCTATTGTAGTATAGCCCTTAGGCAGGGCAGCCAAAAATTGGGAGGCTCCACATTGTCCCTGGATAGAGACGTGCATGAGGGCCTGTAAACCTGAAGTGTCCATTGTCAGGAAGTGGGTCTATTGTAGTATAGCCCTTAGGCAGGGCAGCATAAAATTGGGAGGCTCCACATTGTCCCTGGATAGAGACGTGCATGAGGGCCTGTAAACCTGAAGTGTCCATTGTCAGGAAGTGGGTCTATTGTAGTATAGCCCTTAGGCAGGGCAGCCAAAAATTGGGAGGCTCCACATTGTCCCTGGATAGAGACGTGCATGAGGGCCTGTAAACCTGAAGTGTCCATTGTCAGGAAGTGGGTCTATTGTAGTATAGCCCTTAGGCAGGGCAGCCAAAAATTGGGAGGCTCCACATTGTCCCTGGATAGAGACGTGCATGAGGGCCTGTAAACCTGAAGTGTCCATTGTCAGGAAGTGGGTCTATTGTAGTATAGCCCTTAGGCAGGGCAGCCAAAAATTGGGAGGCTCCACATTGTCCCTGGATAGAGACGTGCATGAGGGCCTCAAAACATTGTTCCCATTGCAAAGGAGCGGGTCTCCTGTGATTGTAATGTCCATTCTGAAAGAATGGGAGAAAAAATTTACCACTGGGGGTATACCTGAAACAAAGGCCTAACTATTGTAACGGTCATCATGGTGGCGCATGAGGAGAAGGAGGAGCAGTCCAGCGATTATCCAAAGTCCAGAAGTGTGTACCCATGGGTGAGTGGAGGTACATGGCAAATTCCCGTTACAAACTTTAAATTCCACTCTCATTTGCTGGTGGTGTGGTGAAGTCTGGCCCAATCCAACCCTTGTTCATCTTGATCAGAGTCAGCCTGTCAGCATTTTCAGTTGACAGGCGGGTGCGTTTATCTGTAATGATTCCACCTGCGGCACTAAAAACACGCTCTGACAAAACGCTAGCGGCAGGGCAGGCCAGGACTTCCGAGGCGTAGAGAGCCAATTCATGCCACGTGTCCACCTTGGATACCCAATAATTGTAAGGCACAGAGGAATGTCGGAGTACAGTTGTTCGATCTGCAAGGTACTCCTTGAGCATCTGGGCAAACTTAGGATTTCTTGTGGCACTACCCTGCACCTCAGGGGCTGTGGTACGTGAGGGGCTGAGTAAACTGTCCCACATCTTAAAGACTGTTCCCCTACCTCTGGCGGATTGGACTTGTGCCCCTCTTGGCTGTACGCCTTGGTTGTCCACTGATTCCTGACCTATGCCGCTAGCGTTTTGTGAGGGGAATGCTTTGCCTACTTCCGTGACTATGGCCTTCCGGAACTGCTGCATTTTGGCTGACCTCTCCGCTTCGGGAATAAGAGATATAAAGTTCTCCTTGTAGCGTGGGTCTAACAGTGTTACCAACCAGTAATGATTGTCGGCCAAGATGTTCTTAACGCGAGGGTCACGAGACAGGCAGCTTACCATAAAGTCAGCCATGTGCGCCAGACTCTTAACAGCCAGTACTTCAGTATCCTGACCAACACGATGACTGAACATGCTGTCCTCCTCCTCCTCATCCTCCTCCTCCTCATCTACCCTGTCCTCTGGCCTGCCACGCTGAACCGAGGATATGACTGATGTGCATGTCATATCCTCAATTTGGCCAGAGAGTTGCTCCATGTCTTCATCCTCCTCCTCATCATAGTCCTCCACTGCACGTTGTGATGAGACGAGGCTGGGCTGTGTGTTATCACCCACACCCACTACTGTTTCTTGCTCCAACTCATCGCGCTCCGCCTGCAATGCATCATGTTTGTTTTTGAGCAGAGACCATTTTAGAAGGCAGAGAAGCGGTATGGTGACGCTAATAATGGCATCATCACCACTCACCATCTTGGTGGAGTCCTCAAAGTTTTGGAGGATGGTACATAGGTCGGACATCTATCTCCACTCCACAGGTGTGGAGTTTGACCCATTTCCCGACGGCTTAGGTGATGCAGGTACTCAACAACTGCCCTCTTCTGCTCACATATCCTGACCAACATGTGCAGAGTTGAATTCCAACGCGTGGGGACATCACACACCAGTCTGTGAGCCGGAAGATGCAAACGGCGCTGAAAGCCGGCAAGGCCGGCTGAAGCAGTAGGTGACTTTTGAAAATGTGCAGACAGGCAGCGAACTTTTACCAGCAGATCAGACAGCTCTGGGTATGACTTTAGAAACTGCTGAACCACGAGGTTGAGCACATGGGCCATGCATGGAACATGTGTCAGCTGGCCTCGCCTCAAAGCCGCCACCAGGTTCCGGCAATTGTCACACACGACCTTTCCTGGCTTTAGGTTCAGAGGTGTGAGCCAGTGATCTGCCTGCTGTTTCAGAGCTGTCCACACCTCTTCTGCATTGTGGGGTTTGTCACCTATGCAGATTAGCTTCAGCACAGCCTGTTGCCGCTTCGCCGAGGCAGTGCTGCAGTGCTTCCAGCTTGGGACTGGTGTGGAGGGTAAAGTGGATGAGGATGCGCAGGAGGAGGAGGAGGCTGAAGAGCATGACATTCCGGAGCTGTAGAGTGTGGGTGAAACCCTGACTGAGGTAGGGCCTGCAAACCTTGGTGTGGGAAGGACGTGTTCCGTCCCTCGCTCAGACTGGGTCCCAGCTTCCACAATATTAACCCAGTGTGCCGTCAACGAGATGTAGTGCACTTGCCCACAAGCACTTGTCCACGTGTCTGTGGTTAGGTGGACATTGGGTGAAACAGCGTTGTTCAGGGCACGTGTGATGTTTTGTGACACGTGGTTATGCAATGCGGGGACAGCACACCAGGAGAAATAGTGGTGGCTGGGGACCGAGTAACGTGGGACAGCTGCCGCCATCAGGTCGCGGAATGCTTCTGTCTCCACCAGCCTAAAAGGCAACATTTCCAGCGCAATCAGTCGCGAAATGTTATCATTTAGAACTGTGGCATGTTGGGCGTTGGCAGTGTATTTGCGCCTGCGTTCAAAGGTTTGCTGAATGTCTAACTGAACGCTGCGCTGGGACAAGGACGTGCTTGATGATGGTGTTATTTCTGCGTAGGCAACTGCAGATGCAGGACCGGAGGAGGCTTGTTCGCAGGCAGCATGGACAGGGGATTGGCTCGCATGCACAACAAGCGAAGACGTAGCAGTGACATCAGCAAGCACTGCTCCTCGACTCTGTTGTACTTCCCACAAAGTCGGGTGCTTGGCTGACATGTGCATGATCATGCTGGTGGTGGTCAGGCTGCTAGTTTTGGTACCCCTGCTGATGCTGGCATGGCAGGTGTTGCAAATGGCCTTTTTAGAATCATCTGGAGCCAACTTAAAAAACTGCCAGACTCGGGAAGACCTAACATTTGTACAGGCACCTTGTGTCGTGTTGTTGTTCCGGGGAACGGTTGCCTGACTTCTGCCTGGAGCCACCACCCTGCTTCTTACTGCCTGTTGGGATGCTACGCCTCCCTCCCCCTGTGCACTGCTGTCCTCGCTCTGCATATCCTCCTGCCAGGTTGGGTCAGTTACTGGATCATCCACCACGTCGTCTTCCTCTTCCGCACCCTGCTCCTCCTCCTGACTTCCTGACAATTGTGTCTCATCATCGTCCACCCCTTGTTGAGACATGTTGCCAACTTCGTGAGAATGTGGCTGCTCAAATATTTGGGCATCTGTACATACGATCTCCTCATGACCCACTTCAACATGAGCTGGCGAGAGGCCAGAATGTGCGAATGGAAACGTGAACAGCTCTTCCGAGTGTCCAATTGTGGGATCAGTAATGTCCGAGGACGTGTACTCAGCCTTGTGGTAGGAAGGAGGATCAGGTTCTGAAATGTGCGGTGCAGTATCACGGCTGCTGACACTTGACCGTGTGGAAGACAGTGTTTGTGGTGGTGCCAATCTGACTGGAAGCATTATCCGCTATCCAACTAACAACCTGTTGACACTGGTCTTGGTTCAAGAGCGGTGTACTGCTGCGATCCCCAAGAATTTGGGACAGGACGTGCGAGCGAGTAGATGTGGCCCTTTGTTGTGGCGAAATTAGAGCTTGCACACGACCTCGGCCTCTGCCTGCACCACCATCACGTCCACTTCCTTGTTCGTTGCCAACGCCCTCGCGCATTTTGCAATGCTGTGCTGACGTGTATTCACTAGACTTGTGCGTTATATCCAAGTTTGTGCAAAACGCACACAAGTGCACCTGTACGCTGCCACCGACAGGCACACACGTGCGGTTTTTAAATGCAAGCACGGACGCACTAAGAACCTAACAGGTTTTTAGGAGCGACAATTACTGAGAAGTCTGACACTATCAGACACTGCTGACTGACGTGTATTATTCACTAGACTTGTGCGTTATATAATAGTTTGTGCAAAACGGGCACCTGTACGCTGCCACCGACAGGCACACACGTGCGGTTTTTAAATGCAAGCACGGACGCACTAAGAACCTAACAGGTTTTTAGGAGCGACAATTGCTGAGAAGTCTGACACTATCAGGACTGTTTTAGACAGTGTACACCAGCCCCAGATATGATGAAGGCTGGTATACGGTCACCACTAGGAATGGCTATATACCCTGCCCGCCTGCCTGCCTGTATACTGCTACAATAGTCCTGACAAGGACTCTTTTGGTCACTAGCCTGTATTCCGACCTGGCTATACCCTGCCTGTATACAGCAACAATAGTCCTGAGAAGGACTCTGCTACTGTACTCCGACCTGGCTATACCCTGCCTGCCTGTATACAACTATAATAGTCCTGAGAAGGACTTCTGGTCACACTGTTTGTGTCGCGGGCGGAGGAGGGGACGCCGCGCTCTCCCACTGCTCGGGTCCGGCTGCCGCGGCTGCTGCGGCCTGCCGCTGCTCGGTGGCTCGAGCGATGGGCCGGATCCCGGGGACTCGAGCGGCGCTCCTCGCCCGTGAGTGAAAGGGGTTTGGGTGTGGGGATAGTTTATTGTCCGTGACGCCACCCACGGTTGTGGTGATTAGGCGTACACCACCGCTGCTCTGGCTGGGGATCCCGGGAGTGATGGTATGGAGCAGCCAGCTGTTGTGTTGCCCCTCCGTGGGAAGGGGTTGGTGATCCCGGGGCCAAGTGATGGGGTGTTGGATAGTGGACAGGCGGGCTATGGGGCCTGTGGAGGTGCAGGGGCGCAGGGGCAGCGCTGTGCCGCACGGCACGGAAGTACTCACTCAGCCAGTAAACACGACACAGTTCTCCGTAAACAAACGGCTGGTTGGACGGGTCCCTCAGACGGTTGCGCTGCTGATATCCCCTGCAGTTGACGGTGACGGTCTCTTCCCTGCACCTATGTGTTGTTGTTTGGTAGCGATGGGTTCCCACCGGTAACCCGCTCCCCAGCTTAGATATGAGCCGGAGGAGCTCCACTATTGCCTGCAGGCGCTGGCCCTGGGAAACTGGTGCCTTGGCGGTGGCGGTGTCTCCCCTTAACGGTCGGACTGTTGCCTTAAAACGGGACTTGGTTGTTGGGAGACGGTCGTCCCCTTCACTGACGGATTTGGCAAATTCGGCGACGCCTAGCCCTGCCGGGATCCGAAAGGCCCCTGCCCTGGTGCTGACTAATCTTCGTATACCGCTCCGGTACCGCCGGGTCACCACCCGTCCACGGTCCTTTCGGCAACCTCCAATCAGTCTCGCCTGCAGACGGTCACCGCCGTCTGCCAACCTTGCTGTCTCAGTCCGGGTCACACACCCGGACTAACTTCAGGATTCTTTCTGTCACTTTCTCTGTTGCTCTTACTTTAGCTCCTCTACCATTTCCTCTCACTTTCAACTCTCAAACTAATCTCTCTCTGTTCCTCACTCAGGCTCTGCCTGAGCTCAACTGCCTGGTTTTCCCGCCTCCAGAGCTGTGAACTCCTTGGTGGGTGGAGCCAACCGCCTGGCCCACCCCCTGGTGTGGACACCAGCTCCTGGAGGAAGGCAACAAGGATTTTTGTTTGACTTAGGTGTACCTGCAGGGAATGTGGGGTGCGTGCGGTGTTATGACCTGTGACCCCTGGCTTGCCCAGGGCGTCACATTTGCAGCCCTGCTACGGAAATAACTATAAAGGGCCGCAAACCTTTCCCTGAAGCAGCAACACTCTCCCTGCACTGACTGTCTGGATGGCTGTGTGCAGAGCACAGCGCGCCCGCCGGTATAAAGGCTCGGTCACGCTGTGCAGGCCGGCCAATCACTGCAATTCCACAACTAACAGGGCTGTGGCATTGCAGTGGTCTGCCAGCCAATCCCTGCATGAGGGCTGGCTCTCAAAAGAGCGCCTACATGCAGGGATGAAGACCACGAGTACAGCACGAGTATCGCGAGATTACTCGGTCCCCGCCGAGTAGCCCGAGTACAGTGATACTCGTGCGAGTACCGAGTAGTAACAAGCATACTCGCTCATCACTAGTCATTAACTTTTTTGTCCTTCATGTCGTTTTCCAGTCTGGTCCTTCTCTGACATTGACTTAACAACGTGACTTGTTGGCAACTATGTCTCATCATCATCCACCTCTTGAGTCTTGACACAGTAATTCTCATTCACCACCATTGTCTTCTTCTGTTCGAGGCTGCTTAAATATTTGGACATCACTGAATAGATCTTTTCATGTCCTTTTGAAACGTGCAGAGCACAATGCCAAAATCGATTAATGGAAATATATAGAGCTCCCCAGAGTGTCTGAGTGTGGGATCACTTGTCTCCTGGGACTCACCATGGTGGGAGGAAGAAGATCAGGGTTCAGATTATGTGGTCTAGACTCTTGGCTAGTGAGACTGGACAGTGTGGAAGCCAGGGTGATGCTGGGAAACACCCTGGAAGTATTATTTGTCATTCAACCAACACCAGTTCTTACTGTTATGCCTTCAACAGTGGTGTCCCGTGCTCCTCTGTAAAGTGGGATAGGAAGGTAGGTCACACAAATGAGTGTGTTTGTTGAGCTCCCACAGAAGGCACAGTTTGCCCTGGCTTACTGCCACGGCCTCTGCGTTCACCACCGTTCACCACTGTCATCCCTTACAGCAATCCTTGTGCATTTTAAATTAGGTATACAGCAAAGAACGATATCAATTGGGACTGACATAGGTTAGATTAAGGCTATGTGTGTACTTTGCGTCGAGGTAGTTGCAGTTCTAAACGCATCCTGTAGCAGAAATTGTCTTTGACCAATTTGGTTTTGACCACAAAAACGCTAAAAATACACTTGTGTTTTTACCGCGTTTTATCTGCGTTTTAACCGCGATTTACATGCTTTTTCACTACTTGAAAACAGATGCGTTTTGACTACAAATACACTGCTAAATAAAGTTTATACATACAAACACTATTAAAAAAAAGGAAAAAAATATAATATCAATATTAAAATCATATAAAAAATGGCTTATTTTATTAAAATGTTAACTGTGTGCTAATATTTATGCATAAAATTACATTTATTTATTGATTTTCATAAATTTAATTGTCGGACTATGTGTGTGTGTAAAGGGACATATCATGCCATTAATATTTTGTCAAAAACGCATGCATTTAATTGGTCCAAAAAGCATGTTTTCTGCATCAAAAAAGCATGTTAAACGCTAGAATTTTGAAGTAGATTGCGTTTTGCAACTTCTCATTGACTTCAATGTTAGCAAAACGCTGCCAAAATGGATAAAACAATTGACATGCTGCTTCTTTAAACGCTGAGTTTTTGCCAAATTTTCTGCAACTAAAACGCTGCGTTTTTAACAGCATAGTGTGCACAAGAAATCCCGATTTCCCATAGACTTTGCTTGAAAATCAAAACGCATGCCTTTTGGCATTAAAACGCTGCAGTTCAAAACGCTGTGGAAAAAAATGCTAAGTGCGCACATAGCCTTAGCCCTGAAAAGGACTTTTGGTTTTATGTTCAGGCAGCAAGGACTTTAAGGCAATAATCCCTGCTTAGATGCCTCTACTACACTATCCATTCTCCAGCAGCTCTCCCTACACTAAATAAAGCTAGTAGCAGAATTACGAGACAATAGAATATATTTTTTTATGTTTCAGCAGCAACAACTATAAGACAATAATCACTTGAATAAACTATCCCTTCTTCAGAAGCTCTCCTTTCCCTAAATGGAACTCTGAGCAGTATTATTAAAATAGAATATATTTTTATGTGGCAGCAGCAACAATTGTAAGCTAATAATTACTCTAATGCATTATCCCTTCTCCAGCAGCCCTCCCTACACTAAATTCAGCTAAAAGCAGTATTATTAGAGAATAAAATACATGTTTTATGTTGCAGCAGCAAGAACTATAAGGCAATAATAACTCTAATACACTATCCCTTCTCCAGCAGCTCTCCCTTCACTAAATGGAGCTATTAGCGGTATTATTAGAGAATAGAATATATTTTTATGTTGCAGCAGCAAGGACGGTAAAACAATAATAATAATAACTCTAATACACTATTCCTTCTCCAGCAGCTCTTCCTTCACCAAATGGAGCTATCAGCAGTATAATTAACAATATAGAATATATTTTTCATGTTGCAGCAGCAACAATTGTAAGGCAATAAACAATATTTTGTCAAAAACGCATGCATTTAATTGGTCCAAAAAGCATGTTTTCTGCATCAAAAAAGCATGTTAAACGCTAGAATTTTGAAGTAGATTGCGTTTTGCAACTTCTCATTGACTTCAATGTTAGCAAAACGCTGCCAAAATGGATAAAACAATTGACATGCTGCTTCTTTAAATGCTGAGTTGGTGCCAAATTTTCTGCAACTAAAACGCTGCGTTTTTAACAGCATAGTGTGCACAAGAAATCCCGATTTCCCATAGACTTTGCTTGAAAATCAAAACGCATGCCTTTTGGCATTAAACCGCTGCAGTTCAAAACGCTGCGGATAAAAATGCTAAGTGCGCACATAGCCTTAACCCTGAAAAAGACTTTTGGTTTTATGTTGCAGCAGCAAGGACTTTAAGGCAATAATCCCTGCTTAGATGCCTCTACTACACTATCCATTCTCCAGCAGCTCTCCCTACACTAAATAAAGCTAGTAGCAGAATTACGAGACAATAGAATATATTTTTTTATGTTTCAGCAGCAACAACTATAAGACAATAATCACTTGAATAAACTATCCCTTCTCCAGAAGCTCTCCTTTCCCTAAATGGAACTCTGAGCAGTATTATTAAAAATAGAATATATTTTTATGTGGCAGCAGCAACAATTGTAAGCTAATAATTACTCTAATGCACTATCCCTTCTCCAGCAGCCCTCCCTACACTAAATTCAGCTAAAAGCAGTATTATTAGAGAATAAAATACATGTTTTATGTTGCAGCAGCAAGAACTATAAGGCAATAATAACTCTAATACACTATCCCTTCTCCAGCAGCTCTCCCTTCACTAAATGGAGCTATTAGCGGTATTATTAGAGAATAGAATATATTTTTATTTTGCAGCAGCAAGGACGGTAAAACAATAATAATAATAACTCTAATACACTATTCCTTCTCCAGCAGCTCTTCCTTCACCAAATGGAGCTATCAGCAGTATAATTAACAATATAGAATATATTTTTCATGTTGCAGCAGCAACAATTGTAAGGCAATAAACACTCTAATACACTATCCCTTTTCCTGCAGCTCTTATTACACTATTTTTGAGATTGAGTGAGCCGAGTGTTGTGTCATCTGGTCTCATATAGACCCAATGGCACGATGTGGCAGGCCAATCACAATTTTGCCAGTAGTCAACATGGCTACGTCATTGGCAGAAAATTCCTGAATGTTTAGTGTCAGAAACACAGCCGTGAAACATGTGGGGGGGGGACTTGAGCATAGCGCTCGAGCACCAGGGATTCTCAATCGAACATTGAGCAGACCTGAGCACCCCGATGCTCGTTTGAATAATGAGCAGTGGTGAGAACGTTCGCTCTTCATTGGGAGGTACTCTTTAAAGCTTGATATTATGGAACTGCTATTAAAGCAATCTGCATAGGTTGAATATCATTGTAATGCAGTATCGACTCTACTCTATCCTTCAAGCCGCACATCCAAGCCCTCTTCACCTCATGCCAACTACAACTCAAAAATATCTCCCGAATCCATGCCGTCCTTAACCAAGAATCAGCAAAAACATTAGCACATGCCCTCATCATCTCCCGCCTTGACTTCTGCAACCTCCTGCTCTCTGGCCTCCCTTCCAACACTCTTGCACCCCTCCAATCTATCCTGAACTCTGCAGCCCGCTTAATCCACCTGTCCCCTCACTATTCCCCAAACTCACCACTCTGCCAATCCCTTCACTGGCTTCCCATTGCCCAAAGACTTCAGTTCAAAACATTAACCATGACATACAAAGCCATCCACAACCTGTCTCCTCCTTACATCTGTGACCTAGTCTCCCGGTACCTACCTGCACGCAACCTTAGATCCTCACAAGATCTCCTTCTCTACTCCTCTCTTATCTCCTCTTCCCACAATCACATACAAAATTTCTCCCGTGCCTCCCCTATACTCTGCAATGCTTTACCCCAGCATATCAGGCTCTCTCCTACCGTGGAAAGCTTCAAGAGGAACCTGAAGACCCACCTCTTCCGACAAGCCTACAACCTGCAATAACCCTTAGTCCAGTACACCACTGCCAACCAGCTCTGTCCTCACCTATTGTACCCTCACCCATTCCGTGTAGACTGTGAACCCTCGCGGGCAGGGTCCTCTCTCCTTCTGTAGACTGTGAGCCCTCGTGGGCAGGATCCTCTCTCCTCCTGTACCAGTCTGTTTTGTACTGTTAATGATTGTTGTAAGTGTTTATGTATACCCTTTTACACTTGTAAAGCGCCATGGAATTAATGGCGGTATAATAATTATTATTAATAATAATAATAATAATAATAATAATAATATGGCAATAAAGACTCATGAGAAAGTAGAGTTTGTTTTTCTTTAATATCTGTCCGTTTGTTTGCTTCTTCCTCTCTCTGTATCTTTCTGACAAGTCTCATCCAAGGTCATGTCACAGTGAGCCTGAAGTGGAAGCATGTCCACACATCTCAAAATCTGTGCAATTACTGCTGTACAGTAGATAACACTTTAATAACTTATTGAGCTTTGCCAGCACTGCCCTCTCTGTACATCTGTAATATGAAACGTTCAGCACTTCTTTATAATTCCCATGTGACAATGTCATTGTGGAGAAAGTTATTATCAGATGTTTTCCATTTGACACATATCTGATGTCTGAGATTCACACCAATCTGGACTGCTAATGTAAAAAAAAAAAGAAAAGGTGGAAAAATGGAAGTTCTGCCAAACAAGCTCCAGTTATAGCGGCTCCTATTAATATTCCAGGGGAGCGATGGCAGCCATTAGTAGTCATACCATGGCAAACTTGCATTGATTTTTGCTTTACATTTGATAAACAGACTTTTGCCTTTTTTTAAAATCCGCCTTGACCGGCATTTGGAGATGGGTTTCTATATTTATTTATCTTTCACTCAAGTCTAAATGTCATCCTGTGGGTTTTTATTTTTTTTTTAATTTGTGATAGCAACTTGCCGTGATACCTGGTTGGCGTTGCTGCCGGGGTTTGGTATTTCAACGAGACAGTCACACCTGATTCCATTGAACTGAAGTTAGATCAAAGGCTGGTTTTATAGTGATCTAAGTTATGGTACTACTAAACCTTGAGGAAATCTGAAAAATACAAAGTATCATTGCTGAGTGTAGCAAACCCAAAATGGTCATTCCAATGCTAAGGATTGGTGACATATCAATAGTGTACATCCTTGTTTGGATTACATCAAACCTGCAGGGGTGTTTTGGGGGTTAATAAAGTGGTGAAAGAGGGTGTTTTTTGTCTTTTATTCCAAATAAAGGATTTTTTCAGAGTTTGTGTTTATTTCTTTTCAGTTACAGATTAGTAATGGGGGTCTCATAGACGCATCCCATTTCTAATCTAGGGATTAGTGACAGCTGAGGGCTGCCATTAACTTTTTATTAGCCCAATTACTACTGCACCAGGACATCGGGAAGAGCCGGGTAAAGTGCTGGGATTGTTGCATCTAATGGATGCGACACTACTGAGTGGCTGCAGGCTGCTATTTTTAGGCTAGGGGGATCCCAATAGCCATGGGTCTCCCCAGCCTGAGAATACCAGCTCGCAGCTGTTGCGCTTTATCATGGCTTGGTATCAAAATTGAGTGGGACTGCACACTGTTTTTTTCAATTATTTACTTAAATAATTAAATTAAAAAAAAAACTCATGCGATTCCTCTTAGTATGATAGCCAGCTAACATAAGCGCACGGCTGGGGGCTGCAGCCTGTAGCCATAGGCTTTATCTGTGCTGGGTATCATAATATGGGGGACCCTTCACCAAGGTTTTTATTTATTTTTATTGTATGCTATAGACCCGTAGACTGGATCTATTATTGGAAGCGTCAGACAGGCTGTCACACAAGCTGGGGGAGCTGTCTGACTGCAAACAATTACAGATGCCAGTGGGTGGGGGCAGCAGCGAATATGCATAAGCCTAATAAGCATCTCCAAAATAAGAATGAACCGCCATGGGGTCAGTTACAGCCGCGCCGGAAAGGTAAATATAGCACGCTGTCTCTATTATTTTTTTATATATTTTTACTTAATATTTTTTTATTTCCCGAGTGCTTGATCCAGATCAATACTTGGAATTCCCTGAAAATTTTAGCCCGCCCAGGCCCGCTACTCAGGTGGCTTTGAACCCGCGGGGGTCATACTTTACAACCGGGTCTGCCCATCCCTATTTTAAAAAAAAAAAAAACATCAAAATCAGATTTGACAAAATAAACCAAAAATACCCTAGAAATTGCAGCATCATTACAAGTGGGTTTTTTTCACATTTCCAGGCTCTCTGGAACAAGGTGCAGTTTTTGGTGCAGTTTTGATGTCTCAAAGGTGCATTTTTTTGTGACAATAAAACTGTAGCATGTGCATGTAGCCCTAGAGGACTAAGGCGGGTTTTGCACGTTGCGACATCGCAAGCCGATCCTGCGATGTCGCACGCGATAGTCCCCGCCCCCGTCGCAGGTACGATATCTTGTGATAGCTGGCGTAGCGAAAATTATCGCTACGCCAGCTTCACATGCACTCACCTGCCCTGCGATCGTCGCTCTGGCCGGCGACCCGCCTCCTTCCTAAGGGGGCGGGTCGTGCGGCGTCATAGCGACGTCACACGGCAGGCGGCCAATAGCGGCGGAGGGGCAGAGATGAGCAGGATGTAAACATCCCGCCCACCTCCTTCCTTCCGTATAGCCGCCGGCGGCAGGTAAGTAGATGTTCCTTTCTCCTGCGGCTTCACACACAGCGATGTGTGCTGCCGCAGGAACGAGGAACAGCATTGTACCTGTCGCGGCAGCGTAATTATGAAAAAGTCGGAGCCTGCACCGATGATACGATAACGACGCTTTTGCGCTCTTTAATCGAATAATCTAGGATTTACACACAACGATGTCGAAAGTGACGCCGGATGTGCGTCACTTTCAATTTGACCCCACCGACATCGCACGTGCGATGTTGCAACATGCACAGCTGCCCTAAGACGTTACGTTCCACCTTGTCCAGCACACCCCCTGCTGTGATTGACACATCCTAGTCAATGCACAATCACTATTAAGAGCCTGGTGTAGGCGCGGAACAGCTCTCCCGCCTCAGCTAAACTCAATTCTTTGATAATGTCAGAACAGGTGCACCCAGTAATCTAAGTTAAACATGGTTAGTTTCAGAATCTCTTTGCCTAGAAGCTGCTGCTCTCAGATGAAATAGCAAAAACCTGCTGACAGATTTCCCTTATTAAATAAAATGTAAAGGCCACTTTACATGCTGCAACATCGCTCAAGCAATCTCATTGGGGTCACAGAATTTGTGATGCACATCCGGTCACTTTAGCGATGTCTTTGCGTGTGACACCTATGAGCGATTTTGAATTGTCGCAAAAACTGTCAAAATCGCTCATCGGTGACATGGCCCCCTATTCTCGAATATCGCTGCTGCTTGGTGTACGAAGTAGTTCGGCGCTCCTGCGGCAGCACACATCGCTATGTGTGACACCGCAGGAACGAGGAACCTCACCTTTCCGGCGGCTGCCCGCAATGAGGAAGGAAGGAGGTGGGCGGGATGTTACGCCCCTCCGCTTCTATTGGGCGGCGGTTCGGTGATGCTGCTGTGATGTTGCTGTGACGCTGAACAAACCACCCCCTTAGAAAGGAGGTGGTTCGCCGGTCACAGCGACGTCGCTAGGCAGGTAAGTAGTGTGACAGGTCTGCGCGATGTTGTGCGCCACGGGCAGCGATTTGCCCGTGTCGCACAACTGGTGGGGGCGGGTACGCACGCTAGCGATATCGGTCACGATATCGCAGCGTGTAAAGCGGCCTTTACTCTTCTTTTGGTGGATGGAAACGCTAATTAATGACTATTAACATATGGAATTGAAACTTTTAGAGACAAATCCATCAGAAAAAGGAGTGAAATAGATAAAAACATATATGCATAAAAAGAGAAAATGCATATACACTCATGAATCACCACATAACAATGTGTCTGTGTAATAAAATTACATATAAAACTAATGAAAAAGACAATCATTTGTTAATAAAACATACAAACAAATGGTTGGTTAAATGAAGTTATATTATGACAAAAGGATAAGATCAGAATTAAAATCATTATTATACAATTAATAAGCATGTATAAATTGCAATGATAGTGATAGTGATCAATTCAAAGGATAAAGGATCAATGTAATTAATAGAGAAATATTGCCTTTTTTTCATTCATCCTCATTGAGGCTCTGTGGGTCTGCAAAGTCAAAATCCAGAAAGTTTCTCTGGCTAATAAAAGATGCTGAAGAACACCAGGATTATACAGATTTTCTATGCCAAGCAGGGAATATTTGGCTTGAGCTTTATCCGTGATTAAGGACTTAGTTTAAGTCTGAAACGGGTACGAAAAGATCGCATATTGTCTGGATGCGCTAGGAATGTCATTTTTTATCACATTTTATAATAAAGTATGAATCATTTTAATCATAAAATGGGCTGGAATATCCTCTATAGTGATGGGCGGACGCAGACTGTAAGGCGGGCTTTGCACACTACGACATTGCAAGCCGATGCTTGCGATGCCGAGCATGATAGTCCCCGCCCCCGTCGCAGCTGCGATATCTTTGTGATAGCTGCCGTAGCGAACATTATCGCTACGGCAGCTTCACATGCACTCACCTGCCGCGCAACGTCGCTGTGGCCGGCGAACCGCCTCCTTATTAAGGGGGCGGGTCGTGCGGCATCACTGCGACATCAGACGGCAGGCTGCCAATAGGAGCGGAGGGGCGGAGATGAGCGGGATGTAAACATCCCGCCCCCACCTCCTTCCTTCCGCATAGCCAACAGGAGCCGCGGTGACGCAGGTAGGAGATGTTCCTCGCTCCTGCGGCTTCGTACGCAGCGATGTCTGCTGCCACAGGAGCGAGGAACAACATTGTAACATCGCGTCAGTGCAATTATGGTATTCGCCGACGCTACACCGATAATACGATTACGACGCTTTTGCGATCGTTAATCGTATCATCTAGGATTTACACACTACGATGTCGAGAGCGACGCAGGAAGTGTGTTACTTTCGACATGACCCCACCGGCATCGCACCTGCGATGTCGTAGTGTGCAAAGCCCGCCTAAGAGTGGTTTCAAAAGTGGTGCTGGGTCCGGGCCCAGAGTTCTCAGGGAACTCCGAATAATGATCCGAATCCGGCAACTTGGGAAATACAACAAAAAAGGAAAAATAAAAATAAAGCAAGCGCGCTATACTTACCGTGTCTATGGCACAGTTGTAACTGCTTCACTCTTCTTCCAGGGCCCTCATTAGCCTCATACATATTCACTGCTTCCTGGTGTCTGTGATTGGTTGCAGTCAGACCGCGCCCACAGCCTGCGTGACAGCATCTGACTGTTTTCAATCACAGACCCTGTCTGCGGGTCACTGTAGAATGGAGTAAAAATAAAGAAAAAAATTGGCATAGGGCTCTCCCATATTATGATACCCAGCCCAGATACAGCCTATGCCTACAGGCTGCAGTCCCCGGGCCATGTGCTTAACTTGGCTGTGTATCAAAATAACAGGCACCATATGCAGCATTTTTTTTAAATTATTTAAATACACCGTGTGCAGAATTATTAGGCAAGTTGTATTTTAGAGGATTTTATTTATTATTGATCAACAACTATGTTCTCAATCAACCCAAATGACTCATAAATATCAAAGCTTAATATTTTTGGAAGTTGGAGTGGGTTTTTTTTTTAGATTTGGCTATCTTAGGAGGATTCTGTTTGTGCAGGTAACTATTACTGTGCAGAATTATTAGGCAACTTAATAAAAACCAAATATATTCCCATCTCACTTGTTTATTTTCACTAGGTAAATCAATATAACTGCACAACATTTACAAATAAACATTTCTGACATGCAAAAAACAAAACCCAAAAAAATTAGTGACCAATATAACCACCTTTCTTTATGATGACACTCAACAGCCGACCATCCATAGATTCTGTCAGTTGCTTGATCTGTTTACGATCAACATTGTGTGCAGCAGCCACCACAGCCTCCAGACACTGTTCCGAGAGGTGTACTGTTTTCCCTCCCTGTAGCTCTTACATTTTATGAGTTACCACAGGTTCTCTATGGGGTTCAGATCAGGTGAACAAGGGGGACATGTCATTAGTTTTTCATCTTTTAGACCTTTACTGGCCAGCCACGCTGTGGAGTAGTTGGATGCATGTGAAGGAGCATTGTACTGCATGAAAATCATGTTTTTCTTGAACGATACCAACTTCTCCCTGAACCACTGCTTGAAGAAGTTGTCTGCCAGAAACTGGCAGTAGGTCTGGGAGTTGAGCTTCACTCCATCTTCAACCCAAAAAGGTCCCATAAGTTCATCTTTGATGATACCAGCCCATACCAGTACCCAACCTCCACCTTGCTGGCGTCTGAGTCGGAGTGGAGCTCTCTGTCCTTTCCTGATCCAGCCTCTGGCCCATCCATCTGATCCATCAAGAGTCACTCTCATTTCATCAGTCCATAAAACATTTGAGAAATCAGTCTTAAGATATTTCTTGGCCCAGTCTTGATGTTTTATCCTATGTTTCTTGTCCAAAGGTGGTCGTTTTTCAGCCTTCCTTACCTTGGCCTGTCCCTGAGTATGGCACACCTTGTGCTTTCTGAGACTCCAGTAACGTTGCAGCTCTGAAATATGGCCAAACTGGTGGCAAATGGCATCTTGGCAGCTTCACGCTTGATTTTCCTCAATTCATGGGCAGTTATTTTGCGCCTTTTTTGCCCAACACGCTTCCTGACACCCTGTTGGCTATTTTCCATGAAACGCTTGATTGTTCGGTGATCACACTTCAAAAGTTTGGCAATTTCAAGACTGCTGCATCCCTCTGCAAGACATCTCAAAATTTTGAACTTTTCAGAGCCCGTCAAATCTCTCTTCTGACTCATTTTGCCAAAGGAAAGAAAGTTGCCTAATAATTAAGCACACCTTATATAGGGTGTTGATGTCATTACACCACACCCCTCCTCATTATAGAGATGCACATCACCTGATTTACTTAATTGGTAGTTGGCTCTCAAGCCTATACAGCTTGGAGTAGGACAACATGTATAAAAAGTAAAATACTCATTTTCCTAATAATTCTGCACACGGTTTAAATAATTTTAAAAAATAGTGTGTGGTCCCCCCAATATTGATACCCAGTCATGATTAAACCCCAACAACTGGGGCCTTGTATTCTCAGGGTGGGGAGACCAATGCTTATTGGGCCCAGCCCAGCCTAAAAATAGCAGCCTGCAGCCGCCCAGGATTGTTGCAACGATTAGATGTGACAATCCCGGAATTCTACCTTGTTCTTCCTGATTTCCTAGTGTGGTGGGAAATGGGATTATAAGTGGTTAATAACAGCTCACAGCTGACACAAAGCTCTAGATTAGTAATTGGAGTGTCTATGGTAGCAGGTAACCTGATTTCAAGTCATCTCAGCAAACTCAGTCACCTCACCTGAGGTGAGATCACTGAGGTCACAGACCTGCATCTTCTGGTAGAAAACTGTATTTTTTTTTTGCCAAGAGATGCAGATTTGGTGCTGAAATTTCAACAGAATAATCCTGTACCCAATCTACACCTCATGGCAAAAAAACCCACATCACTACCGCATGTGGTATCATGCGGTACTGCTGCGATTTTTTTTGCCAGGAGGTGTATATCGGGTGCAGGAATATGGTATAAAAATGTAATCAACAAATTTGCATCCCTTGGCCCAAAAATGCAAAAAAAGGTATTGACATCATTTTGGTGTGGTTTTCTACCAGCAGATGCAAATTTGGTGCTGAAACTTGGTGCTGACATTTCAGCACCAAATTTGCACCTCCTGGCAGAAAACCACACCGAAATAGCGTCAAAAACTGTTCTTTTTTTGCATTTTTGGGCCAAGAGATGCAAATTCAATTATGACATTTTTACACCATATTCATGCACCCACTCTACACCTCCTGGCAAAAAAGTGCAGCAGTTTTGCGATTTTTTTGCCAGGAGGTGTAGATTGGGTGCAGGAATGTGTTGAAAAAATTTCAGCACCAAATTTGCATCTCTTGTCAAAAAAACCCTGCAGTTTTCTGAAGAGGAGATGCAGGTCTGTGAACTCAGTGACCTCACCTGAGATGAGGTCACTGAATTTAATGAGGTTACTGGAGGTCAGGTTACCAGTGATCACAGGTGAAGGACTGTGGCAACTTCCAGCTGTGACCATAAATAACCTGAGTGACGTCACTGCTCATCGCGCTTTTCAGTCTCTGCCTGGAGCTCACAGCATGTGATCATGTTCTGTAGCTGTGTGCTGTGCCTTTAGATGTAGCAGAGATGGAATCGTTGTGTGACATTGTGTGCATTACCTCGGATCTAGGTGTTTTGGGTGTTAATAAATTGGTGAAAGAGGGAGGGGTATAATGTTTTTTATTTTGAATAAATGATTATTTTGATGTTTGTGTTTTTTTCTTTTAACTTAAAAATTAGTAATGGTGGTCTCATAGATGCCTCTCATTACTAATCTAGGGCTTAGGCGCAGCTGTAAGCTGTTGTAAACCCCTTATTACCCCCGATTTCCACCGCACCAGGGGAATTGGGATGAGCTGGGTAAAGTTCTGGGATTGTCACATCTAAAGCATGTGACAATCATGGGCAGCTACACACAGCTATTTTTAAGTTGGGGGGCTCAATCAGCATGGGTCTCCCCAGCCTGACAATAGCAGCTCCCAGCTGTCGGCTTTATTATGACTGGGTATCAAAATTGGGGGGACCGCACTCCATTTTTTAAAAATTATTTATTTAATACACAGCCAACATAAGCGCATAGTTTGGGGCTTCAGCCTGTAGCTGTGTGCTTTATCTGTGCTGGATATCATACTATGGGGGAACCTATTATTTTTTTTAATTTATTTATTTTTCACCAATCTACAGTGATTAGTGTAAAATTAAATACACCAAACTACAGTGATTTACAGGGTCTCTGATTGCAAGCAGTACGACACGCTGTCATACAGGCTGTGGGTGCTGTCTAACTGCAACCAATCACAGATGCCAGGACTGTCTGTGGGTGGGGGAAGCAGTGAATATGTATGAAGCTAATGAATTGCCCCGGAAGTCGAGTGAGCAGCCCTGAAGCAGTTACAGCCACAACGGAGACTTGGTAAGTATAGTACGCTTGCTCTAATCCACCTATCCCTTCCACCACCATTTTTAAGCGCCGAATTCTGGTCCTCATAGACTTTTATGGTGACTGGCATATGACCAGATATCCGGGATCAATTACAGGCTGGAACCTCATTTTTGTTTAAAAATCCATTTAGATCCTACGATCCCGGATATCTGCGAGTCCACCCATCACTAATTCTTTATTGCCATATCAATAGTGCAGAATGGGCACATATGTGGATTGTTCAGGAGAATCACATGCAAAAATCATCATCTATGATCATATTTAACCAACTGCAATATAACACACACTTCTTTATCCCCCTGCTTTAATGTTTGCACTGCTGACATTCATTATGACTTCAGGTGAAGAAATTTCAGCACATGGCTGTTGATGTGCAGCTGCTGCCAGAATCATTTTTGCACCAATATGCTCAGGCTTCTCATAATCCTTCCTTGGATGTCTTTTACCGTGACAGATGTCTGGCACATGGTTGACTATTTTTTTCTTCTTGCATCGACCATGGATCCTGTGCTATGCCACTTCAGTCCCACAACATGAAAACTGATTTCTGCAAAAATGAGAAGGTTCGGAGATTGACCAGCAGAACAATTTACATTTGTCTGAGTGTAAATAGTTCTCCACTATCATAATTTGCAAGTCGGGAACATTTACCCATAGCATTAACAGGGTTATCGGTGGAGGGTCCTAATGCTCCCAGTATTCTCTATGGGACTGTGCAAAGGTGATCTCAGCTTTTTAAAGCAGACCCTGTTCATCAGTCATGTCAACAATCTGTAGCTATCTGATAGGACGGGAGCCCTGAAAACTGCCATTTACCTGGTGGCACCAATATCTCTTCTTTTGATAAGCTGGCCTGGTTTGATGTTATTTTTGCACTGTGTGATGTTGCGCCATGCCAACTAATAAAAAAAAGAGCCATGTCATCAGATAAGGACCAGTGTAGGAGCGGGGCAAACTAGGCAGTTGACTAAGGCCCCCTCTAGCCTGGGGGCCTGCAGCGTCTACAGCAGGAGCTGCACTTCTGATGTGGGGACTACATGAGGACCTTTGGGGACATCACGATCATGACAGGTCATTTCACTAACGGAAAAACTTGAAGAGAAGATGCAATAGTGTTAACTCCTCTAGACAGTGTGTGTGTGTGTGCGAGTGTGTGTGTGCGAGTGTGTGTGTGCGAGTGTGCGAGTGTGTGTGTGTGTGTGAGTATCTGTATAATCTACTACTCCTGCTGGTGTGTATATATATATATATATATATATATATATATATATATATATATATATATATATATATACGGTATATATATATATACAGTATATATATATATACTACTCACAGAAGGATATAAATACTGGCTTTCTGTTGAAATTTCAGGATGATCCTAAAGGTGAACGTAATGTGACTTCCTCTAATCTTTTGGATGCACATGTCAAGCTACTCAATGTATTTTCAAGTATTTCATCCATGAATTGCCCAATAAATTTTGTGCTTCAAGTAGAATTGGTATATAAGAATCATCCTCGTCATTCTGTTCAAATTTTGACATCATGAGACCAAAACAACACCTAACAATTGATCAACAGAACATTGTGCGGGCTTTAAGCAGGATGTTTTCAAAAGGAAGTGGCCATTGAGATTGGAGAATCCCAGAGTGTCATCAGCAGGTTGCAACAGAGCTCCAGAGAGACTGGAAGCATCACAGGAAGGCATAGACCACATCCCACACTGATGACCGCTTCATTGTAAAAAATGCTCTGCAAAACCAAATGATGAATGACACACAACTCCAGGCACATTTAAGAGAGGTGAGAGGCACCGAACTGTAATGTCAGAGCATTCAATAGCATTTACATCAACGTGGTCTGCATGCTAGATGATCTGCAATGGCACATGACCACACCACCAGGCACAGGCATCATTGTCTTGCATGGGCCAGGGAGTAGTAGGACTCAGTGCTGTTCACTGATGAAAGTCAATTCAAGGTGTGCAGAAATGATGGTCACCAACAATGTTGGACATGTCAAGAAGAGCACTATGCATCAGCCATCATTGTCATCAGATGAGCCTTTGGTGGTGGTGGTAGTGTTACAGTGTGGACAGGTTTGTCCTGGCAATACAGGATGCCTTTACACTTTGTAAATGGTACAGCTATAAGCCCCTAATAGTTGAATAACATCATTAATCCAGTCATTGTGCCTCTGTATGAACAGCAACATCCTAATTTAATTTTCAAGGATGACAATGCTCCAGCTCATGGAGGTCCCATCATTAGGGAACGGCTGCTGGAGACTAGAGGACTTCAAATGTAGCGGCTACATTTTCTCCAGACCTGAATCCCATAGAAAACCTATGGGATCAGCTGAGTTGCCATGTAGAGGCTGTAGCTCTGTACCCCAGAACCTCACTGACTTGGGGGCCGCCCTTCAAGAATAATGGGATGCCATGCCTCAGCAGATAACGCCACTTGTTACCAGTAGGAGGCGTTTTTGTTAGCTGTAATTGATGTTCAAGGCCACATGACAAGTTATTGAGAAAGTGACATTTTTCGGGGGTATACTCACCACTGGTGTTGGCTTTGTTTCCAAATCAAAATCAAAATATCACTGCTGCGTGAACTTTTTACATTTCTCATAATTTTTACCAGAAACCAAAATATCCCTAATTTTTTGTGGGTAGTATATACTATATATAAAATATATATATATATATATATATATATATATATATATATATATATATATATATATATATATATATATATATATATATATATGCAGGGTAGTCCAAAAGTAGGTGGACAGTATGTGTAGTAGGGTCATGGAGGAGGAGATTTATCAAACATGGTGTAAAGTGACACTGACTCAGTTGCCCTTAGCAACCAATCAGATTCCACCTTTCATTTTCCAGAGCATCTGTGAAGAATGAAAAGTGGAATCTGATTGGTTGCTAAGGGCAACTAAGTCAGTTTCACTTTAGACCATGTTTGATATTTACTCTGTGAATTATCTTCAGGGACTTCCTATAAAGACTTGGTAACTATGACTCTGATTTGATGCTGTTGTATTTTACTTCTTGCTATAATGATATTCAATAAATGTTTTATATTTTTGCAAGGAGTTAGTATTTGACTAGTATTTTTGTGGTCATGATATGACCAGGACTACGTCTCGCCTTTACCCCTCTTGTTATAAATATGTGTATGTATGTGCTTGGTGAACACGTGTGTTGCTGTGTGTATACATGTGTAGGCCTGTGGTTGATGTACACATGTATGTGTGCTATGTGTGTATACATATGTGTATGTATCTGCTTGGTGTACACATGCATGTGTGCTATGTGTGTGTGTATATATATATGTGTGTTTAGGTAGTCAGTGTACATATGTGTGTGCTACGTGTATACATATGTGCATGTATGTACTTGGTGTACACATGCATGTGTGCTATGTGTGTATACATATATGTATGTACTGTATGTGCTTGGTGTACACATGCATGTGTGCTATATGTATGTATGCATATGTGTACTGTATGTATGTACTCAGTGTACACATTCATGTGTGCTTTGTGTGTATACATATGTGTATGCATGTGCTTGGTGTACACATGTATGTGTGCTATGTGTGTATACATATGTGTATGTATGTACTGGTGTACACATGTGTATGCTATGTGTGTATATACATATGTGCATCATGTATGTACTTGGTATACATATGCATGTGTGCTATATGTGTATACATATGTGTATGCATGTACTGGTGTACACGTGTGTGCTATGTGTGTATTTATATATGTGTATGTACTGTATGTACTCAGTGTACATGTGTGTGCTGTGTGTGTATACATATGTGCATGTAAGTACTTGGTGTACACATGCATGTGTGCCATGTGAGTACACATACGTGTATGTATGTATTGGTGTAAACATGTGTGCTATGTGTGTGTGTGTGTATATATATATATATACATGTATGTATGTACCCAGTGTACACGTGTGTGTGCTGTGTGTATACGTATGTGTATGTATGTACTTGGTGTACACATGCATGTGTGCTATGTATGTATACGTATGTGTATGTATGTTTGGTGTACATGTGTGTGCTATGTGTATATACATATGTGTATGTATGTTTGGTGTACACATGCATGTGTGTATACATACTGTATGTGTATGGATGCACTCAGTGCACACATGCGTGTTTGCTATGTGTGTATACACAATCTACAGTAGACCACTCAAAGCCTTGGATTCTTGACAGGGTAATTCTTATCTTTATGAGCTTCATAAAAATGGAAATAACAAATAAAAAGTATAAAAGTACAAAATAAAAATAAATTGAATGAGGTTTTTTTGTCATCTTTGGTGTTTTTTATTTAATGTTGTGACATTTTGTACATGCTTTGGTTGTTTTTAAACTCTGGCATGACTGCAGAGACCAACATGCGAACCCTTACCAAAGACGGGCGTCCCACCACCAAATAATACACAGCACACATGAACTCCTTAGTCTGGATGGAGGTCGACCACTGCTTTTATTTAATATTCACCATGAAACCAGTTAACGTGTCATGTGTATAATCACTGTAATTGAAGCATTATCTCTCGAACACCGGACTCCCGATGAGGAAGGCTTCCTTCAACTCCACCACTTCATCTCCACAGTAACCATTAACCTCCAGCTGAGACTTATCATAAGGAGGTATAAAAAGAGCACTAAAATCAAGAACAAATAACAGTGAGAACAAATGATGAAACATAAAAACAAAGACATCTCAATAAGGGTGAGCGAGCGGACGGCAACTCTGGAGAAGGCAGCTGGAAAGAGGCAGCTCCAGCTATGGTTAGAGCTTATATAAATATGGGTTGTACCACCAGATACATTGGCTTATGGAAACTTTGTGAAAGAAACTGTCTTTGTTGCTCCCAGTAACAATCACAAAAATTATGACAATATAAAAGCCGGTCTTTGGTGGGTTGCTATATGCAGCAGTGTTTTCTGAGTTTTTCTTTACAACACTTTCATGAATTGCCTCTTTACGATACTTCTCCTGCCTTCTGTCTGTGAACTACAGATCACTGAGTTTTGAAACAGAGGAGACTGGTCATTCACAAAGTGAAGTTAGGCGGTGAGACCAGGGAATCACAGAAAGGGAGGAGAAGACCCAATGTACAGTCTGACCGGAGAATCACAGACAGGGAAGAGAAGACCCAATGTACAGTCCGACTGGGAAATCACAAACAGGGAGGGGAAGACCCAATGTACAGTCTGACTGGGGAATCACAGACAGGGAGGAGAAAACCCAATGTAAAGTCTGACGGGGGAATCACAGACAGGGAGGAGAAGACCCAATGTACAGTCTGACTGGGGAATCACAGACAGGGAGGAGAAGACCTAATGTACAGTCTGACCGGGGAATCGCAGACAGTGAGGAGAAGACCCAATGTACAGTCTGTACATTTTGTGTTCTCCTCCCGGTCTATAATTCTCCAGTCAGACTGTACATTGGGTCTTCTCCTCACTGTCTGTGATTCTCCAGTCAGACTGTACATTAGGTCTTCTCCTCCCTGTCTGTGATTCCCCAGCCAGACTGTACATTTTGTGTTCTCCTCCCGGTCTATAATTCTCCAGTCAGTCTGGCCGGGGAATCACAGACAGGGAGGAGAACACAGTGAAATACTGAGAAGTGCTTTGCGTAAGGTGTTTTATTCTGGAGTCTTTCCCATTGGCTTCCCTATAGTATAAAATTGTGTGGAGTTGCTTTTCTTTTGTTTTTGCTCCTTTCCATTCCCGAGGAATGTCCTCTTCTTTTCTGTATAGAAATCTAGTATTTTTAGCCAAGTGGGTGTGTTCCTCAGCGCCTCTATAATATTCTGCTTGAAAACCACACCAATTTGGATAAATGAGAAGATTTATATATATAGGGAAGAGGAAATCATATCTCAGAATCAGAGAGACACAGGAACAAAAAAGAAACTTGGATTCATGAGAACAGTGGCATTTACACCAGGTAAAAAAATAATACATATTTATGGCAAGTGACTGGTCCTCCTTAAACCACAGTATTTATGGTGAATAGAAGAGGAAATAAAATACTTTTAGAGGCTATCCTATACCAACTTAGGGATCTGGGCCCCATCTGACCCTTTACTGCACCCATCTCCTCTTGGTTGATGAGGAGGCCCAAAGGACGATCAGATCTGGTGGTTGATGAAGGCCTCCTAGGTCCTAGTGTGGTTAGGGCCTTAGGTCTGGTGTCCCTTTTGCACTTCTTAAAATCTTGGCCTGTTTGGTCCACTATACATTGTTGTGTTAACCCACAAAGAGACAATTATGCATCAAGTAATTGAGGAGCTCTCAGTTACCTTACCATGATAGATATGCACTAACCGAATGTCAAGAGTCGCAGCTTGGTCATTTTGCCACATGGTTGATGAGAAGAGCATGTTTTCTCTGTGGTTATCATGACTAATCATCGTACCTCGCTTTGGTTAACCCACTGAACTCCAAATACAATTTTCTAATATTCTTTTATTATCTAAATTGCTCAATTTACGAGAGGGAGCGACCAGATAATACAGCAGGGCAGCAGCGTGGAAATTCATCTTCAAAGGAAAGTCTCATTCTCCACCCCTCCAGGGAATCTGAGAAGAAATATGTAAGAAGAAACCATCAGCAAAGTGCCTGATGTGACCAAGTACAAATAGGAATAAGTGCTTCTCCTTGTTGTTACCTGCATGAATGTGAATGGAGAAAGATGAGAGAAGCTTCGGCTCTTTGTGAAGGGCACGGATAATGCGTTATACACTCACCGAGCTGCCGAGTCATCTTAAAGAGCCAAGAAAATGGGAACATAAGTCAGTTTAGTATTGCGCACTGTTTACTGACCTTACTAGAAGTCAGTGCATCAAGTCCCCTCTTCCTTGTTCCTAAATAATTGTTTTGGTAATCTCATAAAGTTTCTGGTCAACTGTTGTCATAAGGGTTAAAATCACAATCAACATTAAAGTCTAAGACTAAATTATAACAGCAAACTCCAAAATCGGGAACTGCTCAGCACCAACAACATGATAACCACCCATGAATGGAGACCTTGGTTCCCTAAAAGCTGGAATGGGTCACTCATTCAGGAAACAGTTGATGGTCCTTTTGCATGGAAAAGATTACGTTGACTCATCTCTTCAAAAGCTTTCCATTGGAAGGAACAAAAACCCAATGTCACGGTCGTCTCTCTGCTGTAAGAGATTAGTGACAGGCTCTGGGTCTAAAGGGGGCTTTACACGCTACGACATCGCTAATGCGAACTCGTTGGGGTCAAGGAATTGGTGACGCACATCCGGCCGCATTAGCGATGCCGTTGCGTGTGACACCGATGAACGATTTTGCATCATTGCAAAAACGTGCAAAATCGCTCATCGGTGACATGGGGGTCCATTCTCAAAAATCGTTACTGCAGCAGTAACGAGGTTGTTCCTCGTTCCTGCGGCAGCACACATCGCTCCATGTGACACCGCAGGAACGAGGAAGCTCTCCTTACCTGCCTCCCGGCCGCTATGTGGAAGGTAGGAGGTGGGTGGGATGTTACGTCCCGCTCAGCTCCGCCCCTCCGCTGCTATTGGGCGGCCGCTCAGTGACGTCGCTGAGACGCCGCACGGACCGCTCCCTTAGAAAGGAGGTGGTTCGCCGGTCACAGCGATGTCGCCGGGCAGGTAAGTATGTGTGACGGGTCTGGGCGATGTTGTGCGGCACAGGCAGCGATTTGACCGTGTCGCACAACAGATGGGGGCGGGTACCCACGCTGGGGATATCGGGACCGATATCGCAGCGTGTAAAGCCCACTTGAGTCTCACTTTACAGTACCTGGTGAGATTCTGCTATTTTAATGTGCTTTTCTTGCTTTGGGAATGAGAGGGTTAATTTCAGTTTGCTTTGCAGCCAACTCAAACTCCTGATCAGTGTTTCCAGTTTGGACTATTCCCAGTCCCTTTATATACCCTCTGCAACCAGCAGAGGGTGCCGGTTATTCTCATTCATTTGGATACTTGGCCTAGTGGTGAAAGGAGCTGGTGGAGCCCTCTCTGGAAGTTGCTGGTGTGTCTATAGTCTTGGTTCTGACTGCAGCAGCCTGTTGTGGTGTTTTCCCCCTGTCTGTCTTCCTTTCCCGATGTGTTGTTTCAGTGCAGCAGTGAGGCCAGCGTCACATGCCCACACCCTAGTCAGGGACAATTGTAGGGCCATCTCAGGGCTTCTGGTTCCTGTTCAGTGACAGGTGAGGAACCTGTATAGGGACTGGCTAGGAGTGCAGGGTAGACCTGCAGGTAAGTGAGGAGGTGCCCATCTTTCCTTTCACTAGCGCTTGGGCCCACCATTGTTAGTGTCCCCAGTGTACTCCTTGTTTGTCATTGTATTTCCCCTGTTTAGTTGTGTTTTTGGCCTCACGCCGGACCTCCCATAGTTCGAACATGACACCCAACTAGCAAAAACGAAAAAAAAAAAACGCTTTTATCTGCTTTTTTGCCCAACATTTTGATTATGGGGGTCTCGTTATCTAAACAGTGGGGTGAAACATCTCCTCCCTCTGGGGTTGTGTCCTTTGAGGGAGCTTTTCTCCACCTTTATATTAGAGTAGAGCAAATTATATTTTTCATATGACAGCCTTTAGTAAGATATGACAAATGGACATGGTGCATGTTTCAGCTATGCATGTAATCGAAGAAAAAGCCTTGAGCTAAATTTGGCAAGTTTTTGATGCTGAAAAGGAATGATAACTCCCCACCTGGTCTTTTCAAATAGACAATGTGAGACTAGAAGTAATGATGTCATGACCACCAGTGACCTGACCACTGAGGCCACTGATTAGCTGCAAGGTCGAGGGACTGATGGTCCGGAGGTCATTGGTTCTGGTCCAGGAGAGAACATTGTAGTGGATTTTTGTAGTCAATATGGCTCCTTTCTTTTATAAACAAGGTTTCTGTCAACTTTTAAAGGCCAGAAAGCCCATATAATGCCCTGTGTAGCCATTTATGCATTTCTCTCACTAAATATATGACAATTACATCTCCCCATAAAGGATTATTTTGCTGTTAGAGGTATACGCCCAACAGGCGCTTGGCACCATTTCTATGCATGCATTGTATTTGCCCCCTTTACATATGAATGACAGAGCGGCAGCCTACCTCTCTGCATTCTTCCAAGGGGTCACATGCCATAACCCTAGACTATAAGGGGTACTTTGCATGTTGCTACATCGCTACTGCGATATCGTCGGGGTCAAATCGAAAGTGACGCACATGCAGCGCCAGTAACGACGTTGCAACGTGTAAAGCCTAGATGCGCCGATAAATGATCGCAAAAGCGTCGTAAATCGGTGATCTGTGTAGCGTCGGACATTTTCATAATGTCGCACCAATAGGAGATACGATGTTGTTCCTCGTTCCTGCGGCAGCACACATCGCTGTGTATGAAGGAGCGAGGAACATCTCCTACCTGCCTCCACCGGCTATGCGGAAGGAAGGAGGTGGGCGGGATGTTTACGTCCTGCTCCCCTCCGCCACTCCGCCTCTATTGGCCGCCTGCTGTGTGACGTCGCTGTGACGCCGCACAACCCGCCCCCTAAGGAAGGAGGTGGGTCGCCGGCCAGAGTGACGTCGCAGGGCAGGTAAGTGCGTGTGAAGCTGCCGTAGCGATAATGTTCGCTACGGCAGCTATCACAAGATATCGCATGTGCGACGGGGGCGGGTACTATCGCGCTCGGCATCACAAGCATCGGCTAGCGATGTCGCAGCGTGCAAAGTACCCCTTAAGGGTGCTTTACACGAGATGAGCTATCGTGCGATGCATCGTCGGGGTCACGGTTTTCGTGACACACATCCGGCATCTTTCACGACGTCGTCTCGTGTAACACCTCCGAGCAACGCAGTATCGCTCACAAATCGTGAGTCGTGTACTCGTCGCTCAGTTTCAAAATATTGTTTATTTAAAATGGCGCCAGTTGTTTATCGTACCTGGGGCAGCACACATCGCTTCGTGTGACACCCCGGGAACGATGAACTCAGCTTACCTGCGTCCCGCGGCACCCGCCGGCTATGCGGAAGGAAAGAGGTGGGCGGGATGTTTACGTCCCGCTCATCTCCGCCCCTCTGCTTCTATTGGCCGGCGGCTGTGTGATGTCGCTGTGACGCCGAACGTCCCTCCCCCTTCAGGAAGAGGATGTTCGCCGCCCACAGCGACATCGCTCAGCAGGTAAGTACGTGTGACGGGGGTTTCACCACTTTGTGCGACACAGGCAGTTATTTGCCCGTGACGCACAAACGACGGGGCAGGTATGATCGATCGTGAAATCGCACAATCGGTCGTCTCGTGTAAAGCAGTCATAAGTCTCACCTCCCTTATGGACAGGGCCGGATTATAGGCGGGGCAGGCGGGGCTCCAGCCCAGGGGCCCCCACCAAAAGAGCTTCTAAGGGGGCCCCCACCACCAGGGCCATACTTGTCAGCATTTTTTTTTTCTTCACACCCTCTCCCCCTCCGTAAAGACAGTCTAATAAATCAGCTGTGTTTTCGGAGGGGGGGGGGGTGCACCGGCATTTATTTGTATCTGCGTCTTTAAGACGCAAAAACAAACTGCGGGCACAGGACGCTGAATGACCCCGGAAGTACCAGTGCTTCCGGAGTCAGAGGTGTGCCAATGAGCTCCCTGCTATGTGCTGCGGCCGTCATGGGCGTACCCAGCGAGGGGCGGGGAGGCACCTCCCCCCCCCTAGAAGCAGGGGCACGGTGTAATGGGCCGCTGTATGTGCAGCCACGCTCCTCCACAGTGTGTGCATGCAGGCCCGACACACTAGCTGCAGCAGGAGCAGGAGGCAGCGCTGTGCTGTGCCGGCTCTGCTGTGTGCTGTGTGCCCAGCATGCACACAATGCAGAGGAGCGCAGCGGAGCCGGTGCTCGCAGCTTCGTCCTTCTTCCTATTCAAATGTATTTGCGTCTTTCAAACGTAAATACATTTGAACAGCGCGCTGGGACTGGGCCCCGCCCCCGACGTGTAGCAACGTGATGAGATCAGCACCTTGCTGACGTCATCACAGTGCTGCGTGCGCCGGCACATGGGACATCAGATGGTAAGCGCTCCATGAAGGAGCCAAAGAGACAGGTTTAATTAATGAGGATGAGTGGGGAGGGGCTGAGGACACATAACGGGGAACATCTGTGAAGGAAGTGGAACACAGCTTTGTGGCAGGCAGAGGAGGAGTACTGTATTCCGAGGGAGGGGGGAGGCAGGAGTGTGTAGGGATGAGGAAGGAGTGTGTAGGGATGAGGCAGGAGTGTGTAGGGATGAGGCAGGAGTGTGTAGGGATGAGGCAGGAGAGTGTAGGGATGGGGCAGTGTGTGTAGGGGGTGATGAGCGTTGCATTGTATTGTGTGTGGGGGGAGTGGTAATGGGGGGGTGCATTGTGTGTGTGTGTGTAGAGGTGATGGGGGGTGCATTGTGTGTGTGGGGGGGATGCATTGTGTGTGTAGGGGGTGATGGGGAGATGCATTTTGTGTGTGTAGGGGGTGATGGGTGGGTGCATTGTATGTGTGTTTTGTGTGGGGGGAGTTATGGGGGGTGCATTGTATTTGTGTGTGTGTGTAGGGAGGAATGGTGGGTGCATTGTATTTGAGCGTGTGTGTGTGTGTGTGTGTGTAGGGGGTGATGGGGGGTGCCTTGTGTGTGTGTGTGTGTGTGTTTGTAGGGGGTGATAGGTGCATTGTGTGTGTAGGGGGTGATGGGGGGTGCATTGTGTGTGTAGGGGGTCATGGGGGGTGCATTGTGTGTGTGTGTGTAGGGGGGATGCATTGTGTGTGTGTGTTTGTGTGTGTGTGTGTGTAGGGGGTGATGGGGGGTGCATTGTGTGTGTGTGTGTGTGTGTAGAGGTAAAGGGGGGTGCATTGTGTGTGTGTGTAGGGGTGATGGGGGGTGCATTTTGTGTGTGTGTGTAGGGGTAAAGGGGGTGCATTGTGTGTGTGTAGGGGGTGATGGGGGGTGCATTGTGTGATTGTGTGTGTGTGTGTGTAGGCGGTAAAGGGGAGTGCATTGTGTGTGTGTGTGTGGGGGGGTGATGGGTGGGTGCATTGTGTGTGTCAGAGCTGTGTGTGTGTGTGTCAGAGCTGTGTGTGTGTGTGTCAGAGCTGTGTGTGTCAGAGCTGTGTGTGTCAGAGCTGTGTGTGTTAGAGCTGTATGTGTATGTGTGTCAAAGCTGTGTGTGTCAGAGCTGTGTGTGTCAGAGCTGTGTGTGTCAGAGCTGTGTGTGTCAGAGCTGTGTGTGTGTGTGTGTGTGTGTCAGAGCTGTGTGTCAGAGCTGTGTGTGTCAGAGCTGTGTGTGTGTGTGTGTCAGAGCTGTGTGTGTCAGAGCTGTGTATGTGTGTCAGAGCTGTGTGTGTGTGTCAGAGCTGTGTATGTGTGTGTGTGTGTGTGTGTGTGTGTGTGTCAGAGCTGTGTGTGTAAGAAGCAGTCTGTGCAGCCCCCCAGAACTATATGGGTCCCCCAGAGCGCTATGTCACCTATCCCAGTAATGAGTACACCACCAGAGCTGTTTGCCACTCCAGTAACGTCTATGCCCCCTGCCCCTCCTGTAATGTATATATTGTAGCCCCCAGCCCCTCCTGTGATGTATATACAGCAGTGCTGTCAGTGTGCAGTCATGTCTGTTAGTGACAGCCATCGTGAAACACAGCCACATGTCCTAAAGGAGCTGGACGGAAACAAGCGGGAGAGGTGAGTGAGGCTGCTGGCGATTTCCCCATATTAATACCTGTAAAGGCTCATGCACACGTAACTGCTGAATATTCTGCAGCGATTTGACAGCACATGTGCGCGTCAAATCGCTGCAGAAACACTGCATAATGGATGCAGTTTTTCTTTACAAAAAATGCCGATTTCAAGCGCTATGGCTGCTTCCCCCACCATAGACAGAGTGGGAGCTGCATCCATAGCGCACGGAATAATTGACATGCTCATTTTATGAACTCACAGATTTGGGTCAACATTTTAGCACCCAAATCGCTGCGTTCATAAAAGCTACGTGCGCACGTGTCATGCATAATCTACATAGATCGTGCTGGGGACGCAGGACGCATGCATTTACACTGCAGTGCTATACGCAGTGTAAATGCATGGAATTACGCAACGTGCGCACGAGCCCTAATGCGTCTGTGTCTGCATATATGTCAGTGTATATGACTGTGCATATATTTGTCTGTTTATATGTATTTTTCTGAATTTGTCTTCAAATATGTATATGTACGTATGCCTATATGTGTATGTGCGTGTCTGTGTGTGGATGGGGTCCACTGAGACTCTTTCACCCGGAGGCCACAAAGACCTGGAGCCGGCCCGGGCTGCCTTAACATTGGGATCAATAAAAAATATGTGAGTAAGGTTCTGTACGCACGTTGCGTATTTGCATGCAGTTACGCTGAGATCTGCACCGCAGCGTAACTGAATGCGTCCTGCGTCCCCAGCAGAATCTATGAAGATTATGCAGGAGCCGTGTGCACGTGGTGTATTAGAGCGCAGCGATTCGGCTGCTGCCAGAAGCGCTGCGTTCTAAGAAGTGACATGTCACTTCTTTCATGTGCTTTGGATGCAGCCCCTGCTCTGTCTATGGGAGGGGCTGCACTCAGAGCGCATGAAATTGGCTTTTCATTACGGACTCTTTCTGTAGCGATTTGAAGCGCACGTGTGTTGTTCAAATTGCTGCAGAAATTTCTGCAGAGACAAACGCAACGTGCGCACATAGCCTAACTCTACTTTCTGTGTATAAAAGACTCCTGTGAGTTATCCTGGACTGTATCTGTATTGTAGTACTGTAAATCTGAATGTGGCAGAACAGGAGAAGATAAATGTTCATTGGATTTATATCTAAATGCTACGGTTCGCGCTCTACTGTTATGGCTAAAAATGTTAACATTATGGGGCCCCCACCAGATTTTCTGCCCAGGGGCCCCCACCAACCTTAATCCAGCCCTGCTTATGGATGTGGCACTGGGACAAATTTCCCTAGTCTTTTTAATGAAAGCATAGTAAAGTAAACATGCTGAGTTCATTTAAGTAAAAAAAACACCAAACTATATATGAATTATTTCTTTTAAAGGCTCATACATGTATTAAATAGAACCTGTCATTTGCTATATATATGCATTATTTTTACCTAGTGTGAATTTAGCTGTTCTTCTGAATCCAGAGCAGTATTTTATTTGCTTTCTGCTCCTCTCCATCTAAAAATATGGCTGCCTCTTCCCTGCCAAGTGGGTGTATATTTCTACTTTTCTCTGTGGGTATCTTCATGAGGACCACACCCCCTTGGCCAACAAGACTAGATTTATATACAGTAAACAGGATGCCATATCTCAGGATTGGAGGGGTGCCGAAATAAAAGAAAAATATCACGAGGGTCCTATGGAGTCTTGTGAGTTGATACACATGGAACTTCTGGGGTGGTGCTCAAGTAGGGTCCAAAACCATCTCAAGTAGATGTAGGAACTTGGCACTCAAGATAAATGTGAATAGTGGTCTTTTATTGATAAGAACTTATAGGACCAGCGGAAGCACAGACGTTTCGGTCAAAGATCTTCATCAGTGTGCATGCCCCATAGACAGTGGTGGACACCACGTCATACCCGGCAACGCCGTTTGCTAAGTTACTATACTGTTTGAGGACCCTCTGTACGCACACTGATGAAGGTCTTTGACCGAAACGTCTGTGCTTGTGCTGGTCCTACAAGTTCTTCTCAATAAAAGACCACTATTCACATTTATCTTGAGTGCCACGTTTCTACATCTATGGAGTCTTGTGACAAGTTTGGGATGAGTCTCACATTGCCTTGTGAGACTCGGGATATTATAAGTATTTGCTTTGTTTTAGATCAGCAAGAGTTAAGGACACTTTTCTTGCTAGTAGTTTCTTGTTAATTCATCTCAAGCGCAGCCAGTTTGTGACCTTTCCCATTTCCTTTAAATAGTCACATGTCCCATCACCTGTTGCTGGTTGTAAAATAAGAAATCATTCTGAAATGATGACTGTTGAAGGAGGAAGCCTGTTGAAGCATTTGGAGCCATGTTGCTAGCAGCCCTGGTGTTAGACTGCAGCATATCCTTTTGTCTATGTCCCCCTGTCTGTATTCCTTCCCCATTTTTTTATTACAGTAGTGTTAATGTCTAGTGCACTCACCGGCCTTCACACTAGCCAGGGTGAGTGGAGGGACAGCAAGGGTTTACGCTTGTGACGGCGGCCGGGGGAAGGACCTGCATAAGTTCGATAAGGAGCTCAGGGTGCAGACTCAGGTTAGTATCAGGTGGTGATCCATCTCCCTTATCCCTACAGTAAGGGCCTTCCTACCCTTCCCATCCCCTATTGTAACCTTTGTATTGCACTGTGCGGTGGACATCCCCTAGTCTGAGTGTGATAAGAAACAATGCTGGAATATGGAGTACAGCTGCATTCACACAAGGTTAAAAAAAATGAAATACATATTTATGGCAGTGAAAGGTTCTCTTTAAAGTGCATTATCTCAATGTCAAGACAATGTGCAATAACATTTACCTGCACATATACATTAGGCACCATACAGATGCCAATAACTGGCTGTAAATAGAACTGGAAAATGTGTCATAGCCCCAAAGAAAATAGTTCACTTTCTTACACCCCATCACATCGCGGCACCTGTGGAGACAACATATTTTGCACATTAGATGCTATTAATAATAATAATAATAATAATATTATTATTATTTATTATTATAGTGCCATTTATTACATGGCACTTTACAATGCTATGGCTTATAGTATATAGCAAGTTGAAAAAAGAGTCTAAGTATCTGGGTACTTGTAGTTCCACAGATAACTTGTTTAGGAAACTTTCATTAAGGACACAGTTTCCATTCATATGTGACTTTCAACTCTTATAAAATGGAAAGGTGACCCCCCCCTACCCCAACCCTTCCTTTATGTTAAAAGAAAAGAAATAACTCTCTTCCGGCTATTTAATTACTAAGTAGAATATACAGTGTGTCCACCCATATCCTGTCCACCACCATTAACTTGAGAACGGCGGCAGCTATAGGCACAGAAGTGGTGTCTACGTATAGTAAAGTAGCCATGTGCTACGCAATGAAACCACCTATATCGCCACCTGGTGGAAAACAATGGAGTTAGCATTTTTATCTCGAAAACGGAACGAGATAGAGAAAAAAAGTGAATTACAAAGTTGTAGGGCATCATCAATTCAATACGAATCGACACCTTGCATACAGAAATGCTATGATTAGAACGTGTAAAACTCACAAGGCTGCGCAAGTTGAAATACAGTCTAAGTATCTGGTACTTGTAGTTCCACAGATAACTAGTGTAAACAACTTTCATTAAGGACACACTGTTTCCATTCATATGAGACTTTCAACTCTTCTTATAAAATGGAAAGGCGACCCCCCCCTTACCCCAACCCTTCCTTTATGTTAAAAGAAATGACTCTCTTCCGACTATTTAATTACTAAGTAGAATACACAGTGTGCCCACCCATATCCTGTCCACCGCCATTAACTTGAGAATGGTGGCAGCTATAGGCATAGAAGTAGTAGCGCATGGCTACTTTACTATACCTAGACACCACTTCTATGCCTATAGCTGCCGCTGTTCTCAAGTTAATGGCGGTGAACAGGATATGGGTGGACACACTGTATAGCAAGTTGAAAAAACAGTCTAAGCATCTGGTACTTGTAGTTCCACAGATAACTAGTGTAGACAACTTTCATTAAGGACACACGGCTTCCATTCATATGAGACTTTCAGCTCTTCTTATAAAATGGAAAGGCGACCCCCCTACCCCAACCCTTCCTTTATGTTAAAAGAAATGACTCTATTCAGCAATAGGAATAGAAGTAGTAGCGCATGGCTACTTTACTATACCTAGACACCACTTATATGCCTATAGCTGCCGCCGTTCTCAAGTTAATGGCGGTAGACAGGATATGGGTGGACACACTGTATAGCAAGTTGAAAAACAGTCTAAGTATCTGGTACTTGTAGTTCCACAGATAACTAGTGTAGACAACTTTCATGAAGGACACACGGCTTCCATTCATATGAGACTTTCAACTCTTATAAAATGGAAAGGTGACCGCCCCTACCCCAACCCTTCCTTTATGTTAAAAGAAATGACTCTCTTCCGGCTATTTAATTACTAAGTAGAATATACAGTGTGTCCACTCATATCCTGTCCACCGCCATTGACTTGAGAATGGTGGCAGCTATAGGCATTGAAGTAGTAGCGCATGGCTACTTTACTATACCTAGACACCACTTCTATGCCTATAGCTGCCGCCGTTCTCAAGTTAATGGCGGTTGACACGGTGGCTCAGTGGTTAGCACTGCAGCCTTGCAGCGCTGGGGACAACGCTGCTCTAGTCCCACTAAGAACAACATCTGCAAGGAGTTTGTATGTTCTTCCCGTGTTTGCGTGGGTTTCCTCCGGTTTCCTCCCACACTCCAAAAGACATACTGATAGGGAATTTAGATTGTGAGCCCCAATGGGGACAGTATGACCAATGTATGTAAAGCGCTGTGGAATTAATAGCGCTATATAAATGAATAAATATTATTATTATTATTATTATTGACAGAATATGGGAGGACACACTGTATAGCAAGTTGAAAAAATAGTCTAAGTATCTGGTACTTGTAGTTCCACAGATAACTAGGGTAGACAACTTTCATTAAAGACACACTGTTTCCATTCATATGAGACTTCCAACTCTTCTTATAAAATGGAAAGGTGACCTCCCCCCCTTACCCCAACCCTTCCTTGTGTTAAAAGAAATTACTTTCTTAAGCTATAGGCATAAAAGTAGTAGCACATGGCTAATTTACTATACCTAGACATCACTTCTATGCCTATAGCTGCCTCCGTTCTCAAGTTAATGTCGGTGGACAGGATATGGGTGGGACACACTGTATTAAGGAACGCGGATCTGGAAAGGCTAACTGTAATTAGGATTCCCAATCCACTTGTCATTTGCAATTTCGCTCCCCCCCCCCTCGTTCAGTACAATATTAGTAAATAGAACCCATTTCATTTCTCATAGCACATTTCTGCTGATCCATTTATGTGTGACCTACCTTAAGGTTATGTAATCAGCCCTTAAAGATGAAAGAAGGATGAAGGCAGCACAAGACAAATGGTGGAGCCGGTGTTTATTCAGCTGCAATAAGAAGCATTTACAGGATGCCCCTGGCACAGCGAGCCAAGTCACCGAGACCCTTCTAAGTCAACATTTCCCATCAATAATAACAATTAAGTGACAGACAATCTATCACCTGACAGCTTGGATGGTAATAGACTCAAGGCAAGGTGTATCCAGCCAGCACTTAATGAGAATGGGAAATTCCTAATCCAAGAAGAGTCATTTTTGGACCCCCAAGATCATGATGGCATTGCATCAGTGTTTTATTATTGGAGCCTCCAGTAAATAATCCGGTGCCAGTTTCCAGGACAAGACATTAAATTGCAATAAATGTTGTGTTTAGGATGAAGTCAGCTGTTAGTCAGGACAGTTGTGAAATAGCAGCAGCAGCAGCAGCAGCAGGAGAATATGAGCCCTGGAGAATGGAAGAAGAAGGAAAAGCCATTCACAGAGTGTAACACTTTCCTGCATGTGATTATTGCAGGGTGGGAGGGAGGGTGCACTAAAGAGGCAGTGACTACTCACATTTAAAAAGCATTCCAGTATAAATTCATTGTTCCTCCTCCTCATCCTCACAATCTCTCTCTCGTCTCTTCTTGCTCACATCCACAAGGCTGTTTTTTTTTGGGGGGGGGGAGAGTAAGTGCAAACACACGCTGCGCCTGTGGATGACTCCAGGAGGACAGGTCAAAAAAAGCTTTCTCCAGGAAACTCTCTGGTTCTCAAGGAGTTAACCCCAGTGAGCACACTGCTTTTTGGGGGTATTATTGTCCCTGGTCTCCAGCATCTAGTGCAAGGATCTAATGGAGGAGAGGAAATAAAGTCACCTTCTGCTGCTGCTCCAAGAAAGTTGAGCCCAGTCTGAGCTTCTGTTGACATTTCAGGCTGATTCATCCCAGGCTGGTTCTTTTTCTTTTTTTTACTATTTTTTTTTTCCTTCTCTCTTTCCAATTTCCAAGGGAGAACAATGATGCTGATTTTGCTAGTAATGTTTGCTGCTGCTATTTGTGATAGGACTGCAGACTCCAAGCATGGGGATCCACCTGCTTCTTCCAAGCATCACCCATCTTCTGAGCCCCAGAGGAGGAGTGGAATAGTGCAAAATATTGACCAGATCTATGCTGGAGGAGGCAAAGTGGGCTACATCCTCTATGCAGATGGCAAGAAGTTTATCTTGGACTTGGAAAGGGACGATATGCTGCTTTCTCCTCACTTCAGCACCAAGTACCTGGGACGTCTGCATCCTCAGCATCGTTTTCATAGGCACTGCTTCTACAGAGGGACTGTAGACTCCAACCCACAGTCCTTGGCTGTATTCAACCTATGTGGGGGTCTGGATGGCTTCTTTGCAGTCAAGCATGCCCATTATACCATTAAGCCTTTGATTAAGGGCAAGGCAGGAGTGGGGCAGGTGTACAGGGATGGCTCTGAGAGGGTCCTGCATGTTTTTATCAAGGATCGCTTCAGTTTTGAGACTGTTCCTAGCAGAGCCAGTTGTGAAACCAGAGGGTCTGGAAATCACCACCATAAGCATGGGAATAACTCCAGGAGGCACCACAGGGAAGACCACCAAAGGTGGAGCAGTCCACACAAAGTCAACCAAAGCCTGGCATCTGACCCCAACCTCAAGGAAACATTTTTACTACAAGGGGGAACCACACTAAAAAGACGCCAGAGGAGATCCATATCTAAATCCAGACATGTGGAGCTCCTCCTGGTAGCTGATGAGTCTATGTCCAAGAAGTATGGGAAGGACCTCCACCATTATTTGTTGACCTTGGCTTCCATCGCTTCCAGGCTTTACAGTCATCCCAGTATTGAGAACCACATCCGCTTGGCAGTGGTGAAGGTGGTGATGGTCACTGACAAGGAAAAGGGGCCGGAGGTGAGCAAGAACGCGGCCACAACCCTGAAGAACTTCTGCAAATGGCAGCATCAGCACAACCAGCTGGACGATGAGCACGATCAGCACTACGATGCGGCCATCCTCTTCACCAGGGAGGTGAGTGCCGGCCGGAGGGGCTGCTCACACGACCTTGGGTGACTTTAGAGCTTCGCTTTTTTATGGCCATGTGTATTTAGGCTAACCACAATACTGAGAGTGGGGATTACTGGTGTAACACTGAGTGTGCTGTAGGTCCATTCATACTGCTCTATATGGATCCTGACTCAGATCTCTGTGTTATTGTGCTCAATCAGCCATTCCATGCAGCTACCAAGCTGGACCTGCTGAAACTTGTAGTTCTTCTTTACTTGACATGTTATAGACATATAGACAGGCAATTAGATCCATAGGATGGAATTATGATGTCTAATAACTCCAGTATATACAGCCACAGTATCTATCTATCTATCTATCTATCTATCTATCTATCTATCTATCTATCTATCTCTCTATCTATCCCTCTATCTATCTATCCATCCCTCTATCTATCTATCTATCTCTCTCTCTATCTATCTATCTATATATCTATCTATCTATCTATCTATCTATCTATCTATCTATCTATCTATCTATCCCTCTATCTATCCATCTATCTATATATCTATCTATCTATCCCTCTATCCCTCTATCTATCCATCTATCTATCTATATATCTATCCATCTATCTATCTATCTATCTATCTATCTATCATCTATCTATCTCATTCTATCTATCTATCTATCTATCTATCTATCTATCTATCTATCTATCTATCTATCTATCTATCCCTCTATCTATCCATCCCTCTATCTATCTATCTATCTATCTATCTATCTATCTATCTATCCCTCTATCTATCCATCTATCTATCTATCTATCTATCTATCTATCTATCTATCTATCTATCTATCTATCTATCCCTCTATATATCTATCCCTCTATTTAGGTATTTATCTACCTATCTATTTATCTATTTATCTATCTATCTATTTATCTATCTATCTATCTATCCCTCTATCTATCTATCTATCTATCTATCTATCTATCTATCTATCTATCTATCTATCCCTCTATCTATCCATCCCACTATCCATCCCTCTATCTATACCTTCTATCTATCCCTCTATCTACTTCTCCATCTACCTATCTAGCCCTCTATCTATCTATCTATCTATCTATTTATCTATCTATCTATCCCTCTATATATCTATCCCTCTATTTAGGTATTTATCTACCTATCTATTTATCTATCTATCTATTTTTCTATCTATCTATCTATCTATCTATCTATATCTATCTATCTATCCCTCTCTCTCTTTCTATCTATCATCCTTCTATCTTCTTCTGTATCTATCTTTCTGTCCATCTATACTTTTATGCCTTTGTTTATTTATTTACTCACTCATTTATTTATTTATTATTTTTTATTATTTTCTTTATTATTAATTTTTATTTTTTTATTACTTATGATTTTATTATTATTTATTTATTCGTTATTATTATTTTTATTATTATTTTCTTAGCTTATATGAGGACTTAAATTGCTGTGACTTGTAGTACCATCACATATTGATTATTGGGGGCCAGACACTATCTATATTTATCCAATATAAACAAACCTAAGGGTTTTGCTAGGACTTGTAGTTCTTCCCAGTCCACAGCCTGTTCTCCATGTTTATCAGTGAGATAATCAGTGCAGTCAGTATGGCAGGATGGACTGGGCAGATGGAGCCTTGTAATCCCCATTGCCTGTCATGCACACACTGCCTCTTGGGTGGTTGGATCAATTGCAGTGCACTTTTGGGACTTGTAGTTCCTTTCTGTCTTGGATTACTCCACTCATTGTCTTACATTCCAGTTTTTCTATTAGGTTGGCTACATGCCAGGCATTAATAGTGTGGGACTACAAGTCTCAGCACAAGCTGCATCTAGTAATCCAGCAATCAGGGGCTGAGACTTCCAGTTCTTCACTGCCTGGCACTCAGCCTAGAATAGCGAGCGCAGTGTAAGTATTGCAGGCACATGGGGACTTTACAGCTAGCAGCTATAGGTCACCTACATTTATGATATGCTGAATTAACATGACCTCAACTGAGCGTCTCAAATCTATAAAAATCAGCCTGAAAATAGCAATCTTTGTCTGTAAGTGTATACCTGGTGTTATGATGCAATTCTGCAGCCATGATTCCAAGCAGGTGTTTCCAATGATATATTATTACGGACGTGGGTTCCATAATAACATATTACAGTTCCCCGGCACAGTCATTCATTTGGTTCTGTATACACAATGGGAGAGGTCCAGCCAGAGCCTCTCTACTACAGCCAGAGCCCCTCCACTACAGCCAGAGCCCCTCCACTACAGCCAGAGCCCCTCCACTACAGCCAGAGCCCCTCCACTACAGACATAGCCCCTCCACTACAGCCAGAGCCCCTCCACTACAGCCAGAGCCCCTCCACTACAGCCAGAGCTCCTCCACTACAGCCAGAGCCCCTCCACTACAGCCAGAGCCCCTCCACTACAGCCAGAGCCCCTCCACTACAGACATAGCCCCTCCACTACAGCCTGAGCCCCTCTACTACAGCCAGAGCCTCTCTACTACAGCCAGAGCCCCTCCACTACAGCCAGAGCCCCTCTACTACAGCCAGAGCCTCTCTACTACAGCCAGAGCCCCTCCACTACAGCCAGAGCCCCTCCACTACAGCCAGAGCCCCTCCACTACAGCCAGAGCCCCTCCACTACAGACATAGCCCCTCCACTACAGCCAGAGCCCCTCCACTACAGCCAGAGCCCCTCCACTACAGCCAGAGCTCCTCCACTACAGCCAGAGCCCCTCCACTACAGCCAGAGCCCCTCCACTACAGCCAGAGCCCCTCCACTACAGACATAGCCCCTCCACTACAGCCTGAGCCCCTCTACTACAGCCAGAGCCTCTCTACTACAGCCAGAGCCCCTCTACTACAGCCAGAGCTCCTCCACTACAGCCAGAGCCCCTCCACTACAGCCAGAGCCCCTCTACTACAGCCAGAGCCCCTCTACTACAGCCAGAGCCCCTCTACTACAGACAGAGCTCCTCCACTACAGACAGAGCTCCTCCACTACAGCCAGAGCCCCTCCACTACAGCCAGAGCCCCTCTACTACAGCCAGAACCCCTCTACTACAGCCAGAGCCTCTCTACTACAGCCAGAGCTCCTCCACTACAGCCAGAGCCCCTCCACTACAGCCAGAGCCCCTCTACTACAGCCAGAGCCCCTCCACTACAGCCAGAGCCCCTCCACTACAGCCAGAGCCCCTCCACTACAGCCAGAGCCCCTCTACTACAGCCAGAGCTCCTCTACTACAGCCAGAGACCCTCTACTACAGCCAGAGACCCTCTACTACAGCCAGAGCCCCTCCACTACAGCCAGAGCCCCTCCACTACAGCCAGAGCCCCTCCACTACAGCCAGAGCCTCTCTACTACAGCCAGAGCCCCTCCACTACAGCCAGAGCCCCTCCACTACAGCCAGAGCCCCTCTACTACAGCCAGAGCCCCTCTACTACAGCCAGAGCTCCTCCACTACAGCCAGAGCTCCTCCACTACAGCCAGAGCTCCTCCACTACACCCAGAGCTCCTCCACTACAGCCAGACCCCCTCTACTACAGCCAGAGCCCCTCCACTACAGCCAGAGCTCCTCCACTACACCCAGAGCTCCTCCACTACAGCCAGAGCCCCTCTACTACAGCCAGAGCCAATCTACTACAGCCAGAGCCCCTCCACTACAGCCAGAGCACCTCCACTACAGCCAGAGCCCCTCTACTACAGCCAGAGCCCCTCTACTACAGCCAGAGCCCCTCTACTACAGCCAGAGCCAATCTACTACAGCCAGAGCCCCTCCACTACAGCCAGAGCACCTCCACTACAGCCAGAGCCCCTCTACTACAGCCAGAGCCCTTCTACTACAGCCAGAGCCCCTCTACTACAGCCAGAGCCCCTCTACTACAGCCAGAGCCCTTCTACTACAGCCAGAGCCCCTCTACTACAGCCAGAGCCCCTCTACTACAGCCAGAGCCCCTCTACTACAGCCAGAGCCCCTCCACTACAGCCAGAGCCCCTCCACTACAGCCAGAGCCCCTCTACTACAGACATAGCCCTGACACTATGAGTAATCGGAATAAACAAGCACATTCCTTCCACATCGAACGCCTGGGGCTGACGCTTCTAACTTCTGCACCGAGTATGGGAAGATTCCTGCAATATTATCTCCATTATCCATCTATTCCTAGAAGAAAGAAGTGTCAAGTTTGCAGCTTATTATTGTCTTATTGAGTCCCTTCGTTGAGAATTCTATTTGCCAAAGGCAACTAAACCCCCAAACTAAAAACCTAAAACTAAAACTTAACTTTTATTCATTCAATTGTTAAATGATTCCATAAAGTGCACTGTATACACAGGAACAGCTCATCTAATCCCTTTATGGATATACACAATTTTTTCTCTCTCATACTGTGATTATTTAATGGTCGCATAGTGTTTCTTGTCAGCAGCCCTTATTAGTGAACGCTATTCTGTAACTAGCTGTTAAAATCCTAAAGGGAAAGCCTCTCCAATATGTTTTACCTATACAGGCTTTCTCAGGGGGACATCAGCCTCACATGTCCCCCTGATGAAGCCTGTATAGGTGAAACATGTTGGGGAGGCTTTATCTTTGGGATTTTAACAGCCAGTGCCAGGACAGGAGTCATGACATTCTGAAGTATGTAATTTGTCATCTGTCACCACCAGGCGTCACTATTCTCAACAAAGGCTTAACAAATAGTTTATAAATCAGCATAGGGGTAATCTAGTTTACTATTTGCCAAAAGCATCTAAACCCCCAAACTAAAGACCTAAAAATAAAGCTCAGGCGTCACTATTCTCAACAAAGGCCTCTCCAACATGTTTCACGTATACAGGCTTCATCAGTGGGACATGTGAGGCTAATGTTCCCCTTGATGAAGCCTATATAGGTGAAACATGTTGGGGAGGCTTTACCTTTAGGATTTCAACAGCTAGTTCCAGGACAGCATTTACTAATAATGGCTGCTGACAAAAAAGACAATATGACCATTAAATAATCACAGTAGGAGAGAGTCCCTTTGATGGGAAAACTATTTGTCAAAGGCAACTTAACCCCTAAACTATAAACCTAAAAATAAAACTTAACTTTTATTCATTCAATTGTTAAATGATTACATAAAGTGCACTGTACGCAGGAACAGCTCATCTTATCCATTTTTGGAGATAGACAATCTTTTATCTCTCCTACTATGATTATTTAATGGTCACATAGTCTTTCTTGTCACCAGCCATTATTAGTAAACACTGTCCTGGCACTAGCTATTAAAATCCTAAAGGTAAAGCCTCTCCAACATGTTTCGCCTATACAGGCTTCATCAGGGGGCATCAGCCTTACATGTCCCCCTGATGAAGCCTGTATAGGTGAAACACGTTGTATAGACTTTACCTTTAGGATTTTAACAGCTAGTGCAAGGACAGTGTTTACTAATAATGGCTGCTGACAAGAAAGACTATGCGTCCATTAAATAATCACAGTATGAGAGAGTCCCTTTGATGGGAATACTATTTGCCAAGGGCAACTAAACCCCTAAACTGAAAATCTAAAAATAAAACTTAACTTTTAGTCATTCAATTGTTAAGTGATTCCATAAAGTGCACTGTACACACATGTAAGAACACTTAGTGCAGGAACAGCTCATCTAATCCCGTTATGAAGATACACAATCTTATTTCTCTCCTTAATGGTCACATAGTCTTTCTTGTAAGCAGCCATTATTAGTAAACACTGCCCTGGCACTAGCTGTTAAAATCCTAAAGGTAAAGCCTCTCCAACATGTTTCGCCTATAAAGGCTTCATCAGGGGTACATTAGCGTTACGTTTCCCCCTGATGAAGCCTGTATAGGTGAAACACGTTGGATAGGCTTTACCTTTAGGATTTTAACACCTAGTGCCAGGACAGTGTTTACTAATAATGGCTGCTGACAAGAAAGACTATGCGACCATTAAATAATTACAGTGGGAGAGAAATAAGATTGTGTATCTGCATAAAAGGATTATATGAGCTGTTCCTGCACTGAATTCTTAAAATGTGTGTACTTTATGTAATCATTTAAAAATTGAATAAATAAAAGTTACGTTTTATTATTAGGTCTTTAGTTTAGGGGTTTAGTTGCCTTTGGCATATAGTATTCCCATTGAAGGGACTCTCTCCTACTGTGATTATTTAATGGTTACATAGTTTCTTGTCAGCAGCCATTTTTAGTAAATGCTGTCTTGGCACCAGCTGTTAAAATCCTAAAGGTAAAGCCTCTCCAACATGTTTCGCCTATACAGGCTTCATCAGGGGAACATCAGCCTTACGTGTCCCCCTGATGAAGCCTATATAGGTGAAACTTGTTGGGGAGGCTTAGGATTTTAACAGCTAGAGACAGGACAGTGTATACTAATAATGGCTGCTGACAAGAAAGACTATGCAACCATTAAATAATCATAGGAGGAGAGAGATAAGATTGTGTATTTCCATAAAGGGATTAGATGAGCTGTTCTTGTGTACAGTGCACTTTATTTAATCATTTAACAATTGAATGAATAAAAGTTAAGTTTTATGTTTAGGTCTTCAGTTTAGGGGTTTAGTTGCCATTGGCAAATAGTAATCTAGATTACCCCAATGCTGATCCTCGAGAATAGTCTTGCCTGATGGTGACAGATGACAGATGACAAACCTCAGAATGTCATGGCTCCTACACATGTATGTCTCCATATGAAAGTCTCCTATGCCGTATAAGCAGTATAATTGCCTACATTGATTTGAGAAACATGTTTTTATCCAGACCTGGAAACATGGATGCCTGTAGGGTGACATCACTGAAGTCTACCTGAAGCTACAAAATATCCAAGTGACATAATAGCACAAAAAGTAACAAATGCACAAGGCGATCGTTATGTAGCATTGTGCGGGAAAAGTAGTTGAGGTTTTTTTTTTTTCACTTATTTTTGGCATCCCAATATTTGCCTGGGGTCACACTGAGCACTTTATAACGAAGCTCGGCAGGTTGGGTGGAGGAAATGTGAGATCTGCAGCTGAAAGTTTAAACAAGGCCCTGGAGGATTGCTCCAGCTGGCTGACTTGTATCTTGGCCGGCTGCTTTATATTTGAGAGAGCGCCCAAAGCCTTGAGGAAAGGCGTGGGTAATGTAGCTCCTGTGGTTCGTGGGTAAGACGTGAATTTGTATTTTACCCACAGAGAGGTATTAAAGTTCAGAGAGAAAGTCTTATCGTAAGCCGGAATGAAAACATGCTTTCTTTGACTTTGTGCAAATGGTAAGATTTACACTTTTTTTCCTTTTTTTTTTTTTTAATATCAATCAGATGTAAATGTCAAGTACCTCAGTGTGTAGGGTGGATTGTTTAACCCTTACGCAGTCATTTTCTTGGCTTCATAGAAATCACCAGCATCTGTCACAACTGTTTCCTCGAAAATAAGACCCTGTGTTACATTTTTTTTTACCCTGAAAAATGCGCTAGGGCTTATTTTCGGGGTAGGGCTTATTATCGGGAAAACACGAGTTGGGGGAAAGTTTACCCCCCTTCCCAGGAGACTCATACCAGACCACGGACGTCTGCTTGACTCCCAGGTCCTCCTGCTATCTTCGGGGGGCGCTCCCAGCAGGTATGCTCCACGTGGTCCTCCCCTGCTTCTGGCCGACACACACACACATCAGATCGCTCACATACACATCATGCACACTCATACACAAATCAGATTGCACGCACAATCCAACACACACACACTCCCCACAGCTGGAGATATCAATTGCTTCTGGCCAGCAAAGGATCCCAGGACACAATGCAGTGGAGAGCGAGGACCTGCAGTGGAACATATAGTGGACCCTACGATGCATTCCACCATCGGGTCATCCATGCGTTTCACTGCAGGTCCTCACGCTCCAGTGCACTGCGTCCCACAGACTTGTGCCAGTCAGAAGCTATCAGTGTCATCGGATGTAGTGTGTGTGTGTGTGCGATCTGATGTGGGTGTGTGATCTGATGTGTGTGGGTGTGTGTGAGATCTAATGTGCGTGTGCGATCTGATGTGTGTGTGTGTGTGTGTGTGTGTGTGTGTGTGTGATCTGATGTGTGTGTGTGCAATCTGATGTGTGTGGGATCTGATGTGTATGGGTGTGGGATCTGATGTGTGTAAGATCTGATGTGTGTAAGATTTGATGTGTGTGGGTGTCTGTGATCTAATGTGTGTGTGTGTGTGTGTGTGTGATTTGATGTGTGTGATCTGATGTGTGTGATCTGAAGTGTGTGTGATCTGATGTGTGTGGGTGTGTGATCTGATGTGTGTGGGTGATCTGATGTGTGTGGGTGTGTGATCTAATGTGTGTGTGCGATCTGATGTGTGTGTGTGATCTGATGTGTGTGTGTGATCTGATGTGTGTGTGTGATCTGATGTGTGTGGGTGTGTGATCTGGTGGGTGTGTGATCTGATGTGTGTGGGTGTGTGATCTGATGTGTGTGTGATCTGATGTGTGTGTCTGTGCAATCTGATGTGTGTGTATGATCTGATGTGTGTGTGTATGATCTGATGTGTGTCTGTGTGACCTAATGTGTGTATGATCTGATGTGTGAGTGTGTGATCTGATGTGTATGGGTGTGCGATCTGATGTGTGCGATCTGATGTGTACGATCTGATGTGTGTGATCTGATGTGTGTGGGTTCCACTGCAGGTCCTCCCATTCAGCGTCTGGTGAGTATGATTGTGGGGTCTTATGTCTTTTTCTTTTCGGGGTATCGGCTTTCTATAATGAAGTGTCCTGTAGTTTCTTTAACTTTTTTAGCTGCATGGAGCCTTCATTATTGATCCGTGACTAGGACTTATTTTCAGGGTGGGATTTATATTTAACCCTTACTCTGAAAATACTGAAAACTACTGCTAGGGCTTATTTTTGGGATGGATCTTATTTTCGGGGAAATACGGTATACACAATCTGATAAAGAGCAATGGTGGGTCAGGCGGGGGAGGTTCTTTGAGACACTAGAGTAAAAAATCTTAATTCCACTCTCATGCGGTGTTCTGCCCCTCACTCACTAGGTGTCATATCGACATCTTACTATGTTCCCATTGCAGAGTCTGGAAGTCAACCTGAACCTTCTTACTTGCTCAGCCAGAGTCGGGCATCGACTGTTTAGTGCTCTCTGGTCATCGGTATAGCAGGAGGTAATTTTTGCTGGCGGGTGAATGGCTGCTGGGGTCACAGGTTCCTGACGTCCTATCACAGCCACCTCCACCATATTAAAAAAAAGTGGAACTTAGCCTCACGTACCAAATATAACTCTAGTTTTGCTCCAGCGATACCGGTCTTTTTGCATGGGGATCCAGTTGTTGGTGAACTGTTGTAAGCAATTTGGTGTGCTGTGTAAATATCCTTTTGTTTGTTTATTTCTCCCTGAGCACGTATTGTCATTTCTCTTGTGTGCTTGCAGTGAGTATTAGGGGTACTTTGCAGGTTGCGACATCGCTACTGCGATATCGCCGGGGTCAAATCGAAAGTGACGCACATCTGGCGCCGGTAACGACGTCACAACGTGTAAAGCCTAGATGCGCCGATAAACGATCGCAAAAGCGTCGTAAATCGGTGATCTGTGTAGTGTCGGACATTTCCATAATATAGCTGCAGCGACAGGTACGATGTTGTTCCTAGTTCCTGCGGCAGCACACATCGCTGTGTATGAAGCCGCAGGAGCGAAGAACATCTCCTTACCTGCCTCCACTGGCTATATGGAAGAAAGGAGGTGGGCAGGATATTTACGTCCCGCTCATCTCCATCCCCTCCGCTTCTAATGGCCGATTGCCGTGTGATGTCGCTGTGACGCCGCACGATCCGCCCCCTTAGGAAGGATGCAGGTCGCCGGCCAGAGCGACGTCGCAGGGCAGGTAAGTGTGTGTGAAGCTGCCGTAGCGATAATGTTCGACGGGGGGCGGGTACTATCGCGCTCGGCATTGCTACCATCGGCTAGCGATGTCGCAATGTGCAAAGTACCCCTAAGTCTTGGTTTTCCCCTGTCTGTCGGTATTTGTGGAATTCATTGTCCTGTCCCAGCCCTCTGCGGGGGTGGGAGAGAGGGGGTGTTAGACCAGGGCTACTCATGAGTTAGGGCTATGCTGGCAGTCCGGACCTGGCCACCATTGAGCCTATCTCTGGAATAAGGGACAGCTTATGGTCCCTAGTTTGAGGGTCAGTCTAGGTGCCCCTACTCCTAGATACCATGTCATACCCATGACAGTCACCCTCTATCTATGCAAAAATGCATCATATTTATTTATTTTTCTCCCTTATATAGAGCCATTAATTCCACAGTGTTTTACAGATGTGATCATCACTGTCCCCATTGGGGCTCACAGTCTAAATTCACTACCAGTAAGTCTCTGGGGTATGGCAGGACAACAAAGAACACAGAGGAAACCCATGGAGAACAAACTCTTTTCAGATTTTGTACTTGGTAGGATCTGAACCCAGGGCTGTAAGACTACAGTGCTATCCACTGAGCCACCATGCTGCCCTCATCAATAACATCAAAAAGCCTCTATCATCCGTCTGACACAGACTCATAGAGTTTCATTGATCCATATACACATTAGTTTTAGAAACTGGTCCCTGTCTCCAGTCTGTGTCCTCTTCTCATCCGTTTTGCGGGTCAAGCTTGATCATTAAAGGGAATTTGTCACCAGGTTTTTGCTCCCCCATCTGAGAACAAAATGTAGAGACAGAGACCCTGATTCCAGTGATGTGTAACTTACTGAGATGTTTGCTGTCATTTTGATAAAATCAATGTTTTCTCTGCTGTAGATCCAGCTCATGCATATGATTGATTATGCGGCAGCACACCAAGTAATCCGGTAATGATAATATACTGCTGATTAAACAGTGATTTTATCACAACAATACAAAGTAGCCCAGTAAGTGACACACTACTGGAATCAGGATCTCTGCCCATATCTTATGGTGCTCTCAGCTTCAGTGGCACAAACCTAATAACAGATTCTCAATAAAGTAGTCATTAGATACTGGTGAAACATGGACTTTGTACCTTAGAATGTCTTCCAAATTTCAGATATTTTTAATTGATGCATTGTTATAAAATATTCAGTGGAAAACAGAGGAAAAAGCAAAGTGATGCAACTAGGATGACACCTGAGAAAAATATTGGTCACTTTCTCTTGGATGTGTTAATGTACAGGTCCCCAGAGACATTAACTAATGACAGGTGAACTCTCTGATATCGATGAGTTTGGTTGACTGTCGATCGTGTATGTGGGCGCGGGCCGATTGATATCCAATTTCCGTCAGCTGATCGTATTGTTGTCTCTCAGATCAGACACCGGCTAACGTGTCAACAGGTGGCTTTCTTGTAGAGAACACAAGGGCACTTGGCGAGTCAGCTGAGATGGCTGTTGGCTGAACTATTGGCCAACAGCTTTGACAGCTTTCTAATGTATATGGCCACATTTAGATAACTCTTTGGTGACAACTATCTTCTCCAACTCCTCCATACGCAGCAATGTTTGGCTCAGCCAAGCACTCATGTGTCCTCTTTGAGAGATCCACCGTCAGACTCCTCAGTCCTCAGGCAAATGCTTATCAAAAAAATTGGCTGGTGAAACCCAACGTGCCAGATCCTTCTCTGCCAGACAGCATCTGTCAGGGGAGAGTCAGGAGGTCCCTAGGCTCATTAGACTGTTGGTTGATTTTGTCAATGTCTCGAGTTCGGCTGACTTTAGTCTAATGTGTTTGAGGGGCTTTATTAGGTTATTTGTGAATCATCCTACAAGAAATACACCCTGGTCACCAGTGTCTGGCTCCAAATTCACCTCCAAATGGGATTCTCTGTTGGACATTCGGTATCTATTATTGTGACAGAGCTGGCCTTAAAGGGGTGGTTCACTACTCAGCATAGTGGCCACACATCGCTGTAAACCTCAAAGGAAAGGGTTTTTGGAAATACTTTGTTTAATATATTCTGAGTGGCGCTATTGCGGATCACTCATCTCCACCCGATCACATGACCCCCGGGCTCCGTGACCTCTGAAATCCAGTGATGTTACGTCAACTTTCAGTTGACCCTAGATCATTGAATCCGGCCCCAGTCTTCTTGAGTGACTTAGCTGTGGGTAGAGATTCGCCACTCATCACAGCCTAGCATCGCTCCTGCTTGCGGTGCTCTGCAGTGAAGGAGAGAGCGTGTGATATGCTGGGATGTGATGACGGCGTAACACTCAGGGAGGCCAGTCACTCAGGGAGACCGGGGCCTTCCTCGGTGATGTAGGGTCAACTGGAAGTTGATGTGACCTCACAGGATCTCAGAAGTCACGGAGCCCCGGGTCACTTCATGGGGATGAGTGGACCCCAATAGCACTACTTACAGGCAGAATTGGCCGATCAAGGTATTTAGAAAAAGCCTTCCCTATCAGTTTTACAGGGATGTGGCTACTAATGCAGAGTAGTGAACGACCCCTTTAAGTATAGTTCAATATTCCAGTGACCCTGTCTGACCCTTTATCCTTTGCTTTAGTCAAGCCATTCTATAACAAGGAATCAGGTGCCATATTGGAATGTATCATAGTCAAGATTGGTCTTCTCAACAAAGTTTCTTAGCAATAATCATGCGATTGCTTTTGGCCAAACGTCAGGCAGAACATTCATGTGTTTCCAGTGAACAGAGGGGCTACAGCCTCTACCAGACAACTCTGTCAATGCATCAATGTCTTATGGCTGCAGAAAACTATGGACCATCTGACGAGGAAGAGTCAGGGGTCAGAATCCCATACATATCAGACATTCCGTCAATCTCACCATATATATATAAAGGGTTCATAGAATTTTAATTTAATGTTTATGGCAGCCATTAGTGTCCTTCATGGGAAAGAGAAGCAAAAAATAGCTTTTTCTTAGATCAATAACTGGAACCACAGGGATTCCCTTTAAGCTAAATGTAATTTTTTTTTAAATATCTGATTACTTCCATATCTGGAATGGAGAGCGTCATGGTGTGACGACTGCTGGACTGTGTTCTTATTCACTTTTAGTCAGCACTTTGAGGAACAGCTGAGTCACTTCAGAAAGACTTTGTTATAGGTTACACTGCTTGACAGCATTGAATTTTTATGGGGAAGTCTATGGGGCCCATTAATGTCCAACCACGGCTGCTTGACACGTTATCCCACTGACTAGTATGAACAAGAGCCGGGTAAATCTTCTCTAGTACAAGGGATAGCTACGAGTGTGATTCAATGACTGGATTTTCAAGGTAGAGCTTTTTTTCCTAATGCCGGCGTCACACAGTACGATATATCGGGCGATATGTCGTCGGGGTCATGTCGTTAGTGACGCACATCCGGCATCGTTTGACATATCGTACCATGTGACACCTCTGAATGACTGTGAACGAGCAAAAATACTCACCTTATCGTTGCTCGTTGACACTTCATTCATTTTCAAAATGTCGGTCCTCCTTCTGTGCTCCAGTTGTTCATCGTTCCCGAGGCAGCACACATCGCTACTTGTGACACCCCGGGAACGATGAACTGCAGCTTACCTGCGTCCCGCCGGCAATGCGGAAGGAAGGTGGTGGGAGGGATGTTACGTCCCGATCATCTCCGACCCTCCGCTTCTATTGGGCGGCCGCTGTGTGACGTTGCTGTGACGCTGAACAACCTCCCCCTTCAGGAAGAGGATGTTCGCCGCACATAGCGACGTCGTCCGGGAGGTAAGTACGTGTGACTGGGGTTTAAAGACTTTGTGCGCCACGGGCAACTAATTGCCCGTGATGCACAAACGACGGGGGCGGGTATGATCGCTCGTGCGATTTAAACGAAAGATCGTACCGTGTGACGCCGGCATAAGGGTTACAATTCAGTTTTGTGACAGCATTTTTGCAATAAATTGATCCAAACTACAGCAAAACCATGATTGAACCTCAATATTTTAGATTTATTTTTAATAAAAAATAATTAGTAGCTCTTACACCCTAGCCTTGATTCCTAAGCGGACCTGAAGAACTATATGATGCATATGTGTGAAGCTCTATTATAGAGTTTGGATTGAAGCCCAGAAGCTTCAGTTCTCTTAACACTCATTGTTTGAGATGGTAAAACCCCAAAACTTAAATATAATTGTTTGACATGGGCATCTGTTAATAATTGAGGTGTATGCCAGCTGTTTGGTATTTTTAATGAGGAGTTGTGTGGTCCTTGTGTGGTCCTTCAAGGCTTGATATACAGAAAAAGCTTGGCGATACCCATAAAAGGGTGGTCATAACATTGGTGCAACCACACAAAAGCCCCTGTGCAATAACAATATATGGGCCCTCTGTAGCCCAAGCACTCATCAAAATACACAATTCCTCCATCTTTGGTGATAGGAATGATCCCCTTACCTATTTGGCCCTTGTGTGGCCAAACAGGTTGCACCATTGATGTGTCCACCCCTGGGTGCAACCTGTCCAGTTATACAATGGCCAAGAGCTGAGGGGGCTACTATCATCGAAAAAGCAGCAAGAAACTTCTGTCACAGGAGTCTTTTATGGAGACATTTTAGACTGCCAAGGGCCCATATGCTGTTCGTGCACAGTCCCTCTTCTGGCTGTATTCACCCCTGTAGTCATATTAGACTTAGGTCAGCCAAACCTGCCAATTATGTCACGATTAGAGATGAGCGAAGTATGATTTGGCGGGTTCAACCAGACTTTAGATAAAGTTGGGTTTGGGACCCAGACTTGACCTTAGCCCCAATGGAAGTCACTAATTGGGCAGTTCTGCCCACATGCAGCCAGCTATAAACAAATCACTTTCAGATGGAGTGTCTCTTTTTCGGGGAGGAATTACATACTACATCCGATCACTGCGAGCTGTTCAAACACTGCTAGTAGCTCACACTGGGCTGAGCACCGAGCGCACCCAAGCACAGCGATGCTTGCGGGAGTGGTTTGCATACATAAAGCACCTAAACTCCGAACCTGAACTCTGTTTTATTTGTAAGGTGTATGTTCTGTAGAACATCAAACCTCGGGTTCACTCATTTCTAGTCAGGATAAGTCAACCAGTCATATGGGGCCATCATGCTATGTTTGTCCATCTGTATCTATTGCAGAACTTCCTTAAAAAGATTTAGGTAGAAAATAGAAAGTGACATATTGTCTGACATAACTGTAATTGGTCAGAAAGCATAAATACCCACAAAGTATTTTCCTGCAACAAACAGTCTTTGTCCAGTGACTAGTGAAGGGAAAGTCACCTCCCATGGTGGCCCAAATCTAATCCTAAAGCTAAAACGGTCTTCGGTGACCCAGACAAATCCATCAATCGGCAGATTCCTCAAGTGTGACAATATCGTCAGTTTCCAATGCTTTACATTTGCCCCGTCTTTTCATTTTCTTGTTAGATGTTGCATGCCAGCCTCAGAGTTTATAAACTCATTTCCACATCAGAGGGTTTGGAAAAAATGTCCCTGGAATGCCTTGTGGAAACCACTCGTCCAGATGGCATGGCATAACTTCCAGAGCTGGAACTGCTTCTTAACGGGTACTTTTGCTTTTTCTGCCCTTGTGCATTCTTTCTGCATTATATATAAGCTGATCCATCCTGTTAAGGAGAAACTTTGTGACCTAAGCGAAATCTATTCTTCTATTTATAAGTCACCGTGAGGCTGCAGATGTCCCCTTCCTCCTCGGATGGTCTTAATCTGATTAAGAAACTCTAGATCACGTTCTGCGGAGTTACGTGTGAACCTAACCTCTGGCCACCTTCTCTTTTTGGCAAGTGTTTTCCTGAAGATGAAAGTCTGTAAAAGTATAATTAGTCCAAATAAACAAGACGTTAAATTTAGATTGTGAAACACACAATGTAGTATTTGTTTTCCAGATCCCGATCTATAATAGGTAGGCCCTCGTAAACTAAGTCGAAACATATGCGAAAACGGTTTGTCCAACGTACCGTAACCCCTAGAGAAGTCGGCTTCCTAAAAATGTTTAAAACAATGAAGCAACGGGTTTGGAATTCGAAGAAACGACGTCTGCAGGATTGTAATATCAAATGATATTCGTGCCGGCTTGCCTGAGTTAACCTTTTATTTCGGAAGAACAATGAAGACGAAATCCATAAACCTAAATGGCACAAAATGAGAAATCTTTCGGGATATTGAGATTACATATTCTTTCACAATGATCTCAGCAGTTTTTATTTTATTTTTTTTATTTTTTTAATTAAGTTACCACCATGGGTATAGCTGTCCAACTCAGAATATGTGTTTTGCATGTGTAAAGTCAGTTCCTAAGCAACTCGACGCCAAACTACCATGTCAGTGTTTGGATGGGCTGCGAGCGGTGCCTTTGCCAAGTCCGAACGTCTAGATGTCGTCTTCTCCATGGCATGTTTACCCGCCATGAAGCAAATGCGTGAGGTACATTTTCCATTTCTGTTTACCGGTTAAGTCGTCTTTGAACTTGGTGTCTATGTGCTAAAGAAATAATATTTGTATTTCATCTGTCAGTGAAATACATCTCACGAGTGGTCGGGAACTGCGAAATGCACTAAAGGTATGCATTAGCTGAACGCAGGAAAATCTAGAGCCGGCAAACAAATACAACCTTGGAATTTGTGATAAAACATTACCTGGAGTGACTTTGTACGTTGGCTTTTATGGCTATGCCGTAATCCACCCCAGAGCCCATGAGACCACATTAAGGCTTTTGTGCAATCAGCAATATATTCTACAAAAGCAAAGTAATATTAATGCAAATGAAAGAATATTATGCAATGGGATGTAGGTAAGCTGAAAGATGCATGACAAGCAGCGCTAAGCAGTTTTTCAGCATTTCTATTGCTTCTTAATACCTGATTTATGGCTGCCTTAGTAAGGAGTGTCCAAGTAGAGATGTGTTATTCCGTATCTTCTTTGACATATCTTGAGATTAGTAGCACAAAAGAAGTAGTTAAAAAAGTAAATTGATTTGGCAATATTCTGTTGAGGGATGTTTATTCTAAATGTAGCTGACTTTTCGGACTATAAGACATACCCGACCATAAGACACACGTAGGTTTTAGAGGAGGAAAATGTAAAAAAAAAAAATTGAAGCAAGAAAAGTGGTCATGATGAGCTGTTATGGGGGAATCTGCTGCTGACACAATGTTGGATATGTCCTCCAATTCTGTACTAATGCCCCTATCCTGGTATATATGTCCTCCATCCTGGTATATATGTAACCCATCCATATACATGATCCCCTCCTGGGCTTATGCTGGGCCCATCCTGATATATGATCCCCATCCTGATATATGTGGCCCATCTTGGTAAACATGCCCTCATCCTGGTATATACAATTAACATCATGGGCCCATTCTGGTGTATATGTTCCCAATTTTGGTGTATATGATCCCCATCCTGGGCCCATCCTGAAATATATGATCATCATCCTGGTATATATGTGGCCCATCCTGGTAAATATGTCCTCATCCTTTTAAACATGATTCCCATCTTGATATATATGGCCCATCTTGGTAAATATGCCCTCATCCTGGTATATCCAATCGCCATCCTGGGCCCATTCTGGTGTATATGTTCCCAATCCTGGTATATATGTTCCCCATCCTGCGCCCATCCTTGCATATATGTCCCTATCCTTGTATATACGATCCCCATCCTGGTATATATGTTCCCCGTCAAAGTATTTATGTGCCTCACCCTGGGCCCATTCTGGTATTTATGTCCCCATCCTCGTATATAGGATCCCTATCCTGGGCCCATCCTGGTATATATGTCCCTATCATTGTATATATGATCCCCATCATGGTATATATGTTCCCTGTCAAGATATATATGTGCCTCATCCTAGGCCCATCTTGATTTTATATATATATATATATATATATATATATATATATATATATATATATATATATCCATCCTTGTATATAGGATCCCCATTCTGGCATATATGTTCCTTATCCTGGGTCCTTCCTGTTATATATGATCACCATCCTGGTATATATGGAGCCTATCCTGGTAAATATGTCCCCATTCTTGTATAAATGATCCCCATCCTGGGCCCATCCTGATATATATATTTTCCCCATCCAGGTATATATGTGCCTTATCCTGGGCCCATGCTGGTATATATGTCCCCATCCTTGTATATAGGATCCCCATCCTGGCATATGTGTTCCTCATCCTAGGTCCTTCCTGGTATATATGATCACCATCCTGGTATATATGTGGCCTATCCTGGTAAATATGTTCTCATCCTTGTATATATGATCCTCTTCTTGGGCCCATTCTGGTATATATGTCCCCATCCTTTTATATAGTATATATGTTCCCCATCCAGGTATATATGTGCCTTATCCTGGGCCCATCCTGGTATATATGTCCCCATCCTGTATATAGGATCTCCATCCTGGGCCCATCCTGGTATATATGTTCCTCATCCTGGTATATGTCCCCCATCATGGGTCCATCCTGGTCTATGCCTGTCGATATGCCTCACTCATAAAAAAAAAAAATTAGACACACCTTCCCTCCTTTCCCCCAATGAGCAGAATCCTCTTCTGATGCCGGCAACTGATTATGATGTGTAAGCAAGTCAGCGCTTGACGTCAATGCCATGTATCCCCAGATATATGCTGACATCAGCTGTCGCAATATTCACTTGTCCCCAAGCCTGGGATTATGAGTGGGGAGCAATGAATATTCATTCTCTTTAACCGGGGACACACATGATCATGCCAGTCGCTGTAGAAAGCAATCACATTTGTCCGCTATTACAGAAAATAAATATTCAGTGCTCACCCCACTGTCTTCAGTGCTGAGGGGTGGATGCGTATGTGCACAACAATAATTTCATCTGCTCTCAGCAGAGCAGATCATAGTGCGCCTGCGCAGTAGCCTAATGGAGGCCTCTGTGTGGATGATGTAGGATGTGTCATCCACATGAAGTGTGAAAGAGGGTGGCAACTGCACAGGACAGAGGAGGCTCCGTACCGAGACCAGCGATGACATTGGACTCGACCGCCCAAAGGTGAGCATAATAAAGGTGTTTTTCACATTATACAGAGCGGTCTGGGCTCTTATATAGTATTCTAGAATGCAGTATATAAGAGCTCAATGGTGGCCGCAGCTCATAAAGGAAAACTGTCACTAGGAATTTTCCTTAAGTAATAAACTGTGCTTTACACACCCTCCCTGTGTCTATACAGTCTCTAAAGGCCGCTATACACGCTGCGATATCATGACCGATATAGCTAGCGTGGGTACCCGCCCCCATCGGTTGTGCAACATGGGCAAATCGCTGCCCGTGCCGCACAACATCGCCCAGACCCGTCACACTACTTACCTGCCCTGCGACGTCGCTGTGACCGGCGAACCACCTCCTTTCTAAGAGGGCAGTTCGTTCAGTGTCACAGCAACATCACAGCTGCGTCACTGAATCGCCGCCCAATAGAAGTGGAGGGGCAGAGATGAGCGGGATGAACATCCCGCCCACCTCCTTCCTTCCGCATTGCAGGCGGGAGGCAGGTAAGGAGAGGTTCCTCGTTCCTGCGGTGTCACACGTACCGATGTGTGCTGCCACAGGAACGATGAACTACATCGTAACTGCAGCAGCAACGATATTCGAGAATGGACCCCCATGTCACCGATGAGCGATTTTGCACGTTTTTGCAATGATGCATAATCGCTCAAAGGTGTCACACGCAACAGCATCGCTAAAGCGACCGGATGTGTGTCACAAATTCCGTAACCTCAACGAGATCGCTTGAGCAATGTCGCAGCGTGTAAAGCGGCCTTTACACTGCTCCTGTTGTCTGTTATTGTCTGCAGAGCTGATCACATCAACAGTGCTGCAGGCGATCAGTGCGCTTAACGGCTGTGCCAAAGAAGATGGCAGAAACAGCTCATTTTTGCGAAGTGCACTGATTGTAAGGCCTGTTTCACATATCATTGAAAAACACAGACATTTTTCACTGATGTGTTAAACACCCATATATCCCTCTGAGTGTCGTGATTCACGGCACATGTGGGTTGTCCATGTGCAATCCGTGATCTGTGCTTCATGATTACACATGGACATAAACTCACCTCTCCCTGTTCCTGCTGTCCGTGGTGCTGAAGAGTCCAGCGATACTGCATTCGACCACCACTGTCTGACCTCTGCATCTACTTCTGGGTCAGCTGTGTCGTGCATAATGAATATGCATGACAGTAATGATCCAGGCAGGAAGTTACAGAGAGCAGAGGCAGAATACAGCATCGCTGGAGAAGGTGAGTTAAAAAGGTTTTTTATTTTCAACGCCTGTGATTTTCTGGTACGTGTTTCACAGACCACACTATTGTGTGGTCCGTGGGCCATCAGTGATGCCAGAAAAAAATGGACATGTCTCCATATGGTAATCATGGACACGCGTGTATGCCGCACAAAGACGGCCAGTAAAACATCACTGATGTGTGCGCAGACCCATTGATTATAATGGGTCTGCGTATGTCAGTGATTCGAGTATGTATATAAGGCCTGAAACACACATCCGTGAAACACGTGCGTGTTTGGTCCGTTTCCGTGTATACTGGAGACACGGCCAAACGTGCACCAATGTTATTGTATGATAAAAGCTCCACGTGCGTTTTTGATGCATGTCCGTTTGTCCGTGTCCGTGATCCGTACCTGTGTGCGTTTTGCACGGAAGCATGTCCATTTTCTGCACGCAACACGCAGCATGGACCCAATGAAAGTCAATGGGTCTGTGTGCACGTCCGAGTGACACGGACACATCTCTGTTTGCTCCCTGTACGTTTTGTGCTTTTTTCATGTGATGTCGGTCTTTTTTCTTTTTCTGTTTTGTTCTCTCCCTCAGTCCGTCGGTCGGTCTCTATGTCTGTCGGTCGGTCTCTCTGTCTTATCTGTCCCTCTAGCTGTCTGTCGGTCAGTTCCCCCCCCCCCTCTCTCATACATACCGTTCCCCGATCTCCGGCGCGGCGCTGCACTGCTGTTATAAAAACTTCGGCGGCTTTTACTATTTTGAAAAAGCCGGCCGCTCATTAATCAATCTCGTATTCCCTGCTTTACCCGCCCACCGGCGCCTGTGATTGGTTGCAGTCACACACGCCCACCACGCTGAGTGACAGCTGTCTCACTGCACCCAATCACAGCAGCCGGTGGGTGTGTCTATACTGTGCAGTAAAATAAATAAATAAATAATTAAAAAAAAACGGCGTGCGGTCCCCCCCATTTTAATACCAGCCAGATAAAGCCATACGGCTGAAGGCTGGTATTCTCAGGATGGGGAGCTCTACGTTATGGGGAGCCCCCCAGCCTAACAATATCAGTCAGCAGCCGCCCAGAATTGCCGCATACATTATATGCGACAGTTCTGGGACTGTACCCGGCTCTTCCCGATTTGCCCTGGTGCGTTGGCAAATCGGGGTAATAAGGAGTTATTGGCAGCCCATAGCTGCCACTAAATCCTAGATTAATCATGTCAGGCGTCTCCCCGAGATACCTTCCATAATTAATCTGTAAGTGACATTTAAAAAACACACACACACACGAAAAATAATTTATTAGAAATATAAAACACTAACAAAGTCCCTCATCACCAATTTATTAACCCCGACAAAGCCCTCCATGTCCGGCGTAATCCACGGACCTCCAGCGTCGCATCCAGCTCTGCTACATTCAGGTGACAGGAGCTGCAGAATACACCGCCGCTCCTGTCAGCTCCACGCAGCTAATGAAGGCAATAGCGCGATCAGCTGAGCTGTCACTGAGGTTACCTGGATCCAGCGGTGGCCGCGGGTAACCTCAGTGACAGCTTAGCTGATCGCACTACTCACCTCAGTTGCTGCGTGGAGCTGACCGGAGCGGCGGTGAGTAGCGCGATCAGCTGAGCTGTCACTGAGGTTACCCGCGGCCACCACTGCATCCACCGCTGGATCCAGGTAAGCTGCGTGGAGCTGACCGGAGCGGCGGTGTATTCTGCAGCTCTTGTCACCTGCATGTAGCAGAGCTGGATGCGACGCTGGAGGTCCGTGGATTACGCCGGACATGGAGGGCTTTGTCGGGGTTAATAAATTGGTGATGAGGGACTTTGTTAGTGTTTTTTATTTCTAATGAAGGATGTTTCGGGTATGTGTGTGTGTTTTTTAACTGTAATTTACAGATTAATCATGGAAGGTTTCTCGGGGAGACGCCTGACATGATTAATCTAGGACTTATTGGCAGCTATGGGCTGCCAATAACTCCTTATTACCCCGATTTGCCAACGCACCAGGGCAAATCGGGAAGAGCCGGGTACTGTCCCAGAACAGTCGCATCAAATGTAGGCGGCAATTCTGGGCGGCTGCTGACTGATATTGTTAGGCTGGGGGGCTCCCCATAACGTGGAGCTCCCCATCCTGAGAATACCAGCCTTCAGCCGTATGGCTTTATCTGGCTGGTATTAAATTTAGGGGGAACCGCACGCCGTTTTTTTTTTATTATTTATTTATTTCTATACTCCATAGTGTCACGCCCACCGGCTGCTGTGATTGGGTGCAGTGAGACACCTGTCACTCAGCGTGGGGGGGTGTCTCACTACAACCAATCATTGGCGCCGGTGGGCGGGGAAAGCTGGGAATACGAGATTGTTTAATGAGCGGCCGGCTTTTTCAAATTAGAAAAAGCCGCTGGAGCAGTGTGAACGCCGTGCAGTGCCGGTGATCGGGGATCGGTGAGTATGAGAGAGGGGGGGACACTTCAGTCACTCGGGGGATTAGCGGTCACTGGTGAATCCTTCACAGGTAACCGCTAATCAGTACGCGGCACACAGACAGAGCCGCGGCATGACAATGAAGTCGGGTGAAGTTCACCCGAGTTCATTCTCATCCCGCTACTCTGTCTGCTGTCTGCCGACATGTAGTAAACGACATTTTGCATCACACACGGATATTCCACACGGACAACACAAACACATGTCAGTTAAGTTTCACACGCGCACACGGACATTTCACACGCACATACGGCTAGCATACAAGATACATACGCAGACCACACACACCATAAAAACGGACCTAAAAAACGGAAAACGGACCCGAAAAACGGCCCGTTTTACACGGACGTGGTTTTCATGGATGTGTGTTTTAGGCCTAAACTAGCACATATGTACCAGAATCACTGACGTCACATCTGAAACAGGCCTAAAAGACAGAAGACATTGTAAGTACAGAAGATTTAGCACGCTGGACCTGGGGAGGGTGTGTAAAGCACAGATTGCATGTCTTTTTTTTTTTTTAAATAAACTATAGTTGAGAACAGGGTTTTATAAAAGCAAAAAATCCCTTTAAGTTGAATATATCATGGTATACAGTGTGCCCCTACTAGGGTCGCTAAATTTGATCTCTTATTTGACTATGCAAGATATGGAGCTCGGTTTCGGCAAAAACAGAGCTAGAACTGATATTAAGAATGTATATTAGGAAATTTAAGATTTTTTTGACCTACTTAAAAATAACTATATGTTATTCAAGGGGAAACAGCTGCCTCTCCTTCCTGTTCAGTGCTAAGCGAGCTATGAAGTATGCACACTGACACTGCGGGTCACAGATAAAAAAAAGTTCTGCAACCACAGCTATAGGGCCAAGGAATATATTAACTTAATATAATTTCCTATGCGTATATATAGAGTATATAATAAAAAAAAAATATGTAAAATAGAAAAACCTGTCATTTTCTTGGCTGGCGTAGACGATCCGCTTTCGCCGGCAAGGATTTAAATAGCACATCTTGTAATAGATCCGTTGCCATGTTCCTCCATCATTTTATCATCAAGTTACCATGACATTTTCTGAGGTTACTCTGACTGTAAAATCCATCGTGAAAGGTAAAATCTGTGTAATCTGCTCTTATTAATATCTCTTTACACAAGATGGACAATAAGAGGAAAGCCGATATAGGCGAACGGTCGGCTCACTTAGTGTCATCATAACCTGGAGAGTCGTCCGGGAAGATCTACATCCTCCATCACTGAACTGCTGCTACATTGAACAAATATGTTCTTGGCCTCATCATTTACTCCCTGTGCTTTATTCTGTAGAGATTCAGCAATATCCAGCTTCCTCCGAAGCCCTCGCGATTGTGGACGTATTGACCTTGAACAAAGACTTCTGTGATAATGAGAATGTAATATATTGTCTTCATCTAAAATCAGTAAAACTCCCCTTCCACAAATATAAAGCAAGATACATGAATATGATACAAATAGGAGCTAAAATTAAAATACAAAATGATAAAATCTCCTTATATTTGATGCTAATTTTTCACATATTATAATTGAAATCAAGAAATATAGAAATAAATCCCCTGCCTGCGTCTAAGCTCAGATATATTCCCCTTCTTATCTTTCTCACTGTCTTATCTTAAGGCCCATATTCACGCTACGATATCGCTAGCGAGTGTACCAACCCCCGTCATTTGTGCGTCATGGGCAAATCGCTGCCCGTCGCACACAACCTCGCTTACACCCGTCACACGGACTTACCTGCCCTGCGACGTCGCTCTGGCCGGCGATCCGCCTCCTTTCTAAGGGGGAGGTTCGTGCGGCGTCACAGCGACGTCACACGGCAGCCGTCCAATAGAAGCGGAGGGGCGGAGATGAGCGAGACGTAACATCCCGTCCACCTCCTTCCTTCCGCGTTGCCGGTGGAGGCAGGTAAGGAGATGTTCGTCGCTCCTGCGGTGTCACACACAGCGATGTGTGGTGCCGCAGGAACGACGACCAACATCGCTAATATGCAGAAAACGATTTTTTGTTTCAGGACGACCTATCTTAAGGCCCATTTTCACGCTACGATATCGCTGCCCGTCGCACACAACCTCGCTTACACCCGTCACACGGACTTACCTGCCCTGCGACGTCGCTCTGGCCGGCGATCCGCCTCCTTTCTAAGGGGGAGGTTCGTGCGGCGTCACAGCGACGTCACACGGCAGCCGTCCAATAGAAGCGGAGGGGCGGAGATGAGCGAGACGTAACATCCCGTCCACCTCCTTCCTTCCGCGTTGCCGGTGGAGGCAGGTAAGGAGATGTTCGTCGCTCCTGCGGTGTCACACATAGCGATGTGTGGTGCCGCAGGCATGACGAACAACATCGGTAATAAGCAGAAAACGATTTTTTGTTTCAGGACGACCTCTCTGCGGCAAACGATTTTGACCGTGATGTGCGTCACAAACACCATGACCCCGACGATAATTCATTAACGATATCGTAGCGTGTAAAGCTCGCTTAAGGATAGGCCATCGATGTCAAAGTAGTGGACAACCCCTTTAACAATGTCAAAGTGACCTCATCACATATTGCTAAGGGTACTATTTCTGTACAGTTTATTCAGTATTTTATGATTTTATCTCCCTATCTCCATGGCTGATTTTTGTCCTTCTCTTGCTACCCAGATTCAACAAAAATGGCTGCTGCATTCCCTACCTCTGCTTTTACACAGTCTAGAATAGTTTCTCTTATCTGCTAAGTCATGTAATTTGATAAAAGTAATTATAGGGCACAAATTCGATTTGCATCAAATTGATTTCCTTTTATCTATTAGATCGTTAAAAGATAACTATTTCAGCTGATCTAAAGGCAGCAACAACCTCTCGGACTCCGCTACACGCTCACATATTTCTCCCTTTTCATTGCTGTTTTATAAATCTTTCTGGGGAAGTGACATATCTCGGGAAAACATTAAAGCTCTTAATAATAATGTTTAGCTTCTCTAGAGCCGACGTGATATACGGAGCATTTTTATAGGAACAATTAGTCCCTGACCAAACAGCGTAAAATCAAATTTTCACAGTTGCAGGCACAGGGAAGAAGCCGCTCTCAAAATATATCCAAGTGCCTCCTGTACCAGAGTCTTTTGTAATTAAATCAAAGGTGTCCTTATCAGTCAGTTGCAGGATTCTTAAAATTTTTTAGATGATAATGTTAAAAGAAAAAATGTGCATACGGCGTAGAGTGAAAGACTTAATAACGAAAATGAGTGGGATCCCCCGCCGGTCATACATGTATGCTAATCCTGTCACCTGTGACGAGGCTGCTACCGATCCACGTCTCATCATTTTCCATCAGCCGTCCTGATTCTAGCGGCAGGTTGCTGATAGACAAGCTTCAACATCATGGTGGATTAAAAAACAGGAATTTGTAGACATTCTGCATGCTTTTGTCCTAGGTGAATTATAGCAATTTTATCGCAGGAATGTCTAAACTCGCTGCGTCACCTGTCATGGAACCGAGCGATAGAGCAAAATTATATCAAACCCGGTATTATGTGCAGCATATCATTTACTGCTTTTTAGCTGGTGGGCGTATTTCTATGTAGAGCTGATATTGACATTTAACCATTATTTGTGCAATGTGCTTATTAGAGTTGAGCGCGGTTCGTGGTTCGTGGTTCTCCAGTTCTAGGCTCGAGTGATTTTGGGACATGTTCTAGATCGAACTAGAACTCGAGCTTTTTGCAAAAGCTCGATAGTTCTAGAAACGTTCGAGAACGGTTCTAGCAGCCAAAAAACAGCTAAATCATAGCTTGGTTTCTGCTGTAATAGTGTAAGTCACTCTGTGAATCAAACTATTATCACATTTCAGTGTATAGTGTGCGTGAACAGCGCCTTCAGATCACTGCTCTTTGTATAATGGCGATCGCCATTTTTTTTTTTTTTTTTTTCTTGTCTTCCTTCCCTAAGCGCGCGCGTCTTGTGGGGCGGGCCAGCATGTCAGCCAATCACAGACACACACACAGCTAAGTGGACTTTGAGCCAGAGAAGCAACGGCATGTGTGATAGGATCTGCATGTCACATGTCCCTGCATTATAAAACCGGACATTTTCTTCACGGACGCCATTATCTGCCTTCTGCGTCTTTGGTGTCAGACATCACTGTCGCAGCTCTGTCTTGAGTCCTATCGCTGATACAGCTGTATGCGCTCCATACACAGCGTTAGACAGCATAGGGAGAGCACTTTATAGCAGTCCTTTTAAGGGCTCAAACCGGCAGGGTCAGAGTTAAGGTGACAGGTCCTGAAAACAGCGCCAGCGTCTGTGCAGCCAAGGTCAGGGATTTCCTCCCTGCATTTCACCATTAGGAGGGAATAGAAAGGCAGGCTTCCATTCCTCTACCCAGAGCACCACAATCCTGCCACTGTACCCTCTTGTCCTCTGCACACTCAAACTCATTATAACTAAGCCATTATACTAGCACACACTCAGTGTACCTAGTGGCATCCTATCTGTGGCTATTGGACTTTGCTATAGTCCCACTAGTGCAAAGACATTTGCAGAGCGCATCTGCCTGCGTTGCACACTCCAACTAATTATAACTAAGCCATTATACTAGCAAACACTTAGTGTACCTAGTGGCATCCTATACGTGGCTATTGGACTTTGCTATAGTCCCACTAGTGGCAAGACATTTGCAGAGCGCATCTGCCTGCGTTGCACACTCCAACTAATTATAACTAAGCCATTATACTAGCAAACACTTAGTGTACCTAGTGGCATCCTATACGTGGCTATTGGACTTTGCTATAGTCCCACTAGTGCCAAGACATTTGCAGAGCGCATCTGCCTGCGTTGCACACTCCAACTAATTATAACTAAGCCATTATACTAGCAAACACTTAGTGTACCTAGTGGCATCCTATACGTGGCTATTGGACTTTGCTATAGTCCCACTAGTGCCAAGACATTTGCAGAGCGCATCTGCCTGCGTTGCACACTCCAACTAATTATAACTAAGCCATTATACTAGCACACACTCAGTGTACCTAGTGGCATCCTATACGTGGCTATTGGACTTTGCTATAGTCCCACTAGTGCCAAGACATTTGCAGAGCGCATCTGCCTGCGTTGCACACTCCAACTAATTATAACTAAGCCATTATACTAGCAAACACTTAGTGTACCTAGTGGCATCCTATACGTGGCTATTGGACTTTGCTATAGTCCCACTAGTGCCAAGACATTTGCAGAGCGCATCTGCCTGCGTTGCACACTCCAACTAATTATAACTAAGCCATTATACTAGCACACACTCAGTGTACCTAGTGGCATCCTATACGTGGCTATTGGACTTTGCTATAGTCCCACTAGTGCCAAGACATTTGCAGAGCGCATCTGCCTGCGTTGCACACTCCAACTAATTATAACTAAGCCATTATGCTAGCAAACACTTAGTGTACCTAGTGGCATCCTATACGTGGCTATTGGACTTTGCTATAGTCCCACTAGTGCCAAGACATTTGCAGAGCGCATCTGCCTGCGTTGCACACTCCAACTAATTATAACTAAGCCATTATACTAGCACACACTCAGTGTACCTAGTGGCATCCTATACGTGGCTATTGGACTTTGCTATAGTCCCACTAGTGCCAAGACATTTGCAGAGCGCATCTGCCTGCGTTGCACACTCCAACTAATTATAACTAAGCCATTATACTAGCAAACACTTAGTGTACCTAGTGGCATCCTATACGTGGCTATTGGACTTTGCTATAGTCCCACTAGTGGCAAGACATTTGCAGAGCGCATCTGCCTGCGTTGCACACTCCAACTAATTATAACTAAGCCATTATACTAGCAAACACTTAGTGTACCTAGTGGCATCCTATACGTGGCTATTGGACTTTGCTATAGTCCCACTAGTGCCAAGACATTTGCAGAGCGCATCTGCCTGCGTTGCACACTCCAACTAATTATAACTAAGCCATTATACTAGCAAACACTTAGTGTACCTAGTGGCATCCTATACGTGGCTATTGGACTTTGCTATAGTCCCACTAGTGCCAAGACATTTGCAGAGCGCATCTGCCTGCGTTGCACACTCCAACTAATTATAACTAAGCCATTATACTAGCACACACTCAGTGTACCTAGTGGCATCCTATACGTGGCTATTGGACTTTGCTATAGTCCCACTAGTGCCAAGACATTTGCAGAGCGCATCTGCCTGCGTTGCACACTCCAACTAATTATAACTAAGCCATTATACTAGCAAACACTTAGTGTACCTAGTGGCATCCTATACGTGGCTATTGGACTTTGCTATAGTCCCACTAGTGCCAAGACATTTGCAGAGCGCATCTGCCTGCGTTGCACACTCCAACTAATTATAACTAAGCCATTATACTAGCACACACTCAGTGTACCTAGTGGCATCCTATACGTGGCTATTGGACTTTGCTATAGTCCCACTAGTGCCAAGACATTTGCAGAGCGCATCTGCCTGCGTTGCACACTCCAACTAATTATAACTAAGCCATTATACTAGCAAACACTTAGTGTACCTAGTGGCATCCTATACGTGGCTATTGGACTTTGCTATAGTCCCACTAGTGCCAAGACATTTGCAGAGCGCATCTGCCTGCGTTGCACACTCCAACTAATTATAACTAAGCCATTATACTAGCACACACTCAGTGTACCTAGTGGCATCCTATACGTGGCTATTGGACTTTGCTATAGTCCCACTAGTGCCAAGACATTTGCAGAGCGCATCTGCCTGCGTTGCACACTCCAACTAATTATAACTAAGCCATTATGCTAGCAAACACTTAGTGTACCTAGTGGCATCCTATACGTGGCTATTGGACTTTGCTATAGTCCCACTAGTGCCAAGACATTTGCAGAGCGCATCTGCCTGCGTTGCACACTCCAACTAATTATAACTAAGCCATTATACTAGCACACACTCAGTGTACCTAGTGGCATCCTATACGTGGCTATTGGACTTTGCTATAGTCCCACTAGTGCCAAGACATTTGCAGAGCGCATCTGCCTGCGTTGCACACTCCAACTAATTATAACTAAGCCATTATACTAGCACACACTCAGTGTACCTAGTGGCATCCTATACGTGGCTATTGGACTTTGCTATAGTCCCACTAGTGCCAAGACATTTGCAGAGCGCATCTGCCTGCGTTGCACACTCCAACTAATTATAACTAAGCCATTATACTAGCAAACACTTAGTGTACCTAGTGGCATCCTATACGTGGCTATTGGACTTTGCTATAGTCCCACTAGTGCCAAGACATTTGCAGAGCGCATCTGCCTGCGTTGCACACTCCAACTAATTATAACTAAGCCATTATACTAGCACACACTCAGTGTACCTAGTGGCATCCTATACGTGGCTATTGGACTTTGCTATAGTCCCACTAGTGCCAAGACATTTGCAGAGCGCATCTGCCTGCGTTGCACACTCCAACTAATTATAACTAAGCCATTATACTAGCAAACACTTAGTGTACCTAGTGGCATCCTATACGTGGCTATTGGACTTTGCTATAGTCCCACTAGTGCCAAGACATTTGCAGAGCGCATCTGCCTGCGTTGCACACTCCAACTAATTATAACTAAGCCATTATACTAGCACACACTCAGTGTACCTAGTGGCATCATATACGTGGCTATTGGACTTTGCTATAGTCCCACTAGTGCCAAGACATTTGCAGAGCGCATCTGCCTGCGTTGCACACTCCAACTAATTATAACTAAGCCATTATACTAGCACACACTCAGTGTACCTAGTGGCATCCTATACGTGGCTATTGGACTTTGCTATAGTCCCACTAGTGCCAAGACATTTGCAGAGCGCATCTGCCTGCGTTGCACACTCCAACTAATTATAACTAAGCCATTATACTAGCACACACTCAGTGTACCTAGTGGCATCCTATACGTGGCTATTGGACTTTGCTATAGTCCCACTAGTGCCAAGACATTTGCAGAGCGCATCTGCCTGCGTTGCACACTCCAACTAATTATAACTAAGCCATTATACTAGCAAACACTTAGTGTACCTAGTGGCATCCTATACGTGGCTATTGGACTTTGCTATAGTCCCACTAGTGGCAAGACATTTGCAGAGCGCATCTGCCTGCGTTGCACACTCCAACTAATTATAACTAAGCCATTATACTAGCACACACTCAGTGTACCTAGTGGCATCCTATACGTGTCTATTGGACTTTGCTATAGTCCCACTAGTGCCAAGACATTTGCAGAGCGCATCTGCCTGCGTTGCACACTCCAACTAATTATAACTAAGCCATTATACTAGCAAACACTTAGTGTACCTAGTGGCATCCTATACGTGGCTATTGGACTTTGCTATAGTCCCACTAGTGCCAAGACATTTGCAGAGCGCATCTGCCTGCGTTGCACACTCCAACTAATTATAACTAAGCCATTATACTAGCACACACTCAGTGTACCTAGTGGCATCCTATACGTGGCTATTGGACTTTGCTATAGTCCCACTAGTGCCAAGACATTTGCAGAGCGCATCTGCCTGCGTTGCACACTCCAACTAATTATAACTAAGCCATTATACTAGCAAACACTTAGTGTACCTAGTGGCATCCTATACGTGGCTATTGGACTTTGCTATAGTCCCACTAGTGCCAAGACATTTGCAGAGCGCATCTGCCTGCGTTGCACACTCCAACTAATTATAACTAAGCCATTATACTAGCACACACTCAGTGTACCTAGTGGCATCCTATACGTGGCTATTGGACTTTGCTATAGTCCCACTAGTGCCAAGACATTTGCAGAGCGCATCTGCCTGCGTTGCACACTCCAACTAATTATAACTAAGCCATTATACTAGCAAACACTTAGTGTACCTAGTGGCATCCTATACGTGGCTATTGGACTTTGCTATAGTCCCACTAGTGCCAAGACATTTGCAGAGCGCATCTGCCTGCGTTGCACACTCCAACTAATTATAACTAAGCCATTATACTAGCACACACTCAGTGTACCTAGTGGCATCCTATACGTGGCTATTGGACTTTGCTATAGTCCCACTAGTGCCAAGACATTTGCAGAGCGCATCTGCCTGCGTTGCACACTCCAACTAATTATAACTAAGCCATTATGCTAGCAAACACTTAGTGTACCTAGTGGCATCCTATACGTGGCTATTGGACTTTGCTATAGTCCCACTAGTGCCAAGACATTTGCAGAGCGCATCTGCCTGCGTTGCACACTCCAACTAATTATAACTAAGCCATTATACTAGCACACACTCAGTGTACCTAGTGGCATCCTATACGTGGCTATTGGACTTTGCTATAGTCCCACTAGTGCCAAGACATTTGCAGAGCGCATCTGCCTGCGTTGCACACTCCAACTAATTATAACTAAGCCATTATACTAGCACACACTCAGTGTACCTAGTGGCATCCTATACGTGGCTATTGGACTTTGCTATAGTCCCACTAGTGCCAAGACATTTGCAGAGCGCATCTGCCTGCGTTGCACACTCCAACTAATTATAACTAAGCCATTATACTAGCAAACACTTAGTGTACCTAGTGGCATCCTATACGTGGCTATTGGACTTTGCTATAGTCCCACTAGTGCCAAGACATTTGCAGAGCGCATCTGCCTGCGTTGCACACTCCAACTAATTATAACTAAGCCATTATACTAGCACACACTCAGTGTACCTAGTGGCATCCTATACGTGGCTATTGGACTTTGCTATAGTCCCACTAGTGCCAAGACATTTGCAGAGCGCATCTGCCTGCGTTGCACACTCCAACTAATTATAACTAAGCCATTATACTAGCACACACTCAGTGTACCTAGTGGCATCCTATACGTGGCTATTGGACTTTGCTATAGTCCCACTAGTGCCAAGACATTTGCAGAGCGCATCTGCCTGCGTTGCACACTCCAACTAATTATAACTAAGCCATTATACTAGCACACACTCAGTGTACCTAGTGGCATCCTATACGTGGCTATTGGACTTTGCTATAGTCCCACTAGTGCCAAGACATTTGCAGAGCGCATCTGCCTGCGTTGCACACTCCAACTAATTATAACTAAGCCATTATACTAGCACACACTCAGTGTACCTAGTGGCATCCTATACGTGGCTATTGGACTTTGCTATAGTCCCACTAGTGCCAAGACATTTGCAGAGCGCATCTGCCTGCGTTGCACACTCCAACTAATTATAACTAAGCCATTATACTAGCAAACACTCAGTGTACCTAGTGGCATCCTATACGTGGCTATTGGACTTTGCTTTAGTCCCACTAGTGCCAAGACATTTGCAGCACGTCTGCCTGCGTTGCACACTCCAACTAATTATAACTAAGTTACATTGTCAGGGATATTTATTCTTTATTATTCTGCTGTTAATAAAGCTAGACCACCACTGCAATCTTCACCACCTCTCAATTTTTACTACCACATTTTCAGTCCACAATCTTGTCGCAATCAACATGAGTGGCAAAATGACAGATGCTGGTGGAAAGGGGAAGAGGCGTGGTGGAAAAGGCAAAACAGGTTTTGTCAGTGGGGAAGGTGGCAAAGCTCCATTATCATCTGCTGCAGATAGACCATCTACTAGCAAAAGTAAGATGTCTACTACTTATTGTGGACAATCCGATGTGCTCCCTTTTTTACGGACACGAACAAGAGGAACAAAGGTAGATGATGGGCAAAAAAGGAAAATGCTTGAATGGATCTCAAGTGGTCCAACAAGTGCCCTCTCAGCCACTTCAAGTACCGCATCCAAAAAACACCAGTCCTCTGAGTTGTCATCCCAATCACACTTGATTTCTCCCAGCTCTGAAGTCTCCATCAGCCCTGCACAGTATGGTGGAACTGAGATGGCTGAGTCTGCAGAGCTGTTCAGTCACACTATAGCCTGGGAATCAGAGGTCTGCTCCCAAGCTACAGTGAGTACAGAACAGGAAATGGTCTGCAGTGATGCCCAGAACCTTTGTGACTCTGATTCAGGCCGTGAGGACCAAGTTTCTGAGCATAATGTTGACCCTTTGTCACAAACTGTAACACCTGTGGTTATAGACAATGAGGAACATACTGATGAAGATGAGACGCAGATACCCGATTGGGATGACAACTTAAATATTCGGTCAGGGCAAGAAGAGGCTCGGTCTGAGGGGGAGGGGAGTGCAAACACAACAATTGATGATGACGTTCTAGATCCCACCTACTGTCAACCCCCAGTCAGGCACTCGAGGAGGTCAACAGAGGCGGTGGAGGAGGATGCAACCGACGACGAAGTTACCTTGCGCCTTCCTGGACAGAGTCGGAGCACTGGTAGCACGTCTACAACTGCATCCTCAGCCACCACTCTGCCTATGAGCATTATTCGGGGTGGATCAACAGGTCGCATGGCCTCTAAGCCTTGCCTAGCCTGGTCCTTTTTTCACATCGAAAAAGATCGCCCAACTCATGTGATATGTAACATTTGTCATGATTCTGTTAGTAGAGGTCAAAACCTCAGCAGTTTGACAACTTCTTCCATGAATCGTCACATGACTAAATATCATAAGTCCCGGTGGGAAGCTCACCGTGCTGCAATGCGGCCTAGCGGAGCGAACCATCCACCGCCCGCCCCTTCCAGTGCATCCGCGCGCTCTTCATCTTCTAGGACTGTGGGGACAGCTGTCACACCTGTTTTTCCACGCAAAACTTCCACCACTGCAACCGCAACAGGCAGTTTGCTTGTAAGGTCGTCAGTTGGTTTGGAAGGGGAAACAAGTGAGTGTGTACAGCTCTCTCAGACATCGATAGCACCAACGTTGGATGAAGGCAACATCATGTCTCCGCCTGCACTTTCCTCACAAACCTGCATTTTTCCAGGGACACCCTACTCAACACCGTCTACACACAGCAGCCAGATCTCTGTCCCTCAGATGTGGTCAAATAAAAGGCCACTTCCTCCGACCCATGACAAAGCTAAGAGGTTGACTCTATCCCTCTGTAAGCTGTTGGCTGCCGAAATGCTGCCTTTCCGCCTAGTGGACACACAGGATTTTAGAGACCTTATGTCTGTCGCTATGCCCCAGTACCAGATGCCTAGTCGCCACTACTTCTCTAAGAAAGGTGTGCCCGCGCTACACCAGCATGTCGCACACAACATCACCGCTTCCTTGAGAAACTCTGTGTGTGAACGGGTGCATTTCACCACCGATACTTGGACCAGTAAGCATGGACAGGGACGTTACATGTCGCTGACTGGGCACTGGGTAACTATGGTGATAGATGGTGAAGGGTCTGCTGCACAAGTCTTGCCGTCCCCACGACTTGTGTGTCAATCCTCTGTCTGTCCAAGTTCCGCCACTGCTTCTGCATCCTCCACCTCATCTGGGTCCTCCACCTCCGCCCCAAGCCTGCCTGGTCAGGCCACCAGCGTTCTCACTGCGCAGAAGGAATCACGCACCCCTCATTACTATGCTGGCAGCAGAGCGCAACGGCATCAGGCGGTCTTTAGCTTGACATGTCTTGGTAATAAGAGTCACACAGCTGAGGAGTTGTGGTCAGCTCTGCGGTCCGAGTTTAATAAATGGTTGTCTCCACTCAACCTGCAGCCTGGTAAGGCCGTGTGCGACAATGCTGCAAACCTGGGTGCGGCCCTTCGCCTGGGCAAGGTGACACACGTACCTTGTATGGCTCACGTGTTGAACCTTGTCGTGCAGCAATTTTTAACACACTATCCCGGCCTAGATGGCCTTCTGAACAGGGCACGAAAACTGTCTGCTCACTTCCGCCGTTCAAGCGCCGCAGCTGAGCGACTTGCATCGCTCCAGAAGTCTTTCGGCCTGCCGGTTCATCGCCTGAAATGTGATGTGGCGACACGCTGGAATTCAACTCTCCACATGTTACAGCGACTGTGGCAGCACCGCAGAGCCCTGGTGCAATACGTCATGACGTATAGCCTGGGCCAACGAGATGCAGAGGTGGGGCAGATCACCCTGATGGAGTGGTCTCAGATCAAGGACCTATGCACCCTTCTGCACAGTTTCGACATGGCGACGAATATGTTTAGCGCTGACAATGCCATTATCAGCATGACGATTCCAGTCATTTACATGCTGGAGCACACGCTAAACACTATTCGGAGTCAGGGGGTGGGACAACATGAAGGGGAGGAACTACAGGAGGATTCATATGCGCAAGGGACAACAACATCACCAAGGTCCAGACGTTCATCATCACCAACGCAGCAGGCATGGGACCAAGGGGGACAGGGATCGACAAGGGCGCATAGTAGCAGGCGAAATGTTGAGCAAGGTGCAGGAGAACATGAAGAAATGGAGGACGAACTGTCCATGGACATGGAAGACTCAGCGGATGAGGGAGACCTTGGTCAAATTTCAGTTGAAAGAGGTTGGGGTCAGATGTCAGAGGAAGAAAGAACGGGTAGCACCTCTATGCCACAAACACAGCGTGGACTTGGTCCGCATGGCTGCGCAAGACACATGAGTGCCTTTTTGTTGCACTACCTCCAACATGACAGTCGTATTGTCAAAATTAGAAGTGATGATGACTACTGGATTGCCACACTATTAGATCCCCGGTACAAGTCCAAATTTTGTGACATAATTCCAGCCATAGAAAGGGACGCACGTATGCAGGAGTATCAGCAGAAGCTGTTACTAGATCTTAGCTCGGCTTTTCCACCAAACAACCGTGCAGGTGCAGGGAGTGAATCTCCCAGTTGTAACTTGACAAACATGGGACGGTCTCGTCATCTTCAACAGTCTACCCGTACCAGTAGGACCGTATCTGGTGCCGGTAACAGCAATTTTATGGAATCTTTTCATAATTTTTTTAGACCCTCTTTTGCAAGGCCACCAGAGACAACAAGTCTGACACATAGTCAACGGCTGGAGAGGATGATACAGGAGTATCTCCAAATGAACATCGATGCCATGACTGTGCAACTGGAGCCTTGCTCCTTTTGGGCTTCAAACCTAGAAAAATGGCCAGAGCTCGCAACTTACGCCTTGGAGATTTTGTCGTGTCCAGCTGCCAGCGTTGTCTCTGAACGTGTATTCAGTGCTGCTGGGTGTGTGCTGACAGATAAGCGCACGCGTCTGTCCAGTGACAATGTGGACAGACTGACGTTCATCAAAATGAACAAGTCATGGATCCAGAAGGAATTTACTACCCCTGTGTCATCCTGGGGAGAGTAAATGCTTGTTGATTTGGAATGTGCTTGATGCAAATCAAAACATCCTGTTTGCAACTAGGGCACAAGTGCTGCCACTGAATGGGTGGGTGTGTGGGGCCCAATTTTTGGAAAAAAAGGGAGACTCCGCTTGGAGTAACCCTTGCTTACATTGTTTTTAAAAGAAGCCAAGATGAACAGAGCTGGGATCAGGAAAGACTTTGCTACCTACCCTGGTGTCATCCTGGGGACGGTTAATTATGGCGTATTTTTGAATGTGCTTGATGCAAATCTAGCTGTGAAGTGTACAACTGGGGCACAACTGCTGCCACTGAATGGGTGGGTGTGTGGGGCCCAATTTTTGGAAAAAAAAGGGAGACTCCGCTTGGAGTAACCCTTGCTTGCTGTGTTTTTAAAAGAAGCCAAGATGAACAGAGCTGGGATCAGGAAAGACTTTGCTACCTACCCCGGTGTCATCCTGGGGACGGATAAGAATGACGTATTTTTGAATGTGCTTGATGCAAATCTAGCTGTGAAGTGTACAACTGGGCCACAACTGCTGCCACTGAATGGGTGGGTGTGTGGGGCCCAATTTTTGGAAAAAAAGGGAGACTCCGCTTGGAGTAACCCTTGCTTGCTGTGTTTTTAAAAGAAGCCAAGATGAACAGAGCTGGGATCAGGAAAGACTTTGCTACCTACCCCGGTGTCATCCTGGGGACGGATAAGAATGACGTATTTTTGAATGTGCTTGATGCAAATCTAGCTGTGAAGTGTACAACTGGGGCACAACTGCTGCCACTGAATGGGTGGGTGTGTGGGGCCCAATTTTTGGAAAAAAAGGGAGACTCCGCTTGGAGTAACCCTTGCTTGCTGTGTTTTTAAAAGAAGCCAAGATGAACAGAGCTGGGATCAGGAAAGACTTTGCTACCTACCCCGGTGTCATCCTGGGGATGGATAAGAATGGCGTATTTTTGAATGTGCTTGATGCAAATGTAGCTGTGAAGTGTACAACTAGGGCACAACTGCTGCCACTGAAGGGGTGGGTGTGTGTGGGGCCCAATTTTTGGAAAAAAGGGAGACTCCGCTTGGAGTAACCCTTGCTTGATGTGTTTTTAAAAGAAGCCAAGATGAACAGAGCTGGGATCAGGAAAGACTTTGCTACCTACCCCGGTGTCATCCTGGGGACGGATAAGAATGACGTATTTTTGAATGTGCTTGATGCAAATCTAGCTGTGAAGTGTACAACTGGGGCACAACTGCTGCCACTGAATGGGTGGGTGTGTGGGGCCCAATTTTTGGAAAAAAAGGGAGACTCCGCTTGGAGTAACCCTTGCTTGATGTGTTTTTAAAAGAAGCCAAGATGAACAGAGCTGGGATCAGGAAAGACTTTGCTACCTACCCCGGTGTCATCCTGGGGACGGATAAGAATGGCGTATTTTTGAATGTGCTTGATGCAAATGTAGCTGTGAAGTGTACAACTAGGGCACAACTGCTGCCACTGAAGGGGTGGGTGTGTGTGGGGCCCAATTTTTGGAAAAAAGGGAGACTCCGCTTGGAGTAACCCTTGATTGCTGTGTTTTTTATAAATGATCCAAGCTGCACAGAGCTGGGATCAGGAAAGACTTAGCTACCTACCCTGGTGTCATCCTGGGGACGGTTAATTATGGCGTATTTTTGAATGTGCTTGATGCAAATCTAGCTGTGAAGTGTGCAACTGGGGCACAAGTGCTACCACTGAAGGGGTGGGTGTGTGTGTGGCCCAATTTTTGGAAAAAAGGGAGACTCCGCTTGGAGTCACCTTGCGGTGTTTTACATGATTTTAGAAGGGCGTGCCATGCCTATATCTGTGTGTCCTCCTCTTTTTCCTTGTCCAGCTGTTTTGTTTTCGCATGAGTATATGTCCTTGTCACTTTCCAATGTGTTTGAGTTGTTTGTCACCTTTAGGACACCTTTGAGGGTGTTTTCTAGGTGTTTTTCTGTGTTTGTGATTGCCTGCCATTGTTTCCTATGCAGTTCGAGTTCGGTTCGACGAACCGAACTCGAACGGGAGGTCCGTTCGGCGAACCAACCTCGAGCCGAACCGCGACCGGTTCGCTCATCTCTAGTGCTTATATTACTGTGCCGTAAAATAAATGAGTTTTTCTACTGTAGCCATACAGTATGGCATATCCATAGGTAAGGAGTAGAGATGAGCGGACTCGTGGACACTCGGTTCGGCGGGTTCAGCTGGAGTTTTGATGCAGCTTGGTTTGGGACTCGGACCTGACCTGAACCCTAACGGAAGTCACTAATTGAGCAGTTCGGGTCTCTGTCCACATACAGCCAGCCATAAACAGAGCACTTCTGGGGGTGGGTAGGTGGGATTTTTCCATATTTTTTGTCTTGTGAACACTACATCTGATCACGCTGTTGTTATCCCCAATGTGAGCTGATCAAACACTGCAAGCGACTCCCACTGGGCTGAGCACTGATCATACCCGAGCACAGCGATGCTCGCATGAGAGGTGTTCATATGTAAAGCACAACAATCCGAACCCCAACTCTGCATTTCTTTGTCTTGTGCACACTACATCCCATCATGTTGTTGTTACCCCCCAGTGTCGGACTGGTTACTGGAGGAATCTCCAGTAATACCAGGCCTGGCCGCGGTTACCTGCATTGAACTCCGGAGCTCTCACCTGAGCTCCAGAGTGCAGCCTGGACTGAACTCGGGGTTTGCATGACTGAACCACAAGCGTTAAATGATTCCACAGCAATTGCGGTTCAGTTCATGTCACAGCTACGGACAGGCCGAGCTGAACTCTGGAGCTCAGGTGACAGCTTCGGAGTTCAGCCTGGCTTGTCCGCAGCTGCCATGAACTGAACCGAAATCCTCCGGTAACCAGTCAGACACTGTTACCCCCAGTGTGAGCCGATCAAACACCATAAGTAGTTCGCACAGGGCTGAGCACCAAGTGTCCCCAAGCACAGCGATGCTTGCGTGAATGGTTTGCATACGTAAAGCACCGAAATCTGAACCAGAACTTTGTTTTGTGGGTTTTTTTTGGAAAGTCTGTGTTCGGTCCGAACAGCGAATTCAGGTTCACACTTTTCTAGTAAGGAGGCAGTCATATCATGCTGGAGACTAAATGGGCAGGAGCCTCCGCTTTATCCACTCTCTAGGTTATGTAATGTCTATACAGACATTAGGAAATTCACCGAAGTTGTCACGGGAGGTGTAGACTCCTTTGTCCATCACTGTAAAAATAAATCCTTAAGTCTACGTTCTCTCGATCAGGATCAGTTGAGTCTTTAACGCTGCACAATTTCCGCACCATCTCCACAACTTAGTTTACACACATTTTTTCAATTGCGTTTGCAATTTGCAATTTACAATTGCGTTGACATTCCATTTTTTTTCCCATTTTTGATTTTGCATTTTTTGTCTCTGTTTTTTATGTCACCCTTTAAGACTGTTTTGATTTTAAAATTTTCTGGAACTCACAGAATTAGCTGCAGATTACATGGAATTTTGGTGCTTTTTTTGCCTTGTAAATGCACTAAATCTGCATGTGTGTCTTGTCTGCATTTAATGCAAGTCTATTGGGAAATTCAGCAAAAAAACTGAGTGTTCAATGAAGATAAATTGACATGTACTAGCTTGTAAAAACGCACCACAGTTAAGAGTACGCGGCATAAAAAAGAAGCAGAGTGGACATTAGATTTCTATTAATCACATCCAGTTTGCTTGTACTATAAAATGCTGCATGTTGGATGCAGAGAAAATGTGCAGCGCCAAAAACACAAGTAACACTGATTGTGGGAAAGTGCTAGAGAATTAGTCCAATCAGGTAAGGAATGGACTTGTAGAAACCTATCAGTAGACAAAGGTCATTCATTTTCCTCTGGTGCATGCATGATGATTCAAGTCAACGTTATTTCCGATTTCCAAATATAGCTGAGTACGTCGCTTGACTATTTTTGCAGACTTGAATAGAGTGGTATGGTGCACACTTCGTGTGCCGATCTGTTCAGCTCTTGCAGCCAAGGGATAATCATCGGAGACCAGGAGATACAAGAATGCTATTATGAACATCTGGTTTCACCTATGCAGTGGGCTTGAAAACCCCTTTAAGGCCAGTTTCACCCATCCACGTTTCATGGTCTAATTTACGGTCTGGCAGCAGATCTCTTGATCTGGAATCAGCAGTCTCATATATGTACCCATAGATGACAGTCTGGGGATTGTAATCTGAGTAAGGATCGTAATAAATGAATGTGTGAAACTGACCTAAGAATGGTTTAATGCACCGGTTTGTAAATTAAAAAAAAAAATTCCCTCTAATTTACCACTGTTATTGCATCTCTTTTTTTAGAGTAAAGCAACATGCACTTGTTCAGGATTTGGTTAGTTTTTACCTCGGCATTTGTAGCCAAAACAAGAAGTGGGTAAAAAATACAGAAGTGGTGCCCATGTTTCTATTATACTTTTCCTCTCATTGTTCCACACCTGGTTTTAGCTACAAATACTGATGTAAAATACTGACCAAATACTCAACGTGTGGACTTGGCCTTAACTTCCGCTATCCATTAGGCCACGTCCTCACGTTGAGTATTTGGTGAGTTTGTTTTACCTCAGTATTTGTAGCCAAAACTAAAAGTAAGTGAAAAATACAGAAGTGGTGCTCCTGTTGCTATTATACTTTTCCTCTGATTGTTCCACTCCTGGTTTTGGCTACAATTACTAAGGAAAAAAATCACCAAATACTCAACATGTGCACGTGGCCTATTGGGTAGCGGAAGTTAAGGCCACGTCAAGTTAAGGCCACATCACACGTTGAGTATTTGGTGAGTTTTTTTACCTCAGTATTTGTAGCCAAAACCAGCAGTGGAACAATCAAAGGAAAAGTATAATAGAAGCACAGACACCACGTCTACATTTTTCACATACTCCTGGTTTTGGCTACAAATACTGAGATAAAAAAACTAACCAAATACTCAACGTGTGATGTGGCCTTAACTTGACGTGGCCTTAACTTCCGCTACCCAATAGGCCACGTGCACATGTTGAGTATTTGGTGAGTTTTTTACCTCAGTATTTGTAACCAAAACCAGCAGTGGGACCATTAGAGGAAAAGTATAATTGAAACATGAGCACTACTTCTGTATTGTCTACCCACTACTGGTTTTGGCTTCCAAATACTGAGGTAAAAAACTCACCAAATACTCAATGTCTGAAGGTGGCCTAATGGGTAGCAAAAGTTAAAGCCATGTCAAGTTAAGACCACGTCACACATTGAGTATTTGGTGAGTTTTTTACCTCAGTATTTATAGCAAAAACCAGAGGAGGAACAATCAGAGGAAAAGTATAATAGAAACATGGGCACCACTAATGTATTTATCACCCACTCCTGCTTTTGGCTACAAATACTGAGGTAAAAACTCACCAAATACTCAACATGTGCACGTGGCCTGAGTTTGAATTTTAAGCATCTTTATTATTATTTATTATTATTATCTTTTTATTCTTATATTTGTTATATCTTGGCATTGGTCAACTATGTAGGTGAGCGTGATTATCACCATCCAGATATTTTCAAATAATTCCTCATTCGAGATGTTTCAAAACGCTGCAAAAATGTCATATTTGGGGGATTCAAGACTGGCTTTGTGTATGCCTGTCTAGATGAATGATTTGCTCTGATCTGCCTGTGCCTCTTAATGAATTCGGTGCATCCTTCAGCTGCTGAGCTCCAATATAAAAGAAGCATAATGAAATGGTATTTAGCTCACCAAACTGCACATAAATCCCATATGGACGATGGGACCATAACATTTTGAAGCAATAGAGCACTGCCAAGGCTTTATTCATGTATATTGAGAATCCAGACAGAGAGGGTTCATTTACGTGCTTTAGGCACGTAATTTATACCACTTTATATCATGCTAAGCTTTGCCCATTATTCAGAAATATATCAAAGCTGGAAGAAAAATTCCAAAAATAACTAAATTCTTCAAAAAATCATAAAACACCCTGTGACGTTTCAATGACTTTTACGCCAGAATTATAATGCAAACTGTTTGATGAATCTAATGTATTTTTACGCTGTTGAAGAATAACGCTGCAGACATTTTTCGAAGAATGTCCATGAGATGCCTTAAAACGAAAATATAGCGGATTTTTTACAAGAGAATATATAATGGAAAATCTGCTGTTTTTGCACTTTAAGGCCTTCCTCATATGTCTGTGTTTCCGGTACGTGTGGCATCCATTTTTTTTCATAGATACCACACATACCCATTATAATCTTTGGTGCTGTTCACATGTCCGTATTTTACCATGGACCATATATTCATGTGAACCACATGGAGACAAGTCTGTTTTGTTCCAGTAGCATGGATGACAAGGTCCAATACTAATGTATGAGTCCATGAAAAATACATACAGCACACAGATGACATTCATGTCCCTTTTATGCGCCATCCATGTGCCGTGGGTGCATACAATTGAAAGTATAGTAGAAAGTTTGAGGAGTTAAAAGGAACCTGTCACCTACGGGCCGGTCCGATACGTTCAGGTCCGATGGGTGTCACTGCTCTCGGATCCGGTGCCTCCTCTATCCTTGTGATTTCTGTCCTCCTTGATTTGTGTGGATGATGCGTCCTACGTCATCCACACAGAGACCTCCTTTGCTCTCCTGCTCACGCACACTTCTGCCTGTTGAGGGCAAAGCAAAGTATTGTAGCGCGCATGCACGGGCGTTGTTTGACCTTCTTCCATGTCTGCGCATTACAGTACTTTGCACTGCCCTCAGCAGGGCAGAGAGAAGTGCACATGCACAGGTGTGCAATGGAGGACTCTGTGTGGATGACGCAGGACTAGAGTTGAGCGAGTACCTAACTATTTGTACTTGTTATACTCATAATGAGTAGTGTGTAATACTCACGTATTCATTCCGAATAGCGTGGGCAATGCAAGTCAATGGGGAATACTCGCAATGTAACAAGTAACCGGAATGCCGTCCTATTCGTGCGAATAGTGAATAGTGCGGAATTCAGGTTACTCGTTACATTGTGAGTTTTCCCCATTGACTTGAATTGCACACGCTATTCGGAATGAAAACGCAAGTAGTAGACAGTACTCTTTATAAGTATAGTGAGTAGTGTTGAGCGGACCCGGATCCGCATGGTTTGAGCACCCGATCCGAGTCCGACCAGTACCCGGGATTCGGGGTGCACGATCTGGATCCCTTTTTTTTTTTTTTCTCTCTCTCTCTCGTCCCGGATCCCGCTCCCCATTGATTAACATGGCTGCGGATTCCGGATCGGATCCGGACTTCGGCGGCAACCCGATCCGGATCTGCCGGACCCGGATTATGACCGATCCGCTCAACTCTAATAGTGAGTATGAATAATTAGGTACTCACTCAACTCTACGTAGGACGCATCGTCCACACAAAGCAAGGAGAAGGACGGTGATCGCAAGGAGAGAGGAAGGGCCAAACCGAGACCAGTAATGTCCATCGGACTGGATCAGACTGCCCCACAGGTGATTAGGTGACCGGTTCCCTTTAAGTTAAAAGTTTGTTTTGGGACCCGGACTTGTCCTGAACCTGTTCCCGGATCCTGAACTCCATAAAAGTCAATGGGGCATGAACTTTTTTTTTTTTTAAAAAAAGACAGTGTTTGGGTTCGAGCCCCAGACACCCAGTGTTCAGTACGAACTCTGAACTTTACAGGTCGGGGTCACTCATCTCTATTTGTAACATCTTTACTTTTTTAGCAATGGTGGAAAAACATGGATGACACACTGATTGGAAACACTGATGACATTGGTACAGCTTCTTTCCATACATGTTTTATACATATGTGTGAAGGGAGCCTGAAAAGGCTCAATAAAGTAAAACTGCAAAAAAAACATATTTTTTTATGTATTAGTTCGCCATTTTGATGAATTAGATGCAAATTCCACCAACAAGAGTAGAAAGACAAGAGAGACAAATTACTTAAGAAAATGCAGCTGATTTATCAGGGTATATACAGTATATAAAGAAAGCGTAAAGAGATTTAGAAGGTATAGAGTATAGTATCACGCCTGTAAATACAATGAGATCTGGTGAATATCCCCAGGACGGGCTATCACACTTGTTTTTATACGACTTCAGTCTGAATAATGCGGAAATGTGAATGTTAGTTGGCAAGGAAATGCTTGTTATAGAGACAGGTGATGCCTGTAATCCATTCCACTCCGGCCAGACCCCCATCCACCAGCCGGAGGGTTTGTCTGTGTAAGTGGCTGACAACACGTTGTTACTCACTGTTAAGCGTAAGAAAACAAGATTTGCATGACTTATTTTTTTCCTTCTTCTTGGGCAGGATTTATGTGGGCATCATTCATGTGATACCCTGGGAATGGCAGACGTGGGGACCATATGCTCTCCTGAGCGCAGCTGTGCAGTAATTGAAGATGACGGCCTCCATGCAGCTTTCACCGTCGCTCATGAAATTGGTATGTAGTGCTGTTTCTGTTCTGTAGCCAAATCAAACACTCTAAACAGCTGCATTAGTAACCCAAATACCCGTCAATGAATTCCAGGCCTGAACCTCTCCGTCTATTAACAGAGGGATTAACCTGCACACGGTGGGTTCTTTGCTACACAATCGGGGGTCATCGGAGAGATGGACACAACTCACTTTACATGGTGCAGTAGGAATGTATTATCATTGGTGGTGTAGATGCCATATTGAGATTATACTGGAACCGTTACTACGAGATCTCATGGGGTTTACACAACTAATGCAAATCACATGGTTCACTGAGTCAGATAAGTAAGGGCCGCAATGCCGGAACTCCACCACTCAGGGTTGACAACTTTTGACCTCTCTCCTCCTCACAATTTCTATGACGGAAACATAAAATGTTCTAATTTCTATCATAAAGATATATACATATTACTTAGCATTAAAATCGCAAAATCAAGAGGGCGTTGTCGTGGAAAATTCTGGAATTTTGTCAGGTGCTTTTTTTATGGAAATTACAGGATCCATAGATTTGTTAATGTTATAGAAACTACATTTTCAAAACATCTCAAGTATAATTGCCAAAGTGCAAAAATCCTGGCACTTACACGCAATGAGGTTATTAATGGTTGTCTAGGGACTGTTCTGCCATGCCGAATGCATTACAACAAGTCATCAAGATCCACTGCTGGCAGCTCACCTTGCAATTATCCCAGATGTGATCAATGGGAGGCAAGTCTGGAGACACTGCAGGCCATGACACCACATTTAGGACACACGTGGTAATGTTAGTAGCCAAGGCTAAGGACAACAGCAGTTTCCTCCCTTATAATCTACTATAACAAGTAATAATAATAATATTAGCAAACATCACCAATTAGAAATGTAGTATAGTTCTCCTGATTCACTATGTCACTTACCTCATGTTCAGGGCATTGCAGGACCTTAGGTATCCATGGTTATGACAACTGGCAACTAACTGTGATTATGTGCGTAGTCGTAACCATGAATACCTAAGATCCTGCAACGCCCTTCACATAATGAATCAGAAGAACTATACTACATTTCTAACTGGAGGTATTTGCTAATATTATTATTATTATTATTACACCTATAACATATTGGGATAGGATTTTGGAGATGAAAACAGCCCTTTAAACAGTGTATTCAGTTTTCTATGGCAGCGTCATAGAGAATGAATGGAGTCCGGCCAGTCAAATATCTATAAAGACTATCCTTGAATAAGATGACATTACACAATTAGGATAAAAAATACTATATATATATATAAAACGAATTTATATACTGTATATATATATATATATATTTATGAATAATATATCAAAATGTTATATTTAAAAGGCAACATAATGTTAGGTTTTATATATCTAGCATGAACTTGTGGTAGATTATAAGGGAATATACTGCTGTGGCCCTGGCTTTGGCCTCAGCCAACACCGGCAGTAATTGGAAAATTTCTGTTGAGATGTCTCATATTTCTTTCTATTGCTATCTCTATAGCCTTGACAATGTTTCCATAACACCACATTGATGTAATCTTTTAAGGACTAAATACAGTTCACAAAGAATATCGAAATATTGGAGTTGAATTATTGGATTTACTGTATGACATATTAAAAATATATACCTGAGAAGCGCTTTGTAGGTTGAGAACAATATAATGGGCAAGATAAAAAAGTATCCTTAGGAGTGTTCCACCTTCTTGTGTGTGTCCTAGGAGTCAGTATTGGGGCATCTGTTTTTTAGGTAATGTGTGAGTACTTTACAGAGTTTGGAAGACTATTGTATATTTTACATACCAAATAGAGATGAGTGAATCTATTTGATTCAAAACAAATTAGAGCTGAATTTTTCTCTGAGTTATCTGAACCAAACAATTTGACATTCAATTACCATGAATCTCCTAAACTGGCTGTTGCCATATTGCACTTTCCGGAAGATTGCATGAGACAGAGAAGGTGGAAATTACTTTGGCTATTTCTGGGTGGGATTCTCCATAATGCCCACCAACTATCACCTAATAATATTTATTCATTTATATAGTGCTATTAATTCCACAATGCTTTACATACATTAGCAACACTGTCCCCATTGGGGCTCACAATCTATAGTCCCTATCTGTATGTCTTTGGGGTGTGGGAGGAAACCGGAGTACCCAGAGGAAACCCACACAAACACAGGGTGAACATAAAAACTACTTGCAGATGTTGTCCTTGGTGGGATTTGAAAACATCATATGTTCTAGAACAACCAATCAGGAGGTTCCATTGTAGCCTGTATGAAAGCTGAGAAAGGAAATGCAGCAGCCATCAGGATCAAGAGAGGACGTCACAAATTATAAAGAGACAGGGAGAGAAAGCCATGAAATACTGAATAAATTACAGATAGTCTGTGTGACAGCACAGCAATAAAGAACAGTTATCTTCCATTTGCTCATAGCCAGATTTGTTAAGGTAACTTTGATATTAGTAAGGCCTCCTTCACATGTACATGTTTTCTTTTTTTCTTTGTGTGTGGCATCAGTTTTTTTCATGAGTACCACACATACCTATTATAACCTATGGTGGTCTTCACATCTCTGTGTTTTTACATAGACTGTGTATCCCTATGAACCACACAAAGACGTCCATTTTTTCCCATCACCACAGGTGACAAGGGCCAATACAAGTCTATGGGTCTGTGAAGAACACGTACGGCACACGTGGGCCATCTGTGTGCCATACATGTTTAACAATGAAAGTATAAGAAAGCCTTTGTAATTAGAGATGGGCGAATAGTAACTATTTGTATTCAGATTATGCTTACCGATTACCGGGTACTATTTTCCAGTATTTGTCACGACAAGAAAAATGCTCGGGTTCCCCATTAACTTGCATTAGATTTGTTATTTGTGACGAATACCGGAATAGTACTTTGGAAACCATTCCAAATAATCCGATCACGAATAGTTACTATTCGCCCATCACTATTTGTAATATCTTTATTTCATCAGCCATACCGGAAAAACACGGATGGCACATTGATGGCACACTGATGGAAAACACTGATGACATCGGTACTGGTTTTACAAGTACGTGTTTTATATGCATGAATAAATGAGGTCCAAGGCTGTTTTTGCATTAAAGAACTTGAAATGGGTTGGATACAGTCCTAGAAGACCTCAGAGTGTTACACACATCTTTTCAAGGCAGATGGAGTACTTTCCATGAATCAATTTACTGCAAATTGAATATTTTTTAATTATTCGACAAAGCTGGGAAATTCAAACTCTAAAAATTTGCTCATCTTTAAAGGGGTTATCCACTACTTTGACACTGATGGCTTATCCTTAGGATAGGTCATCAATGTCTGATCGGCCGGGGTCCAACACATCGCACCCCGACGATCAGCTGTTCTCAGTCCTGGAGGTGGCAGCAGGTGATCGGAAATGATCAGTTCCGAAGCTGCTCTATCTTCTAATAGTGGTCGCGGCCGGGTACTGCACATTCATCTCCTATTGATTAGAATGAGAGGTAGATGTTCAGTACCCGGCTGCGGCCACTATCAGAAGATGGAGCAGCGGTGGAACTGAGCATTTCTGGCTGCTACCGCCACCGGGACCGAGATCACCTGATCAGCGGGAGTGTTATGTGTCAGACTCTGGCCAATCAGACAATGTCAAAGTAGTGGACATCCCCTTTAAGGGGTACTTTACACACTGCGACATCGCATCTGGAATATCGTCGGGGTTACGTCGTTAGTGACGCACATCCGGCGTCGGTAACAACATCGCAACGTGTAAATTCTAGATGCGCCAATAAACGATCTCAAAAGCGTCGAAAATCGGTGATCTGTGTAGCATTGGACATTTTCATAATGTCGGGTTGACCGCAGGTACGATGTTGTTTGTCGTTCCTGTAGCACCATACATTGCTGTGTGTAAACCCGCAGGAGCGACAAACATCTCCTTACCTGCGTCCCGCCGGCAATGCGGAAGGGAGAAGGTGGGTGGGATGTTATGTCTCGCTCATCTCTGCCCCTCCGCTTCTATTGGCCAGCCGATTAGTGACGCCGAACGAACCTCCCCCTTGAAGGAGGGATATTTCGGCAGTCACAGCGACGTCGCCGAGCAGGTATGTGCGTGTGAAGCTGCCGTAGGGATAATGTTCGCTACGGCAGCAATCACCACATATCGCATGTGCGACGGGGGCAGGTGCTATCGCGCTCGGCATCGCTAGCCGATGCTAGCGATGTTGCAACGTGCAAAGTACCCCTAACACTTAGAAAAGAAAGAGTTTAGCAAGGTGATCAATTACTACATTGTGATTTCTATTCGATGCCTTCTCACGTGTAATACTAAGTAATACCAGAAGTAGAAAGAAACTTTATAGCTGCCCTTAGCTTCCCTTAATATTCACATTCTCCAAATCTGGGATAGGAAGGTGAAAGCTGGACCCTCATTTCATTCCCAGGTGAATGAAAACCATGGAGCTCCATGTTATCATTGTAACACACCAATGCATACTACAAAGCACGTCCATTCATTGACTGTCTTCTGGAATAGGATCTCGGTGTGAAATGAACCTTCATGGTACTCCAGGTGGTCATTTACATGTGGCTACATCTATACGTTTGTTTGGCACTTCTCACTGTATCATGTGTATTAAGCACGTGATATTTTAGAGTGATCATCACTTTATAAAAAAAAAAAATATAGAAAAAAAATATTATTTCGTGTTCTTGGCAGGGAAAAAACAACACGAGGGAAACTGATTTTGAAACTGCCAACTTGAAAACTACTTATAAGCCGTTGCCAAATCAAAATAACGTTTGCCTTTGAGTCTCGGTTCACGAGTTCAAACCACTTTAAATAGCAAGAGAATAATGTGTTATGAAGCCGTGTTTTCTCAATCTGATGAATCACTTCTCTCTGAAGCGGCCTGTATCCAATTAGGTAAATTACGTGTCCTCAATGTCAACACCAGTGACCACTATAGCGGTGTATGAAGAGTCACACCATGGGCTGACGGTAGAAAGCTTCATGAATATTAGGCTTGTAATGGATTGGCCAATGCCGGGCTCATGAGTAATCCTTTGTGTGTCATGGCTCCTGGTTTTCCTTTACCTAAAGCCTCATGCAACCTTTGAGCTTTATGGAGATGTAATCGACTGTACCTTTGAATGTCTCGGATTTCATATATATGAATTCAATCAGTTGCCATATTGTAGAATATTTTTTATCGAGAAGAAATGCCGCTAGGTGAGAAAAACTTATTCACAATAGTATATACAGTTAGGTCCAGAAATATTTGGACAGTGACACAAGTTTTGTTATTTTAGCTGTTTACAAAAACATGTTCAGGAATACAATTATATATATAATATGGGCTGAAAGTGCACACTCCCAGCTGCAATATGAGAGTTTTCACATCCAAATCGGAGAAAGGGTTTAGGAATCATAGCTCTGTAATGCATAGCCTCCTCTTTTTCAAGGGACCAAAAGTAATTGGACAAGGAACTCTAAGGGCTGCAATTAACTCTGAAGGCGTCTCCCTCGTTAACCTGTAATCAATGAAGTAGTTAAAAGGTCTGGGGTTGATTACAGGTGTGTGGTTTTGCATTTGGAAGCTGTTGCTGTGACCAGACAACATGCGGTCTAAGGAACTCTCAATTGAGGTGAAGCAGAACATCCTGAGGCTGAAAAAAAAGAAAAAATCCATCAGAGAGATAGCAGACATGCTTGGAGTAGCAAAATCAACAGTCGGGTACATTCTGAGAAAAGAGGAATTGACTGGTGAGCTTGGGAACTCAAAAAGGCCTGGGCGTCCACGGATGACAACAGTGGTGGATGATCGCCGCATACTTTCTTTGGTGAAGAAGAACCCGTTCACAACATCAACTGAAGTCCAGAACACTCTCAGTGAAGTAGGTGTATCTGTCTCTAAGTCAACAGTAAAGAGAAGACTCCATGAAAGTAAATACAAAGGGTTCACATCTAGATGCAAACCATTCATCAATTCCAAAAATAGACAGGCCAGAGTTAAATTTGCTGAAAAACACCTCATGAAGCCAGCTCAGTTCTGGAAAAGTATTCTATGGACAGATGAGACAAAGATCAACCTGTACCAGAATGATGGGAAGAAAAAAGTTTGGAGAAGAAAGGGAACGGCACATGATCCAAGGCACACCACATCCTCTGTAAAACATGGTGGAGGCAACGTGATGGCATGGGCATGTATGGCTTTCAATGGCACTGGGTCACTTGTGTTTATTGATGACATAACAGCAGACAAGAGTAGCCGGATGAATTCTGAAGTGTACCGGGATATACTTTCAGCCCAGATTCAGCCAAATGCCGCAAAGTTGATCGGACGGCGCTTCATAGTACAGATGGACAATGACCCCAAGCATACAGCCAAAGCTACCCAGGAGTTCATGAGTGCAAAAAAGTGGAACATTCTGCAATGTCCAAGTCAATCACCAGATCTTAACCCAATTGAGCATGCATTTCACTTGCTCAAATCCAGACTTAGGACGGAAGACCCACAAACAAGCAAGACCTGACGGCTGCGACTGTAAAGCCCTGGCAAAGCATTAAGAAGGAGGAAACCCAGCCTTTGGTGATGTCCATGGGTTCCAGACTTAAGGCAGTGATTGCCTCCAAAGGATTCGCAACAAAATATTGAAAATAAAAATATTTTGTTTGGGTTTGGTTTATTTGTCCAATTACTTTTGACCTCCTAAAATGTGGAGTGTTTGTAAATAAATGTGTACAATTCCTACAATTTCTATCAGATATTTTTGTTGAAACCTTCAAATTAAACGTTACAATCTGCACTTGAATTCTGTTGTAAAGGTTTCATTTCAAATCCAATGTGGTGGCATGCAGAGCCCAACTCGCGAAAATTGTGTCTTTGTCCAAATATTTCTGGACCTAACTGTAGCAGAGGTCTCAAACTTGCGGCCCCTGAGGCTGCTTCTTGTGGCCCGCAGACACCTAGACCCCATGACGATTGTGGCCCGTTACATACACAGGGCCGCCGCCATCAGTGCTTTCCTTCAGGTGAACATAATTTGCGGCACCGCGCAGAGAAGCACGTCTCTACACATCTTTACTAGTGGCAGCTGCCAGCCAATCAGAGGCCAGCAGCTAACGTGAGGTGTATTCTGAGTGGCCGGCAGCTGCTATTAGTAAAGTTGTGAAGAGAACAGTGCTGCAAATCATTCCCCAGAAGGAAAACGCTGTTGACAGCGGCCCCGTGTACCGGACAGCAATCGTCACAGGGTCTAGGTGCCTGCAAGCTGCAAGAAGCAGGTAGGAGGACACCGAGGGAAGGGAGAACAGGTGAGAATAATCTTTTTCTTTTCGATATAAACAATGTCATAACGGGATATTACTACAGGATTACTACAAAGGGACAATATGGGCACATTACCACAAAGGGACAATATGGGCACATTACCAAAGGAGACAATATGGGCACATTACCACAAAGGGACAATATGGGCACATTACTACAGGATAGGGAGAAGGATGGGGCACGTTGCTACAGGATGGGGACAGTACTAACAGATGAAGACCAGGATGGAAATATTACTACAAAATGTTGACCAAAAGTACAATATGGTGGTAATTGTAAAATAATACAGGGGAGGAAGGGGAGAAAATGTAAAAAAAAAAAATCAAAAGAATGATTTTTTTTCCCATTAAAAATACTTTTTTACATATAAACTGAAATAAAAAAGTGCACATTTGTTATAATCAATGAGCGAAAAATGTTCAGAAAATCTGATCCAAAGGTGTATAGAAAAAAATATGCGATCACTAAAAAAGTCACTGTGTCCAGCAAAGAATGCGGCCCGCCAAATAATTTTTTTTCTCTATGCGGCTCGCATACTCAACCGCGTTTAAGACCCCTGGTCTATTCACAAGAGTCCAATTTAGGAATAAAGAAAGACTTACGTTCGGCCCCTAATGATGGATCTTGCATACTCCGACTTCTTCTGAGAGTCAGTTTATTGATCTTTTCGCTTCTTATCCATATGGGAATCCTATTTACGTTGTATGTTGGCTCTTTTCAAGCCATCTGTATGGACATGTGCATGTGAGCTATCTTTCCCCATTCACAACTATTCCCTAAAGGGAATTTTATTTACGATTATTTAGACATTGCACAGACAAATTTGTCTTTCAGTCATGTATCGCTACATTTAAGACCATTAACCCTTTCAAGTATAGTTTGAATAATAGCTTGGAATTTTATATAGTTTTAATGGAACCAGGAGTTTTATGTCTACAGGGGACCCAATGGCTTTTCTGCCGTACTAGAGGGCTGCAGTGCATATTGCATAATGCAATTATGCTAGACAGATTTCATCAATCAAACGTATATTTCTTTTTTTTTCAATGTATATCAATCCACAATGGAGTCATTGTACAAGACAGCATTTGACAGTCCTCGTAGACAGATGGGAAGGGGGAGGCAGTGGCTTATCTCAAATCAGGACCCAAAATCTTCATGCTATGTTTCTGAGAATAATTGAAAGGCCTAAGACATGTTAAGGAGCTTTCCACGCGTTCGTATTCATTCTTACTACTTGACTGCTAAATCTTGCTCATATATACCGGACCTCCTGATTAGAGATGAGCCACCACCCTAGTGTTCGAGTTCGGTTCGGTCTGTCGAACGGCGGGTGTGTTCGTCAAACGTTCGACGAACGTTCGTCGAACGCTTTCGAACACCTTCGAACACCATTGAAAACAATGGCAGGCAAACACAAACACATACAAACACGCACAAACACGAACGCACACACACATATTTTGATCCCCTTACCTTCTGTTGCATTGTCGGACTCCTCGGACATGCAGTTAGCCAGTACAAGATGTGTATCGGGTAACTATCGCGACTGATGCCGGAACTTCCGCTGACAGAGCGCTGACATCAAAGGCAGGAACTGCTTGCCTCTGATTGGCCAGCGCACTGTCTTTGAGTAGCGTCTGACAGAGGAAGTTCCTCGCTCGTCGCAGTGGTTACCCGATACACGTAGTTTGCCGCTACAGGATGTGTATCAGGTAACCACTGCGATGAGCGAGGAACTTCCTCTGTCAGACGCTACTCAAAGGCAGCATGCTAGCCAATCAGAGGCAAGTGGCTCCTGCCTTTGACGTCAGCGCTCTGGCAGCGGAAGTTCCGGTATCGGTCGCGATGGTTACCTGATACACATCTTGTATCGGCGAACTGCAAGTCTCAGGAGGCCGGCGATGGAACGGAAGGTAAGGTGAGCATAATATTTGTGTGCGCATGTATTTTTGTGTATGTTTGTGTGTGTTTGTGAATGTGTGGAATGGCTCAATAGGGGACCAGGATGGGACATTTAACAAGTTGTGGAAGGAATTGTCTGCATTGCAATGATTTCCTATGGGAAATCTTGCTTTGCTAAATGAGTAACTTGGTTAACAAGCACACTCCCAGAACGGATTGTTCTCATTAACCAAGGCTCCACTGTATTAACGTTGAATGACAGTATTACTGTGAAAAGCCAGTTACGCTTTTGGTGATCGTACCATTATCGAACATAACCTCGAACTGTCGAACTTGAAGCTAATTGTTCGCGTTCGTCAAACGACTCGAACATTGCCTAAAACAGGTTGAATTTGAGATTGGCGAACAGTTCGATTCGAACACCGCTCATCTCTACTCCTGATCCCTTAGATAGCAATGTTATCACTCACCCATCCACCAGTTAGAGATCAGACACACATCACAAATAAACAAATAAGAGTAGTCTGCATCAATCAAAAGTCTAAGGGCGGCTTTGCACACTACGACATCGCAGGTGCGATGTCGGTGGGGTCAAATAATCGAAAGTGACGCACATCCGGCGTCACTTGCGATGTCGTAGTGTGTAAATCCTAGATGATACGATGAACGAGCGCAAAAGCGTCGTTATCGTATCATCGTTGCAGCCTCCGACATTTCCATAATGCCGGTGCCGCGACAGGTACGATGTTGTTCCTCGCTCCTGCGGCAGCACACATCGCTGTGTATGAAGCCGCAGGAGCGAGGGACATCTCCTTACCTGCCGCCGGCCACAATGCGGAAGGAAGGAGGTGGGCAGGATGTTTACATCCTGTTCATCTCCACCCCTCCACCGCTATTGGCCGCCTGCCGTGTGACGTCGCTATGACGCCGCACGACCCGCCCCCTTAGGAAGGAGGTGGGTCGCCGACCAGAGCGACGGTCGCAGGGCAGGTGAGTGCACGTGAAGCTGGCGTAGCGATAATTTTCGCTACGCCAGCTATCACACGATATCGTACCTGCGACGGGGGCGGGGAGTTTCGCGTGCGACATCGCAGCATCGGCTTGTGATGTCGCAACGTGCAAAGCCCGCCTAAGCTGTCCACCAGCAGTTCAAAGTTGTCCTCTACCATCTAGAGACCCATGATGTCCTCTTCCAGATGGAGACTAATATCTCCTTCCAGTTTGGGATCAATATTGTTTAATACCCATCACAAAGGTAACCCCCCTGCTCAGTCAGAAGTTAAAGTTGTCCACCAGCAGTTAAACATTATCCACTACCAATTATACTGTAGATCAATGTTGCCACCCTCCAGTTGAAGATTAATGCCTTCTTCCAGGTGGAGACCAATATTATCTTGTACTAGATAGAGACCAGTGCTATCTCCCTCCAGTCGGAGACCAATGTTGTCCTCCTTCAGATGGATAATAATATCATTTTCTTTTCCACTTTCAGACCAATATTGTCTTCTACAAGTCAGAGACCAATAATGTTTCTCACAAGTCAAAAACCAATGCTGTTCACGTCCAGCCTAATGTTGTGTTCTTCCAAATGAAGACCAATCTTCATTCTCGTGTGACGCCCGCAATACACCTGCGATATTGCCATATATATTGATCATGGAGTTGGATATACAGAGATCTGAACAGTTGAGCAAGTATATAACTATTTGTACTCGCTATTATCATAACGAGTACTGTCTAATACTCGCGCATTAGTTCTGAATAGTGTGTGCAATGGAAGTCAATGGGGAATACTCGCAATGTAACGAGTAACCCAAACGTTGTCCTATTCATGCAAGTAGCAAATAGTGTGGCATTTGGGTTACTCATTACTTTGTGAGTTTTCCCCATTGACTTGCATTGTACACGCTATTCGGAATGAATACGCGAGTATTAGACAGTGCTCGTTATGAGCATAGAAAGTACAAATAGTTAGGTATTTGCTCAACTCTAAACAGATCATTTTAGGATAGTATATTTTTTAGGGTGGTTTAGCACTACACTTCTGTTGACAGGGGTAAATTTCTTCGTCCCATTATTTAACAATAGGCTTGAGGATGGAAAGTTGATATGAAAGCTCTTTCATTAGATCTACGTGTGCAGGCGGGGGGGGGGAGGGGTATTTTGGCACTGATAATAAAAATATAAGTTTATCATTGGAATGAGTACATTTTTAGAAACTTTCACATAGACCTGGACAATGAAATGTCAAACGTGTGTTTATACTAAGAGGATATATTCAGAAAAATATGGATCTTTCCATAGTCAGCAAACTGAGAAACACAGACACTGTATGACTTTCCCTGAACTTCCGGACTTCTCTCCTTCCCCATCCTTCCTGCTGAGCTTGGGACCATTGATAGGCAGTGAGTGACATTCCCTGGATCAGTGAGACTCTGGCAGTTCTCCAATGGCCATGGTCCTGAATAGTAGGAGATAATCAGCTACAGCATGGAAGTCGCTTTATGGCCTGGCCAGAGATAACAAATATACTGACTACATCCAGCCAGGAGGAAAGTGGAGACAGTTGTTTTATTTCTAGGACAAAATCATTGACATGTGGAGCACAATCCTCAGTCCGGCATGCCAAGACCAAAGACACAGCCCTGCATGGCTCAGACAATTTGCAACCTCAACAGCCAGCACTTATCTGCCTGGCACAGGGAATTCTGCTGGACTTGGATTGTTCTGGAATGGACATCGCTATTAGAAGAATATGCGAATAAATACAAATTCACTTCACTGCAAATATACGGAATCGGGCCATGCGGTTACCTCCAAGCCAATTTACAAATAGCTAAGTGGCAATTTAAAATATGGCATTATTGCACATCCCATAAGCTTTGCCTTTACTTCGAGAATTTCTAGACTTCTGGTTAAAAAGGCAAGGTCCCCTCCAAATGTTCTGACTCATTGCATGTGTAGTGCTTTTAGTCTTCTTCCATTTTCTTATTGGGAGCTGTATAAGTCTGTATATCCTGAGCTCCCCCTGGTGGCACAGACTGGCAGACTGAATTTTATAATATTCTTTAGTTGTGGGCACAAGGCTGGTACGGTTTATGGGAGCACCGTTGGCATAGGGCATGGGTTTACAGTGATGTCAATGAAGATGTTTGGGTTGTCGTTGGGATGCAACCTGTATTTGTAGATGGTTCTGGTAGCACGGTGGCTCAGTGGTTAGCACTGCAGTTTTGCAGTGCTGGTATCTTGGGTTCAAATCCCACCAAGGACAACATCTGCAAGGAGTTTGTATGTTCTCCCTGTGTTTACGTATGTTTACGTCAAGCTCTCCAGTTTCCTCCCACACTCCAAAGACATACTAGTAGGGAATTTAGATTGTCAGCCCCAATGGGGACAGTGATGCCAATATATGTAAAGCACTGTGGAATTAATAGTACTCCTGTGAAGGTAATCCTTTTATAGGGGTTGTCCCATACAACATTTATCAGGTAAATGACAAATGATTGATTACTTTGCATTTGGCAGCTGAGAATATCAAAGTCAAAGGTACTGGGCACATTACTTCAAGGATGGGCACAAAACAACTGGGCACACTACTACAAGATTGGGCACAAATGTACTGGGCACACTACTACAAGGATGGGCACAAAAGTACTGGGCACATTACTACAAGGATGAGCACAAAGATACTGGGCACAATACTAAAAGGATGGGCACAAAGGTACTGGGTACACTACTACAAGGATGAGCACAAAGGTACTGGGCACACTACTACAAGGATTGAGCACAAAGGTACTGGGCACACTACTACAAGGATGGGCACAAAAGTACTGAGCACACTACTACAAGGATGGGCACAAAAACTACAAGGATGCGCACAATACTACTGGGCACAATATCACAAGGATGAGCACAATACTACTGTGCACAATACTACAGGGCACAAGAATGAGCACAATATTACTGGGCACAAGACTACTGGGCACAATACTACAAGGATGGGCACAATACTACTGGGCACAAGAATGAGCACAATATTATTGGGCACAAAACTACTGGGCACAATACTACAAGGATGGGCACAATACTACTGGGCACAATACTACAGGGCACAAGGATGGGCACAATACTACAAGGCACAAGGATGGGCACAATACCACAAGGATGAGCACAATACTGCAGGGCACAAAACTACAGGGCACATACTACATGGATGGGCACAAGACTACAGGGCACAAGGATGGGCACAATACTACTGGGCACAATGCTACAAGGATGGGCACAATAATACTGGGCACAATACCTCAAGGATTGGCACAAAACTAGTGGACACAATACTACAAGGATGGGCTAAACTACTGGGCACAATACTATAGGGTACAATACTACTTGGCACAATATCGCAAGGATGAGCACAATACTACAGAGCACAAGGATGGGAACAATACTACAGGGCACACGGATGGGCACAATACCACAAGGATGGGCACAATACCACAAGGATGAGCACCTTACTACAGGGCACATGAATGGGGGACATTACTGCAGCATGGGGACATTACTAAAAGATGTTGGCTGAGATTACTATATGATGCTGCTAATTGTAAAACAATATTACAAGAAGGTGATCACGTAAAAAAATTCAAAGCATGAATTTTTTTTGCCATTAAAATTGCTTTTTTATATTTAAGCTTAACTAAACAAAAAAAATATGCAGGTTTGTTATAATGAACAAGCAAAACAATTTCAAAAAAGTGATCCAAAGATGCATAAAAAAAAACATGGAATCATTAAAAATGTCACTTTGTCCTGCAAAGAATGCGGCCCCTCTCAATTTTTTTTTGTATAAGCGGCCCATGCACCCAGCTAAGTTTGAGACCCCTGGTCTACAGGAGGATTTTGCCTATTGATATTTTGGTAAGAATGTATAGTGCTTTTTACACTATTTATTTGGTTTCTTTTATTTTTTAACTGGTGCATTTCTCCAGATCACTATATTGATAAAAAGTCCTAACCTATGGCCGATGTGCACCTGACTTATGTACGTGTACGCAGCACATGTGGGGTTGCTAATCACTGAAGGTGTCTCCTAGGCTTTCCCATCACATCTGTGACCTATGGGATTTTTTTAATGGTGAGACTACAATTATAAATGAAAAATGAGACCACTTTCTCTTTGCTGTAATTTGCTTATAGAAGCTAAAAGCTTTTGGGTCGGAGGATCAGATTTCAGGCTCCTTGGATGGTGTGAGCTGCTCCTCAGATGTCCGTACAGGAGGATCTCCTTCTTGGACTAATATTCTGTTGAGCAGTAAATGTGAACTGAAGAGATCTTCTAAAGGCCCGATGCACATGGCTGCCATTGAGGTGCATGAGACCTCCACTGTACCTCTGTAAGTGTCTAATTTTTATACAAAGACTTTTTAGGTTATAGAAAAAAAATTGTGACATGATTTATTGGAGTCCGTCTGTATTCGTCATTCTACACAAAAGCATACTTATCAGCTCTCCTGGAATGTTCCAGAGGCTCCCAAAAACATCTTTACCATCCTTGTCGAGAATTTATTGGAATCAGCTCCAAGGATGTTCCAACCAGAAAAGTGGAGAGTTACACAAACCCCAAGTACAAATATGTGATCCCAGTTTGATTTTGGGTGTTCACAGGTGGAGCTAAAATGTCCCTAGAAGAATCCATAGACTCCTGAGAGATTTGTCAAACCTCCTAGAAAGCAGCACTTCTTGGAGGTTTCTTGTGTGTGAAATCAGGAACGCCTATCACTTGAGATGAGCAAATCTAATCTGGATCCTTGACCATGATTCCTGACTTTACTCTGATTTTTACGACCCTCACATATCATCATTTCAGCATGATGTGTAGGCCCAGGAGATGCCAGCATATAGGGTGTGGTTTTTAGGGCTACTACGACCTACTAAGTTGAAAGTATTGGTTCAGAGTAGGATGCGGTGCTAATTGAGTTGGATATTGTCCCAGTAAGGTATAGATGAAGAATCCACTAGCCTCATGAACAAGATGAAGGTTTCAATACTTTTATCATGAAAACTAGTACAAAAAATGTGATAGCACCAAGAAGCGGAGGGACAACAGAGCTTAACACATCCCCATTATCAAATAAGCTGGTCTCAGTGACTCTACGAAAAATACCCAGATGGATTAAAACATTAGAATAAAACATTGTTACTCCACGTCCTGATACTTCACCTTTTACCACAATTTTTGCATTATTTTTCGCAATGTGATTTTCAAAGTATTGCAACCCTCATTTTATCATTGAGAGTGCGGTGGATTCAAATACTAAACGTACTGACATAGCCGCTGGGTCAGGATCCTGCGAATTGATCCAGTCCAGGACCAAAATAAATCATGAACTTTAAGAGGAGGTGCAATAGGATATGGCGAGGCAGACATATTAATTGCCTCCCCAAAATTGCCAAATACGCACGGCTGTTTGATAAAAAAGTATCTACAACACTCGGAACACAATGGAGCCCGCCACTGCAAAATACATTAGGGCCCATATAGATTTGCTGTAAGCGTTGAATTACTGCGATACTTACAAAGTATGAAGCCAAACTACTGCCTTGTGTGAATATATTGAAACAAGAAAATCTGCACTTTCATCCGGGTAGATAAAACAAATTCTTCTTTACTGGTTATCCATTAAATGAAATGTATGTAGGATTCTATGGCATTAGTTTAAAAGTGTTTCCAACGCATTTCTGGCTATAAAAGTCCTTAATCATAGTATAAACCAATAGAACCTACCGGACAGATAAAATTCTCAACGTCTACTATGATTTGAAGCTTCGTGAGCTTTTCTTTTCTTTAACTATCTCTACTGTCTTGTGCACTAGATGTAATACTAGCTATAGTACCGCAGTTAGCATAGAAAAGAGAGAATTTGCTGGAATTCGAAGTTGTCAGTTTACTCAACCTTGGCTAGGAAATTTGACATGCATTGAATTAATTTGATACAAATTGAATGTGCCTTATTACTGTACATAACCGGGGGCTGGTGTCTCTGGATTCTCTTTCTTCTACAGCTCACTGTTGCCTGTGGTCTCTTTTACTCTTCATGGCAGGTTCCATCCTTCTCCATGTCTACCTTCAATCTCAGAAGGAAGAGTCACCATGGAGTGACGTAAGTTGTGTAAAAGGATGTCATGTGCTATGAAGACCAGAGGAGCCCAAAGCCAGAGCGAGAATGCGGAGAACTTGGTGGGAAGCTCAAGCTGCAAGACAGGTGAGTATACTCCTTGTGGAGAGCTTGGCAGGAAGCTCCAACCGTAAGATAGGTGGGTATACTGTTCGCGAAGGGCTTGGCAGGATGCTCCAGCTGCAAGACAGGTGAGTATACTCCTCGTGGAAGGCTTGATGGGAATCTCCTGCTGAGAGACAAGAGAGTATACTCTTTGTGGTGGGCTTGGCGGTAAGCTCCAGCCATGAGACAAGTGAGTATATTCCTTGTGGAGGGCTTGCCGGGAAGCTCCAGCCATGAGACAGGTGAGTATTTTTCTCGCGGAGGGCTTAGCAGGAAGCTCCAGCCATGAAACAGGTGAGTATACACCTTGCGAAAGGCTTGGTTTGAATCTTCAGCCATGAGACAGGTAATATACTCATCGTGGAGGGCTTGGCAGGAGGCTCCAGCCGTGAGACAGGTGAGTATACTCGTCGTGGAGGGCTTGGCGCGAAGCTCCAGCTGAGAGACAGGTGAGTATATTACTTGCAGAGGGCTTGGTGGGAAGCTCCACCCGCGAGACAAGTGAATATATTCCTCATGGAGGGCTTGGCGTGAAGCTCCAGCTGAGAGACAGGTGAGTATACTACTTGCAGAGGACTTGGCAAGAAGCTCCAGCCATGAGAAAGGTGAGTATACTCGTCGTGGAGGGCTTGGTGGGAAGCTCCAGCCATGAGACAGATGAGTATACACCTCTCAAAAGGCTTGGTTTGAATCTCCAGTCATGAGACAGGTAATATACTCATCGTGAAAGGCTTGGCGGGAGGCTCCAGCCACGAGACAGGTGAGTATACTCGTCATGGAGGGCTTGGCGCGAAGCTCCAGCTGAGAGACAGGTGAGTAAACTACTTGCAGAGGGCTTGGTGGGAAACTCCACCCGCGAGACAAGTGAGTATACTCCTCATGGAGGGCTTGGCAAGAAGCTCCAGCCGTGAGACAGGCAAGTATACTACTTGTAGAGGGCTTGGGGGAAGCTCTAGCAGCGAAACAGGTGTGAATAAAACTTATTTTTTAACCCTTTTCCAAATCCCTTATAATAAAATTAAATTGCCACCAATTTGCTAGACTCTTGAAGAAAGAAATCACCAAAAAATCCCGTAAAGGGTGAATCAGGGAATCAATTTTTGTATAAAATGTAAGATGAAATCAATGTACTTAGAACCAACTTTCTCCTCTCTATTGAGCTTTAGCCACTAGATTAAGAAGGCATCCAAGACACGAGTTGACTCCAATTACAGCAGCTGTTTCCTCCCTATAATAACATTTCCGTCTACACAAAAACATACTTGACCTAGGACTCTAAATTCTAAGTCGCCTTTGTTTTAATAGTCTATCCAGCCGGCAAGCGGGTGACTACTATCGTCAGCCATTACACAGTCCATACTGGTTGTAACCAGACTGTGCTCACACCCTGTATGGTATTATTATTACTAGACATGATCGAATACCTCAAATATTTGGCTTTGCGAATATCCGACGAATAGGTCGCCACTATGCGAATATTCGATTCGCAATGTAAGTCTATGGGAAGCCCGAATAGTTCCGAATAGTTGTTATTCGGGTTTCCCATAGACTTACATTGCGCATCGATTATTCGCGAATAGTCGAATAGCGGCGACCTATTCGGCAAATATTCGAGAAGCCGAATATTTGAGGTATTCGATCATCCCTAATTATTACACAATATGGTAACAGCTACTGTTTTGCCAAGGTGTCAGTCTACACTGTGTTCTATCATTCCATTTCTGCTCTTTATAGCATTTCCACTGCATTTTTTTAGGGTTGAAATTGCTTTGGCCAAATGTTACAAAATCTATGGTGAAATATCAAGTGCAAGGATTGGAATTTTTAGGGTCATTTGACCTTTCTTGCAATCGGGTTTTGTTTATAATTTTACACCATTTGGCTTTTACAAGCTCTTGGTTTCCCAACACATTCAACTTTGATGTGGTCTGTGGTCATAAATCAGCAAAAAATTTCTCAGTTAACTCATTCTGCAATACGGCGGCTACAGAAGGCAAATGGTACAACATTTTTAATAAAACCTAATAACAAAAATTGTTTTTATCCCCAAATACCTGCATTAAAGTGAAAAATAAACTATAAAGATGCATAAAGGCTACTTTACACACTGCACCGATATCGCTAGTGTGGGTACCCGCCCCCATCTGTTGTGCGACACGGGCAAATCGCTGCCCGTGCCGCACAACATCGCCCAGAGCCGTCACACATACTTACCTGTCCGGCGACGTCGCTGTGACCGGCGAACCGCCTCCTTTCTAAGGGGGCGGTCCGTGCGGCGTCACAGCGACGTCACTGAAGCGTCACTGAACCGCCGCCCAATAGAAGCGGAGGGGCGGAGATGAGCGGGACGTAACATCCCGCCCACCTCCTTCCTTTTGCATAGCGGCCGGGAGGCAGGTAAGGAGAACTTCCTCGTTCCTGCGGCGTCACACGGAGCGATGTGTGCTGCCGCAGTAACGAGGAACAACTTCGTTACTGCTGCAGTAACGATTTTTAAGAATGGACCCCCATGTCGCCGATTAGCGATTTTGCACGTTTTTGCAACAATGCAAAATCGCTTATCGGTGTCACACGCAACGGCATCGCTAATGCGGCCGGATGTGCGTCACAAATTCCGTGACCCCAACGACTCCGCATTAGCGATGTCGCAGCGTGTAAAGCCCCCTTAACTCTTTTTCATATCAACAATCTCATGTAGTGTTGGTGAAAGGAAACTTTATTTCATCCAAACCCAAAAGAGTTGCAAATGTAATAATGAATCCGGCCCTAAAACAAAAAAATAAAAAAAATAATTGTGTATCTAAACATTGCGCAATTTATTTCTTTTTTTTTTAATGCCAGATTTCTAGTGAAAATGGCTTGAAAAACTGTTAGAAATTTGGATTTTTTTCAATGTTCGCTCCTGTGCCACCCCACAGACAATTACTACCGTCCACGTATCCAGATGTATAGATGGAGAAGATTTGGACAATATTACTACACAGTCATCCATTATAGATGTCTGGACACAGATTGAGAACAGATGTCGGGATACTAGGAGCAGCCCCTGCACGGTGCACATTATGTCTCAGGACCCAGGAATCTCCTTCTAGATCACTAGATAAAGAATGTTAAAAGCTTCAGCCATAATCGCTGACATCAGCATGTTTACCAGTTACTATATTATATACATAGCATGACTGGATCTGTACAGAATTGTTATTCTCAGGAGCCGTGGATGGAGGATGGGGTTGTAAACTGTATATGTAGGAGCTGAGTCAGCCGCATTCACATGGGAGTAGCGGATGCCCATAGCGATCGCTTACACTAACCCGTCATTATGTCATGTTTATATTACCGGCGGTTATCAGTGCGTGAAATGAAATGTAGCCGTATACAATATATTATAGTTGTATTAAAGGACAAACTGCGAGGGCTGAAAATGCTAAATGGTAAATCCACCTTTAGTTGCTCATACCTAAAAGGTATAAATGTTGCCAAATTTGTCATTTACACATTAAAGGGAACCTGTCACCACTTTTTTGGCCTATAAGCTGCAGCCACCACCACCGGGCACTTATATACAGCATTTTAATATGCTGTATATAAAAGCCCAGGCCGCTGTGAGAACATAAAGCAGGCTTTACACACAGCGACATGTTAGCGATGTCGCTGGTCAAAGCACCCACCCCCGTCGGTTGTGCGTCACGGGCAAATCGCTGCCCGTGGCGCACAACATCGCTAGGACCCGTCACACGAACTTACCTGCCTAGCGACGTTGCTGTGGCCGGCGAACCGCCTTTTTTCTAAGGGGGCGGTTCGATCGGCGTCACAGCGGCGTCACTAAGCGGCCACCCAATAGAAACGAAGGGGCGGAGATGAGCGGGCCGAACATCCCACCCACCTCCTTCCTTCCTCATTGCCAACGGCCGCAGGTACGGTGATGTTCCTCATTCCTGCGGTGTCACACATAGCGATGTGTGCTGCCGCAGGAACGACGAACAACCTGCGTCCTGCAACAGCAACGATAATCAGTATTAGAATGACGTATCAACGATCAATGATTAGGTGAGTAATTTTGATCGTTAACAGTCGTTCGTGCATTTCACACGCAACGACGTCGCTAACAAGGCCGGATGTGCGTCACAAATTCCGTGGCCCCAACGACATCTCGTTAGCGATGTCGTTGCGTGTAAAGCCAGCTTAAAAACACTTTATAATACTTACCTAACGGTCGCTCGGTTGGCCATATGGGCGTCATACACACTCGCCGGCATTCAGGTCCTGAGCAGGGCAGATCAAAGTATTGTAGTGCGCCTGCGCAGGACCGGCAAGTGTGTATGACGTAGGATGCGTCATGCACACAGGAGTCAGAAGGAGGATGAAGAAGGCCGAAAGAGGAGGCGCCAGCACCGGATAACAGAGACGCCCATATGGCCAACCGCGCGACTGTTAGGTAAGTATTATAAAGTGATTTTTATGTTCTACACAGTGGTCTGCGCTCTTATATACAGCATGTTAGAATGCTGTATATAAGAGCTCGATGGTGGTGGCCGTAGCTTATACGCCAAAAAAGTGGTGACAGGTTTCCTTTAAATACTTACATCTAATACTGCCCATATATATAGTATATATTTTTTTTCTACCCAGTGTAAATACCGCTGTTCTCCTGAATCTGGGGTTGCTTTTCTTTTCTTTCAGGGCCATTCCAATCCTGAGATGTGGCCTCATTCCCCCTTTATGTAACTTTAGTCTTGGTTTAAAAGGTTGGCCACTACTTTAACATTGATGGCTATCCTTAGACGTCCCAAGAGGAGTTCAAAACCTTGCCTACTTACATTAAAGAGGTTGGCCACTACTTTTAGATTCACGGCCTATCCTTAGGATAGGTCATCAATAGGGACGATCGAATACCTCAAATATTTGGCCTCGCAAATATTTGCCGAATAGGTCTTCGCTATTCGACTATAAGTCTATGGGAAACCCAAATAACAACTGTTCGGAACTATTCAGGCTTCCCATAGACTTACATTCCGACCTATTCATCGGATATTCGCAAAGCCAAATATTTGAGGTATTCAATCATCCCTAGTCATCAATGTCTGATCGTCCAGGGTCTGACACCACACACCCATGCCCATCAGCTGTCCCAGGAGCTGGCAGCGGCAGGAGGCAGCCAGTAATGCTCCCTTCCGGATCTGCCCTGTCTCCTGATAGTACTGCATATCTGCCTTCTATTGGATTGCCTGGGAGGCGGATGTGCAGTACCCAACCGCAGCTGCTAATAGAAGACGGGTCAACTCCGGAACTGAGCATTTCTGACTGTCTGCTGCCACAACTGGCACCGTAAACAACTAATGGTAAGGGGTGCCAGGTGTCAGACCCCAGGTGATCAGACATTGATGACCTATCCTAAGATAGGCCATTAATCTAAAAGTACTGGCCAACCTCTTTACCGCAAGTAGGCAAGGTCTTGAACTCATCTTGGGATGTCTTCTTGGAGACCACACCCAGATGGCTAACAGGACAACATTTATATAAAAGAAATTTTAGACCATATCTCAGGAATGGAGAGGCTCAGCAACAAAAGCAAAACCTCTCCAAATTCAGGGGAACTAGGTATAGAATGACATATTTATGACAAGTGACAGTTTCTCTTTAATTTTATCTGAATGTGGCCTTTACGGAATTGTCCTATTAAGAAAATGTATCATCTGTCCACAGGATAGGTTACAAGTGTCTGATTGTTTGGGTTCACACTGTTTGCCAGAGCAGGGGGGGCCTGTAGACTTCTATTTGAATGGGCTCATTATGTAGGGGACTGATAGAGATAGTATTAGGCCACACCTGTCTGTGGGCTGTATCTGGTATTGATGATCCATATCCAAGATTGAGGCTGTTTTTCTAATCCCACACAACTCCATGATATCTTTATGATGTGATAATGAGGCCAGGGACTAGTCGCAAAGGCGTTAGTTCCTGCACTCATTCCGCCCTCTTAGCATGTTAGTACGCCCACAGCACTTCCGGTCATGTGTGACACTGCTGATGATGATGCTACGCTGTGGGCATTGAGTAGCATGTTAGCACGTCCCTGTGGGCGTGCTAACATACTAAGAGGTCAGAATGAGTGCAGGAACTAACACCCTTGCGACTGGTCCCTGCGCTCTTTAGCATATGATATGCCCAGCATTTTGAGGCGGTAACAACGGACACAGGTATGCATGTCACCGCTGATGTTGACGCTGGGCAAGTGGCATTGAATAGCATCTTAGTACTCATAGTGGAATGAGTGCAGCAACTAATGCCCTTGCGACTAGTCATTGACCTCATTAGGATATCATAAAGGAATCTTTAAAAATACTTTTTCTAGAGATCTCTTTAGCTATGCTGCTAGATACAGGGACGGTTAGGCAGGGATTAGCAATATACACCCAGAATTTCTCGTGGTTCTGGGTGCATATTGTACTTGACTGGTTCCCTTTAATAGTATTTGGTGACATGACAGGTTCCCTTTAAAACTGTAGTGTCTCATGCTGATTTAGGAATTATGTAACTCTTTAGACACTCTTGTCTATCACAATTTTAGGGCGGGGTAGATGGCCGTATTCTCCATCTGAGTGCGATCTGACAAAACGTTGGATCACATTCGGAGCAATGTTTGCCTCTGGGCCGATCCGGAGGAAAAAATCGCTGCATATCTAAATATGATCCGATATTGAGATGTCACTTGGCCATGCCCCTCAATCAGGGCGTGGAAAGCATCGGACTGCACTTGGATAACATCTGATTTCCGAGCACTGACACAATGGAGAAGATGGAGAAATTGTGTTCTCTATCTTCTCCTTGCAGTGTGCTCCGATTCTTCTCATCCAAGAGAATGTCTTCACTTTTTGTTGACACTCAGATCCAACACTGATGAGAGTTTGAGCCATGTGTCATTTGCATACTCCTCCCTATTCTCTTGGATGAGAGAATCTACGGCCGTCTGCACCTGCGCTAACACTGATTACTTTAGGACGAGTTCCTAATTTCCAGCCATCTCATATTCACAGTGCCAGGTGGTATTTTTCTTCCTATGCCGTCCAGGAATGGTGTATTTATTACGAAACGACTAAAACTTGGCTACAAATATGCGAAGATGTAATTTTATCACTGAGTTTCCCATTTGAACCAAGATTCTTTTTCTCTCTTTCCTTTCAAAATATGTTATTGCATTTAAGGCTGCGCTTCCGACCAAGACCCGGCCGGGCCCTTTCTTTTTTCCTTTTAAGTGATGTTGTTCTTCTTTCGTGCTCGGAGTTTGTGACTGCGGCTGGTAAAATGAGTCAAAGGCACAAGTTAGACAATCTGAAATCAAAGCAAAATGTTCAGCCAAGATATTAGGAAGTGCTTCAGACACAACACTATCTCCGCACGGCGTTTGCTGTGGTTTGAGGGTTCTTCCTCTCCCTTCTGCTGATCCATGTAAAAGTTCTTCCCAACAAATGGCTAAATTAAACAAGACTTTTATTTTGAAAGCTGTTGGGCAGAATGATAACATATAACCCATAAAGGAAATCTGGGGTTACCGATGTTTTCATGCAATATTTGCCAAAGGGGAATCATTGTAAATCAATATACCGTACAGTGCCTTGAAAAAAGTATTTATATCCTGTAAACTTTTCCAGATTTTGTCACATTACAGCCACAAACTTAAATATATTTTCTTGGGATTTATGTAATATACCAACGCTAAAGGCCACTTTACATGCAACGACATCGCTAACGAGATGTTGTTGGGTTCATGGAATTCGTGACGCACATCCGGCCTCATTAGCGACGTCGTTGCGTGTGACACATACGAGCGACCGTTACCGATTGAAAATACTCACCAAATCATTGATCGTTGACATGTCGTTCATTTTCAAAATGTCGTTGATCTTCTGGGACGCAGGTTGTTCGTTGTTCCTGAGACAGCACACATTGCTATGTATGACACCCCAGGAATGACGAACAACAGCGTTCCTGCGTCCTCCGGCAACAAGGTGGGAGTGTCCTTCATGCGGCTGCTCTCCGCCCCTGCGCTTCTATTGGTGGGCCGCTGTGTGACGTCGCTGTGACGCCACAAAAAACACCCCCTTAGAAAAGAGGTTGTTCGCCGGCCACAGCAACGTCATTAGGCAGGTATTTGTGACGCTTACTAGCGATTTTGTTCGCCACGGGCAGCGATTTTCCCGTGACGCACAAACGACGGGGGCTGGTGCGATTGCTAGCAACATCATTAACGATGTCGCAGCGTGTAAAGCCTCCTTTAGTACAAGTATTTGTGAATTGTAAGAAAGTTACCGTATTTTTCGGATGATAAGACGCACTTTTCCTCTCAAAAATTTGGGAGGAAAATGAGGGGTGAGTCTTATAAGGTGTATGTAACTTACTGGAGGATGGTGGAGAATGGTCACAGGAGGCAGGGGCAATGCTGCGGGCTGTGCTGCAGCCAGTGCTAGTGCTCGCTGCGTATGGTGAGGCAGGGGCCATCCTTAAAATGTCAGTGATGCGGGCTTCAAATAATTGTGCCTTATTGGCTTAAGATCTCTTCTGCGCATGCGCCGCCTCCAGGCCATTGATCCAACAGCGGACTTAAGGAAAATGGCGCCTGGAGGTGACACGTGCGCAGATGAGTTCACTCATCATTGAGTCGATAGCTCAATCTGTGCATGCGCCGACTATGTGCATGATTTCTTTGCAGCCCACACCCTGACAGTTTGTAGATGTTCCTACCTCACAGCACCTGCAGCGAGCATCTGAGATACCTGCTGCATCGCCCTACTCCACCACCACACCAGCCTCTTGTGACCCCGCTCCATCATCACTGCTGCTCCCCCCATCCTGGACGCACCATGTCCTCTTCTGCGGGGCTGCGAGGAGACCACAGTTATATGTGCCCATGATCAGGGTTTCGAACAATGCGATCTCTTTGTTCTCCCTGTGGAGAATAATCACAGCTCTGCAGCAATAAATTGACATGCAGCAAAATTGGGAAGCCACAACACTTGTCAGTTTACGCTGCAGGAAAAACAAGCACAGTGGGCATCAGATTTCTAGAAATCCCATCAACTGTGCTTGTACTGTACAATGCAGCATTTTGGAATCAGCGATAACACGCCGCTTCAAAAACCTTGAGAAATGTGTCAGTCCAGTGCTGAAACACGTGAGTACTAAAAAAAATCCTTATCTGAATCTCCAAGGCTCCTTATTTCCCCCTAATATGATCCTCTCCATTCTGGGAAGTTGTAAGGGAGGACACATCTATTGGTAGATGGCAATCATAGTTCCATATGATTACCTGATCAAAGCAATGAAAAAGGGATTGAGTACCACCAGGGACATAGCTGACCGGGAGAAGAGTCGGGATTTAGACATTTATGGCAAAGCAGCTAGAAAACAGTTTAAACTTCATAGACTTAAGCCCACTTTACACGTTGCAATTAGTTGTACAATCGCATTTGCGATGTGACACGCCCAGGTTGCATACGGGATCTTATGAGATTGCACGTTGGTCGTTCATTTGCTGTCACACGTGCGTTAGTAGTCTATGTTAAATTGATCAATTTTGTGTGCGATCCTTTAGATCATGTGTTCTGTGACGTATGCATTGGGCACCTTTTTTTTTTTTTTTTTTATTTATTGACTTGCCAAGCGTGTGTAATGTGTAGGGATGCGTTTTTACTATGTCATCTGCCATTCAGCTCTGCTACATGGCCGCTAACAGCAGACACAGACAGCCATGTAGTAGAGCTGAATGGCAGATGACAGCAGACACAGACAGAGCCGCACTGTCAGAATGAACTCGGGTGAACTTAACCCGACTTCATGGTCATGCTGCGGCTCTGTCTGTGTCGCGCCCTGATTAGCGGTCACCAGTGAAGGACTCACCGGTGACCGCTAATCTCCTAAGTTACTGAAGTTAGCAGCCCTCTCTCATACTCACCAATCCCCGATCCCCGGCACTGCACAGCGTTCACACTGCTCCGGCGGCTTTTACTGTTTTGAAAAAGCCGGCCGCCCATTAAACAATTTCGTATTCCCTGCTTTCCCCGCCCACCGGCGCCTATGATTGGTTACAGTGAGACACGCCCCCACGCTGAGTGACAGGTGTCACACTGCACCCAATCACAGCAGCCGGTGGGCGTGTCTATACGGTGTAGTGAAATAAATAATTAAATAATTAAAAAAAACGGCGGGGGGTTCCCCCCAATTTTAAAACCAGCCAGATAAAGCCATACGTCTGAAGGCTGGTATTCTCAGGATGGGGAGCTCCACGTTATGGGGAGCCCCCCAGCCTAACAATATCAGCCAACAGCCGCCCAGAATTGCCGCATACATTATATGCGACAGTTCTGGGACTGTACCCGGCTCTTCCCGATTTGCCCTGGTGCGTTGGCAAATCGGGGTAATAAGGAGTTATTCGCAGCCCATAGCTGCCAATAAGTCCTAGATTAATCATGTCAGGCGTCTATGAGACACCCTCCATGATTAATCTGTAAATTACAGTAAATAAACACACACACATGAAAAAATCCTTTATTAGAAATAAAAAACACAAACATATACCCTGGTTCACCACTTTAATCAGCCCCAAAAAGCCCTCCTTGTCTGGCGTAATCCAGGATGCTCCAGCGTCGCTTCCAGCGCTGCTGCATGGAGGTGACCGGAGCTGCAGAAGACACAGCCGCTCCGGTCACCTCCACACAGCAAATGAAGACAGCCGGCAATCAGCTGAGCTGTCACTGAGGTTACCCGCTGTCACTGGATCCAGCGGTGGCCGCGGGTAACCTCAGTGACAGCTCAGCTGATCGCGCTACTCACCGCCGCTCCTGTCACCTCCACGCAGCAACTGAGGTGAGTAGCGCGATCAGCTGAGCTGTCACTGAGGTTACCCGCGGCCACCGCTGGATCCAGTGACAGCGGGTAACCTCAGTGACAGCAGCTGATCGCGCGGCTGTCTTCATTACCTGCGTGGAGGTGACCGGAGCGGCGGTGTCTTCTGCAGCTCCGGTCACCTCCATGCAGCAGCGCTGGAAGCGACGCTGGACCATCCTGGATTACGCCGGACATGGAGGGCTTTTTGGGGCTGATTAAAGTGGTGAACCAGGGTATATGTTTGTGTTTTTTATTTCTAATAAAGGATTTTTTCGGGCGTGTGTGTTTATTTACTGTAATTTACAGATTAATCATGGAGGGTGTCTCATAGACGCCTGACATGATTAATCTAGGACTTATTGGCAGCTATGGGCTGCCAATAACTCCTTATTACCCCGATTTGCCAATGCACCAGGGCAAATCGGGAAGAGCCGGGTACAGTCCCAGAACTGTCGCATATAATGTATGCGGCAATTCTGGGCGGCTGTTGGCTGATATTGTTAGGCTGGGGGGCTCCCCATAACGTGGAGCTCCCCATCCTGAGAATACCAGCCTTCAGCCGTATGGCTTTATCTGGCTGGTTTTAAAATTGTGGGGAACCGTACGCCGTTTTTTTAAATTATTTAATTATTTATTTCACTACACAGTATAGACACGCCCACCGGCTGCTGTGATTGGGTGCAGTGTGACACCTGTCACACAGCGTGGGGGCGTGTCTCACTGTAACCAATCATAGGCGCCGGTGGGCGGGGAAAGCAGGGAATACGAGATTGTTTAATGGGCGGCCGGCTTTTTCAAAACAGTAAAAGCCGCCGGAGCAGTGTGAACGCCGTGCAGCGCCGGGGATCGGGGATCGGTGAGTATATGAGAGAGGGGGATAGACTGACATGGACAGAGAGTGAGGGACAGAGATAGTGACCGACTGACAGAGATTAGTGAATGACAGACATTGTGAGGCGCTTCAGAACGCAGCTTTTCAGCTGCGCTCTGAAGCGGACCTTTTTTAAGCTGCGGTGCAGAGCGCACGCCTGCGCACATAGCCTCAGACATCAAAATCGTATGAGGGATGTCACACGTTACAATTGACTAGGTTCGTGCAACAAAACGCTCAATTCTAGAGAATGATACGATGTGTTTGCGATCAACGGTTTTGCGTTCAATCCTGATCGCACGTAGCTGTCACACGCAGATACCTCACAAACGATGCCGGATGTGCGTCACTTACAACTTGACCCCAACGACGGATTGTGAGATATATTGAAGCGTGTGTAGCGGGCTTTACTTATCCCATGACCGTCCACTAGTAGACATTTTTCATCCATGACTGGCACTCAGGGAAGTTTTGTATTACCAGCTAATTCTCTTGGTTTTCCTTTTTCTCCACCGGGACATCATCAATGATATCCTTTTTCTTTACCTCACACACGGTTATGCTCACCTCCCAGACATGCCAGTAATTACATCACATCTATTTGCCCAAAAATGTTGTCACTGTGAGGCAATGGGGTTCACCAAAGTTACACAAATATAATAAAACTTATTAAAGTAATTTTAAAGACAGCTTAATCCATGGAGACAAATCCTGTGACATTGAAATGACATTAGCTTGAGTGCTACATTTCCTCTACGCATATCACGGCTCGTGTGATTTCGCAGGCTGGGACGGTTTTAATGAATGAAACATCTGTGCCTTTTTTAGAGTTTTATTTTTATTTACTAACTTGTTGATCGTTTTTTGGGGGGGATTCAAAAAAACGTGGCCAGCTTCTTCCAGAAACAGTGCCAATCCTGTCTATGGGCTTCTTCAACTCATTCACACAAACTGTCCTACGACTGTGTCTGACAAGATGTTTCCTAATCTCATACAAAAACCTTTAGTTATTCTCTAAAGTAGCCTCTTACAAAAAAAGCTTCTTAAATGAAGTTCCAGAGAAGTATCCTTCAAAACTCATAGAAGGTGTTGGCGATCAGTCGAATTCACATAATCCTGTACTTTGACTGAAAAACATGCAGTGTCTAGAATATTAGCAAGTTATTCAAAGTCTTGATCCTAAAGATACTGGATAAATGGAAATTAATTTTAATATTTCCTTTTTAGACCCCTATCCAAACTTGGCTTAAGCACCACGAGCAGTTCTGGGTCATATTACTAATCTCTGCCTAACTGTTTCTGTATCTAGTAGCATAGATAAAGGGATCTTTAGAAAGAGTATTTCTAAAGATCCTTTATGATATGCTAATGCGGACGGTGACTATTCGCAAGGGCGTTGGTTCCTGCGCTCATTCCGCCCTCTTAGCATGGTAACGTGCCCACAGGGGTGTGCTAACATGCTATTCAATGCTCATTGCCTAGCGACATCATCGGCAGTGACGCGCGTACCTTTGTCCATTGCATCGCCTTAGAACTCTTAGGCTTAGTGCGCATGATCAGAAGTCCTCGGCACTTCTGGTCATGTGCACTAGACCTCACTGAAGCCGGGATGCATACACCTGGCTTTATATTGAGCATGACTGAAAGTGTTGGGGACTTCTGATCATGCACATTGACCCTATGCCTGACATTCTGAGACTGTGCAATGGACACAGGTTCGTGTGTCACTGCCGATGATGCTTGGAAGTGGGCATTGAATAGCATGTTAGCACGTCCCTGTAAGTATGCAAACATGCTAAGAGGGCGGAATGAGCTCAGGAACTAATGCCCTTGTGACTAGTCCCTGGCCTCATTAGCATATCATAAAGGATCTTTAAAAATACTTTTTCTAAAGATCCCTTTATCTGTGCTAGTGTATACAGGGACGGTTAGGCAGGGATTAGCAATATACACCCAGAACTGCTCATGGCTCTGGGTGCAAATTACACCTGACAGGTTCCCTTTAAACTAAAGATAAAGACAACACAATAGATTTGCTGTTACTTATTTTTCCACTTGGCTCAGCTTATCCCAAGATGATTGGCATGAGATTGAAAAACAAAACACAGTAACAGATTTTGTGATACGCTGTTGGGAGATGTTTATGCTATATATGTTTATACATGGCCACCCAGGGTTTTTAATTGAAGTCTGCCAAGGATTTTGCTACCATGCCATGCTAATGCATGAAATTTGTCTAATGGGATATTGGAGTCTTTTACATATTTTTACAGAAAGGTGAACCCCTCTTTCAGGCTTGTTTGCCTAACATCTATTTCTCCCAATTCCTCTAGAAATGTATGCGGGGAAAAAGGGAAACAATAGTACGAAATCTCGGTCACCAGCTTATCTACCATATTAACAATCGGGCATGTTGATGTCCATCATGTCCTTTCCTGACACGTGTCATTGATGATAAGTTAATAAATCCTATAAATATCAGATAGTTACCCAGGCCTGTTAAAGTCATCAAGTTTTGGAGACTTATATCTAATAAACCAACTTAAAATCATAATCAAAGCTAAAAACAAAGTAGCCCAATAAAAAAGTGTTATTAAACCCCTTTTTTAGGGAGAGCTTTGGGGGAGACACAAAGGATCTCGCACGGTTACCATTGTTGACAAAATCAGGCTGGCGATTTATCAGAGAGAAAACATACACAGGAGTCTGTGTGCAAAGCCTGTCTGGCCAATCCTCAAATGTATTGGGCTTTTATTAGCTGTTGAAATGTGTTTTTAAGTACAAAGCTGGGTTCACATCACATTTCTTAACTCCATGGGCATCAAACCAGAGTCCTCCTAAAAATGGATTTGGACATTCACCACATGAAGCCACAAAATTCAAGTTATGAAAATGTAGTCCAACACATGCTTTGTTTGAGCTTTTTTTTGTCCATAAAAAGTTGGCCGAAAAATGAACCCTTTCAAATATGTTCAAAACATATTTCGTCAACATGTTCATTATTACTTTGGGAGCTATATCTGAACCCCCCTCCAAACAGGATTCATATCTGTCCTCAAGTGAGTCATAGGCTTCAATTATCGAATAGAATCAAAAACATCTACAATCAGACTCCATTTGAGCTTTTTTTTATGCATAAATAGGTTTTACTCCATTGGGAGCTATATCTGAACCCCCCTCCAAACAGTATTCATATCTGTCTTCCAGTGAGGCATAAGGGCCATTTACACGCTGCGACATCGCTAACGATATATCGTCGGGGTCACGGTGTTTGTGACGCACATCCGGCGTCGTTAGCGACATCGCAACATATGACAGGCTGTAGCAACCTTAAACAATCACAAAAGAGACAAAAATCGTTGGTATATGAGAGGTCGTTCATTTACCAAAAATTGTTGTCTGGTAAGTAGCGATGTTGTTCGTCGTCCCTGCGGCAGCACACATCGCTATGTGTGACACTGCAGGAGCGATGAACATCTCCTTACCTCCGTCCACCGGCAATGTGGAAGGAAGGAGGTGGGCGGCATGTTCCGGCCGCTCATCTCCACCCCTCCTCTGCTATTGAACGGCTGCCGTGTGACGTCGCTGTGAAGCCGCACGAACCGCCCCCTTAGAAAGGAGGCAGATCGCCGGCCAGAGCGACGTTGCAGGGAAGGTAAGTCTGTGTGACGGGTGTTAACGATGTTGTGCACCACGGGCAGCGATTTGCCCATGACGCAAAACCGACAGGGGCGGGTACGCTCGCTAGCAATATCGGTACTGATATCGCAGCGTGTAAAGTACCCTTTAGGCTTCAATTATCAAATAGAATCAAAACCATCTAAATTTTTACTCCATTTTAGCTTTTTTTATGCATAAATAGGTTATCCACTACTTTTACATTGATGGCCTATCCTTTGGATAGGTCATCAATGTTTGATTGGCCGGGGTCCGACACCTGGCACCCAGCCATCAGCTGTTTCTGGTGCTCGATTCCGGAGCTGCCCCATCTTCTGATTCTGGCCTCGGCCTTGAATTGCACATCCACCTCCTATTCAAATTAATAGGAGGCGAATATGCAGTACCCAGCCGCGGCAAAAATCAGAAGAAGGGGCAGCTCCTAAACTGAGAACGTCCGGCTGCTTGCTACCGCCACCAGCAAAGTGAACAGCTGATCAGTGGGGGTGGTGGGTGTCAAACCCCGGTCGATCAGACATTGATGACCTAGCCTAAGGATAGGCAATCAATGTAAAAGTAGCAGACAACCTCTTTAATATTCTTTGTAGTTTGGAGAAATAAAGCTCAGAGTCCAAAGTTGCATGTTGTGTACCTATTTAATTCTAATCAAATAATAATAATAATAATTATTGAAGTCTAAGGATCCGTCAGGGGTTTGCCTGAATCCTATTTTTCAGAGGTCCAGACAGGACTGACTTCTTATGTGGCCGAGCTTCTGTTGTGCCCTTCCAGATATGAGGGCATGGGTCAACTCCTACTTCTCTATCTCTTATAGCTATTCCCTATGCAAACAATTTGAAACAAAAAATATTTTCTTCTATAACATTTCAGAACTGTCTCCTAACTAAAACTTTTCTGAAATATTCTCTCAACGTGGCTACCGAAAACCAAGGATTGGAAACCTAAGCTGATGGTTTTGAACTTGACCGCTTTGAGATATCTAAAACTTTAAGAAGCACAGGAGGGAACAGCATGTGTGTTTCTTAATTTAAGCTTCTTAAATTCTTAAGTCTATGAAATGCAATCTACACACCACTTGATACTCACCGTGAATTTTCTAGTAAATCCATGTTACTGTTGGCATTCGGCACTGTGGAAAAAATCTAAGGTGACAAGAAGCAATTACGTAACTTTTACCCAGGGAATAAGCTCTGGGCAATTAGTGCTTTGAGTCGGTTGTTTAATTAAATACTAAGTAGCACACCTGCAATATGTCGACACTCTGAGACCTGTTTACTTTTTTATGCTACTTTGCCGTTAGTTTAATAGTTAAAAATTGAGAACGTTATAAGGGTTTATGCACAGGGTGTTATGTAACTACAGAAATTCTTTGAGAAACTGGGAAAATATAGAAGAAAGTTACTAAAAATGGAAAGATATGTTAGTGAACCCACCAGAAGCCTTGTTCATTATTGATAATGATCTCTATGGTTCTAAAGTACTTGCTGACATTATGTTTTTATGATATGTGCTTAAAACATTTTGTGAAATGTGTTGGGTGATGAGCCAAACCCATTGGTTGCCATTCTGGGTCTACAACAAAGCATTTTCAGAATATTTTCCTGTCTTCGCAAATCAAGATACACCACCGGCTTGTTTAGGTAGATTTGTAATGTCAATGTCTGTGGCCAAATCGGGTTGAAGCGGGTGTTTATCACAGGAACCATTTTAATATTTAATATCTATGAGAGCTAATTTCAGGGGAAAAAAGAATCAGACATATTGGGTTGCATACGCCAATTTTTTTATTTGTAAGGAAGTGGTGGCTGGCTATGGCTAATTCAGCTGTGCCCAGTAAAGGTTATGTATGCTCAGTAGTGATGAGTGATCACTACCATGCTCGAGCGCTCACTACTCGTAACTAGTGATGAGTGGGCACTACCATGCTCAGGTGCTCAGTACTCGTAACTAGTGATGAGTGATCACTACCATGCTCGGGTGCTCAGTACTCGTAACTAGTGATGAGTGATCACTACCATGCTCGAGTGCTCACTACTCGTAACTAGTGATGAGTGGGCACTACCATGCTCAGGTGCTCAGTACTCGTAACTAGTGATGAGTGATCACTACCATGCTCAGGTGCTCAGTACTCGTAACTAGTGATGAGTGAGCACTACCATGCTTAGGTGCTCAGTACTCGTAACTAGTGATGAGTGAGCACTACCATGCTCAGGTGCTCGGTAACCGTAATGAACAGTTGGAGGCTTGGATGGGCATGACTCATGTCCGAGTATAATAGAGATCAAGGGGAACTTGAGCATTTTTCTGGGAAATATTCTGGAAAAATGCTCAAGTCCACCATTGACTTCCATTATGCTTGGGTGCTCGGGTCACGCCCATCAAAGCATCCAACAAGTACCCAATCATAGTGGCACTCCCTCATCACTAATTCTCAGCCAAGGCAAGTGTGCCTGTGTATGTGGCATTCAGATAAGTTGGCTTTTTGAAAAGGATGTCCACTTCTTTAACAATGATTTCCTATCCTTAGGATAGGTCAGCAATGTCTGATCAGCCGGGGTCCAACAACCAATATCCCCGCTGATCAGCTGTTGTCAGTGCCGGCAGCAGCAGGCAGCTGGAAATACTCAGTTCCTGACCTACTCCATCTTCTGATAGCAGCGTCATCCTCTTACTGCACATCCACCTCCTGTTCAAATCAATAGGAGGCGGATGTGCAATACTCGGCAGCGGCCGCTATCAGTTGACGGAGCAGCTCCGGAACTGAGCATTTTCTCGTGCCTGCTGCTGACGGCACTGATAACAGCTGATCAATGGGGGTGCCCAGTGTCGGACCCCGGTCGATCAGACATTGATGACCTATCCTAAGAATAGAACATCAATGCTAAAGTAGTGTCTAACCTCTTTAATGTCTTTAGACACCTTAAAAGTCATTTCTCAAAACTTTAAAACTACAGTATGACATGTCAAAAGTTTTAAGAGAGTGCGGTTCCTTATTCAATTTTAAGGTAAAAAATCAAGACAGATACAGTTAGGACTGCCGATATGTGATAAATACCCTAGATGGGGATAAATATGACTTTAATACCAACTGTCAGGGTTGGAAACTTACCGTGTTACAAAGACCTACGGTATACATATTCGGTAGTGATGAGAGAGTCTGATAAAATTCAAATTCTGAATTTCGATCATAAAATTTGATTTGCATTGATTTTTTTATTAGATTCTGACATGTTTTATTACTCAACGGGGGGGTCTCTAGACATTACGTCATAGTAAATGTAGGGTACAAAAAAATATTTGTTCGTAGGCCACCGGTCTTCTCCCAAGGGTAGGAGGGCTGGGGAGAGGTGAGTATAAGTATCTTAATTGTTTTCATTAGAAAGTCCAATATGGCTACTCTAGGCTATTAAAGAATCAGGGGTGTGTTTCATCAGGCGCTCAATTTGGTTTGTTTTCAAAGGTGTCATATGTTATAGGCAGAGGTACAACTCAAAGATCCTGGGCCTCAATATACCCTCTGAAATTATAGTGTGTTCTTATGTGGTAGATACAGTAGCCTTTTGGACTCCCTAAGACACCAAGGCCCGTATGTTACCTTTAGACCTCCAATAACTATGCAAGTCCTTTAATAGATTGATGGACAAAAATTCCTTGAATTATGGTCCTATCTGCACACTATGGCCATCCTACGAAAGGCCAAAGAAGTTATTTGTGGACTTAAAAAAATGTGTTTTAATATATTTCTTATGGAGCGTTAGAATATATAACCACACAAGTATGCACTCATATTTATATACATTGCAGACCCTATAACCACAGGTTCTGCATGGAAAATGTCTGTAGATGTCTGCTCATGAAGACTTAACCGCAGCCTTCATACCGTGCTGTGTCATACATTCCATCCATATGTTTTCTCCATTTACAGGACATCTTCTTGGCCTTTCCCATGATGATTCTAAATTCTGCGAAGAGAACTTTGGCTCCCTGGAAGATAAACGTCTTATGTCATCTGTCCTAACAAGCATTGATGCCTCCAAACCATGGTCAAAGTGCACCTCAGCGACAATCACAGATTTTTTGGACGACGGCCATGGTAAGTGCCTCGAAGTGCGCAAACTGTCAAGTATATTCCATAATTTTAATCACTGACAGTCATGAAGTCAGCAGGCAATTTATTACTTTGGAAGTCTGTTTCATTAAAAGTACTTCCTATGGTAAACGCTAATGGTGCTGGGTCAGGAACATTATCCGGCTCTGAAATGGGAGCTAAAATGTGTTAAACTTGTGCAACTTGTAATATATGAAAATTGACGTCAGTTCATAAATGTGATAGAGATCTTGACATGTCTTAAAAAAGAAATGAGAGAGTTTAACTTAGAGTCTCTTAAAGTCCTAAGCAAGAGTGAGTAGAATTGTAGCTAGTGGCCTCTCCACTGGTCCATGTGCACCAACTGTTGGGTACAGGAGGGGCTAGTCAAACCAATTAAGATATTATTAAGGGTACAAAGGTTTGGGGCTAGAACCATAAACTAAAATTCTCCCCCTCGTAAAAAAAATACCTAACTAAAGCTCTATGTCACGCTAGGTACGAGGAAGTACCAAGCAAATGGCAAAAGGTAAGGGAAGGAGACCCCAGCGTTTAGAGAAGGAGGAGATGGTGACCCCTGACCAAACCTACTGCTGGTCCCTGGGGTCTTTCACCACCCTAGATAGGTTCCACACCTATGTGCCGAGCCAGATACCTGACCCTAGGTATCCCTAGTGCTGGGCTCCAAATAGGGAACGGGTGGGATGAGCTCTTCATCAACCCTACTAAACGCTAAAGAAAGACACAAAAATAACACAAGGGGGAAAATTGCATGAACTACTGATTCACAGATTACACAGACAGGAGTTCAGCAAGCTTCAGCAACGATACCATAGATGAGAGCAAGTCACCTGCTTGCAACAAGCGTTTGAATGAAATGAATAATATCACCAGCAGCAGTCAAGGGAAAAAGGGAGTATTTAAGCACCAAGAGAATACTGATTTTCAGCAGTTGGGTGGAAGATGAGCTCCTGGTGGGTCCAAAAGGGGGTGAGATGAAAATCCATCAGGAAAGCTACCTATACCAATGAATACTAACAGCAGGAACAATAGAAAGTCAGGGAGCATTTTGCACAGCCAAATGCTGTGACCTTCTGTCGCGGGCGGGGAGGAGGGTGTCAGCACACCGCGCTCACCCCTTCTACTCGGGTCCGGCAGTTGCTCCTGGTGGCTCGAGCTGCGGGCCGGATCCCGGGGTGTCTCGAGCGACACTCCTCGCCCGTGAGTGAAAGGGGGGGGTGTTTGTTGGGATTATAGTTCGTGACGCCACCCACGGTTGTGGTGATGGCACCACCGCTGCTTTGGATGGGGAGCCCGGGGATGGTGATGGGAGCAGCCAGGTGTTGTGTTGCCCCTCCGTGGGTAGGGGTTGGTGATCCCGGGGCCCTTTGAAGAGATGTGAAGTGTAGGGCCTGGAGGGCGCAGGGACACGGGGGCAGCGCTGTGCCTTGCGGCACTGTGGTACTCACTCAGCCTGAGACATGGACACAGTTTGTACGGTAAACCAACGGCTGGTAGGACGGTCCCACAGACGGTTGCACCTGCACTCCCGGTAGTTAACGGTGTTGTCACTCTTCCCTGCACCTTGTGTTCTGATGGTGGTAGCGGTGGATTCCCTCCGGTTACCCGCTCCCCGACTGCAATCTGGGCCGGAGGAGCTCTACACTTTGCCCGCAGGCGCTGGCCCTGGGGAAACTGGTGCCTTGGCGGTGGCGGTGTCTCCCCGGTAATGGTCGGGCTGTTGCCGTCAATCGGGACTTTGTTGCTGGGAGATCTACGTCCCCTTCACTAACGGATTTAGCAGATCTGACGACTCCTAGCCCTGCTGGGGTCCGAAAGGCCCCTGTCCTGGTGCTGACTGTCCTTCGGAACACTGCTCCAGACCACCGGGCACACAGCCAACGGGGTCCTTCCAGGAACCTCCGAACCGTCCCACTCCGGACAGCCACCGTCGTTGTCAACCTTGCTGGTTCCGTCCGGACACACAGTCACGGACCTTCAGGCTTTTCTGTCACTTTCTACTTTCTCCTTTCTACTTTCACTTCTGGTTGTTCACTCTAGCCCTTCACTGGACTTCACTCTTGCCCTGCCTGGGCTTAACTCTCTACTCAAGCTCGTCCCTGAGCTGACTGCCTGGTCACTTCCTGCCTCCAGATCTGTGAGCTCCTTGGTGGGCGGAGCCAACCGCCTGGCCCACCCCCTGGTGTGCATCAACAGACTGCTGGAAGAGGGCAACAAGGGTTTGTGTTTTGACTGTGGTGTTCCTACCTGGGATGTGGGGTGTGGTGGTTGTGTTCTGTGTCCCCTGGCTTGCCCAGGGCGACACATTCCCCCTTAGCAAAATGCAGACCGTCCGCGGGCTGCCGTCCTACACCGGTTTTATTTTTCTGTGAAAAGGGGATAACAGGGTTAAACATATATACATTTTTAATCAATCTTCCCAAGACGGGAGGCACATTTTACTTTTAAACGTTTCAACGGTGTACGGTCACGGTTTCCGCTCTCTCCCACCCAAGCAACCTGGCCCTGATGCTGCCCCTAAAACCCAGGCAGCACCCCTTGACCCACAGTCCAGCACAAGTCACCCGAGCGGGATCTGTCCTTCCCTCCAGAGGGTAGCCACCGGTCCCTTTGGTGGCTGGGCCCTGGCCTGCTCTGCTCAGGGCCCTCCCTCCAACCTGCCTCTCCGGAGGCGGCATTGCGGAAACGGTAACGGTACCCAACATATTTACAAGCCACTAACGTTTGTGGTTGCCCTGCAGAGTTCACGGGCTTGTCCATGGCTAGTTCCCATGCATTTTTAAACTTAAATGGTCCCCACGGGGACAACGGTGCCGGCTCCAGCCGGTTGCTAATCACACAGATAATCAGGTAACACTTCGGTAATCATTTTTCATCATCTTTCAACTTTTTCAACCAAACAAGCAGGTGGTCCCAACGGGGACTGCTGCAGCGGGCATCCGCTGTCTTTTGCGGCTCAACAGTCCATTCTCACTCGTGGGGCTCTAGTGCCACCTTCACATGGTGCACCGCTCTGGACCCCAATGGTAGCTCGCTGCAGGCGATCTTCTTCCATATACATGCGGGCATGCACATCCGCTCTACACCCCTCTCGGGCATCGATCTTCCTGCGCAGCTGCTGTTGCCGCCGCTCCCAGCCGGGAGCACTTTCTGTTTGCTCCGGTTCAGCGTGTGCGGGGGACGGACCCAGCCAGAGTCCCTCCGTGTCGGCTACGACCGGCACCTTCAGTAACGAGGGACCCCGCTGTGACATGGCCTGTTCTGCCTCCTGGCAGCTGCATCCCCGCCGTGCCTCCGGTGCATCTTTGCTGACGGCCTCAGCCTTCGGCTTCTCCCAGGAGAGCGTATCAGAATGGTCACGAGCTTCTGCTGCAGGTCGGTCCGCCGGGGCGGATTGGCAGGGTACCGCTACCGGTGGTGGTGGTAGCGGGCCTAGTGGCGGAGCAGCAGCAGCTAACACGGGTGGCGGGGGAGGTAGCAGGGCGAGCGGGTATGGACCGGGTCCCTCAGCCGCGATGACCGACCCACTAGGGGCACAGGGGCGTGGGTCACTTACCCTCCCTTCCAAGACTCCCTCCACCTCGCGTCTCCGTATGGCCGCCACCACTTCCACCATGTCGGCCTCCCACTCCTCCAGGAGGAGCTGCATGCGGACCTGCAGACGGCTGCTTAGCTGGACGGTCCGGACTTCCACCCGCGCCGCGATGCAAGGCGCGGGGACCACGGTGTTGTTGGTCGGACTCAGCATCCTTAGCAGCGGCTTCTTCCAGGAACCAGTAAATGGCCGCAGAGTCCTGGCGTCCCTGCTTCTGTAGCCGCGGCTACATGCGTCCAGCCGCCATCGCGTCCCCCTTAGCTCTTTCCGGCCCCTCCTCTCTCGGGGCGGAGTTTTGGCCTTCGCGCCTCTACTGCTCGAGAAGACGCTCGAGCGGGAACTTTTCGCGCCAAAGATGGCGGCTTCTGAAATTTTTCTGCCGGATACCTCCGGCGGTAACAAGGCGCACCTCTACCTGACGGCAGAGCGGTAAGATCCTGTTCGTGACGCCAAGTTGTCGCGGGCGGGGAGGAGGGTGTCAGCACACCGCGCTCACCCCTTCTACTCGGGTCCGGCAGTTGCTCCTGGTGGCTCGAGCTGCGGGCCGGATCCCGGGGTGTCTCGAGCGACACTCCTCGCCCGTGAGTGAAAGGGGGGGGTGTTTGTTGGGATTATAGTTCGTGACGCCACCCACGGTTGTGGTGATGGCACCACCGCTGCTTTGGATGGGGAGCCCGGGGATGGTGATGGGAGCAGCCAGGTGTTGTGTTGCCCCTCCGTGGGTAGGGGTTGGTGATCCCGGGGCCCTTTGAAGAGATGTGAAGTGTAGGGCCTGGAGGGCGCAGGGACGCGGGGGCAGCGCTGTGCCTTGCGGCACTGTGGTACTCACTCAGCCTGAGACATGGACACAGTTTGTACGGTAAACCAACGGCTGGTAGGACGGTCCCACAGACGGTTGCACCTGCACTCCCGGTAGTTAACGGTGTTGTCACTCTTCCCTGCACCTTGTGTTCTGATGGTGGTAGCGGTGGATTCCCTCCGGTTACCCGCTCCCCGACTGCAATCTGGGCCGGAGGAGCTCTACACTTTGCCCGCAGGCGCTGGCCCTGGGGAAACTGGTGCCTTGGCGGTGGCGGTGTCTCCCCGGTAATGGTCGGGCTGTTGCCGTCAATCGGGACTTTGTTGCTGGGAGATCTACGTCCCCTTCACTAACGGATTTAGCAGATCTGACGACTCCTAGCCCTGCTGGGGTCCGAAAGGCCCCTGTCCTGGTGCTGACTGTCCTTCGGAACACTGCTCCAGACCACCGGGCACACAGCCAACGGGGTCCTTCCAGGAACCTCCGAACCGTCCCACTCCGGACAGCCACCGTCGTTGTCAACCTTGCTGGTTCCGTCCGGACACACAGTCACGGACCTTCAGGCTTTTCTGTCACTTTCTACTTTCTCCTTTCTACTTTCACTTCTGGTTGTTCACTCTAGCCCTTCACTGGACTTCACTCTTGCCCTGCCTGGGCTTAACTCTCTACTCAAGCTCGTCCCTGAGCTGACTGCCTGGTCACTTCCTGCCTCCAGATCTGTGAGCTCCTTGGTGGGCGGAGCCAACCGCCTGGCCCACCCCCTGGTGTGCATCAACAGACTGCTGGAAGAGGGCAACAAGGGTTTGTGTTTTGACTGTGGTGTTCCTACCTGGGATGTGGGGTGTGGTGGTTGTGTTCTGTGTCCCCTGGCTTGCCCAGGGCGACACACTTCTATTGCCAGAAACCATATGACTGTCTGTCACTTCTGACACTTTAAGGGTGCAATTTTATGGATCGGAGTCCATAAGGTAATGATAAGGAAACTAGAGTATGATCTCCAGCACTTTAAAGAAGGTTAAAAATATTTATTGAGGTTCAATTTTCTATTTTCTGTCATAAGGTAATGATGTCCACTATCACCCAAAAAGAAGCTTCTACTGGTGTCTTATATAGACTTGAGATGATTCTCTATGATGAGTTTTTGGAGATCAAATAGTCCATATACTGGTCTTGACCGAATAGGGAAGGGGGGAGGCCCCACAACCACCCTTAAATCAGGTTCCTACTGGTGCATTTTTATAAAAAAAAGTAATGCATTATCCCCAAGATTTAAAGCTATCCACAGAATAGAATAGGTGATAACTTTTTGGTTTTCAGAGCCATGTACATTGGATCAGTTGAATTCCTGCCACTTAGAAGGTTAGCACCTATCCACCAGTGTTGGGAATAACCTTGTATGGAATGTTGTCCTTGGAATTGGGAAAGTTTCCATTGGTTAGACCACCATCAATCAGAAAGTTAACACCAAGATTATGGAGCGCTTCCGCCTCTAAGAAAGTTATCCATAAGATAGTTATAAATGTTTAGCATTGGAAATATCTGTGGAGCCCCACAGGTGTAGCGGTGCCGGTGCATTACCTTCAGGGACTCCACGGGACGGTCTGGTCACAGGTAGGTTGCTTCTTTAGGAGTTTCGTGATGCCACTCTCGGTATTGCGGTCAGGAGACCGCCGCTGCTGGTTAGGGGGACGCCTGGGGCTGGTGTTGTGTGCAGCTGGGTGGTGTGGCCTCCGAAGAGTGAGGCTGACCCCAGGGGCTCGAGTGTCTATACGTGGGACCACTGGTCGCAGAATGACTCAAACACAGTCCAGATAGCCTTTTAACGTGTTTACTCACTTTTTAGTTGTTTCGGTGAGATGCCCAGGTGACACTATGATAACCAGGTGAACCAGGAATTACAGAAGACTGTTCGGGGGGGAGCTGTCCACTCGCCCTCCTTGCACTCTTGTTTGTTTGGGAGGACCCCTCACTTGAAGTATGGTGGGGTTCCTCCAGGGAAGCTGTTTCTGACCCCGTTCCCTTCTCTGGCCCTTCTGCTGGCAGCGTAGACCTTGGTGAGATGGCTTCTGGCCCTGTCCCCTTGTCGGTCCCCTTGTTGCTGCTTGGGCTCGGACTCTGTGTTATGGTGGTGAGGGCATGAATTACCCCCACCTTCAGGATGAGCAGCTCCAGACAATCAGATTGGGTTTCTGTTATGGGGACCTGTATCCCCGTGCATGCCGGAATACCAGCGGTCCCTGTACTCGGCCACCTCTCTGTAGGTGTCTTCCAGGTTGACCCACCTGTACCCGTTCTTCCCCGTTTCCAGCTACCACACTCTGCAGGGTCTGGCTAGCAGGGGTGTTTGTCTGCTCCCTTCCACACTCCTGAACACTCTGCTCCAGACTCCTCTTGCTCTTCCTGTCTCTCCTGCATCTAGCTTCCAGCCCCTCCTCTACACCCCTTGCAGGGAATTGAAAGTTAACCCCTACAGGGCTACCCAAGGGTCCCTCCTAATGGTGTGGGAGACCTGGTTGTTAAGTGTTTGTATGTGTACACCTCATCCTGGCCTTTGGAGATTACCTGGAAGCACTGCCCCAGAATGGGTGCAATACTCTGTGGTGCCTGACCAGGTCAGGGGCGCCACATATCCCTATAAGGAATTTTGCCTACTATGAGCCTTTGAAGGAGCCCATACAGTATTATTTTATCATTTTTTTTGTTTGCCTTCCCCCACCCATAGGAATCGAAATGATGGCACACGCATGGCACCATTCTAAAAGACTATGCCTATAAAATGCATTTAATCTTCGTAAACCGCAGGATGTATTTTCCAGAATTAGTTACGCAGGAAGCTTTCATCTACCATAAAATAATATTTTTTTTTTAGCTTTTTAATCATCTGTCCTTTGAGGTTTGTGGGCGATTGACTGAAATTAGTCTGAAGAAGCCTGGCATACCACAGAGACAATTTTAGATCCTATTTTACGGAGATGGAATTTGATCCGTCTGGTGGCCAGCATTGTCTATTACTCCACTTCTCACATTCCAACTCTCCAGTGTCGGGGCAGTTGTTACCAATTACCGAGTGAGCGGGAAGCCTTGTGGACTATGTCTCGGTTATATGTTTTACAAGTATGTACAAAGGTTGGTTTAGATTTTTTAAGCTATTTTACTATTTTATTTGGTTCTCTACCGCTTTCTTCACAATTTTGACTTTATTTTAACTTTTTCGACTTTGTGCCACAAACTGACTTTTCTTCAAGGTCTTTTATTTTGCTTTGATTTGTCAGGAGTTTCTTATTTGTAGTATTGAATTTTTCTAAGTAAAAACAAGAAAAAGTGAAGAACTTTAAGAACTTTCCATGCGTGGACCAATAAATATGGGTTTTTCTGGTCTCACACTTAGTTCACATTTCCGTAAGCGGATACATACAGTGTGTCCACCCATATCCTGTCCACCGCCATTAACTTGAGAACGGCGGCAGCTATAGGAATAGAAGTGGTGTCTAAGTATAGTAAAGTAGCCATGCGCTACGCAATGAAACCACGTATAGCGCCACTTGGTGGAAAACAACGGAGTTAGCATTTTTATCCCGGAAACTAAACAAGATAGAGAAAAAAAGGGAATTAAAAAATTGTAGGACATCATCAATTCAATACGGCGCTTCCCGTCCGCAGCCTTGTGACTTTTACACGTTCTAATCACAGCATTTCTATATGCAAGGTATTGATTCGTATTGAATTGATGATGCCCTACAACTTTGGAATTTACTTTTTTTCTCTATCTCGTTCTGTTTTCGAGATAAAAATGGTAACTCTGTTGTTTTCCACCAGGTGGTGCTATAGGTGGTTTCATTGCATAGCATGGCTACTACTTTACTATACCTAGACACCACTTCTATGCCTATAGCTGCCGCCATTCTCAAGTTAATGGCGGTGGACAGGATATGGGTGGACACACTGTATACACTGACACATACCAATATAATAAATTGGAGGAACTGAAATTTAAAGAGATCTTTCTGTTAAAAAATTGAAAAAATTTGGAAATTAATTAAAATACCCCCCAAAATACAAAAAAAAAACCATTTTATTTGTCTGATATTCACTCCCATGTCAATAACCCACTTGCCTCTCTCCATTCTCTGCTTGACTCTCTACACATGCCAGTGGCAACTAGTCCATAATGGTGATGTGTCACCCTTACCGGTATCAGTAACGGTAATTCTCTCTTATGGTCATCTGTCAACACAACCACATGTCATTGCTTTTTTTTGTGTTTATATATCAGTCTTTTGGAGTGTGCTGTCTCTGGAACATTCTGGTGGGTTAAATCATACCCCTTACCAGTATGACCCTTTTGAGACCTTAAGGTTTAACCATTAGGCTCTTTGTTTGGACACATGTCGTTGCTGTAGAGAAGCAAAACAAAAGCCCAGGACCCAGGAAACCGTGCTATATTTCTGGGTAATTTTGAAGCTTCATTTAAGAAAAATAAGACTGAAAAATATGTTTAGAAGTAGGATTTTGATTTGACATTTTCATGGTTGAGGTGGCTCCACTTGAATGCTGAACTTTCCATTGACTTTGGAGAAACCAGATTGCAATACACTTTACATTAAGTGGAGAGAAGACCAAAAGTGATGAGTGTGCGTGCTTGGCACACAATCGAGCATCGGGGTATTCGGAACACTCGGTGCTCAATCGAGTTCCGCAGGTGCTCAATCTAAATGCTCGAGTCCCCATTCTGTTACCAGCCTTGTCCTTGACACAGCCCCTGGCCATTACAGTCTCCATCACCTGCGTGCAGCAGGCAGCAAATGTTGCAGGCGGAGGGGACGCGCTCGCCACGCTCGGGTCCGGGGCTTCTGCTGCTGCTGCTCGATGGACCAGCAGCGCTCCTCACCCGTGAGTGAAAAGGGGGTGGTATGTTTAGGGAGATTGTTCGTGACGCCACCCACGGGACGGGGTGATGATGGCACCACCGCTGCTGGTAACGGGGATCCCGGGAGAGATGGTAGGGTGCAGCTAGGATGTGGTCCCCTCCATGGGTAGGGGGGATTGGTGATCCTGGGGCCCGGTGGTGTAACGGGGAGGCCGGATGGCTGGGGTGCAGGGACTGCGCGGCGCGGTGCCGGACGGCACTGGTGTACTCACTCAGACAATCACTGACAGAGTCGCTGGTAAACCAAAAGCGGCCGGATGGACGGGTCCCGCAGCTGGCTGCAGTGTTGTTGTTGTGCTCTCCCCGGATGCCTGATGGTGGCTGTCTTTCCCTGCGCCTGTGAAGATATTCTTGACTCCTGTGGTTGCCCACCGGTAGTCCGCTCCCTGGTGTATAGGTGCCGTAGGAGCCCGTTTTGCCCGCAGGCGCTGGCCCTTGGATCTCTAGCCTGTGGCAGTGGCTGTATATCCTCTCTGGGTGGACTGTTGCCTTCAATCGGGACTTGGTTGTTAGGAAACCCCTGGGGTTCCTGTCACATTCGGATTTGACTATTGACGGTGGCTCCAAGCCTGGTCCGGAGTCCGATGGCCCTGCCTGTGTGCTTAGCTTCACTCCATTCCCCGGTCTGGTACCTGCGGGCCGATGCCCGTCCTCGGTCCTTACGGCTTTGCGGAGTTCCACCAACTCCTGCAGACGGCCACCACCGTCTGCCAACCTTGCTGTCAGTGCCTGGGCTCCCACCCAGACACCTGACGTGTTTACTCCTCTCACTTTCACCTCCAAAACTGATCTGACACTTTTCCCGCCTCCAGGCCTGTGAACTCCTCTGTGGGTGGGGCCAACTGCCTGGCTCCACCCCACCAGGTGTGGACATCAGACCCTGGAGGGAGGCAACAAGGGATTTTGATTGACTGTTGTTACTGTCTAGGGTGGGGGGTGTGTATGTTGTTATGTATGTGACTACATGGCTAGTCCAGGGCGCCACACAAATGTCACCCGTAAACCTCCATTCCATGTGCGCCGTCCAAATGTTCCCCCTTGGCCAAAGTAACTGTGCAGCTCTGCTGAACTCGCCGTTCTGGAAAATAAATCTTTCTCTCTTTTTGCACATGGAATGGAAGTTGCTGGTCATGCAGATGATACTGTGGTAACTGGGAAGACAAAACAGAAGTTGCCGGGCGATGTCTGCTGCCTGCTGCACATGGATGATAGGGATTGTGGTGACTAGGGGCTGTGTCAGAGTAGGTAACAGAATGGGGATTTGGGAAAAATATGCTCTAGTCACTCATTGACTCCAATGTGCTTGGTACTCAACCATTTCCAAGCATCCGACATGCTTGATTTGAGTACCGAGTACCCAAGTACTTTTGGGTTCATTCATCACTAGTGACCATGCGTGGAATGGAACATGCCCGTCATTGACACCAGTAGGGATTCTCCACCTGCAAGACTCCTGTTTAGACATGAACAGATCAGGCAAAAGAAAAATTAACATATTCACAAGGGTTTTTCACTAGAATTTGGTTTCCACAGAACTTAATCCTATTAATTTAATGCCCCTGCAGACCGAAGAGTATAAGAAACGTAAAAATAATTTGTAAAAACTCAAATTCATTTTACTGCTCACCTCTCCAATCCAACTCCCCCTGCTCCTCACCCTCACCCATACGGTCTTCATCACATTTTTTTCATCACCGCCGCTCATACTGAATCTCTTGGCTAGGCTTCCACCTCTGATGAGGTACAAGATGGTACTGCGCAAGCACGTATAAGGTCACGACGTCGTGACATCACCATGTGTCCTGTGATGTTGTACGTGCATGCTCGGAAACATTCCTGGCCTCATCAGAGCCAGAAGTGGAAGAGGGAAGAGGCCCAAGGTTTCAGTATAAGTTATGGTGATAAGAAGATGCTATGAGGGCCAGATGGTGCAGAGTGGATGGGCCAAAGAAATGGACAGTGAGGTATAAGTGTTTTATTTAAGCTTTCGAAGACTTTTTGCGGTTCAGCAACATGACAGCCAACTGCCGCCACTTTTGCTGAATCCACCTGGAAGTTAATTACAAAAAAATCTGCATTTTTGGTGAACACAGATTTTTGTAATATTCAACTACAATATATTCTCTTATCTCTACAATGAAGACATGTCTGATTGATTTGTCTTGCAAGAAAATATTTGAAAAGTCCATCGTACACAATGTCTCTGTTCAACAACATAATAAATCCTGTTAAGTTTGGCATATAGGTATACTGGATGAACCAATAGTATTTTGGGAGCAGATAAATTTATCTTTCCCATCAATACCGGTTAGTTCTTATATAATATGTCTTCGGGAATTTGTTGACTATGCTGAAGGCGACCAAGAGACTTATTGGAATTGCTCCATGGGACTAAAACATGCAAACTAGTTCTTTCCTCCAGGTAGAGAGTGCCGGTCGTGCCACCTACCAAAAACTACTAACTATAGGCCATTGTCAAACCCTTTGGCAAGCTTTGAAATACAGCCAGGGATAGTGAAACACTCATCTGCATTGACAAGGGTGACTAAGGGACACAGGGAGACCAATGCTGGCCCTAAGACTGGGACCCTTGCACTCACCCTCACCCCGGAGGTACCCTTAAAGGTAGGGAGGTCCAGGTCCCCAACCTGGCCCTATTCCCTGATCTAATACCTCCACATTCCTAATCCAGAGTTGGGCAGGACATAAAGTAATAAACCTCCCACAAGACAAAGACAAGGGGGTAAAAATGATACTCACTCACACCGCAAATATCCACAGACGAGAGACAAAAAGACACCAGAGGGGATAAACCAAAGGGGAAGGAGAAAGTCACAAAAGGGAACTTTCAAACTTTCATACAACAAATCACTGATCACCAAAAGGAGGATCGCATCAGATGCCGGAATATCGCAACTGCAAACTGAAACTATATTTGGCGGTCTCCTGCTACACTCCCCAGCCTTAAATAGGAGGAGACCAGCTGAGGAAGGTAATCAGCAACCTGGCTCTCAGAAGAGTAGCACACTGCTTCAAAAAGGATTAATCCCTGCAAGGCTGGAAGCAGTGAAACAACTCAGCCGACGCCCAGCCGAGCTGAACACTTAGGAGAGACCAGTTTGTCTGTCGGACTCTGCAAAAAGTAATCCGCATGTGTGGATACGGACAGCGCATGACATGCAGACTGCTGTTTGGGAGCACTTGCCTCTTATCTGTACCGAGTAGGGTTTGCCTTTCTGAAGAATATAGGGGAGGTGGCACTTTAATTTGCATGTTCCTTTATGGTATTTACAGTAATGTATACAAAATAATAGAAAGCTCGAGTAATGGACTTTTGTATTCTATTCTTTATTCTTATCTATAACAATACATTATATTTAGTTTAATATGTTTTATATAAATAAATCTAAGCGATTTGTAATGTTCTTAGCCTGGAAATAATAATTCCTTTGTAGCTCGGTGTTTGTACAGTATAGATAACATGAATACTTATCTGTGTATTTACTCAAGCATAATTCCATTTTTATTTTGAACTTGGTCCAAATGGCGTCTTGCGCTGATCTCCGCGTCCGTGTGTCGTTTTTTGGATGGCCCTGCTTATCGTTTAAGTATAAACTGATTTTGTCAACACAGCTGTATTTTCACAACCATGACCGCCATCCCTTCTGCCTATCTGTATTCCATATGTCTTTTCCCTACAGAATATGATTTTTGGCTTGATTTCGATTTCCATGAGGTCTGCCAAAATTTTACATTGTTGATTTATCAATACTGTGAGTTCTTTGCTCACAATGGTGACTATGTTAGCTGTTAATTAGACAGACTATGTTCCCACGTAGTGGAATTTTGTCCTAATTTGAGGACGGAAATTCTTCAGCAGAATAAAGTTGTAGGGGAGCAAATTAGATTTTCACTGCAAGTATAAAATGACATTCGGAAAGAATTGTAATGCTGCATCATCAATTGTCTTCAAATTTTGGTGTACAAGGTACTTATGGTCATTGCTGTCAAGGGAATGTCATCACAGTCAGTGGTGTAATTAGAGCTCCATGGGCCCGAGTGCAAAATTTGGACCTGGGGACCCCCCTGCATGTTGGTCAGATGTATGGGTCCTTGCAGCATTCCAGATTCTACAAAGACATATGTATTCTCCCCACCCCTTTCATTATATAGTAATGTCCCCATCCTGTTATATATGTCCCCTTATTCTGGGCCTCTTTTCAGGTATATATGTCCCCCAAACTGGAACCCTTCCAGGTATATATGTCTCCAACCTGGGCCCATTCCTGGCATATTATGTCACCCATCTTAGTATATATGTTGCTCATCCTGGTATATATGTGCCCCTTTCTGGTATATATGTCCCTGTCCTGGGCCACTTCCTGTTTTATATCTCCCCAATCCTGGGACCCATCCTGGTATATATGTGCACTATCCTGGAATATATGTCCCCATCCTGGGCCCCTTCCTGGTGTAAATAATTTCCCATCCTAGGCCCCTTTTTGGTACATATGGCCCCCATCCTGGGCCCCTTCCTGATATATGGCTCCATCCTGAGCCCCTTCCTGGTATATATATTTTCCAATCCTGGGCCCATTTTTGGTACATATGGCCCCATTCTGGGCTCTTTCCTTTTTATATATATTCATATATATATATATATATATATATATATATATATGTATATATATATATATATTCCTATCCTAGGCCAACTCCTGTTATATATGTTGCCCACCCTGTGACCTATCCTGGTATATTTGCTCTAATCCTGGTATATCTGTCCTCCATCCTGTGCCCCTTCCTGGTATGTATGTCTCCCATCCTGAGACCCAGCCTGGGATATATGTCTAACATTCTGGTACTATACATTCATATTTTGACTATAATGCAGAAAGAAAATAATATATTTTCGCTCCCACAATGCGTGGTGTCCTCTTCTGTAGCTGGCACAGAGGCCGGCAGTTGACATCGGTGTGCCTACTATAGCGATGCATGATGTCACTGCCATGTGACATCAATGTCAGGCATGCCAATGTCAGCTGTTGTCTTCTGATTAGTCGGCAGTGTGTATTGCGGAGCAGGGATCCAATGGGTTTCTGTGCCGTAATACACTTCGGCGGAATGTGCATCCTTGGATTCACATCCAGTTGAAGTAGGAGCTGGGGTCGGCAGATCCGATCGTGGTCACACAGTCTGCAACTGCAATCATCATGTCGCTGATCACAATCTTGCAGTTAACATTTTGTTCACTGAGGAATCAGATTACAGTAGCCTGTTGAAGTCTATTCAGGGGTGAAGGTGAGAGAAGTTGCGTGAAAGATGGTGCTGCTTCTTTCTAGTGGTTTATATGACCGCAGAGCTGGATTCACATCCACATTGCTTAGTACTTCTGTGTAATATCCTCAATACTGTTGCTGCTTATATGCATTATATAGTGATGGAATATCTTGTGTCTTTGTGTGCTCTTTATGGAGAACTGCATAGCAGCTAGTCACCACACACTAGCTCTGAGACGTCTGAAAGTTAGAGAGAACCTGCAGAGGGGAAAACTGATGAAAAAGCCAGGATCTAAGTAATATAATGGCTATAAGTAGTATTATTTCTCAGGTACATATGTCTGAAATGTATTAACGTTATATTAAGGAATTGCCGTTATGCAGTTGCCTAATATTTTGCCAGTGGCAGCGTTTCATTTTAAGGTACTGCTGTATGTAAACCAGCCCTAATCCCAAACAGATGGTTTTTCTGCGACTTGATAGACACACACTTTAATATGATGGGCTGGAGATAATAGAGCAAACTTTTACATATACTTATGTACTCAGCCAAAGATTAACGGTTCTCAGAAAATCACGTTTTAACTTCAGAATTGTAAACCCTGGATTAATACAGAAAGTGCAGCTGTTCTGAAATCGGGCGCTTAGTGTGCGCCAGGCAGGAGTGTGGCACTGAATAAAATAAAGAAGAGTGATGGGAAGACGGACGGCTCATGAATTTATAAAAAGACCCACAGGTTATTGCTTTGAAATGGAAAGATCCAGGCGAAGCCGACAGCTGCAGCATTCAGATATTTGGAGGGGAACATACAAAAGCACAAGACCTGACTGCCATAGTTATAATAAAGCACCACTCCACTGTTTTTATGTTATATTTCGCCACCAGAGTGGTGTTTTAAATGTAAGTCCCTTGTCTTTCTTATACTCAGACTGTCCTGTCTTATACTCACCTTCTGGCGTCTTCATCTTTTTCCAGTGTCGATCTGGTTGTATTGGTGATTTGGGACCTCCAGCATTTTATAGCGCTCCCAGAAATCACAACTCAAGATAAGTCTATGAGAGCCTTGTTCTGGCTCTCATAGACTTGCATTGACTGCTTGGGAGGCAACGTCTGATATGGGGATAAGATGGTGCCACAGGACCAGAGCCACTCTGAAAAACGATTAAGACGCCGGAGCATGGGTGTAAGAACTAGGGCAGGGGGCTTAAATTTAAAGTGTACCTCCAGTGCTAAAAAAAACAAACACTGGAATGGTGATTTAATTAAGTAACTAGGACAGGGTATGGAATGAGGGGAAGGAGAAACAGCACTAGACACTTCATTCTTGAGAATGGGATTTGTGGGGGTCCAGAAATTAAATCCTTATTGATCAGAAAGTGATGGCATTTTAAAAACAAACAAAAAAACAGCTATATGTGTCCCCCACTGGCTACAGCATCCATGGTATTGGTGCTTCCTAGTTTTTGTTCACAAGTGGCTGACACATAACCACTGCAGCCGATCAGTGGCCTCAGCGGTCAAGTGCCATACTGCTGTCATCAAAGCTTCTATCACATGATGATGCCAGTAAAGTACAACACATGAATGATAGCTGTAGCCACTTACTGGTTGTAGTTGTCATACTACAGTCTTTTATAAACAAAGCCCGGGAGGACCACTAGAGCGTCAGTGCTGAAACACCAAGGAACAGAAGAAATAAGGATTAGAGAAGAGGTCAACCGGATGGGGCTGTAGAGCCTTTTCTTGAGGTTCCATAGCTTTGTTGTTGAGATTGCTCAGATGCCAGCAGTTGGATATCTAGGGATCACTATGTTTTCTTCTCACTAGTGGAAAAGGGATCATTTATTTCAGGGGGGAATAAATGTTTAAATTATGTGCTGGATTGGAGTTATGCTTTTTTTTATACATGAATATAGAACAGAGAAGGGACTCATCAAGGATCAACTTGGACCTCCATTTCGATGCCTAGTTTTATCAACCAATACAGAATGTGCTTCCCATAATCATTAGTGATGAGCAAACCTATAGAAATTTGGTTTAGCCGATGCAGCCGGACTTTAGAAAAAGTTTGGCTTGGGACATGGAGTTCACCTGAATTTTATTTGAAGCCACTAATTGGGCAGTTCGGGTCTCCACCCACATGCAGCCAGCTATAAACAGATCACTTTTGGGGGAGAGTCAGCGGGATTTTCCTTTTTTTTTTTTGTTTGGTGCACACTACATCCGATCCAGTGTGATCCATTCAAACACTGCAAGGGTACCCGAGCACAGCACTTCTCGAGCAAGTGGTTTGCATATGTAAAGCACTCAAACTCTGTTTTTGGTAAAAGTCTGTGTTCAGTATGGACACCAAACACCAAATCTTGGGTTCGCTCATCTCTAATAATCATTTAATCAATTGTCCACCCCCTTTTCTTGCAAACCTTGATGTTTTCCTGAGGTCCTATGCACATTTCGGTCAATCAAAAGCAAAAGGAATAAGTAACCAAGACTAGGCTTACTCTCTCCAAGACGCTCATGGTATATAATCTTATACTTGCCAATTTTGATGTAATTATTTCAAAGAAAAAAGAAATTTGACAATGTGGCCAAATTTCATTTTAATACCATATTCAATAAGAGTGTATCAGAGATACACACAATTTTGAATAAACATTGGCCTGTCTTGAGGATGGCTGTGGATATTGGCGATGCTGTGGGACCATAACCCCTGTACACCAAAAGAGGTAGATCTATAGGTGACATATTTGTACATAGTCACCTCATCCCTCCTAAGGATGGTACCTGGCTACGTTCCAACCTTAAAGGCTGTTTCATATGTAAGGGTTGCATAGCTTGCCCACATATTCCGACGGGAAAGAAATTCTCTAGCACCATGACGGGACGACAGTTTGATATCAAAGCCTTTATTAACTGTCATTCAAAAAACATTATTTATAAGGCAAGATGCATCTGCGGTCTTGAATATGTGGGAATTCAGGAGATGTATTGGGGAACATCTTAGGGATGTGGCAAACAAAAGAAATAGCCCATTGACCAAACATATTCAGTCAGTGCACAATGGTGATGTCTCTGGACTTCGATTTCTGGGCATTGACCTCATTGATTATCTTGTCCGAGGTAGGACCATAAAATTCTTCAACGAGAAAGCAAATGGATCTACATGTTGAAACCGCAGACACCTCTTGGTCTCAATGAGATCCTCACATTTGGTTGCTTTCTATAAATTAAGTAGGGACTCTGAGGGACCCTAGGAACAGCCACTGGGGAGCGGGAGGACCCGATACCTTATGGTGTTGTTACACTCCATTGTTGGGTAGGGAGCAGTGTTAGGGATCTAAGGAAGATATTTTTGCTTAGTCTATGTACTCTTTGCCCTCTCTTTCATACCCTAAATACTTCTTCGATGCCTCCTTGATGAGTAAAACCTTTTGGAAGCATAGGTTTAGGAAGGTTTAAGAAGGATTTGGGTTGCACAAAGAAGATTTAACGTCTCTTCTTGTAGTTCGGGAGTCTCCCGGAAAACACTGCCAGGAGCATTGGCAAGTGTTCGCAATCTGGTATGTACACTGCTGTATCCGATACATCACAGCCTATATTCGCTTTCTATAAATATATTAAAGAACCCTCCGCGTTCCGCAAGTCAAAGAGCGATGAAAACAATTTTTTTTATTCGGAAGGGGGAAAAAAGAACAAAGTAAATGTATTTCATTATTATTTCATGAGACAAGTCTTTCTTTTGTCGTGTCCTATTAGTTTTCTGGCACAGTTAATTATTCTGATAAAGAAATACAAAGCATATTTCTTTATCAGGCGTAATAACATTAACCAAGGACCATGGCAGCGAACCATTGAAGTTCAGTGCCAGGCATTGCTTTGAGCTGAGTAACTGCTGTAAGTTTGTTTGAGGACACTGTCAAATAAACTCCGAGAACTTTCTATACTTTTTGTTTAGGACATAGCGATCGTGTCATTTATTTTTCCATTTCTCGGAGATAAATGACTTTTACATGTGGCTGCTACTGATTATTACGTAACCAAGCTCAATTCTATTGAAATGCTTCCTGGATTTTAGTGATTTATATGCAAATGTTGGGAAATGATTTGCCTAAGGTGAAGACAATGAAGATTTGTCAAATAATGTTCGTCAATGTCTTTTCTCTACTCGTTTTATCCATTTAACGCAGGCCATATGCTTTTTGGTGTTCGTAATTGGGTTGGATTTGAATTTACCATGTCTAATTAGGAAAATTGCTATTTATCAAATAAACATGTATATGATTGCTTCAATGACCGTGGAAATTGATTTAGCCATTTCTAAAGCACTTGAGGTTAAACAATCGGAAAAGTTAGGGTGGACTGAAATGTCAAGCCAAGTAGTGCCCGAGAGCCAAACAGCAGATGGGGCTTGTAGGCACGCCATAGGAAAGTCCCATTGCTCACATTATTCCTGGGACATCATCACATAACAAGAGTGGTCGAGTTTACTATAGGCTATTTGTAGGCAAAATCAACAAGTCAAATCCAAATCCAATCTTGTAAATTTGTCTCTCGGCATTTTCATGGGAAACTGAAAAAAAAATAGAAAAAAAAGTCATTGGTTTAAAATCTGAATTTGTAGACTGTGAAGTCACCAGTAGGGGGACCCGGAATACTTAAGTGAGTAACAGAACTATGGAGCCATAAGGTGTCACAGAAATAATCATAGATTACTAAGAGAAGTCGGACAAGCAGGGTCAAAGCCGGGAGTAGGCGGAGTCAGTGTCAGGAGCGAGCCGGAGGTTGGAAACCGGGAGAGCAAGCCAAAGGGGAGGCACAGGGATGGAACAACAAACAGGGAGCAGGAGAAGAAGACCAGAAGGTAAGACAAAAACGGAGGGGACCGGACTCAGGGAGGTGGGATGGAATGGGGAGGACTGAAGTCAGGTAGGTCGAGCAGGACTGGGAGTACCGAGATCAGGAAGGTCAGATGAGGTAGCGGGCAGAAACAAGAAAACTTACAGGGCCCAGACGAGCATGTTGTAGAGCAGGTCTATAACTGGCACCACACCGATGGAGGGGATCCTGATAAAATGGCATGATCCCAGGAATGAGGCATGGAAGGATAGGCTCCACCCACCGGCCGAGCATCGGGAACCACCGACCGTAGGACCAGGTGACAAATATAACTCTGCCACAGCAGAGTCCAAACTGATTCATGACATAGACTTTTCTGCAAAGTTTCAGGTAGTTCAACAAATCGAAACATACTCTGGATCACTTGCAGATTCTTCCACCATAACAAATCTGTGCTCATTATACAAGAAAATTGTCATGTGGCAAATTTCAAAATTCTCAAGATAAGTCTACTTCCACTCTGAAACATTCCACCGCATTTGGTTGAGATTTGGAAAAGTTCATCTACTTATCTACTACTGTATTACATGGCAAGTGGTGGATCTTCTAGATTTTTCCTTATATGGATTCTTAGTCTCTTTTTTTTACCCAAATAAATTATAAATCCCACTGGTGCCTTCCTATTAATATTGGAACGAATCAAGACAAACATATGGAAGCAAGAATCACCAAACCATGGCTTGCCTACTTTGGACACACCATATGAAGAGAGCAATCACTGGAGACGGACATCATGGTTGGAAGAATAGAAGTAACAATGTGAAGAGGAAGACCAGCAACCCGATGGCTTAATACTTTCCAGATAACTATGGAGAAGACCCTGGTGGATCTCTCTGGGCTCAAGATTGATCTTCCTACAGAGCATTCATCCATCAAGTTGCCATGGTTCAAGATCAAGCTGAAGGCCGTTAAAAGAAATAAAAGATTAATATATTAGGGAATCCCAAATTAATCTTAAAATACCACAATATAACATCTGGACAGTGACTTTCTTACTCTTGGTTCAGAGGATATAGAAATCTGAGTAACAGCAGACATTAAAAAGTAAGACAATCTAATAGCATAACCAGAACAAGCCCTCCTCATATTGTGGACCCTTGATGGGTTGAAAACATTAACATTTGCCATCACTCTGCACCCCCACAGGGGATCTATACTCAAAACAATTGTTGGCCACATGTCAGCTGACTCAAACAGCCATGCTTAATGGCTACATAGGTGTCATGTGTAGGGATATTGTTGCAATGGGTACCTCATTGGAAGGGGGGTCCAAAGAAATCCACGGTTGAACTCGATGGCCTTAAGTCTACCTTCAACCTTAAAAATTATGAAACTATAAGGACTCAATAGCGAAGATATTTGAGCCCTGACTGCCATCAAACAAAATATCTTGTATCTGCAGGTGCCTAATGGGCATGACAAGTGGTCTTCCCATCTAACCAATTAGATGTCATTAACGCAGTTCACAATTATATTTTAATGGTTAACCTGAGGTGATCAAAATCCGCATAAATTGCAGCAATTACTGTAGAGTGTCTGCTGTTTTAAACAGCCAGCACCTATTGGGTATGGATCAGCTGCAGTGTTTGAGCAGGTGGAGCGCATTCATACGATTCATCTCAACCTGTGCCAAACATATATGGCATCAGTCCCGTATATCTTATATAATCTTCTGCTATGGGTGGTAATGTGAGGGTCACATGGGGCGAGTTGTTCTGGTGTGATCCCACACACCACTGACATGGGTTCCTCTTGGTGAGTTATGTTCTATGCTGTTGATGTTTTTTGGTCAGCCAGTATACCCTTAGATGATTCAGGAACCCCAAATGTAATACAGTAGGAAGGAAAGCTTCAGTCTACTTTGTCAAAGTAAAGTGAACTTTTCTGTTGGATGCCTATGGTCAGTGGTGAGTTGTAGATTATAAGAATGACGCAACTAGTTGATCTGGGGTCTTCAATGACCATTCATGTATTGGTTTGATTTCTACAGTATATTACTAGGTTCCTGCTCTTTTTACTTCTTTAAAGAGGGAGAAAACAGTACAAACTGTTATTAGCAACAAGCTGACAGCTCCTAGACCTCACATTTGTTGACAGGATCTGCTTGTATATTATACCTAAGCTGCCAAAGTTCACTGTGCAAGCTGCTTCACTCATGGCACTGTTAGGCCTTCAAGCCATATGCCAGGTTTGTGCTGTTGGCTGGCCATTAGAAGCAGCTCTACTGTGTCCTATACTATTTAGAAGTGAAGGGGTATAAGGGATGAATCTATCTTGCAATATTTTACCTTACAAGAGGATTTTCAATGCTGTAATGGTGTACCTCTCAAACAATTTAAAAAACAGACAAACAGAATTAATTCGTCTATGAGACACCCGTAGACAGAACCATATGTTAGAGCGCCAGGTCCTCAGCGTAGGGTCATCCTGCAGCAATAGTCGGTATGGTAGTCTTCATTCACTTCTGATATACACATGTAATCAACTAATCATAGGTGTAACTGCCAATTCTGCACCCTCTACGCTTACAGACATGTCCTATATACAATATAGCATCATGTTAGCAAACCCCTTAAAGTTGTATTCAAACATTTCAATCTGGAGGGCACCATTTCGCAGCCCACCATCTTCCTGCTTGCATGAAGGGTTTGGGCTCATAATTGTTTGACAGTTCTGACCAGCAGCATGGTTTAGCTACTCGTACCGAGTGAGCACTGATACAGACTGGAATCAGCTAATTTCAGAGCAGCGCTTACAAGCTCTTTTTGAAGGCGTTTGTAAGTCCTGCCTTCTTTGCTGAGACGATCAGCCACAGCTATAACATTGAAACTCCTTTGAGTCTTGAGAATAGAAAGGATTTTTAATAAGAACTAAATTAGAAAGTTGCATGTTTTGAAAAGCACTTCGCAATTTTACGATAAAATAGTATCTTTAATTTTCTGTACCTCACATCACAACCACTGAGTGGAAACATAACATGTAGCATAAATATTCCCAGACAGAGCATTGCAAAATCATGTTTTTAAAGGAAACCTATCACCAGGTTTATTTCTTATGAGCTGTCATCATCATCAGTGATCTACTATATACAGAATTCTAGAACACTGTATATAAGAGCCCAGGCCGATCTGTAGAAGGTAAAAACACCTTTATAATACTCACCTAGGGGGGCGGTCCGGTCTGATGGGTGTCACTGCTCTCCGGTCTGCTGCCTCTTCTCTGCAGTGATCTCCGTCCTCCTTCTTCTGAGGCCCGTGTGCCTGACGTGTCCTACGTCATCCACACTAGCCGACATTGTGGTCCTGCGCAGGCGCACTTTGACCTGCCTTGCTGAGGGCAGATCAAAGTATTGTAGTACGCATGCACAGGTGGTCTTTCACCTTTCCTCATGCCTGTGCATTACAGTACTTTGATCTGCCCTCAGCCGGGCAGATCAAAGTGCGCCTGCGCAGGACTGCAATGCCGGGTTGGGCTGGATATAAGGAGGATGGAGATCGCAGCAGAGAGGAGGCGCCGGAACGGAGAACAGCGACATCCATCGGACCAGACCACCCCCCCAGGTGAGTATTATAAAAGTAATTTTTACATGGAGTGACCTGTACTCTTATACACAGTATTCTAGAATCCACTGGTGGTGGCCGCAGCTTATAGACGCCATATCTGGTGACCGGTTCCCTTTAAAAGCTGCTCCAAGATTAAAAGTAGTAAAAGAAATAACTGTACATCAAGATTTCCTTTCACTGCACGCACAGTAGATTGTACGATAAGTATCATCATTAGTGAACGTTCTGCATTTCCTAGCAGGTGACTAATGAAGAAACGCGTGAATTGATGATGCCGGCTTGGTTACTGTAGGCACACACAAGTACTGTATAGTGGGGAGTTGAATGTAAAGCTTATAAAGTATAGTGGTAATATAGCACAGCTTAGTGTTCCCCCCGGTGTGCCAATGCATCTGCCTCTGTCTCCGGTATATACAAAATACTGCTCCAATGGGACCCCATGAAAACCAAGACGCCTTGATGAGCTCTTGCACCGTAGGTTTGCCTTTAACAATTCCTTTTTATTCTCTTAGAATGATAACCACTTTTTTTTTTTGCAGCCGATTACACAAGGAATTACAGTAAATTCAATCTCAGCCCTGGTACCTGTGCGGAGAAACTCAACAGAACTGAGTATAAAGTGATCAAATGATTGAACTCTAATGCGGGGGTCGCTAAATAGATTGTTTCAGTAATTACTTTCCATGATCATGGCTCCTATTAAACAGTGTTACGCCTGTCAGTGGAACCGCGAACAGCACACATACCAATTGATAAAAGCTCCTGGAAGCCGAGCTGAATTCTTAAACGCAGGGAGAGGGTAGATGAGGTCACAATGATTCTGTTTTGGAAATTACAGCAGACATTGGCCTTTTATGCTCCACCAGCAGCCTGTTTTAATGTTCCGGTTTACATGTTAGTGTTTCTTTCCATAATACCCAACGACTCGTTTGGGGCTGATTTACAATGCTAGTGGCGGGCACAAGGGCACAAGTGTTTGAGTCCTGGTGGACGTGTGCCAACGAGCATTCTTTGAGAGTCAACAGAGCTTTGCTGAATTCCACGGGGGCGCTTGTATTTATACCTTTCGGCTTTACTCAAAACTGCTGACAGTCATGAAAACCCATTTAAGAGAGGTTGTTTTAGCCAAAGATATGGAAAGCATTAGCTTTATTCCCCGGGCATGGCTTCAGTATGGCACGTTGGATAGGAGTATACCGAGTCTGTTTATTGATTTCAATCTTTGGCTCTGCAATCTTGTTCTCAATAAAATACATCAATTTGCTTAAATTTCCCCTTGCAGTGATGTCCCTTTGGCCAAAAAAAAAGGTTCCTTTCTCATTATCGAAAAGGGGTTTCTAGTTTCACAGACCTGAATTTTCTAGGAACTGGAACTGCACAGGGTTTTCATATTGTTCCAGTGGAGATCCGATCATTTATCATTTTGACTCTAATATTGAAAAAAATAGTGAATAGTGTGAGAGTTTTTGAAAGAAGCCAAAAGTCCATTGAGTTCATCCTAAAACCTAACATCTTCTTGACCCAGAGAAACAGGAGGAAGATGTGAATTACTTCATATTAAGGGATCAATTCCTTCACAAATCCACATACACTAATCATATTAGTTCCTTGGATGACTGTCTCATCAAAAATCTAATATTCAAAGCCTGTATTATTATATTTTTAAAGAATGATATCCTGGCCACCTCACACTTTTTTATTGAATCAAGCCCAAAATTAGTAATACTATATACGAAGGACTCAAGGCACCAATGTAAAATGTAAGAGTTGAAACCCACTGCCTTCCCAGTTCTTTTTATTAACAGCATTTGAACTTCCTAAGACACAAGATTTGGTCCTTGACTTTAGAGCACATACACCTACTCTTCTCAGGGTTCTCTGTCATGGGGTATCTACCAATGGAAAAGGGGCTCCTAGGCTCACCCTTAGACTGGGACCTCTGCGCTGTCCCTTATCTCAAAAGTAGGTACGATGGTAGCCAGATTTGAGCCCCCAGAATGACCCTATCTCCATCCGCGCCCTGATACTACTCCCCCCACCCAGGGAGCGGGCTGGAAGCCCAGTAACCAAAACCTCACAAATAGGCACAGACAGGGTAAATAAAAACTTGTGCACACTGCACACAAATACAAAGGAGGAACCGTATGTGAACTGGGCAGTAACACAAAAGGAGTAGGAAATAAATGCACAACTGGAGAATTCACACACCACACAGAACCGCAACTTGTAGATCACCATAGAACTGGATACCCACAGGAACCGAGGTAGCAGAAGCTATATCCGGCACTCAGCCCTAGAAACAAGAACATTATTAAGGGTGAAGGTGGCTGAGAATGGTAATCAGCAGCCTGAGCTTCCAGCAGATGATTACAACCTAGCAGAAATTAACTCCTGCAGTACTGAGGAGCAATAAAGCCAGAACCTACCGACACCCATGACAGGCTGTGCAACTCAGGGAACCCAGGCTGTTTGTCGGACTCTGCAGTGTGAACAGAGTCCAATGCTGCCATGACACCCAACGAGTGCAACGCCGGACACTGCATGACTTTCTCTCAATGGCAGCATTGTATAGGTTCAATGGGGCTACTGCTCATACACGAGCATATACAACATTCTTTCCATCTTGAGACGACCAGGAAGCTCCTAAAATATTGGGATCTTCATGGACCCGCTGTAGAGTTGACAAATCTCCCGGTCTGTTGGTAGCCAGAACTGTATCATTTACCTTCATGGCATTGTAATATTTCCAATAATTTGCTGCCAATCTATATCTATTGTCAACATTGTTGGAGGTTATTATAACTTTGAGAGGGTGGAAAAAATTGGTAAGAAAGCAAAACTGTGACCCTTAAAGGGATCTTTGAAGATTTATCAAAAGTAGACTAAAAGTAGGGGATTCTATAAAATAAAGAAATAAGCTTACATACCCCTTTCACACATCATCTGTCACTTCAGTTCCAACAATCGTCTGGACACCACTGGTAACGAACATGATGATATGATGATGTCCTATCTTTCATTAATTTGACCGCAGCAGCCAATCACTGGCCTAAGTGACATATTTCAGGGGTTACGTAAATGATGGCTGGGACGTCATCACTTCCATTGGGAAATTCAGCTGGTATGTACGTAATGCTAATTTCTTTAGGTTGTAGCATTCCATATTCATTTACCACTTTTGAAAAATCACAGAAAACCCCTTTAAATTTTAATTTATGATCTAGTTAATACTCAATAGCTATTGTTGTTTAAACCAAGTCTTCCAATTTATGCATTTTTCAGGAAACTGTTTGCTAGACCAACCAAGGAATCAAATTTTGGGTCCGGAAGAGCTTCCTGGTCAGAGTTACGATGCTGTCCGCCAATGCAAGCTGGCCTTTGGACCAGCATACACAGTGTGCCCTGGTATGGATGTCTGCTCACGATTATGGTGTGCGGTTGTCCGACAAGGTCAGATGGTTTGTTTAACAAAGAAGTTGCCTGCGGTGGAGGGAACACCCTGTGGAAAAGGAAGGATCTGTCTTCATGGAAAATGTGTAGACAAGACCAAGAAAAAGTATTATTCGGTAGGTATGCACAGTCTGAAATTTTTATCCTTTGATTGAAGACTGGAGAGATGAAACATCTCTAATTGCAGGTAGTCCCTCCATCGGACCCACACCTATAACTATAAATGGATGTCCAAGACACCTGTTCCTCCTCACCTCCTCAAAACCATTAGTGGGAGCTTAAATGGAGCAGTGGTCGAACACACGTCCTGCCAATCCATTCAATGTCAAAGAAGCTGGTTAAAATAGCTCTTGACTGTTTTTATCAGCCATATGGCTTAAGCATTGGAAAAGCATGAAAGCTGAGTATGATATTGTAGATCAGCTCCACTGAAGTGAGAAGAATAGGACTGAATGGCTGAGGATAGAGGTAGTTGAGTTTTCAGAAGTTAGTAGCTAGAGTTTTCTAATCCTGGACAATTCCAATTGAAAGGTTATATAGGAATAAGGGGGTGAACAGCAGCTAGGCAATTATTTTATCTCTTGGTATCTTCCTTTTGGATGCACCTTATATTCAACTGATTTATTGTGTATTTCAGATCTCAAGTCATGGAAACTGGGGTTCCTGGGGGCCTTGGGGGCAATGTTCCCGAACGTGTGGAGGAGGGGTCCAGTTTGCCTATCGTCATTGTAATGACCCTGCTCCAAGAAACAGCGGTCGATACTGTACTGGGAAGCGTGCAATCAACCGATCCTGTAATGTTAACCCATGTTCATCTAATGGTAAGAGCGCTTTCCTGCAAATGGGGAACATACTTATTTGTTGGTAGTTTACTGCCTTTACAACTAAAATAGAAACATGTTTCCTAGAGTAGAACTGTCTGCCTGATTTTGATAACCAGTGTAACAGTACAGTGGAGAACAGGTCTATCTGGTATGACTCGAGAACAGCTTTGGTCCTAAATCGTCCAATACCACACTTTCGTTAGTGCAGTGTTTATGCTCTTTCCGCTATGCCTGTCAGGTTTGCTTATGGTTTTGCTACCTCTGAGATCCCCAACAAAACTGAAAATGAAGAGGATGAAGTACTAATGAGGAGCATTAAGTACTACTATAGTGATGAGCGAGCACTACCATCCTCGGATGCTCGGTACTCGTAACTAGTGATGAGTGAACACTACCATCCTCGGATGCTCGGTACTCGTAACTAGTGATGAGTGAACACTACCATCCTCGGGTGCTCGGTACTCGTAACTAGTGATGAGTGAACACTACCATGCTCGGGTGCTCAGTACTTGTACCTAGTGATGAGCGATCACTACCATCCTTCTGTGCTCGATACTCGTAACTAGTGATGAGCGGGCACTACCATGCTCAGGTACTCAGTATCGTAACTAGTTATGAGCAAGCACTACCATGCTTGGGAGCCCGGTATTCGTAACTAATGATGAGTGAGCAGTGCACTACCATGCTCGGGTGCTCAGTACTTGTAACTAGTGATGAGCAGGCACTATCATGCTTGAGTGCCCGGTACTCGTAACTAGTGATGAGCGAGCACTACCATGCTCAGATGCTCAGTACTCGTAAAGAGCAGTTGGATGCTCGGATGGGAACAACTTGAGTACCTACGTTTTATGGAAGTCAATAAGGGACTCAAGCTTTTTTCCTGAAGAGTTCCCGGAAAAATGATTGAGTCCCCCATCGACTTCCATTATACTCGGGTACTTGAGTGGAAATCTGAGCTTCCAACTGCTTATTACAATTACCGAACACCTGAGTGTGACGCCCTGGACTAGTCAGGTTGTCCCAGGTGGTCCCATGCATGCCCGAGCCCCCTCATCTTAGTAAGGTGACAGCAGCCAAACTACAAACCCTTGTCACCACCCTCCGGGTTTGATGTTCACACCAGGGGGCGGAGCCAGGAAGTTGGCTCCACCCACCGAGGAGTTCACAGGCCTGGAGGTGGGAAAACAGTTAGTGAGAGTTGAGCTTTGACAGAGGAGTGAAGTGAGTCAAGTTCAAGGGCAGACCTGTGCTCAGGCCTGCCAAAGTCTACACCAGGTGTCTGGGTTGGAGCCCAGTCATCTCTGGCAAGGAGGCAGACGGTGGTGGCTGCCTGCAGGAGCTGGGATTACAGCCGGTGGAACCGTAGGGACCGGGGACGGGTGGTGGCCCGCTGGTACCGAACTAGGGAACCGATTGGAAACCGGAGCACCAGGAGGGGTACTCAGACCCAGTACGAGGCCCAGAAACAACTAGGCTAAGTCAAATCAATTGATTGAGTACTGGACTTTAGGACCTTTCCCACACAAGACCCGACTGAAGACAACAGCCCAACCATTAGGGTAAAGCTACTGCCTAGGCATAGAGACCCAAGGGGTCAGCATCTGCGGGCAAACAGGGCTCTCCCGACACATAACAAGCCAGGGAGCGGACTACCGTTGCTCAGGCATAGGAGTCATGATTCAACATAAACGAGGTGCAGGAGAAAGGCGGAAACCACCAACCTGTTAAGGGGAAAACTGCATCCGGCTGCGAGCACCGTTCACCATCTTGTTTGGTTTACCAGAGACTCCAGCGTATTTTCTCATAGTGAGTACAACAGTGCCTTTGGGCCGTGCACCGAGCCGCACCGCACCGACACCCCAGCACGCATCCATCCCCTCGCCTCAGCACCTCCCTCAGGCCCCCGGGACCACCATTTCCCTACCCACGGAGGGGGTCAACACCAAGCTGCACAACACCATCCCCGGGAGCCTAGTCAATGGCAGCAGTGGTGTCCATCCATTCACCACAACCCGTGGGTGGCGTCACAAACTTAAATCCCTTACAAATCACCATGGCTCCTGCTGTGGATCTCCCCACCGAAGTCCCAACGTGCAGCGCCAACCCCCTTTCAGAGCAGCGTGACCCCCGGGTCTGTGGAGAGCTCGAGTCACCCTCCGACGAGCACGGATCCGAGCGGCTCGGCAGCCAGCCGAACCCCGGAGTAGTACATGAGCATGGTAGTACTAGTTCATCACTACTGCACTCTTTAACTGTTTTTGGTCTCCATAGGTCCATAGACCCTGCCACAACTGCAGCACAGCCCTATTCAAATGAACAGGTCAAGCTCTGCTCATTTATACAGTTTGGAGCTCCACTGTGCAACAAAATAATGAAACGGGTCACAAACAGGGTCAGGCATACCAATAATGCAACCTGTGCAGCTGCACAGAGGCACAGTGTGTTATGGGGCCACGTTTTCACCTCCAAAGCAGGTGATGAGCTTTTAGACTGCATAAGGCCTAATTATTGTTCTTGCACAGGGGCCCTCTTCTCTCAGTGTCTGCTGATCGACACAACTGTATGAAAGTTGTGTTTTCCTTCTTTGTTTTGATTATGGGAACCCTGGAGGTCGAAGGCCCACCAATCATATACAATTGACATATTCAAGAATTTCTCAGGAGGAACAAGCCATTCTATGCGTTAGGGGACAGTCATACAAAAGTATTTTCATTCCATGTGGTGTCCCTGTGAAAAATGGACCATGTAAAATGCACCGCACATGGTAACATGGAAAGTGCACAGAACAATTGTGTGTATGAAAAAATATTCATCTCAAAGGGTGCATAAAAAAACAAATACAATACCAACACTACACATATGGCATTGCAATTATTCACATAGAAAATTGTATTTGGTCTTGCATACATTTTTAATTATAAAGGTGTAAAAGCAGATTGTTACTCTAGGTACGCGGAAGTAGCAAGCGAAAGGGAAGGGAAACCCTGTGTCTAGGGAAGGGAGAGATGGTGACCCCTGACCAAACCTACTCTTGGACCCTGGGGTCCCTCACCACCCTAGATAGTTCCTCATTTATGCGCCAAGCTGGATACCTGACCCTAAAGCGGGCTTTACACGCTACAATTTCGCTACAGCAATCTCGTTGGGGTCACGGATTTTGTGACGCACATCCGGCCGCTGTAGCGATGTCGTAGCGTGTGACTCCTAGGAGCGATTTTGGATCGTTGCAAAAACATCCAAAATCGCTCCTTGTTGACATGGGGGTCCGCTGCCAGTTATCGCTGCTGTCGCAGGGGCGAAGTTGTTCCTCGTTCCTGCGACAGTGCACATCGCTTGATGTGACGCCGCAGGAACGAGGAACATCTCCTTACCTGCCTCCGGCCACAATGCGGAAGGAGGGAGGTGGGCGGGATGTTACGTCCCGCTCATCTCCGCCCCTCCGCTTTCATTGGGCAGCCGCTTAGTGACGTCGCTGTGACGCCGAACGGACCGCCCCCTTAGAAAGGAGGCGGTACGCCGGTCACAGTGACGTCGCTATGCAGGTAAGTATGTTTGATGGGGGTGCCAGATTTTGTGCGTGACGGGCAGCGATATGCCCGTTTCGCACAAACGATGGGGGTGGGTCGCATGCTAGCAATATCGGGCCGGATATCGCAGCATGTAAATCCACCCTTAGTATCCCTAGTGCTGGACCCTAAATAGGGAACGGGTGGGATGAGCTCTTCATCAAACCCACTAAACGTTATAGACAACATAAGGAGGACACTCAGGGAAAAAGCATGAACTACTTATCATTAGATGTCACAGGTAGAAGGTCAGAAACGTTTTCAGCAATGATACCACAGAGGAGTGCAAGCCACCTGCTTGCAAGCAGGGCTTGAATGAACTGAAAAATATCACCAGCACCAGTCCAAAGGAAGGAAGGGGTATTTAAGAACCAAGAGAATGCTGATGATCAGCAACAGGGTGGAAGTTGAGCTCCTGCTGGGTCCATAAAGGGAAGAGCTAAAAACACAGCAGGAAAGCTACCTATACCAATGAATACTGACAGCAGGAGCAATGGAAAGTCAGGGAGCATTCTGTGCAGCCAAACACTGTGACCTTCTATGACCAGACACCACATGACTGTCTGTCACCCGTCATGAAAATTGGACATATGGGTTATGGTGACAATACAGATGAAAATCGTCCTTTTTTTAATTTAATTTTAAGGACATTTCTTTCATATTTTCATGTGCACTTAGCCTTATAGAACCAGCCGTCATAAATATGTAATTTTCTTAGTGTAAATGCCTTTGGTCTCCTCAATCCAGCATTGTTTTTCTTTTGTCTCTGCTCCTATTTATCCCTGAGATATGACTTCCTTTCCTTTGTGTGTAAGTTTACTATTTTTAGCCAACTGGGCATGGCTGTCAAGAACACGCCCAGAAAGGAGAGTTGAGGACGACGCCCTCTTGGCTAAGCAGGCTGCTGGATAGATGGGGCCATATCTCAGGAATGGAGAGGAGCAGGAACAAAAGAAAAACATCGCCGGATTCAGGAGAGCGGCGGCTTTTACACCAGATGAAAATATTATATATTTAACAAAAGTGACAGGTTTTCTGTACATAAAAGCAGAAACAATGCAGCTTCAGGATAACTAGGATTATAAAGCAAATGATTAGGCAGAAATGTATAAAGTATATTCATTTTTTTCTCAGCATGTGTGAGCATTAGAGGAATCCGTGTGGTCTATTAACTACAGCAAATTAAATTCTACTTTATCCCAGGGATGTGAGCAGTTAGGTGGGGATATTACAAATACATGATCTAATATTATCCCAGTGTTGTGAGCCGGTCCCCGCTGTGAATATGTCACTCTTAATAGAAAATGTTGTAAAGTCTCATTAGTGCCTAGCGTCTGTTTTACAAGCGCACCAAATCTACTGTCAGAAGACAGACGGATCGTATACCTCCACGATTCACTTCCCAGAATGTAGCGGCTAAATCATAGAAAACAAATAAAGAGCAAAAAAAAAAAATCCCTTACAAATAAAATGCAAATAGAGCCAAGAGTAAATCGGGCGGCATTATTCACACATCTCGCTTCACCGAGTCCATAGCCCTCTATGGTTATTTAATCTAAAGACTGAATAATTACAAGTCCCATTGAGTTTCTCACGTTGAGGTCAGTGGCGCTGTATTACAGGTGTTACAGTGATATATCACAGATGTCAGAGTCGTAAAAACACAATAAATCAAAGTGTTACATTTTTTTTTAACAGACGCTACTCAGTTGTATTGTGTTTAATACGTCCCTATGGTCATTTGCCCCCACATTAAAAACTGAAGGCATAAATACCAATAGCTGTAGGTGCTATACTATGAGATACCATATGGATTGACTCTTATTTCTCTACCTCGTCTGATCAGGTGAGCACATCCCCGGTAGTTTTATGGTTCCAACCACTCCAATATATACTGTCTATGCTATGGAACATCATGCTCACTTCTCTTTTTTAGAATTATAAAGAGCAATTCCACCATTAGAAATGTATGAAAAATTCATAGGATTTGTGTCTAGAAAGGAGGAGGGGGGGTCATCCAGTTTCGTTGACAAACCAAAAGCTCTGAAAATAGTTGAGAGTGACCTGAGCATGAGCGCTATTCTTCCTTGTAGACTATGGGATTTATAGCAACACTTGTGCGCTTTTTTTCATGGCTGTCATAAGCTACTTTCAGTTGCCATATGGGGACACGAAACAGTGAATATTGCTGCTGTTGAAAAAATGGAAAAGCAAGACTTGGTACCAATGGTGTAACTAGAGTCTGATGAGCTCCAATGCAAAATTTTGACCTGGGACCCACCTCCAACTGCATGTTGTAGCGATTGCGAGCGTGTAAGTACCCGCCCCCGTCGCGCATGCGATTGTTTGTGATCGCTGCCGTAGCGAATATTATCGCTACGGCAGCGTCACACATACTTACCTGGTCGGCGGCATCGCTGTGACTGCCATAAAATCCCTCCTTCAAGGGGGCGAGACGTTCGGCATCACAGCGACGTCACCGTAACGTCACTAAGTGGCCGGCCAATCAAAGCGGAGGGGCGGAGATGAGCAGGACGTAACATCCCGCCCACCTCCTTCCTTCCGCATTGTGGCCGGCGGCAGGTAAGGAGACGTTCCTCGCTCCTGCGGTGTCACACACAGCGATGTGTGCTGCCGCATGAGCGATGAACCCCCTGTATAAACAACCCTTACCGATTTTTGAGTTTGGAACGACCTCTCCATGGTGAACGATTTTCACCATTTTTGAGGTCGGTTAAGGTCGCTGGTCAGTGTCACACGCTGCGATATCGTTAATGACGCCGGATATGCGTCACTAACAACTTGACCCCGACGACCAAACATTAACGATATCGTAGCGTGTAAAGCCCCCTTTAGTGTTGCCCCCCCCATTATGTAGTAATGTCCCCCATCCTGGGCCCCAAACAGATATATATGCCCCTTATCCTAGGCTCCTTCTAGGGATATACAGTATGTCCCCCCCCATCCTAGGCCCCTTCTTGATATATATGTCCCCACATTCTAGGCTGCTTCCTATTTTATATGTCTGCAATCCTGGGCCCCTTCCTGGTATATATGTCCTCCATCCTGGTATATATGTCCCCCATCCTAGGCCCCTTCCTGGTATATATGTCCCCCATCATGGGCCCCTTTCCTAGTATATGTATTCTCCATACTGGTAAATATGTCCCCCATCCTGAACCCCTTTCAGGTATGTTTGTTCCCTGTTCTGCCACAGTTCTCTAACACATTTGTGACGGGGTCCTTCTCCCATATCACACAATCAACAGAGCAAGAGATGAGGGAGCAATCCAAAGCATATTTATTCCATGCAATCCAGAATGTCCATCAAATAATCCACCACACAGAAGGTAAAATATTGCAGTAATGGCATAAATGTCCTGGGGATAAGTCACAATCCACCAGCAGTCCTTTTCCAGGGAAATCAGGGTTTCTCACAGTCTCTCTGGGGTGTCAACTTCCCCCTCAGAGGATCAATCTTGCTTTTTCTCTTGTCATTCCCAGCCTGACTGAATCATTAATCCCTCAGGTAAGCAGAGAGTTTAGGTGGATTCAAGGCTCCCTCCCCCACACCTAGGGACAGAAGCACCTCAAGGAGTTATAACCCTGCAGACAGGATAAACAATACATCAAATAGGCAGACCACCACACCCAAAACATGAAACCTCACAAAATGGTGTGTGGCGTCATTTTCTGTAGCCGGCGTAGATGCTGGCAACTGACATCGGCTTCCTATGGGCGATGTATAATACTACTTCTATGCGCCTGTGACTTGCACACCAACATCAACTGCCAGCCTTGGATTGGACAGAGACCCGCCAAGATGCAAATCCAGCTGAAATAGGCACATGCACTGGTGGGCTCCCATCCCAAATAGGTTCGCTTGTAGTTGCACCCTCTGTAATAAATTGACCTTAGAAACACAAAGGTGCTTGACGTGGAGGCCAATAAATGGTCACACAGAAGATGGCTAGGGCATGGCTCTGAGAATTTCGAATGCTTAAAAAAGGATTTTCAGAATGGGGTATACTTACTGTTTGCTATGGGTCTGTCTGCAGGGGCCCTGAGAAAAAGTATTTGCAGAGTCCAGTCTTGTATGGAGCAGAGGTGCACAAGATTATCCTCCATTCGATTTGTTGCCTGTGGGGCCACCATAAATAGTCAAGCGCTGTTCTTTGCTTTCACTGTCAGTCACATGCACAATAAATGGAGAGGATAGGGGATAAGTTCCAATTTTGCAAAAACCCATTTAAAGGGAGTATGTCCCCCTAAAAAACTCAATTTAAGCTACTTATGAAGTCCTATAGGGGACTTGGCCTCTATAAAAATGAACCTTACATTATATTTCATGCAATTCACATGCCAAGGATGCATCGCGGAGCCTTCATTAGTGTATGAAATCAAAGGGGTTTTTTTATGAACAACTAAATAATTGAAATCTTAACTACAGGTATGATCTATAAAGGATAAGTCCCCTATGGGAATGTATAAGTGGTTTAAACTCATTTTTGGGGGTTGCAATCTCCCTCTAACTTCTTTGAAGTAGAAATTGATGCACGAAGTCTCTCAAAAAGTAAAAACATTTCTGTGGCTCCAATGATCATACGTTTAGGAATCACTACCTAAAGGATATTTCTTGTCAAGGATGGGAATTTATCCAAGTAGAGAGAAGAAGAAAAACCTTTCCCAAATGACAATTTTGTTAACTTGCCTCCTGCTGGGATGCGTCTTTGTTTTTGGCAAGAAATATGAGGACAGGAAACCTAGCCATTTTTACTTCTTGTTCTAAGAATGTACAAAAAAGAAAAAAAAATATGAAAGGAAATATAACATCAGAACTTTATTTTCTTCTTTTCCCTTAAGCTAAATCATTCCGACAGCAGCAGTGTGAAGCGAGGAACGGTTATCAAACTGATGCCAAGGGTGTCAAGACATTTGTTGAGTGGGTTCCGAAATATGCGGGGATTCAGCCGGGAGATGTCTGCAAGCTCATATGTCAGGCTAAAGGAACCGGATATTATGTTGTCTTCTCACAAAAGGTAAACTTATCACATTATTATACTAGAATTGAAAATATGCAGAATTCTATGATTCCAGACAGACGTCTCCGACACAGATAAGCTATTCTCTAATTTTACATACTGTCAAAAGCTGGGTAGGATAGTAAAAGACGAGCTCACACATAACATCCTGACCACAAATGGATATTCTAGTACTAAAAAAAAATCAACTTTGAAGCTTTAAGTTAATGAGGTGGTGAGTGCAACGGGGGTCGGACGATTCTTGGCAAGTGCCCCAATCTCTGGCTTTATTCTGTCATGCGATGTTCAGCTCTGCATGCACTTGGTTGCACAGAGGAGTCAGACTCTGTTCACACTACAGTATCTGGCAAGCAAGCTGATGCTTCAGTATTGCTCAGCCAGAGTTGGGCATCAGCTGATTCAGGTTCACTGGTCTTCAGCCATGCAGAAGTTAATTCCTGCAGACTGGTGAGCAGGAACTAGGAGCTCAGGTTGCTAATTGCTGCAAGATATCGACTTCCTGGTTAAGGCACAGTTTTCGTCTAATATGTGCCGATGATAGCTTCAGCATAGCTCCAGCGATCCCGCAGTTGGTGGTGAACCTGTTTATGGTGAGCTGTGTTGCAGTTTTGAGTAGTGTGGACATTCCCTTGTTGTGCGTTTACTTCCTACCTTTTTCTTCCTACCTTTCTTTGTGTTTGAGTACAATGTGTAGGAGTTTTCATTCTCCCTTGTCCGTATCATTTCTGTGAGGTTTTGTTATTGTGTTCTCTGGCCCCCCAAGTGTGGAGGAGAAGGGGAGTAATATCAGGGCTCCGGCAGGAGTCAGGGTTACGCTGGGGGCTTGGACCTGGCTACCATCAAGCCTACATCCGAGATAAGGGAAAGCACAGGGTCTTGAGTCTGTGGACCAGCCTAGGAGCCCCTGTTCTTTTATTACATACCCCATGACATATTCCCTGTATAGCATCACTCCCATGTGATTAATGCTTGTTGAACACTTCTGATAACATGATTCTGGTGACTTAGCAATGTTGAATAAATGACAGTTGATGACATGCAGGTGACACTAGGTGGGGAATAAGGCAGAAGATAGATGCACTTTTTGCTAATCGTACAGCCTTCATTGTACTCGTGGCCTCATTTACACAAATATTCAATGTTGAATTTCTCAAGAATGGAACATTCATTTGTGGCTATTAAGGTCATGTAAGACTCAACACCTTTGAAATATGGTGCTGTAGAAGGATGTTTTCAATATCATGGATTACAAAAATAAAAAACAAATACATTTTGCAACAAATCAAGCCAGACATGTCACTCGAAGGAAGGATCACCAAGCTATGACTTTCCTACTTTGGATACATCATATGAAGAGGGCAATCAGTGGAGAAGGATGTCATAATCAGAAAAATAGAGGGAACAAGATGAGGAGGAAGATCAGCAACCCCATTGCTGGATACTATCAAGATAATGATGTAAAAGACCCTAGTAGACCTATCTAGGATGAGAAAATCCCGGTGGACCTATCTGGGCTGCAGAAGATCTATCTTCCTACAGCAAATTCATCTATCAAGTCTCTATGGCTTGATATCGGGCTGAAGGGTATTAAATTAAGAAAGAATAACTTGTCTTTTACTACAAATCTTTATGATTAGTTTGTTGACCCTAAAGGTCTACTTGCACATTAGACTGATATCAACCAAATCCGCTGATATTGACGGGTTCTGGCCAATGGCCCAATGTATATGGGAGTGCCGGCCAACTGATGCTCGCGGGAGATGTCAATCAGGAATGTTTAATTTTGGATTGCCAATCCCATTGTTCTTCCAGAGATAAGCTGCTAGCCGACATGTCAATAAGTAGCTTTCTCATAGATAACATGGGAGCACTTGACTGAATAAGCACTTGTGTGTGTGTGTGGGAGAGTCGGCTGAGATGAGAGTCGCTGAAACAATTGGTTGAAGCATTGTTCAATCAACAGCCATCTATTGTGTATGACCAGTTTAAGGCTCCTAACTCATAATGACTCATACAGATAGAAGATGAGTGCATCCACTGTGCAAAGAGATTAGTTTTTCATTGCTGTGATTTTGGTTTGTGACATCAGCCAAAATAGTTCCAGGAAATAATCCACATGCATATCACCACTACACTGCCGGCTTCATCAACATGGTTTAAATGAGATACTCTGTGAAGCCGATTCATCAAGACTGGCGTCACACATGCTCATGTTAAGCTAGCCTTGATGGAGTAGAATAATTCATTAAGAGGTGTACGACACTCAATAAATTTGGCGTATCTTCTGAGTGGTGTACACTTCGGTGCCCGATCCCAAAAACTCTGTTCCAGTTGGGGATTAAAGTAGCATTTCTGAGAAAAAAATGCCACCACTTTTCATGAACCGGAGAGGCAGGCGCCTGTCCCGACTCCACCCCAGTTCCACTTATTTTGGTGTAGCCAATCCAAAATGGCGTGAAATAATTTTTCACAAAAATATGCAACTTACCATAGCTTTTACACCACTTTTTTGTGTCAAATTTTGATGAAACAAGAAGGAGATGAGAATTAGTAAACTATAAAAGAATGATTGATTGAAATGTAAAAAGTCATCAACAGTCAGATGCAAGAAGTCGCTCCACCCAATGCCCTGCCTCAAAGAAGAATATTGTCCGGTTCCTGGCTGCCTGTGTAACTGAAGAGATAGGCACATAGCTAAGGCCGGCCATAGCCCCCAATTTCACAGTTATGGAGAGACTGGAGTGTTAATGTTCACTCATTCTGCCATACCCTTCATGATACTATACCTATTGAAGCTTTTTAGCTTTTACATGGTGTCCAAGACAGACTACTGATTTTTGGAGATATAGATTGGATGATCTTTCTCAACTAGAGTCAACCAGTCATGATTCAGGGAAGAATTCAGTAATCAGTATATGGAAACTACAGGGGGTTGTGTAACAATTCTAAAGTCTTCCTAATTACAATTGGATGGGGATATCAATCTGACCTGCAGAATGCGAAATCAAATCAGAGATGATATTGACATTTTTGAGGTATCCATAACAATGTACATTTTGAAGTAAACAAATGTAAAATTGTAATGTCTCCTGTGTTTTTGCTCTGTAGGTGACCGATGGCACTGAATGTAGACCGTACAGTAATTCTGTATGTGTAAAAGGGAAATGTGTCCGAACCGGGTGTGATGGAATTATAGGATCCAAGCTTCAGTTTGACAAATGTGGAATTTGTGGGGGAGACAACTCCAGCTGCACTAAAGTCATGGGAACTTTCACCACCAAAAGGTATTTGTTATATATGACATATATAAATTTTCTATAGAAATTGAAAAACATTCCTTAAATTGATTTTAGAGGTCATAAAGTACTCTGATGATCTACGTGATGGATCTGTGCTTTGAGAATTCAGATGTTTTCTGGACTGACCCACTATTGATGGTGGTTTCATAACTACGTACTGGCCGATGAAAATCACAAATGATGGATGTATTGATTTTGAATAATTAATCCACCGATTCATGTGATCTTTGGCTCATGAGCTGTTGAGTCTATGTTATTTTCATTAAAGACTGAATTCCATTTCATGTACAGATGGCATTAAACATAGTATATATAAGTTATACTACCGGGAAAGAATATCTCCCACCCTGTCTACGGTCAGCTTAGAGCGTGTCTAAAGCTGATCATATATATTTATGTTACCTATTCCAATATGATTCCATCTATATGTCAATTTGACTTTATTATTTTAGGTGAATATTAGGGATGATATACTTCAAATATTCGGCTTTGCGAATATCCAAAGAATAGGTCGCCGCTATGCGAATATTCGATGTGAAATATAAGTCTATGGGAAGCCCAAATAGTTATTATTCGGGTTTCCTATAGACTTACATTGCGCATCGAATATTCGTGAATAGTCGATTAGCGGCAACCTATTCGGCAAATAGTCATGAAGCCAAATATTTGAGGTATTCGATCATCCCTAGTGAATATGTAAAAAAAAGAAAGAAAAAACAATAACTCTGTTAATACCTGCATTAATTTTTCAATGGGGTGAAAAAAATAGAAATGCACAGGAAACACCTTGAATGCTATACTCTTTATTGACCAAGGCATCTAAGGGTTTTCCTAAAAGTGTCTGTGCTTCTAGTAATAACAGGAAAATGAGACACTGGTTTATTCCTTAGAGAACAAAAGCTCAGACATGTTGAAATCCAACATACCTTTTCCTCCACTATCGGGGCACAATTAGGACACCACAACACACATCAAATGGTTGGTGGATCCTGCCATAATTGTTTGGATTTAGATGTATCCAATGTGTATGTGTAAGAAATGTCATGAAGATGAAGAAAGTTGATGATTTAGGCTCACGAGAGCCTGGTTGTCAACAACAATATAATTTCTACACACCATTACATTCCAAATAGAGATAAGCAGACTCATGGAGGTTCAGATTCACCGGGTCCAATCATACTTTAAAGTTCATTTCGGGACTCTGACTTGACCTGAGTCAAGTACCAACGGGCTCGACTCGAGTAACGAGTATAATGTAATTCAATGAATGGGCAGCCAGCTTACTGCCCACATAAAGCCAGCCATAAACAGAGAAATTACAGAGAATTACATTATTTAACCCACAGTGAGAGCCATTGAGAGACTGCAAATGCCTCTCACTGGGCCAAGCACCGAGCATTACTGAGCACAGTGATGCTTGATCGAGTTCTTAGCATATGAACAGTACTTGAACTCAGACACAGATATGTTTTTAAAAGTCCATGTTCGAGTCCGAGACACCCACTATTCACTACGAAACCCGAACTGTACATTTCCAGTTCGTTCATCTCTAATACTAACATATCAGAATAATTCCATAGCTTATTTTCCAAGGAAATTTCGTTTTTTCCACCTGTTAGAAATAGCAAACAGAGGTCAACTCACTGGACCCTTAGCATATGGAGTTAAAAAAAATTCTTGGAATACCCCTTTAAGCAAAAGTGTCCCCAAAGATTACAATTTCTTGACTAGAAATCATTTATGGTCTTTCTTGAACATTCAGCACTATGCTAATAGACATCTTCACATCACATTGCCCCGAGACTGCAAAGGTTGGCTTTAATCTAATGTGTTCCACCCATCGACACCACTCAAAGCAATGGAGCTAAACAGAAGGTATTAAAATAGAACTTGGAAAGATACGGCAATAAGGAAGATTTATCCTGAAAAGCATCTCCCTTCACTCAACTATGAAAGGCTTTTCTTCCTACAAATACTGATGGAAGACTGAGTACTTCTAATGTAAAAAAAATACAATTTGAGAGTGTATGAAAAGTGAATTTCTGAGCCTGCAAATTGGCCTTTACTGCACGCACTGCTAACACTTTGCGCTTGCTGAAATGACTTTGGATCTCTATCTATCCCGTTTTAAAGAGTCATTTAAATGTTACAGAACTCAATAAACCGATATAATTAGGTAGGACTCATGCTGCAGTTTCAAAACCCTCGACACTAAGAATTTAAAAAGCAAAAAGGTGTTATGAAGTTGTTTAACGTTTTCCAAAAAACTTGACAGATGTGTCCTTTATGTAGATATTTACATAGACGTCAATCGAAATTTTCTATTAATATCATAACTAAGCAAATTGCCTCCAACCTCAGTCTTAAGGGGGCTTTACACGCAACAACATCGCTAGCGATGTCGCTCGTGAAAGCTCCCGCCCACGTCATTTGTGCGTCATGGGCAAAACGTTGCCCGTGGCGCACAATATCACTAGTACCCATCACAATATACTTACCTTCCTAGCAACGTTGCTGTGGGCGGCGAACAGCCTCCTTTCTAAGGGGACAGCGATGTCACACGGCAGGCGTTCAATAGAAGCAGAGGGGCGGAGAGCAGATGAAGGAAAGTCATGCCCACCTCGTTGCTGGAGGACGCAGGTATGGTGTTGTTCGTTGTACCTGGGGTGTCACATGTAGTGATGTGTGCTGCCTCAGGAATGACGACCAACCTGTGTCCAGCACCATCAACGATATTTGGGATTTGAACGACGTGTCAACAATCAACGATTAGGTATTTGTGATTGTTAGCGGTCGTTCGTACGTGTCACACGCAATGACGTCGCAAATGAGGCCGGATGTGCATCACGAATTCCGTGACCCCCAACGACATCTTGTTAGCAATGTTGGTGCGTGTAACGGGGCCTTTAGAACCAATACTGGTAGAACCAGATCTCCATTACTTGAGGGTCCTGGACAAATTTGCAACTGAGACCCCATTATGCGGCTTTATTTTGCTACCCGCTGGGTTTTGGTACTTGTTTCTCCTACATTCCATTTTCTCCACTCTTTGGGCCATTCCTTAATTCTCAAGTTTGTGGACAATATAGTCAATATATAGACAAATGTTCTCTGAGGTTCTAACCACCAAATGGCAAAAATGGATGGGGTCAACTATGGCTGGGCCCTCTCTCTGTATAGACCCCGTAGCATTTACAGTCAGTATAAGTACTCTTGGTTAGTTGACTTACAACCATCGCTGCTTCTTCATCCCGCATACTTCTTCTTTGTGCTGCCTCCTCATTAACTATGATGTTTTCAGGAGGAGCTTCCCGTGAATAGTTATTGGTATGAAGATATACACTGTTCCTTCAAAAAGTGCTCAGGAAAGGTACTTTATAATCCTCATTTTGTCAGAAGTTATACATAGCCATGACAAGGGCAGACACAGAAAGCAGTGAGGAACTGAACAAGAACAGTAGATGGTCCCTTGCAGTCTAATAATGTGTCTATAGGAGAAGATGCTCAGTGCTTTTGAGGTTGAAGTGGTCAACGTATCTCTTGGGCCCCTGTGCTGTTGCATATGTTGTACCAATTATATGTATTACATTTTATCTGATTCAAGTTTTGCCAGATATACTGATTAGAAATGTGTAAATCCATGGAGGTTCGGTACTTTAGATAAAGTTTGGTTTGGGACTCGGACTTGACCCCAATGAAAGTCAGTAATTGGGCAGTTCGGGTCTCCGCTCTCATGCAGCCAGCCATATACAATCACTTCCGGGGGAGAGTGAACAGGGTTTTTCCATTTTTTTTTTTTTTGTTTGGTACACACTACATCCGATAACTCTGTTGTTACCCCTCAAACACTGCAAGCGGCTCCCACTAGGCTCAGCACAAAGCGTACCTGAGCACAGAGATGCTCATTTGAGTGGTCAGCATACGTAAACACCCAAACGCCAAAATAAGATTTTTTTGTAAGTCTATGTTCAGTGCGAACACTGAACTTCAGGTTCGCTCATCTCTTGTACTGATGTGTCCACCCTTACTTTCCCCCAATTTGGGCTAAGGACTTCAATTTCTCACAATACAAATTCAGTATGTTATCGCAGGCTAGTAAAACCTTAATCATTCTGCAATTAACATGACAGCCACTGGCTGGCCACTTATAAACACATGCACCATAAACATCTCCCAATAGAATATCGGGAAATTATGGAGGGTATTTCAAAGCTTCTCACCTGACTCCAGTTATCTCAGGATATGTGGACCCAAGGGGGAAAGTTAGGAAAGGCACATCCATAGTCATGAACTAGTTTAGGATCTCTCTAAGGCTGAAGTCACACCTTGCAAGTGACTCACATCGCATCACCCGGCATGGCCTGCCGCTCTCCTGAGAAGAGCGGGTCAGCTGCATGTATTTCTATGCAGCTGAGATACTCCTGTCTGAAGAGCGACAGGTGAGGTCGGGTGATGCAATGTGAGACTCACGTGAGTCATGTGCGAGTCACTCACAATTGTGAATCCGGCCTCTAAAGCATAATAAACCTTGCTGTGTTATGGATCTTGGCAATATAGATCTGATCTATAATGTGCAATCCATGAACTGGTATGGAACAGTTTCTGTAAAAATGACCATGGTTTTCTACCCCTTCAATGGATTTTCCACTTTCAAGCTTCTTTAGCATGGAGGATTGCATGAGCTAGAACCCTTTTCTCCAGTGTTGGTTGCCTACAGCTCTCTCCTCAATGGCTCTGCTGAAGTAGATGAGCACCAGTAACAGAGCCCAATGATTGGCTGCAGCCATGATGTCACCACTGCAACACGCAAGCACTGGCAGCAGCGGTACTGAGAAGGAGGAAAGTGTGTAAATCTGATTTTATTGTTTTTGCTTAGCACAAGGCTATGGGATGAAGAAACTTGGAAATTAAAAACCCTTTAAAGAAAATAATAGGCTCTAGAATAATTCTCTGATTGTATTCTGCGGGCTAAAAAAAATGTACAAAGACAGTCTGTTATCCCATATATAATTACATTATGTTCTTACTTTCCCTCATAATGCATTTGGCTCCAAATACTATGAGCTCAGTTTACAGCGCCGTAGCTCAGTAGCCTTGAATTAATCAGCTCTTGACCTTATGTTACTGGCCTTGCTGAAAATTATTAGCCAATCCAAGTGACTGATTGAGGGTCATGTACAGGCGAAGGCCTCTAAAAATCTGAACCTACTCTTTCAACTTAAAATAAAGACATCACATAAATTAGTTATGCCTTTCCTTGGTTGACACTAAGAATTTACTAATCAATTACATCTCCATCTAGCTTTACCACAACCTGGAAAAGTTTGGAGAAACACCATGTTTATTACATCAGTGGAATGTATACATTTTTTTGGGTGGTCAGATCTTGGTATAGTTTTCCTTTAAAAAAGATTACTCTGACAATAGGTGCAAGGATGTAAAAAAACTGGAGCAATTGAAAAATGGAGCAGCTACCCATGGACTCTTTTCTTGAGGTCTTCAGAGAAATAAGCCATGATTGGCAGTGATGAGCCTATGTCAAACTTCCCTTTTTGAACCAGTCTTGAGAAAGGAAAAAATGTAGATTAGCTCACCATGTCCACCAGGTGGAGTAAACCTTGGCAGAATATTACAATCACAGGAAAAAGGAGAAGAACCCAGCAATAATAGAAGACCATCCCACGTAACACCATGTGTAGAGATGAGCAAACCCAAAGTTCGATGTTTGAAGTTCATACTGAACATGGACTTTACAAAAAATCAGTGTTCAGGTTTGGAGTTTTGGTGCTTTACGTATGCAAACCACTCACACGAGCATCGCTGTGCTCAGGTACACTCGGTGCTCGGCCCTGTGCGAGCCACTTGCAGTGTTTCATCGCCTCGCACTTGGGGTAGCAACAACGTAATTGGATGTAAAGTGCACAGAACAAAAATGGAAAAACTCCACCCACCCGCCCTTGGAAGTGTTCTGTTCATGGCTAGCCTGGACTGCAAAATCAGTTACTTCCATTGGGGTGTAGGTGTAACGCCTGCCTGTATCCACAGACTCAGATGGGCTGTAATGGAGAAGCTAGGGGGAAGCCTCTCACCAAGCAGGACCCCCAGAACCCTGAAACCCTTTAACCCCTCTACAGGGATTTGGAATTACACAGGGAACTGGAGATCACTACCTGTAGAAGGCTGCAGTCTGATGAGAGTAGTAGTCAGGCAGGGTCAAACCAGGAATTGCGAAACAGGGACAGAATCGGCAGGCAATGACGTAGTCAGCAAACATAGCAGAGGTCAAATCCGGATCGGGCAGTGAGGTACAGAAACAGTAGGCAGGAGGGTAGTCGGAAAACACGCAGAAGTCAACACACAGGCATCACCAACAGAAGAGGACAAAACAGGAGCCAGGAAAATCAGAACTATCTCTGGCAGTGGTCATGTGACAGGAGGGGGAATAAGAAGGGTGTGGTGTCTTCCCATTGGCTGTAGCTGAACGCTGGCAACTTCAGCTGGAAGACACATGCCACCCACAGTCAGCCAGCGGTACTGCAGATCCCAAGCTAACCCAGCCCAGTGGATGATTGGAGCCTGCGCCCACCGCTGGCATCGACTCCTCTCCCATCACCAGCACCATCCACGGCAGGAACACGGCGTCACCTGGCGATCGGAGCAGAAGTCGCTGGAGCAGACTCCGGCGGTGACGTAACAGTAGGTCAAGTCCAGGTCTCAAGCCGAACTTTATGGAAAGTGCAGCTGAACCCGCCAAACCGAACTTCCAAGGGTCTACTCTCTAACCATGAGGATAAAAAAAACGAAGCGTTTTGACAATGCCTTAATCATGGTTCCTTTGGTTGCAAACCATAATTAAGGCATGGCCGAAATGAATCATGTTTTTTTTTTATCCTCATGGTGTAACTAGATACCCTTGTCTGATTGCTTTAAATTTTTTTATATATCAAAAAAATGTGGTGTTATTATACAGTAATTAATTTTTCTTTTGTGGGATGGTCTTCTATCGCTGGATTCTTCTCCTTTCTCCTGAGTCTTGATAAAACTCCCCTATTTTAAACGGTACAAGTATTTGGTATTCGGATAGGGCAGTTTTCGTCTATGTTGTCTACTGTACAGCTTAGGCAATGTGAAGTCTGTACCTCAACTGCTTTTACTAAGCTGGAAAAGAATTTCCACGTTAGTCGATGGCATGTAGACTATTTTGGGAAATCTTGAGCTGGTGGAAATGTAATTAAAGATGTTGGCTTCTACTGAACACGGGAAATGCTGTTTTTAAGGCATGGTGCCCAAAAAATAGTTCTTGCTTTGAACACTTGGCTGCTGGGATATGGAAGAAAAAATATGTTATTTTCAGACTAGAATCCCAAATGCCAGACAAGGATTTACACTTACTGCCACCCCGGGTCATTTTCTTCTGTATCTTCCCATCACTTAAAGGGGTGGTTCACCCATATTCATTATTGGCCATAATGATATTATGTTGAGAAACTAGGTTTCTCTCAAATACCTTGCGTTGCCAATAGTGCCTTTGAGCCAGCGCTATTGTGGACCGCTCTTCTCCATCGCCTAAACCCCGGGCTCTGTGACCTCGGAGATCTGGTGATCTCACGTCAACTTCTGTACACCTGACATCACCGCGGCCGGCCCCAGTCTTCATGAGTCATTGGGCTATGGGCGGTGCTTCACCGGACAGGAAATATAGGAGTAAATCAACGGTAAAATATAGTATGGTAACAATATCATTAACAACCACTGTAGATTCTAGCTGGCCCACACCAACACTGTGTCGCCCCAGCTATAACAAATATCAATACAACAGAAAACTTTACAAGAATAATTTACTTACGGCTATGCTACGCTAACAACCTAACTGGCCTCTGCTAATTGGACCGCACGGCTACCACACTCTAGCTATTGAAGCCTACACTGAACCCTATTGGGTGTGCCCACCAGTAAAGGACTCATGGTACTGTTCAGGCGGGATACCCCTGGGAGCTCAAGACTGTAATACTCAGATGGCTCGTCGGTGCGCACTCTCCTTTTAGGGCAGGCGGGGACTTTTCCTCATCCACTGACCCGGGGTACCATGACTTCCCCGGATGATGTCTCTCCTTGACTCTGGGATCGCGAACCTCAGGACCTTCCCAGTCTGGTACTGGCTGGATGGCTGCTAGGGCTCTGCCACAGTCCAATTCGCAGTCTTTCTCTCGCAGCCCAGCACTCTTCTTTCGAAACCACCATCCTCTAACACGTTTCTCAAGCAATGTCTCCTCCCGCTCTGGCTACCAGACTTCTCTTGTTCCCTCTCAAAACTCTTCATAGAATCATAGAATATTAGAGTTGAAATGGATTACCTGGGTCATCTAGTCCAACCCCCTGCTCAAAGCAGGATTTACTAAATCATCCTAGACAGATGATTCTTGCTCTTTCTTGCTCTTGCTCTTGTTCCTGTACTTTTTGGGCTGGGTTAATCCAACTGCACAGTTTAGAGGGGAGCGCCAACTCTGCTGTCTAGACTATAATACATGCTACAGGGGATCACCATCTCTTTAATTCACAGATTAAGTTCATAGTGGCTATACCCCTACATAGGTGCAACGCATTTCATTTTGCATAAAGCTGAGTGACTAGGGCCTCAGTCAATACTATAATGTTGAGAGTTCTTGTAAGATGCATCCGGGATGACAGATCATAGATTCTAGATGCAGCAGTGAATACCGCCTTGTTCTGACTGCCACAGAAGCTACATTGGACACTGGACCAAGGCAGTGCAAATATTTTTGCTCCACTCAAGTTTCCCATTTTTATCCCGAATATTAATTCCCTGACCAAGGCAGGATGACTTGTGTCCATTACCCAGGGAAAATGACACCCCAGCCTCTCATGGAGCGTCTGCTGCTCTTATTCTAACGTCTTCTAATGTAAGCGTGTGATTTTGTGTGAAGAGCGGATGATGCACTCATTAATTGATGTTCTTGTTAGCAGATGTAAATTCTGGCACTCTACCATCTTCTAGATTAGCTTTGTAATTTCCCAATAGAAGGATCTTCTGTGTATTTTGAGATACAATTATTCAGGTTTACTCTCTGTATTTATACTTGGACTAACACAATAGTTCCCAGAAAGTGGGTTTCTCAAAAATTACATTAGTATAGTATTAAAACTGCAAAATGCTTACCACATATACAATATTTTAATAAGAATATGTTCCTCGGCAGCACTAGAGTAATTTTGGTGGAGATAAAAAACTTATGTAATCCAGTAGGGATTATCATCTGCATATTAAATCCTGTTACTGGTAGCATTTGTGAGGTTCATCATTATAATAAATAAATGACTTAGAATTTATAAGCTATGTTGTATCTATACCTTATGATAGAATTTTTGTATTATTATTCATTATCTTCCTAAATGCAAAGTTAACTTTCTAACTAGACTTCATTACAACTTTCCAAGTTTTTTGTCTAGCTCAGCATTTTGCAAAAATTCTACAAATCTATCATACAGTATCTCCTGCCATCCCCATCCTTTCTCTCAGTGTTAGTGGTAGCAGGAGAGAAGGGGTTGTACACAACTTTACGGGGGAGAAGGGAGAAAGTATCTTGGAGGGCAGAGAGAACATGCTGTAGATAAGGAGTAAGGTAAGTATAGTATTTGATCTATGCTGATACATGAAAGCAAATGAAGAATGGAGCACCCTGGGTAACCACAGACCTCACAAGCTGCTTTGCTGTTGCGATATCCTGGCGTCCGTGCAGATCTTTCTTTTGGTGACCACCAATTTGTTGTCTGCCTTGTATGAAAGTCTACTGTTGTGACTCTTTAGGGTACTTTACACGCTGTGATATCGGTATCGATATCGTTAGCGAGCGTACCCGCCCCCATCGGTTGTACAACAGGGGCAAATTGCTACCCGTGGTGCACAACATCGCTTACACCCGTCACATGGACTTACCTGCCCTGTGACGTCGCTCTGGCCGGCGAATCGCCTCCTTTCTAAGAGGGCGGTTCATGCGGCATCACAGTGACATCACACGGCAGCCGTCCAATAGAAGCGGAGGGGCGGAGATGAGTGGGACGTAACATCGAGCCCACCTCCTTCCTTCCGCATTGCCAGTGGACGCAGGTAAGGAGATGTTCGTCCCTCCTGCGATGTCACACACAGCGATGTATGCTGCCGCAGGAACGACAAACAACATCGTACTTGCAGCAACAACGACATTAAGAAAAGGAGCGACGTGTCAACGATCATCTTTTTTGAATGATTTTGCGATCGTTGATCGTCGCTCCTTGGTGTCACACGCTGCGATGTCGCTAACGGCACCGGATGTGCGTCACTAACAACGTGACTCCGACGATATATCGTTAGCGATGTTGCAGCGTGTAAAGCACCTGTCATGATTGACTCCTGGCTCAGCTGGAGCTGAGCCTTTTTTTTAGTTTCACTTCTGATGCAAGTCACGTTAGGGGTTAATCCTTTCTGCCTCGTTCTGGAGGTCAGGATGCTTTATTAGGGCACTGTTTCTCTTGGACTTCGCCAGTGATATTTCTGGCTCTGCTGTGTTCTGCTCTTGAGTGACCTGTTGTCTGCCCTGCCCCCTCCTGACCTCCATGTTCACCTGACCTGTTAACCTCCTCTGTTGTCTGTTTCCATCAGTGTCTCTCCCGCTGTCTCCCTGTTCGTTCCTTATCTGTTTACCTTTATTCTGTCTTGTCTTCCCACTCCCCCTCGCTTCTAGGCTCTGATTTCCCGGCTACTGACTATTTGCTTCCCTCTGACTATGTTTAGACTTTGCCCTTGTGTACTTACAAGACCTCATGTTGTGACACGGCTTTCTGACGATTCTACTGCCATCTGGTGAGCTTGACTAGTATTATCTCTGCTAGGGAATTCCCTGCTCATACGTTTCCTCCACTTTTATGCCCCCTAGTGGATTACCAGCTAACTACCTTCTCAGATAGTTTCACGAATCCTCTCAGTCCCACATTACTGCGCTGTACTGCTATTGTACATCTTAGAGTACAGCGTGACAGCATCCTTTTCCCTCCCCTTTGGTTTATCCCCTCCGGTGTCTTTTTGTCTCCTCTCTGTGAATATTTGCGGTGTGCGTGAGTTTTAGTTTAACCCTCTTGTCTTTGTCCTGTGGGAGGATTATTACTTTGTGTTCTGCCCACCACTGGGTTGGGGGTGACGGGGTATTAGGTCTGGGGCCAGCAGGAGAAAGGGCTAGGTCGGGGGCTTCAACCTCCCTACCTTCAAGGGTACCTCCGGTGTGATTATGATCGCAGAGGTCCGTTTTAGGGCCAGCGTCCCCTAGTCATCCATGACACTAAAATTGTGGGAGCATATCTTTAAAATAGGCAAGAAAATAATTGTAGTCCAACCCCTGAGGTTCCTGCCATTAGCTGAACAATGCGGCTTCAAATCTTATATTCATCTACTGCCTGGCACTGTGGCTCAGCTCCATTATATTAAAAGTCAATGCTCACATGGTATACTTATACAATCATTTAGATACAGCAAAGATTAGGTAATATTTTTTTTTACTATTAGAGCAAATCAACTTATGGAGCTAATTTTTGAGGTTTGGTTTTGTCCCATCTGCTGTATATTAAACCTAAACCCAGATTGAAAAATCATATTCTGAAAGAAATGATATATGGCTTAGGAAAACCTCAAACATACATCTAAAATTGGAATGAAGCAGATCTATAATTCAGAAGTTGCCCTTACTATAAAATTCAAAGGCTCCTGCTAAAAGCATTCCTTTTCTACCAAAAGCTTTCATAAGTTAAATCAGACACTCGATAAAATCTGGAGGATAGCAATTCTACGCTACGGCCCATATGTTAAAAGCTTCAAAATGGATTCATTGTAAGCACCCTTACAGTTCTGCAGATCCCGGTACCAGTCTCGGAGAAATACAAGTGATATTCTGCAAGTGACAGCAGATTATCTCATCCGGCATGGAAATACTAAACATTTTCTTGTTGTACTGGAATTGAGCTAAACAGCGGGATCCTCTACGGGAAGTTAATGTGTCTTAAAAAAATATGAAGTCAACAAATCATTTTTATCAAAGTCTCCAGGGAAGAAATTGTGATTGTTTTCCTTGGTAGATATATTTTTCTCTTAGGCACTTGAGTTGTATTTGTTTATTTGAGCATTTATTTTCACATATGGTAGAATATGAATTTGTATTGTGTTTCAAGGTGCCATGAAAATTAATTAGATTTTTTGCACAGGATCTAATAAATATTCGGAATCACAATTTTAATTGCACCAATACAATGAACATATATACCTGCAGATTTTGTGTATACAGAACATATGGAGACCTATATTTCTCCACGGTAAGAGACCACCTGCTGGCTATGCACAGCTTCTTCACACAGATATATTTCCTTCTATTTGTATCGAACTTGATGTTAAAGTGCAAAATGTAAGTATTGATGAAGTAAGGTTCTAAAGGAAGAAATACGACGGGGAACCCGGACTGCAAAGTGTTTGCTTGTGGTTTGCAATTCAAAGGAATAGTAGATTTTTTTCATCAAAACGGGTAATCATGGCGGCACATTAGGCTGCAAACGAGCTGTATGATCAAAATGGTATTCTTTACATTTTTTAATCAAGACTAGTTATAGGCAAATCCGGACTGTAAAAGTCCGGTTCTGCACGGTTTCAAAGGTACCCTAGTGCCGGTCCCGCACCCGGGATTCCAGGTATTGATCTAGATCCAATTTTGTCCTCAAAAAGCTACCTTAATTATTATACATAAAAACACTTTTATTTAATCTTATTACATTTTTTTTACACGTCCCACACCGTGAATAATAACACACAAAGAATCCCAGGACCATGGGACAGCCGTAATAGATTATTCCTGTCCAGAGAACATTTTATACATCTTCAGAGTATTAATTTGATAATATTATTAAAGGAGCAGATTCTAGATGACCCTCAATTTTTGTAACCCCTACCTACCAATGGAGATATAACTTACGTTACACGTGCCCTAAAGGTAAAGTGGTGCCCCCATTCCTCGGCGGCTTTCCCTCATATGATATCCCTGACCTCCCTTTTTGGCAAGCAGGGCTAATAGGGTCCTGTCATTTGATATCAGAGGAAACAAAAAATATTCACTTATCTGAGATGTATTTGGAGCAAATGTGTTTCAGTAATAGTCTCTCTCTCTTATGGTGATACCCAGGCTCTCCATAGTCCTTAACCAAAAAAGTAACAAAGCCTCGACGCGTTTCCCCCCATTTATTGGTTGGGGTTCATCAGGAGACGAGATTAAATTACAGCACAATCACCAAAAGCTGTCAGAAGGCTGCATTTATTGCAGCACACACCTCTCGTACCGATGCATATGATAGCATCCAGATTCAGCACTGGGGAAATAAAAAAAAATAAAGGAAAAATAAAGAAAATAAGAAAGAAGCGCTTCATACCTACCGAGGCTCCGGGGTGGCTGTAACAGCTCCTGCGGCCTCTCCTTCACTTCCTGGGCCACTAATTATGGCTCATCTATATGCATTGCTCTCCTCGCCCACCGGCTATCCTGGCGTCTGTGATTTGTTACAGTCAGACACACCCTCAGCCTGTGTGACAGCGTCTGCCTGTGTGATGCCCTGGCAAAACCAGGTAGTCACAAAAAGAGTTAATCCTCCTTGGCACCAACACAGTTCCCACACAGATATACACCAGCCAATCAGGCCCTACTCACCCCCTCCCCAGGAAAATGGGAGGGAGGGAGGAGAGCTTAGGAAGTGCAGAGAGGAGTTAAGTTTTCAGTTTATGCTGTAGTCAGTGAAGAGCTGACAAGGGAAGCTTGGAGCTCCCTGGAGAAGGTGGTAGTCAGGGCTGGAGCCCTGGACTACCGGACTAGGTGGCAGTGAGGACAATAGGCGACGGAGATCCGGTCACGGGTTACCTGAGGCAACTGGGATAGGGTTGTAGCCCACCGGTGCCGTGAGAGGGGACCCAGTCCGGAGGCCGTTCAAGTGGACTAGTCCAGACAAAAAAGAGACAGACAGAGAGTGTGGAAGAAAGGGCCCCTGGCTGTATATCTGGGTGTCGGACATGAGCACACCCCTCCAAAAGGCTCCCGGCATTCGGCTTTTGTTTATAAAAGGACTCTGTGTTTACTGACCATCCACATGAGTACAGCTTCATCCAGCACCACGACAACCGAACTGTGAGTTTCCTGCTCCCTGCAATACCTTTCATATTACCCTGGGCCCCAGGACTATAACTCCCCTACCCGTGGAGGGGATCCCACCTTGCTGCCCCGCTCCATCAGTCCCAGGCACGGTCCCCAGGGCAGAGGTGGTGCCACCATCTCATCACCAGAACCCACGGGTGGCATCACAGACAATCTCTCTTGTAAATATCCCGTTTTTCACTTGTGGGCGGCAGACCGCTGCTCGAGCCGGATCCAGTTCCCACACGAGCCACAGTAAAGCCCCGTATCCAAGCAGCTCCTTAGCTACAGTCTGGCCCCCGCCCGCAACACCAGCAACCAACCACAGGCGTTGTATGCGGGTCAGTATCCTACAACATAAATAAATGAATAAAACATTTGGCGTAGGGTCCCTACATATTATAATACCCAGCACAGATAAAGCATACTGCTACAGGCTGCAGCCCCCAGCCGTGGGCTTATCTTGGCTGTGTATCAAAATAAGAGGAACTGCAGGCAGCTATTAATTATTTAAATAAATAAATCATTTTAAAAAACGATGTGTTCTCCACAACTGAATTGTATATAAACTCTGGCTAAAACGGTGAAAGAATTGACTCGGTCATTCCTTCAAAAATGCAGCAAAAACTGAGGAGGTTGACATTTCAGTAAGGAAAAAACCCCAAAGTATTTTGTGTGTGTGTGCGCGCAAGAGATTCTGGAGTCTTATAGGCTTGGCTGGGACTGTGAAGGCAGCATTTTATTAGCATTGATTTGCATAAAACCAAGGCAAAAGTCATGCAAAAAAAAAACCCCCAGCAAAAATGCCCTGTGTGAATATACCCATAGGGTATGTTCAGACACAGCAGATTTGGTGCAGACATTTTCTGCAGGAAATAATAATAATAATAATAATTTTATTCATTTATATAGCGCTATTAATTCCACAACGCTTTACATACAATGACATCTGCACCTTCTTGCAGAAAAACGCACCAAAACGCATACATTTTTGGTGCGTTTTTTTTTTGGTTTTCAATGCATTTTTTTATGAAGTCAATGGCTAGAAGGGCTAGAAAATGCAGGAAAAAAGGCCCCAACAATTGACAGGCTGCAGATTTTTTTTCTGCACCAAATCTGCAAGCAAAAAAAAAAAAAGCAACGTGTGCACAGCACTTTGGCTTCAGGATAGGCATGTAGGTTTTGGTGCAAATTTTTCAAAAAACGTATCAAAATCTGCATAAAAAAATACACCATGTGCACATTTCTTTAATGCGAAATCTCCAGGTGTGACTACAGGAAATATAAGAAAAATAGGGATTGACCCCAGTGAATGGAGCTTATATAGGTGAGTAAGATGCAAGACCAAAAAAAAAATATATATATGTTAGACATTAGTATATAGGTGAAGAGTTAGTTTGACTTGCGGCAATATCACAATCTTTTAAATAGAATCTGTCAGCTGGTTTTTACCATAGTGAGTACAACATGATCTATTGGCAGAGACCCTGATTCCAGTGATGTGTCACTTACTGGGCTGCTTTCTGCAGTTTTGATAAGTCACAGTTTTATCTCCTGCAGATCTACCAGATCTGTGGTGAGCTGTTTGTAACCCCACCCATATTACTAACTGAAAGCTATCTGTGTAGACTGTGTATAGGCAGAAAGCTGCCAATGACTGGTGTGAGTGGGGTTATAAAGAGCTCATTTATATGGAGGACTGTGGGGCAGCAGGTTTACTAGTAATTACTCTAGTAATAATCTACTGCTGATATAACTGTGGTTTTATTAATTCTGCACCTAACAGCCCAGCAATAACTACAAAACATATACAGCTGCACACTAAAATGCTAACAATGAATGAGTGAACTCTGGCATTGCATTACTGCTATAGGAATATTTGAAAAGAGAGATTTTTAGCTTATGTATTGGCCAATGCATGTGAGCCCGATACCAACGGCAAGGTATTCTCTGTATACTGGGAACCTAATTTAAAATGCTGCTATCTCGGTAAAAAATCTCCATGTCTGGTTAGCTAGACTAAAAGCCTAACTTGAAATGCCACTATCTGAGTCAAAACCTCCATGTCTGGGCAGCTAGACTCCTGCCATAAAGGAGAGTGAACACAGTCTGGTAATAGCGTGGAGTGCTCAATCAAAAAGAGATGCACTACAAATATACAAAAAGTCTTTTTTATATCTGTAGTGCATGCTGTGTTCACTCCCCTTATAGCTGTAATCTAGCTGCCCAGACATAGAGGTTTTTTACCTAGATAGTGGCATTTCTACTTAGGTTCCTGATATACAGAGATTACCTTGCCGTTGGTTACCGGCTCACATGCATTGGCGAATACATAAGCTAAACATCTCTTTTTTTTTTTTTTTTCAAATATTCCTATAGCAGTAATGCAATACCAGAGTTCACTTATTCATTGTTAACATTTTAGTGTGCAGCTGTATGTGTTTTGTAGTTATAATGTGTTTTCAGCTAGCACCTGTTAACACCTATTGGATGTGCAGGTCAGTCTTTTTGTATACTTGTAGCCCAGTAAGTAACACACAGCTGGAATTGAGATCTCTGTTTCTGAATTGTGCTGCTCTCAGATAAAGTAGTAATAACCTGATGACAGATTCCATTTAGAATAATGTTATATTTCCAGACTCAAAGCCAACTCTACTAGGTGCCAAAAGCCTGGTAACTCAACTGTTTTAAAAAAATCTTTCCAAAAAATTAATAAGATTCAGGAAAATGCCCAACAGCTGATTACCGATTCCTTATCATGTTATGAAACAAATTAAAACTCGAATCTTATATTCCTCACCAGTATGCAATAGTTTCTTGGCATGCTTGTATGCTTTATGTTGTGTTTCTATTGTTTTTCAGCTATATATAGTATATTTATTGCTCTAATTTGTTTTACAGCAAAGGCTACACGGATATTGTCAAGATTCCAGAAGGAGCCACCCATATAAAAGTTAAACAGTACAAGGCCAAAGACCAGACGAAGTTTACTGCTTACCTAGCATTAAAGAAGAAGATGGGGGAATACATCATTAATGGAAAATATATGATATCCACTTCCGAAAACATCATTGAAATGAATGGCTTTGCCATGAACTATAGTGGCTGGAGCCATGCCGATGATTCATTTCACAGTATGGGGCATTCCTCTATAAGGGAAGTTTTAATTATACAGATTCTGGCTACAGATATTAGTAGACCGATTGATGTTCGTTATAGTTTCTTTGTACCGTCAAAACAAGGTTCTTCTACAAACAGCATTTCCAACAATGTAGTTCCTCAAAGTTCTCAACCTCAGTGGGTGACTGGTCCTTGGTTATCATGCTCTAGAACATGTGATACTGGATGGCATACCAGAACTGTCCAATGCCAAGATGGACTAGGAAAACTAGCTAAAGGATGTCTACTTTCTCAAAGACCCTCAGCCTTTAAACAATGCTTACTGAAAAAATGTTAGCCAAAGGATGGACATCATCTCCAACGACACAGTTCTTGCTGTGTAAACGTAGATCTAGCACGTCAAAGTTGGTTACAGTTTGGTTTGAGCTCAACCAAAAACACTTAAGGGCTGTACCAAATTTGGGCCTCCATGAAGATACTCTTTGTGACACGGGCTCTTGAACCAACCTTACAGGGGGAAAGGAGTTCCTTAATAAACCACATTTTTGTAGGTGATGGAGTGGATGCCGGCTTCATTGACGTCTTGTGCGCATCACCTACCTCTCAAGATGAAAGTCTTCAGGAACATCTGCTAAATTAAACTTGTGGACGGCATGTTGTAGGTTATATTTGTGGTGTTTTGTACATATGTGTCATTACATGTGTCACTTTATATATCACTCGCTTCTTTACGAACAGTGATTGACCAAAGTAGATCTACAGCTACGTGTCTTCAAAATTTTCAAACAAAAAGCTGTGGATATTTACTGGAAAAAGCAAACAAAACAGAAGGTCACTGGTGATTATCAGCCCAATATTGTAACTTTCAACATTGTTTTTTTCTGACGAATCAACATTTGTGAAATTTTAAACCTACCAAAATGTAAGGTATGGATATGCAGAAAAGAGCCTAAACAAAAAATCAAGGGCATTGAAAGTTTAGGTTTAAAACAAAGGCGTTCAAATCGGTGTCTATGTATTTAACATTACTTTTATCTGGACGAGGTGTTTTTCTATGCAAAGGTCAATATTCTGTATAAACATTGCAAGGGGTAGTTTAAAAAAGATTCAAAAATAGAAAAAACACTGTAGCATCCTAATGGCAGATTGTCTAAAAATAAGTCATAGATACTTGAAATAGGCATCCAGTTGACTCGAACTAGGATTGACCCCAGAATCCAGAGATAAAATAATCTTACAGTGTGATTCTCCATATGATGATCATACAAAGACTACAAGGTGCTACCAGTTACTTGGAGAGGCATATAAATGGAGAACATAATAGTAAACAAAGAGAATACAAGATTCCAGAATTTAAATTTTTGTTTAAGAAATGTGTAATTCCGTATTAGTTCTGTCACACATTTTCCATCTTTGCTCATTTTGTAATTTGGTATTTTCAGTTGCTCAACTTTTCTAATACTAAAACTCAATCTGTTGGCTGTTTGAAATTTTATATTAATTGGTCAAAGACATTTCTGTTGGAAAAGTCAATTATGATGGTCCTTGAGGTCCCTACGATAGCCCTTGAGGTCCCTTCCAACTTTACCATTCTAGAAACTTTCTGATCGCAAGGGCAGTCAGAGAGTGGGACAGGCTATTAGAGGAGGTAGTGAAGGCAGTCAGAGAGTGGTACAAGCTACCACAGGAGGTAGTGAAGCAGTCAGAGAGTGGAACAGAAGTCCACGGGATGTAGTGAGCTCTCCATCAATGGAAATCTTCAAGTGGAAACTGGATAAACATTTTGCTGGGATGATTTAGGAAAATCTGCACTGGCGGAGGGTTGGACCTGATGGCCCTTGAGGTCCCTTCCAACTCTACCATTCTATGATTCTATAAACTTTCTGACAGTAAGGGCAGTCAAAGAGTGGAACAGGCTACCACAGGAGGTGGTGAGCTTTCCATCAATGGAAATCTTCAAGCAGAAACTGGATAAATATATAGCTGGTATGATTTAGGAAACTGGCGGGGGGTTGGACCTGATGGCCGTTGAGGTCCCTTCCAACTCTACCATTCTATGACTCTATGATATCAAGGCACATGTTCCACATAGAGCTCAACAAAAGGGTGCCACGGCTCAGGTTGACTTCCCCATGGGAAATGTGAACCAATGCCATGAATGTAGACTGAAAGGATTGTCCCATACATTATTTTTTCCTACATGTGAAGTATATATATATATATATATATATATATATATATATATACATATATATATATATATATATATAAAGTTAGATTCTTGTTCACATTAAAGGAAAAACAATCAGAGCAAAACAAAAAATGTTGTAAACTAAAAGACCTTTCTTATCCTAACTGTATTGATTATATACTAAGAGTGAAAAAAAATCAATGCATAGTGTACACGAATGGCAGTAAGCGTTATATATATTGTTCTCGACAGTATCATTTTTCTCAATGACAAGGACATTGTTCTGAGATTTGGAAGCTTCCAGTTACTAAAGGCTTATTGAAAGACTTCAGCTGGTAAAAAAACATCTCAAAATAAAAACTTTCAATGTGGCTTCACGGAGTTAATTAGTGCAAAATATATTTAAAAAGATTAAAAAAATATATATAAAGAAAAGAACAAATTATATACAAAAGGCAATAATGGAGATATTTGTCCAAATAATAAATTAGGCATTATTTTTGTTCTAAATATTCTATTTTTATGCAATAATCGATTTATGTACCGACAGTTTTAATTTGGCAATTCAAAAAAAAAAAATACAAAATATATTTTAATTTTATTTTTTCAAGTAAAAAAATTATCTATCCCATGCTTTCCATTTTATACTTTTTTTATTTCAAAAAGTTAAGAAAATATACATGAGACTTTTAATTTACCTAAAGACACTTAACTAATTCTCCTTTGATTGCAATGCGGCACTGAAAAAATTAACAAAAAAAAAAATAATTTATTGTTTGTACAATTTGTATGTGAAAATACATGTGTAATGATTTTATTTATTTTTTTTTATTTAAGGCAAAAAATACCTATTGTACAAGTTTTGTATTTAACATGTTTTACTCTCCTCTTTTCTTTTTTTTCTATTTATGCTTCCTGTGTTAATAGTACACTTTTTGAGTTTACATTATGTGCAGCGTTGGTTGCTTAATTTTTTATGTTTTACAAAAAAACGTTCAATATAAGATAAATGTACATATACATATACTGTAAATAATATATCTATATATTCTCTTTATAGGACTATATTCTGACACCAGCTTGTTTTTGCCTTGCAAAGAAAAGTAAAAAAAAATCTAGCATTTTTGTTTTATCTCTTTTCGTTATTTTTGTTGACAGGCAATGGTCTACACACACTGCTGAACAAAATGTACTTATGTAGTCTTATGAAATTCAGGTCAAACTAAGTTCACTTAGTATAAACTACACTTAAAAAACTTTAATAGAAACTTTCATTTTTTATTTTTTTTAATTTTGTTCCAATGTTGATGATTTTTTAATTACAAGACGCAAAATCTACTGTATGACATGAAAGACAGTTGCCTTCAAGGTTCGATGATATGGATGACCATCATCAACCACCAATTTAGTATTGATACAAAACTAGGATTGTAGATTTGAGCATACACTATGTTTTAAGGTTCAAGTTTGGAAGAACTCTAGATCTTCTATTTAGCCTTTGAAGATCTTGATACTGTTAACTTTTAGGATTGGTGGGATTTGTAGAGTGGTTCACTTGGAGGGTTTTTATGGCTTAAATGAAAGGAACCAGAGAGTAATATTGGTTCTTCAAGAAACCTGTTAATGAGTTGTGTCTCATGTTGAAGGTCTACTTAAGTGAATGTGGTTGAGGTGCAAAAACACAACCACTGTGGACAGTGATGCCTCTAATTTTGGAGGAAAGCTGCCATATTTTTCTACACCTTTTAAAGGGTGACCAAAATAAATCAAGACCTTAGACTAGTTTAAAAAAAAATCAACCCTCCCCAATCCCTTCACCTATTGCTCTGTTGCTTATTAGTCAATACTAGTCTCTACTTTCTGGTCTAATTTTGCTGCATAGGAAATGCCTTCTCAGTAGACTTTAGATACCCAATGTGCTATCCTATCCAGTCTGGTCATTCATCACAACTGGAACAGGGCAGTTGTTACTTCTTTTGTCGACATCCTTTGCTACCCCTGGCATTTGTTTGGTCTTGCAATGTAATGACATTACGTCATAAGTCATAGATACTTGGCCTCAAAAGATTTCATGATGTGCATTGTGCCTCAATATCATGGATTGTGAAGTCTACTAAATGCCAGAAGAGTCTAGGGTGCCAGACCATAGATGCCAGCCTCTGAAGTGAAGGCTGTTCTGATGTGGTTGCCATAGAGAACCAGTCTGGTCTGTCATTGCAACTGGAACAAGGCATTCTTTACTTCTCTGGCCAACATCCTTGACCTGGGATCTTTTGACTCCAATGGCTTTTACTAAGTCTTGCAATGTAATGATATCACATCACAAGGCATAGCTACTTGGCTTCAAAAGACATCATGATGTGCATTGTGCCTCAATGTCATGGATTGTCAGGTCTACTAAGTTCCAGAAAAGTCTAGGATACCACACCATGCTAGCCTCAGAAGTGAAGACGTCTCTGCTCTGGCTGCCATAGAGAACTGATTTGGATACCGGACCAGGGCACCACATATCTTTTTGCTCAACTCTGTCCCTCAGTCAAAATAGTTTTCCACCTAGTACTCATTCCAATCCCTTCCTTGTAATATTCATTGATTAAGTAGACATGAGACACAATTCTCATCAGCTGTGACTCCTACAAAGGGAAAGTTAAACCTGCCCTTGCACTTCTCAATTGTTTATTTTGTGCAATTAACAGATACCCTAATTAGTTTGGATTTTCTAGTCCTGCCAAGTGAATATTTTAGCTTTTCTGTAGCCTATCTTGATAGAGTAATAAGAAAATAGAAACTAGTAATATAATTGATATATAGTTACTCTGTAGATCACACATATTGTAGATCCGTACCTATCATTTTTCGTCCATCGTGCCTAAGTGACCAAGATTTCTGTTAGTCATATAAGATATGTACTGGTTGATGGATTAGCCAGGGTAAAAATAGTTCTACCCTTATGATAGGCATTGCTGAATAATCAGTTGGGGTCCCACTATATTTCATGGAGTGGAACACCCCACTAAAGACTTATCCAACATGTTCATATGGGCTTATTTCATATTTTTTTCAGTCCATAAAAGCTCACATCAAAGTTTCTATCCTCCTAATATATTGCAGTCATCAAATATTACACTGTGTATTTACATTTTCTTATCTTGTCCTTCTACCCAGTTAATTCTTCTGTTTTCCATTAGGTCTATGAAATCACATGATTAAAAAATGACTTGCTTAATCCTTCTAAGGTCTGTTTAGAAACAGGAAATCTTTATTCCTTGCCTAAATCATCACTACAAAAGTCCCTGGCAGGAGGTAAGAGGGAGCAGCTGGGTCAGGTCTTGAAGAGGGGAGTGAGTCATGCAGGGAAAACTGACTTCCTGTTTCTACAAATAGCAGAAAAAAAATAAAATAATTTACTGGGTAGAAAGTAAAAATGAGCAATCAAAAGTACACGGTGCCATATAATATGACTACAATTTATCAAGAGGATAAAAACTTTTATGGGAGTGCATCTTTAATAAAGTTTTGGGTTTATATTCATAAGTAGGCTTTTTTTCCAGAGCTCTAGAAATATTATATCCAATTTACCCATTACTATAAAACTCTTATTTTAAAAATAAAATAACATTCACAAAAAATATTTTTAATGTGTGTACCATTTGCAACCATCAGTCCTAAAAAGTCAAGAAATACATGTTATACAAAAGTGATGGACATATATATTTTTATTATAAATATAGACATTTGTTTCCCAAAAGATAAAATTATATTTGTAGATAAATGAAATAGATTAAGTAAAATATACTTTTTCTATGAATAAAGTTTGAAATTAGAATAACAGTATAACTATATCGTATAAGTCAACTATCAATTTGTAATACAAAATATGACTATATTTTATTAAACTATCATGTAATTCACCATTCTTTGCGCTCGTATTTGCCATACCCACAATTTTTCCTTTTTGATTGTGTGCATTTGTGTTAGTTGTATAAATATTGGGTATTTGTCATTCATTTCTGTACTTGGTGTATTTTGCCTCATGACATAAATTCTACTGTACATCATATTGAAAATGAACGATGCTCAACCAATGGGTGGTTGCTGTATTTTCGGAATGTATTATAGGCATACTGATCGGGTAGCTTCGGTTAGATGTGTTTTGACGATGGCCAAATAAAAATCTTGCATTTGTCTGTAAAATGTGAACATGCAAATTTGAGCCGAATGCAAAATGACGTAGATGTTACTAAATATAACACGGGCATTTTTACAAGAAAATGTATCTCCATAGTGTATATTGGGCTGTTTTTATGGAAATGGTCTTAGTGCAAAAGTATCCTTATTATCCAAAACTCTAATGCACTGGGTTAACTTTAGCCCACCAAAGGGAATTGTTTCAAAGGCCAAGCCTCTAGCCATATCCAATTTCATAAACATTGTATTAATAAATGACTCAGGGGTGTAACTGCATATGGGGTGCAGATAAGGCCAAGATGGTGCCAAATGTTCCCTTCATATGGTGGTTGGCAGGCCCTAATATTGAATTTTCAATGGTCCCCAGGAGCTTCAGTTTACTCCTTTTTAACGAGGCTCCAGTTGTGTGTAACAACTTGGTCCACCAAAAGGAGCCTATGTCTTATCCACATCCTCTATGACACTGTTGATGGTCACGTGGTGGGTCCTGCACATCTCTATGAATATTAATCTTACATTCCATAAAAGCTCTTCTTAAGCACTCCCATTAAAGTTTTTATCTTAATATATAACAGTCATCATACTATATAACACTGTGGACTTACAATTTCTCATCTTGTCCTTCTACCCAGTTAATTCTTCTGTTTTCCATTACGTCCATGACATCACGTGAATACAAACTTTCTTCTTATACCTGATATTAGGGCAATTATGTAGCACAATAGTCTACTCTATACAATACTGGAAAAGCTACAAAACATCCGATATAAAGAGAGTTTTCATTTTTTGTACCTAAACGTTGGGTAGGCCATTGGTGGCCAAAAGATGATTGTTTCTTGTCTCCATCATTTTTGGTTAATTTAGGTTTCAAGCCATTGCAAAATGGAATTTATGACTAGACACCTACAAAAAATTGGTGTCTTAACTATGATATACTAATGTATGACCAGACTGGCTTTGTTTCAATGTATATTTCTTCAGGTTTTTTGTATTTGACTTTCTGTGATAGTATTATCAATCAGAGAGAGTGGTAACTAAAAGGTGGGACTCCAACCCAAGAAATATGCATTGATGGTTGGAGCTATTTATTTCCATTAATATGACTTTGTTGATGCATATGGACAACTATGCGTAGTAGTTATGCTCCTAATAAAAAGGTGTACTAAGTCCCTCTATACCAGTGTTCCTCAACTCCAGTCTTGAAGGCCCACCATCAGATCAGGTTTTCAGGATTTCCTCAGTATTGCACAGGGAATGATTCCATCACCTGTGCAATAGTAAGGAAATCCTGAAAACCTGATCTGTTTGTGGGCTTTGAAGACTGGAGTTGGGGAACACTGCCCTATACCATCACATGCCATATGTTACTCAACCCTGTACTGTGGCCTTATGTGGTCTACCCCAACTTTGAAGGGTTAGAAACCCCCTTCTAAATTAATTAGTCCCCCTTGTAAACTAAAAATACCCTATACTCACTTCACGTTATGATGCCATTCCAAGAAAGTTGATTTTAGGTCTCTCGGGGCTCAAAAAGCATCACATGAGCCTGCAGTCATTCAGTAACCACTAAAGTGCCAATGCACACTCACTTCCTTTGGCTGAACCTCAGTCAAGAGAAAGCATAGCATCCGAATAATGGTTGCTGATTGGCTGCAGAATTTATGTGACAATAATGTCACGGGAGCTCCGGTGGTAAAATCGCTGGAATGGAGGTGGTATCGGAGGTGAGCATAGTGTACTTTTATTTTATAAGAGTGACTACTTTGTTTAAAAAGGGGTTGTTCAGGTATTGGACAACCCCTTTAACTGTATAATATAGTTATATTACACAAGACTAATGGGTGTTCGTCCTTACACCTATAAAATTACCATGATGGTCCAAGTAGGAGACCAGTAGAAGTAGGACTCCCACCCATAAACTCATAGCCTTGAATGGAGATTTTCAAATGTGAAATTATTTGCTTTGCAGGGAAACATGTCCTGATGGTATAAAGGATCGACATGTTTATATCATGATGAGATGTGACATCACCTATTGTGATTGGTGGATTCTGTATTAACAACTGTGCATAGACATGTTATCGACTATTGTGATCCTACATGTGATGATGATGATGATGAGACTTCTGAAAAACCCCAATGTAAAATAGCCCCAGTGGCCAGTATGAAAATTCTGTCAGCAGGTTTTTATTATGTAATTTGAAGACTGCAGGAGATACAGGCTGACACACAGATTTCAATAATTTGCCATTTATTTCCCTGTGGGCTGTTTTATCACTTAGGGTCATCATTGCCCTGACCATAGTAGTCCGACTAAGCCCTTTTCGTTCTCTGATTAGCAACTCACTAGCTATAGACATTGTAAATAGAGAGCCTTGTGTGGGCGGGTTGACTGTCTGAGCTCTGCTGTATTGCTATATCTAAAAACACTTATTATGTCAGAATGGCTGCACCTATTAATCTAAGTGATACATCGTTGGATTCAGGATCTCTTTCTCTACATCTCAGATGAGATAGCAAAAACCTGCTGTCAGATTTTCTTGAAAAAAAAATATTTTAAGTAAAAATAGTTTTAACAAAAACTGGGTTAAAATTAAATAAATAAATATAAAAATGACATATTTACCTTGTGTAATTTTACAAAAAAAATATCCATTGGGTTTTGTTGAATTAATAAATGTATATTTAAAGATTAATAAGGTTATTCACACCATAAAAAGGAAATATATTGCATAGTAGGCGATGTTCTCCAAATGGTGCAAATAAATGGCCACTGACTCACCATATACCGTATGTCAAGTCGACAAGTCGTATAGCCATATGTAAATATCATGAATGTCAGTGATAGGATATGCGCATTATATTTACAGACAGCTCAGTTTTCAAACTGGGGTCAAGACTATTACAATCAAATGCACTATTGGATTTAGGGGTAGATACTATATCGTTACACCCCTTTTTATTAATTGGTCTCTTCTTCATATATGCAGTAGTTTGCACCACATTATCCAAGAACTGTAGGATAAAATTGTACTGTATCAGCAATGTAATAGAATGTTAATGTCACCTTTTTACAAAAAAAAAAATCTAAAAAATTGTCAAAAAATAAATGTAAAGGGAAAATCCCTATGTTTTATTTACGATGTATAATCTCGACTTTGGATTTTGTTTGATGTTTTGGTGAAAAATAAAAAAAAAAACAATAATGATAATAATAATAAAAATGTAGCATATCGTTATTTCACATTAGCCATGAAGAATGGTTATTTGCTTTTCCCTGTGCGAAAACGACAGAGGTGACTTTGGTCTGTACGGCACAGGCAAAATGCATAATGATGGAATAAGCAACAAAAATGATGAATTAGGAACAGGAAAGAATAAGATTCAGCATTATAAGGTGTATTAGCTGGAAATCTGCGCTGTGCATTATTATAGCCCATCAGCTATTTGTAAGGTTCCAGCACACGGTAAACTGAACAGGCAGGGACATTATTCAGCCTATTTCATTTGCCGGCTATGGAGTAAACATCGCTTTCATTACAGCTGCCGCTGTTTTGTTTTTCGCACAAGCAGAAAGTCAAGCCATTAGGAAGGGAACACAATAGATTGATTAACTTGGTGTGACTTTGGCGGGTGGAATTGGCCCTGGACAGGTGGAGCTCAGCACCTAGTCTTAGAAGCCGTGGGCTAAAAAGTCTGTAATTTATACAGTAGCAGCCACATTATACAATGGATATAGAGAATTAGGCTAATGCATCATCCAGGCTATTGTGTGCCGTGGATGAACGGTGCAACAACTAACCATGGAGTATTGTAGCTAAGAAATGACCATAAAAACAACAGAAAACAGTCCTATAAATGGAAACACTTACAACCTGTTTTTTTTCTAGAGTTGAGAGAACCTTTCAAAGTTTGGTTCACTGATCATTACCGAACAAACACTAAGTTTGCCGAATGGAACTCCGAGAGTAACAATGGAGCATCCTTGCTAAGAAATGACCATAAAACAAACAGAAAACAGTCCTATAAGTAAAAAAATTCTAACCTGTTTTTATCTAGAGATGAGCGAACCTTTCAAAGTTCAGTTTACCAAGCCTTACCAAACAAACGCTACGTTCGCCGAACCGAACTTCGAGAGTAATCATGGAGCAGTCTAGCTAAGAAATGACCATAAAACCAACAGAAAACCATCCTATAAAGATTTATAACCTGTTTTTTTCTACAGATGAGTGAACCTTTCAAAATTTGGTTCACCAAGCCTTACCAACCAAGCACTAAGTTTGCCAAACCAAACGCCTAGGGTATCCATGGAGCATCCTAGCTAAGAAATGAACATAAAACCAACAGAAAACAGTCCTATGAATGGAAACATTTATAATCTGGCTTTTTCTAGAGATGAGAAAAACTTTCACAGTTCAGTTCACGGAGCCTTACCAAACGCCAATACGCTATATTTGTTGAACTGAACTCCAAGAGTAACCATGGAGCATCCTAGCTAAGAAATGACCATAAAAAAAAACAGAAAACAGTCCTATAAAGGGAAACATTTATAACCTGGATTTTCTAGAGATTAGTAAACTTTTTAAACTTTAGTTCGCTTAGCTTTACCCAACAAACGTTACGTTCGCCGAATAGTGTGCCGAACCAAACTCCGAGAGTAACCAGGAAGCATCCTTGCTAAAAAATTACCATAAAATTAACAGAAAACAGTCCTATAAATGGAAACATTTATAACCTGTTTTTTTCTAGAGATGAGCGAACCTTTCAAAGTTCAATTTGCCGAGCCTTACCGAAAGAACGCTAAGTTCGCTGAACGGAACTCCGAGAGTAACCATGGAGCATTATAGCTAAGAAATGACCATAAAACCAACAGAAAACAGTCCTATAAATGGAAACATTTATAACCTGTTTTTTCTAGAGATTAGCAAACTTTTTAAAGTTCAATTCGCTGAGCTTTACCCAACAAACGCTACGTTCGCCGAAGATTGTGCTGAACTAAACTCAAACTCCAAGAGTAACCATGAAGCATCTTTGCTAAGAAATGACCATAAAACCAACAGAAAACAGTCCTATAAATAGAAATATTTAAAACCTGTTATTGTTTTTTTCATCTTTTGTGCCTTCCTCTAGATTAACAAAATAGAGTTATAAGGAGTGGCTCTTTTTAGGAGACCACCATAACCACCATATGAAGTGGCCCTTTTAGTCAATATCCAACTTTTTGACAAGTTTAAAGATATGACAAGGGAAATACCAAGGCCAGGTATCCATCCACAGACAGCTGTTTTGGGGTATTGCCCCTCATCAGTGTGGAGTAGGATTCTGGCCAGGTGGGAGCAATGCCTAGTACACCAACAATACAAAACACCCACTGATCTCGGGGAGACCAGCCAGAGGGGGCAATGTACCTAGGATTTCACTGTATTGAGCACCCTCGCTGGCTGCCGGCAGTGTTTTCTCTGGCTGGTCTCCCCGAGATCAGTGGTTGTTTTGCATCCTACTCCACACTGATGAGGGGCAATACCCCGAAACAACTGTCTGTGGATGGATACCTGGCCTTGATATTTCCCTTGTCATATCTTTAAACTTGTCAAAAAGTTGGATATTGACTAAAAGGGCCACTTCATATGGTGGTTATGGTGGTCTCCTAAAAAGAGCCACTCCTTGGCTGGGTCCTTCCCGGAGGGATATCTGGCTGGTTTCTGTGTCGAGACTCCTAACAGCGGCTCCACAGACTTTTCTGATTTGCATATTTCCCAGGGGGCAATGTACCTAGGATTTCACTGTATTGAGCGCCCTCGCTGGCTTCCGGCAGTGTTTTCTCTGGCTGGTCTCCCCGAGATCAGTGGTTGTTTTGTCTTGTTGGTGTACTAGGCATTACTCCCACCTGGCCAGAATCCTACTCCACACTGATGAGGGGCAATACCCCGAAACAGCTGTTTGTGGATGGATACCTGGCCTTAATATTTCCCTTTTCATATCTTCAAACTTGTCAAAAAGTTGGATATTGACTATAAGGGCCACTTCATATGGTGGTTATGGTGGTCTCCTAAAAAGAGCCACTCCTTGGCTTGGTCCTTCCCGGAGGGATATCTGGCTGGTTTCTGTGTCGAGACTCCTTACAGAGGCTCCACGGACTTTTCTGATTTGCATATTTCCCAGGGGGCAATGTACCTAGGATTATTATTATTATTATTATTATTATTTATTATAGCGCCATTTATTCCATGGCGCTTCACAAGTGAAAGAGGGTATACATACAACAATCATTAACAGTACAAAACAGACTGGTATAGGAGGAGAGAGGACCCTGCCCGCGAGGGCTCACAGTCTACAGGGAATGGGTGATGGTACGATAGGTGAGGACAGAGCTGGTTGCGCAGTGGTCTACTGGACTGAGGGCTATTGTAGGTTGTAGGTTTGTTGGAAGAGGTGGGTCTTGAGGTTCCTCTTGAAGCTTTCCACGGTAGGGGAGAGTCTGATGTGCTGAGGTAGAGCATTCCAGAGTATGGGGGATGCACGGGAGAAATCTTGCACGCGATTGTGGGAAGAGGAGATAAGAGAGTAGCAGAGAAGGAGATCTTGTGAGGATCTGAGGTTGCGTGCAGGTAGGTACCGGGAGACTAGGTCACAGATGTAGGGAGGAGACAGGTTGTGCATGGCTTTGTATGTCATGGTTAGTGTTTTGAACTGGAGTCGTTGGGTGATGGGAAGCCAGTGAAGGGATTGGCAGAGTGGCGAGGCTGGGGAGTAGCGAGGGGAGAGGTGGATTAAGCGGGCCGCAGAGTTTAGGATAGATTGGAGGGGTGCAAGAGTGTTGGAAGGGAGGCCAGAGAGCAGGAGGTTGCAGTAGTCGAGGCGGGAGATGATGAGGGCATGCACTAATGTTTTTGCTGATTCTTGGTTAAGGAAAGCACGGATCTAGGAGATGTTTTTGAGTTGTAATCGGCATGAGTTGAAGAGGGCTTGGATGTGTGGCTTGAAGGATAGAGCAGAGTCGAGGGTCACTCCAAGGCAACGAGCTTGTGAGACTGGGGAGAGTAAGCAACCATCGAGTTTGATGGAAAGGCTTGTTGGAGGAGATGAGTGAGGAGGAGGAAAGACAATGAGCTCTGTTTTGTCCATGTTAAGTTTTAGGAATCGCGCAGAAAAGAAGGATGAAATAGCAGACAGACATTGTGGAATTTTGGTTAGTAGAGAGGTAATGTCAGGTCCAGAGAGGTAGATCTGTATGTCATCAGCATAGAGATGATACTGGAAGCCGTGGGACTCTATGAGCTGTCCCAGGCCGAAGGTGTAGATGGAGAACAGCAGGGGTCCATTTCACTGTATTGAGCACCCTCGCTGGCTGCCAGCAGTGTTTTCTCTGGCTGGTCTCCCCGAGATCAGTGGTTGTTTTGTATTGTAGGTCCAATATGTACTCAGAACCACGAGCTGCTCTGGATGCATATTGCTAATCCCTGCCTAACAGTCCCTGTATATAGTAACATATATAAAGAGACCTTTAGAAAAAGTATTTCGAAAGATCCTTATGATATGCTAGTGAGTGCTGGTACTAGTTGAAAGGGCGTTTTCTTTCCCCCGACTAGTCCGCCCGCTTAGCATGTTAGCACGCCCACAGGGGTGTGCTAACATGCTATGCAATGACCATTGAGCAAACCTGGTTTAAGGTCATTGTGCATGATCAGAATGCCCGGCACTTCCGGCCAAGCACTCTAGATCTCTCTGAAGCCAGGACGCATACACTCGGTTTCATAGTGCACATGACTGGAAGTGCCATGACTTTTGATCATGTGCACTGAGCCTAAGGCTAAGTTCACACTTCCGTTGTTTCACTTCAGTCACAATCAGTTTTGTGGTTGATGTGACTGATGCGTTGCATATTGTGGTACAACTGATGGGAGAGAGAGCCCCCCCCATCATCACCGCACACAGGCACTACCACCCCATCATCACCACACATACCGGCACTACAGCCCCCATCATCACCGCACACACAGGCACTACCACCCCCATCTTCACCACACACACAGGCACTACCGCCCTCATCATCACCGCACACACAGGCACTTCCGCCCCCATCATCACCACACACACAGTCACTACCACCCTCATCATCACCGCACACACAGGCACTACTGCCACCATCATCACCGCACATACCGGCACTACCTGAGTGACGTCACCGATGAACAGCATGACTCACTTCATTTGTTGCGTGGAGCTCACAGTGTGCGACGGTGTTCTACGGCCTCCTGTCAGCTTTCAATGTAGCAGAGCTGAAAGCGTCGTGGGACTTCATGTGGATTACATCGAACCTGGAGGGGTATTTGGGGATTTTAATAAAGTGGAGAAAGAGGGGGTTTTTTTATCTTTTATTTCAAATAAAGGATTTCAGTGTTTGTGTTTATTTACTTTCACTACTGATTAATCATGGGGGTTGTCTCATAGACACCTGCCATGATTAACCTAGGACTTAGTGGCAGCTATGGGCTGCCATTAACTCCTTATTACCCCTGCATCAGGGCAATCGGGATGAGCCGGGGTGAGTCCCGGGACCGTCGCATCTAATGGATGCAGCATTTCCAGGCAGGTGCTGGCTGATATTTTTAGGCTGGGGGGCTAACATGGGGCTCCCCATCCAGAGAATACCAGCCCTCAGCCATGTGGTTTTGCCCTTGCCTGCCACATATCATCCTGCTCAGCACTGCAGAGGGTCTGAGAGCTTGCACAGTGGGCAAGGGATGGATGCTCAGGGAAGCAGCGAGACTTCCCTTATCTCTGCAAATTGTGAACCCGAGGATCCCGCCTTTATGACCCAGAGGCAGGAAGATGAGTATGTGCCCCACCTGACGTCTTCTGACTCGTTCAGTGATATCACACGGCCCGATGACGAGGCTGGTGATGTGCTATATCCTGACTGGCCGGACCAGGACGTCACGGATCCTGACTGGGTCACATCCGCCTCGCGCCCGCCATTGGGTGGAGCTTCACTCCCTTAAAAGCGCCCTCTGCCATCATGGCGGCACGCGACCGTCCTTCTATGTTTGGATGTCTGGCAGTGTGCTGCCATGCCACTGCTCAGGCATTATTGTCTTTTGTGGGATTTTCCCTTGCTGCTTAGGCAGCACCTGGTTGCAGGTCTTGCCCCTGCCTAGCAGCTCCGGCAGTATCCCTTTAGCAGGCTGTGTTCCTGCCTCAGGTGAGCTCCTCGAGCCTCTGTCGGACTCACCTGATTTCCGAAGCACACGTGCGTAGGCACCTCTGTGCGTCCCCGTGCAAACAGTTACACCGAGCTAGTATCCCCGAGCCATACAACCCTCACGGGTTAGGGCGGACCAGTGTACATAGATCGTCTGTGACGTAACACAGCAACCCGCTCACTCTTTCCTGATTATAGCAGCGGTCCCCTACACTGCACAGTGGACCTTGACCGGCGGAAGCTGTCCATTTACCATCTTGGCACGCTTCCCCGGGTCCCCCTCGTAACAGGTTGGTATCAAAATTGGGGGGGACCACATGATGTTTTTTTTTTTAAATTATTTATTTATTTATTTTACTGCAAGATATAGACCCGCTCACAGGCGGCTGTGATTGGTTGCAGTGAGACATCTGTCACTCAGCGTGGGGGCTCGTCTAACTGCAACCAATCATAGGCGCCAGTGGGCGAGGGAAGCAGTGAATACGAGATGGAATAATGAGCGGTCAGCATTTTCAAAAGCAGGAGAAGCCGCGAGAGCAGTGTGACAGCTGTGCAGCGCTGTGTCGGTGATTGGTGAGTATGAAGGAGGGAGAGAGAGGGAGAGACCGACCGACAGAGAGAGAGAGACCGACATCGACAAAGAGAGAGACCGACCGACCAAGAGAGAGACTGACCGACCGAGAGAGACCGACCAACAGACAGAGAGAGAGCATTTTGTACTAACCAGAAAGGAATTTTCACTTCTGAGTATGCTCTGTTGCTATAAACCTATCTGTCGCCGGAATCAGTCATTTAACGGATTCCGACAGATTCCAGCGCCCATAGGCTTCCATTATAACCATGACAGATGCCGACGGAATCCTGCGCAGTGCGGTTATTTTGCCGCTCCAAAAAACGTTACATTCTGCACTGCTTCCGTCCGACTGTCAGTCATTTCATGACTGATCAGTCGCATAGCGGATGCAACGCAAGACCATCAGTCACAATCCGTCGTTAATATAAGTCTATGTGAAAAAAAATGAAGCTCTGCAGGATTCAGTTTTATCTCTAAACGACGGATTGTGACTGATGGAAAATGGCAGTGTGAACTTAGCCTAAACCAGGTGTCTGAGGTGTGACAACGGACACAAGTATGCGCCTCACCGCCAATAATGATGAACGTTGAATAGCATGTTAGTACACCCCTGTGAGCATGCTAACATGCTAAGAGGGCAGACTATTTGGGGGAAATTACACCCTTGCGACTAGTCTCCTCGCTCATTAGCATATCCGAAAGGATCTTTACAAATACTTTTTCTAAAGATCTCTTTATCTATGCTACTAGATACAGACAGGTGAGGCAGGGATTAGCAATAAGCACCCAGAACTACTCGTGGTTCTCGGTGCATATTGCACCTGACAGGTTCCCTTTAACTTGAGGACCAATTACTAGGATAGGGCTTCATTATCGCAATCCTGGCCAACTCCTTTAAGATTCAAGTTTGGCCTCTGGTGTAATTTTCAGGGATACTACTGTTATCTTCCATCACTTTGACATATGGCACCAGAATGTATTAATCTTGCCACAAAATAAATGGAATCCTCATGGTCACCATTATAAGCCAATGAGATCTACTGGTCGTATGACAGAATTGGCACTGCATGGTGGCTCCTGTATAAATGAAGTCAGGGTGAGCAGAGCCCTAGATGTGTTTTGCTTCCTATATTGTGTTCACCTGTAGTTTATTTATTTTCTGGTCTAAAGTCTCTGAATACTCTTCTTATCCCTCTATAAAGCTCCTATTTTCTATTAAAGACTTTTACAGTGATATATTCATATATAAAAAAGAGGAAGAGCTGTAAAGTCTGAATAGTATACCAACAGCATAAACCAAATAAAATGAAAAGTCCTTTCTGAAATAGATTAACTCGGAAATATGAAGTGTAGACCCGGCTGAGGCTCGGCAGACAAGCGAAACTTGTTCTCAGCTGCGTGATCTACAGTGAACACCACAAAGAAAGCACAAAACAATGACAAAGAGCGAATAAAAGAGAAATTCTTACATTTATACCGGTGGTGAGAAATATTGAAAGAGGAATGAATTAAATTTGTTCACTGTGCAGATGAAAAAGTGTGTGTGTGTGTGTTGGGGGGGGGAGGCAAATATTTTTCTATATACACAAAAACTGTTTAAAATGAGTATAATTTAGAAAAAACAACTCAATAAAGAGAGATACACAAGGGCATACAGCCTGTATGGACCCCTACACTCAGAGCCAAACGTCCTCCATACATTACTGAACAAGCTCCATTGCGTAACGTACGTACAGTAATGTTCTCTTTAACAGGGGTATGAAGAGAGTCTCATGGGCCCCAGAGGAAACCTCGGAGAGTGCACTCAACCCGACCCAACCTTAATGATGTGGAGTTTACTCTTATCTATCTTTCAGCTGTATAGACACTTCTTCCATGACGTGTATGATAGTGATATGACTGTGCATGCAAGTGTCACGGGCTATGTAATGATGGGACAGGTGACCCTAGGCTGGCCCTCAGACTAGAATCCCTGTGTTGTCCATTATCTCGGAGGTAGGTTTTATGGTAACCAGGTCTGATCCCCCAGTGTGACCCTGGCTCCTGTCTGAGCCTTGATTTTACTCCCTCTCTCCTACACCCTTGGGCGGGCCGGAAAACACAAAGACAAAACCCCACAAAACGATACGGACAAGGGAGAACAGAAACTCATACACACTGCACTCAAACATACAGAAGAGACAATATGTGTACTGGGAAACAACGGAAGTAACACACAACAGGAGAACACTCACACCACTCAAGCTCAACATGGATCACCATAAACAGGGAAATCACCAAGACCAGGAATCGCTGGAGCTGAAGCTGAAGCTATGATTGGCACATACAGGAAGGAAGACTGAGAAAGCTGGAGCTAAAGCTGAAGCTATCATCGGCACATACAGGAAGAAAGCCATGATTTAAATGTGGAGGAGACAGCTGTATAAGGCAATTAGCAACCTGAGCTCTTAGGCCCTGATCACCAGTCTGCAGGAATTAACTCCTGCAGAGCTGAAGACCGGTAAACTTGAACCAGCCGACGCCTGGCTCTTGCTGAACAATGCAGAAAAATCAGGTTGCTTGTCAGGCTCTGTGCTGTGAACAGGGTCCAACAACACCATGCCCGCAGGTGTGTGCAAAGCCAAACATGACATAATAGCAAGCAAGACTAAAAAGTACCTGTCGTCTTAGAAGACTTTTCAGAAAAAGCTGATCAGTATATGACTTGTAATCCATATTTTGCACAGTTTTACACTCTTCAGGCTCTATTTCAGTTGCCTCTGAGCTAGTGGGTAGAATTTAGTGCTGTGAGCACATAAATACATAAAGAATTCCTGCTCCCCTGACTAAGCGTAGTACATTTATAGAAGCATCAGCAGCAAGAAGGATGTTATCCAGCACTGTCGCTGTGAATCTAACACCATGTTATGGTAAAACACTTGTTAGAAAGTAACAACATAGTCTGTCTCTCTCACTGTTTGCTCATATAGTTAATTTTTTAATATTCCCTGTGTTCTGGCCCATTGAGGAACAAATCCAATAGAAAAAATGCCAGCAACTCCTTCAGGGAAACCAAGTAAGCATAAAAACAATGAATTTCTTGAAAAAAAAACCATATCAAAAAACAGTAAATCGTGTTACAATAGTAGGGCTTACGCGTTCCGACCGACAAAAGTGGTCTTAGATATTGTATCTATATTTTTTTCTCTTTGGCCTACAGGAAGGAAGACAACATAGTGAGTAGTCACAGATGTAAGACCCATTGGGAAATGCCCTATAGAGTGGATGAGTATAGAACCACAGACATGAGGCCCTGTGGGTTCATTCTACTCATTCTCTGCAAACTGAATGTCCCTTATTATGCTAGGGGGTATCTCAAGATCCCAGAACATATAAACCATAATATGTAAAAAGTAGAAACAATCCTTATACTAACTCAATTGTTCACCTCTCCAACCTCTCTACTTCCCACCATCACCCTTCCAGTCCTCATTCACGCTTAAATTTCAGGGCTTCTCATCTTGAGCATTAATGGAGCCTGGTAGAGTTTGTGCAAGGTTATGTTGCACACCTTTATGTCATGAAACTGCCATGGTGTATTTAATGACAGGACAGGAGCCGCTAGCCTGGCCCTCAAACTAGAGACCCTGCTCTGTCCCTTATCTTGGAGGTAGGCTTAATGGTAGCCAGGTCTGAGCCCCCAGCGAGTCCGAGTCCCATAACTAGAGATGAGCGAACCGGCCGTGGTTCGGCTCGAGTTCGGTTCGTCGAACGGAGGTCTCGTTCGAGTTCAGTTCGGCGAACGTTCGACGAACCGAACTCGAACCAATAGGATATAATGGGAGGCAATCACAAACACATAAAAACGCATTATAAATGTACACATACAGTTAATAAACATTGCCATAACACTTACCGGTCGCCGCGATCCCTCCTGCACTCTGTCTCCTGCCGCTATTCCATCCGATGATCGCTGAATCCTCCCGGTGACCAGCACTGCCAGCAGTGATGCAGGACCTATCGTGACGTCAAAATAGCCATGTGACTAGTCACGTGGCTATTATCTCATTGGCTACAGACTGGTCACATGACTATGACGCGTCATGTAGGACCTGTCATTGCACTCTCCGGTACACGGTGCACATTTGTGTATCGCCGTGTACCAGCGACATGCTCTAGCACACGGTCGACTTCCCGTTCCGTTAGGGACCGGCTGACACAGCCGGTCATTAACGGAGATCACCGTTGACATAGCAACGCAGTTAGCAGTGATGTCACCGCTAACCGCGGCTCCGGGAGCACCGTTGCTATGGTAACGCGTCTGTCAGCGTTACCGCTGTTACCGCTGACAGCCAGCAGCACTGATCACTCACGGAGTGAAGGCTGCACGCTGCTTCCCGTGCAGCCTTCACGGAGTGAAGGCTGCACGGGAAGCAGCGTCTTCCCCCATGCAGCAGTGATGGAGCAGAGCTGCATTTGTTGAATGAGAAAGACAGAAGACCATAGATCGTGGAGGGCTGACAGGGGGTAATAAAGATGGAGTCTCTAATGTGTCTGTGTATTTATTTCTATTAAAGTATTTTTTCTCTGTGTGGTGTCTTTTTTTTAACCCTTTACTGGAGATTCTTAATGGCCGGCTCAAACGTGCCTGACATTAAGAATCTCTGGCTTAATACCAGCTAGTAAAAGAAAGCTAGTATTAACTCATTATTACCCAACAAGCCACCCAGCTTCAGGGCTGTTGGAAGAGTTGGATACAGCGCCAGATGATGGCGCTTCTATGAAAGCGCCATTTTCTGGGGCGGCTACGGACTGCAATTCGCAGCAGAGGCGCCCAGAAACCTCGGGCTAACCTGTGCTGCGGATTCCAATCCCCAGCTGCCTAGTTGTACCCGGCTGGACACAAAAATGGGGCGAAGCCCACGTCATTTGTTTTTTAATTATTTCATGAAATAAGTGAAATAATTAAAAAAAACGGGCTTCCCTATATTTTTGGTTCCCAGCCGGGTACAAATAGACAACTGGGGGTTCGAGGCAGCCCGTGGCTGCCAGCTGTACCTGGCTAGCATACAAAAATATGGCGAAGCCCACGTCATTTTTTTGGTGGGCAAAAAACTTCTGCATACAGTCCTGGATGGAGTATGCTGAGCCTTGTAGTTCTGAAGCTGCTGTCTGCTCTTCTCCATACAGACAGAAAGCAGCTGCAGAACTACAAGGCTCAGCATACTCCATTCAGGACTGTATGCAGAAGTTTTTTGCCCCCTGAAAAAATTATGTGGGCTTCGCCATATTTTTGTATGCTAGCCAGGTACAGCAGGCAGGTACGGCTGCCCCCAACCCCCAGTTGCCTATTTGTACCCGGCTGGGAACCAAAAATAAAGGGAAGCCCTTTTTTTATTATTTCATGAATTTCATGAAATAATTAGAAAACAAATGACGTAGGCTTCGCCCCATTTTTGTGTCCAGCCAGGTACAACTAGGCAGCTGGGGATTGGAATCCGCAGCACAGGTTGGCCTGAGCTTTCTGGGCCCCACTGCTGCGAATTGCAGTCTGCAGCCGCCTCAGAAAATGGCACTTTCATAGAAGCGCCATCTTCTGGCGCTGTATCCAACTCTTCCAGCACCTGCCTGCTATACCTGGCTAGCATACAAAAATATGGCGAAGCTCACGTCCTTTTTTTGTAGTTTTTTGGCAAAAAAAAATAAAAAATGCTTCCCTGGATTTTACATTGACAGTGAAGGTAACACCAAGCAGTGGGGGTTAGCAGCCAGTAGCTGCTTGGATTACCCTTAGCTAGCAATACAAAAAATGCAGCGGGAGCCCATATATATTTTTTTTAATTATTTATTTAAATAACTAAAAACAAAATGGGCTTCCCTGTATTTTGATTGCTGGACATCACAGTGCTGTAAAAATAAATCTTTAAAAAAAATGACGTAGCGCTCTGCGGCATTTTTGATTCTCAGCGCAGATAAAGCAGACAGCTATGGGTTGCCACCCCCATCTGCCTGCCGTTACCTTGGTTGGCAATCAAAATACAGGGAAGCCCATTCATTTTTTCTATTTAAAAAATAGTTAAAAAAAAAATGACGCTGGGTCCCCCCATTTTTGATAGCCAGCTAGGGTAAAGCAGACGGCTGTAGCCTGAAAACCACAGCTGGCAGTTTTACCGTGGTTGGGGATCCAATGTGGAGGTCCCCCCAGGCTCTTTTTTTATAATTATTTTATAAATATTAATAATTACACAAAAAAAGTAGGGTTCCCCCCAAATTGGATCACCAGCCAAGGTAAAGCGGACAGCTGTGGTCTGGTATTCTCAGGGTGGGAAGGTCCATAGTTATTGGGCCTTCACAGCCTAAAAATAGCAGGCCGCAGGCACCCCAGACGTGGTGCATCCACTAGATGCGCCAATCCTGGCGCTTCACCCCAGCTCATCCCGTGCCCTGGTGCAGTGGCAAACGGGGTAATAAATCAGGTTGATACTAGCTGTAAGGTCACCTGACATCAAGCCCAGCAGTTTGTGATGTCATGGCGTCTATTAGATACCCAACATCATAAACTGTCAGTACTAACAAAAACAAAAAATCGACAAAAGAAATTTATTTGAAAAAACAGTCCCCAAAACATTTCCTCTTTCACCAATTTATTGTAAGAAAAAAAATAAAGGGGTCCCACAACGACTCTGGACCATCTAGAATATGGGGGGAGACACTCAGGGAACGTATCCCCCATTTTCTAGGAGTGCAGACCCTTCATGTGAGGAGTGTGGGTGCAATGAATCTGCACTCACTCTCCCCGGGTCCACAGCAGCAGAGTCCATGTCGTGATGGTTGCTACCAAAGCTGCAATGCCCTGCTCATGAGGTAAGGGCATGCCTAATCAGGAGAACTATTCTACATTTCCAAATATTGGTATTTGCTGATATTATTGCTATTCCACCTACTATATATTGGGGATAGGATCTTGGAGATGGAATACCCCTTTAAGTCCAGTTATCCAGCTGAATGAATACTTAACAACAGAGCTCGCTATTTAGATGTGTTTTCTTGTGGCGTATAATGGACTCTCATGTTTGGTAGTCGTTCAGCAGGGAAACTATAAAAGCAAATCCCTCCATTTGGAAATGTAGTATATAGCTCTCCTGATCAATTATGTTCCTTACCTCATGAGCAGGGCATTGCAGTAATAATAATAATTTATTCATTTATATAGCATTATTAATTCCATAGCGCTGTATGTCTTTGGAGTGTGGGAGGAAACCGGAGTACCTGGAGGAAACCCACGCAAACACGGGGAGAACATACAAACTCCTTGCAGATGGTGTCCTTGGTGAGAATTGAACCCAGGACCTCAGCGCTGCAAGACTGCAGTGCTAACCACTGAGCCACCGTGCCGCCCATTTAGCTTACAGATGCATAACCACCACTCACTGTGTCTGAACAAAGGAAGCTGAGCTGACAGCCGCTCTGTGCATGCGGCAGCGTCTATTGTGAAGGCGAGGGCCGTGGGGGGATCAACGCTGCACAGGTACCGTGGGACACCAGGGAACACCGGTGGGGTTATAGGGGGTGACCTGGCAGGGCCTGAAGAGGAGTTTTCTGTTGCATGTGTCATGGCACATGCGACAGAAATCAGAGGAGTAGGGTGAATGCGGCCGGCGCGCTGCTGTGCGCGCGGCCATCTTGGATTTCTGGGAGGGCATCAGGGGGGGCACTTTGGTGACACCGGGGGACCGGAGGGGACCGGGGAGGAGATTTATCATGTTTGTTCATGCCAGATGGGAGATAAATAATTTTTTACCGGCGCTGTCATTTACTGTAACGTGATCATCGGTGTACGGTGTATACCTGTGATCACGTGAGCGGGGACCGGAAAAACTGTCCTGAATCATGATCTCCAGGGTCTCAGCTAGCCCTGAAACCCCGGAGATTTTCTGACGCTGGAGGGCGTTATTCACTTATTTCTGCCTGCTGTTTATAAACGGCAGATCAGAATAAGGCTACATTAACACGACCGATCCATTTTTGCGGTCTGCAAAAAACAGTCCGTTTTTTTCACGGGTGCATCCGTGTGGCATCCATTTCCGTTCCGTAGACGGTCCGTATGTCATCTGTTTGTCATCCGTGTGCCTTCCGTTTTTTTTGTGTACTGCAAAAAAACTGAAGGAGGGTAATTGCATAAATTTACCCAGGATCCATAGCTTCATCCTACATGAGGCGGTCACATGTTCCCTCCAGTGCCATTTTCTACTGCTTTTCACAGCGTAGAGCGCTCTGGTGATTTTCTTGTGCTTGTGCACTTCATATCAGTCTTTTCTGTCATTATAATGGCAGAAAGACACATAATGTCCCACTCTCCTGCATTTTGTAATTTTGCACCCTTTGGTGCCTTTCATGTGGCACTAAGGGGTGCTTAGCTTTGTATTTAGCCAAAAAAATGAAAAAAAAATGACGTAGGGTTCCCCCAATTTTTGTAGCCAGCTAGGGTAAAGCAGACGGCTGCAGCCTGCAGACCGCAGCTGGCAACCTCACCTTGGCTGGTAATCCAAAACTGAGGGCACCCCACGCTGTTATTTAAAATTAAATAAATAATTAAAAAAAAAAACACGTAGGGGTCCCCCCAAAATTGCATCACCAGCCAAGGTAAAGCAGACAGCTGGGGTCTGATATTCTCAGACTAGGGAGGTCCATGGTTATTGGACTCTCCCCAGCCTAAAAATAGCAGGCCGCAGCCGCCCCAGAATTGGCGCATCCATTAGATGTGCCAATCCTGGTGTTCGCCCCAGCTCATCCCGCGCCCTGGTGCGGTGGCAAACGGGGTAATATATGGGGTTAATACCAGATGTGTAATGTCACCTGGCATCAAGCCCTGGGGTTGGTGAGGTCAGGCGTCTATCAGATACCCGACATCACCAACCCAGTCAGTAATAAAAAAAAATAGACGACAAACACATTTTTATTTGAAAAAACACTCCCCAAAACATTCCCTCTTTAACCAATTTATTAGAAAGAAAAACAAATCCAGGTCTGGTGTAATCCAAGGGGTTGCCATGACGATCTACACTGTCCCAGTCAATGAAGAGCAGGATGTTCCCCATTGGCTGGGAGAGCAGTGCAGTGACCTGAGCTAACATCAATGGGTCAGCCCAGGTCACTGCAGGGGATGACAAGTGCTGCTGTCAGCGAGGTACATTACCTGCGCTGATCTCCTGCACTGCTGACAGCACCTGTCACTGAGTTCAATGACCGCCGCCTTCACAGCCAAGTATCGCGAGTGGCCCGTGACGTCACCGCTAGTCAGTCTCGGGTCGGAAGCGAGAGAAGGTGATGTGACAAGCGGCGGCCATGGAGGACTGTGACAGCGCTGAGGTCGGGACTTCATCACCGCAGGTAAGCCGAGCGGGACCATGTGTGCAGAGTGCAGGTGGGCGGAGCCATGTGTGTTGGCGGCGGAGTGCGAAGTGGGTGGCGCTGAGGACGTCAGTGTTGTGGACTGCTTGGCTGGGGACAGGTGAGTGTCAGTGTGTGTGTGTGTGTGTATGTGTGTGTGTGTGTGTACATGCCGCGTGCAGGAGGGGGCGGAGTGAGCTGAGCGGGGAAGTGTGGGCTTCCTGCACGTAACTAGGATAAACATCAGGCTACTAACCAAAGCGCTTTGCTTGGATACCTGATGTTTATCTTGGTTACCAGCTTCTGGCAGGCTGCCAGCGATGGCTCCTGCACTCTGTAGCTGTAAAAAGCACTGCTTTTTGCTGCTAGAACCGTTCTCGAACGTATCTAGAACTATCGAGCTTTAGCAAAATGCTCGAGTTCTAGTTCGATCTAGAACAGCCCCCAAAATCACTCGAGCCGCGAACTGGAGAACCTCGAACCGCGCTCATCTCTACCCATGACTCCTGCCCAAGCCCTGATATTACTCCCCTTCTCCCACACCCTTGGGGTGGGTGGGAAAACACAATGACAAAACCCCAAAAAAGACACGGATAAGGGAGAATGGAAACTCGTACTCACGGCATTCAAAACACACAGTAGAGACAATATGTGTACCGGGGTGCAATAAAAAGGGAAGTAATCCACAACAGGGGAATACTCACACCACTCCAAAGCACAACATGGATCACCATTAACAGGATAACCACCAAGACCGAGATTGCTGGAGCTTAAACTGAAGCTATCATTGGCACATACTGGAAGGGAGACATGCTTTAAATAGGGAGGAGACAGCTGCATGTGGCAATTAGCCATCTAGGCTCTTAGGTCCTGCTAACAAGTCTTCAGGAATTAACTTATGCAGAGCTGAAGACCAGTGAACCTGAATCAGCCGACGCATGGCTCTGGCTGAACAAGCCAGAAGCCTCAGGTTGCTTGTCAGCTTGAACAGTGTCTGATGACTCCATGCCAGCAGGTGTGTGTAGAGCCGAACATTGCATGACAGACACCATGATATTTTGCACAATTGCAAAGAACTCTTCTGTGCACTCATGAAAGCCAGAATTCCCAGTGTAGTGTGACGGGCTTAGAGATTTCAGAGTGAGCAGAGGTGATGGCCTTTGAAAGAAAAAGGCTGACATTTTGCTGAATCCACAAAGAAAATTGCAAAAAATTTGTATTTTGGTGAAGGCAAATTTTTGTAAAATGTGAGTAGAATTCACCTCAAATATTTTTTCTCATTTCTAGTTGATATCATTATATGGAGAAGCTAGAAGGGTTATTGGGAATACAGCCCTGAGTATTCATACTGCCATCTAGTGAAAGGAACTCCTGTTCCGTTAATGTGCTCAAGCATGTTACCACTCGAGTACTCTCAAGTCCAAGTAAACATGAGTTACATCTACTTCCTAGACTTGTTTCAGTTTGGGTGCATCACATAACTGCCGGGAAACAATTCATACATATAACACTTTTAGCGCACAAGGGAGAGTGGATAGAGTGATCACCTTGAGGAAGATTTAATGAGGAGTCTCGAAAGCCCTGCATACAAGCCCAGGTTCTTCTAACTGGTGTCACCACACATACATACATACAATTTCTACAGTCTTTTCTTTGGAGTCAAACATAATAAACCTCCATAGGACATTAGAGGCATATTGAGGTATGGTAATGGTCTTCAACGAAAAAGAAGATGCGGTCACACACCACCTGATTACCTCGTTCTGTGCTGCTGATGGCTGGGGAACAAACGGAAACTCCTGAGTAAGGCCAGAGTCACACTTGGGAGAGACTCACGCGAATCTCGCAACGCATCACCCGGCCTGACAGGAGTGGGTCGGCTGCAAGTATTTCTATGCCGCTGAGATGCTACTGTCCTGAGGGCAGCAGGCACGGCGATGGTGATGCGATGTGAGATTCATGCGAGTCTCTTGTAAGTGTGACTCCGGCCTAATGTTGGGTCTTTTAGCGGTGCTCACTCATAGGAAGAAACATGTCCAGAGGTAATCCAATGAAATAAAAAAAAGCAGCACCTACCATGACATTAATCCAGACTTTATTAAGAGTGGTGCATTAAAATCATGGAGGTCCAAGGTCGGGCACTGGCACCCTGAAGGACAACAGTCGTTTTGCGGAAATGCAAGGGATCCATAGAAACGCATTTGAGCGAAACGGCCGTAGTCTTTCTCAGTGCTGAACCTTGAACCTTCATGATTTTATTGCAGCTCTCTCAATAAAGTCTGGATTAATGTCAAGGCGGGTGCCGCTTTTTTCTTCTTTCATTGGATTACCTATGGTAGTGGGCTTTGCATGGAAGACCTACAGATTGTATTATATATGGTGGTGGCAGCTTCACTGAGACCACTACATACACAAGCTGGTTCCACATGATCCTGTCACATGTAAAAGCTTGTCAGGAACCAATACTTCTTGATTAATGTTGAACGAGGAGTTAACTATTCGTACTCGCTATACTGTTAGCGACTACTGTCCACTACTCGCATATTCGTTACGAGTAGCGGGCGCAATGTACTGTAAGTCAATGGGAAATACTCTCTAAGTAGAGAGTAACCCAAAAGCCGTAATTTTCGTGTGAGTAGCAAATAGTACGGTTTTTGGGTTACTCACTACTTAGCGAGTATTTCCCATTGACTTACATTGCGCCCGCTACTCGTAACAGATATGCTAGTAGCGGACAGTACTCGCTAACAGCATAGTGAGTACAAATAGTCAACTACTCGCTCTGCTCAACACTATTCTTGATCTCCAAGTCAACCTGACATAGTGACCCTGATTCATGGTTTAATTTTTGTTTTTTACGTTTTTCTGTTTGTGCTTGGAAATTTTGTGCCAAATTCTGAAATGGGCGCACAAAATTTGATGAATTGGCACAAATTCAAAGATACTTATTTTTTGTACCTCTTTAAAGTAAAATGTCGTACATTCCTATGTTCACACGGGGCATTTTGCAGCGTTTTTTTGCATGCTTTTTTCATTGTTATGCAATCCATACTAAACGATTGCCTTTACAGTACCAGGAAAGCCTATGAGATTACAGAAATCTCATGCACACAGACAAACACTTGTTTTTTTTTCTGGCTGAAATGCCAACCTGCTGCGTTTTTCCAAGAAGCAGCAAGTCAATTCTTTCAGCAGTTTTGCTGTTTTTTTGCAGTGTTTTTCATCCATACAAAGCAATGAGGAAGTGCAAAAATGCAGTTAAAACACCAGAAAAACCACACCAAAACTGCCGGTTATTTCCTGACATGAGATGAGGTTTTGCTACAGCTTTACTGCAGAAAAAAATGCAGCAAAAATGCCCTGTGTGAACATAGCCTTAAGGCTGCTTTACACACAGCGACATCGCTAGCAATGTCTCTGGTGAATGCACCCGCCCCTGTCGATTGTGCGTCATGGGCAAATTGCTGCTCGTGGCGCACAACATTGTTAGTCCCCGTCACATGGACTTACCTGCCTAGCGACGTCGCTGTGGCCGGCGGACCGCCTCCTTTCTAAGGGGGTGGTTCATGTGCGTCACAGCGACGTCACAAGGCAGCAGACCAATAGAAGTGGAGGGGCGGAGAAGCAGCCGAAAGAAAGTGACGCCCACCTCATTGCTAGAAGACACAGGTAAGGTGTTGTTCCTCGTTCCCGGGGTGTCACACGTAGCGATGTGTGCTGCCTCAGGAACGACTAACAACCTGCGTACTGCAACAGCAACGATATTTGGGATTAGAACGGCGTGTCAACGATCAACGATTAGGTAAGTAATTTTGATCGTTAGCAGTCGTTCGTGCGTTTCACACACAACGAAGTTGCTAATGAGGCCGGATGTGTGTCACGAATTCCATGACCCCAACGACATCTCGTTAGCGATGTCGTTGCGTGTAAAGCCCCCTTTAGTCTTCAACTGCCAAAAAATAAGAGGAAAGATTCTTTCATCCACTGGTGCAATATTTCGAAACGTCTCAAATGATGAATTAACCAAAAACATCTGGATGATGAAAATCACTCCATAATGGATAAAACCAAGTAAAGTTATAAAATAAACAATGAATTGGCCAGAAATAAAAAAAGGTGACTTTTAGAACCTTTTTTACTCCAAAAAAAAAGGTGCAAAGTCAATGATGAAGTTACCCACTTGTGTTATCTACTTCAATAACAGACATATGGGAAGTTGGTAAAAATTCTGCAGGTACCGTATATTGAGCTTCCATATCAAGTATATGATGTCAGATGGAAGCGTGTAAAGTTATAAGATTTTTCAGGACAGTAACATGCAGGGTATAGTTTGGTAGAGTGTGAAGCATCACTCGTCAGCATTCATTGTCTTCTATCTTAATATTTTACTGATTTGATGCTCATTGCATTCATCAGATACATCAGACTGTTAATATTTCATTTCTTTTTAAGTGATAATTCGTGCTTGTCAGGTATGTGTGATTAAAAAGAGAGCATCAAGTGCTGTAAATACTGACACTAATTCACAGGCGTTTATTGCTTTACACAAGATCCCAGAGGTGTGAAATTAGCATTATATTAATATCCATTATTTATAAAGTGTTATTTTCCTCTTCTCTGTCTGTGGGAAATAGGAACTTAGAAACAGACAATGTGCGTAATAATATAATGGAAACAATTGGCGGTAATTGCACATAAGCTATTGTTAGAGATTGCCATCCCTTTTTCAGTATTTGTGCTTTTGACCCTTGGGGCTCGCAATCTTATTTCTAATTTCTGCAAATGTTGTTCTGGGTCAGATGTGACACCCAGATCTGTATGACTTAATGGGGTCGTCTGATACCTAAAATGTCCTTTCTAAATATTTGTCTTTACACCCTAACCACGTTATATACCAAGATATGCCTAGGATGGGGATATATGTCCCCATCCTAGGCCATATCTTGGTATATAAAGTGGTTAGGGTGTAAAGACAAATATTTAGAAAGGACATTTTAGGTATCGGACCAGAATGGGGAACATATATACCAGGATGGGGGAAAAAATGACCAAGAAGGAGACCAGGATGGGGTACATATTTACCAGGATGTGGGACATATATACCAGGATGGGGGAAAAAATGACCAAGAAGGAGACCAGGATGGGGGACATATTTACCAGGATGTGGGACATATATACCAGGATGGGAGAAAAAATGACCAAGAAGGAGACCAGGATGGGGGACATATTTACCAGGATGGGGGACATATTTACCAGGAAGGGGCCCAGGATAGGGACATTAGTACAGGATGAGGGACATTATGGCATAATAAAGTGAGAGAGCAGGCAACACTTATTTCTTAATAGGATTTAGAATGCTACAGTAGCCCATACATCTGACTAACATGCGGGAACGGCTTGATCCAGGTCCACATTTTGCCCCGGGTCACATCGCACTCTAGTTACGCCACTGTCTCTTATAATATTAGGATATTTTTGGTTGAATGTTGATCTATTCTGATCAAAATCATGTAGTCAGGATTAGTGAGCAAACCCGTGGATATTTGGGTTCATCAAATCAGCGTGGACTAAAAAGAAAATTAGGTTCGGCAACCAAACTTGACCTTGAACTTGATCCTGGATGCCGAAACCTATATAAATTTAAGAGATGCGAACTTATGTGTTATGAAATTGTGTTAGTAAGGTCTAGGGGAGCTGCAAAAGAAAGAAAATAAGGAATGAAGCAGGACAGTCATACTTACTGATCTTCCCCACGGCTGTAACACTGTTTCCAGGTCCATTAACCTATGTGACTGCATCTGTGACTGGATGCAATCACACACGCTGTCTACACCCCCATAGTGGTGTAAAAATAAATAAGTTAAAAAAAATGGCGTAGGGTCCAACATATTGTAATGCCCAGCGTAGATAAAGCAGACGGCTTCAGGCTGCAACCCCTAGCTGTGTATATCAAAATATGAGGGACCACATGCACCTTTTTTAAAAAATAATTTTAAAAATTGGTGTACAGTCCAATCAATTTTGATACCCAGCCAATATAAACTGGACAGACCAATGCTGGTATTCTCAGTCTGGGGAGGCCCATGGCTATTGGGCCCCCCTCAGCCTAAAAATAGCAGACTACAAACCCCTTGAATTTGTTGCATCCATTAGATGTGCCAATTTCGGCGCTTTACCTAGCTCATCTTAATTGCCCTGGACTGGTGGCAATCTGGCTAATCTAAGGGGTTAATGACAGCTGTGATTTTCCAAAAATGAGACCCCCCATTACAAACCCTGTAACTTAAAAGAAATAAACACAAAACACTGAGAGAAAACCTATTTTAAAAAAAAACAAACAAAAAACACAATCATTCTCCAATTTATTAGCCTCCAAAACACCCAGGTCCAATGTATTCCACACCACGATGTCCTATGACGATCACGGCTCTGTTACATACTGAAGTTACAGCGTGCAGGCACATTAGAGAACATGACCGCTTACTTTGACTTAAGACAGACACTGACTGAGCCGCAGCTGTGAGTGGTGACATCACTGTTTTTGCCTGTGGTTACGGACGGAGGTTCCGATGGTACCCCACCTGTGATTGCAGGTAAATTCACCTCAGGTGAACTCATTGAACTCAGTGACTTCACTGCAGGTGAACTCATTCAATGAGAACTGTATCACCTGGCATTTTGTTGCCAGGAGATGCAGATCTGGTGCAGAAATTTGGTGTACAAACTGCAGCACCAAACATGCATCTCCAAGCAGAAGAACACACAAAAACTATAGTTTTGACACCGTTGCCAGGAGATCCAAATTTAGTGCACAAATATGGAACAGACATTTTTGGACAAATTTTGCATGAAATTTGAAACATCCTACGTCATGCACACGCGTCGGCATTGTTCAGGGCAGATCAAAGTGCACCTGCGCAGGACCTTCGATGCCGGAACATGTACATGACATAACACGCGTCATGTACCCTGGCTTCAGAAGAAGGAGGCCAAAGATGGCCAAAAGAGGAGGTGCCGCACCCGGATAATGGAGCCACCCATCTGTCCCGTCTGCACTGTACTGACCGTTTAGGTATTATAAAGTCATTTTTATGTTATACCCAGCAGCCTGGGCTCTTATATACTTCATGTTAGAATGCTTTATATAAGAGCCCACTGGTGGTGGCCGCAGCTTATAGTCACCAAATCTGGTGACAGGTTCCTTTTAAAAGTCCATATGGGAGGAATGGCTCCCTCCACTCACTGGCTCCTGCCAGTACACACTTCTAGCTGAGGTTTGACCCAGCACTCTCCGGCTGGGTTGCAGTCTCTTTTCCAGTCTCACCTAGTCTGACAGTCTCACGCAGACTGACTTCCATAGACGGTCTCCCAGAACACTCTCACCGAGCATCAGTGGCATAGCAACTGCTTTTGCCGCCCGGGGCGGTGGTCAAATTTGCCACCCCCCTCCGTTGGTGAGGGGTGAGGGGGGGTGAAGGGAGGGTGGAAGGTGAGATTGGGCATAGCTACCTTACAGGATGGATCTAGACAGCAGGATCACAGCAGATGGAGGAGGGTGAGAGGTGGGAGAAAGTGGGCAGCAGATCGGGGAGGGGGCAGCGGCTGATGGGGAGATTGGTGGTGGATGAAAGCGGTCAGCGGCTGATGGGGAGAGCGGTGGCAGATGAAGGCGGGCAGCAGCTGATAGGGAGAGCGGTGGCAGATGAAGGCGGGCAGCGGCTGATGGGGAGAGCAGTGGCGGATGGAGGGGGGCAGCGACTGATGGGGAGAGCGGTGGTGGATGGAAAGGGGGCAGCAGATGGAGGGCGGTGGCAGATCGGAGGCAGTAGCGGTGGCGGATCAGGGGGTGGTGACTACTGCCGCTGCTGCGGGGGCTGATCGGGTGCAGCAGTGAATCAGGGGCACTTACGAAATAGCACTTGCAGGGATCACTCTCCTCAGCTTTCACGGTTGAGGTGAAGCTGAGGGGAGTGGTCACCTACAGGTCACCGGCCCCAGATCCAAGATGATTGGAGAGATCGGTCACAAGGCCGATGTGACCCAGCACTCTTTAGCGGGTACGTAGGTGGCCAGACGTGCCCATCTCTCCAGCCACCTGTGAGACTCCCCTGTGAATACTGAAGCAAAGAAAGAAAGAGAGAAAAAAACATAAATTGTGGAACTACAAGTGCCAGCATTTTCGAGGCTCACACCACTCGCGTGGTACATACCTCCTATTAACCAAATCACCGGTCACCATCTCACAATTGTTGTATATTATACTAACCATTGTTATATATTTTACTTGCTATAGTCTATGAATAGTACTTACATTCTAAAACAAATCTGTATGTACCAAAAACATTCTATGCTGTTACTGATCCTTTACATATGATGTTTCAACAAACCCAAGACCATAAGATGTGTTACACGTATCAGCTCAGGCGCTTGTTTCCAAGTTTAGTCTTTTCGCGGCTGTGGCTTCTGGAAATACATAAGTTTTTGAATATTAAAGGACACTGTTAAAGGACAGCATATACTGATCTTCTGGAGAAACAAAAGTAATCACCTCTCACAGCCCTCAGAGTCAACATCAATCCAATTATCCCTAACCTAGAGCAATAATCCAACTGTATGGGAATGACTCAGAGATCTATCATTATACTTATCAGTCAGCCAAGGCACTGGGCAGCTTATCTTTTATTACTATTTCTAATCCAATCCTATTACTTCTGCTGTGCCTCATTATTCCGAATGAGAGGAAGACATGTACATTTCACTTTTATCACTGCAGAAGACAGAGAAAAATCTTGAGAATGTGGAGAATTACAAGATATTAACCTTTTACTGTCCTTCAGTAGCTTTTCACAACTTGGGTTGGACACCATATTTTTTCCACTGGATAGCTCTGTAGATCTAGATCAGGGGTCTCCAAACTGTCGTTTGGGTGCCACATGTTGCCCGTGGGCTCAAGTTGTGTGGGTCCAAATAGCCTGTAAGCTTGGTGCGTTAACACAACTGTGAAGAGAAGTTCTTCAGTTGGGGACATTTGTGAGTAGACCTGCACAGAAGAGAAGATCTGGCGCTCATATTCTGGTGGGGAAGGGAGGATACATATAGAGGATACTGCCAGTTAGACGAGGTGCCTGAACTGGGTACAATAGTGTGAGGAATGTACTTAATGCAAGGATACCAAAAGGCGGTGAAGTGTGAACCCCTGGATGTAAGTATACTGTCTACAATTTATGGTGTGCAATGTCTTATCGCGGTTTTCTTTTGGCTGCCATCATATCAGATATGTGAGGGTCTGTGTGTCATTATAGTGGAAGTGGGAGGGGTCCCAGTAAATGTGGCTTGTGCCCACTTATCAGAGCTGATTGTGGTACTCAAGGTAAGAAAAGTTGGGGGCCACTGATCTAGATGGATAGAATACTATAAAATGAGATATACAGTGGGGAAAATAAGTATTTGATATGCTGCCAATTTTCCAAGTTTTCCCACCTATGAAGAATGGAGAGTGTGACAGACAAAATCGCAAAAAAATCACATTGTATCATTTTTAAATAATCAATTTGTATTTTAATACATAAAATTAAATATGTGATACAATAGAAAACCAGAACTTAATATTTGGTACAAAAACCTATTTGCAATTACAGAGGACAGGCGTTTCCCGGAGTTCTTGACCAGGTTTGTGTACACTGCAGCAGGGATTTTGGTGACTCCTCCATACAGATCTTCTCCAGATCTTTCAGGTTTCAGGGCTGTTGCTGGGCAACAATGAGTTTCAGCTCCCTCCAAAGATTTTCCATGGGTTAAGGTCTGGATACTGGCTAGGCCTAGAAATACGTCTTACAGAGCAACTCATTAGTTGTTGTGGCTGTTTATTTTGGGTCATTGTCTTACTGGAGGACCCAGCCATGACTCATCTTCAATGCTATTACTGAAGGAAAGAGGTTGTTTGCCAAAATCTTGTGATACATAACCCCATCCATCCACCATTCAATAAGGCACAGTCGTCCTGTTCCCTTTGCAGAAAAGCATCCCAAAAGTATGATGTTTCTACCACCATGCTTCTCGGTTGGGACAGTGTTTCTGGGGTTGAACTTATCCTTCTTCTTCCTCCAAACACGGCAAGCCAAGTTTATACGAAAAGATTCTATTTTGGTCTCATCTGACCACATGACCTTCTCCCATGCCTCCTCTGGATCATCCAGATGGTCATTGGCATACTTTGAAAGGGTCTGTACATGTGATGGCATGAACAGGGGGATCTTGTGTGCCCTACAGGATTTTAATACATGACGATGTAGTGTGTTACTAACGGTAATGTTCAAGACTGTGGTTTCTCTGAGTCATCTTTATCCAAGAGACGAGATCTTGAATGGAGCCCAAGACCAATTAAGATTGATAGTCATCTTGTGTTTCTTCCTTTTCCTAAAGATTGTGCCATTTCTTTCCTTCTCACCAACCTGCTTGCCTATTTTCCTGCAACTCATCCCAACCTTGTGCAGGTCTACAATTTTGTCCCAGGTATCATTTGACAGCTCTTTGGTCTTGGCCAAGGTGGAGAGTTTGGAGTGTGATTGATTGAGTTTCTGAGCAGGTGTTTTCTATACAGGTAACAAGTTCAAACAAGTGCCATTAAGAAAGGTAATAAGTGCAGAGTAGGAGGGCTTCTTAAAGAAAAGGAACCACACTGAGGGTAACAACACCATGATCGGATGTAGTGTGCACCAAAAAAAAAAATGGAAAAACCCGTGACCTGTTTATGGCTGTCTGTGTGTGGGCAGAGACTCGAATTGCCCAATTTGTGACTTCCATTGAAGTTCAGGTCAAGTCCGGGTCCCAAACCAAACTTTATCTATAGTCCGGCTGAACCCGCCGAACCAAACTTCCACGGCTCAGCTCATCTCTATTGGTAAGCAGTACCGAAATTTGCCAAAATCAATTTAATACTCGGTAATATACTGTAGATAAAATATATGGGACAAAGAGTATCAATCTGGGTCTCAAATGTCAAAACAGAGCCCTTTTTAAGTACTAATTTAAGATAGACAGACTATTGGAGCAAATTACGCAGAACTTTTTACACCTACAGTAGTTACTCCATTCGCTTGATGGAAAATGGAGTCATAGTTGGTAGACTTCTTCAATGCTTACATGGAGGTACTGGCCAGAAGGATGTTGACGTTCGGAGGAAAGAAACCCTTCTACTCACCCTCTTCTCACCAGACCCTTTAGGGCTACAATGCTACAGATTTCCTTCTCACTAGTAAGGGTCTGTATAATGAAACGAGCATTTGACACTTACGAGTAGAGATCCCTAGTGTTGGAGTTTGGTTCAGTTTGTCGAACGGCGGGTGTGTTCATCAAACACTTTCGAACACCTTCGAACACCATTGAAAACAATGTCAGGCAAGCACAAACACATACAAACATGCACAAACATACACGCACACACACATATTATGCTCAACTTACCTTCCGTTCCATCGCTGCCCTCCTGGGACCTACAGTTCACTGGTTCAAGAAGTGTATCGGGTAACCATTCGACGGATGCCCCGCAGCTTCCGCTGCCAGCGCGCTGACGTCAAAGGCAGGAACCGCTTGCCTCTAATTGGCCAGCGCGCTGCCTTTGAGTAGCGTCTAACAGAGGAAGTTCCTCCCTTGTTCCGATGGTTACCCAATACACGTAGTTTGACGCTACAGGATGTGTATCGGGTAACCATCGTGACTGATGCCGGAACTTCCGCTGACAGAGCGCTGACGTCAAAGGCAGGAGCCACTTGCCTCTGATTGGCCAGCACGCTGCCTTTGAGTAGCGTCTGACAGAGGAAGTTCCTCCCTTGTCGCGATGGTTACCCGATACACATCCTGTAGCGGCGAACTACGTGTATCCGGTAACCATCGCAACAAGGGAGGAACTTCCTCTGTCAGACGCTACTCAAAGGCAGCGCGCTGGCCAATCAGAGGCAAGCGTCTCCTGCCTTTGACGTAAATGCGTTGGCAGTGGAAGCTCCGGGGCATCGGTCGCATGGTTACCAGATACACATCCTGTACCGGCGAACTGCAAGTCCCAGGAGGCCGGCGATGGAACGGAAGGTAAGGTGAGCATAATATGTGTATGTGCGTGTATGTTTGTGTATGTTTGTGTATGTGTGGAATGGCACAATAGGGGACCAGGATGGGACATTTAACAAGTTGTGGAACGAATTGTCTGCATTGCAATGATTTCCTATGGGAAATCTTGCTTTGCTGAACGAGTAACTTGGGTAACAAGCACAGTCCCAGAACGGATTGTAGCGTTAACCAAGGTTCCACTGTATTAACATTGAATGACAGTATTTCTGTGAAAAGCCAGTTACGCTTTTGGTGATCGAACCGTTATTGAACATAACCTCGAACTGTTAAACTTGAAGCTAATTGTAGGCATTCGTCGAACGTGTCGAACATCGCCTAAAACAGGTCGAATTTGAGATTGGTGAACAGTTCAATTCGAACACCGCTCATCTCTACTTACGAGGAGCTCGATCTGTTTTTTCCCCACCACTTGCTGGAAAAATATGGCAACTAATATTTTTTTAGTATCAATCAATATATAATAAGCATCAAACAATATATTCCTGACCATTGGCCATATGAAAACTCAATCAGACCAGCAATTGAAAATCAACATTATTGCTTCTCAGTAACAAAGGACGGTGAGTGGCCTCGTAAAGTGGCCACGAAGAAGGCGGAATTGAATGACGACTGAAACGTCGATAGATATTTCAAAATAGATCTGATTACAGCTTTACCTTTCAGGACAGAAATGTTCTCAGAATTCCATCTTAAACACGAGGTAATTGGTGCCTTTTAGAATTCTTTCTTCTGATATTGGAAAAAAAAAGTCATAGCAAGAAAATTCCTGGAAGACCGAGACGCGAAGAACAGTTTGATAATCTGAAAACTATTTATAGTTTGCCATTTAAGAACCTCTCGAAACTCTATCAGAAACAAACAGGGTGCGAGAGTCAGTGCCCCCGGGACTGTACTTTATTAACTGCTCTTTGACCACAGCTTGTATGCATTGGAAGATATATCAATAATGAATTAGCAAATGTAATTGTGAGCTTTATAAATATAGATAAGCAATTTATGTTTCTATCTCGTATGTCTAGTAAATGGAATAGTCAAATATTTAATATTAAAAATGAATAAATCAAATTCCAGGAGCACGAATTTGTGGCAATGCGACAATGGCTGCAAATGAAAACTGCTATGATGATTGATCACATACGTTAGTGCACGGTATAATGTACACATCGGGTCACATTAGAATCTTCAGAGGGAAAATCGCACAAATTTTATTGGTTCTGTAAAATTAAAGTTGACAGTCAATGGAAAAAAAAAGGAATATAGAACTTACCAATTTAATTTCAGGTATTGTGCAACAGGTTATAGAAAATAATTTATAATGTACATGCAGAGGGGGGGGAATTGTATCATTAGCATAGGAAAGGGTTCTTTACAGTAACAGTAGTATAACTTTAGAATTACAAAAGGTAGCATTGTAAAAGATAATCATAGATTAGAGAAAGTATCAGATGAAGAAATTACTTTTTCCTCTCAAGCAAAATTAGATACAAATGTATTCATTAGCATAGAAAAGGGTTCTTTACAGTAACAGTAGTAGAACTTTGGAATTACATCACTAAAATTATAGATTCTAGAAAGTATGGGACAAAGAAATTACTTTTTACTTTCAAGCAAAATTTGATAAAAATGTATTCATTAGTATAGGAAAGGGTTCTTTACAGTAACAGTAGTAGAACTCTAGAATTACATCACATAAGGTAGTATTATAAAAGTTAATTATAGATTTTAGAAAGTATGAAACATAAATTACTTTTTCCTTTCAAGTAAAATTAGATAGAAATGTATTCATTAGCATAGAAAAGGGTTCTTTACAGTAACAGTAGTAGAACTTTGGAATTACATCACAAAAAATATAGATTCTAGAAAGTATGGGACAAAGAAATTACTTTTTACTTTCAAGCAAAATTTGATAAAAATGTATTCATTAGCATAGGAAAGGATTCTTTACAGTAACAGTAGTAGAACTCTGTAATTACATCACATAAGGTAGTATTATAAATGTTAATTATAGATTCTAGAAAGTAGGAAACAGAAATTACTTTTTCCTTTCAAGCAAAATTAGATAAAAATGTATTCATTAGCATAGAAAAGGGTTTTTACAGTAACAGTAGTAGAACTTTGGAATTACATCACAAAAATTATAGACTCTAGAAAGTATGGGACAAAGAAATTACTTTTTACTTTCAAGCAAAATATGATAAAAATGTATTCATTAGCATAGGAAAGGGTTCTTTACAGTAACAGTAGTAGAACTTTAGAATTACATCACATAAGGTAGTATTATAAAAGTTAATTATGGATTCTAGAAAGTATGAAACTGAAATTACTTTTTCCTTTCAAGCAAAATTAGCTAAAAATGTATTCATTAGGAAAGGGTTCTTTACAGTAAAAGTAGTATAACTTTGGAATTACATCACAATAGGTAGTATTGTAAAAGATAATTAAAGATTGAAGAAAGTATAGGACGAAGAAATTACTTTTTTCCTTTCAAGCAAAATTAGATTTATTTTTTTTTAATTAGGCCTTCTCTGGATTATTTAAACAGGTCTGGAAAGGTTGAGATGAATGGATATGAACTTATTTTTGACCTATGTATCAGGGTCAAGATAATTATAGATTGTAGAAATTAGGACACGAAGAAATTACTTTTTCCTTTCAAGCAAAATTAGCTAAAAATGTATTCATTAGCATAGGAAAGGGTTCTTTACAGCAACAGTAGTAGAACTTTGGAATTACATCACAACAGATAGTATTGTAAAAGATAATTATAGATTCTAGAAAGTATTGGACAAATAAATCACTTTTTCCTTTCAAGCAAAATTATATAAAAATGTATTCATTAGCATAGGAAAGGGTTCTTTACAGTAACAGTAGTATAACTTTGAAATTACATTACAATAGGTAGTATTGTAAAATATAATTATACATTGAAGAAAGTATGGGACAAAGACATTACTTTTTTCTTTTCAAGCAAAATTTGATATTTTTTTTTAACTAGCCCTTCTTTTGATTATTTAAACAGGTCTGGAAAGGTTGAGATGGATGGATATGTACTTATTTTTGACCTATGTTTGAGGGTGAAATTGCATAACATATAAAATATAAGCAGGATGTAGGCATCCCATTTACTTCTCTTGGTTTCTTGTGTTTTTAGCCATTCATCATCTGATATTTGCACCTTTACCAGGCTCTTACAGGGAGTCTGTCTGCAGGATTTCACACCATCCATGCTAATAATATGTAAAGTAGAAAATAATTAATAGGGATGATCGGCTTCACGAATATTTTCCGAATAGGTCTCCGCTATTTGACTATTCGCGAATATTCGATGCGCAATGTAAGTCTATGGGAAACCCGAATAACAACTATTCGGAACTATTCGGGCTTCCCATAGACTTACATTGCGCATCGAATATTCGCATAGTGGCGACCTATTTGTCAGATATACGCGAAGCCGAATATTTGAGGTATTCGATATCCCTTCTAGCTAACATTGTTTTTTTCCCCCAAACTTTGGGAATCGCAGATTGATCTAGCAAACTGCGGTGGAGAATAACAATGGCGGGATGCAGAGACTATACTTCTCTAATCAGCCAAAGGTACGGACAAGTCCTGTGGGATCCACGCCTGGTTCATTTTGATGTGCCTGTGTGTGGTCACACCCCCTGACATACAAAGCACATACACCGACAGTGCACTTGCCGCAGGGCAGGCCACCACCTCCAAGGTGTAAAGGGGAAGCAAAGGCCATGTGTCCAATTTGGAGGCCCAGAAGGTAAATGGGGTGGACCCATGACATGTACTCTTCCACCACATTCTTGAAACGCTGCCTTCCTGCTAATAGAACCATATCAGGTGGTGGAGATGGATGTTGTGGTGTGCTGCGGACGTTTTCTACATATCGACCAGGCTAGCTCGCTTTTCCGAGATGGTACCGGTGCCCCAGCTGCATTGGTGACTTCCTCCTCCTCTACATTGTGTTTTCACTGAGCCCCGCTGTCAGGTGAGGACACCGTCAGCAGTGCATCTATCAGTGTGCTCTTGCATTCCTGTGTGTAATGTAAAGTATAGGGTGCTTTACATGCTGCGACATCGCTAGCAATAGCACCCGCCCACGTCGCTGTTTCGTCATGGGGGTGATTGCTGCCGTAGCGAACAATATCGCTATGGCAGTGTCACACGCAGATACCTGCGACGTCGCTGGAAACACTGAACAATCTCGCCGTCACAGCAGCGTCACTAAGCGGCCGCCCAATAGCAGAGGAGGGGCAGAGATGAGCGGCCGTAACATGCTGCCCTCCTCCTTCCTTCCTCATTGCCGGTGGACGCAGGTAAGGAGATGTTCGTTGTTCCTGCAGTGTCATACATAGTGATGTGTGGTGCTGCAGGAACGAGGAACAACCAGCGGCATGCACCACCAACGATATTATGATAAGGAACGTCATATCAACGATCAACGATTTTTGACGTTTTTGCGATCGTTGATCGTCGCTTCTTTTAGTCACACACAACGATATCGCTAACGGCGCCGGATGTGTGTCACGAACACTGTGACCCCGACAATATATCGTTAGCAATATCGTTGTGTGTAAAGTACCCTTAAAAGTATGTGTGGTTGTTGGTCTATAGGGCAGGAAATAGTTAAGTGTTGGACCTAGCCCACAATTGGAGGGGTTAATTCATAGGGAAAGAGACAGTTTCCTTCTAGAAAGTTAGGGAAGAGCCAGTGTGTGACAGGAGCAGACATATAGTCTGAAAGTAGGCCACCTGAATATGGTGGGTTGCCTGTGGCATGAGAAAGGAGACTGGAGCTTAGCTAGTGGGATCCAGAAGTGATGAATGAGTCACAGAGCGTAGGACTATGTCTAGTCTAAAGACTGACCTTCCAACTGAGTGGTCTGCAAGCAGAAGGGTCGGGAGGACATAACTCTAGCGGTAAGGCCCAAGTTACACATAGTTTAAGGTAATGGGCCGAGATGTACTGATACATGAGCCAAGTTGACTTTCCAACTGCAATGTGGTGGAAGTTATGTGCCTGCTATCTCGTGTATGTAGTTGATGAAGCAAAACCATTAAGTAAAGTCCCGTTGATTGAACTGATGGTCTCCTTGCGGGTACAAGTCATCAACTTGTCTTTGTTCAGCCAAATTTAATGGCATCATGCATCCTACATGGGCACATTGCTCACACAGCAAAAGTCTATATACCCAGCCAGGACCACAACCTTCATGTAGTGTGCCGGAGCATCAGGAATCAATGCCTCGCCCATGACTACCGCCCATGATGCTCTACAAGACATTACAAAAATACGTACAGCTCCACTCTAGAATGCTAAAATTGAATAAGGGAACCCTGGTATTGCATTACTGCTATAGAAATATTTGAAAAAAGAGATATTTATCTTATGTATTTGTCAATACATGTGAGCCCAGTAACCAATGACAAGGTGTTCTTTTATATCTGGACTCTAACTGTATGTACACTGTGTGCAGAATTATTAGGCAAATGAGTATTTTGATCACATGATAATTTTTATACATGTTGTCCTACTCCAAGCTGTATAGGCTGAGAGCCAACTACCAATTAAGTAAATCAGGTGATGTGCACCTCTGTAATGAGGAGGGGTGTGGTGTAATGACATCAACACCCTATATAAGGTGTGCTTAATTATTAGGCAACTTCCTTTCCTTTGGCAAAATGGGTCAGAAGAGAGATTTGACGGGCTCTGAAAAGTCCAAAATTGTGAGATGTCTTGCAGAGGGATGTAGCAGTCTTGAAATTGCCAAACTTTTGAAGTGTGATCACCGAACAATCAAGCGTTTCATGGAAAATAGCCAACAGGGTCGCAAGAAGCGTGTTGGGCAAAAAAGGCACAAAATAACTGTTCATGAATTGAGGAAAATCAAGTGTGAATCTCCCAAAATGCCATTTGCCACCAGTTTGGCCATATTTCAGAGCTGCAACTTTACTGGTGTATCAAAAAGCACAAGGTGTGCCATACTCAGGGACATGGTCAAGGTAAGGAAGGCGGAAAAATGACCACCTTTGAACAAGAAACATAAGATAAAACTTCAAGACTGGGGCAATAAATGTCTTAAGACTAATTTTTCAAAGGTTTTATGGACTGATGAAATGAGAGTGACTCTTGATGGGCCAGAGGCTGGATCAGTAAAGAGCAGAGAGCTCCACTCCGACTCAGATTCCAGCAAGGTGGAGGTGGGGTACTGGTATCGGCTGGTACCATCAAAGATGAACTTGTGGGACCTTTTCCGCTGGAGGATGGAGTGAAGCTCAACTCCCAGACCTACTGCCAGTTTCTGGAAGACAACTTCTTCAAGCAGTGGTACAGGAAAAAGTCGGTATCCTTCAAGAAAAACATGATTTTCATGCAGGACAATGCTTCATCAATGCATTTGACTACTCCACAGTGTGGTTGGCCAGTAAAGGTCTAAAAGATGAAAAAATAATGACATGGCCCCCTTGTTCACCTGATCTGAACCCCATAGAGAACTTGTGGTCCCTCATAAAATGTGATATCTACAGGGAGGGAAAACAGTACACCTCTCGGAACAGTGTCTGGAGGCTGTGGTGGCTGCTGCACACAATGTTGATCGTAAACAGATCAAGCAACTGACAGAATCTATGGATGGTCGGCTGTTGAGTGTCATCATAAAGAAAGGTGGCTATATTGGTTACTAATTTTTTGGCTTTTGTTTTTGCATGTCAGAAATGTTTATTTCTAAATTTTGTGCAGTTATATTAGTTTACCTGGTGAAAACAAACAAGTGAGATGGGAATATATTTGGTTTTTATTAAGTTGCCTAATAATTCTGCACAGTAATAGTTACCTGCACAAACAGATCTCCTCCTAAGATAGCCAAATCTAAAAAAAAAACACTCCAACTGCCAAAAATATTAAACATTGATATTTATGAGTCTTTTGGGTTGATTGAGAACATAGTTGTTGATCAATAATAAAAAAAAGTCCTCAAAAATTCGACTTGCCTAATAATTCTGCACGCGGTGTATTTTTATAGTTGTATTGTGTTTTCAGCTTTGGTTCACACCTATTGGATGTGGGGGTCAGTCTTTTTTTATATATTTGCTCTAGAAGGAATTCACACGTAATGGCACTGTACAAGACGTCTCCATTATGATGATGTTTTAGTGCAAAACTAATATAACTCTTTTTAGCTAATACTGTCCACGGCGGCTACTACTCTATTACTGCCAGTAATGTGCATATCTGTGGGGTTTGCCTGACTGCTGGATTTCACCTGTTTAATGTGGCTATCATTATTTTCCTTCTAAAGAACAAATCCCGATCTCCCCTCCAGCTCTTCATTTGCTTTTTTAATATGACTTGAATCCTGCTTTGCCGCAGTCACGGACACAATGGGCATGACAATCAGTGGAGGTAATACTTCAGTTCTCCGGTTTCAGGACGATGAATAATTCATCTGGGGTTATTTATCATAAAGCAATAGCCTAAGTGTCACTTTACTGTAAGTCCTGTCGAACAATGAACGTCAGTGAAATCACCATCACTCCCAACCATCGAAAAATCAAGTCTTCTCAAATATCTTCCAGGAAGAAGCAGCCTGCAAACTCGGCAGATTTTAACGTTCCTTTTAAGTAAATTGAAGGGGTCTTTTGACTCAAAAAGCTTCTTTTCATCCTGGTGGGGAATTTTGAATGATATGACTTGAGTTCTACATTTCGCGTTCTCATCTATTGACCAAAAATAAGAGCGTCTCTTGCACTAGGGGACCCAGCAATTCGGATTTCATTGGAAATACTTATTTTCTTCTGCAATGCCGCTGCTGGGGGATTGAACACTTGTTTCCAGCCGGTGTAACTAGAGTCCTATCGGCTACTAAGCAAATTTTAGATCAGGTACCAATTCCCAACTAAACTTGGCAACCACAGCCCTCAGAATACATTTGTGATGGCAAATAATTAGCATTCTTGGCGGTGCATTGTCTGGTATAGACAGGAGTCTCCCTAAAGCTATATTCATACGTTGCATCTTTTGGCTACAAAAAACAACAACCGCAGCAAAAATGCATCAAAAACGCATGCATTTTTACGCTTTTTTTGCCGCATTTTTACTGCAGTTTGCCCAAAGCGTTTTTTTTATGAAGAGATCCTTCGCGAATATTTTTTAATTATTTATTGTACTGCAAGATATAGACCCGCCCACCGGCGTCAGTGATTGGTTTTAATCAGACACGCTGTCACTCAGGGTGAAGTCTCGTCTGACCGCAACCCAAAGCGTTTTTTATATGGAGGGATCCTTCGCCAATATTTTTTATTTATTTATTGTACTGCACAATATAGACCCGCCCACCGGCGTCAGTGATTGGTTGCAGTCAGACATGCTGTCACTCAGGGTGGGGGCTCGTCTGATTGCAACCCAAAGTGTTTTTTATATGGAGGGATCCTTCGCCAATATTTTTTATTTATTTATTGTACTGCACAATATAGACCCGCCCACCGGCGTCAGTGATTGGTTACAGTCAAACATGCTGTCACTCAGGGTGGGGGCTCGTCTGATTGCAACCCAAAGTGTTTTTTATATGGAGGGATCCTTCGCCAATACTTTTTATTTATTTATTGTACTGCACGATATAGACCCGCCCACCGGCGTCAGTGATTGGTTGCAGTCAGAAACGCTGTCACACAGTGTGGGGGCTCGTTTGATTGCAACCAATCACAGGCAGCAGTGGGCAGGGGAAGGAGTGCATATTCAATTAAGGTAATGAGTGGCCCAAGAAGTGAATGATCGGCAGCGGGAGCAGTGTGACAGCTGCGCCGGTGATTCGGTAAGTATGAAATGCTTGCTCCTACCCTTTTGTGCCAGATTTTGGTCCCCATTGACTTTATGGGAATTGGCATCTATACAGATAACAGCGATCAATCCCCCACCGACCCCAAGTCAATGAGGATTGATCTGCCAATCCTTCAAAACGCAGGGACAAGACAAAAAAAAGAATTGACATGCTGCATCTTCAAAAACGCAGACAAGATGCAGTCAAAAAAAGATGCACGGTGTAGGCAGCAAAATAGAAATCTCATAGACTTTTCTGCGAGAAGGAAATTCATGCATGTAGGTGCATCTTTGTGACCTCAAAAAATGCACCAAAAACGCAGTAAAAGATGCCCTGTGTGAACATAAATACAGAAATTGATCAAAGAAAAAATGACCGTACACAACACCATAAAAATTTCAATGTTAGGCCTGTTTCACACGTCAGTGATTCTGGTACATTTGTGCTTTTTTTTAAACGTACCAAAATCACTGACATACACAGACTCATTATAATGAATGGTAGTAAACCTACAACTTCCCTAAAAGGGAGGGTTCCATTAAGAATGCAAAACCAAGAAAGATCCCAGTGATCACTTGTACCAATATATAGAGTAAAAAGAAGACCGCTGGTATAAAAGAGACCAAAAAGCAATTTATATGGTGAAATACACAGAATTTTTAATAATAAAGTGTGCGTGACATAAGGACAGAAAGTACAGGCGGACAGAGTGTTAAAATCGCCAGACACAGAAAATGCACAAACAGCACCAGCAGATGGAAGACCAGCCACTAAACACGTGGGTCAGATTATAAACAGGCCAAATAGCCTGAAAAAAGAGAGGAAAAGCAAATGAGTCAAAGGGTAGATTACCCATATAAAGCTTTCCCTAAAAACAATGCCAATAACATGTCATATCATGAAGTTATGGTAGATTTACCTTGAGACATGTTAAAGCTGTTTAGCAGGCAGGCTGGTGGTGGTGGGCGGGGCCTCGACGTGCGTTTCACTGGGCGTGGCTTCGTCAGGAGCCTCCTGACGAAGCCACGCCCGGTGAAACGCGCGTCGAGGCCCCGCCCACCACCACCAGCCTGCCTGCTAAACAGCTTTAACATGTCTCAAGGTAAATCTACCATAACTTCATGATATGACATGTTATTGGCATTGTTTTTAGGGAAAGCTTTATATGGGTAATCTACCCTTTGACTCATTTGCTTTTCCTCTCTTTTTTCAGGCTATTTGGCCTGTTTATAATCTGACCCACGTGTTTAGTGGCTGGTCTTCCATCTGCTGATGCTGTTTGTGCATTTTCTGTGTCTGGCGATTTTAACACTCTGTCCGCCTGTACTTTCTGTCCTTATGTCACGCACACTTTATTATTAAAAATTCTGTGTATTTCACCATATAAATTGCTTTTTGGTCTCTTTTATACCAGCGGTCTTCCTTTTACTCTATATATTGGTACAAGTGATCACTGGGATCTTTCTTGGTTTTTCATTATAATGAATGGGTCTGCTCACACATCAGTGATTTGTCACTGACCATGTCTCCGTGCGGCATACCCACGTGTCCGTGATTGCCACACGGAGACATGTCCATTTTTTTCTGGCATCACTGATGTCCCATGGACCAGTGGTGTGATCCGTGAAACACGTGCCAGAAAAAAACGTGCTTATAAAATAAAAAACATTTTTACTTACCCGGCTTCAGCGGTGCTCTCTGCAGCCTGTTCTCCCTGCTGCTTCGGAGCCGGCTCATTAATGCCGTGCATATTCAAGATGCACGACACAGCCGACCCGGAAGCAGCTGCTGCGGGGGTCAGCGCCAGCCAGATCCTGCACCGCGGGAGCGTTCAGCACCAAGGAGAGCAGGAGCGGGCACAGGTGATTTAATCTCTATGTGCAATCACGGACCGCGGAGAACGGAGCCCGGATTGCACATAGACAACCCACCTGTGCGTGTTTTACACGTCAGTGAAGAATGTCTGTGTTTTTCACTGACGTGTGAAACGGGCCTTAGATGACAAGTGCATAAAGTACAGACCAAACGAAGGACATTAGACCAATGGAAATCTGTGCTTTGGTCTGATGAGTCCAAATTTGAAGTCTTTGGATCCAACCACCGTGTCTTAGTAGAAGAGGTGAACGGATGGACTCTACATGGCTGGTTCCCACCATTAAGCATGGAGGAGGAGGTGTGGTGGTGTGGGGGTGCTTTGCTGCTGACACTGATGGGGATTTATTCAAAATTGAAGGCATAGAGTACCAGAATGCCTACCACAGCATCTTGCAGCAGCGTGCTATTCCATCCAGTTTGCGTTTAGTTGGACCATAATTTATTTTTCAACAGGACATTGACCCCAAACACACACCTCCAGGCTGTGTAAGGGCTATTTGACTAAGAAGGAGAGTGATGGGGTGCTACACCAGATGACCTGGCCTCCAGTCACCAGACCTGAACCCAATTGAGATAGTTTGGGGTGAGCTGGACCGCAGAGTGAAGGCAAAAGGGACAACAAGTGCTAAGCATCTCTGGGAACTCCTTCAAGACTGTTGGAAAACCATTTCCGGTGACTACCTCTTGAAGCTCATCAAGAGAATGCCAAGACTGTGCAAAGCAGTAATCAAAGCAAAAGGTGGCTACTTTGAAGAACCTAGAATATAAGACATATTTTCAGTTGTTTCACACTTTTTTAAGTATTTCATTCCACATGTGTTAATTCATAGTTTTGATGCCTTCAATGTGAATCTACAATTTTTAGAGTCATGGAAATAAAGAAAACTCTTTGAATGAGGTGTGTCCATACTTTTGGTCTGTACTGTATATGCAGTGTGTGGGTCATGTGGATGGAATAGACCTACGGGAGTGATTTTTAGAACACAAAATTCTAAGAAAAAACGATTTGGTCAAAGTTAACAAATTTTATTAATGGTTAAAAATTAATGAATGCCAACTGGCAGAATGACTAGAACAGGGGCGTCACATGTATACATAATTAAAAATCAAATACAGGTATCTCTGCAGAGGTATGAGATTAGATACAAAAATTCCAAAATATAGGAAAAAATGTTTAGCTGTGAAAAATAGGGTTAGTAAGAGTAAAGACACAATAAGGAAAATTAGAATTAGAACATAGAGTTCACAGATGTGGTATGTATAGCAATCATGCAATAGCTATAGCCATAATACAGTATATAATGTTGTAAAGGTATTATGTTGGCTATTAATGTTATTAGGGGCCGGAATTATGTATGTTGCTAATAATGCTTATATTACCATAGTATATATAACGATTGTAGCTGTAGTATATAGTATTAATATGCTGATGAATGTAACTGTAAAAAGATAGTATAGTTACAGCATCGGGTATCTCAGATACAGCATGTTATTCGCTAATGTCCAGAGCAAGTATGTAGGGGAGCCACCCAAATAAAGACATGATAGATAAGAAGTATTTACCTGTGCAGGAGAAGACCTGTATACACATGTGACGCCAGCCCCGACATGCACGTTTCGGCGTCACCTTTGTCAGGGGGTGTTTGTGTCATCAAAAACCTATTAATAAATGGAAATTAAAATATATAAAGAAGCAAAAATTGGAATAAAGCTTCACCTGATGAGGTCCATGTGGTGTCATTATGGTTTTAGGTTTAAAGGGTTTTCCATAGGATAGCGGATAACTTACTAATTGCGGGGGGGGGGGGGTGCAAGCCAGTCAGAACCCCAGCGATTTCTAGAAAGGGCTTCTGCATTGCAAGAACAGGGCTCTGCAGAGCTCCATCTTCAATAGAGTTGAGGTTCATGTTTATGGAAATAATGGAAAAAGCAGGATATTTTCAAAAGTGCAACACCCTGTGTCTACTCATAGAGGATAACTTTAGATTCTGGAAATAACCCTTAAAGATGTTGCTCCTTTGAGGAACTGCCTGAATGCATCATGTATTTATAAAATGGAAGGAACAAATGCCCAAATTTACAGCAATAGCTACAGTGATCTTTTTTGAATCAACAGAATTTGGAACCTTGGGTCTAAGGGTGTCTATAAATCTTAAAGGGGTTTTTCTCACAACCAAAGAATGTTTATTTATCCTACGGCTGTCTCTCCAGCTACAGTACCCCATACACATGCACATTCGTGTTGGTCAAGTGTGTTTGTGTGTTCAGTTAGGAGTGTGGCGTGTCAGATACCTCTGGAAGTGGCTTATGTCTAGTGAGCACGAAAGGATCAAGTGTTAACATTCACTGAGCCCAATATTTCTTCCTTTGACATCATGTGTTATGGAAGAGTTGGGAGTTTAAACAAAAACAAAACATTAGCTCATTGGCCAGGCCTGCCAATATCAGTGTTTGGGTTACTTTTTTTCTAATGTATATGAGCCCTCAAGTAATATTTTAGCCATGAATAGCACTGGTATTTGAGTACAATATTGTATGTTGGCATTTTGGCAATACTTTTCAGGAGCTAAAAATTTGTTCTCATAATCATTCTTTAACTGCCGTGTACACAGAAAGGACTAATTAACTTCTGGTATCTTTCCTTCTGTTTTTAGACATACCAAAACCATGCCTATCATGAAGAATCCATCCCTCAATCGGACCTCTAGAACCAGCTATCATTTCATATCGCTTCCCCATTTGCCTCCAAACTCATTGAACAGCTTGTCCATGCTGAACTTACCTCTCGCCTCTCATCTAGCTTAATCTTTGATAATTTACAAGTCGGCTTTCATTCCCGACATTCCACTGAAACTGCCCTGTCCCTCTTTTGGATTTCCTTATACCTTTCTAACCACACATTTAGCATCATCCACTCCCACACTACCTCCTCAACTCTCCCTGTCTCTGTTACTGTCCCTCAAGGCTTTGTCTTGGAACCCATACTCTTCTCAATCCATATCTATCTCCTAGAACAACTCAAAGTTCAATGGTTTCCAGTACAACCTATTCACTGATTAGTCAGATCTCCCTCTCTAGCTCAGATGTCATCTATCTGCTGTCTAGAATCCTGGAGTGTCTATTGGCCATAGCCCCCTCCTTCTCCTCACGCTTCCTAAAGCTCAATGTGAAGAAAACCTCACTGATCATCTGATCTGTCCTCCATCCTACTTAACTCCTCTACCCGATCTATGAATCACAATAAATGACTGAACGCTTTCCCTTGTAGTGGAAGTCCTTGGAATTGGCTTAGAGTAACCCTCGACTTTGCCTTGTCCTTCAAACCAGACATCAAAGCTTTGATCACCTCCTGCCACGTCAAACTCATGATAATTTCCAGTATCCATCTTTACTTTGACCTTCAATCTAGTAAAATGTTACTGCATACCCTCATCACCACCTTGACTACTATGATATCCTTCTTTGTGGCCTTGCTGCTAGCATGCTCGTGCCTCTCCAGTCCATTCTTAACTCTTTTATCCAACTTATCCACCTCTCTCTTTGCTACTCGTCTGTTTTTTTCCCTCCACATTGGCTCCCAATTCCCCAACTTATTCAGTTCAAACTACCAACATTGACCTTCAAAGCTGTCTATAATCTGCCTATTCTATATATTATTCTATATATTTACAAACTAATTTTCAAATATCTTCAACAATGTAATCCTTGGGTCTCCCAAAACCTCCTACTCTCCTCAACACTCATACGTTCCTCAATCAAACACTTTCAAGACTTCTCGCAAGAATCCACCATCCTCTGGAATTCTTTGCCCCAGCATGTCCAATTATCGACCACTATTGGAATTTTCAGCCTGCTCTTGTAAGCTCATCTCTTTAAGAACGCTTACAGCCAGCAATGACCCTGCTGCCACCTTACTACCACCGGACCTGCCACAACCCCCCAACCTACAGTCTCAGTCTCCATTATCCTGTAGTATGTAAGGTCACAGGGTCAGGACCCTCTCCCCTGTGTTCCAGTCCGTCAATGTTAGTTTGTTCATTGTAATTTGTATTTTCTATAATAACACATTTTCACATTTACAGCAGCATGGAATCAATAGTGCTTCTAATAGAATTATTATTAATAATAATAATAATAATAATAATTAATCTAAGCTTTTTGTAATCATACATAGTATTCACTTTGCCTAATATAAAGTTCTCAACGGAGACATGTCTCCAATGGTTAATGAAAATACAACAGCGAACCAAGTAAAATAATATATATAATGTATAATGTATAAAAGTCCTTTCATCTTACAGTGAAGTATATAAAATGATCATGATCTGTGTTGTGTCCCATGAATGGGAACAACCTGTTGTATATAATTCTTGCATTGCATATTTTTCCTACTATCAGGAATTAGATTAGACTGTATGACGTTTGTCCTTATGTACCTTCCTTAGTTGGCTTCTGTATAGAAAGCTCCTCCCTTCTCCTTCAGTTTAGTCTAGAGGAATCATTACTGAAGAGACATGTCTGCAACCCTGTACAGATTATTCCTTTTCACCTGCCTATACTTTGTACTTAATACAAGATTCTAGAAGAAAACTATAGCGTTTCTCCTGGTCTTCCTACAAGTCATCGTTGGGCTGAGTTAACACTATCTGTGGATGCCGGTAGAGTGAGTAAATCATACAGTTATCTAAGGGACTGATAATTAGAGTGGTTGGATTCATTGCTACCAGGAAGAGACAGAATAGTGAAAAGGACTAGCTGTGACCGTTATTAGTATACATATATCAGTAAAGAACCTGTTTCCAGGAGTGCTATACAGCATACAACCCAGAGAAAGGATTACCCCAAGGGGCTGATAACAAGCCACAGCATAAAACCTATAGCAGCTTCAGACAAAGTGCCCTGTAAAGTATTAACCTGTTATCAGAACTGTGTGCAGCTATAAATCTGGAATCTCCCATAAGCTAATTGTAAATTGCAGCCAGAGACTCTGCAAATACATCCTGCAAAACAGACTGCTTGCTGCATAGATTGCAACATTGTATTATCTCCATGACAACCAGTGCAGAGCAGCATTCACCCATCCTGATGGAGTCAAAGAGAACCCTCTCACTACCTGCTTTAAAGCAACAAGAGGAAGACATGGACTCACACTCAAATTACAGTGAAAGATCTAAGCGGTTGACAAAACCAACATGGAAGGTTAAAGAGAACCTAGAAACAGCCAGAAGTGAACTGTTTACTCACACAGCATTATTGTGGCAAAGAGTGCAAAAACAAGTGACTGTTTTATCTGCGCCTGGTGCTCATGAGCTACCACCAGAGGGAGCCCTGGAACAACTGTACTCAGCATACCGGTCTTACAAAGAGATTTGTAAAAAATATTCCTCTACCCTGCTGAGAGCAAATACGTCCGAGTCTCAAAAAGAACTACAGGACTTTCAACAGCTTAATGCTGAACGAGACCGCACCGTGCGCGACATTGTGAGCGAGACTGAAGCAAAAATGGCGCAAATGTCAGGAGCGGCATCTTACAAATCCAGGTCCATTAAGAGCTCAAGGCACTCACTCAAATCAGGCTCATCAAGGTACTCAACCCTCAGCAAGCAGCTCATAAAGGCGCGCGCTGAAGCAGAAACAATAAAAGTACACGCCATTTTCGCCCAGAGAGAAGCAGAGATGAAAGCAGAATCTGCACGCAAGGAAGCGGAGATGAAAGCAGAATCTGCACGCAAGGAAGCAGAGATGAAAGCAGAATCTGCACACAAGGAAGCAGAAATTGAAGCCCTACAGAAGGAATGTGAACATGTGGCGGCCATGGCAAGGCTAAAAGTCTTTGAGCAAGCTCTGGGTGGGAGCCAAGGAGGCAGCGCCAGTTTGTGTGATCTCGACACAGAAGACTCACTTAAGCGTACAAGAGATTACGTGCTGAGCCAAGCCAACGAACTGCCAACTACCATCAACATTCCCGTCAGTGCTAACACTTCTCCAGAGCCTCAAGACACTGATCCACCTACAACTTCCAGCCTTCCAGGTCAGTCCAATGCACCTCAGACTTTCAAGCCTGAACCAGCTTCATATTCCAATGCACAGCCACACCCTGCGCATCAGCAACCTCCGTATGCCCATGTCTACATGCAACCTAACATGCCGGCAAGGCGCTACACTCCCAACAACTATGTAGTTCCAGCCCCATATACAACAGAGATTGTACACACCAAACCGATCACTGGTCTAAACGCCTACGCCACTCCATACTTTCCCATGTTCTCGAACCAAGAAGCTACAAATCACGCAACCAGCACCATGCAGTCAGCAAATGTGCCCCAAACGTCGGAAAGATCAGACATGTCCGACTTTGCGAGGTACATGATCCGCCGAGAACTCACCAACACCGGTCTCACAAAGTTTGATGACCAGCCCGAAAACTACAGAGGGTGGAAGTGTGCCTTCAAAACCGCAACGCGTGACCTCGGCATTACAGCTGCTGAAGAGCTGGACTTGCTAATCAGGTGGCTAGGGCCACGGTCTACTGAAAGAATCAAGAGACTCAGATCCGTCTACATCAGCGACCCAACAACTGGTCTCGCAACCGCATGGGATAGACTAGAGAAAGGCTTCGGCAGTCCTGAAGCAATTGAAGATGCATTGCTGAAACAACTATACGACCTTCCCAAAATATCTGGCAAGGATGCTTCAAAGTACCAGGAACTCAGCGACCTGCTGTCTGAGCTCCAGCTGGCCAAAACAGACACACACCTACCTGGCCTCAGCTACCTGGACACCGCTCGTGGGGTGAAACCCATAGTCGCCAAGTTACCTTACAACGTGCAGGAAAGGTGGACCACGGTAGGAACAAACTATAAAAAAGAGCACCAAGTGTCCTTCCCTCCATTCTCCTACTTCTGCGAGTTCATCAACGGCATCGCGGAACGTAAGGCAGACCCCAGCTTCACCTGTGGAGAACCCACCGGCTCCACTTCACCAGCTCCTAGGTATGAGAGCTCTCATCAAAATGACAGAAAACATAGGGGCCCAGTATCAGTCAAGAAAACCGACGTTCTACCACCTACACCGTCAGCACCAGACAATGGCACTGAAGGCGGAAAATCCGAACCGCCAATGTCCTATTCACAAACTGCCACACCCCCTGAAGAAGTGCATTGGCTTCAGGAAGAAACCCCTTCAAGAACGAAAGGAACTCTTGAAAAGGTTTGGGGTATGTTTCAGGTGTTGTGCCTCTACAGAACACCTCACCAAGGACTGTAATGTTACAATTAAGTGCATGGACAGCACAGATCACGTACAAGCGCTGCACCCATCTCAGCCTGATCCTGCATCTACAACTTCTACCACAAGTCATGGCGGGGAGAGTACAGGCCAAGCTGCAAACCACCTCACAGTATCCTCCTCGTGCACCGCAGTCTGCGGAGAAGATCTCTGTAACAAGTATTGCGCGAAAATATGCCTAGTAAGGGTATATCCCAAAGGTCACCCAGAAAGGGCCGTGAAGGTGTACAGCATCCTGGACGACCAGAGTAACAGGTCACTTGCCAGGTCTGAACTCTTCGACTTGTTCGGCTTAAAAGGAAATGCCTACCCTTACACACTAGGTATTTGCAGTGGCATCTCAGAAGCTTGCGGAAGAAGAGCCAGTGGTCTCGTGGTAACATCTCTTGAAAATACCGTAGAGATACCTCTACCGACACTCGTCGAGTGCAACCAGATACCGGCTAACCGGGAAAAGATTCCGACACCTGAGGCAGCTCTTCACCACTCTCACCTGAGAACTATCGCCAGCAAGATCCCACCTCTTGATCATAGTGCAAAAATCCTGATTCTGATTGGAAGGGACATCCTCCAGCTACACAAAGTACGCCAACACATCAACAGGCCACACGATGCGCCATTCGCTCAGCGCTACGACTTAGGCTGGGTGATCATAGGAAACGTCTGCGTAGGCAAAGTGAAGAGTCCCAACGCGATCTCCTCCTACAAGACGCACATCCTCCCAAACGGTCGCGGCACTCACTTTCAACCATGTCCGCATCACTACAGGGTGAAAGAGAGGCTGAGTGACACCAGGTGGCGACAGCAGCCTCCCGACTGCGCGGACGGATACCATCTCTGGGATGACGACTTCGGGTCAACAGTGTTCGAGTCTACAAACGAAGACAACAAATTGGCTCCGATGAGAGAAGACAAAGAATTCATAAAGATTATGGATAAAGAGATCTCTCAAAATGACTCTAACAGTTGGGTAACCCCATTACCCTTTCGGTCTCCAAGGCCAAGGTTGCCAAACAACTCCCAGCAAGCAACCGCAAGGTCCTCCTCTCTGAAACGTACTTTGGAAAGACAACCAGAGATGGAGAAATGCTTTGTCGAGATTACGCAAAATATCCTCAACAGAGATCATGCTGAACAGTGGCACCACATTCCCACCAAACGAAACCCAGCCGACCGAGGAACGAGACTCACTGCTACATCCAAACTCGGCGACAACATGTGTCTGACACCTCCAAGTATCTTATACGAGGAAACCTGCGATAACTAGGCCGGCAACATGTACGAGCTGGTGGAACCAGAATCCGACAAGGAAATTAGACCGGTTGTCTCCGCTCGCTACACTTCAGTGACATCAAAACAGAAGTTGAGACCTCATCGCTTCGAGCGCTTCTCAAGTTGGTCATCTGAGGTACGAATCGTAGCTTGTCTTATTCACATCGCTCAGTGTTTCACCGACTACAAGTCTTCAACGTACCACGGCTGGCACATGTGTGTGATTCGTCCAGTCACCGAACTCGTGCTACTTTTACCAAAGGAGGACGTTACATGAACTAACTTTGTCGTTGGACACTTCCACGGCGGGGAGCGTACCTTTCCTTTCCCCTGCTGTACGGAGACACAACGTTCCGTGTCCAATGAACCTTGAACTTTTCCTTTGGATTAAAACTTTACCGTTGGATTATTGGGTTGGAGGAAGAGTTGGCATGTTTGCGGCTTCCCCAATCTGAGGATGGGTTTGTTGAACTTGGATTCCTTTTTGTTACATTTTTCTACTTTTACATTTTTATGTAAGGACAATGCGTCATCAACCAAGCATGGACTTGAATTCAGTGCATTACTGTTGCATTTTTTGTGTTTGTCTCTTTTCTCGTTACAGGTTTCATGACATCGAGGGACAGGATCGACTCCTTACGTCGTAGAAGGACTTGTGAAATCATATGATTTCAGACGGGGAGTGTTGTGTCCCATGAATGGGAACAACCTGTTGTATATAATTCTTGCATTGCATATTTTTCCTCCTATCAGGAAATTTCTTTATTGTTACTAGGTAGATTAGACTGTATGAAGTTTGTCCCTATGTTCCTCCCTTAGTTGGCTTCTGTATAGAAAGCTCCTCCCTTCTCCTTCAGTTTAGTCTAGAGGAATGATTACTGAAGAGACATGTCTGCAACCCTGTACAGATTATTCCTTTTCACCTGCCTTTACTTTGTACTTAATACAAGATTCTAGAAGAAAACTACAGCGTTTCTCCTTGTCTTCCTACAAGTCATCGTTGGGCTGAGTTAACACTATCTGTGGATGCCGGTAGAGTGAGTAAATCATACAGTTATCTAAGGGACTGATAATTAGAGCGGTTGGATTCATTGCTACCAGGAAGAGACAGAACAATCTGGATTAAAAGAGCCCATAATCAATAAACCACATGTAGATGATATTTATACAAAGCCAACTAGTATATTGACATTTTGGGAGGAATTCATTGAATGAGGCAGGTTATCCCTCAACTATCAAATTCAGAGCTCAATAATAGTGATGAATGAGCTCTGCCATGATCGGGTGCTTGGTCCTCGTAACTAGTGATGAGCAGACACTACCATGCTCAGGTGCTCAGTACTCGTAACTAGTGATGAGTGGGCACTAGTGATGAGCGAGTACTAAAAAGCTCGGGTGCTCGAGGCTCGGGCCGAGCCTCCCAAGATACTCGTGTACTCGGCCCGAGCAACGAGCCCAATGTTATCCTATGGGAGACCCGAGTATTTTTGTGAAATGACCCCCCGGCAGCATGGAGAAACCCTAAAACTGTCACAAAAGTCTCAGAAGAGTGCTCAAATGACATGGCATCAGCATGGGGAAGACCCCTTGAAGCATTTATCACTCAAAAGTCACAGCTGTGAACAATTTTGTCCGAGTTTTACGCCATTTTTACGGACTCACCAGAAAACCTTGCAAAATGACCCCAAAATGAATTTTCATGGCGGAAATGTTAAGGGCACATACCCAATAGTGAGATAGAGCTGGTGTATGTTACTTTTTGAGATTAATACATGAAAGATTTTACATAAACATTGTGTGGCACTCCGATGTCCAAAACGCACGTTTTGTGCTTTTTACTAGCGATGTCGGTCATTTTTTTTTTCATTCTATCTCCCGTCGGTCGGTCTCGCTCTGTCGGTCTCTCTCTGTCTTGTCTGTCCCCCTCTCACAGTCTGTCGGTCATTCTCCCCCCTCTCTCTTACTCACCGTTCGCCGATCACTGCTGCGGCACTGCACGGCATTCACACTGCTCCTGCGGCTTTTCTTCTTTTGAAAAAGCCGGCCGGTCATTAATCAATCTCGTATTCTCTGCTTTCCTGCTTTTCGGCGCCTATGATTGGTTGCAGTGAGACACGCCCCCACTCTGAGTGACAGGTGTCACACTGCACCCAATCACAGCAGCCGGTGTGTGTGTATACTGTGCAGTGAAATAAATAATTAAATAATTAAAAAAAACGGCGTGCGGTCCCCCCCAATTTTAATACCAGCCAGATAAAGCCATACGGCTGAAGGCTGGTATTCTCAGGATGGGGAGCGCCACGTTATGGGGAGCCCCCCACCCTAACAATATCAGTCAGCAGCCGCCCAGAATTGCCGCATACATTATATGCGACAGTTCTGGGGCTGTACCCGGCTCTTCCCGATTTACCCTGGTGCGTTGGCAAATCGGGGTAATAAGGAGTTAATGGCAGCCCATAGCTGCCAATAAGTCCTAGATTAATCATGTCAGGCGTCTATGAGACACCCTCCATGATTAATCTGTAAATTACAGTTAAAAAACACACACACACGAAAAATCCTTTATTAGAAATAAAAAACAATAACAAAGTCCCTCATTACCAATTTATTAACCCCGACAAACCCTCCATGTCCGGTGTAATCCACGGTCCTCCAGCGTCGCGTCCAGCTCTGCTGCATGCAGGTGACAGGAGCTGCAGAATACACCGCCGCTCCGGTCACCTCCACGCAGCTAATGAGGTGAGTATAGCGATCAGCTGCTGTCACTGAGGTTACCTGGATCCAGCGGTGGCCGCGGGTAACCTCAGTGACAGCAGCTGATCGCGCTACTCACCGCCGCTCCGGTCAGCTCCATGCACCAACTGAGGAGAGTATAGCGATCAGCTGAGCTGTCACTGAGGTTAATCGCGGCCACCGCTGGATCCAGCGGTGGCCGCGAGTTACCTGACTGACAGCAGCTGATCGCGCTTCTCACCTCAGTTGCTGTGTGAAGCTGACCGGAGCGGCGGTAAGTAGCGCGATCAGCTGCTGTCACTGAGGTTACCCGCGGCCACCGCTGCATCCACCGCTGGATCCAGGTAACCTCAGTGACAGCTCAGCTGATCGCTATACTCACCTCATTAGCTGCGTGGAGGTGACCGGAGCGGCGGTGTATTCTGCAGCTCCTGTCACCTGCATGCAGCAGAGCTGGACGCGACGCTGGAGGACCGTGGATTACACCGGACATGGAGGGTTTGTCGGGGTTAATAAATTGGTGATGAGGGACTTTGTTATTGTTTTTTATTTCTAATAAAGGATTTTTCGGGTGTGTGTGTTTATTTACTGTAATTTACAGATTAATCATGGAGGGTGTCTCATAGACGCCTGACATGATTAATCTAGGACTTATTGGCAGCTATGGGCTGCCAATAACTCCTTATTACCCCGATTTGCCAACGCACCAGGGTAAATCGGGAAGAGCCGGGTACAGTCCCAGAACTGTCGCATATAATGTATGCGGCAATTCTGGGCGGCTGCTGACTGTTATTGTTAGGGTGGGGGGCTCCCCATAACGTGGAGCTCCCCATCCTGAGAATACCAGCCTTCAGCCGTATGGCTTTATCTGGCTGGTATTAAAATTGGGGGGACCGCACGCCGGTTTTTTTAATTATTTATTTATTTATTTTACTGCACAGTATAGACACGCCCACCGGCTGCTGTGATTGGGTGCAGTGTGACACCTGTCACTCAGCGTGGGGGCGTGTCTCACTGCAACCAATCATAGGCGCCTGTGGGCGTGGAAAGCAGGGAATATGAGATGGCTGTGTACAGAGCACAGCGCGCCGGCCGGTATAAAGGCTCGGTCACGCTGTGCAGGCCGGCCAATCACTGCAATTCCACAACTAACAGGGCTGTGGCATTGCAGTGGTCTGCCAGCCAATCCCTGCATGAGGGCTGGCTCTCAAAAGAGCGCCAACATGCAGAAATGAAGACCACGAGTAAAGCACGAGTATCACGAAATTACTCGGTACCCGCCGAGTAGCCCGAGTACAGTGATACTCGTGCGAGTACCGAGTAGTAACAAGCATACTCGCTCATCACTAGTGGGCACTACCATGCTCAGGTGCTCGGTACTTGTAACTAGTGATGAGCGGGCACTACCATGCTCGGGTGCTCGGTATTTGTAACTAGTGATGAGCAAGCACTGCCATGTTCGGGTGCTCAGTACTTGTAACTAGTGATGAGCAAGCACTACCATGCTCAGGTGCTCAGTACTTGTAACTAGTGATGAGCAAGCACTGCCATGTTTGGGTGCTCGGTGCTCGTAACTAGTGGTGAGCGGGCACTACCATGCTCAGGTGATCGGTACTTGTAACAAGTGATGAGCGGGCACTACCATGCTCAGGTGCTCAGTACTCATTGAGCAATAGGATAAAGAGTTGCACACCAGTCACAATGTATATGGGAATGATGAAAATCAGAACTGCTACGGGAATACTAGACTGAAAAATACAATGGACTATCTGAATAAAGTGAAAAACATGAAAATGGTATGTGCATAATTGCTATGAATAATAGAAATGAGAGATGTTTAGCCATTGTATTGATCAATGCAAAGGAGCCCCAAAACCAAACGTCAAGGTAATCTCTATTTTTGGGGTCCCTAACTTATGTGTAACCTCACCTGCAGTTAAAAAACTTGCTCTGTATGGGAAGCAAAGGACCAAGCTTAATATGTGAAAAAAGACACATGGCTATGGGTGGGCCAGGGTTCTCAGACAGAAAATGCATACTAATTAAGAGCTGTGGGTGCTCGGATAGGTGCAACTCAAGAAATCGAATATAATGGAAGTCAATGGGGACTCGAGCATTTTTCCGGAAGATTTTCTCAATTTACTTCCATTATACTTGGGTAATCGAGTTGGGCCCATCTGAGCATCCAACTGCTTTTTAATGAGTACTGAGCATCATAGCATGGTACTGCTCGCTCGTCATCACTACTCATTAAGCAAAACTACAAAATGCTTGAGCAGCATTTACAGGCTGCAATTAGTGATGAGTGAGTGTGCTCGGGCATGCTCATTACTCAATCCAGTAATGCGGGTGCTCTCTAGTGCAATGCTCGAGTCACCGTCCCTCATGTTTTGCTTCTGTTAGACAGACAATAAACTTGTGGAGATTGCCTGCCATAAACAGTAATGCCAGAGACATGTTGGCTACTGCATTACTGTAAAAGATGGGCAGTGAGCCCCATAGGGGTGAATAGGCCCATGACGATCGGGAGGGTTAGGGTAGGAAAGAGTTAAGTTCTAAGGTTGGAGGTACATGGGGGCTGCCTGATTGGTGGGAGAGTCAGGAAAAGGGATTGGGTGAGGGACAAGATATGGGAGGGTTGTTGTGGTGGGTATAAAGGGGGCTGTGCAGAGGTCACTGCCCCTTTTGACCTACAGACAGCGTGTCCCGCCCACCCGCCCTGCAATAATGTGCAAAAAAAAAATATATATAATAAAAAAATAAAAAATAAACAGGAAATGTAAAAAAAAAAAAAAAGAGGTGTTGTTTTCTTTTGAGTTTGTTGTCACAGCGGGGTGATAGGTCCGTTCAGAGAGGTTTGGTGTACCGACAGTAGGTTTGTTGGTATGAAGCCACTCAGGGGGAGTGGCTTCGATTTGGATGGGAACTTGTGGGCGGAGGTTCTGCAGGTTCTGGGGAGGAGTATATAACAATGGAACGTTAATTACTCCACACCTCGGGTCGGTTGGTCACGGCTGAGGTGGTCCCCTGGGCCGGTTGGAGGTTACGGCCGGGGATAGGAATGATGGTTGCCCTCTCGGATGGACCTATCAGATGTCATTTTGTGGAGAATATGTATATATGTACAGGTTCAGGTGTTAATGGGGTGGCATGTTGAGCCACAAGTTTGGTACATATATACTGTTTAATAAAGCTGTGGCCATTCGGCAATAAAGTCGGAGTCTGTGTCGTTATTTTAAATATAGTGGTAAGGGGAAGTTTGTCATTGGAGACCCGCTTATCCCTATAGATACATCATGGGCGGCCACATTGTGTCACTGTGTCCTCAATGAGTCCCGGGGGCACGATGCTGGGCACACTGTCCTCTGGAAGGAGTCCATGGAGATTTAGAGATCTAGGAGGCAAAGCTTAGATTAGAGCAGGGTTTAAAATTAAACAAAATGTACTCACCACATCCCTGCTGCTTGTCTGTGGAGCTACAAGTGTCCCATGGCAGTCACCTCAGTTTCCCTCCTGGCAGGGGGCTTAGGAATGATACACTAATCAAGATTTAAGACCCACAGAAATTGTACTAATCAACTAAGATAGGTATATACAAGATATAATAAAGTTACTCTTGGCTTGACCAAGGTATTTGGAAACCAGGAGAATAAAGAAACCTGATTCTCTGTTCCAGGTGAATAAGAGTCTAGCTACGATTCTTGAACAGGATCCAGCTCATTTGCTTTTAATCTTTTACCTCTACCTCAATTTACTTTGCACAAAAAATTTCTTTTTGCCTTAGCTTTACCGTGGCTAGCCGTGGCTTTACACGTTGCAACATCGGTAACGATATATCGTCTGGGTCATGGTTGTTGTGACGCACATCCGGCGCCGTTACCAACATCGCAGCATGTAAACCCTAGGAGCGACGATCACCAATCGCAAAAACGTCAAAAATCGTTCATCGGTGACACGTCCCTCCTTTTCATAATATCGCTGCTGCCGGTACGATGTTGTTTGTCGTTCCTACAGCACCAGACATCGCTGTGTGTAAAGCCGCAGGAACGACAAACATCTCCTTACCTGTGTCCACTGCCAATGCGGAAGGGAGAAGGTGGGCGGGATGTTATGTCCCGCACATCTCCGCCCCTCCGCTTCCATTGGCCGGCACCTCAGTGACGTCGCGGTGACGTCGCTGTGACGCCGAACGCACCTCCCCCTTGAAGGAAGGATTGTTCGGCGGTCACAACGAGGTCACCGACCAGGTATGTGCGTGTGAAGCTGCTGTAGCGATAATGTTCACTACGGCAGCAATCCCCATATATCGCATGTGCGACGGGGGCGGGTGCTATCGCACTCGACATCGCTAGCAATTGCTAGCAATGTCGCAACATGTAATACCCGCCTTAGACTTAAGGTGGCTATAAACATTAAATTAACATAGACCAAAGAGGATGATTTCAGCAAGGCTTGTTCAGCCATTTAGCATGCAAGGGTGCCCTAATATTGGTGGAAAGAATGGTTAGGCATGTTGATTTCAATTTGATCTATCTTTTTGTTCTCATAGGAGATTAGGTGGTTTTTGGCAGTGTGACTAGGATGTGACTAGATAGGGACCCCTAAGCTGGCCCTCAGACTAGGTAGTGCCCTGAGCTTACCCTCAACCCAGAGGTACACTCGATGGTAGTGAGGTCAGAACCACCAGCGTATTCCTATCTCCTGTCCAACACCCTGATGTAACACCCTCCACACCCACCACCCTGAGGTTGGGCTGGGACCATAGTGACAAAACCCCACTGACAAACAATACAGACAGGTGTGGCGCCCTGGACAAGCCAGGGGCCACAGAGCACAACATCAACACACCCCACACTCCCGGCAGGCACACCAAAGCCAGAACACAAAACCCTTGTTGCCTTCCTCCAGGGGCTGATGTCCACACCAGGGGGTGGGCCAGGAGGTTAGTCCCGCCCACCGAGGAGTTCACAGTCCTGGAGGCAGGAAACTGTAGTTTCAGTTTAGCTCAGGCAGAACTTGAGTGCAGATGAGTCTAGTTTTGACAGCAAAAATGGAAGGAGGAAAAGTGTTGAGAGAGGAGAAAAGTGACATTTAAGCAGCCTGAAGTTGGTCCGGGTGTGTGGCCCGGACAGATCAGCAAGGTTGGCAGACGGTGGTGACCGTCTGCAGGAGTGGCCGATTGGAGTCTACCGTAAGGACCGTGGACGGGCGGTGACCCGGCGGTACCGGACCGGTACACGAAGAGAAGCCAGCACCATATGGCAGGGGCTTTTCGGACCCCGGCAAGGCTAGGAGTCGCCGTGAATTTTCCGAATCCGTTAGTGAAGGGGACCTCCTGGGATTCCAAAACAGCCAAGTCCCGACAGAAGGCAACAGTCCAACCGAGTGAGAGAGACACCGCCACCGCCAAGGCAACCGTTTCTCAGGGCCAGCGCCTGCGGGCAAAAGGGGCTCCTCCGGCCCATAACCAAGCCAGGGAGCGGGTTACCGGTGGGAACCCATTGGGACCGTACAGACATCTTAGGTGCAGGGAAAGGCAGTTGCCACCAACCTGCCGGGAGCAACAACACCGCAGACGTCTGTGGGATCCGTCCATCCAGCCGTGTGTTTTACCGAGAACTGTGTCTTCATCATTGGGCTGAGTGAGTACCACCGTGCCATGCGGCACAGCGCTGCCCCCGCGACCCTGTACCTCCCCAGGCCCCGTAACCTGCCTGCCATCCATCCCTACCCCATCACCGGGCCCCAAGACAACCAACCCCAGTACCCACGGAGGGGAGAACTAACAACAAAGCTGCTCCCAGTCACCGCTCCCGAGATCCCCGTCTAGAGCAGCGGTGGTGTCACCAAATTCACCACAACCGTGGGAGGCGTCACGGACAATATCCATAATCAAAACCCCCACAACCAACCACCCCCCTTTTCACTCACGGGTGAGGAGCGCCACTCGAGTCCCCGGGATCCGGCCCACCGCTCGAGCCACCACTGAGCAGCAGCCGGACCCGAGCAGTGGGAGAGCGCAGCGTCCTCTCCTCCGCCCGCGACAACTTGGCGTCACGAACAGGATCCTACCGTTCTACCGATTGGTGGAAATGTGCCATGTTTGACCGCCGGAGGTGTCCGGCCGGAAAATTTGAAAAGCCGCCATCTTGGGCGCGAAGAGTTCCCACTCGAGCATCTCCTCGAGTAGTGGAAGCGCGAAGGCCTGAACCCCGCCTCGATAGAGGAGGAGCCGGAAAGAGGTTAAGGGGGACGAAATGGCGGCTGGTTGCATGTGAGCGCGGCTATAAAAGCAGAGACGCCAGGACTCTGCAGTGATACTGGGTTCCTGGAAGACCTCATTACCGAGATGCATAACCCAACTCCCAACGAGGAAGCCCCCGCGCCCGGCATGGCGACGTGGATGAGGGACCAGACCGTCCCACTGAGTAACCATCTGCAGGCCCACATGCAGCTCCTCCTGGAGGAGTGGGAGACCGACATGGCGGACGTGGTGGCCGCTATGCGGAGACGCGAGGTGGAAGAGGATTTGGAGGAGTGGGTAAGAGACCCACGCCCCTGTATTCCCGAGGGATCGGCCACTGTGGCTGAGGAGCCCAGCCTGCACTCGCTCACCCTGCCTCCCTCCCCGCTACCCGTGTTAGCTGCTGCCACCCTGCCACTAGGCCCGCTACCGGTCCAACCGGTAGCGATACCCTGCCAACCCGCCCCGGCGGACCAACCGGCTGCAGATGCTCAGGAAGCCCCTGAACTGCTCCCATGGAAGCCGCTGGGACCGCGACTCCTTGATGAGGATGTGTCAGATGTCCCAGCAGTGATTGCACCGGACCCCAAGCCCGGGACCGTGGCATGGATGAAGGCCCGAGTGATGGAGTTCCACCAACGCCAGCAAAGTCAGATATATCTCCTGATGGAGCAGTGGACCCATGAGGTGGAAACGCTGGTTGCAGTTGCCCCAATGTATGGGATGGGCGCAGATGTGATGGAGCCAACGGGTAACCCACGTCCCCATGTCCTACCAGGACCGGCCACTGCGGCTGGGGGGCCCGGTCCTATCACTGCCCTCATGTCGTCCCTACCATTATTCTTGGGGCGCCTCAGTGTTAGCCAACCTGACTTACTGCCCCACGCTACCATGGAGGGATCTGATGTGCTGGATATTGGGAGCCAGGAGGCTGCGGCAGCTGGCGGCAACCCGCCTGACGCAGAGACAAGCAATGGTGACTCCAGTGACTCCAGCTCTGGTGCTGAGCCCACCCCTGGAAGTGAAGAGGCAAGTGAGCGTCTCCATTACGTGGGAGAATCGGTAGTCTATTACACCGCGCGTAATGGTGGGAACGGATACCGGGCACCCCTGTCCCAGCAGGCATGTCACTGCATGTGTGATATGCTGGTGGCGGAGGATGGGGCTGCCTCACCTGAGGAATCGGAGTAAGGGCAACGGAATGCCGTTGTCACCGTCCCCGTTGGGACCACCACTGTTTAAAGTTTTAAAAGTTTTTGTGAAAATGATAAGTGAATGAAACAGAAGAAAGTTACCTGATTGTCAACTGTGATTTGAACCGGTTGTAGCCGGCAGCTGGTCCCCGTTGGGACCCCCTTTACCATTTTTACATAAGAAACTACTTATGAACAGGCCTGAGAACTTGCAGGGCAACCACAAACTAGTGGCATGTAAATAATGTTGTTATGGCTTCTACCGTTACCGCCTCCGGAGAGGCAGATTGGAGGAAGGGCCCGCAGTGGAGTAGGCTGGGGCCCAGCCTCCACCGGAACCGGTGGCAATCCTCTGGGGGTTTCAGGGGTTCCCCATGGACGTGGGTCCCCTGAAAAGGACAGAACCTGCTCGGGCAACTTGTGCAGGACTGGGGTCAAGGGGTGCTGCCTGTTTGCTTAGGGGCAAAATCAGGGCCAGGTTGCTTGGGTGGGAGAGAGCGGAAGCCGTACCTGTTTGCAACCGTAACGTTTAAGTAAGAGTACCTCCCGATGTGGGAAGATGTTATTATAATTGTATGTCTGTTACCGTTTTATATATTTTTCAGTTGGTGAAAATAAAACCTGTGATGGACGGGCAGCCCGCGGACGGTCTGCATTTAACTAAGGGGGAATTTGGCGCCCTGGACAAGCCAGGGGCCACAGAGCACAACATCCACACACCCCACACTCCCGACAGGCACACCAAAGCCAGAACACAAAACCCTTGTTGCCTTCCTCCAGGGGCTGATGTCCACACCAGGGGGTGGGCCAGACGGTTGGTCCCGCCCACCGAGGAGTTCACAGTCCTGGAGGCAGGAAACTGTAGTTTCAGTTTAGCTCAGGCAGAGCTTGAGTGCAAAGGAGTCTAGTTTTGACAGCAAAAGTGGAAGGAGGAAAAGTGTTGAGAGAGGAGAAAAGTGACAGCTAAGCAGCCTGAAGTTGGTCCGGGTGTGTGGCCCGGACAGATCAGCAAGGTTGGCAGACAGTGGTGACCGTCTGCAGGAGTGGCCGATTGGAGTCTACCGTAAGGACCGTGGACGGGCGGTGGCCCGGCGGTACCGGACCGGTACACAAAGAGAAGCCAGCACCATATGGCAGGGGCTTTTCGGACCCCGGCAAGGCTAGGAGTCGCCGTGAATTTGCCGAATCCGTTAGTGAAGGGGACCTCCTGGGTTTCCAAACAGCCAAGTCCCGACAGAAGGCAACAGTCCAACCGAGTGAGAGAGACACTGCCACCGCCAAGGCAACCATTTCTCAGGGCCAGCGCCTGCGGGCAAAAGGGGCTCCTCCGGGCTATAACCAAGCCGGAGAGCGAGTTACCGGTGGGAACCCATTGGGACCGTACAGACATCTTAGGTGCAGGGAAAGGCAGTTGCCACCAACCTGCCGGGAGCAACAACACCGCAGACGTCTGTGGGATCCGTCCATCCAGCCGTGTGTTTTACCGAGAACTGTGTCTTCATCATTGGGCTGAGTGAGTACCACCGTGCCGTGTGACACAGCGCTGCCCCCGCGACCCTGCACCTCCCCAGGCTCCGTAACCTGCCTGCCATCCATCCCTACCCCATCACCGGGCCCCGGGACAACCAACCCCCCTACCCACGGAGGGGAGAACTAACAACAAAGCTGCTCCCAGTCACCGCTCCCGGGATCCCCGTCTAGAGCAGCGGTGGTGTCACCAAAATCACCGCAACCGTGGGTGGCGTCACGGACAATATCCATAATCAAAACCCCCACAACCAACCACCCCCCTTTTCACTCACGGGCGAGGAGCGCCGCTCGAGTCCCCGGGATCCGGCCCACCGCTTGAGCCACCACCGAGCAGCAGCAGCAGCCGGACCCGAGCAGTGGGAGAGCGCAGCGTCCCCTCCTCCGCCCGCGACACAGGGAGGACAGCAAAACTCAATAACACCAAAAACAACTACCAGGGGACTATAAGAAGGTGCACAGAGGGTAAATAAGGTAAGGAGAAGGTAACTGAACAATGGTATAACTTCCACACCAAACCACAGAAGACAGCAGCAGAAAACACCTCCTTCCAAATCCTGACCAAGCTCCAAAATGAATTCTGAATAACCGGTGCCCTCTGTTGGGAGTAGAGGTTATATATCCAGGTTGGGAGTGGTTAAACACTTGAGCAGAGGTAATGAACTTGCTGCTGGAAAGGAAAATTGACATTAACCTTGTGTATGCCAAAAGTAAAAAACACATTTAATGTGTATACTCTCAGATGGTATAGGAACAGCCTGGACTGCTGCCCTGAAGTGGCTCAGGGGAAGGCAGCATGACTGAGGAGGGATACTAGGCCTAAAGGGTACTTTACACACTGCCATATCGGTAACGATATGTTGTCGGGGTCACGTCGGTAGTGACGCACATCCGGCGCCGTTACCGACATCGCAGTGTGTAACACAAATGAGCAACGATGAACGAGCACAAAAACGTGAAAAATCATTGCTCGTTGACTCGAAGGAAGGAGGTGGGTGGGATGTTACGTCCCACTCATCTCCGCCCCTTTGCTTCTATTGGTCGCCTGCCGTGTGACGTCGTTGTGACGCCGCACGAACCGCCCCCTTAGAAAGGAGGCGGTTCGCCGGCCAGAGCGACGTCGCAGGGCAGGTAAGTCCGTGTGACGGGGACTAACGAGGTTGTGCGCGACGGGCAGTGATTTGCCCATGTCGCACAACCGACGGGGGCGGGTACGATTGCTAGCGAGATCACAGTGTGTAAAGTACCCTTTAGTCTCAGCTAAGGGGTTATTTTGTGGTGTTACTTTGTGCGGGAAAGTGTACGGTAGTGTTTAAGGGGTGCAGTATATAGGTCAGGTCTTCATGTGGATTGGTCACTTTACCTGGGAGGCAACTAGAATTGTTCCTGCCTACCCGCCCTGTAGCAGTTTCGGTCAACCAGCGTGGAGAAGAGGATGGAGTGGCTTCATCACAGCAACGGGGGAAAGGAGGGGGGTATTTGAAGGTGGGGGTTTGCACAAAACAGTGAGGGGGGGGAACCCAGTACAGGAATAGGTTACCCCTGGTGGTGGAATTGATTGGTAACATGGGTCCTTGCTGGGTTGAGTCTCAGCGGGATATGGGTTGGGCAACATTCGTCTAGGTGTCCTCGAATCGGTGTACGGCGGCTGAGGGCAGGTGATGGAGCTGATGTTGCAATCCAACGGTTTGGTACCTTCATTCGCCTCCTCCTTTCGGGAGTTTTCATTGGTTATTTAAAATGCTATTTATGGTTTGATGTTTTGTTGTTGTTTAATAAACGGGCGCTGCAGTGGCCTTTTATATCCAACGTCACGCAGTCTTTGTGTCTATTTTAGTTAAGGACTCGGGAAGTGGGTGGGGGTGATAGTCGGTTGGACAAGATAAGGTCCGACTAGTCAGACTTTCGGGAGTCAAGCAGCGACTCCAAACCTGAGCCTGTCACTAATCTCCAAGGAAGACGATTGTGACGGCAGTGACCTATGAATGTAGTGCTTGGAAGGGACAGTTCATAGTTGAACTAGTGTTCAACAGATAGCTACCAAGTTGTATGGCCACCTGTCATGTGTCTCTGCTTGCTCGGGTTATGACTACCACAGGCACAAAGCTTCTGTATACAGGCATGATCGGATATTCTAAATGTTTCCATCACACATTAGTGGCGCCGAGAGATCCAAACTCATGTGCACTCATTTTCCTATCTCTGCTAAAAAGCACAAATTGAAGTAGAAGAGACAGTAAACTTCTGTAAGCCCCTTGGCTTATGACTGTGTATAAAGTGGTCACATCTGACCCATTTCCATAAAACAGCCACCAACACCAATGACCACAAGCTTTCTCCTGGCTGCTGTATCACACATGATACGCTTGGTGACCTAGCCAGGCATTTATACTCTAAACTTGAAAACTTTAGTCAGGTAATTTGGCAACTTACAGTATGACAGCTGTGTATGGATTATTGCTCCATCAGAGGAAAGCTCATGTTTGTCAGGACTGTAAAAATGTTTACATACCACCCGTCCCAGCCTGACATTAATTGCTGCAGGAAATTTAGCTTTTAAGCTTCCAAAATGAGGTTCTGGATGTGAAAAAATCTTGAAAAAAATATGTTGTTAATTCCATTTGACTACATGGAAGAGATTTGTTTACCAAAACCCTTGTGGGTGTTGTCGGTTTCTTGTAAATGTTGTTTCTACCATAAATTACGGACATTGTGGTACCAGATCGCTGACAAGGTACATGTTGGATTTATGTCTTGGATGGAGGCCTCTCACTATTTTAAAGTCAAGGAAGTTTTGATAAAGGAGATGAAAAATGTCTTGTTTTGCGTATACAGCTCCTTTATAAACCTTAGGTAGTCTGATGCTACTGTCTAGTGTCTCATCTTCTTTAATACCTACAGTACTCATAAAAAAGAGGGGACAGATGGAGAGTAAGATATGACAGCAGGACCGGACTACACAGTCTTTCATTGTAGTCTATTACCAAGAAGAATCATGGTTTCTTCAACTTTCTACATTTGTTTATCACCGGTTTAATATAGCCTTTACGTTGACCATTGCAACTACATAAAAATTCAATGCAGAAAACACGGACATGGTGTATACAAAAATATATATACTGTATATTTGTTATGATGCTGTTTGCTCTAAAACCCTGTTTTCTCTGGCTTTAACGACATCGGGCCTCCTCAGTCCCAAAAGCAGTGGTGTGACTGTAACCTCTCTACCACAATAGTTACAGCCAAGTCCATAGTCAAAGTTTATCTATAGTTCAACCAGCCTTACTAGTCAATAGTGACACAGGAGCTTACAATTCTTCACTAAGCTCTGATAAGGATCACCTTGTTAGTAAAGGGCTACTCCCATATGAATATTTTATGGCACCGGTCTCAGGTGGAGGATATGGAAAGTCAAAACTGGCTGAGCCAATGTAGGAGTGTCGCCCTTACAAACGGTTAAGTACGCTGTGATTTTAAGAGATGATACTCCCCCACATTTTGTGGATTGGCCAAGAGAGTCGGTGCTCCCCCTTTGAACTGTGTAGTTGAACTAACCCTCCCCAAAAAGTGTGAAAAGACGAGAAAGAGCAGGAGAAGAGCTTAGGGTGAGAACAGAGGAAGACTCGTAGCCTCAGAGAATGAGAGAGGAGACGTCGCCTGAGAAGTGTCCAAGAATGGCAATTAAATTGCATAAGGGATCAAATGCCACACTACCAAAGTAAAGAATAATGCAGAGGATTCTTATTAATTACTTTAGTTCTTTGCATTTCAGAAAAATCTTTTTCCTTCATTAGGAACAAATCATGTGACTTCTTTCCTGAAGAAGGAGAGAGAATTTTCCGAAACGCATAGAAATATAGTCACTTGAAAAGAATCCTCTGGATTGTTCCTTACTTCGGCAGTACAGCATTTGACCCCTTCTTATGTGATCTATCTGGTTCCACATGGGGCTGCAGCAGCCGATTTGACATGTGCCCCTAGTGGCTGTGACTGTCATGTCTGCCGAAAGTGAGCACCCTCAGTGTTGCTCTTCCATAACCCCCCTCGGATAAGACCCTATTTGCGCTCCTTTTGCCTCCCATTTTATTTACAAGAATGGCAGTTGGGAGAGAAGCATAGTGCCGGGCTGCAAGAAAGAGACTGCGAGCCAGGTCGTGGCAGAGCCCTGGTAGCCATCAAGCCAGTATCGGACTGGGAAGCTCCTGAGGTTGGCGATCCCGGACACAAGATGAAATGCCATCTTTAAGAGTTAAGGCCTCTTTATATGCTACAATATATCTAACGATATGCCATCGGGGTCACGCCGTTAGTGACGCACATCCGGCATCGTTTGACATATCGTAGCGTGTAACAGCTACGTGCGACTGTGAACAAGCAAAAATACTCACCTTATTGTTGCTCGTTGACACGTCACTCATTTTCTAAAAATCGAACGTCCTTCTATGCTCCGGTTGTTCATCGTTCCCGAGGCAGCACACATAACTCCGTGTGACACCCCGGGAACGATGAACTGCAGCTTACCTGCAGCCGCCGGCAATGTGGAAGGTAGGAGGTGTGCGGGATGTTTATGTCCCGCTCATCTCCGCCCCTCTGCTTCTATTGGCCGGCCGCTGTGTGATGTTGCTGTGACGCCGAACGTCCATCCCCCTTCAGGAAGAGGATGTTCGCCGCCAACAGTGAGGTTATTTGGAAGGTAAGCACGTGTGACGGGGGTTTACGACTTTGTGCGACACAGGCAACAAATTGCCCGTGCCGCACAATCGATGGGGGCGGGAGCGATCGCAAATGCAATCGCATGACATATCGACATGTGTAAAGCAGGCTTTAGAGAACCCTTGGTTGGTGGAAGAAGAGAAGTTTCCGCCTGTCCTGGAAGGAAAGTGCTCACCAACGGGCTATCTGAGCTGGAGTTAACTCAGCCTCCTGTTGTTGGCTCCTAGACTGAGTTATTCTTCGTTAAGTTATGAAGGGCTGAAAAGAGAATAATCATGTAATGAAAATGTCTATACTGAAATACCTCAAAATTAAATAAGGAACAGTAACTAATTTAGTAATTTTTTTGTCACATCCAGCCATACTTTTAGGTGTATGAGTGGCTACACAATTTATTAAAGGGAGTCCATGACTGCCAAAATGCATTTTAAAGGGAATCTGACAGCTGATACATGGTTCCCAATCTATGGGTAGCATGTGTCGCTCAATGGCTGAATTATCTCAGCTAGGCATGTCTGACTCTTGAATAGAGTTGAGCGCGGTTCGTGGTTCGTGGTTCTCCAGTTCGCGGCTCGAGTGATTTTGGGGCATGTTCTAGATCGAACTAGAACTCGAGCTTTTTGCAAAAGCTCGATAGTTCTAGAAACGTTCGAGAACGGTTCTAGCAGCCAAAAAACAGCTAAATCCTAGCTTGGTTTCTGCTGTAATAGTGTAAGTCACTCTGTGAATCAAACTATTATCACATTTCAGTGTATAGTGTGCGTGAACAGCGCCTTCAGATCACTGCTGTTTCTATAATGGCGATCGCCATTTTTTTTTTTTTTTTCTTGTCTTCCTTCCCTAAGCGCGCGCGTCTTGTGGGGCGGGCCAGCATGTCAGCCAATCACAGACACACACACACCTAAGTGGACTTTGAGCCAGAGAAGCAACGGCATGTGTGATAGGATCTGCATGTCACATGTCCCTGCATTATAAAACCGGACATTTTCTTCACGAACGCCATTATCTGCCTTCTGCGTCTTTGGTGTCAGACATCACTGTCGCAGCTCCGTCCTCCTGAGTCCTATAGCCGATACAGCTGTATGCGCTGCATACACAGCGTTAGACAGCTTAGGGAGAGCACATTCTAGCAGTCCTTTTAAGGGCTCAAAGCGGCAGGGTCAGAGAGCCATAAGTGACAGGTCCTGCAAACAGCAACAGCGTCTGTGTAGCCCAGGTCAGGGATTTCCTCCCTGCATTTCACCATTAGGAGGGAATAGAAAGGCAGGCTTCCATTCCTCTACCCAGAGCACCACAATCCTGCCACTGTACCCTCTTGTCCTCTGCACACTCCAACTCATTCTAACTAAGCCATTATACTAGCAAACACTCAGTGTACCTAGTGGCATCCTAAACGTGGCTATTGGACTTTGCTATAGTCCCACTAGTGCAAAGACATTTGCAGAGCACGTCTGCCTGCATTGCACACTACAACTTTTTTAAACTAAGCAATTTTACTAGCAAACACTCAGTGTACCTAGTGGCATCCTATACGTGGCTATTGGACTTTGCTATAGTCCCACTAGTGCCAAGACATTTGCAGAGCGCATCTGCCTGCGTTGCACACTCCAACGAATTATAACTAAGCCATTATACTAGCACACACTCAGTGTACCTAGTGGCATCCTATACGTGGCTATTGGACTTTGCTATAGTCCCACTAGTGCAAAGACATTAGCAGAGCACATCTGCCTGCATTGCACACTCCAAGTTTTTTAAACTAAGCAATTTTACTAGCAAACACTCAGTGTACCTAGTGGCATCCTATACGTGGCTATTGGACTTTGCTATAGTCCCACTAGTGCAAAGACATTTGCAGAGCACGTCTGCCTGCATTGCACACTACAACTTTTTTAAACTAAGCAATTTTACTAGCAAACACTCAGTGTACCTAGTGGCATCCTATACGTGGCTATTGGACTTTGCTATAGTCCCACTAGTGCCAAGACATTTGCAGAGCGCATCTGCCTGCGTTGCACACTCCAACTAATTATAACTAAGCCATTATACTTGCACACACTAAGTGTTTTTTAGTGGCATCCTATACGTGGCTATTGGACTTTGCTATAGTCCTACTAGTGCCAAGACATTTGCAGAGCGCATCTGCCTGCGTTGCACACTCCAACTAATTATAACTAAGCCATTATACTAGCACACACTCAGTGTACCTAGTGGCATCCTATACGTGGCTATTGGACTTTGCTATAGTCCCACTAGTGCCAAGACATTTGCAGCACGTCTGCCTGCGTTGCACACTCCAACTAATTATAACTAAGCCATTATACTAGCACACACTCAGTGTACCTAGTGGCATCCTATACGTGGCTATTGGACTTTGCTATAGTCCCACTAGTGCAAAGACATTTGCAGAGCACGTCTGCCTGCATTGCACACTACAACTCTTTTTAACTAAGCCATTATACTAGCAAACACTCAGTGTACCTAGTGGCATCCTATACGTGGCTATTGGACTTTGCTATAGTCCCACTAGTGCCAAGACATTTGCAGCACGTCTGCCTGCGTTGCACACTCCAACTAATTATAACTAAGCCATTATACTAGCACACACTCAGTGTACCTAGTGGCATCCTATACGTGGCTATTGGACTTTGCTATAGTCCCACTAGTGCCAAGACATTTGCAGCACGTCTGCCTGCGTTGCACACTCCAACGAATTATAACTAAGTTACATTGTCAGGGATATTTATTCTTTATTATTCTGCTGTTAATAAAGCTAGACCACCACTGCAATCTTCACCACCTCTCAATTTTTACTACCACATTTTCAGTCCACAATCTTGTCGCAATCAACATGAGTGGCAAAATGACAGATGCTGGTGGAAAGGGGAAGAGGCGTGGTGGAAAAGGCAAAAAAGGTTTTGTCAGTGGGGAAGGTGCCAAAGCTCCATTATCATCTGCTGAAGATAGACCATCTACTAGCAAAAGTAAGATGTCTACTACTTATTGTGGACAATCCGATGTGCTCCCTTTTTTACGGACACGAACAAGAGGAACAAAGGTAGATGATGGGCAAAAAAGGAAAATGCTTGAATGGATCTCAAGTGGTCCAACAAGTGCCCTCTCAGCCACTTCAAGTACCGCATCCAAAAAACACCATTCCTCTGAGTTGTCATCCCAATCACACTTGATTTCTCCCAGCTCTGAAGTCTCCATCAGCCCTGCACAGTATGGTGGAACTGAGATGGCTGAGTCTGCAGAGCTGTTCAGTCACACTATAGCCTGGGAATCAGAGGTCTGCTCCCAAGCTACAGTGAGTACAGAACAGGAAATGGTCTGCAGTGATGCCCAGAACCTTTGTGACTCAGATTCAGGCCGTGAGGAACAAGTTTCTGAGCATAATGTTGACCCTTTGTCACAAACTGTAACACCTGTGGTTATAGACAATGAGGAACATACTGATGAAGATGAGACGCAGATACCCGATTGGGATGACAACTTAAATATTCGGTCAGGGCAAGAAGAGGCTCGGTCTGAGGGGGAGGGGAGTGCGAACACAACAATTGATGATGACGTTCTAGATCCCACCTACTGTCAACCCCCAGTCAGGCACTCGAGGAGGTCAACAGAGGCGGTGGAGGAGGATGCAACCGACGACGAAGTTACCTTGCGCCTTCCTGGACAGAGTCGGAGCACTGGTAGCACGTCTACAACTGCATCCTCAGCCACCACTCTGCCTATGAGCATTATTCGGGGTGGATCAACAGGTCGCATGGCCTCTAAGCCTTGCCTAGCCTGGGCCTTTTTTCACATCGAAAAAGATCGCCCAACTCATGTGATATGTAACATTTGTCATGATTCTGTTAGTAGAGGTCAAAACCTCAGCAGTTTGACAACTTCTTCCATGAATCGTCACATGAATAAATATCATAAGTCCCGGTGGGAAGCTCACCGTGCTGCAATGCCGGCTAGCGGAGCGAACCATCCACCGCCCGCCCCTTCCAGTGCATCCGCGCGCTCTTCATCTTCTAGGACTGTGGGGACAGCTGTCACACCTGTTTTTCCACGCAAAACTTCCACCACTGTAACCGCAACAGGCAGTTTGCTTGTAAGGTCGTCAGTTGGTTTGGAAGGGGAAACAAGTGAGTGTGTACAGCTCTCTCAGACATCGATAGCACCAACGTTGGATGAAGGCAACATCATGTCTCCGCCTGCACTTTCCTCACAAACCTGCATTTTTCCAGGGACACCCTACTCAACACCGTCTACACACAGCAGCCAGATCTCTGTCCCTCAGATGTGGTCAAATAAAAGGCCACTTCCTCCGACCCATGACAAAGCTAAGAGGTTGACTCTATCCCTCTGTAAGCTGTTGGCTACCGAAATGCTGCCTTTCCGCCTAGTGGACACACAGGATTTTAGAGACCTTATGTCTGTCGCTGTGCCCCAGTACCAGATGCCTAGTCGCCACTACTTCTCTAAGAAAGGTGTGCCCGCGCTACACCAGCATGTCGCACACAACATCACCGCTTCCTTGAGAAACTCTGTGTGTGAACGGGTGCATTTCACCACCGATACTTGGACCAGTAAGCATGGACAGGGACGTTACATGTCGCTGACTGGGCACTGGGTAACTATGGTGATAGATGGTGAAGGGTCTGCTGCACAAGTCTTGCCGTCCCCACGACTTGTGTGTCAATCCTCTGTCTGTCCAAGTTCCGCCACAGCTTCTGCATCCTCCACCTCATCTGGGTCCTCCACCTCCGCCCCAAGCCTGCCTGGTCAGGCCACCAGCGTTCTCACTGCGCAGAAGGAATCACGCACGCCTCATTACTATGCTGGCAGCCGAGCGCAACGGCATCAGGCGGTCTTTAGCTTGACATGTCTTGGTAATAAGAGTCACACAGCTGAGGAGTTGTGGTCAGCTCTGCGGTCCGAGTTTAATAAATGGTTGTCTCCACTCAACCTGCAGCCTGGTAAGGCCGTGTGCGACAATGCTGCAAACCTGGGTGCGGCCCTTCGCCTGGGCAAGGTGACACACGTACCTTGTATGGCTCACGTGTTGAACCTTGTCGTCCAGCAATTTTTAACACACTATCCCGGCCTAGATGGCCTTCTGAACAGGGCACGAAAACTGTCTGCTCACTTCCGGCGTTCAAGCGCCGCAGCTGAGCGACTTGCATCGCTACAGAAGTCTTTCGGCCTGCCGGTTCATCGCCTGAAATGCGATGTGGCGACACGCTGGAATTCAACTCTCCACATGTTACAGCGACTGTGGCAGCACCGCAGAGCCCTGGTGCAATACGTCATGACGTATAGCCTGGGCCAACGAGATGCAGAGGTGGGGCAGATCACCCTGATGGAGTGGTCTCAGATCAAGGACCTATGCACCCTTCTGCACAGTTTCGACATGGCGACGAATATGTTTAGCTCTGACAATGCCATTATCAGCATGACGATTCCAGTCATTTACATGCTGGAGCACACGCTAAACACTATTCAGAGTCAGGGGGTGGGACAACATGAAGGGGAGGAACTACAGGAGGATTCATATGTGCAAGGGACAACAACATCACCAAGGTCCAGACGTTCATCATCACCAACGCAGCAGGCATGGGACCATGGGGAACAGGGATCGACAAGGGCTCATAGTTGCAGGCGAAATGTTGAGCAAGGTGCAGGAGAACATGAAGAAATGGAGGACGAACTGTCCATGGACATGGAAGACTCAGCGGATGAGGGAGACCTTGGTCAAATTTCAGTTGAAAGAGGTTGGGGGGAGATGTCAGAGGAAGAAAGAACGGGTAGCACCTCTATGCCACAAACACAGCGTGGACTTGGTCCGCATGGCTGCGCAAGACACATGAGTGCCTTTTTGTTGCACTACCTCCAACATGACAGTCGTATTGTCAAAATTAGAAGTGATGATGACTACTGGATTGCCACACTATTAGATCCCCGGTACAAGTCCAAATTTTGTGACATAATTCCAGCCATAGAAAGGGACGCACGTATGCAGGAGTATCAGCAGAAGCTGTTACTCGATCTTAGCTCGGCTTTTCCACCAAACAACCGTGCAGGTGCAGGGAGGGAATCTCCCAGTTGTAACTTGACAAACATGGGACGGTCTCGTCATCTTCACCAGTCTACCCGTACCAGTAGGACCGTATCTGGTGCCGGTAACAGCAATTTTATGGAATCTTTTCATAATTTTTTTAGACCCTCTTTTGCAAGGCCACCAGAGACAACAAGTCTGACACATACTCAACGGCTGGAGAGGATGATACAGGAGTATCTCCAAATGAACATCGATGCCATGACTGTGCAACTGGAGCCTTGCTCCTTTTGGGCTTCAAACATAGAAAAATGGCCAGAGCTCTCCAGTTACGCCTTGGAGATTTTGTCGTGTCCAGCTGCCAGCGTTGTCTCTGAACGTGTATTCAGTGCTGCTGGGTGTGTGCTGACAGATAAGCGCACGCGTCTGTCCAGTGACAATGTGGACAGACTGACGTTCATCAAAATGAACAAGTCATGGATCCAAAAGGAATTTACTACCCCTGTGTCATCCTGGGGAGAGTAAATGCTTGTGGATTTGGAATGTGCTTGATGCAAATCAAAACATCCTGTTTGCAACTAGGGCCCAAGTGCTGCCACTGATGGGGTGGGTGTCTGTGTGGCCCAATTTTTGGAAAAAAGGGAGACTCCGCTTGGAGTAACCCTTGCTTGATGTGTTTTTAAAAGAAGCCAAGATGAACAGAGCTGGGATCAGGAAAGACTTTGCTACCTACCCCGGTGTCATCCTGGGGACGGATAAGAATGGCGTATTTTTGAATGTGCTTGATGTGTGGCGCCCCTGACCTGGTCAGGCACCACTGAGTACTGCACCCATGCTGGGGACAGTACAATACAGGTAATCCAGAAGGCTGACCGAGGTGTGACTACACAGGCGCATAGTGATCAGGTCTCACACATGTACCTATGAGAGGACCCCTGGGGATCCCAGGAGGGGGAAAAGCCTTCACCTTCACTGGAATAGTGGAGGGGGCCAAAAGCCTCCATCTCCTCTCAAGGGGTGTGGTAAGAGAGCCTGGTTGCTAGGTGGCGTAGGCAAGAACAGGAGAGGAGGAGCAGTGAGCCGGTTCAGTGCAGAGTCCAGGGAGCTCAGAGAGGAGCAGACCCCGTGGGCTGCTGTAGTCTGACAGCGTCCGCGCAGTGGCTACCGACGGGGGAGAACGGTCACCGAGGAGTGCTACCCGAAACCCATCTCCAGCTAGAGAGAGAGCACAGAGTGGGAAGTAAGGAGACTGCTAGGGAGAACCAGGCCCAAACGGGCGGCAGATCCTGGAGCGGGGATAGATCCACCTTTCCCTGCTAAACCTGCCGGTGTGGGGCCCTCAAAGCCCACACCACAACACCTAAAAGCCGCAGCCACGTAGCCACAGTTAGGGCCCATAGTTCACAGGAGGCAAGCAGCTGGAGTGATCTGGTCCAGGCGACAAGCAAACGGCAACCGAAGGGGAGAGAGGCTTCAGCAACTTCCCTGGGTGACCCCCATAGGGACTAAAAGTCGGGGTTACCCCAAACCACTAAGGGCTAAGGAAGGCGAGTCGGTAGTCACCATCATAAGTCAGCCTGAAGGACACCTGGTTCCAGCCTGGTTCATCCCAGCTACGCCCGGGTTACTCACCCTGCCATCTGAAGTGAGTAAAACCCCTGAAAGACATCCTACTTGTGTGGAGTTATTCTGCGCCTTGTGGTTCTACACACCTACACAGGGCCCTGGGGCTTGCCTCACTCTCAGGAGGCTACTACATCCGACTGCACCCACCATCAGCCCCAGGTATCCCTTAATCTGCAGTGGCGGTCCCCACTGACCGCAATTCTGAGAGTGGCGTCACGACAAATAGAAGATTCCCTACCAGTGACGAGATCCAGCCGAGTGGAGTCCCTGAAGGTAATGCACCGACACAACACCTGTGGGGCTTCACATCTGGCGTCACGAACAGGATAAGGACTAGACCTGTTCAGACAGGTGACCATGTGCCTGGGCGGTCTGCTTGAAAAATTGGAAGCGCCGCCATATTGCCACCATGAAAAGCGCGCTGAAAAACAACAGCAGCCCGCGCTGGGAGAAGTTACCGCCCACGAAGAGGTGTGGCTACCCAGAGATCCCCTGCAGAGTTCTGACCTCGCTTGTGAAGAGAGCGGAAGCGTCCAGAGACGGCGGAACGGAAAAGAAGCCAGCAGCTTGTTGTTAGCGAAAATGGCGTCCGAATGCAGAGACCCAGAGCCAGGCTCCGCTGCCTGGTGGTGTCGGGAGCTCGCCGAGTTCTGCGATCAACTGGAGGCCAGGGTCGGAAGGCTGATCAGAGAGGGACGGACGGAGTTTCTGTGGATGACCGCGGCGGTTCAGGCCTATGAGGGGAGAGCCGCGCGCCGAGTGCCAGACCGGGCGGTGACGACTCAGACCCCGATGATGCTACCGATGGGTGAGTCCAGTGATGCCCCTGCCAGCGCGAGTGCCCCGACCCCTGCTGCCACGTCCGCGGTCCCTGAAGAGGCGTCCGGCGCGGCGACGCTGAAGCAGGCCGCAGCCACGCCCGGTGCAGCCCGCCAAGCTCAGGCCGCCACAGCGATGCCCTGCTCGGCCCACCAAGACCCGGTCCCTGCAGCAACGCCCAGTCCGGCCCGCAGAGAACCGGCTGCCACCGCGACCCTCATCCATGCCGCGGGTGTGACGCTGACCCAGGCCGCCGCCATGCTAGGCCCGGCCCGCCGAGACCCCACCGCAGCAGCAACGCTCGTCCGCGCCGCAAGTGAGGTGCTGAACCAGGCCGCAGCCCCGCCAGGTGCGGCCCGCCAAGCTCCGATCGCTGCAGCGACGCCCAGCCCAGCCTGCAAAGACCCCATCGCAGCTGCGACGCCGATCCAAACTGCGCCAGAAACGCCCATCCAGGCCGCCGCCATGCCAGGCGCGGCCCGCCAAGACCAGGCCGCCGCCATATCGGGCGCGGCCCGCCAAGAAAAGACAGACGTATCATCATTTACCCCGGCCTGCAAGGCCAGAGCAGACACCGCTCCCCAGTTCAAGGAGGTCCCTGCTAGGAAGCCCACGCTGGGGGAGGACCCTGCATACTGGCAGCTGAAGGCTGACATGGAGGCCAAGTTCCCACAGGAAATGGTGGATCAGTACATGCTCCCTCCGCACACCCCCAAGAGGATTCCGACAACTCCTGCAGAAACCACGTCAAAGAGGTCCCCGTCTGGGTCTGCTGAAGAAAGCCCATCCCCAGCACTGCCACCGAAGGAGTGCTCAGAAGAACTAAGGGGGAGAGGAGGCCAGGAAGCTGAGGCGCTGACCCCGGAGATACCAGCAGTGGATCCATGCCCAGAGCCGGAGATGTTGCCATATTCCCGCTGGGATGAAGAAGACCTGACACCTTCTGCTGAGGAAGATCTGCCCCAAAGCCTCACCTGGGAGCTTGTAAGCTGCACATCGCAGAATCCAGCCCGCAAGACACGGCGCCGCAGCAGAACCCAGTTTTCCCCTGCACCGCCATCCCCAGAGCAGAAAGAAGTCACGGCCAGAGACCTACAAGAAAAGCGGTTCCTGAGAAGAGCCAAAGCACAGGTCAGAGGACCCCTTTGTAGAGGAGTTGTGGAAGACTTTAATTTGAAGAGCGGATATGGCTTTATAGTGGCACCAGGTATGAAAGAGGGCATTTTTGTCAATAGACGAGACGTCAGAGCCCACTTGCCCAGAGGACATCCTGGAAGGAACCTGAGAATGGGAGACACAGTGCAGTTTACCATGCATCAAGGCGAAAGAGGCTGGTATGCGCTCGATGTAGTACCATGTACCAGCAAACCCCACAGCCATCCCATGCTACAAGATAAAGAAACAGACACAGGAAAAGAAAGAAAAGACAAGGAACCTATCGATGAGACCACCACAGATGAAGAGAAAGGTCAAGGAAGCAACAGGTGCCGCAGCCCTACAGGCCCAAGCCCTGGTGAGGAGGAATCCATGTAAATAACATAAGAAATACAGCAAGTTACCAGTTTTTGAAGTTTTTGCAACGTTTTAAAGTTTAAGAGATGTGCCCACATAAACTAATGTGAGAAATGAACCTTAAGGCTATGAACTGGCTATAGCCACAAACTCTCGCAGTGTAAATAGTTACACCAGAGGCACCACCACCAGAGTCAGCCTGTTTAGGGGCTTGGCTTGTCTGCAACCAGGGAGCACGTCCGTATATAGGGCCTTGGCTCACCTGCAACCAGAGAGCATGCCTGTTTATGGGGCCTGGCTCTCCACCACAAAGAGGGTACCTGGTCAGCACCAACTGTGGAGGCCGCCTCTACATCCTGCCAGAAGAGGCTGAAGGCGCGGATCCACCAGGCCAGGTATACCCTGAAACCACCAGCCCATGGAAGCCGCCTCTACATCCTGCCAGAAGTGGCTGAAGGCGCGGCCAACGTGAAAGGGTTTTGGGTGGGTTAACGGACTTGTGGGTGGAGGGTGGTGATGTATGGTACCTGGTGCTTTTAAAAATGTTTTACATGTTTTAATGTTTTATGCATTTTAAAATGTTGTCTTGCAGCCCGAGGACGTGCTGGTGATAACTAAGGGGGAATGTGGCGCCCCTGACCTGGTCAGGCACCACTGAGTACTGCACCCATGCTGGGGACAGTACAATACAGGTAATCCAGAAGGCTGACCGAGGTGTGACTACACAGGCGCATAGTGATCAGGTCTCACACATGTACCTATGAGAGGACCCCTGGGGATCCCAGGAGGGGGAAAAGCCTTCACCTCCACTGGAATAGTGGAGGGGGCCAAAAGCCTCCATCTCCTCTCAAGGGGTGTGGTAAGAGAGCCTGGTTGCTAGGTGGCGTAGGCAAGAACAGGAGAGGAGGAGCAGTGAGCCGGTTCAGTGCAGAGTCCAGGGAGCTCAGAGAGGAGCAGACCCCGTGGGCTGCTGTAGTCTGACAGCGTCCGCGCAGTGGCTACCGACGGGGGAGAACAGTCACCGAGGAGTGCTACCCGAAACCCATCTCCAGCTAGAGAGAGAGCACAGAGTGGGAAGTAAGGAGACTGCTAGGGAGAACCAGGCCCAAACGGGCGGCAGATCCCGGAGCGGGGATAGATCCACCTTTCCCTGCTAAACCTGCCGGTGTGGGGCCCTCAAAGCCCACACCACAACACCTAAAAGCCGCAGCCACGTAGCCACAGTTAGGGCCCATAGTTCACAGGAGGCAAGCAGCTGGAGTGATCTGGTCCAGGCGACAAGCAAACGGCAACCGAAGGGGAGAGAGGCTTCAGCAACTTCCCTGGGTGACCCCCATAGGGACTAAAAGTCGGGGTTACCCCAAACCACTAAGGGCTAAGGAAGGCGAGTCGGTAGTCACCATCATAAGTCAGCCTGAAGGACACCTGGTTCCAGCCTGGTTCATCCCAGCTACGCCCGGGTTACTCACCCTGCCATCTGAAGTGAGTAAAACCCCTGAAAGACATCCTACTTGTGTGGAGTTATTCTGCGCCTTGTGGTTCTACACACCTACACAGGGCCCTGGGGCTTGCCTCACTCTCAGGAGGCTACTACATCCGACTGCACCCACCATCAGCCCCAGGTATCCCTTAATCTGCAGTGGCGGTCCCCACTGACCGCAATTCTGAGAGTGGCGTCACGACAAATAGAAGATTCCCTACCAGTGACGAGATCCAGCCGAGTGGAGTCCCTGAAGGTAATGCACCGACACAACACCTGTGGGGCTTCACAGATGCAAATCAAAACATCCTGTTTGCAACTAGGGCCCAAGTGCTGCCACTGATGGGGTGGGTGTCTGTGTGGCCCAATTTTTGGAAAAAAAAGGGAGACTCCGCTTGGAGTAACCCTTGCTTGATGTGTTTTTAAAAGAAGCCAAGATGAACAGAGCTGGGATCAGCAAAGACTTTGCTACCTACCCCGGTGTCATCCTGGGGACGGATAAGAATGGCGTATTTTTGAATGTGCTTGATGCAAATCAAAACATCCTGTTTGCAACTAGGGCCCAAGTGCTGCCACTGATGGGGTGGGTGTCTGTGTGGCCCAATTTTTGGAAAAAAAGGGAGACTCCGCTTGGAGTAACCCTTGCTTGATGTGTTTTTAAAAGAAGCCAAGATGAACAGAGCTGGGATCAGCAAAGACTTTGCTACCTACCCCGGTGTCATCCTGGGGACGGATAAGAATGGCGTATTTTTGAATGTGCTTGATGCAAATCAAAACATCCTGTTTGCAACTAGGGCCCAAGTGCTGCCACTGATGGGGTGGGTGTCTGTGTGGCCCAATTTTTGGAAAAAAAGGGAGACTCCGCTTGGAGTAACCCTTGCTTGATGTGTTTTTAAAAGAAGCCAAGATGAACAGAGCTGGGATCAGCAAAGACTTTGCTACCTACCCCGGTGTCATCCTGGGGACGGATAAGAATGGCGTATTTTTGAATGTGCTTGATGCAAATCAAAACATCCTGTTTGCAACTAGGGCCCAAGTGCTGCCACTGATGGGGTGGGTGTCTGTGTGGCCCAATTTTTGGAAAAAAAGGGAGACTCCGCTTGGAGTAACCCTTGCTTGATGTGTTTTTAAAAGAAGCCAAGATGAACAGAGCTGGGATCAGGAAATACTTTGCTACCTACCCCGGTGTCATCCTGGGGACGGATAAGAATGGCGTATTTTTGAATGTGCTTGATGCAAATCAAAACATCCTGTTTGCAACTAGGGCCCAAGTGCTGCCACTGATGGGGTGGGTGTCTGTGTGGCCCAATTTTTGGAAAAAAAGGGAGACTCCGCTTGGAGTAACCCTTGCTTGATGTGTTTTTAAAAGAAGCCAAGATGAACAGAGCTGGGATCAGGAAAGACTTTGCTACCTACCCCGGTGTCATCCTGGGGACGGATAAGAATGGCGTATTTTTGAATGTGCTTGATGCAAATCAAAACATCCTGTTTGCAACTAGGGCCCAAGTGCTGCCACTGATGGGGTGGGTGTCTGTGTGGCCCAATTTTTGGAAAAAAAGGGAGACTCCGCTTGGAGTAACCCTTGCTTGATGTGTTTTTAAAAGAAGCCAAGATGAACAGAGCTGGGATCAGGAAAGACTTTGCTACCTACCCCGGTGTCATCCTGGGGACGGATAAGAATGGCGTATTTTTGAATGTGCTTGATGCAAATCAAAACATCCTGTTTGCAACTAGGGCCCAAGTGCTGCCACTGATGGGGTGGGTGTCTGTGTGGCCCAATTTTTGGAAAAAAAGGGAGACTCCGCTTGGAGTAACCCTTGCTTGATGTGTTTTTAAAAGAAGCCAAGATGAACAGAGCTGGGATCAGGAAAGACTTTGCTACCTACCCCGGTGTCATCCTGGGGACGGATAAGAATGGCGTATTTTTGAATGTGCTTGATGCAAATCAAAACATCCTGTTTGCAACTAGGGCCCAAGTGCTGCCACTGATGGGGTGGGTGTCTGTGTGGCCCAATTTTTGGAAAAAAAGGGAGACTCCGCTTGGAGTAACCCTTGCTTGATGTGTTTTTAAAAGAAGCCAAGATGAACAGAGCTGGGATCAGCAAAGACTTTGCTACCTACCCCGGTGTCATCCTGGGGACGGATAAGAATGGCGTATTTTTGAATGTGCTTGATGCAAATCAAAACATCCTGTTTGCAACTAGGGCCCAAGTGCTGCCACTGATGGGGTGGGTGTCTGTGTGGCCCAATTTTTGGAAAAAAGGGAGACTCCGCTTGGAGTAACCCTTGCTTGATGTGTTTTTAAAAGAAGCCAAGATGAACAGAGCTGGGATCAGGAAATACTTTGCTACCTACCCCGGTGTCATCCTGGGGACGGATAAGAATGGCGTATTTTTGAATGTGCTTGATGCAAATCAAAACATCCTGTTTGCAACTAGGGCCCAAGTGCTGCCACTGATGGGGTGGGTGTCTGTGTGGCCCAATTTTTGGAAAAAAAGGGAGACTCCGCTTGGAGTAACCCTTGCTTGATGTGTTTTTAAAAGAAGCCAAGATGAACAGAGCTGGGATCAGGAAATACTTTGCTACCTACCCCGGTGTCATCCTGGGGACGGATAAGAATGGCGTATTTTTGAATGTGCTTGATGCAAATCAAAACATCCTGTTTGCAACTAGGGCCCAAGTGCTGCCACTGATGGGGTGGGTGTCTGTGTGGCCCAATTTTTGGAAAAAAAGGGAGACTCCGCTTGGAGTAGCCCTTGCTTGATGTGTTTTTAAAAGAAGCCAAGATGAACAGAGCTGGGATCAGGAAAGACTTTGCTACCTACCCCGGTGTCATCCTGGGGACGGATAAGAATGGCATATTTTTGAATGTGCTTGATGCAAATCAAAACATCCTGTTTGCAACTAGGGCCCAAGTGCTGCCACTGATGGGGTGGGTGTCTGTGTGGCCCAATTTTTGGAAAAAAGGGAGACTCCGCTTGGAGTAACCCTTGCTTACATTGTTTTTAAAAGAAGCCAAGATGAACAAGTCATGGGTCAGCAAAGACTTTGCTACCTACCCCGGTGTCATCCTGGGGATGGATAAGAATGGCGTATTTTTGAATGTGCTTGATGCAAATGTAGCTGTGAAGTGTACAACTGGGGCACAACTGCTGCCACTGAAGGGGTGGGTGTGTGTGTGGCCCAATTTTTGGAAAAAATGGAGACTCCGCTTGGAGTCACCTTGCGGTGTTTTACATGATTTTAGAAGGGCGTGCCATGCCTATATCTGTGTGTCCTCCTCTTTTTCCTTGTCCAGCTGTTTTGTTTTCGCATGAGTATATGTCCTTGTCACTTTCCAATGTGTTTGAGTTGTTTGTCACCTTTAGGACACCTTTGAGGGTGTTTTCTAGGTGTTTTTCTGTGTTTGTGATTGCCTGCCATTGTTTCTTATGCAGTTCGAGTTCGGTTCGTCGAACGTTCGACGAACCGAACTCGAACGGGAGGTCCGTTCGGCGAACCAACCTCGAGCCGAACCGCGACCGGTTCGCTCATCTCTACTCTTGAATATAAATGCACAAACTTGGCACTCAGGATCATGGTGAATAGTGTTTTTTATTGTGCAAAATTTGTAGGACCAGCAAAAGGACAGACGTTTTGGTCAAAAGACCTTCATCAGTGTGCGAGCAGAGGATCCTCAGGAGGTATAGTAGTGTGGTGAACGCTGTTGTTCTGTATTACGCAATATCCACTGCCACATAGACAGTGCCACATTGACAGAGGTGGATACCGCATCAAACCCAGCAACACCATTCACCACACTACTATACCTTCTGAGGACTTTTGTGCACGTACACTGATGAAGGTCTTTTGACCGAAACGTCTGTGCTTGTGCTGGTCCTACAAGTTTTTCACAATAAAAACCACTGTTCACCTTGATCCTGAGTACAAAGTTTCTGCACTTACTTGAAACGGTTTTGGACCCTACTTATCTACCACTCCAAAAGTGCCGTGTGTTTGTTCTTGAATCTGGAATGTGGTGGCATTTCAGAGAAAAAGATATTTTAATAGCTGGGGATCGAGCTGTTCAGTAGATTAGTCGGACAGGATAGTCCCTTTCGGCTTCTCTCTGCCCGCCGCTCTCGAAAGACAAGCCTTTGCCTATACACAGAGACCTGCCAGACATTGCCAATGGGCTATTAAAATATGTCTTTAAAATGTCACAGAGTTTCAAAGTCAAACATACCTGACTGAGATACAGCCAGTGCCTGGATCATGCTGCCCACAGTTTGGTTTGGTTTGGTTAATTGGAAATGGACTATACATTGTGTAGGGGACTTAGGGGTACTTTGCACGCTGCGATATCGCAGGCCGATGCTGCGATGCCGAGTGCGATAGTACCTGCCCCCGTCGCAGCAGCGATATCCTTGTGATAACTAAAAAATTTAGCATAGACAAACAGGGGAAGAAACCATATTGTATTTTCATCCTAGTGGATAAAGTCACAGTCCCCAATGATCGGATATCTAGAATATACTCCAAGATGAACTGTAGAATTCGTGTAAAAACACGTGTAGGAGACCCGGGTTGAAGGATACTCACCTGCCCACCTCTGAACCACCACTGTTAGGCTCTCTGCTGTGACACCATGGGTAAGTCCAAACATTGCTGTTTTAATGTGATTGTTCAACTACATGGTGTTCCTTATTGCTTTTTGCACTGGCTAGATACATACTGTTTTTGAGATGCTGATGGGCCATTTTGGATGGTTTATTGGTGGATAGGTGTGTTTTGAATCCACCTTACCTCATATTATAATTACATCTTATGGAAAATGAATTTTATCGTTATTGCTGATATCCTTGTGATAGCTGCCGTAGCGAACATTATCGCTACGGCAGCTTCACATGGACTCACCTGCCCTGCGACCATCGCTCTGGCCGGCGACCCGCCTCCTTGTTAAGGGGGCGGGTCGTGCGGCGTCATAGCGACGTCACACGGCAGGCGGCCAATCGGAGCGGAGGGGCGGAGATGAGTGGGATGTAAACATCCCGCCCAACTCCTTCCTTCCGCATATCCTACGGAAGCCGCAGTGACGCCGGTAGGAGATGTTCCTCGCTCCTGCGGCTTCACACACAGTGATGTGTGCTGCCGCAGGAGCGAGGAACAACATCGGACTGTCATGGATTACGCCGACGCTGCACCGATGATACGATTACGACGCTTTTGCGCTCGTTAATCGTATCATCAAGCCTTTACACGCTATGATGTCGCATGCGATGCCGGAAGTGCGTCATTTTCAATTTGACCCCACCGACATCGCACCTGCGATGTCGTAATGTGCAAAGCCCGCCTTAGTCCCTTAGAACAACCATACTAGCACTATTCGTGTTACTGGGGCAGTGACTGCATGCAAATGTAGAGGTTTTGGTGCACCCTTGGCATAGCCAAGAGTTTGGTGCACCATTCCGACTCCTCATTTGAATATTGAAGGTCATCCCCTTCTTCTTAGACATAGGAAGGTTGTGAACGGTGCTACTGAATGTAAAGCCTAAACGTGAACCTTGTCTCACATGTCAGATGGCCATAAAATTGCTTCCCTGGAATATCTTTTTAAAGTTTACTTTCAAGTTGGAAACCATATCTCCAATTCCAGGGAAATAATTCGGCACACAGCCCTCAAACACTTGAGCTGCACTGGGCTGCCGGCATACTAATCATAGTTGTCTGAAAGCACATGTAAAACCTAAAATGCCAATTTCATTAACAGGAAGGAGAAGCAATCTCATATAATTACCCCAGACGTGTACAAATTATTGTCTGTCTATGCTTCATTTTAGTTCAGTCTTCCATGAACCGCTTTTAATAAAACTTTGCATCCGGAGAGACACTTTCGATTCTGTGCCGTTGTTTGTGAATTTAAAGTTTTCAGAACTAACAATAAATCATCTGTCGTGGAAAAACGATTCATCTTATTAGTCGGTGGCAGCCGAGCACAAAACAGCCACGTTCTGGTCCGAAAGACGAAATTTTGCTTCCTTCCAATTACGATAATAGAGATGTCATAAATGTTCAGAAATGAGCTCGTTAGCTTGTCTGTATCATACATATGGATTTATGTAAAATATACTCTTACTCAGACATGAGACAGTATTCGCCAGCTGCCCCTGCAATTGTATATCTATCATTGCCAAAAGTGTTACATTGATTCTTATAAAGCTGTAGATACCGTCATGGTCGAGAGTTTTGGCACGCTTGTTCCAGAAAATGAAGTATTTCTCCCAAAACATTATTGCAATTACACGTTTTGTTATACACATGTTTATTTACTTTGTGTGTATTGGAACAACAAGAGGAAAAAAGAGAAAGAAGGCAAATTTCACGGAAAACTCCAAAAATTGTTGGCACCCTCAACTTAATATTTGGTTGCGCACTCTATGGAGTAAATAACTGCAATCAATCACTTCCTATAACCATCCACAAGCTTCTTACTCCTCTCCTCTCAAATTTGGACTTTTCTTTTGTAAACTGCTACATATTTTTAGGCGTCTTCTCCTAACAGCAATTTTAAGATTTCTCCACAGAGGTCAATGGGATTTATATCCGGACTCATTGCTGCCAATTCAGAACTCTTAAAAACTCACCACAAAAAAGGCAGAAGCCAACTAAGGTCAAAAATGGCAAATGCGCTGGGGGCATCTTGAAGTATGTTTGGGGTCATTGTCCTGCTGGAAGACCCATGACCTAGGACGCAAACCCAGCTTTCTGACACTGGTCACTATATTGCCACCCAAATCCTTTTGTAATCCTCAATTTTCATGATACCTTGCACACAGTCAAGGCACTCAGTGTCAAAGGCAGCAAAACAATCCCAAAACATCTATGAGCTTCCACCATATTTGACTGTAGGTATAGTGTTCTTTTCTTTGTAGGCCTCATTCTGTTTTCAGTAAACAGTAGAATAATGTGCTTTAACAAAAACCTCTTCCTTTGTCTCATCTATCCCCAAGATGCTTTCCCAGAAGGATTTTGACTTACTCACATACTGTACATATTGTACATTTTGGAAATCTGCAGTGTGGCATTTTTATGTCTCTGTATCAACAGTAAGGTCCTCCTGGGTCTCCTCCATAGCATTTCATTCAAATATGGATGAATAGTTCACACTGACACTGATGCCCCTTGAGCCTGCAGGACAGCTTGAATTTCTTTGGAACTTGATTGGGTCTTCTTCTCACCGTCTGGACTATCCTGCACTGCAACCATTCATCATTTTATCTCTGCTATCCACATCCACAGAGATAAGTTACAATGCCATGAGTTGTAAACTTCTTGATTATGCTGTGCACTGTGGACAAAAGAAAATCAAGTTCTTTGGAGATGGACTTGTAACCTTGAGATTCTTGATATTTTTCAACAATTTTGGTTATCAAGTCCTCAGGTAGTTATTTTCTCCTGTTTCTGTTCTCCAAGCTTAGTATGGCACACACAGATACACAGTGCAAAGATTGAGTCAATTTCTTTCCTTTTCATCTGATTTCAGGTGTGATTTTCATATTGCATTTTTTAGTCTGATTTGAAGTGGCACAAAAATGTTGTGACTTTTGGCATTTTCACTCTACTTTCCAAAATATTAGCCTAAGTAGGTAGGGCATGCGTTGGACAGACGTAGGGAAACCTACTGGGCAAATACTTCAAAAGTTACAGCAGAAAGGTACGCCAGTATCTGATGCGCAAAGTGTAAGAAGCACCTTACTCATTGTGCCTCTTGGTGAATTAGGCTGATCTTATTCTAACACGCCCATTACTAAGCCTGGCTCACAAAATGCCAATCTGTAACGCCTGCCTGGAACCAAAGACGCAGACTGGCAGTAAAGGAAGACTAGAGAAAAGCCACTCACAAAGTAGGACCCCGAGAACTCTGCCACCCTTAAACCCCTATACAGGGATTTGGAATTACACAGAGCCCCAGAGATCAGCACCTGTGGTAGGCTCTAGTCCATGGTGGTCAGGCATGGTCAAAAAACAAGAAATGCTAAACGGGAATAGAATCGGCAGGCAAGGGCGTAGTGAGGAGACAAAGCAGAGGTCAAATCTGGAACTGGCAGCAAGGTACAAAAACGATAGGCAGGAGGGTAGTCAAAAAACAAGCAAAGGTCAGCGTACAGGAATAAAAATACAAACAGCACATGAACCGGGAGTACAGAACTATCTCTGGCAGTGGTCACATGACAGGAGGGGGAATAAGAAGGGTGTGGTGTCTTCCCATTGGCTACAGCTGAATGATGGTAAACTTCAGCTGGAAGACACATGCCACCTACAGTCAGCCAGTGGTACTGCAGGTCCCAGGGAAACCCAACCTAGTGGATGAGCGGAGCCTACACCCAGCAGAGCCACTGACACCGACTCCTCTCCCATCACCATCCATGGTGGGAACACGGCGTCGCCTGGTGATCGGAGCAGAAGTCGCAGAGGCGGACTTCTGGGGTGGGACATGACACAATCTTAATCAACCAGGCAATGCTTCCTCACAAATTACAGCTGATCCAGCCAATCTAAACTTTGGGATCAGTCTATAGTTAACCACCTCACCACCTTACAATTTTCCATTTTTTGTTATCATTCCCCCCCCCCTTCTTAGAAGAGCCATAACATTTATATTTTTCCGTCAATATTATGTTGAGAAACAAGGTTTCTCTCAAATACCTTGTGTTGCCAATAGTGCCTGTGAGCAGTACTATTGCGGACCGCTCTTTTCCATCGCCTAACCTCTGGGGCACCATGACCTCGGGGATCCGGTGATATCACGTCAACTTCCTGTTGACTTGACATCTCCACAGCCGGTCCCAGTCTCCAGGAGTCACTGGGCTGTGGGCGGAGTTTCACCGCTCAGCACAGCCCATCATCTCCCTACTCCCACCCCTTCACTGGACAGCGTGCAAGCAGCAGCGGCGCTGGGCTGTGACGAGCGGTGAAACTCCGTCCAGAGCCCAGTGACTCAGAAAGACTGGGGCCGGCCGCGGAGATGTCAGGTTAACAGAACGTTGACGTGACATCCCCAGATCCCTGAGGTCATGGAGCCCGGGGTCAGGCGATGGGGAAAAGTGGTTTGCAATAGTGCCGCTCACAGGCACTATTGGCAACACAAGGTATTTGAGAAAAGGCTTGTTTCTCAACGTAATATCGTTGTGGCCAATGATGAATATGGGTGATCCACTTCTTTAAGAGACCTTTCTAACAAAAAGGAGTAATGAATATATATATATATATATAAAGAAAATCAATTTATTGGAAATCTCATAGTTACATACAGTAGTTACATAGGTTGAAAAAATACTTAGGTCCATCTAGTTCAACCTTCCTCCACCAATTCTACATTTTGTCACTAAAGGGGGCTTTACACGCTACGACATCGCTAATGCAAACTCGTTGGGGTCACGGAATTGGTGACGCACATCCGGCCGCATTAGCGATGCCGTTGCGTGTGACACCGATGAGCGATTTTCATCGTTGCAAAAACATGCAAAATCGCTCATCGGTGACATGGGGGTCCATTCTCAAATATCGTTACTGCAGCAGTAACGAGGTTGTTCCTCGTTCCTGCGTCAGCACACATCGCTCCGTGTGACACCGCAGGAACGAGGAACCTCTCCTTACCTGCCTCCCGGCCACAATGCGGAAAGAAGGAGGTGGGCGGGATGTTACGTCCCGCTCATCTCCGCCCCTCCGCTTCTATTGGGCGGCCACTCAGTGACGTCGCTGTGACGCCGCACGGACCGCCCCCTTAGAAAGGAGGCGGTTCGCCGGTCACAGCGACGTCACCGGGCAGGTAAGTATGTGTGACGGGTCTGGGCGATGTTGTGCGGCACGGGCAGCGATTTGCCCGTGTCGCACAACAGATAGGGGCGGGTACCCACACTAGCGATATCGGGACCGTTATCGCGGTGTGTAAAGCCTGCTTAAGTCTCCATAAATTCATTTCTTACAAATATCAACATGTTGTAAGATTTTTTTCCAGTTTCTTATCATGGAGGAGCATTTTGTTGGATTTTTGATGGGAATGAATATATGCAGATACCGGTGATTATGTAGAGATATGCACAGACTGATCCAGCGGTGGTGAAGGAACACTAATGTCAATGTATTCATATGAATTCATGTGGAAGTGTACTTATGCTGATGCTGACTGATGTTTCCTAAGAGCCTGTAATCTCTATCTCTCATAATTATCTTCAAGAGATCATTCAACAATGAGAGACATTGTCTAAAAATGTCTTGTAAAGTACATGTATTATGAAGCCCGGGATCTCTAGGCCTGTCAAGCATTGCTGACCTTTTGGATGTACTAACTATGGATTTCCATAGTTAAAGAGCCCATTGCAGGTATAAATTATAGAGCAATAATAACCCCCGGCACACTCAACAAGCAATAATCCATATTCAGGGCACTTACAACATTTTTATCTCTTCAGTAACCTGACATTTATATTGTGTACAGGCAAGTAAAATCCAATGAAATGCATATATAATTACAAGGTTAACCCCCAAGAGTCACATTACTATGCCACTACGGATGAGCAAATCAATTCTAATCAGACTCAGTTCAAATTTCCCAAAAAAATGAACTTTCATATCAATGTATAAAACAAAATGTTTCATATTTAATTTTTCCTTGACCAATAAGTCTCCTAACAGACTGCCATTGCCTATCCTTTAAAGATTGGTTTTCATCAGGTATTTCATTATCATCACAGACAGAATACAAACAAGCTTATCCCCTCCTTGCGCAGTCACCTCTGCACAGGTTACAGAGTATGTCCATAGTGCTATGGTCAGAAGGAGTTTTGTATAAACTTTGCTGACTGTCATGATCGCATTGGTTTCTGTGGTGTCTGGGATCAATACAAGCAGACATTGGTGTCGATCTACTGTGTGCGAACTTATAGACAGGCTATCAAGAGTTAATCTCTGCTCGTCTGCTTGTTATGCTCCCGTGATCACATGTGGTGGTGAAGCCAAATCACATCTGCTCCCTCCTATTTATGGAGGATGAAACCTTCCACCCATGCCAGCTATAGTTTATTCTTTGTTGGTCTGTGAGGTGTGCTGTCCCAGACTCTCTCTGGTGAAAGTTTTGCTTAGTTGTGCTTTTTGTTTGGTGCAGTTGGGGAGTTTACCCCTGTTGTTTTGTACTTCTTTCCTGCTTTTGTTTTCCTCCTGAATCTGTTAGGGTATGTACGTATGCTGCAGAAATTTTCTGCAACAAAAATGCACCTTGTGGCCGAAAAATGTACCAAACATGCACTAACAAAAATGCATGCGTTTTTGTGCATATTTTTTTTTCTGCTTTTTTTAGTGAATTCAATAGCTGGAAAGGCTAAAAAAAACCAATTGGGATGCTGTTTCTTTTTTCTGCACAAAAAGACTGCATGGAAAAAAGCAGCATCAGCATTTCTACAGTCATATGAAAAAGTTTGTGCACCCCTATTAATGATAACCTTTTATCTTTATAACAATTTGGGTTTTTGCAGCAGCTATTTCAGTGTCATATATCTAATAACTGATGGACTCAGTAATATTTCTGGATTGAAATGAGGTTTATTGTACTAACAGAAAATGTGCAATCTGCATTTAAACAAAATTTGACCGCTGCAAAAGTATGGGCACCCTTATCAATTTCTTGATTTGAACACTCCTAACTACTTTTTACTGACTTACTAAAGCACTAAATTGGTTTTGTAACCTCATTGAGCTTTGAACTTCATAGGCAGGTGTATCCAATCATGAGAAAAGGTATTTAAGGTGGCCACTTGCAAGTTGTTCTCCTATTTAAATCTCCTATGAAGAGTGGCATCATGGGCTCCTCAAAACAACTCTCAAATGATCTGAAAACAAAGATTATTCAACATAGTTGTTCAGGGGAAGGATACAAAAAGTTGTCTGAGAGATTTAAATCATCAGTTTCCACTGTGAGGAACATAGTAAGAAAATGGAAGAACACAGGTACAGTTCCTGTTAAGCCCAGAAGTGGCAGGCCAAGAAAAATATCAGAAAAGCAGAGAAGAAGAATAGTGAGAACAGTCAAGGACAATCCACAGACCACCTCCAAAGACCTGCAGCATCATCTTGCTGCAGATGGTGTTAATGTGCATCGGTCAACAATACAGCGTACGTTGCACAAGGAGAAGCTGTATGGGAGAGTGATGCGAAATAAGCCGTTTCTGCTAGCACACCACAAACAGTCACCTGAGGTATGCAAAAGCACATTTGGACAAGCCAGTTACATTTTGGAAGAAGGTCCTGTGGACTGATGAAACAAAGATTGAGTTGTTTGGTCATACAAAAAGGCGCTATGCATGGAGGCAAAAAAACACGGCATTCCAAGAAAAGCACTTGCTACCCCCAGTAAAATTTGGTGGAGGTTCCATCATGCTTTGGGGTTGTGTGGCCAATGTCGGCATCGGGAATCTTGTTAAAGTTGAGGGTCACATGGATTCAACTCAGTATCAGCAGAATCTTGACAATAATGTGCAAGAATCAGTGACGAAGTTGAAGTTACGCAGTGGATGGATATTTCAGCAAGACAATGATCCAAAACACCGCTCCAAATCTACTCAGGCATTCATGCAGAGGAACAATTACAATGTTCTGGAATGGCCATCCCAGTCCCCAGACCTGAATATCATTGAAAATCTGTGGGATGATTTGAAGCTGCTGTCCATGCTCGGCGACCATCAAACTTAACTGAACTGGAATTGTTTTGTAAACAGGAATGGTCAAATATACCTTCATCCAGGATCCAGGAACTCATTAAAAGCTACAGGAAGCGACTAGAGGCTGTTATTTTTGCAAAAGGAGGATCTACAAAATATTAATGTCACTTTTATGTTGAGGTGCCCATACTTTTGCACCGGTCAAATTTTGTTTAAATGCGGATTGCACATTTTCTGTTAGTACAATAAACCTCATTTCAATCCAGAAATATTACTCAGTCCATCAGTTATTAGATATATGAAACTGAAATAGCTGTTGCAAAAACCCAAATTGTTATAAAGAAAAAAGGTTAACATTAATAGGGGTGCCCAAACTTTTTCATATGACTGTAAGTTTTCATAGACTTTCCTGGGATAAGAATAGACATGCAAATTTGGACAACAAACTGAATGATAAACTGCACCAAAAACACATAAAAAACATGCACTATCAGCACAGGACTTATTGTCTTATTGTCTTAAACAGAGTTTTGGTTTTTCCCATGCCTGACTTACGTGTGTCCAAACAATTATGAAATCATATGTCCACGTGTGTACGTGCCTCCGGTACGTGAAAAAACTGCCAAACACGTACCAGAGTCACGTGAGTGTGGCAGAGGCCTTAGAGGAGGGAGAAATTAGATCAGGACTGGGCAGGAGCAGGGCTAGGAAGGAAACTCAGGCTTGTTCTGTTGTCCTTTTGCATACTTTTGACACAAAATTTTATTGTGAGAACGCAGGAGAGGTTTTCTTCTGATGATTCTTCCATGAAGGTCATATTTGTGCTGGTGTTTCTGAGCAGTAGAAGAATGTATCATAAAAAGTCTGCTAAATTTTCTTGACGGTTTTTGCAATCAAGCGGGGGATCTCATTTGCCTCTCTAGCAATCCTACAAAAAGGTCTCACAAAAATGTTGATTTGTCTTCCAGACCTTCTCTTGTCCTCCACTGTTCCTGGTAACTGCCATTTCTTAAGTACATTTCAAACTGAGGAAAGGGCAAGTTAAAATCACTTGCAGCCTTCCCCTTCTTTGTGGGCCTCCACTATTTTAATTTTCAGAGTGCTAGGCAGCTGCATAGAAGAACCCATGGCGGCTGTTTTTCGGCAGAAGGTTAAAGGAGGCTGAGGTTATATAAATCCGTGAAATTTTTATCACCAGGCCTTTCCTAACGATGATAGTGAACAAGAAATAACCCTAACAGGTGGATTAAGGTCTCAAATCTTGGTCAAAGTTATCTAATCACACAAATCTCCAAGGGTGCCCAAACTTTTTAAGTGACCCATTTTCCTTTCTGTATATTTTAAAATATCGATGAAAATACATACCGTATTTTTCACTTTATAAGACGCACCTACTTATAAGACGCACCCCTAAATTTGGTGAAGGAAAAGAGATTTTTTTTTTTTTTTAATGTTAAATTGGGTCCGTCTTATAATGCCAGTGTCCGTCTAACAAATCATATAGGTTATATGTCTGTTATAGTCCCCCCCATCCTATAATTAGCCCCCTTAATCTGGATATGGCCCCCTTATCTTGACTATCCCCCTTGTGCTGGCACACATCCCCCTGTGATGCTACATGTCCCCCTGTGCTGGCACAAGTCTCCTATAGTTGGCATAAGTCTCCTATAGTTGACACAGGTCTCCTATAGCTGGCAAAAGTCTCCTACAGCTGGCACAGGTCTCCTATAGCTGGCACACATCCCATATTGCTGGCACAGGTCTCCTATGGCTGGCACACATCCCATATTGCTGGCAGAGGTCTCCTATAGCTGGCACACATCCCATATAGCTGGCACAGGTCTCCTATAGCTGGCACAAATATCATATTGCTGGTACAGGTCTCCTATGGCTGGCACACATCCCATACAGCTGGCACAGGTCTTCCTGTGTTTGATATGGCCCCCATGCTGCTGCCCATAGTAAAATAAACACTTTACTTTACCTTCTCCAGTGCAGTCCTCCCTCATTTCTCCCTCTGTGCTGCTGAGCTTCTGCACTTCCTGGTTCTCGGTGTCGGTCATATGATCGGCACAGCAGAGTGACATGATCTCTGCGTGCCTGATCATAGCGGCAGCAGTGAGATCGGGGAGACACCGGGAGACACGCTGGAGGAGGTAAGTAAAGCTTTTTTATTTTAGGATGGACAGCAGCATGGGGGCTATATCTAACACGGGGGGGGCATGTGCGATCAAAGGAGGGCGCAGGCAGATATAATATGCACTGCTCCCCCAGCCCATCGCCGCGGTGCGATTTCAGCACCACGGTGATGGACAGCGGCAGTGCATATTATATTAGCAGGAGCAGGAGATCTCCCGCTGCCTCCTGAAGCCTCTACCAGCCTCCACCAGCCCCCAGCAGCCCCCAGCACCGCTCCAGAGTTGCCCCAACCTCCCCTGGTCCCATATATTTGGATTATAAGATGCACCCCCTACTTCCCCCTAAAATTTGGGGGAACAAAATTGCGTCTTATAAAGCGAAAAATATGGTATATATTTTTTGTGCCTAAAATACAAAGGAAATGTGTTATCTTTAACTTTATGCCTTTTAGAGACCCTTTCATCTTCAACTTGCTTAATTGTTTACAATAACAGTAATTTTGACAAAGGGTGCTGAAACTTTTGCACGTCACTATAAAAAAAAAAAAAAACCTCATCACCAACCTCTTTTTACTTCTGCCATGTGTTGAATACCAAGCCTAGAGTGCACATTGTAAGGTCATGGGGAAAGACCTACGAACATGCATAAAGCGGGCTTTACACGCAACGACATTGCTAACCAGATGTCGTTGGGGTCACGGTGATGCACATCCGGCCTCGTTAGCGACGTCGTTGCGTGTCAAACGCAGGAACGACCGTTAATGATCAAAATTACTCACCCCATCGTTGATCGTTGACACGTCGTTCTAATCCTGAATATCGATGCTCTTGCAGGACGCAGGTTGTTCGTCGTTCCTGCGGCACCACACATCGCTACGTGTGACACCGCAGGAACGAGGAACATCACCGTACCTGTGGCCGCCCACAATAAGGAAGGAAGGAGGTGGGCGGGATGTTCGGCCCGCTCATCTCCGCCCCTCCACTTCTATTGGGCAGCCACTTAGTGACGCCGCTGTGATGTCGAACGAACCATCCTCTTAGAAAGGAGGCGGTTCGCCGGCCACAGCGACGCCGTTAGGCAGGTAAGTATGTGTGATGGGTCCTAGCGATGTTGTGCACCACAGGCAGCGATTTGCCTGTGACGCACAACCAACGGGGGCAGGTGTTTTCACCAGCAACATCGCTAGCGATATCGCTGTGTGTAAAGCCCGCTTAAGTAGAGATACGCCTACAGTGCACATTGCTGATCCTCATGTCACAGCTTTCGTCACTTTCTTATTATGCGCATGTGTGCACATGCTGGGCTTCTTCTCGGTGGAGTGACGGTAAAAAGTGGCGTCAAGGACCGTATGGAGAAGAGTGTGCAGTGATGGTGGCCAGGAGGATAGTGGTGAGTAGTAATAAAGTATGTTTTACTTTTTGGTGGCCCTGTTCGGTCCAGCAAAATTTTGTGCACCCCAATAAATTATGGGAGTCAAGTTCCTGCACATTGTTAATAGAATATTCTGTAATTGTTTTTTATAAAGTTGTAGTAAAATAAAAAAAAATCTTCCCCTAGGTTTACCAAAAAAGTAGAACAGATTTTTCTATCTTGTGAGCTACGAAATCTTAATTTGTAAAATTTGGCACTTTAGCTGTTCCCGTCCTTATTTATGTGTCCCAGTTCAGGCGTATGACAAATAGCTTTGTTATGACTATTTCTCCGGGTTGTTATGATGTGAATAGAAGTGAACTTTATAGCACAGTCCGATTGCAGCATGAGATCATCCAGTGCGATGTATTTTTCTACTGTCAGTTTACGAGTGCAACGATGACAGATTTACTGAAAAACTTGGAAGGTGAACAGAATTCTTAATATTTTCATTCAATTCTTAGTAATGTGCTCTGTGAAACATATTCTCTTCTTCTAGGAGATAAAGATGGGAGGCAGAGCCATGCTTTGACTTCTTAAGATACATAGACACTGACTGGGATCATCTCAGAGAGGATTAGAGAACCCATTAATACTTTCTGGTACAATTACAGAACATGTCAACTTTACAAATCCCTTGTGCCGACAAGCAAACAATGAAGGCTTCAGTTTGAACAAGGTGCCACTGAAAGGTATTATTTTGGACGACCTACGCCTCATGTCAATATCTCATATCACACTGATTAATAACCATATGGAATTTTCTAAAAGGATATGTCTGGTATATTATTCAGAACGTATTGAATTTTCAGCGTGGTGACTCAGTATTCTTTGCTTAAGTTCAAATATGACCAAAGGCATAATTTGCGTGGAGGTTGGGTGCGAGGCGGTAGCCATGGACGAGGTAATTAGCTTTTACGTCCCGACACGTTACATGAAGATGAGGTGTGATGACTTGTGTTATGGGGGCGCTACGCCCTTGAAGATTGCATGATACCAATGACTTCAGGCCCCTTTGCACACTGCAACATCGCTAAAGATATCGCTGTAACGTCACCGGTTTTGTGACGTAATAACGACCTCCCCAGTGACATTGCAGTGTGTGACACGCATCAGCGACCTGGTCCCCGCTGTGAGGTTGCTGATCGCTACAAATCTTTCAGGACCAATTTTTTAGTCCATTGTTTCCCACTGCACAGCATGCATCTTTGTGTTTGACACCGTTACAACAACATCGTTAGCGACTTAGAACCCAGCGTGCTATAGCATCCCCTGCTGTGTGACACATCCCCAACGACCAGTGAGGTCGTTCTGCAGGTCTGTATCGCTGCTGCATCGTTAGCCAGATCTGCCTGTTTGACAGCTCACCTGTCACGCTGTACTCTAAGACGTACAATAGCAGTACAGCGCAGTAATGTGGGACTGAGAGGATTCCTGAAACTATCTGAGAAGGTAGTTAGCTGGTAAACCACTAGGGGGCGTAAAAGTGGAGGAAACGTATGAGCAGGGAATTCCCTAGCAGAGGTAATACTAGTCAAGCCCACCAGATGGCAGTAGAATCGTCAGAAAGCCGTGTCACAACATGAGGTCTTGTAAGTACACAAGGGCAAAGTCTAAACGTAGTCAGAGGGAAGCAAATAGTCAGTAGCCGGGAAATCAGAGCCTAGAAGCGAGGGGGAGTGGGAAGACAAGACAGAATAAAGTTAAACAGATAAGGAATGAACAGGGAGACAGCAGGAGAGACACTGATGGAAACAGACAACAGAGGAGGTTACCAAGTCAGGTGAACACGGAGGTCAGGAGGGGGCAGGGCAGACAACAGGTCACTCAAGAGCAGAACACAGCAGAGCCAGAAGTATCACTGGCGAAGTCCAACAGAAACAGTGCCCTAATAAAGCAGCCTGACCTCCAGAACGAGGCAGAAAGGATTAACCCCTAACTTGACTTGCATCAGAAGTCAAACTAAAACAAAGGCTCAGCTCCAGCTGAGCCAGGAGTCAATCATGACATCCCCAGCAACTTTCCAGTGATCCCGGCCAGGTCGGGATCGCTAGAAAGTTTCAATGTGTAAAGGGGCCTTTCCAGAACCAGATGTTGAACTGCTCAATAAAAGAGACCACCAGTCAAAAATTAACTTTTTATTCAACGATAACTTGGTGAGGATTATCTAGAAGGAATAGTAGGTACACAGCTTGAAGAACGATTCCTCCACAATACAAAGCATTTCTAAACAGTCTCAATTCCTTCTCTTTATCTTGCTTGCACTCTGTTTCACTTTTTGCCTGCCTTCACCACAACCTAGCTCAGTATTATAGTCCAATTAGTGAGATTCTTATTCTCAATCCCCGGTTCCACGTCTTCTTCTCTCTTAAATGACCGGTACTTAACTTCTCTTCTCCTGATGCTTTGGAACTCCCACCTGGGTCACGCTCTTCATCTCACATTCTCTGTTTCATCTATAATGGGATGCAGAGCGGTAGTTGCATGCGAGGGATTGGCTCTGGATGTGTGACGCCCTGGACTAGTCAGGTCATCCCAGGTAGACCCACACACACACACACCCCTCCCTAAAAAGGTGACAGCAGCCAAACTACAGAACCCTTGTCACCTCCTTCCAGGTTTGATGTCCACACCAGCGGGGGTGGAGCCGGGCGGTTGGCTCCGCCCACCGAGGAGTTCACAGGCCTGGAGGCGGGAAAAACAGTAGTTCTAAGTAGATTAGCTTTGACAGTGGAGTGGAGTAGTCACGTTCAAGGGCAGACCTGTGACCAGGCCTGCCATAGTCTACCAGGTGTCTGGGTTGGAGCCCAGTCACCTCTGGCAAGGAGGCAGACGGTGGTGACCGCCTGCAGGAGCTGGGATTACAGCCGGTGAAACCATAGGGATCGGAGTCGGGCGGTGGCCCGCCGGTACCGAACCGGGGAACCGATTGGAAATCGGAGCACTAGGAGGGGTACTCAGACCCAGTACGAGGCACAGAAACAACTAGGCTAAGTCGAATCAACTGATTGAGGACTGGACTTTAGGACCTTTCCCACACAAGACCCGACTGAAGACAACAGCCCAACCATTAGGGTAAAGCCACCGCCAAGGCATAGAGACCCAAGGGGCCAGCGTCTGAGGGAAAACAGGGCTCTCCCGACACACAGCAAGCTGGGGAGCGGACTACCATTGCTTAGGCATAGGAGTCATAATGTCTACACTAAAGAGGTGCAGGAGAAAGGTGGAAACCACCAACCTGTTAAGGGGGAAAACCACTGCCGGCTGCGGGCACCGTTCACCATCTTGTTTGGTTTACCAGAGACTCCAGCATGTTTGTAATAGTGAGTACAACAGTACCTTCGGGCCGCGCACCGCGCCGACACCCCAGCATGCATCCAATCCCCCGCCGCAGCACCTCCCTCGGGCCCCCGGGACCATCATCCCCCTACCCACGGAGGGGTCAACACCAAGCTGCGCAACACCATCCCCGGGAGCCTAATCAACGGCAGCGGTGGTGTCCATCCATTCACCACAACCCGTGGGTGGAATCACGAACTCAAATCCCCTACAAACGACCGCGGTTCCGGCCGTGGACCTCCCCACCGAAGTCCCTACGTGTATCGCCAACCCCCTTTCAGAGCGACGGGACCCCCGGGTCCGTGAGGAGCTCGAGCCACCCACCGACGAGCACGGATCCGAGCGGCTCGGCAGCCGGCCGAGCCCCGGGGCGGTACACATCGACTCTTCTAGCGTCACGAACAGGATAGAACCATCCACTTACCTGTGGAAGTGCGCCTTGAAGTTATCGTCAGCGGAGTCCCCGTTGAAAAATTGCAGAATCCGCCATCTTGTCGCCTTCCTGTGGCGTGAAGTTTCCCGCCTAAGCCGTCTTCTCCAAGCAAAAGGGCACGAAAGTGAAGCCCCGCCCCCTGAGAGCAGAGCGGTGCAGAAAGCAAGCGGAGTGCCCCGAAGAGACCATGGGGGGAACAGATGGAAAGATGTCGACGTTCCCGGATGGGAGCAGAGGGGCGCCCGCCGCTGGAGCGGCGGGACTGGGAAGGAGCACGTAGCCTTTAAGGACTGCGGCCCGGGTGAGCTTCCCGCTGAAACTGCTGCCTGGTTGGCATGGGAGCTGGGTCAGTTCTGCATGAAGGTGAGGGTTATTAATTAGCGATATACCACTAATTGAACAAAATAACGCCTAAAATGTACCTTTTAATTAATACTTTTTTAAAAAACGTGATTTGTGCACATAAAAAATATAAAACTAGCAAATGCCACCGTATGGGAGGACGGGAGAATCCTTCAAGGACAAATCATTCATAGTTCTCCCTCACTCTATGTCCCATACACACAACTGGTTACTTGGATATACCACCCGTGTGCAATGCACATCGTCTCAGTATAGGGAAACTGATAAAACAGGATACATCATCAACCCCTTATATCACAATTTAACCCCATCTGGGTATATCCAAAAACCATCAGTCCAGTGACTCACAAAAAACACAGCAGTAGCCAATCGCTGTCAACATCCACCGTCAGAGATGCCTAGATATAATAGAAATTGGAACAATCTCACCACGGTGTTGGTGTTGTTGTCTTGGAGTCAAAACATCCTCCTACTATGGTCACTGTATGATTATCAGATAAGTTGGTTATTCATGGGTCCCCCGGCTCTTTCCAGGTACTTCACAGGATCCAGCTTTTAACCACTTCTGAATAATAGAACGCTCCACTCTCAACGCGTTTCCCTTCTCATCAGGAGAGCGGCGTATATGGACATTATATATTACATTCGAGAAAAAACTTGGCTTCCAATTGAGGTGAATGGCTGCTTCAGATGTGGGAGCTGTATAGCCTGCAACTTTATAAAAACCGGGAGGCATTTTTTCTCGAATGTAATGAACAAACAGTATGAAATTAAGACCTTTATCAAGTGTAAGTCCAGAGGAGTCATTTACAAGGCCACATGTAGGTGTAATAAGGAATATGTAGGAAAAACTAAGAGGGAACTGAGAAGAAGAATAGGAGAACACCTCCGGGACATCAGATTAAAAAATGACACCTCATTGGCACGGCACATTAATGATGAACACAAGGGAGACCCCAAATTTATCTCCTTCCAGGGAATTGATCTGATACCAGTACCAGTAAGGGGGGGGGGACTGGGATAAAAGCATTTTGAGACAAGAAACCAAATGGATCTATTGGCTGGGCACTACGAAACCAAGGGGCTTGAATGAAACACTATCCTTTGCACCCTTTGTGTAGTGTTTAGGCCTAGCTAGTAGGAGGGTCAGTCGTCGGCCGAGTGGGGGCGCCAATCACCGACATTTTAGGGTGCCGACCCCCACATGATAGGTAGGAATGAGCCCTCGTTAGTTCTTTGAGACTAGTAGATAGTATGGTGAAGGGTTTCTGTTTTCTATTTTCTGCGTGTCGTAAATGGCCCGTATGTGCCTGTGACATATCTGATTCTAGGTAAAGATAACCCGGTCCTGTCTCCAGCCTAAATTGAAAAAACTGTCATTTCATGTATAATAATTTTGAGCAGCTTTCTGTTTGTGTGGGTTTAAGTATCTGTGTGTATAACTGACTTCCTTTGGGGTTATTTTCTTTTGTTTCCGATTTTACCACAGAAATTGAGCTATTCCTTGCCTTATAGGTAAATGCTGTTTTGCTGTATCCTATCTGGACTACTTGTTCGCCGTGTGGTGTTTACCACACTGCGACAGGTTTTTCATTACCGCATGGTAGTCTAGGGAGATGTCCCGTATTCCTTGCACCATTTACCCAGATATGAAGGATGGGGTTAATAAAGTTGAGGTATGAGAGGAATGAACGCTTTCAATGCGACCGCGCAAGCGCAATAGGATGCGTTCCACCATGCTTTGTTGTGACGCGCACGCGTCATCGGGTGACGTGCGCAATATCCGGGCACGTGACCGATGGACGGATGTGACGTCACACGCCGCGGCGGCGGCTTTAAATACCCAGTATTCAGCTGAACTAGGTATGGCTGTGTTTGTCGTTACACGTCGGAGGCCAGAACCGCAGTAAGTAGGCTATAATGGGACATGAACACCGCTAAGCCAATGTGTCTTTAGATTGCTTGAAAAACTGATGTACGTTCCTTTTTTGATAGCATGTGTCCATTGATGTGAGGACACTTTCTGGGTCCATATACGCCGCTCTCCTGATGAGAAGGGAAACGCGTTGAGAGTGGAGCGTTCTATTATTCAGAAGTGGTTAAAAGCTGGATCCTGTGAAGTACCTGGAAAGAGCCGGGGGACCCATGAATAACCAACTTATCTGATAATCATACAGTGACCATAGTAGGAGGATGTTTTGACTCCAAGACAACAACACCAACACCGTGGTGAGATTGTTCCAATTTCTATTATATCTAGGCATCTCTGACGGTGGATGTTGACAGCGATTGGCTACTGCTGTGTTTTTTGTGAGTCACTGGACTGATGGTTTTTGGATATACCGAGATGGGGTTAAATTGTGATATAAGGGGTTGATGATGTATCCTGTTTTATCAGTTTCCCTATACTGAGACGATGTGCATTGCACACGGGTGGTATATCCAAGTAACCAGTTGTGTGTATGGGACATAGAGTGAGGGAGAACTATGAATGATTTGTCCTTGAAGGATTCTCCCGTCCTCCCATACGGTGGCATTTGCTAGTTTTATATTTTTTATGTGCACAAATCACGTTTTTTAAAAAAGTATTAATTAAAAGGTACATTTTAGGCGTTATTTTGTTCAATTAGTGGTATATCGCTAATTAATAATATTTTCTCTATTACCACGTCCAGTTTGCTATAAATGAAGGTGAGGGTGCAGAGTCTGCAGCAGGTGCTTGATTGGAAGGCGGAGGTCCGCAGAATGGTTGCCATGGTGTGGGCCCGTGAGCAAGAGGCCGCTGCAGCCGTGCACGCTGAGATCAAGCCACGCACACCCCCATGTCATCCTTCATCAGCTGGGAGCTGGAGCCCGCCAGTACCATGACCAGTGAGCCCGAGGTAGCACAACTCATGGAGGAAGAAGTACCGTGTACGCTGCCCCCGCCGCCATTCCCGCTGGAAGTTTACAGCCCAGGAAAATACTGCACCTGGATGGGGAGCCCGATTGATCGTCAGACTGTTGGCCAGTCTGGTCCCCTGCAGTGGTGGCCGCCCTGAAATTGCAAGTTTTACAAGTTTTAAAATGTTTTAAATCCCCGCTGCTACGAATTCCCGTGTTGCTTTGTTGAACGTCCCCATGTTACAGGGAGACGCCATCCGGTACGCCGGGTGGAAGGAGCTGGACCCTGCCTGACTTGTTGAACGCCGCCGTGGTCGGTGCCTCGGTGGGCGCCATCGGGGGTCGGAGCCCCTGGTGGAGGATGGCAGGGAGTTGTGAGGAGCGAGGACAGTCCCCGTTTAGGAGCCCGGTTCGCCGTACCCGCGCTGCAGGCAGTGGAAGACGGGGTCTTTTTGGATGGTGTCACCATGAGTGGATGTGGCATTGGGGACCCGTGCTGCCCTGTAGTGGACTGTGAGAAAGTGACTGGTGGAGGCTGCGTTTCACAACTTCCGGAGAGGCAAACTGGAGGATGGGCCTGCGGAAAACAGATGGCCGAGGCCCGCCACCAATGCAACCAGTGGCGATCCTCCGGACCAGGGGTCCCCTGGACGTGGGGCCTCTGAGAGACAACCAGGTGTGAAACCCTGCACCCGTCCTGTATAACAACACCTGGGCCCGTTCCTGGACTGGGGAAAAGTGGTGCTGCCCATTTCTTAGGGGCAGCACCAAGACGAGGTTTGTTTGGGTGGGTGATTGAAGGACCCGGTCCCATTCAAGCATTAAGAAAAATGGTATATGTTTGCAACGTTTAAGAAGGTGCCTCCCGTAACGGAAGATTTGAAAAAAAAATGCATAATGTTTTGAAATGTTTTTATCTTTTTCAGTTACAAAATAAATCGATGGTGGACGGGCAACCCACGGACGGTCTGCATTAAACCAAGGGGGAATGTGATGCTCTGAACTAGTCAGGTCGTCCCAGGTAGTCCCACAAACACACACCCCTCCCTAAAAATGTGACAGCAGCCAAACTACAGAACCCTTGTCACCTCCCTCCAGGTTTGATGTCCACACCGGGGGGGTGGAGCCGGGCAGTTGGCTCCACCCACCGAGGAGTTCACAGGCCTAGAGGCGGGAAAAACAGTAGTTCTAAGTAGATTAGCTTTGACAGTGGAGTGGAGTAGTCAAGTTAAAGGGCAGACCTGTGACCTGGCCTGCCATATGTGATGGCATCACGAACTCAAATCCCCTACAAACGACCGCTGCTCCAGCCGTGGACCTCCCCACCGAAGTCCCTACGTGTAGCGCCAACCCCCTTTCAGAGCGACGTGATTCCCGGGTCCATGAGGCTCGAGCCATCCACCGACGAGCACGGATCCGAGAGGCTTGGCAGCCGGCCGACCCCGGGGCGGTACAGATGCCCCATACGCTACAAGAAAATCCTTCTCCTGGCTAAATAAGTAGGCTTGTGGGGTGCAGGTCATACCTTGAAGCAGGCCACATGTCACTGTTGGTCTTTGGCAGGCCAGGACCAGTCCACAGTGAAAACTGACACGGAGACCATCCCTTCTTAATAAACAGCAGTCTTTTCCTGAACAGTTTCCACAGTTCCTTAGGTACCGCTTTATATGTGAGATAGCGGGCACATATCTTAAGCACATTTTCTGTTTCACAGCACAACATCATACTCAGCCAAGTCACCGCTGGGTTCTTCCTGATCTCTCCGGACCTGAGAGATCCAGAACAACCCATCTCAACTAGAGATGAGCGATCCTGACCGGGAAAGATCGGACAATGTTAAAATCGTACGATCTTTGGCCAGATCAGATCGGGATTGGACATTCGAGTATTTATCGCAAAAGTCAGTAATCTTGTCAAGGATTGGTAAATGATCGAATAGCAAAAACCATCCTCTGCCTGCCCAACACAGCCATGTCAAGTATTGACATGTCTGTGATTGGTCAGTGTAAAAAAAAGTAAGCAGAAGAGTTAAAGCAATACTTACTTACAGCGTCCCCGCAGCTGCAGCGCTGCTTCCGAGTCCGACAATTATAGCTAATTGTTACGAGGGGGACCCGGGGAAGCGTGCCAAGATGGGAAATGGACAGCTTCCACCGGTCAAGGTCCACTGTGCGGTGTAAGGGACCGCTGCTATGGTCAGGAAAGAGTGAGCGGGTTGCTACTAGTGATCGTCTGGAATGTCACAGACGATCTATGTACACCGGTCCGCCCTAACCCGTGAGGGTTGTATGGCTCGGGGCTTCTCGATCGGTGTACCTGTTGCACGGGGACGCACAGAGGTGCCTACGCACGTGTGCCAGCAGGAGTCACAGGATATAGCACGAGGGTAGCACAGAGGTGCCCACGCACGTGTGCTTTCAATAACCAGGTGAGTCCGGTGGAGACTCAAGGAGCTCACCTGGGACAGGAACACGGCCTGTTGAAGGAGATACTGCCGGAGCAGCAAGGCAGGAACACGGCCTGCAAACCAGGTGCTGCCTGAGCAGCAAGGGCAAAGCCCACAAAAGACAATAATGCCTGAGCATTGGCGTGGCAGCACACTGCCAGACATCCAAACATAGAAGGACGGTCACGCGCCGCCATGATGGCAGGGGGAGCTTTTAAGGAGGTGTAGCTCCACCCAAGGGCGGGCGCGAGATGGACGTGACCCAATCAGGATTCGTGACGTCTTGGCCCGGCCAGTCAAGATTCAGCACACCACCAGCCTCGTTATCGGGCCGTGTGATATCAGTGAGCGAATCAGAAGACGTCACATGGGGCACATACTCACCTTCCTGCCTCTGGGTCATAAAGGCGGGATCCTCGGATTCACAATGTGCAGAGATAAGGGAAGTCTTGCTGCTTCCCTGAGTATCCATCCTTTGCACACTGCGCAACCTCCCCGACCCTCTGTGATGCTGAGCAGGAGGGCTCGTGGCAGACAAGGGATGGGAGACCACTCCATTCCTTGCAAGGGGAGAACCCCTAGGTGTCACCCTTCTGCTGCGTCTCCAAGGAGGCAACTCCTGCAGACTGTGCAGTCTCCCAGACCTTTGGTGCTGCTGAGCAGGAGGGCTCGTGGCAGACAAGGAATGGGGGACCACCTCATTCCTTGCAACAGGAGAGCCATGAGGTGTAACAGCTAATACATATTCACTGCTTTCCTCTTCCACGCGTGTCTGTGATTGGCTTCTGTTGGATTACGCCCCTAATCTCTGAGACAGCGTCTATGATTGGTTGGAATCACACATGCTGTCTGTGTCCTTAGACCTGGTGATAAGCAAATAAATAAATAATTAAAACAATTGCTGTAGGGTCCCCTCTACACCTACCAGCACAGATAAAGCCCATGGCTACAAGCTGCTACCCTCAGCCATGTGCTTATTGGCTGTGCATCAAAACAAGAGGAACCACATGCAGCTTTTTTTTATTATTATTTAAATAAATAATTTAAAAAATTGGCGTGCGGTCCCCCCTAATTTTTATACCCAGCAAAGATAAAGCCGACAGCTGATATTCTTAGGTGGGAGATCCGTGCTTATTGGGAACCCCCAGCCTAAAAATACCAACCTGCAGCTGCCCAGGATTGCCACATCCATTAAATGCAACAGTCCCGGCACTTTACCCGGTTCTTCCTGATTGCCCTGGTACGTGGCAATTGGGGTAATATAAGTGGTTAATGTCAGCCCACAGCTGCCACTAAGCCCTGGATGTTTTTCTATTGTCTTCTGCCTCACTATCTCTTGTAACTTCTATCTTTTTCCTCTCTCTCCCTGGTTGCCTCTGGCTCTGCCCCCTCCAGTTAGCCATGTTGCTTGGATCCTGTCTCCGCTGCTGGGCTCCTTTCTCTGCTCCTCAACTCCTGTCTCTGCTGCTCATCTCCTGACTCTGCTGTTCAGCTCCTGTCTCTGCTGCTCAGCTCCGGTTTCTGCTGCTCAGCTCCTGTCTGTGCTGCTCGGCTCTTGTCTCTGTTGCTCGGCTCTTGTCTCTGCTGACTGCAGATCAGGGTGAGTATTTCTTCCCTATGTCAAACCAGCTCTTGACAAGCAGAATTCCACCACAGCTCTCATTGGCAGTCTTATAATGCAATTACTGGATGCCAATGGGTTGCCGTGACAGCCAGGGGTCTGTTGAAGATCGAAACGTCCATTCATAGGAGACCATGATTCCTGCTATATACAGCAATACTGTGACATTGCTGTATATAGCAGAAGCGATCAGATGTTCAATTATTCTTAGGGGACTAACAATTACAGTGAAAAGTAAAAGAAGAGTTTTAAAAAATGTGAAAAAAAATATGTTTAAATCATCCGCCCTTTACTCCATTAGAAATAAAAAATAAAAATACACATATTTGATATTGCTGAATTTGTAAATTATCATATTATAAAATGAATTTATCCAATCAATAAACAGTATAAAAAGAAAAAAAATCAAAACACCAGAATTACGGCGTAACAAAAAATGTAATAATAGGAAATCAAAGCATCCGATCTACATCAAAATTACAGTTAGGTCCAGAAATATTTGGACAGTGACACAAGTTTTGTTATTTTAGCTGTTTACAAAAACATGTTCAGAAATACAATTATATATATAATATGGGCTGAAAGTGCACACTCCCAGCTGCAATATGAGAGTTTTCACATCCAAATCGGAGAAAGGGTTTAGGAATCATAGCTCTGTAATGCATAGCCTCCTCTTTTTCAAGGGACCAAAAGTAATTGGACAAGGGACTCTAAGGACTGCAATTAACTCTGAAGGCGTCTCCTTCGTTAACCTGTAATCAATGAAGTAGTTAAAAGGTCTGGGGTTGATTACAGGTGTGTGGTTTTGCATTTGGAAGCTGTTGCTGTGACCAGACAACATGCGGTCTAAGGAACTCTCAATTGAGGTGAAGCAGAACATCCTGAGGCTGAAAAAAAAGAAAAAATCCATCAAAGAGATAGCAGACATGCTTGGAGTAGCAAAATCAACAGTCGGGTACATTCTGAGAAAAAAGGAATTGACTGGTGAGCTTGGGAACTCAAAAAGGCCTGGGCGTCCACGGATGACAACAGTGGTGGATGATCGCCGCATACTTTCTTTGGTGAAGAAGAACCCGTTCACAACATCAACTGAAGTCCAGAACACTCTCAGTGAAGTAGGTGTATCTGTCTCTAAGTCAACAGTAAAGAGAAGACTCCATGAAAGTAAATACAAAGGGTTCACATCTAGATGCAAACCATTCATCAATTCCAAAAATAGACAGGCCAGAGTTAAATTTGCTGAAAAACACCTCATGAAGCCAGCTCAGTTCTGGAAAAGTATTCTATGGACAGATGAGATAAAGATCAACTTGTACCAGAATGATGGGAAGAAAAAAGTTTGGAGAAGAAAGGGAACGGCACATGATCCAAGGCACACCACATCCTCTGTAAAACATGGTGGAGGCAACGTGATGGCATGGGCATGCATGGCTTTCAATGGCACTGGGTCACTTGTGTTTATTGAGGACATAACAGCAGACAAGAGTAGCCGGATGAATTCTGAAGTGTACCAGGATATACGTTCAGCCCAGATTCAGCCAAATGCCGCAAAGTTGATCGGACGGCGCTTCATAGTACAGATGGACAATGACCCCAAGCATACAGCCAAAGCTACCCAGGAGTTCATGAGTGCAAAAAAGTGGAACATTCTGCAATGGCCAAGTCAATCACCAGATCTTAACCCAATTGAGCATGCATTTCACTTGCTCAAATCCAGACTTAAGACGGAAAGACCCACAAACAAGCAAGACCTGAAGGCTGCGGTTGTAAAGGCCTGGCAAAGCATTAAGAAGGAGGAAACCCAGCGTTTGGTGATGTCCATGGGTTCCAGACTTAAGGCAGTGATTGCCTCCAAAGGATTCGCAACAAAATATTGAAAATAAAAATATTTTGTTTGGGTTTGGTTTATTTGTCCAATTACTTTTGACCTCCTAAAATGTGGAGTGTTTGTAAAGAAATGTGTACAATTCCTACAATTTCTATCAGATATTTTTGTTCAAACCTTCAAATTAAACGTTACAATCTGCACTTGAATTCTGTTGTAGAGGTTTCATTTCAAATCCAATGTGGTGGCATGCAGAGCCCAACTCGCTAAAATTGTGTCACTGTCCAAATATTTCTGGACCTAACTGTATATTATTAAAAACATTGCTTGGCGATCAAAAAACAAACCCTCACACACTGACTGGGGATGCGCCATTCCAAGGGTTTATTGTTGCACCGTTAATGTGATCACAGGGGGCTGATGGGTTGCCATGATAGCCGTGGATCTGCAAATGACCCGTGTCTGTCGTCATTATGATTTGCCTGCTAACGTCATGGGAATGTCATGGACTACGTTGGAGATGCGGGTTTTAATTTTTATAATAATAAATAGGTGGACAAGTTACAGTATCTTGTCTTTCTCTCTTTTTATGTATTTCAGGTTTCCATTTGTGGACAACATTGGATTCAGTGGACTACTTTGGATCTGCATGGCTTTTTTTTTTTACTAAATTGGTGAGCCAGGTCTAGTGTTGGGTTGTGGTTTGTAATATACTGTAAAATATTTTTGTGTGTTTTTTTTTTTTTAATTTTACTTAACAAGGTTAGTAATAGGGGTGTCTGAAAGACATCTCACCATTACTAGCCCCTGGGACTTGATACCAGCTGACACTACACAGTGGACATCAATCCCAACTACAAGTCCCCCATTGCCAATGCACCAATGCAATTGGGAAGAGCTGGGCAAAGTACCAGAATTGGCACATCTAATGTGGTGACAATTCTGGGACAGCTGTGGGCTGGTATTTTTTGGCAGCGAAGGGCCAATATCCATGGACCTTCCCAGCCTTATAATATCAGCCCCCAGCTGTCTGCTTTACTTTGGCTGGGTATCAAAAGTAGGGGAAACTCCATATAATTTTTTTAATTCATTATTTATTTATTATGTTAGTCAAGACTAAAGACCATTTAGTGTCACATGAAAGGCACTAAAGGGAGCAAGTGTATATGCAACGGGGCAGGACATTGATTTGGTTAAATTCTAACCAGATCAACTCTCCCTCAACTACTTCCAGAGGACAGTGTGCCGAGCATCACACTCCTGAGTAGACCTGATAATGCGATGTGGCTGGCCAATCACAGTAATGCCATTAGCCAATATAGTTACAGAATTAATGTGTATGGCAGTCAATCCCTGCATGTTCTTTGGCTGTCTAACAGCCACAAAACATGTGGGGCGGGGACTCAAACAAAGCACTCTAGAACTGGCGATACTCAATCGAGCAACGAGCGTGCCTGAGCATCCCGATGCTCGATCAAGTATCTTGAGGTGGCGAGCATGCTCGCTCATTACTACTGTACACGAACTAAAATTTTTAAAAAATAACTAATTGCACCCTGAAGTAGTTGTGTTGGCTGTTTATTAACAGAATATGTAATTATTTGACACCCAGTAATTCCCAATTTTTTTGTATAAGACTATATGTACATGAAGATCTTTTCTTAAGGTTCTCAAAACTGTTTTATGTCACAGCAATGCTGGGATGAAGTGCCAATGGGGGTAGTAGCTAGGGCAGCAAACTTTTTCAATGTGTCAAGAGAAGACACTGCTATGGTATGTTTAATAGTGCAGTGATCTTCAGAGCAAATATTTCTCAGTCATAACTGTCAGTAATCATTTTGAACAAGACTAGAATAAGCACTGACCTAAATCCAGAAAGAATAAGGAAACAATGGATTGCTTTGTAGAGAGTAGAAAGTATATCAAAAGATAGACTATAGGCTTAAAGGGAACCTGTCACATCGGATAACAATATTAACCTGCAGATATAAGGTTAATCTGCTGGTTAATACAGTTATGAAGGTGCCTGGACACCGTACTGAAAGTGTTGCATCTGGGAGAAAACTAGGGGGTCACTAGCTTTAAGTCATACAAAGAAGCATAGGCAGCCAGAGTCACAGCTCACCGCCCCGGCACTTTGATCATAGTGTATCAGTGCTCACAATGTCTGTAGCCACGATGGCTACTGAGACTGAAAACCGATAGATTTCTTTCACACTAAGTATGGGGAAGTACCAACCAAATGGCAAAAGGGAAGGGATACCCTGTGTCTAGGGAAGGGGGAGATGGTAACCCATGACCAAACCTACCCCTGGGCCTTAACGCACCACCCTAGATAGGTTCCGCACCTATGCGTTGAGCCGGATACCTGATCTTGGCTGACTCTGAAATGGGCCCTAGATAGGGAGTGGATACGATGACCAATTAGTCAACCCCACTAAGTTCTAAGGAAAACGTAAGGATCACAAACAGGGGAAAAGTAAACAAATAACATCTCTAGATGACTTAGGCCAGAATCACACTTGCTAGTGCCTCGCGTGTAACTCGCGCGAGTCTCTCATTGAATCACCCTGCATGGCCGCACACTATGCATACATAGCGTCTGAGCTGCATAGAGATATATGCAACCAACCCGCTCCTGTCAGGGGAGTGTGCGGCCAAGCCGGGTTCTACCATGAGAGACTCGCGCGAGTTACACGCGAGGCACTAGCAAGTGTGATTCTGGCCTTAGGGAGAGAAACTGCAACAACAACAAAGTTTGTCCAGATGAATACAAGCCGACTGCTTGCACTGAAGACTTGCTAAGGGTGTTAGACCTATCACCAGCACAGAATAAGGGGAAATAAGGGTATATAAGAACATCAAGGGAAATGCTTATGAAAAACAGCTAAAAGGGTAAGGAACTCTGCAGGGTCTTAAAGGGAAAGGTATGAAAACCAAGTAGAGTAGATACATAAAATAGCAAATACAACAAGCAGGGATAATAGAAGGTCAGGGATCAGTTTCCATAGCCAAACACTGATTTTCTATAGCTGGACACAACAGGACTGTCTGTCACCCGTGACAGTACCCTCCCCTTCTATGAGTAGTTTCCAGACACTCAGGATCAGGCTTATCCAGATGGGCAGCATGAAATGAATGAACCAACCTTGTGGCATTCACATCCGATGCTGGGACCCACATCTTCTCCTCCAGTCCACAACCCCTCCAGTGCACCAAGTATTGAAGGGAATGATGTAGAAAACAAGAATCAACAATCTTAGCTATTTGAAACTCTAAATTGCCATCAACCATGATTGGGGCTGGCGGCAATGGACGCTTGCTGGAGGAATAAAGCTTCAATACAGTGGCCGGGTACCTTAATAATGCTGTTAACTTGCAGAGTAAGTGGCCTATTGACCACAAGACAGACACAACAAAATACAAAGGTGTTAGTGGGTTGAACTCATAGAAGAATACAGATGCACCAAATAATAACTGGTTTGAACATCAATAAAAATCAAGGCCATTTCTGCATCAGTCGGAAGCAGGATCATTCTGAATTCCTTTACCAATGAATAATGGGTGAGATTGATCCATTTCCATACTAAGTGCCTAGTTAGGCTTACTGCCTTGATTTTTGCTGGTTTGCATACCAGCCATTATTTGTATTCTCCCATATGGGTTCAACCCAGTAGCACCCTTGTACTTTGTTGTGTCTGTCTTGTGGTCAATAGACCTTTTTATATATTTATTCTAGCAAAAGTTATGTTTTGTAATATCTCTACTTTTGCTACTATATTAATTTTTGGGGTAGAATTTCACACTGCTATTTTGTTGCTACTTTTGGTAACTTGCAGAGTAACCCTAGATCTGCAGGATTGATAGCATTGTATAACATGACAGGTTGACATGACATGACAGTGAAATAATATCATTCATTGAACGTTCTTAGGTATCACGATAATCTTGCAGCATACATAGGCTGCCAATCAACCTACGAAATTATCAAAATGCTTGGTCACAGGGTGATTTTTAAAGTGATCTTGTCAGGTGCAATGTGCACCGAGAACCACGAGCAGTCCTGGGTGTATATTGCTAATCCCTGCCTAACTGTCCCTGTATACACTAGCATAGATAAAGGGTTCTTTAAAAAAAGAACTCTAAAGATCCTTCATTATATGCTAATGAGGCCAGGGACTAGTCGCAAGAGTTACTTCCCTTGGCTAGTCAGCATGTATGTAAGTACGCCCCTGTGGGCGAGCTAATATGCTAATGAATGCACAGAGATATGGTTGCCCTCACCTCTCTGCTGCCAGTGCGCCCATGCTGGTTTTCGGCTCAGTGTGCATGATCCCCAGACTTCCCTGGATCATGAGTACTGAGCTGAAATCCAGCATCAGGCGCAGTGACAGCAGAGAGGTGAGTGCGACCATACCTCTGAAGCTGTGCATTCATTAGAATGTTAGCATGCCCACAGGGATGCACTTACATGCTAAGATTGACGATTAGCCAAGGGAAGTAACGCCCTTGCAACTAGTCGCTGGCCTCATTAGCATATCATAAAGGATCTTTAGAAATACTTTTTCTAAAGATCTCTTTATCTATGCTACTGTGGCGCCCTGGACTAGCCAGGTAGCCACAGACAAAACACACACACACCCCCACCCCCCAGACAGTTACATTAGTCAGACAAAAATCCTTGTTGCCTCCCTCCAGGGTCTGATGTCCACACCAGGTGGGGCAGAGCCAGGCAATTGGCCCCACCCACCGAGGAGTTCACAGACCTGGAGGCGGGAAAAACAGTAGTTCAGTTCAGGAGGTGAAAGTGAGAGGTCACAAACTGCAGGTGTCTGGGTCGGAGCCCAGGCACTGTCAGCAAGGTTGGCAGACGGTGGTGGCCGTCTGCAGGAGTTGGTGGATGTCCGCAGAGCCGTAAGGACTGGGGCTGGGCGGTGGCCCACCGGTACCGGACCGGGGAACGGAGTGAAGCTAAGCACACAGGCAGGGCCATCGGACCCCGACCAGGCTTGGAGCCACCGTCAATAGTCAAATCCGAATGTGACAGGAACCCCCAGGGTTCCCTAACAACCAAGTCCCGATTGAAGGCAACTGCTCACACCGTGAGGATATACAGCCACCGCCACAGGCTAGAGATCCAAGGGCCAGCGCCTGCGGGCAAAACGGGCTCCTCCAGCACCTATACACCGGGGAGCGGACTACCGTTGGGAAGCCATCGGAGTCAACACAGTACGCAAAGATGCAGGGAAAGACAGCCACCATAACCTGTCCGGGGAGAGACACTGCAGCCGGCTGCGGGTCCCGGCCATCCAGCCGTTTGGTTTACCAGAGATTTTGTGCATCTATTACTGAGTGAGTACACCAGTGCCATCCGGCACCGCGCCGCGTTGCCCCTGCAACCCTGCAACTCACCAACCCTGCCTCCCCATCACACCACCGGGCCCCGGGACCACCAACCCCTACCCACGGAGGGGGAAAACAACATCCCAGATGCTCCATACCATCGCTCCCGGGATCCCCGTCACCAGCAGCGGTGGTGCCCATCTTCACCACAACCCATGGGTGGCGTCACGGACTAAATCCCCAAACAAACCACCCCCTTTTCACTCACGGGCGAGGAGCGCTGCTCGAGTCCCCGAATCCGGCCCACCGCTCGAGCCACCGAGAAGCAGCAGCGCCGGACTCGAGCGTTAGCGAGCGCAGCGCCCCGCCGCCCGCGACACTACTAGATGCTAAAACAGTTAGGTAGGGATTAGAAATATGGACGCAGAATCGCTCTTGGTTATGGGTGCATACAGGACCCGACAGGTTCCAATTAAGCAGGCTTAAAAACCTTTATTCTCAACAGTGTGCATCATTTAACGTGGTCTGCCTGTGTTAACACTGATCGGTAAATATTTACCGATATGTGGTGGTTTAGTGCTGCCGGTAGGTCCGTAAAACAAACCCTTCCTTTAAAGCACCACTCCAGCAATTTCTTTTTTTATTTCACTGCTGGAATGGTGCTTTAAATTTAAGTTCCCTGTCCTCTGGTCTTATTCTCACCCTCCGACATCTTCAACTTTTATCATGAAAACACCTGTCAGTCTCCATCAATTTGTGACCTGCTGGCAGCTCTAGTGTTTGATGGAGCTGATCAAGTCTATGAGAGCCTCGTTCTGGATCTTATAGACTTGTATTGAGAACTTGTGCTGTAACTTCTGACTTAGAGGTTGCAGCCCCATGATGGCGTTGAGGAACCAAAGCAACACTGAAAAAAAAAGTGAAGGCACTGTTGGGTGAGTATAAGACAAGGGCAGGGGCATTAGATTTAAAGCTCCACTACAGCACTGAAGAAAAAAAAACAATGTCGGAGTGGTACTTTAAAAGGATTCTACAATCTATAAAGTTTTTTTAATATTAATCTTCTTCTATTGGTTTTTTTTAGCCTCTCTGACAATGAAGAATTTTCTTCATTCTCACTTCTAGTCCTTTCCATGAATAATTTCCATTCAAATCCTTGTATTGTTAAGATGATGAAGCCATTGAAAAAAAATAAAGAATCCGATATTATAATTTATGTAAATTAATTTAATTTCATGTGTTGTTAAGTTGAAAAATAACAAGTGTTTCATATTAATTAAAGAAATGCACATTTTTATAAACAACTTTACATTTATTAAACCCTGATCCTAATGTAATAAAATGTAACAGGGAGAAGGCAAAGCTTCGTTAATCACATTCGGCTCATTTTAACTGTATTAAATCTTGATCGTTGACTTCCGGAAAATAATTATTTATTTGAAGGAGTAGAAACAAAGACAAAATTAAGTGAACTGATTAGGAATTTGCGATGGCCCCGGTAATGAAGGAGGGCAGCGAATAATGAATGAACGCCACGCTCGGATTGTAGAAGAACACGTTCATTTAGCGGTGGGAAGTCGGAATTCATTACCTAACAAAAGAGTGATTTATGAACAATAGACACAAAGTGATGTGAATTAAGGAGTAAATTAGTCTTCCAATGACTAAATAAAAAGACGAGCATTCGAGAGCCATGTCTGTTTGGCTGTAGATACACAGGCGACCGTAGCGAGGCAGAATGAAAAATTAGGACTTGTTTTATTCAACTTTTTTAGACAATTTTTAATTTTAATACTGATTGCAGAGTAGAACTGTTCTATTGTTATGTAAATTATAATAACAATAGAAGTGAGGACAGAGATGAGAGGCGAGAAAAAGAGGCCACACTGTGACACCCCGAGGAGCGCGGAGCACAGGCTGATCTCTGGGCATCCGGATTGTGGCAATGTGACTGTACATAATCCGAAAATAAAAAATAGAGGTGCTCCTTGTGTGAACTGGTAAAGACAATACCATGGGAGCTCATAAGTAGAGATGAGCCACCCCCCTAGAGTTCGAGTTCAGTTGTCGAACGGAGGACAAGTTCGTTGAACGTTCATCGAACCAAATCGAACCCCATTAAAAACAATGGCAGGCAAACACATAAAAACACATTATACATGTACACATACAGTTAATAAACATTTCCATTACACTTACAGGTCCCCGCGACGCGTCCTGCACTCTGTCTCCCACAACTTTTCCTTCCGATATTCGCTGCGTCCTCCCGGTAACCAGCACTGATGATAGGACCTTCCGTGACATCATAATAGCATGTGACCAGTCACGTGTCTATTATCTCATTGGCTACAGACTGGTCACATGGCTAGATGTCCTGCTAGGTCCTGTCAGTGCATCTCTACGGTACGCGGTGCTCGTTTGTGCATTCCCGTGTAACGGCAAGATGCTCTGGCACATGGTCGGCTTCCCCGTTCCTGCAAGTGGGCGCTCTTTAGAGAGTCAGCCCACATGCAAAGACTGGCTGCCACAGCCAGTGAATTGCGGCACCAGGAATCACGTGATCGGAGCACCATTGCTATAGTAACCGCCTGTGAGATTACTTTAGCAACGGTGGCAGCGGTGACGTCACCGCAGCCTCTGCTCACTCTCACTGAGTGATTAGACTGCACGGGGAGCAGCAGCGTCTTTTTCCCATGCAGTGCTGTCTGATGTAGCAGAGCTGCATGGGTTGAAGGAGAAAGAAGACAGAAGACCAGGATCGTGGAGGGATGAGAGGGAGTAATAAACATGGAATCTCTAAGTGTGTCTGTGTATTTATTTCTGCTAAAGTATTTTTTGTCGGTGTGGTGTCATTTTTTAACCCTTTATTGGAGATTCTTAATGGCCGGGTCAAAGTTGCCTGACATTAAGAATTTCTGGCTTTATACTAGCTAGTAAAACAAAGCTAGTATTAACCCAATATTACCCAGCAAGCCACCCGGCTTCAGGGCAGCTGGAAGAATTGGATACAGCGCCAGATTATGGCACTTCTATGAAAGCGTCATTTTCTGGGCCAGCTGCGGACTGCCATTCGCAGCAGAGGGGCCCAGAAAACTCGGGCTAACCTGTGCTTCGGATTCCAATTCCAAGCTGCCTAGCTGTACCTGCCTGGACAGCCATACCTGCAAACACTAGTGAAAAAATATAGGGAAGCCCTTTTTTTTAATTATTTCATGAATTTCATGAAATAATTGAAAAAAAAATGACATGGGCTTAGCCCAATTTTTGTAGCCAGCCACAACTAGGCAGCTGGGGATTGAAATCCGCAGCACGGGGTGCCCAAGCTTTCATATAAGCGCCATCTTCTGGCACTGTATCCAACTCTTCCAGCTGCCCTGGTGACGGGTTGCTCGCTGGGTAATAATGGGGTTAGGGCTAGCTGTATATTATCAACTGACCCTAAGCTCGAAATTCATGGTGTCACGCCAATATTAGACATGGCCACCAATCAGCCAATCAGCTGATGCATCAGTGCAAAAAAAAAAACTACACACTTCTGTGCAGACTCCTGTCCGACAGCAGCAGCTGATAGTTTAGCCGGCCGGGCGGTAAAAAGCCAGCCTCACCGCTCGACTTTTAGTGTCAGCTGATTCCGTCAGAAGACCGCATCAGCTGATCATCGGAAGGTCTGAGAGAGAGAAAAGAGAGAGAAAAGAGAAGAGAGAGAGGGAGAGAGAAAAGAGAGCAAAGAGAGAGAAAAGAGAAGAGAGAGTGAGAGAGAGAAGAGAGAGAGAGAAGAGAGGAGAGACAGAAGAGGAGAGAAGAGAGAGAGAGAAGGAGAGAGAAGAGAGAGAGGAGAGAAAGAGAAGAGAGAGAGCAGAGGAGAGAAGAGGAGTGAAGAGAGAGAGAGAGAGAAGAGAGAGAGGAGAAAAAGAGAGAAGAGAGAAAGGAGTGAGAGAGAGAGAGAGAAATAGAACGAGAGAGAGAGAAAAAGAGAGAGAGAACACGAGAGAGAGAGAATAAGAGAGAGAGAAGAGAGAGAGGAGAGAGCAACGCAGCCTCATTCCGTGAACTGCTCCGATTTTAGAGGTGTAGCCCGCGGCTCACAGCTGATGTCCGACTCCTCCCCTCAGTGCATAATTAAATTAAATTAAAATTATAAATAAATAATAATTATAATTTAAAATTAAAAATAAAGTAAATTCGTTACTGGGGAGGACGGGACTTGAACTAATGCTTCTTAGGCAGTAGCTCTAACCATTGAGCCACTGCTTCTAATGAGAAACATAGAAAGATTTGGTTATCTTGACTTCTGCATTGCAGAGTGAAGTCCCCGGTGACAGCACGGCTCACTTCAGGTGCTGCGTGGAGAGGACACAGAGAGCTCCCTGTCATCTTTATGTAGCAAAGCTGACAGTGTCGTGTGGATTACTTCAGACCTGGATTGTTGTTTGAGGATTAATAAAGAGGTAAATTAGGTGTTTTTTTGTCTTTTATTCCAAATAAGAGATTTTTCGCTGTGTGTTTCTTTACTTTCACTTACAGGTTAATCATGGAAGGTGTCTCGGGGAGACGCTTGTCATGATTAACCCCGTTATTACCTCGATTGCCACTGCACCAGGGCAATTCAGGATAAGCTGGGCAGAGTCCCGGGACTGTCGCATCTAATGGATGCGGCAATTCCAGGCGGGTGCTGGGTGATATTGTTAGGGTGGTGGGTTCCCCATAACGCCTCATCCTGACAATACCAGCCTCCAGCCATATGGCTTTATCCTGGCTGGTATCAAAATTGGGGGGAACCGCATTTTTTTTTAAAATTATTTATTTATTTATTTTACTGCACGATACAGACCCGCCCACCAGCAGCTGTGATTGATTGCAGTGAGACAGCTGTCACTCATCATGGGGGCGTGTCTTACTGCAACCAATCATGGGCGCCGGTGGGCAAAAAAGGCACAGAATACCTGATTGAATAATGAAGCGGCAGCCATTTTCAAAAGAGGAAAAGCCACCGGAGATTTGTGACAGCCGTGCAGCGAGGCACCCGTGATCGGTGAGTAGGAAAGAGAGAGGGATTGTGCTGGGGACGCAGGAAGCATGCAGATACGCAACGTGCGCACATACTTACTGTGAAAAGCCACGCTTTTGGTGATCGAACCGTTCTCGAACGTAACTCGAACTGCCGAACTTTAAGCAAATCGTTTGAGTTCGTTGAACGACTCAAACACCCCCCAAAATCACTCAAACATGAAATTGGCGAACCGTTCGACTCGAGCATCGCTCAACTCTACTCATAAGATGGAGAGGCTCACCTGGGAGGGGTACAATTATCAGGACCACTTTGATAAACACTTTATGTAAGTAGGTCCTGGCTGCTGCACTGTGACACCACGAGAAGCATCTCTGGGCATCCGGATTGTGACTGTAGACAATTCGAAAATTTGAAAATAAATAATAGAGGCGCTCCATGTGTGAACTTGTAAAGACAATACCATAGGAGGTCATAAAGATGGAAAGGCTCATCTGGGAGCGGTACACTTGTCAGGAACAACTCTGATGAACACTTTTTGTAAGTGAGGGCTGGCTGCTACACTGTGCCCCACCCCCGAGGAACACGGTGCACAAGCTGATCTCTGGGCTTCTGGATTGTGACACTGTGACTGTAGACAATTCGAAAATAAAGAATAGAGGCGCTCCTTGTGTGAGCTGGTAAAGACAATACCATGAGAGCTCATAAGATGGAGGGGCTCACCTGGCAGGGGTACGCTTGTCAGAGGCAACGCTGATGAACACTTTTTGTTAGTGCCTCGTTGTCGCACTGTGACACCCTGAGAAGCGAGATACACAAGCTGATAGATGGGCATCCAGACTGTGGCAATGTGACTGAAGACGATTCGAAAATAAATAATAGAGGTGCTCCATGTGTGAACCGGTAAAGACAATACCATGGGAGCTCATAAGATGGAGAGGCTCACCTGGGAGAAGTACATATGTCAGGGACAACTCTGATGAACACTTTTTGTAAGTGGGTCCTGGCTGCTGCACTGTGACACCACGAGGAACACAGTGTACTAGCTGATCTTTGGGCATCTGGATTGTGGCAATGTGGCCATAGAAGATTCGAAAATAAAGAATAGAGTGTGTGAACCAGTAAAGACAATACCATGAGCGCTCATAAGATGGAGAGGCTCACCTGGGGTCTTTTGACCAAAACAAAATCTGTTGACTTTGTATGTGATACGGTGTTTGATGGGAACTGTTAATGTGTGATTGGGGAGGATGTGGTGTAGAAGAGGAGTTTTTTCAAGAGTGGGTGCTTGGACAGCTTTTGAAACAGCCTCAGCGAAACATGTGTCAGACCTGTCCCAATCATCAGTTCTGGCATACCTCTTGGCTCTGTGACAGCAGGTAGGTCTCCGGGTTTCACTTTACCACCAAGTTACTTTAATCCTGTATATTATTTATCTGACAGGACATACATATGGAGTCTATGGTGGATTTATAAGTGACCTTGTGTGACCTACCCTGTCTTCTACCTGTTATATAGGAGTTTAACTATTAGGACTGTGATCCTTAATATCTTGTATTTGATCCTATGTTTTTTATCCAAGGGTATGCTATTCCCCAATTGGGACTTCTTTTCCTCCCCCAAACCTCATTTTTCTGCTATCTTTACATGTTCTAATAATTCGGGTTTTTAATCTATCTGCCAATTTTCTGGCTGTATTTATGTGTGTCGCCCCTGCAGCGGTCGAACCGCTCGGGGTCTGCTGTGGCTCGAGGGTCTCCGGACCCGGGGGCCACGGCCACTTCAAATGGAAAAGGGGTATTTACAGGGGATAAGAGTTTGTGATGCCACCCGTGGTTCGCAGTAAGGGGAGTACCGCCGCTGCCGATGGGAGTACCCGGGGGAGATGGAGTGGGACAGCCATATGATGTTCCCTCCACGGGTAGAGGAGGCCCCGGGACTCTGGATGGTGGAGGTGTAGGGAAGCAAGGTGCAGGTTGGAAGCAGGGGAGGACAGCGTACTCACTCAGATGTTGCTAGTAGAGTTGAGCGCGGTTCGAGGTTCTCCAGTTCGGGGCTCGAGTGATTTTGGGGCCTGTTCTAGATCGAACTAGAACTCGAGCTTTTTGCAAAAGCTCGATAGTTCTAGATACGTTCGAGAACGGTTCTAGCTGCAAAAAGCAGGGCTTTTTACAGCTACAGTGTGCAGGAGCCATCGCTGGCATCCTGCCACAAGCTGGTAACCAAGATAAACATCGGGTATCCAAGCAAAGCGCTTTGGTTAGTAACCCGATGTTTATCCTAGTTACGTGCAGGAAGCCCACACTTCCCCGCTCAGCTCGCTCCGCCCCCTCCTGCCCGCAGCATGTACACACACACACACACACACACACACACACACACACACACATGGTCCCGCTCGGCTTACCTGCGGTGATGAAGTCCCGCCATCCCGACCTCAGCGCTGTCACTGTCCTCCATGGCCGCCGCTTGTCACATCACCTTCTCTCGCTTCCGACCCGAGACTGACTAGCGGTGACGTCACGGGCCTCTCGCGATTCTTGGCTGTGAAGGCGCCGGTCATTGAACTCAGTGACAGGGGCTGTCAGTGTGCTGGAGATCAGCGCAGGTAATGTACCTCACTGACAGCAGCACTTGTCATGCCCTGCAGTGACCTGGGCTGACCCATTGATGTTAGCTCAGGTCACTGCACTGCTCTCCCAGCCAATGGGGAACATCCTGCTCTTCATTGACTGGGACAGTGTGGATCGTCATGGCAACCCCTTGGATTACACCAGACCTGGATTTGTTTTTCATTCTAATAAATTGGTTAAAGAGGGAATGTTTTGGGGAGTGTTTTTTCAAATAAAAATGTGTTTGTCGTCTATTTTTTTTTTATTACTGACTGGGTTGGTGATGTCGGGTATCTGATAGACGCCTGACCTCACCAACCCCAGGGCTTGATGCCAGGTGACATTACACATCTGGTATTAACCCCATATATTACCCCGTTTGCCACCGCACCAGGGCGCGGGATGAGCTGGGGCGAAGCACCAGGATTGGCGCATCTAATGGATGCGCCACTTCTGGGGCGGCTGCGGCCTGCTATTTTTAGGCTGGGGAGAGTCCAATAACCATGGACCTCCCTAGTCTGAGAATATCAGGCCCCAGCTGTCTGCTTTACCTTGGCTGGTGATCCAATTTTGGGGGACCCCTACGTGGTTTTTTTTTAAAATTATTTATTTAATTTAAAATAACAGCGTGGGGTGCCCTCAGTTTTGGATTACCAGCCAAGGTGAGGTTGCCAGCTGTGGTCTGCAGGCTGCAGCCGTCTGCTTTACCCTAGCTGGCTACAAAACTAGGGGGAACCCTACGTCATTTTTTTTTTAATTTTTTTTGGCTAAATACAAAGCTAAGCCCCCTTAGTGCCACATGAAAGGCACCAAAGGGTGCTCCACTTTTTCTCCACTTTTTCTCCATTTTTTTCTCCATTTTTTCTCCACTTATTCTCCACTTTTTCTCCACTTTTTCTCCACTTTTTCTCCACTTTTTCTCCATTTTTTTCTCCATTTTTTCTCCACTTATTCTCCACTTTTTCTCCACTTTTTCTCCACTTTTTCTCCATTTTTTTCTCCATTTTTTCTCCACTTATTCTCCACTTTTTCTCCACTTTTTCTCCACTTTTTCTCCACTTTTTTCTCCATTTTTTCTCCACTTATTCTCCACTTTTTCTCCACTTTTTCTCCACTTTTTCTCCATTTTTTTCTCCATTTTTTCTCCACTTATTCTCCACTTTTTCTCCACTTTTTCTCCATTTTTTCTCCACTTATTCTCCATTTTTTCTCCACTTTTTCTCCACTGTTTCTCCACTTTTTCTCCACTTTTTCTCCATTTTTTTCTCCATTTTTTCTCCACTTATTCTCCACTTTTTCTCCACTTTTTCTCCATTTTTTTCTCCACTTATTCTCCACTTTTTCTCCACTTTTTCTTCACTTTTTCTCCACTTTTTATCCATTTTTTCTCCACTTTTTCTCCACTTTTTCTCCACTTTTTCTTCACTTTTTCTCCACTTTTTATCCATTTTTTCTCCACTTTTTCTCCACTTTTTCTCCACTTTTTCTTCACTTTTTCTCCACTTTTTATCCATTTTTTCTCCACTTTTTCTCCACTTTTTCTCCACTTTTTCTCCATTTTTTTCTCCATTTTTTCTCCATTTTTTCTCCACTTATTCTCCACTTTTTCTCCACTTTTTCTCCACTTTTTCTCCACTTTTTCTCCATTTTTTTCTCCATTTTTTCTCCACTTATTCTCCACTTTTTCTCCACTTTTTCTCCATTTTTTTCTCCACTTATTCTCCACTTTTTCTCCACTTTTTCTTCACTTTTTCTCCACTTTTTCTCCATTTTTTCTCCACTTATTCTCCACTTTTTCTCCACTTTTTCTCCACTTTTTCTTCACTTTTTCTCCATTTTTTTCTCCATTTTTTCTCCACTTATTCTCCACTTTTTCTCCACTTTTTCTCCACTTTTTCTCCATATTTTTCTCCATTTTTTCTCCACTTATTCTCCACTTTTTCTCCACTTTTTCTCCATTTTTTTCTCCACTTTTTCTCCACTTTTTCTTCACTTTTTCTCCACTTTGTATCCATTTTTTCTCCACTTTTTCTCCACTTTTTCTTCACTTTTTCTCCACTTTTTATCCACTTTTTCTCCACTTTTTCTCCACTTTTTCTCCACTTTTTCTCCATTTTTTTCTCCATTTTTTCTCCACTTTTTCTCCACTTTTTCTCCACTTTTTCTCCATTTTTTTCTCCATTTTTTCTCCACTTATTCTCCACTTTTTCTCCACTTTTTCTCCACTTTTTCTCCACTTTTTTCTCCATTTTTTCTCCACTTATTCTCCACTTTTTCTCCACTTTTTCTCCACTTTTTCTCCACTTTTTCTCCACTTTTTTCTCCATTTTTTCTCCACTTATTCTTCACTTTTTCTCCACTTTTTATCCATTTTTTCTCCACTTTTTCTCCACTTTTTCTCCACTTTTTCTCCACTTTTTCTCCATTTTTTTCTCCACTTTTTCTCCACTTTTTCTCCACTTTTTCTCCATTTTTTTCTCCACTTTTTCTCCACTTTTTCTCCACTTTTTCTCCATTTTTTTCCCCATTTTTTCTCCACTTATTCTCCACTTTTTCTCCACTTTTTCTCCATTTTTTTCTCCACTTATTCTCCACTTTTTCTCCACTTTTTCTTCACTTTTTCTCCACTTTTTATCCATTTTTTCTCCACTTTTTCTCCACTTTTTCTCCACTTTTTCTTCACTTTTTCTCCACTTTTTATCCATTTTTTCTCCACTTTTTCTCCACTTTTTCTCCACTTTTTCTTCACTTTTTCTCCACTTTTTATCCATTTTTTCTCCACTTTTTCTCCACTTTTTCTCCACTTTTTCTCCATTTTTTTCTCCATTTTTTCTCCACTTTTTCTCCACTTTTTCTCCACTTTTTCTCCACTTTTTATCCATTTTTTCTCCACTTTTTCTCCACTTTTTCTCCACTTTTTCTTCACTTTTTCTCCACTTTTTATCCATTTTTTCTCCACTTTTTCTCCACTTTTTCTCCACTTTTTCTCCATTTTTTTCTCCATTTTTTCTCCATTTTTTCTCCACTTATTCTCCACTTTTTCTCCACTTTTTCTCCACTTTTTCTCCACTTTTTCTCCATTTTTTTCTCCATTTTTTCTCCACTTATTCTCCACTTTTTCTCCACTTTTTCTCCGTTTTTTTCTCCACCTATTCTCCACTTTTTCTCCACTTTTTCTTCACTTTTTCTCCACTTGTTCTCCATTTTTTCTCCATTTATTCTCCACTTTTTCTCCACTTTTTCTTCACTTTTTCTCCATTTTTTTCTCCATTTTTTCTCCACTTATTCTCCACTTTTTCTCCACTTTTTCTCCACTTTTTCTCCATTTTTTTCTCCATTTTTTCTCCACTTATTCTCCACTTTTTCTCCACTTTTTCTCCATTTTTTTCTCCACTTATTCTCCACTTTTTCTCCACCTTTTCTTCACTTTTTCTCCACTTTTTATCCATTTTTTCTCCACTTTTTCTCCACTTTTTCTCCACTTTTTCTTCACTTTTTCTCCACTTTTTATCCATTTTTTCTCCACTTTTTCTCCACTTTTTCTCCACTTTTTCTTCACTTTTTCTCCACTTTTTATCCATTTTTTCTCCACTTTTTCTCCACTTTTTCTCCACTTTTTATCCATTTTTTCTCCACTTTTTCTCCACTTTTTCTCCACTTTTTCTCCACTTTTTCTCCATTTTTTTCTCCATTTTTTCTCCACTTATTCTCCACTTTTTCTCCACTTTTTCTCCACTTTTTCTCCACTTTTTCTCCACTTTTTTCTCCATTTTTTCTCCACTTATTCTCCACTTTTTCTCCACTTTTTCTCCACTTTTTCTCCATTTTTTTTTCCATTTTTTCTCCACTTATTCTCCACTTTTTCTCCACTTTTTCTCCATTTTTTTCTCCACTTATTCTCCACTTTTTATCCATTTTTTCTCCACTTTTTCTCCACTTTTTCTCCACTTTTTCTTCACTTTTTCTCCACTTTTTCTCCACTTTTTCTCCACTTATTCTCCACTTTTTCTCCTCTTTTTCTCTACTTTTTCTATGGTCGGTCTACCCATTAGCTCTGCCATGCATACTGTAGCTCTACACCTACTGCACATGTTACTTTATGATTGACATCTCTTTCGTACCAGAGCTGTCTAAGCCTACTCTGACCCCATATTTGTCATTACTATATTGTCCTTGTACTGTATTATGACATTTGTATCATGTGTTTCATTTCTTGCTGTGTTGCAATTTTTTTGCTGCATCCCAATTGTACCTCTACATTGTTCGAGTTTATGTTATTGTTCTCTCACTCTTATGTGATACTGATTATTGTCATTTTTCATGATTACAAGCAGATAAGTCCAATCTGACGAAGGCTCAGGCCGAAACGTCATTTGTAACTTGTTTTGGACAAAAACATATATGCTTATGAAAAAACATTTTTCTTAATACGGACCAATAAAGAGTGATTTTGCATTACTATCCGTTGTGACTTACTGACTTAGTCTGGGAGATTTAGAGTGCCGAGGTTACTCACTAATTTTATCTATTATTTCCTCTGAGCACCTATATACCAGTGAGCAGAGCTTCCTCTACAGTAGTTCTCCTGATTAGGCATGCCCTTACCTCATGAGCAGGGCATTGCAGCTTTGGTAGCAACCATTACGACATGGACTCTGCTGCTGTGGACCCGAGAAGAGTGAGTGCAGATTCATTGCACCCACACTCCTCACATGAAGGGTCCGCACTCCTAGAAAATGGGGGATACGTTCCCTGAGTGTCTCCCCCCCATATTCCAGACGGTCCAGAGTCGTCGTGGGACCCCTTTATTTTTTTTTCTTACAATAAATTGGTGAAAGAGGAAATGTTTTGGGGACTGTTTTTTCAAATAAATTTCTTTTGTCGATTTTTTTTTTTTTGTTAGTACTGACAGTTTATGATGTTGGGTATCTAATAGACGCCATGACATCACAAACTGCTGGGCTTGATCTCAGGTGACTTTACAGCTAGTATCAACCCGATTTATTACCCCGTTTGCCACTGCACCAGGGCACGGGATGAGCTGGGGTGAAGCGCCCGGATTGGCGCATCTAGTGGATGCGCCACGTCTGGGGTGCCTGCGGCCTGCTATTTTTAGGCTGTGAAGGCCCAATAACTATGGACCTTCCCACCCTGAGAATACCAGACCACAGCTGTCCGCTTTACCTTGGCTGGTGATCCAATTTGGGGGGGACCCTACTTTTATTGTGTAATTATTAATATTTATAAAATAATTATAAAAAAGAGCCTGAGGGGACCTCCACATTGGATCCCCAACCACGGTAAAGCTGCCAGCTGTGGTTTTCAGGCTACAGCCGTCTGCTTTACCCTAGCTGGCTATCAAAAATGGGGGGACCCAACGTCATTTTTTTTTTTAACTATTTTTTAAATAGAAAAAATTAATGGGCTTCCCTGTATTTTGATTGCCAACCAAGGTAACGGCAGGCAGATGGGGGTGGCAACCCATAGCTGTCTGCTTTATCTGCGCTGAGAATCAAAAATACCGCGGAGCGCTACGTCATTTTTTTAAAGATTTATTTTTAAAGCACTGTGATGTCCAGCAATCAAAATACAGGGAAGCCCATTTTATTTGTAGTTATTTAAATAAATAATTAAAAAAAATATATATGGGCTCCCGCTGCATTTTTTGTATTGCTAGCTAAGGGTAATCCAAGCAGCTACTGGCTGCTAACCCCCACTGCTTGGTGTTACCTTCACTGGCAATGGAAAATCCAGGGAAGCATTTTTTATTTTTTTTGCCAAAAAACTACAAAAAAAGGACGTGAGCTTCGCCATATTTTGTATGCTAGCCAGGTATAGCAGGCAGGTGCTGGAAGAGTTGGATACAGCGCCAGAAGATGGCGCTTCTATGAAAATGCCATTTTCTGAGGCGGCTGCAGACTGCAATTTGCAGCAGTGGGGCCCAGAAAGCTCAGGCCAACCTGTGCTGCGGATTCCAATCCCCAGCTGCCTTGTTGTACCTGGCTGGACACAAAAATGGGGCGAAGACTACGTCATTTGTTTTCTAATTATTTCATGAAATTCATGAAATAATAAAAAAAGGGCTTCCCTTTATTTTTGGTTCCCAGTCGGGTACAAATAGGCAACTGGGGGTTGGGGGCAGCCGTACCTGCCTGCTGTACCTGGCTAGCATACAAAAATATGGCGAAGCCCACATAATTTTTTCAGGGGGCAAAAAACTTCTGCATACAGTCCTGGATGGAGTATCCTGAGCCTTGTAGTTCTGCAGCTGCTGTCTGTCTGTATGGAGAAGAGCAGACAGCAGTTGCAGAACTACAAGGCTCAGCATACTCAATCCAGGACTGTATGCAGAATTTTTTTGCCCACCAAAAAAATGACGTGGGCTTCGCCATATTTTTGTATGCTAGCCAGGTACAGCAGGCAGCCACGGGCTGCCTCCAACCCCCAGTTGCCTATTTGTACCCGGCTGGGAACCAAAAATATAGGGAAGCCCGTTTTTTTTTAATTATTTCACTTATTTCATGAAATAATTAAAAAACAAATGACGTGGGCTTCGCCCCATTTTTGTGTCCAGCCGGGTACAACTAGGCAGCTGGGGATTGGAATCCGTAGCACAGGTTAGCTCGAGGTTTCTGGGCGCCTCTGCTGCGAATTACAGTCCGCAGCCGTCCCAGAAAATGGCGCTCTCATAGAAGCGCCATCATCTGGCGCTGTATCCAACTCTTCCAACAGCCCTGGAGCCGGGTGGCTTGTTGGGTAATCATGAGTTAATACTGGCTTTGTTTTACTAGCCAGTATTAAGCCAGAGATTCTTAATGTCAGGCACGTTTGACCCGGCCATTAAGAATCTCCAATAAAGGGTTAAAAAAAACACCACACAGAGAAAAAATACTTTAATAGAAATAAATACACAGACACATTAGAGACTCCATCTTTATTACCCCCTGTCAGCCCTCCACGATCCTGCTCTTCTGTCTTCTTTCTTTCTAGTGTAGTAGTAGTGACGATTGTAGTGAGGATGATGTGCACCAGCCCATCACTTGGGGCTGGGGAACCTCATCCTCACTACAATCCTCACTACAATCCTCACTAGTGTAGTAGTAGTGACGATTGTAGTGAGGAAGGATGAGGTTCACCAGCTCATCACTTGGGGCTGGGGAACCTCATCCTCACTACAATGCTCACTACAATCGTGCAGCCTTCACTCCGTGAGTGATCAGTGCTGGCTGTCAGCGATAACAGCGGTAACACTGAGAGACGCGTTACCATAGCAATGGTGCTCTCGGAGCCGCGGTTAGCGGTGACGTCACCGCTAACTGCGTTGCTATGGCAACGGTGATCTCCGTTAATGACCGGCTGTGTCAGCCGGTCCCTAACGGAACGGGGAGTCGACCGTGTGCTAGAGCATGTCGCCGGTACACGGCGATACACATATGTGCACCGTGTACCGGAGAGATGCACTCGCAGGTCCTACATGACGTGTCATAGTCATGTGACCAGTCTGTAGCCAATGAGATAATAGCCACGTGACTGGTCACATGGCTATTTTGACGTCACGATAGGTCCTGCATCTCTGCTGGCAGTGCCGGTCACCGGGAGGATTCAGCGATCATCGGATGGAATAGCGGCAGGAGACAGAGTGCAGAAGGGATCGCGGGGACCGGTAAGTGTTATGGCAATGTTTAATAACTGTTTGTGTACATTTATCATGCATTTTTATGTGTTTGTTATTGCCTCCCATTATAGCCTATTGGCTCGAGTTCGGTTCGTCGAACGTTCGACGAACCGAACTCGAACGGGACCTCCGTTCGGCGAACCGACCTCGAGCCGAACCGGGACCAGTTCGCTCATCTCTAGTTGCTAGTAGTGGTGCGACCGCAAAGCAGACTCTGACACAAAGGTAAACCAAGTCTCTGGGTGCTGCTGCCTCTCTGAGGGAGCTCGTACGGGAATCCGCTCCCTTAGATGCTGCCAGTGGTCTTGACCTGTCTCCTTGCACTAATATTTAGGTCTTTTCGTGTGACCCCCTCGGCTTGAAGCTTTCAGGGTCCCGCTCACCACTATTTGGTAGGGAAGCTGTGCTCTCGATGTCTGACACTTAGGATTTCAGTGGGCTACATGGGTTGGAAAGCCCTATCCCCCTCGTTGTGTTAGTGCCTTCGATCTCTGAGCTCTTGGGGACAGTTCTTAGAGATACTATCCTCCACAGGTTAATTATCAGGTTGCGTGAAGCTACTCCCTGATCTAGGGTCCAGTATACTGCCGTGCTCGGTACTGGTTTGATAATTAGGTACTCCGGTGCCAACCGTTCTCCAAAACTAAGTCTGGCTCCTTTCTCCAATACCCTGTGACCGGGTCTCTGACTCCTCCAGTTCCAGAACACCATCTGCGACCTAGCCAACGTCTCTCCGGAGAGCTCCAACTCCCCTAGCTCTTCACTCTTTGAGGACTACCACTGTTCTCCTCTCCCAGCTCCCCAGGAGCTGCCACTTCAGCTCCTCTCTTACTGAAAGCTGACACTGAACTGACTAAGTCCTTCCCACCAGTCTGTCTGACCCCTAGGTGGGTGAACAATGTATAAAGAAAAGAGCTACATATAACAGGGAGCACACCCACAATAGTATATATATATAAAAGGCAGTCTTTATTGTAACAGCAAGAATAAAAACACTAAAAAATGTGACACACAAGATAACACGGCCTGAAACCCCTTGTGACCCCCGTCATGTACACAGCATGAGCAATAATATGCGATAATGAAGACGTCATACATATAACCTATAAATCATGCAAAATTGTATAAAGGCTGATGAAATATCTCACATAAATGCACAATGCCAACTGGCTTGTACACAATCAGAAAAACCTGCTTAGAGGATATATATAACCAAATAGTAACAGTGCCCACTGGCCATGAAAAACAGTCATATCCCAAAGGAAAATATATATATAGACGGCAGACAGTACCAATATATGTCAGGGGAGCAGTATCACCTCCCAGACCACATGTAAGGCAAGCAGTTATCCATCCACAGGCAACCACTATATAAAATGTGGCAGCCAGATAATGGCAAAGAACTATACCATGTGCAAGTAAGCGAGGCAAATAAGCAAGGCCAAAGGAGGTACACAGGGGACAGAGAATACTGTGGGGGACCCACGCGTATCGCCGCACAGCGGCTTCCTCAGGGCAAGTGTGTACATCGTAGCCTACAACAAAGAGGGTATATAAGCCTATTAGTTAGAAGATCATGAGAATCACCTGTGTGGAGGCTGGCAGTAGAACCCATTCATGACCATATGGGAGCGCATATTACAGCGGCTGTAATGCATATAGATGCGCGCCGCCATCTTGGAAATTCCGCGCATGCGCGGAAAGTCAAAGATCGGTGCGCGTCATCAACAGGGAACTGCGCATGCGCAATATCACACGTACACGAAGATGCAGCAATAAGAAGAGGGAATCCTGTATGTAATTTTAAGAGTCCACAGCACCCCCAATAATTGTGGTGAGACAAGGAGTATATAAATATATATCCGAGGGACAAACCGACAACAGTGTATACGGTAAAGTGAAGTAAAGAAATTACAGAAAAATAGATAAAGAAAAATGAAAATGAATATAAAACTGAAAATAAAATAGAATTAAATTAATACAAAAAGAAATAAAAGTAACCAAAAAGGATATGAAAAATACGTGAGATGGAAAAAGAGAGCAATAGTGAAATATGTACAAAACTGTAAATAGAAAATGATAGTAATGAAAAAAAAAAAAAAAAAAAAAAAGGGGGGGGAAGGGGGGGGGAAAGGGGATATAACAGTGAATATGAAAAAACTGTACCAAATTACCACAAAAATGGAAAGCCAAAATAGCACAATTTACAAATCATCATCAGTATTCAACTCCCGGCCTTTCATTTTGCAACCATGGAAGGGAAAGTAGGAAAAAAAAAAAAGGGAAAAAAGTTTTTTATATGTAATATCCAATATACACTTAGAGTCAAGAAAGTTCCACAGATACTCCGTATAGAGTAAAAAGATCTTAGTAGAAATCCGGATTTCATAATCCACGATTGGTGGTCTTGTGTGGGATATAAAGCAAGGCCCAGAAATTTCACAGGGGGAACAATGAGTCCAAGGAATTCCCCAGATATTCCATATAGAATGAGATGAATAAATAGCCCACAGACGATAGTCTTGTGTGGAATATCAACCAAATGCCATAAAGTCCACAAAGGGCAGAGGGACGTCCAAGATGTTCCCAGATTTTCCGTGTAGGGTAGGATAGACGTCTTGTAGAAAGAGAATCAAAATTTCGCAATCCGCCGTTGGTAGTCCTGCATAAGATGCACACCAAATGTCAGGGTATCTACAAAAGGAAGAAGGAAAATATAAGGAAAAAGGGGGAGGGGGGAGGTCGGGGGGGTCAATCACCCCAAAAAACCAGTGAACAGAAGATCTTCATTCAGTCCATCCGGGGCTACCGAATTTAAATTGTATATCCACTTTGCTTCATTTTGGAGTAGCCACTTATGGCATGAGCCACCTCTCCCATTACCCACAAACTTCTGTAGTCCCAAAATGCGAATATTTGTGCAGGACCCATGGTGGTGTGCCAAAAAATGTGCCGCCACCGGAGTTATAGGATTACCTTTATCCTGATCAGTGGTTGATGGTGGAAAGGTGTTTTTGTGCTCTTTTCCTGAGCTCCTGGGAAGTCTGACCAACATAAATCATGTTACATGGGCATATTAAGGCGTAAATAACATTCTTCGTTTTACAATTAATGTAAGCCTTAAGAGGGTGCTTTGAAGAGTTCTCTGGATGACAAAAGATATTTGGCACAGGATGCATGTAACTGCAAATACTGCAGTTGCCACATGGAAAGGATCCCCTAAGAGATATACCCCGATTTAATTTGTGGCAAATCCCAGAAAAATGGCTGACAACCAGAGTGTCCTTCAAATTAGGAGCTCTTCTGGCTGTCAGCAAGGGATGAGGGCTAACCACCTGTGCTGTTTCAGTGTCCGCCACCAAAATATCCCAATGCTTCTGTAAAATGTTTTTGATCTTACCCCATTGGTCATTGTACGTAGTGATGAACCGAGTGCGAGCATCATTCGTCCAACATTTTGGAGTAATAAGTGACAATTGCGACTCTGACTTGGCCCGTTGGTGGGCTCTGGAGATGGTGCTCCTGGGATAGCCACGTTCAAGAAATCTAGAAGTGAGATTTTTAGCCTGTTGTTTATAATTGGCATCATCAGTACAATTGCGTCTAATACGCAAAAACTGGCCAGTCGGAATACCTTGTCGAATGTGCAGGGGATGAAAGCTCTGGTATTGAAGAAGACTGTTTGTGGAGGTGGCCTTACGATACAGATTTGTAGAGAGCGCACTACCCTTAGTTGACACTTCCAGGTCCAAAAACGTGACTGTAGAAGAAGAGATGGTAGAGGTCAAAAATATATTGAACCTGTTGTTATTCAAAGACGTCAAAAACTGCGCACAATCCCCCTCAGAGCCCCGCCACACAAAAAAGACGTCATCAATGTAACGATGCCAATGCATGACATGAGTACTGAAGGCGGGTAATGAATAGACAATAGTGGACTCCCACCACCCCAAAAAGAGGTTGGCAAAAGCCGGTGCGCACCGTGCGCCCATTGCCACCCCAGAAATCTGTCTATAGAACTTTCTATCAAATAGAAAGTAGTTATGCTGGAGAAGGGGTTTCAGGCCGTGTTATCTTGTGTGTCACATTTTTTAGTGTTTTTATTCTTGCTGTTACAATAAAGACTGCCTTTTATATATATATACTATTGTGGGTGTGCTCCCTGTTATATGTAGCTCTTTTCTTTATACATTGTTCAGCCCTTTCCGCTACATGGGTGAGCACCTTACTATTTATTACTCTTAGGGTGGTGCACCTGCCTTGTTTATTTCCCTTGACCCCTAGGTGGGTGGCCCTATTCCAGCTAGACCGCCTACTGGTGTGCCTGACAGGGTGTGGTGTTAGGTGACTAGAATTTGAATGCTGGTGGAAGCAACATCAAAGTTCAGGATCCCAGAACCATGAGGGGTTGAGTCCTGCACAAAAGGCTAGAGAGTGCAGTACCCTGTGACACCCTGAAAAGTTCAGGGGCGTCACATATGCATGTCGCGGGCGGAGGGGACGCCGCTGCTGCGCGCTCGTTAACGCTCGGGTCCGGTGCTGCTGCGGCTGCTGCTCGGTGGCTCGAGCGGTGGGCCGGATTTGGGGACTCGAGCGGTGCTCCTTGCCCGTGAGTGAAAAGGGGGTGGTTGGTTTGGGGGATTTAGTCCGTGACGCCACCCACGGGTTGTGGTGAAGATGGGGACCACCGCTGCTGGTGACGGGGATCCCGGGAGCAATGGTAGGGAGCAGCCGGGATGTTGTTTTCCCCCTCCATGGGTAGGGGTCGGTGGTCCCGGGGCCCGATGGTGTGACGGGGAGGCAGGGTTGGCGAGGTGCAGGGTTGCAGGGGCAGCGCGGCGCGGTGCCGGATGGCACTGGTGTACTCACTCAGGTAGTCAATGACAGAGTCTCTGGTAAACCAAACGGCTGGATGGACGGGTCCCGCAGCCGGCTGCATGGACGGGTCCCGCAGCCGGCTGCAGTGTCTCTCCCCGGACAGGTGATGGTGGCTGTCTTTCCCTGCACCTTTGTGTACTTGTTTGACTACGATGGATCCCCAACGGTAGTCCGCTCCCCAGTGTATGGATGCCAGAGGAGCCCATTTGCCCGCAAGCGCTGGCCCTTGGGTCTCTAGCCTTAGGCGGTAGCTGTATACCCTCACGGTGTGGGCGCGGTTGCCTTCTAACGGGTCTTTGGCTGTTAGGAAACCCTTGGGGTTCCTGTCACACTCGGATTTGACTTTTGACGGCGACTCCAAGCCCAGTCGGGGTCCGATGGCCCTGCCTGTGTGTGCTGGCTTCACTTCGCTCCCCGGTCGGTACCGGCAGGCCAACGCCTGACCCCGGTCCTACGGTTCCGCGTTGCTTCACCACTCCTGCAGATGGCCGCCACCGTCTGCCAACCTTGTTGTCAGTGCCTGGGCCACAAACCCAGACACTCTCCACTTTACTCCTCTCACTTCAACCTCCTAAACTGTTCTGTCACTTTTCCCGCCTCCAGGCCTGTGAACTCCTCGGTGGGTGGGGCCAACCACTTGGCTCTGCCCCACCTGGTGTGGACATCAGACCCTGGAGGGCGGCAACAAGGATTTTTGTTTGGCTAATGTTGCTGTCTGGTGGGGGTGGGGGTGTGTGAGTGTTACCTGTGACGACCTGGCTAGTTCAGGGCGCCACATGCACATTTTCTAATAATCTAATAATAGAATAATAATCTAATTCAATAAAAAGCAGCTTAAAAGAAAACTATATAGCATGTTTATTTACCCATCAATTACCTCATATTTACAAGTTTTACGTATATTTACATCAATTACCTCTATCTTTTCCATGGTTTCTCATACAACAAAATAGTTAATTAATAACATTCCCCACATGTCTACTTTAAATCAGCCCCATATTGAAACATAATTCTTTTTTATTAGAAAGTTAGAAAAGGTAAATGTTTATCAGCAATTTCTCATTTCTTCCCAAAAATGTACAAAATCTATTTTTGTGGTGACCACATCACATTTGAAGCGGTTTTGAGACGACTATGTGACAGAAAATACTCAAAAATCACACCATTTAAAAAACTGCACCCTCAAAGTGCTCAAAACCACATTCATGGAGTTTTTTTAAACCGTTTTGATGCCTCAAAGGAATTAAAGAAATGTGGAAGAAAAACAATGAAAATTTTAATATCTCCCACAAAAATATTGTGTAACCCCATATTTTGCATTTTCACAAGGGTACAAGGGAGAAAATAGATTGTTTTGCAATTTTTCCTGAGTACACCAACACCACATATGTGGTGAAAATCTACTGTTTGGGTGTGGGGCAGGGCTCGGAAGGGAAGGAGCACCATTTGACTTTGACTTTTGAAGGGTAAAATTGTCTATAATACACAGCGGACATCATGCCATGTCTGCAGAACCCCTGATGTGCTTAAACAGTGAAAACCACCCACAAGTGACCCTATTTTGTAAAATACACCCCACACGGAATTTATCTAGTGGTGTGGGGAGCTCCTTAAATCTGCAGGTGCTTCAGAATTATATAACATTGAGCCATGAAAATGATAAATCACATTATTCCCCCAAAAATGTTACTTTAGTCCCAAAGTATTCATTTTCACAAGGGTAACAGAATAAAATGGACTGTACAATCAATTTGTTGAGCAATTTCACCTGAGTACACTGGCATCCCATATGTGGTGGAAAACTAGTGTTTGGGCGCATGACAGGGCTTAGAAGGGAAGGGGCACGATTTTGTGTAGAAATAGATTTTGAATGCCATGCCACAATTTAGGAACCTCTCTGACATGCCAAAAAGAAGAACCCCCCCACAAGTGACCTCATTTTGGAACCCTCATTTAATTAGATGTGTTGTAAGCACCTTGAACCCACTGGTGGAGCCGTAAAAATGGAAAAATACATTTTTCCTTCAAACATGTTGCTTTGCCCCAAATTTTTAATTTTCATAAGAAAATGGACCATAAAATATTATGTCTAATTTCTTCTGAGTATGCCAATACCCCATATGTGGTCACCACTACTATTGGTGCACAGTTCAAAGCTAGGAAAGGAAAAAGCACCATATTGGAGGGTAGATTTCACTGGAATGGTTTGGGATTTTATATCACATTGGAAGAGTCATTGAAATGCAAGAAAAGCAGAACCCCTCAAATATGACCCCCACTTTACAAGTTGGCTTCCTCCTTGACCATATCACTCAGGCACATTTTTGTGGTTGACTTCCTCCTTGTCCACATCACTCAGGCATACTGTTGTGGCTGCTTCCTCCTTGTCCACATCACTCAGGCACACTGTTGTGGCTGGCTTCCTCCTTGTCCACATCACTGAGGCACACTGTTGTGGCTGGCTTCCTTCTTGACCATATCACTCAGGCACATTTTTGTGGTTGGTTTCCTCCTTGTCCACATCACTCAGGCATACTGTTGTGGCTGCTTCCTTCTTGTCCACATCACTTATTCACACTGTTGTGGCTTCTTCCTCCTTGTCTACATCACTCAGGGGCACTGTTGTGGTTGGCTTCCTCTATTTCCACATCATTCAGGCACACTGTTGTGGCTGCTTCCTCCTTGTCCACATCACTCAGGTACACTGTTGTGGCTGGCTTCCTCCTTGTACACATCACTCAGGCACACTGATGTGGACAAAGAGGAAGCCAACCACAACAGTGTGCTTGAGTGATGTGGACAAGGAGGAAGCCAACCACAACAGTGTGCCTGAGTGATGTGGACAAGGAGGAAGCCAACCACAACACTCAGGCACACTGTTGTGGTTGGCTTCCTGCTTGTCCACATCACTCAGGCACACTGTCGTGGCAAAATCTTTCTCTACACTAGAGTCACTCCTAGGTGTCAGCTTAGTTCAGATTGCAGTCACTTGCCTCCAACTGGTGACTACACGTCCCCATGAGCTCAGGGGTCAGCTGCCTTTTGCCTAAACTTTCTTATTTATCTCTCTGCCACCAAGACATCCAAATTTAGCCTTTACTCTTCCACAGCTCCTGCCTCACTTTGAGGGCAGTTCTTTACTAGTCTTATAATCTAATTCTAAAGATTGGAAATAGAGTTTTCCATGCAGAACAGATACTAAGGTAGTATACCCTTCATAAGATGGGACTATACAATGCGTTTTAATAAAAAAAAAATGTCCTCTAGTGATTTACAAGTCATCAGCTATTATAAGTCGCAAGGCTATTAGAGGTAGCAAAGCTCCTACTTGTTCTACATGACCTCTCTGACTAACACTGAGTTTTAGGAAACTAGTAGTTTCATAACTAATGTCAGCATCCGTTCTGCCCACTTTAGTCATCAGTAGTATTGAGCAAACCAGAGGCTATTCAGGTATAATAGAAGAAAGAAAAATCCAGCTTCCGGAGTAGTAGTAGTTTGTCAAAGAACTTGACAAAGAACGCAGGCAGCGTTCGAAACGCGTAGCCTTACGCCGCATATGAGCTCCCTATTTTTGTCATCATATTAATTTTTACGTCCTTTAATAAAATTTTCATCAGTTTTACTACTACTCCGGAAGCTGGATTTTTCTTTCTTCTATTGGACCCTTACACTGCCAGAGTGTTATCCTTGCATGCCGGACTTTGCCCCAGTTGAGCTGGATCACTTTTTTTCCTTGCTATTCAGATATGCCGAACAAGCACGGGAAAAAAAATTGCATTCAGCAAGTGAACTTGATGCCGAACTTGACCCCGGACATTGAACCTCATACAAGTCAATGGGGGCGAGAAGATCAGGGCTGTAAAATAGCCGTAGTAATTGCTAGGGGGCTGCAAATGGAAGTTAAAGGTTAATGATAGGATAGCTATACATACTGTGTTTCTCGAAGGATCACACTGCAGTCAGACCTGCTAATTAAGATTCAACAATATTCACTGTTCTCCCTCCCACCTTCTGTGCCAGTGTCTGTGATTGGTTGCACACTGCTATACACACCTCCCACCCTGTGTCTGTGATTGGTTGCATTCAGTTTGCAGTATAGTAGTGGAAAAAAAAATAATAATAAAAGTGACCTAGGCTCCCTCCATATTTTGAATAGCCAGAGCGGGTAAAAATAAGAGCTACAGGCTGCAGCCCCCATCTGTGAGTTTTACCATGGCTGGATGTCAAAATATAGATGAAAAAATGTCACATGATTCTCCTAGTTTAAATTTCAAGCCATGGTGCAGTGGTAATCGAGGTAATATAAGGAGTTAATGACAGCTGGGATTTGTCATCTGCCATCAAGCCTTTGATTAGTAATGGGGAAGGGTTTATAAAACTCCCCAATTACTAATCCTGTAAGTGAAAAGAAATAAAACACAAACACTGAAAAAATCCTTTATTTGAAACAAAATACACGCACCCTGTTTCACACCTTTATTACTACGAAAACACCCTTGCATATGCAACGTAATCCATACAAATTCTCACAACGATCCTGGCCTTTCTACATGCTGAAGTCCTAACTCGTGAACACATTAGAAAGCGTGACCTCTTACTGTGACTTAAGTCAGACACTGACCGAGCCGCAGCTGTGAGTAGTTTGTCACTGAGTTTACCTGCCGTAACAGTTGGAGGTTCCCATGGTCTCCCACCTGTTTCCACAGGTAAACTCACCTTAGGTAAACTAATTGAACTCAGTGACCTCACCTCAGGTGAACTCTTTGACTTAATTGAGACCAATATCTCCTGACAAAAAACTGCATTTTTTTTTTTGCCAAGAGATGCAGATTTGGTGCTGGAATTTATACATCAAATTTCTGCACCAAATCTGCATACCCTGGCAAAAATACACATTAAAATCGCATCAAAACCACATTACGTTTAGATGTGTTTTTTTGCCAGAAGATGCAGGTTTGGTGCAGGAACTTTGTGTCAAAATTTCAGCACCAAATCTGCATCTCCTTTCAGAAAATCGCACACAAAAAAACTGTTTTGATGCTGTTTTGGTATGGTTTTCTGCCAAGAAATGCAGAAATGTCTGCCCCAAATTTTTCACCAAATTTGCATCTCCTAGCAGAGGTTTTTGTGAGATTTTCTGCCAGGAGATATAGATTTGGTGCTGGAATTTATACATCAAATTTCTGCAACTCCTGGCAAAAACTGCATTAATATCACATCAAAACTGCACCACGTTTAGATGATTTTTTTTTTCTCTAGAAGATGCAGATTTGGTGCAGGAATTTGATGTATAAATTCCAGCACCAAATTCGCATCTCTTAGCAAAAACAATGTGGTTTTCTACCAGGAAATGCAGTTCTCAGTTAAGTCAATCAGTTCACCTTAGTTACCTGCGGTCACTGGTCGGATCTGCCAGAAGCCGCAGCAGGAGGTCACGTTTTCTAATATGTCCATGTGCTGCGACTTCAGTATGTAGCAGAGTTGGGATCATCGCGGTACTTCTTATAGATAAAGTTAGATCTGCAAGAGTATTTTGGGCATTAATAAAGGAGTGAAAGAAGGTGTGTGCATTTTGTTTCAAATAAAGGATTTTTTTGGTGTTTGTGCTTTGTGTTTTATTTCTTTTTACTCACAGGATTAGTAGTGGGGGTTTTCATAGACCCTTTGCCATTACTAATTCAGGGCTTGATAACAGCTGATAAATTACAGCTGTCATTAACCCTTTATATTATCATCTGTTGCCACAATACCATGGAAATTGGGATAAGCTGGGCAAAACGCCTAATGAATGCGACAATTCTAGAATCATAGAATGGTAGAGTTGGAAAGGACTTCAAGGGCTATCAGGTCCAACCCACTGTGACTGCAGTTCTTCCTAAATCATTCCAGCTATATGTTTATCCACCTTCTGCTTGAAGATTTCCATTTATGGAGAGCTCACTACCTCCCGTGGTAGCCTGTTCCACTCCACCTCCACAGACAGCTTCTGTGAGGGCAACCAATCAGAGATGCCGGCATGCCAGCAGTCTGACTGCAGCCAATGAAAGATGCTGTCACAGACAGTGGGCAGGGGAAGCAGTGAATGAGATGTAATGAGCAGACCCGGAAGCAGTGTTATAACCATGCGTCAGAGACTGGTAAGTATGTCCTGCTTTAACCATCTTGGTTTCTTTTTTTTTTTCTTTAGTCATTTCCCCAACCAATCGCAACCATAGTCTAAAAGCTTGCTGTTTGGACAGGCCCGATTAAAGTAACAAGTATAATGTAAGTCAATGGTTAACTCAAGCATTTTTTCTGAAGACCCCCCTCCCACAACCAGGAGAGCTAGGGGTACAGAAAAATCACTGAAATGAATGAAAAGAGTGCTCATATGGAATGGGAGCAGCATGAGGCTGGGGGGGTCCAATAACCATGTGCCTCCTCAGCCTGAGAATACCAGCCCCCACCTGTCGCCTTTATCTGTGTATCAAAATTGTAGGGGAATGATATTTTTAAAAAATTTTATTTAAATAATTTAAAAAAAGCTGCATGGGGTCCTTCTTATTTTGATACACAGCCAAGATACGCACATGGCTGGGGGCTACAGCCTGTAGTCATCTGCTTTACTGCACTGGGCATCTATATACGGGGGACACTGCAACATTTTTTAATTAATTTATTTATTTTTACACTCCATTAGAGGACTTAGAGAGCTACTGTGAAGGCAGCCAATTAGAGACTCCGGAAGCAGTGCAAATACATGACATCTAATGAGCAGACCTGGAAGTAGTGTGAGAGCCCTGGGAAATTCAGTAAGGGTATGCTCACACGAGTGCATTGCACTTGGGCCAATCTTAGTAAATGAGGAAAAGCAGATGGTCAGCTTTTTCTCATCCAGATTCTGGAAGATCGAAAAATCACAGCATGCTGCGATTGTCAGCAAGAGACGTGTCACTTGTACCTAAACTATGCTATGCTTGCAAGTGAAACATCAGACTGCACTCGGATGACAACGGATTGCAGTGTGATTGTCGCAACAGCTGACAATAGAGGAGATGGGGAGATTAATCCCTCTCCTCTGCATCTCCCGCCCTCTCTTCTGCAGCTGTGATCCAATCGCAGGATCAGATCACAGTAGCATGACACTCGGCTCACGCTGGCAGCACAGTTGGAGCTGAGGGAGCCTAGGGTCATTAGCATATCGCATCCAATGCACTCGCATCAGATGCCATACGATCATGTGAATCCACCCTTAGTCTAACTATCTTACTTTAATCTCCGTAATATTCTGACAACATTATTCCCAGAAACCAACTGTGAGTCAGAAATGCATCCAGGCATCTTCCACATGCTATATCCATTCCGTTTCAACACTTTTCCATCCATTGGAGCATTTTACAGTCCTCCCAGACCTACTTCCAAGGTCCACGTGTAAACTATTCGAGTTTCCCTTTGACTTGCATTGGGTTTGATATACTTGACAAATACACGAATAATAGAAATATATTAGGCTAGAACAATCTGAACCCAAATATTTCACTATTCGCCCATCTTTACTTCTAACTAGAGATGAGCGAACCGGTCGCGGTTCGGCTCGAGGTCGGTTCGCCGAACGGGGGTCCCGTTCGAGTTCGGCTCGTCGAACGTTCGACGAACCAAACTCGAACCTATAGGCTATAATGGGAGGCAATCACAAACACATAAAAATGCATTATAAATGTACACAAACAGTTAATAAACATTGCCATAACACTTACCGGTCCCCGTGATCCATCCTGCACTCTGTCTCCTGCCGCTATTCCATCCGATGATCGCTGAATCCTCCCGGTGACCGGCACTGCCAGCAGAGAAGCAGGACCTATCGTGACGTCAAAATAGCCATGTGACCAGTCACGTGGCTATTATCTCATTGGCTACAGACTGGTCACATGACTATGACGCATCATGTAGGACCTGCGAGTGCATCTCTCCGGTACACGGTGCACATATGTGTATCGCCGTGTACCGGCGACATGCTCTAGCACACGGTCGACTCCCCGTTCCGTTAGGGACCGGCTGACACAGCCGGTCATTAACGGAGATCACCGTTGCCATAGCAACGCAGTTAGCGGTGACGTCACCGCTAACCGCAGCTCCGAGAGCACCGTTGCTATGGTAACGCGTCTGTCAGCGTTACCGCTGTTACCGCTGACAGCCAGCACTGATCACTCACGGAGTGAAGGCTGCACGCTGCTTGCCGATTGTAGCGAGGATTGTAGTGAGGATGAGGTTCCCCAGCCCCAAGTGATGAGCTGGTGAACCTCATCCTCACTACAATCGTCACTACTACTACACTAGTGAGGATTGTAGTGAGGATGAGGTTCCCCAGCTCATCAAGTGATGAGCTGGGGAACCTCATCCTCACTACAATCGTCACTACTACTACACTAGAAAGAAAGAAGACAGAAGAGGAGGATCGTGGAGGGCTGACAGGGGGTAATAAAGATAGAGTCTCTAATGTGTCTGTGTATTTATTTCTATTAAAGTATTTTTTCTCTGTGTGGTGTTTTTTTTTAACCCTTTATTGGAGATTCTTAATGGCCGGGTCAAACGTGCCTGACATTAAGAATCTCTGACAAGCCACCCGGCTCCAGGGCTGTTGGAAGAGTTGGATACAGCGCCAGATGATGGCGCTTCTATGAGAGCGCCATTTTCTGGGACGGCTGCGGACTGAAATCCGCAGCAGAGGCGCCCAGAAACCTCGGGCTAACCTGTGCTGCGGATTCCAATCCCCAGCTGCCTAGTTGTACCCGGCTGGACACAAAAATGGGGCGAAGCCCACGTCATTTGTTTTTTAATTATTTCATGAAATAAGTGAAACAATTAAAAAAAAACGGGCTTCCCTATATTTTTGGTTCCCAGCCGGGTACAAATAGGCAACTGGGGGTTGGAGGCAGCCCGTGGCTGCCTGCTGTACCTGGCTAGCATACAAAAATATGGCGAAGCCCACGTCATTTTTTTGGTGGGCAAAAAAATTCTGCATACAGTCCTGGATGGAGTATGCTGAGCCTTGTAGTTCTGCAGCTGCTGTCTGCTCTTATCCATACAGACAGACAGCAGCTGCAGAACTACAAGGCTCAGCATACGCCATCCAGGACTGTATACAGAAGTTTTTTGCCCCCTGAAAAAATTATTTGGGCTTCGCCATATTTTTGTATGCTAGCCAGGTACAGCAGGCAGGTACGGCTGCCCCCAACCCCCAGTTGCATATTTGTACCCGGCTGGGAACCAAAAATAAAGGGAAGCCCTTTTTTTATTATTTCATGAATTTCATGAAATAATTAGAAAACAAATGACGTAGGCTTCGCCCCATTTTTGTGTCCAGCCAGGTACAACTAGGCAGCTGGGGATTGGAATCCGCAGCACAGGTTGGCCTGAGCTTTCTGGGCCCCACTGCTGCGAATTGCAGTCTGCAGCCGCCTCAGAAAATGGCATTTTCATAGAAGCGCCATCTTCTGGCGCTGTATCCAACTCTTCCAGCACCTGCCTGCTATACCTGGCTAGCATACAAAAATATGGCGAAGCTCACGTCCTTTTTTTGTAGTTTTTTGGCAAAAAAAATAAAAAATGCTTCCCTGGATTTTCCATTGCCAGTGAAAGTAACACCAAGCAGTGGGGGTTAGCAGCCAGTAGCTGCTTGGATTACCCTTAGCTAGCAATACAAAAAATGCAGCGGGAGCCCATATATATTTTTTTAATTATTTATTTAAATAACTAAAAATAAAATGGGCTTCGCTGTATTTTGATTGCTGGACATCACAGTGCTGTAAAAATAAATCTTTAAAAAAATGACGTTGCGCTCCGCGGTATTTTTGATTCTCAGCGCAGATAAAGCAGACAGCTATGGGTTGACACCCCCATCTGCCTGCCATTACCTTGGTTGGCAATCAAAATACAGGGAAGCCCATTAATTTTTTCTATTTAAAAAATAGTTAAAAAAAAAAATGACGTTGGGTCCCCCCATTTTTGATAGCCAGCTAGGGTAAAGCAGACGGCTGTAGCCTGAAAACCACAGCTGGCAGCTTTACCGTGGTTGGGGATCCAATGTGGAGGTCCCCTCAGGCTCTTTTTTATAATTATTTTATAAATATTAATAATTACACAATAAAAGTAGGGTCCCCCCCAAATTGGATCACCAGCCAAGGTAAAGCGGACAGCTGTGGTCTGGTATTCTTAGGGTGGGAAGGTCCATAGTTATTGGGCCTTCGCAGCCTAAAAATAGCAGGCCGCAGGCACCCCAGATGTGGCGCATCCACTAGATGCGCAATCCTGGCGCTTCACCCCAGCTCATCCCGTGCCCTGGTGCAGTGGCAAACAGGGTAATAAATCGGGTTGATACTAGCTGTAAAGTCACCTGAGATCAAGCCCAGCAGTTTGTGATGTCATGGCGTCTATTAGATACCCAACATCATAAACTGTCAGTACTAACAAAAAAAAAAAAAATCGACAAAAGAAATTTATTTGAAAAAACAGTCCCCAAAACATTTCCTCTTTCACCAATTTATTGTAAGAAAAAAAATAAAGGGGTCCCACGACGACTCTGGACCGTCTAGAATATGGGGGGGAGACACTCAGGGAACGTATCCCCCATTTTCTAGGAGTGCGGACCCTTCATGTGAGGAGTGTGGGTGCAATGAATCTGCACTCACTCTCCCCGGGTCCACAGCAGCAGAGTCCATGTCGTAATGGTTGCTACCAAAGCTGCAATGCCCTGCTCATGAGGTAAGGGCATGCCTAATCAGGAGAACTACTGTAGAGGAAGCTCTGCTCACTGGTATATAGGTGCTCAGAGGTAATAATAGATAAAATTAGTGAGTAACCTCGGCACTCTAAATCTCCCAGACTAAGTCAGTAAGTCACAACGGATAGTAATGCAAAATCACTCTTTATTGGTCCGTATTAAGAAAAAAAATTTTTCATAAGCATATATGTTTTTGTCCAAAACAAGTTACAAATGACGTTTCGGCCTGAGCCTTCGTCAGATTGGACTTATCTGCATGTAATCATGAAAAATGACAATAATCAGTATCACATAAGAGTGAGAGAACAATAACATAAACTCGAACAATGTAGAGGTACAATTGGGATGCAGCAAAAAAATTGCAACACAGCAAGAAATGAAACACATGATACAAATGTCATAATACAGTACAAGGACAATATAGTAATGACAAATATGGGGTCAGAGTAGGCTTAGACAGCTCTGGTACGAAAGAGATGTCAATCATAAAGTAACATGTGCAGTAGGTGTAGAGCTACAGTATGCATGGCAGAGCTAATGGGTAGACCGACCATAGAAAAAGAACGGAGAAAAAGTGGAGAAAAAGTGGAGAAAAAGTGGAGAAAAAATGGAGAAAAAAAGGAGATATAGTGGAGAAAAAGTGGAGAAAAAGTGGATAAAAAAAATGGATAAAAAGTGGAGAAAAAAATGGAGAAAAAGTGGAGAAAAAGTGGATAAAAAGTGGATAAAAAGTGGATAAAAAGTGGAGAAAAAATGGAGAAAAAGTGGAGAAAAAGTGGAGAAAAAAAATGGATAAAAAGTGGAGAAAAAGTGGAGAAAAAGTGGAGAAAAAATGGAGAAAAAATGGAGAAAAAAATGGATAAAAAGTGGAGAAAAAGTGGAGAAAAAAATGTAGAAAAAGTGGAGAAAAAGTGGATAAAAAGTGGAGAAAAAGTGGAGAAAAAGTGGAGAAAAAATGTAGAAAAAGTGGAGAAAAAGTGGAGAAAAAGTAGAGAAAAAGTGGAGAAAAAATGGAGAAAAAAATGGAGAAAAAATGGAGAAAAAAATGGAGAAGAAGTGGAGAAGAAGTGAAGAAAAAGTGCAGAAAAAGTGGAGAAAAAGTGGAGAAAAAGTGGAGAAAAAATGGAGAAAAAAATGTAGAAAAAGTGGAGAAAAAGTGGAGAAAAATGGAGAAAAAGTGGAGAAAAAGTGGAGAAAAAATGGAGAAAAAAATGGAGAAAAAATGTAGAAAAAGTGGAGAAAAAGTGGAGAAAAAATGGAGAAAAAATGGAGAAAAAAATGGAGAAAAAGTGGAGAAAAAGTGGTGAAAAAATGGAGAAAAAGTGGAGAAAAAATGTAGAAAAAGTGTAGAAAAAGTGGAGAAAAAATGCAGAAAAAAAATGGAGAAAAAGTGGAGAAAAAGTGGAGAAAAAATAGAGAAAAAGTGGAGAAAAAGTGGAGAAAAAGTGGAGAAAAAATGGAGAAAAAAATGTAGAAAAAGTGGAGAAAAAGTGGAGAAAAAATGGAGAAAAAGTGGAGAAAAAGTGGAGAAAAAGTGGAGAAAAAAATGTAGAAAAAATGTAGAATAAATGTAGAAAAAGTGGAGAAAAAGTGGAGAAAAAGTGGAGAAAAAGTGGAGAAAAAAATGGAGAAAAAGTGGAGAAAAAGTGGAGAAAAAATGTAGAAAAAGTGGAGAAAAAGTGGAGAAAAAGTGGAGAAAAAGTGGAGAGAAAATGGAGAAAAAAATGGAGAAAAAGTGGAGAAAAAATGTAGAAAAAGTGGAGAAAAAGTGGAGAAAAAATGGAGAAAAAAATGGAGAAAAAATGGAGAAAAAAATGGAGAAGAAGTGGAAAAGAAGTGGAGAAAAAGTGGAGAAAAAGTGGAGAAAAAATGGAGAAAAAAAATGGAGAAAAAGTGGAGAAAAAGTGGAGAAAAAATGGAGAAAAAGTGGAGAAAAAGTGGAGAAAAAATGGAGAAAAAATGGAGAAAAAAATGGAGAAAAAATGTAGAAAAAGTGGAGAAAAAGTGGAGAAAAAATGGAGAAAAAGTGGAGAAAAAGTGGAGAAAAAGTGGAGAAAAAATGGAGAAAAAAATGGAGAAAAAGTGGAGAAAAAGTGGAGAAAAAAATGGAGAAAAAGTGGAGAAAAAGTGGAGAAAAAGTGGAGAAAAAGTGGAGAAAAAAAGGAGAAAAAGTGGAGAAAAAGTAAAGAAAAAATGGAGAAAAAAATGGAGAAAAAATGTAGAAAAAGTGGAGAAAAAGTGGAGAAAAAGTGGAGAAAAAATGTAGAAAAAGTGGAGAAAAAATGGAGAAAAAAATGGAGAAAAATTGGAGAAAAAAATGGAGAAGAAGTGGAGAAGAAGTGGAGAAAAAGTGGAGAAAAAGTGGAGAAAAAGTGGAGAAAAAATGGAGAAAAAAATGGAGAAAAAGTGGAGAAAAAGTAGAGAAAAAATGGAGAAAAAGTGGAGAAAAAGTGGAGAAAAAGTGGAGAAAAAATGGAGAAAAAAATGGAGAAAAAGTGGAGAAAAAGTGGAGAAAAAGTGGAGAAAAAAATGGAGAAAAAGTGGAGAAAAAGTGGAGAAAAAGTGGAGAAAAAGTGGAGAAAAATGGAGAAAAAGTGGAGAAAAAGTGGAGCACCCTTTGGTGCCTCTCATGTGGCACTAAGGGGTGCTTAGCTTTGTATTTAGCCAAAAAAATGAAAAAAAAAATGACGTAGAGTTCCCCCTAGTTTTGTAGCCAGCTAGGGTTAAGGAGACGGCTGCAGCCTGCTGACCACAGCTGGCAACCTCACCTTGGCTGGTAATCCAAAACTGAGGGCACCCCACGCTGTTATTTTAAATTAAATAAATAATTAAAAAAAAAACCACGTAGGGGTCCCCCAAAATTGGATCACCAGCCAAGGTAAAGCAGACAGCTGGGGCCTGATATTCTCAGACTAGGGAGGTCAATGGTTATTGGACTCTCCCCAGCCTAAAAATAGCAGGCCGCAGCCGCCCCAGAAGTGGCGCATCCATTAGATGCGCCAATCCTGGTGCTTCGCCCCTGCTCATCCCGCGCCCTGGTGCGGTGGCAAACGGGGTAATATATGGGGTTAATACCAGATGTGTAATGTCACCTGGCATCAAGCCCTGGGGTTGGTGAGGTCAGGCGTCTATCAGATACCCGACATCACCAACCCAGTCAGTAATAAAAAAAAATAGACGACAAACACATTTTTATTTGAAAAAACACTCCCCAAAACATTCCCTCTTTAACCAATTTATTAGAATGAAAAACAAATCCAGGTCTGCTGTAATCGAAGGGGTTCCCATGACGATCCACACTGTCCCAGTCAATGAAGAGCAGGATGTTCCCCATTGGCTGGGAGAGCAGTGCAGTAACCTGAGCTAACATCAATGGGTCAGCCCAGGTCACTGCAGGGCAGGACAAGTGCTGCTGTCAGCGAGGTACATTACCTGCGCTGATCTCCTGCACACTGACAGCACCTGTCACTGAGTTCAATGACCGCCGCCTTCACACCAAGTATCGCGAGAGGCCCGTGACGTCACCGCTAGTCAGTCTCGGGTCGGAAGCGAGAGTAGGTAATGTGACAAGCGGCGGCCATGGAGGACAGTGACAGCGCTGAGGTCGGGATGGCGGGACTTCATCACCGCAGGTAAGCCGAGCGGGACCATGTGTGTGTGTGTGTGTGTGTGTGTGTGTGTGTATGTGTGTGTGTGTGTGTGTGTGTGTGTGTGTGTGTGTGTGTGTGTACATGCCGCGGGCAGGAGGGGGCGGAGCGAGCTGAGCGGGGAAGTGTCGGCTTCCTGCACGTAACTAGGATAAACATCGGGTTACTAACCAAAGCGCTTTGGTTGGATACCCGATGTTTATCTTGGTTACCAGCTTGTGGCAGGCTGCCAGCGATGGCTCCTGCACACTGTAGCTGTAAAAAGCCCTGCTTTTTGCTGCTAGAACTGTTCTCGAACGTATCTAGAACTATCGAGCTTTTGCAAAAAGCTCGAGTTCTAGTTCGATCTCAAACAGCCCCCAAAATCACTCGAGCCTAGAACTGGAGAACCTCGAACCTCGAACCGCGCTCAACTCTAGTTCTAACCAACACATAAATCATTTACCAAGCAACATACATGAAAGTAAGGGTGACTTCAAGTCACGTTCGGTTTGTCTTTCTCTATTCATCGTTCAATAATTTTCTCTGATTTGGCACATTTCGTCACACCTCAGTTGCATTAATTTAGAAATGCATTCATTTAAATAAATTAGTGGCTTGTGTAAGCAAGAAAGATTCAATAAATGTAAACACCTGCGCTCATTTACAGCATCTTAATTATGAATGGAGAAGGCTGCCGTGTAACATGATGAGGAAGATTGGAGATTTCAGAAGGATCCACCTGAAGGAGCATATCACAACCTACTAAGTGCACAACCTTCAGCTTGATCACTAAGGACCCAATACATCATTTGCATTTTTCTTTAGAAATACATCAACTTTTCTTTTTTTATCTTGTGGTATTTGGACATTTTTCATGCGAAATTCTTCAAAAAGGCTCAGGTGGATCTTCAATTACAAAAATACTCTTTCGGCCCTATTAATTATTTCATTTGTGCCTTTTAATACCTACTTTATGGTGTAGTTTTTTGCCTGTTTTTATTATTTTTTAATTTAAGCTTTTTTATGTCTATTTTATAGTGTGTCCACATATATCCGTCCACTGCCATTAACTTGTGAACGGCGGCAGCTATAGGCATAGAAGTGGTGTCTAGGTATAGTAAAGTAGCCATTTGCTACGCAATGAAACCACCTACAGCGCCACCTGGTGGAAAATAACGGAGTTAGCATTTTTATCTCAAAAACGGAACAAGATAGACAAAAAAAGTGAATTACAAAGTTGTAGGGCATCATCAATTCAATACGAATCGACACTTTGCATACAGAAATGCTATGATTAGAATGTGTAAAACTCACAAGGCTGCGGACGTGAGCGATACCTCATGGAGACCTTCCTACAAGTCATTGGGTATGGAGGCTGTGTGGAGTGGCCTCCACGCTCACCTGACCTGACCCCATTGGACTTCTTTCTGTGAGGTCACATCAAACAGCAGGCGTATGTGACCCCTCCACCAACACTGCAGGACCTACGATGACATGTCACAGATGCTTGTGCAAACGTGTCACCTACCATATTGCACAACGTACAGCAAGATACAGTATGCTGTCCAGAGTCCAGATGTGCATTGCAGCTGATGGTGGCCACTTTGAGCATTAAAGTTAAATGAGCGCCATATGCGTGACCAGAATTCAATGTTTTGGCGGGGTCATGGGTTTCATATCATAATGTGACGCCCTGCACTAGTCAGCTCATCCCAGGTAGTCACACACACACACAATCCCCTCCACGAGTAGGTGACAGCAGCAAACCAAGAAACCCTTTTCATCACCCTCCAGGTTTGATGTCCACACCAGGGGGGCGGAGCCAGGTGGTTTGCTCCGCCCACCGAGGAGTTCACAGGCCTGGAGGCGGAAAAGACAAGTTCAGTGAGAAGTTCTAGGGCAGAGTGTGAGGAGTAGTCTTGACAGTGAAGGAGAGAGGACGAGTTCAAGGGCAGACCTGTAACCAGGCCTACCAACAAACTTCTCCGGTGGCTGGGTCAGAGCCCAGTCACCTTTGGCAAGGAGGCAGACGGTGGTGGCCGCCTGCAGGAGCTGGGATTACAGCCGGTGGAACCGTAAGGACCGGGGTCGGGCGGTGGCCCGCCGGTACCAAACCGGGGCACCGATTGGAAACCGGAGCACCAGAAGGGGTACTCAGACCAAGTTCAAAGCCCTGAACTGACAGGGCTGAGTCAAATTAACTGATTGAGGACTGGACTTAAGGGCCTATCCCACACAAGACCTGTTAGAAGAAATCAGCCCAACCATACAGGGTAAAGCCACCGCCAAGGCATAGAGACCCAAAGGGCCAGCATCTGCAAACGGGATCCTACGGCATATACCAGTCGAGGAGCGGACTACCATTGCTTAGGCATAGGAGTCAAACATTCATACAGAGAGGTGCAGGAGAAAGGCGGAAACCACCAACCTATTCTGGGAGAAGCTGCAGCCGGCTGCGGGCCCTGTTCATCACCCCATTTGGTTTACCGGAGACTCCAGTGTATTGTGTCATAGTGAGTACACCAGTGCCTTCGGGCCGCGCACCGCGCCGCACAGCATCAGCACCCAGCACGCACCCGCTCCCACTCCTCAGAACCTCCCTCGGGCCCCCGGGACCATCGCTCCCCTACCCACGGAGGGGTCAACACCAAGCTGTGCAACACCATCCCTGGGAGGCCTAGTTAATGGCAGCGGTGGTGTCCATCTATTCACCACAACCCGTGGATGGCGTCACAAACTTACATCCCAAACCAAACCACCGTGTCCACGGCCGTGGAACCACCCCGTTAAGTACCTGCGTGTAGCGCCGACTCCCTTGCAGAGCGCCGTGACCCCCGGGTCCGTGAGAGGCTCGAGCCACCACCCACCGTATGAGCACGAATACGAGCGACTCGGCGGTCGCAGCCAAGCCCACGGGGCAGTACACATCGACTCTTCTGGCATCACGAGCAGGATAGAACCGTCCACTTACCTGTGGAAGTGCGCCTTAAAATTATCGTTAGCGGCGTCCCGCTGAAAAATTCCAGAATCCGCCATCTTGGGCGTGAAAATTTCCCGCCCGAGCCGTCTTCCCTGAACATAAAGGGCGCGAGAAGTGAAGTCCCACCCCCCGAGAGCAGAGTGGTGCAGAGAGCAAGTAGAGTGCTCGGAAAAGACCAAGGGGGGGGCGGGTGAAGATCCAGCCTCATGTGACTGAGGAGATAAAGGGTAGGGACTCCAGGACTCTGCCACCTGTTGTGTTCCTGGATCCCAAGAGTGCAACATGTCCGCCCCATCTGAGAAGCCTGAATTCCCGGGGCTTGCGCCCGTAACAGCGGCGTAGCTGGAGGCCCAGACGATATGCTATTGTGTCACCGCAACCAAGCCGAAGTTCGCCTCCTGATGGACCAATGGACAGCCGATGTGGAGGAGCTGGCTGCGGTCGCGTGGTCGAACGAGGTGGAGACCATCTTTGCGGAGCTGGTAGGTGAGCCACGCCCCTATGTCCCAGAGGGACCGGCCACTGCAGCTGAGGGACCTGGTCTGCCCCTGGCCCCTATATGGCCTTCCCTGTTGCCCATGCCGGCCGCCGTTGCTTCCCCGCCCGGCCCGCGGCCACCTCCACCGGCAGCGGAGTCCGCGGCCCTGGCTCGAGAGAATTCAGATACCGCTAAGATCGTTGGCCCAAAAGAGGGCATAGCAGTGCCCGCGGGGGCTGAAGGAGCGGCAGACCCGGAGGTGCCGGCGGCGGCACCCTGTGCGACAGCTGGTGGTGAGCGGCCCGCAGCTGAAAAGGGGGTGGAACCCAGCCCGCAGGATCCCGTCACCAGTCCCGAAAAGTCGGATAGCAGTGACTCGGTGTCTGACATGGAGCCGGTCTCAGAGGGTGAAGAGACCCCCGGCCTGATCGACATGGAGGCCACGTAAATCCCATGGTGCGGAGGCAACAGGTACCGGATGGCCCTCTCCCACCGCACCTGCTGCGTACTGGAGCTGTACTAGGGCGAGGTAGAGTCTGCCTCAGAGGATGAAATCCCTCGCCCCTGACCAGATAAAGACCAAGATTAAAGGCAGCGGAACCCGGCTGCCAAAATGAACAGTCCCCGTTGGGACCATACTGCCCGTCACAGCCCCCGGAGAGGCAGACTGGAGGATAGGCTTGCGGGAAACAGATGGCCGAGGCCCGCCACCACTACAACCGGTGGCCATCCTCCGAGTCAGGGGTTCCCTGGACGTGGGGCCTCTGAAAAGACAGGCAATTTTGAAACCTGCACCCATCCCGTTGGAAAACACCTGGGCCCGTTCCTGGACTGGGGAAAAGGGGTGCTGCCCACTTCTTAGGGGCAGCATCAAGGTACAGGTTGTTTGGGTGGGTGATTGAAGGACCCGGACCCGTTTCCCGTATTAATAAAAATGTTTTATGTTCGTAATGTTCAAGTATGTGCCTCCCATAAGGGAAGATCTAAAAAGTTAAAAATGTTAAAAGTTTGTACAACCGTTACTATACTTGTACTGTGTTCCCATTTTTCTATCTTTCAGAAAACAAAAATAAACCGGTGATGGACGGGCAGCCTGCGGACAGTCTGCATTAAACCAAGGGGGAATGTGACGCGCTGGATTAGTCAGGTCGTCCCAGGTAGTCACACACACACACACAACCCCCTCCACGAGTAGGTGACAGCAGCCAACCAAGAAACCCTTGTCACCACCCTCCAGGTTTGATGTCCACACCAGGGGGCGGAGCCAGGCAGTTGGCTCCGCCCACCGATGAGTTCACAGGCCTGGAGGCAGGAAAGACACACGTTCAGTGAGAAGTTCTAGGGCAGAGTGTGAGAAGTAGTCTTGACAGTGAAGGAGGGAGGATGAGTTCAAGGGCAGACCTGTGACCAGGCCTACCAGCAGACTTCTCCGGTGGCTGGGTCAGAGCCCAGTCACCTTTGGCAAGGAGGCAGATGGTGGTGGCCGCCTGCAGGAGCTGGGATTACATCCGGTGGAACCATAGGGACCGGGGTTGGGTGGTGGCCCGCCGGTACCGAACTGGGGAACCGATTGGAAACCGGAGCACCAGAAGGGGTACTCAGACCCTGAACTGACAGGGCCGAGTCAAATCAACTGATTGAGGACTGGACTTAAGGACCTATCCCACACAAGACCTGTTAGAAGAAATCAGCCCAACCATACAGGGTAAAGCCACCGCCAAGGCATAGAGACCCAAAGGGCCAGCGTCTGTGGGCAAACGGGCTCCTATGGCATATACCAGTCGAGGAGCGGACTACCGTTGCTTAGGCATAGGAGTCAAACATTCATACAAAGAGGTGCAGGAGAGGCTCAGCGGTCGCAGCTGAGGCCGCGGGGAGGTACAATAGCATTTCTGTATGCAAGGTGTTTATTCGTATTGAATTGATGATGCCCTACAATTTTTTAATTCACTTTTTTTCTCTATCTCATTCCGTTTTCCAGATAAAAATGCTAACTCCATTGTTTTCCACCAGGTGGCGCTGTAGGTGGTTTCATTGCATAGCGCATGGCTAGTTTACTATACCTAGACACCACTTCAATGCCTATAGCTGCCGCCGTTCTCAAGTTAATGGTGGTGGACAGGATATGGGTGGACACACTGTATGCTTTTACTTGTTTGATTTCCCATTCTCGGCAGAGTTTGGTATTTACAGATATTTTCATCAGATTTATGAATTGAGACTTTTTAAAAAGTCTAAACATTGCAAAAATGTACTTCAGCCCTTACCTCATAATTATTTTGTATACATCTAAATTTGTTTGTTTTTTTTTTGGTTGTCCAAAAAGCAGAAGATTTCATTGTAAAAAAGGCGCAAAAAAAGCTAAAAAACAAAAATGAAGAATATTTGTGATTTTGTGCAAAGTTCATGAGCCACGTGAAACATTTTGAAGAATTTGAAACAAAAAACATTGATAAATACCAAAAAAAGTTACTTAAAAAATTGCAAACTTAAGGGCGCTTTACACGCTACAATAAATCTTACGATGTGTCGGCGGGGTCACGTCGTAAGTGATGCACATCCGGCATCGTAAGTATGATTGTAGCGTGGAAAACCTCCGTGCAATTGCGATTGAACGAAAATCAGTTCATCGCATGCACGTCGTTCATTTCTCAAAAACTGAACGTGCGGTTGTGCAATGTTCCTGAGGCAGCAAACATCGCAGTGTGTGACACCCCGGGAATATTGAACGACAGCTTACCTCCGTCCATGGCTCACGCCGACAATGCGGAAGGAAGGAGGTGGGCGGCATGTTCACGTCCCGCTCAGCTCCGCCCCTCCGGTTCTATTGGCCGGCTGCCGCGTGACGTCGCTGTGACACCGAACGTCCCTCCCACTCCTGGAAGTGGATGTTCGCCGCCCACATAGAGGTCGTATGGAAGGGTAAGTACGTGTGACAGCTTTTTATCGATTATGCGGCACGGTCAAAAAATTGAACGTGCCGCACATACGATGGGGGCGGGTCACATCGCATACGATATCGTATGTGAAATTGAAAGGTGTAAAGCCTGCATTAGGCCCTTTACTATTCTCTCTCACTTTGTTTGCAACTTTTCTAGCACATATTCTTGTAAAATTGGGCAAAATTTGCTGCCAAAAAATGTTAAGTATTCATTAAATGACTTCAAGGGAAACTTTAATAGATTTGCGCAAAAAAATTGGATGAATGGGCCACACTTACATTGACAACTAAAAAACAAACACCATAAACAAAACAAATTAAAAGTCACAAATAAAAACAAGAACTAGGGTGCAAATAAAAAAAATTGGCAAAAACTAGACAAACACAATCTTAAATTAGAGCCTAAATATTTATAACGCTGATTTCATACAACATATACTGCAGATTATGATGTATTCTCTTCAAACAAGTGGTTTTGCATTTGGCCAATTTTTACTTCTTTATTTTCTTATTTTTCTTTTTTTGCTTCCTCCTGTGTTAGCTTTACACGTGTTTAAAGGGGCTGTCTGGTAAAAAGTTGTTACCTATTCACAGGATAGGATGCAAGTTATAAGTAAGTGAGGTGTAACTACTGAGACCTCTACTGATTGCCTGAACAAGGCACTGTTATGCGCTGTCCGTATCCACACATGCTGGTTACCTCTACGACATCGGACCCTGTTCACATTGCAGAGTCCGACAGGCAACCTGGTCTCTCTTAAGTGCTCAGCTTGGCTGGGCATCGGCTGAGTTGTTTCACTGCTCCCAGCCATGCAGGGGTTAATCCTTTTTGGAGCAGTGTGCTACCCTTCTGAGAGTCAGGTTGCTGATTACCTTCCACAGATGGTCTCCTCCTATTTAAGGCTGGAAAGTGTAGTAGGAGACTGTCGAAGATAGTTTCTGCTTGCAGTGCGATATCCTGGCATCTGTGGCGATGCTCCGTTTGGTGACCAGCAATTTGTTGTCTGCGCTGTATAAAAGTTCCCTGGTGTGACTTTCTCCTTCCCCTTCGGTTTATCCCCTCCAGTATCTTTTGATCTCCTCTCTGTGGATATTTGTGGTGTGAGTGACTTTCAGTTTACCCCCTGTCTTTCTCTTGTGGGAGGTGTATTCCTTCATGTTCTGTCCAACCCTGGGTTGGGGGTGCTGGGATATTTGGTCAGTTCCAACAGGAGACAGGGCCAGGGTGGGGACCCGGACCTCCCTACTATTAAGGGTACCTCTGGGATGAGGGTAAGTGCAGGGGTCCCAGTCCTAATGCCAGCATATGTCCCCCTGTGTCCCCTAGTCACCTATGACAGACACTTTTATCTGCATCAGAATAGAGCACAGTGCACAATCTCAACCGTTACTCTATTCATTATCTGCTGTAAAAGGAGCACAGAAATGAAAAGTCCCATATAGAATGAAGGGAACGCCATTCTATTTTTGGCAATCAGTAGGGGTTCCTGCACTCGGTCACTCACTGATCTAGTTCTGCCTTGGTCTCTGTGACAAACCCAACTCTGCTAAATTGACGAGCCACTTCTGTGACATAGGACTTTGCTACATGCTCTACTCTACTGCAATGCTGAGGCAGACCTATTCCGTAGTGGAACACAATTTTTGTTAATCCAGTTCCTGTACTACTACAACACACTCCATTGTTACAACTGGACCACTCGTCTGCACCACCGTCATCTGTTCGTAAGGCACAACAATTGGTCACCGGATGAGACAAAGCAGGTTATGCAAACTGTATTGTGTTGATAAAGTGCCACATAACAATACCAAGTTTAACCCCTTAAGGACGAAGCCAGTTTTGTACTTAATGCCCAGGCCATTTTTTGCAATTCTGACCAGTGTCACTTTATGAGGTCATAACTCTGGAACGCTTCAACGGATCCCGGTGATTCTGACATTGTTTTTTCGTGACATATTGTACTTCATGATAGTTATAAATTTAGAACGATATTTTTTGCTTTTATTTGTGAAAAAATCGGAAATTTGATGAAAATTTTGAAAATTTTGCAATTTTCAAAATTTAATTTTTATGCCCTTAACCCAGAGAGTTATGTCACACAAAACAGTTAATAAATAACATTTCCCACTTGTCTACTTTACATTAGCGCAATTTCTGAAACAAAATGTTTTGGGGTTAGGAAGTTAGAAGGGGTCAAAGTTCATCTGCAATTTCCCATTTTTTCAACAAAATTCACAAAACCATTTTTTTAGGGACCACATCACATTTGAAGTGACTTTGAGAGGCCTAAGTGACAGAAAATACCTAAAAGTGACACCATTCTCAAAACAGCACCCCTCAAAGTACTCAAAACCACATCCAAGAAGTTTATTAACCCTTCAGGTGCTTCACAGGAACTAAAGCAAAGTGGAATGAAAAAAAGCAAAAAATAAAATTTTACCTAAAATGTTGCTCTACCCCAAATTTATTCACTTTTAGAAGAAATAACACAACAAAATGAACCCTAAAACTTGTTACCCACTTTCTTATGAACGTGCCAATACCCTACATGTGGTCAGAAACCTTTGTTTGGACAAATGGGAGGGCTCGGAACAGAAGGAGCAATATTTGAATTTTGGAAAGCAAATTTGGCTGAAATAGATTGCGGGCACCATGTTGCATTTACATGTCCGCTAAGGTACCTAAACAGCAGAAACCCCTCACAAGTGACACCATTTTGGAAACTAGACCCCTTAAGGCTTCTATCTAGGGGTATAGTGAGCATTTTGGATCCACAGGTACTTCACAGATTTTGATAACGTTACGTTGTCACATTGAAAATTTTCATTTTTTTCTCAAAAATGTTGCTTTAGCATCAATTTTTTCACTTTTTCAAGAGGTAATTCCAAAAATTTGACCCCAATGTTTGTTACCCAATTTTTTATGAGCGCGGTGATACCTCACTTGTGGTCTGAAACCTTTGTTTGGAGAAATGGGAGGGCTTGGAACGGAAGGAGCAATATTTGAATTTTGGAAAGGAAATTTGGCTGAAAAAGATTGCGGGCACCATGTCGCATTTGGAGGACCCCTAAGGTACGTAAACAGCAAAAAAACACCACAAGTGACCCCATATTGGAAACTAGGCCCCTCAAGGAATTTATCTTGATGTTTGGTGAGTACCCTGAACCTCCAGGTGCTTTACAGAAGTTTATAACGTTGAGCCATGAAAATAAAAAAATAAAATTTTACCACAAAATTGTTACTTCAACCAGGTAGCTTTTTTTTTCACAAGGGTAACAGGAAAAAAATCACCATGAAATTTATTGCGCAATTTCTCCTGAGTTTGTTGATATCTTGTATGTGGTGGAAATCAACTGTTTGGGCACACTACAGGGCTCAGAAGAGAAGGAGTGCAATTTGACTGCAAAATTGGCTGGAATCAATAGCGGACGCCATGTTGCATTAGGAGAGCCCCTGAGGTGCCTAAGCAGTGGAGGTCCCCCACAAGTGACCCCATTCTGGAAATAAGACCCCTCAAGGCTTTAATCTAGGTGTATATTGAGCATTTTGAATCCACGAATACTTCACAGAATTTGATAAGCTTAGGTTGCCATATTGAAATTTTCATTTTTTTCACAAAAATGTTGATTTAGCGACACATATTTCACTTTTTCAAGAGGCAACAACACAACGTGTACCCCACAGGTTGTTATCTAATTTCTTGTGAGCGCAGGGATACCCCACATGTGGCCAAAAACCTTTGTTTGGATAAATGGGAGGGCTTGGAATGGAAGGAGCACCATTTGAATTTTGGAAAAGTTGAAGTAAATTGCGCGCACCATGTCACATTAGCAGGGCCCCTTGGGTACCTATACATCAGAAATCCCCCACAAGTGACCTCATTTTGGAAACTGGACCCCTCAAGGATTTTATTCAGGAGTATAGTAAACATTTTGAATCCACAGGTACTTCACAAAAATGTTGCTGTAGCAACAAATTTCTCACTGTTAAGGGGGCTTTACACGCTGCGACATCGCTAATGCGGAGTCGTTAGGGTCACGGAATTGGTGACGCACATCCGGCCGCATTAGCGATGTTGCTGCATGTGACACCGATGAGCGATTTTGCATCGTTGCAAAAACGTGCAAAATCGCTCATCGGTGACATGGGGGTCCATTCTCGATTATCGTTACTGCAGCAGTAACGATGTAGTTCGTCGCTCCTGCGGCAGCACACATCGCTATGTGTGACGCCGCAGGAACAAGGAACCTCTCCTTACCTGCCTCCCGGCCGCTATGAGGAAGGAAGGAGGTGGGCGGGATGTTCCGGCCACTCATCTCCGCCCCTCCGCTTCTATTGGGCGGCCGCTCAGTGACGTCACTGTGACGCCACACGGACCGCCCCCTTAGAAAGGAGGCGGTTCGCCGGTCACAGCGACGTCGCCGGGCAGGTAAGTATGTGTGACGCGTCTGCGCGATGTTGTGCGGCACGGGCAGCGATTTGCCCGTGTCGCACAACAGATGGGGGCGGGTACCCACGCTAGCGATATCGGGACCGATATCGCAGCGTGTAAAGTAGCCTTTAGGCTATGTGGCCATGATCCAGCGACACGGCGTCTAGTACCCAGTGTCAGCCTCCTGCAGAAATGTGAGTGTTGTCCACGGGAGAACGCAGCTGCCCATGCCCACGATTTGGGTTCAGGCTGCTGTGGACTTTAGTTCTATTCTACCTGCAAAGAACACTCATCTCCGCAGCATAAATTGACATGCTGAGGCTCGGGAAGCCACGCCACAGGTCGATTTATGCTGCGGAGAAAAGAAACACAGTGGGCACAGGATTTCTAAAAATCCTGCCACTGTGCTTCTGTAGTGGGTGGGCCTACCCCCTACTAGTCTAGCATAGATAACCCGGCACTGTTGTTATTAAAAATGTTTTACTATTGTTCTATGATGTGTTAGGGCACCCCCTAGTGGCCGGGTGGGACGGCTGTTGCCACCGGGGAGGAGGAGTCGGCCGGATTGCTAGGCAAGGTCTGAGTGTGTGTGAGACAGAAAGATCCGGGTCAGCGGAGTGTGAACATCTGGAGCGGCAAGTGCGATTGTGTGAGCGGAACATCAGGGGACACCGGAGATAAGGAGGTGGACGCAACCTCAAAGCCTATTCTGCCGGTGTGGGTCCGGTGTATGCTTGGCTGAAGAGTGGGAGTCCAGTGGCGCAACCTCAAAGCCTATTCTGCCGGTGTGGGTCCGGTGTATGCTTGGCTGAAGAGTGGGAGTCCAGTGGCGCAACCTCAAAGCCTATTCTGCCGGTGTGGGTCCGGTGTATGCTTGGCTGAAGAGTGGGAGTCCAGTGGCGCAACCTCAAAGCCTATTCTGCCGGTGTGGGTCCGGTGTATGCTTGGCTGAAGAGTGGGAGGAGTACTCTGGGCATATCCCCATCAGAGGGTGCGTTTGGGCAGGTTGTCCCCAGCTCCACTAATATTGCCGGAATCCGCTGACCGGAGTGTTTTTTTTCCTCTTTAACTGTGTGAATAAATGTCGTTTTTATTGCATCTGGACTGTTGCCTGCAGCCTCTTTGTGCATCGGCCGATGAAGATACCGACATACACTCTCTCAACATTAAAGAAGTGATGAAGCCAGGGATGTGCCTTGAATATAGTGCTGCCACGACTACACAGCCAGAGGCCTCCCTGGCTGGTCATTACATGTGGCGTAGTCGGCAGGATCCGAGTCCCTTGCCGGAGAACCAGGAGTCTGAAGACCAAGTAGTGCCTGAAGCACGGAATTCGGACTATGAAAGAAGTTTCCCAGTTCCCTGGTGGGAAGAAAACGAAGTACCCGCAGCGTTGGACCGGGTACAGGGTGACGACCAGGAAGCCGTTATCTGTGAGGAAGAAAAGGCGCGAAAAGTTGGCGCCGAAAGAAGAGCCTGGGGCTGGCCGGTGCCGAAGAGAAAGCATGGAGTACTCCGCCCAAAGAGGGGAGGTGCCAGCTCCAGGGCATTGAAGAAGAGGAAAAAGTACCTCAGCGGAGGAGTCAAGATGATGCGTGAGGCTGGGGGTGGAGTCCGTTTAAGAGCGGGAAACGAAGACCCGCCTCCACTTCCTCCAGTCTCAGCGTCGACATCACCGCCATTATCAGCGATTCTGTTGAGAACCGAGATGGAGAACTTTGGGCAACCTGCGGAGTTGGCGACGACTATGGCCCTCATCAGCCTTGGCCGAGGCCGACCCCGGTTCGCCCCTGCTAGCGAGGCCGCGATAGCGGATCTTCCCATTGGGCCGGGAGGCTCTACAAGACCGGACAAGGTCTCTTGGAAGACCTCATGGGACGCTCAAACCGGGAGCACCATTACAGAGGTGAAGGCGACCTATGCTACCCCGCCCATGCCAAGCCGTCCGGGGGTTGCTGCTTTCCCTTGGGACACCCCGCAGCTCAACGCCGTCGCCACACCATTTGTCCCGGCGCCAGAGTCGGCTGAGGAGTTAGCCGGGCGTCTAGAGGAGGACCACCTGGGCTTCTTCTGGGACCCAGTCATCGCCCCGCCGGAGAAGTCGCACCCCAGTGTTCCGCCCCCGAAGCCTGACCCCGTCCAGGAACGGCTCCTGGCTGAGACCATTGTCCGGGAAATGCTGTCCGGTTCCGGTGGCGAGAAGTTAGCCCAGCAGTTTGTGACCGGGGTGGTAGTCAAGTTTAACCAGCAAGAGGGATACGGCTTCATCCGAGAAGTAGAGACCGGGGATGACTATTTTTATAACCGGGTTCATCTCGATGTCGAAGGACTCCCTAAGCGATTGCACACCCTTTGGCCGGGCGAGAAAGTCACCTTTCTGCCGGACGCCGGTAGCCGCGGCCTGTTTGCTGTCTGTGTCTCCCGCATGCCGACCTCCCGGGAAGCGGAGCAGTGGCAGGAGGAGATTGAGTGGGAGGAGCAGCAAGAGCGGCGCCGGAGTCACGCTAGGCCGAGTCTGTCTGAGCCCTCTCACCCCAGGCGCATCAAGGCTGTCATCCCGGAGGCAGTGGCTGAACCGACCCCCGATCCGGAGAGGGTTCCAGCCGTGGTAGCGGTGACGCAAAATGTCAACAACAGACCGGTTTTCATGCTGGACGCGTCGCCCGCCGCGCCACCACCGTCCCGGGCAGAAACGCCATCACCGCCAAGAGGAGCTGCAGCAGCTGTGCCGGAGGAACCGTCCTACGCCCCGGTGTCTTTCAGGCGAATCCGCCGCCAGCCGGGACAATCTCTGGGGGCCTACATCCAGGCTCAAGCGGAAGAATGGAAGAGAGCCTGGCCCCCAGAGTAAGTTGTTGACTCCAGCACCTGCCGAGACCGGTGTTGTTCAAGACCGGCAAAAAGTTCTTTTGTTGTTGCAAAGTTTGACGGGCCTGTTGCCCTCCAGCGAAGACCGGGAGCGCTACTGAAGCCTCCGGGCACCCATCTAAGACCGGGAGCGCTGTTGAGCCTCCGGGCGCCCATCTAAGACCGGGAGCGCTGTTGAGCCTCCGGGCGCTATCCAGAGACCGGGAGCGCTGCTGCGCCATCAAGCGCCCCTCAAGACCGGGAGCGCCGCTGAACTGGTGCCGCTGTTGAGGACTGAACCGAAAGGTTTTTATGTGTTTATGTTTTTATGTGTTTAAGAGCCTTGCCGGGAGGCTCGGATTTTAAGAGGGGAGGCATGTAGTGGGTGGGCCTACCCCCTACTAGTCTAGCATAGATAACCCGGCACTGTTGTTATTTAAAATGTTTTACTATTGTTCTATGATGTGTTAGGGCACCCCCTAGTGGCCGGGTGGGACGGCTGTTGCCACCGGGGAGGAGGAGTCGGCCGGATTGCTAGGCAAGGTCTGAGTGTGTGTGAGACAGAAAGATCCGGGTCAGCGGAGTGTGAACATCTGGAGCGGCAAGTGCGATTGTGTGAGCGGAACATCAGGGGACACCGGAGATAAGGAGGTGGACGCAACCTCAAAGCCTATTCTGCCGGTGTGGGTCCGGTGTATGCTTGGCTGAAGAGTGGGAGTCCAGTGGCGCAACCTCAAAGCCTATTCTGCCGGTGTGGGTCCGGTGTATGCTTGGCTGAAGAGTGGGAGTCCAGTGGCGCAACCTCAAAGCCTATTCTGCCGGTGTGGGTCCGGTGTATGCTTGGCTGAAGAGTGGGAGTCCAGTGGCGCAACCTCAAAGCCTATTCTGCCGGTGTGGGTCCGGTGTATGCTTGGCTGAAGAGTGGGAGGAGTACTCTGGGCATATCCCCATCAGAGGGTGCGTTTGGGCAGGTTGTCCCCAGCTCCACTAATATTGCCGGAATCCGCTGACCGGAGTGTTTTTTTTCCTCTTTAACTGTGTGAATAAATGTCGTTTTTATTGCATCTGGACTGTTGCCTGCAGCCTCTTTGTGCATCGGCCGATGAAGATACCGACATACACTCTCTCAACATTAAAGAAGTGATGAAGCCAGGGATGTGCCTTGAATATAGTGCTGCCACGACTACACAGCCAGAGGCCTCCCTGGCTGGTCATTACATGTGGCGTAGTCGGCAGGATCCGAGTCCCTTGCCGGAGAACCAGGAGTCTGAAGACCAAGTAGTGCCTGAAGCACGGAATTCGGACTATGAAAGAAGTTTCCCAGTTCCCTGGTGGGAAGAAAACGAAGTACCCGCAGCGTTGGACCGGGTACAGGGTGACGACCAGGAAGCCGTTATCTGTGAGGAAGAAAAGGCGCGAAAAGTTGGCGCCGAAAGAAGAGCCTGGGGCTGGCCGGTGCCGAAGAGAAAGCATGGAGTACTCCGCCCAAAGAGGGGAGGTGCCAGCTCCAGGGCATTGAAGAAGAGGAAAAAGTACCTCAGCGGAGGAGTCAAGATGATGCGTGAGGCTGGGGGTGGAGTCCGTTTAAGAGCGGGAAACGAAGACCCGCCTCCACTTCCTCCAGTCTCAGCGTCGACATCACCGCCATTATCAGCGATTCTGTTGAGAACCGAGATGGAGAACTTTGGGCAACCTGCGGAGTTGGCGACGACTATGGCCCTCATCAGCCTTGGCCGAGGCCGACCCCGGTTCGCCCCTGCTAGCGAGGCCGCGATAGCGGATCTTCCCATTGGGCCGGGAGGCTCTACAAGACCGGACAAGGTCTCTTGGAAGACCTCATGGGACGCTCAAACCGGGAGCACCATTACAGAGGTGAAGGCGACCTATGCTACCCCGCCCATGCCAAGCCGTCCGGGGGTTGCTGCTTTCCCTTGGGACACCCCGCAGCTCAACGCCGTCGCCACACCATTTGTCCCGGCGCCAGAGTCGGCTGAGGAGTTAGCCGGGCGTCTAGAGGAGGACCACCTGGGCTTCTTCTGGGACCCAGTCATCGCCCCGCCGGAGAAGTCGCACCCCAGTGTTCCGCCCCCGAAGCCTGACCCCGTCCAGGAACGGCTCCTGGCTGAGACCATTGTCCGGGAAATGCTGTCCGGTTCCGGTGGCGAGAAGTTAGCCCAGCAGTTTGTGACCGGGGTGGTAGTCAAGTTTAACCAGCAAGAGGGATACGGCTTCATCCGAGAAGTAGAGACCGGGGATGACTATTTTTATAACCGGGTTCATCTCGATGTCGAAGGACTCCCTAAGCGATTGCACACCCTTTGGCCGGGCGAGAAAGTCACCTTTCTGCCGGACGCCGGTAGCCGCGGCCTGTTTGCTGTCTGTGTCTCCCGCATGCCGACCTCCCGGGAAGCGGAGCAGTGGCAGGAGGAGATTGAGTGGGAGGAGCAGCAAGAGCGGCGCCGGAGTCACGCTAGGCCGAGTCTGTCTGAGCCCTCTCACCCCAGGCGCATCAAGGCTGTCATCCCGGAGGCAGTGGCTGAACCGACCCCCGATCCGGAGAGGGTTCCAGCCGTGGTAGCGGTGACGCAAAATGTCAACAACAGACCGGTTTTCATGCTGGACGCGTCGCCCGCCGCGCCACCACCGTCCCGGGCAGAAACGCCATCACCGCCAAGAGGAGCTGCAGCAGCTGTGCCGGAGGAACCGTCCTACGCCCCGGTGTCTTTCAGGCGAATCCGCCGCCAGCCGGGACAATCTCTGGGGGCCTACATCCAGGCTCAAGCGGAAGAATGGAAGAGAGCCTGGCCCCCAGAGTAAGTTGTTGACTCCAGCACCTGCCGAGACCGGTGTTGTTCAAGACCGGCAAAAAGTTCTTTTGTTGTTGCAAAGTTTGACGGGCCTGTTGCCCTCCAGCGAAGACCGGGAGCGCTACTGAAGCCTCCGGGCACCCATCTAAGACCGGGAGCGCTGTTGAGCCTCCGGGCGCCCATCTAAGACCGGGAGCGCTGTTGAGCCTCCGGGCGCTATCCAGAGACCGGGAGCGCTGCTGCGCCATCAAGCGCCCCTCAAGACCGGGAGCGCCGCTGAACTGGTGCCGCTGTTGAGGACTGAACCGAAAGGTTTTTATGTGTTTATGTTTTTATGTGTTTAAGAGCCTTGCCGGGAGGCTCGGATTTTAAGAGGGGAGGCATGTAGTGGGTGGGCCTACCCCCTACTAGTCTAGCATAGATAACCCGGCACTGTTGTTATTTAAAATGTTTTACTATTGTTCTATGATGTGTTAGGGCACCCCCTAGTGGCCGGGTGGGACGGCTGTTGCCACCGGGGAGGAGGAGTCGGCCGGATTGCTAGGCAAGGTCTGAGTGTGTGTGAGACAGAAAGATCCGGGTCAGCGGAGTGTGAACATCTGGAGCGGCAAGTGCGATTGTGTGAGCGGAACATCAGGGGACACCGGAGATAAGGAGGTGGACGCAACCTCAAAGCCTATTCTGCCGGTGTGGGTCCGGTGTATGCTTGGCTGAAGAGTGGGAGTCCAGTGGCGCAACCTCAAAGCCTATTCTGCCGGTGTGGGTCCGGTGTATGCTTGGCTGAAGAGTGGGAGTCCAGTGGCGCAACCTCAAAGCCTATTCTGCCGGTGTGGGTCCGGTGTATGCTTGGCTGAAGAGTGGGAGTCCAGTGGCGCAACCTCAAAGCCTATTCTGCCGGTGTGGGTCCGGTGTATGCTTGGCTGAAGAGTGGGAGGAGTACTCTGGGCATATCCCCATCAGAGGGTGCGTTTGGGCAGGTTGTCCCCAGCTCCACTAATATTGCCGGAATCCGCTGACCGGAGTGTTTTTTTTCCTCTTTAACTGTGTGAATAAATGTCGTTTTTATTGCATCTGGACTGTTGCCTGCAGCCTCTTTGTGCATCGGCCGATGAAGATACCGACATACACTCTCTCAACATTAAAGAAGTGATGAAGCCAGGGATGTGCCTTGAATATAGTGCTGCCACAACTACACAGCCAGAGGCCTCCCTGGCTGGTCATTACACTTCTACTGCACAACGCAGCGTTATGGACGCAGGGAAAACACTCTGCGCCCAAAACGTTGCAAACCCTGATTGTGGGCACACAGCGTAAAATGCTACAATGGATGAATGGATAGATGTCAAACATATATAACGTCCCACCCCCCTGCATATTCTAAGCTGGCGCCCTTTAGTGCCTTTCATGTGACACTAAAGGATGCCTAGCCTTGTATTTAGCCCAAAAAAAAAAAAAGAATTAAAATAAATGACGTGGGGTCCCCCCTATTTTTGATAGCCAGCTAGGGTACAGCAGGCAGCTGTAGCCTGCAAACCACAGCTGACAGCTTCATCTTGTCTGGTGATCAATTTGGAGGGCTCCCCAAGCTGTTTTTTTTTTTTAATTATTTATAAATAAATAATTAAAAAAAACAAAACAAACGTGGGGTCCCCCCAAATTAGATCACCAGCCAAGGTGAAGCTGACAGCTGGGGTCTGGTATTCTCAGGATGGGAAGAGCCATGGTTATTGGACTCTTCCCAGCCTAAAAATAGCAGGCCGCAGCCGCCCCAGAAGTGGCGCATCCATTAGATGCGCCAATTCTGGCGCTTCGCCCCAGCTCATCCCGCGCCCTGGTGCGTTGGCTAACGGGGTAATAAATGGGGTTGATACCAGGTGTGTAATGTCACCTGGCATCAAGCCCAGCAATTAGTTATGTCACGGCGTCTATCAGATACCCGACATAACTAATTGACAGTAATAAAAAAAAAATTGACAACAAAAAAAAATTTATTTGAAAAAACACTCCCCAAAAACATTCCCTGATTGACCAATTTATTGAAAAGAAAAAAAAAAAAATCCACTGTAATCCATTTGGACGTCCCACGTCGACTCTGGACCTTCTAGAATATGGGGGACACGTTCAGGGAACGTATCCCCCATTTTCTAGGAGGGCAGACCCTCCATTTGAGGAGAGTGGGTGCAAAGAATCTGCACCCACCCTCCCTGGGTCACAGCTGCAGACTCTGTGCAGCAGCCAGCGTCCTGAACACAGGAAGCTGTCAGCTGCTCTGCACATGTGACCGGAGTCTGCTGAGAAGGAGCCGGAGGAGGGGGCCGCGGGGGATCAGCGCTCCGACAGGTATGTATGACACCGGGGAACACCGGGGGGGATAGGGGGGGACCCGGCAGGGCCTAGGGAGCAGGTTTCTGTCGTATGTGTTATGGCACATACGACAGAAACCATAGGAACAGTGTAAATGCGGCCGGAGCGCTGCTGTGCTCGCCGGTGCGCGCGGCCATCTTGGATTTTCGGGAGGGGGTTGGGGGTCGGGGGGGCACTTTGGGGATACCGAGGGGACCGGAGGGAACCGGGAAAAAGATTTATCTCCCATCTGGCATGTTTGATCATGCCAGATGGGAGATAAATCATTTTTTACCGGCGCGGTCATTTGCTATAACTTGATGATCGGTATACGGTGTATACCGGTCATCACATGACTGGGGACCGGAAAAACCGGCCAGAATCATGATCTTCAGGGTCTCAGCTACCCCCGGCAGCTGAGACCCCGGAAATTTTCTGACTCTGGGGGGCGCTAGACCCTTTTTTCCGACCGCCGTTAAAAAGCGGTGGTTTGGAAGAAGTACCCTAATTTGTCGCCGTTAAAAGGCGTATCGGCGGTCGTTAAGGGGTTAAAGGGAATCTGCCAGCAGGTTTTTGCGGTGTAAGATGAAGCCAGCATGCTGCAAAGCTTAAAACATTGAATTCAGGGATGCCTCTATTGTCAAGGTCCAATCTGTTGTTTATTTGCTATGTTTGTTTGTTTGTTTAAGCAACAGGACCCTTATTATTGCACAGACTACAATGTACCTACCGGTCACGGCAGTCTGGCACTCCCCCTTCTCTGAGTGACACCTCACTGTCAATGTTTAAATTTCTATAGTGAGCCTTTTGTGGGCGGGGGCAGCTCTTAAGCTCTGCTGCATGGCTAAATCTGAAAATTCTGATTGTGTCAGAACGGCTGCAGCCAGTAATCTAATTGATACATCGTTGGATTCAGGGTCTCTTTGCCTACATCATGCTGCTTTCAGATGCAGTAGAAAAAATCTGCTGAGAGATTCCCTTTAAGGGTTTAAAAATATCGCTGTCATTCTTTAACCCTTTTATGACCAAGGACGTAACTGTACGTCGTTGGTCGTATCGCGATAATCACTGCTGTCTTCTGCAGTGAGCCGGCAATGATGCCTACACATGTCTCCTGATTTAAATAGCAGATATTATGGAGCTAACAGACACAAGTGAATCCATGATTCACTGGTGCCTGATTGCCACTTAGATAATGCTGTTAAAATGTGGCAGTACGATGTAAACGGCGGAGCCGATGGTTGCCATTCTAGCGAGGGGTCATGTGATGACTCCTGACGTTATCACGACGTAGTTCCTGTAAGAACCGACAAAACAGCGGCTTTTAAAGGAACAGTGCATTTTGTTGATCAGAGTGATGGTGCCCTGATCAGCAGAAATGCACAAGCGATCAGACTGCTGATCCATAAAGTCCCCTAGGTGGACTAGTAAAATAAATAAAAAATGTATGAATAAATAAAAAATGTAAAAAAAAAAGTTTTTAAAAATATGAAAAAATGAAAAAAACTAAAGTTCAAATCAACCCCCCCATTCACTCCATTGAAAATAAAACAGTTAAAAAATATACAGATATTTGCTATTGCCCGATATTTCAAACTCAGCAACATTTTTTAAAAATGCAATATCAGGCGATCAAAACGTAGCATGCACACAAAAATGGTATATATAAAGACATCAACTCAATATGCAAAAAAAAATAAACCATCACTGAGCTCCAGATCTTGAAAAATGAGAATGCTATGGGTCTCAGAAAATGGCGACTAATCGCATTTCTTTTTTTGGGCACACTTCTGAATTATTTTTAATTCCTTAGAAAAGTAAAAGTATACATGTTTGGTATCTACAAATTTGTACCAACCTGAGGCATCAGACCAACACATCCATTTTACCATATAGTGAACACTGAGAATAAAATATCCTAAAAAACAATTGTGCAATTGCACTTTTTTTGCAATTTCACCGCACTTGGATTTTTTTTTCCAGTTTTCCAGGACACTACATGATAAAACGAATGGTTTCATTCAAAAGTACAAAAAAATAAGCCCTCACATGGCAAGATTGATGAAAAATTTAAAAAGTTATGGCTCTTGGAAGAACGGGAGTAAAAAACAAAAAGGAAAAGTGGAAAATGGCCCCGGGGGTGGAGGGGTTAAAATGGTTTTGCCATAATTCTGTCATAAAACTGTTTAAAGTTTATGCAAGTCATAGTTGTGACATGGTATTTTTGCGTCAGACCCTGCCAGCTCCCCCAATGGTTTGAAAAGTGGGTGGAGCCTCATGGGTTGTAGGCCTGGCTAAGCATGGCCAATTAATTCATCATAATTTATGCCACAAGAGGGGCATAAATCACAACAGAAATGTTCTCCAATCTCTGGCTTGAGGTTCTACACAACAGCTGAATGATGTGCCAAATCTCAAGAAATTTGAAGCATCTAATTCCTTAAGGCCGATGTCACACTTGCGATTGCCTCACGTGTATCTCGTGCGAATCTCGCGTTGCATCACCCGGCACACACTCACACTCTCCTGACAGGAGCGGGTTGGTTGCATGCATCTCTACAGTCTCTGACAAAAGTTCTGTCGCTTATCCATGTTATGTAAATAAAAGCTTATAACCTGAATTTAAATTAATCCATTGGTTTTATAAATTACTCTTTTGAAGCTGAAACCCTCCCAAATTTGGTTTAGGTTATGAAAATAAAGTTGCTGCAAACCTGAAATATTGATCATTTAATGAACACAGAAAGGTCAGATTTTGGCAAGACAAAAGTTTTGTCGCCCACAGAAAGTAATGTGAAATTCAAACAAATAATTAACTTCTAATACAGAGATATCTTGCATAACATTGGTGAATGAAGTTGTGGTGCTATTAGAGCCATATTTAATATTTTGTGTGACTTCCATGAGCTTGAAGGACTGCATCCATGTAGTTCAACAATGATTCATAGAATTTATTGATGAAGTCATCACGAATAGCAAAGAATGCAGTCTTACATGTTTCCCAGAGTTCATCTAGATTCTTTGGTTTTGTCTTTCAAGCTTCCTCTCATCCTACACCAAACATGCTCAAGGATGTTCATGTCTGGTGACTGGGCTGGTCAGTCCTTGAGCACCTTGATCTTCTTTGCCAGGAGGAACTTTGTTGTAGAGATGGATGTATGAGATGGAGCACCATCCTGCTGCAGAATTTAACCCCTTTTATGATTGGGAATGTAAGAGGTAGCTAATACTGCTTGATATTTTAGGCTATTGATATTGCCTTTCACCTTGCAAATGTTTTGCACACCCACATACTGAATGTGTCCCCAGACCATGATCTTTCCACCACCAAACTTAACTGTTTTCTGGATCCATACTTGATCCAGTAGGTCTCCTGCAGTATTTGCGATGGCTGAGGTATAATTCAACTGAAAAGTCATCAGAGAAATTCACCTTCTGCCACTTTTCCAGCATCCATCTGTGTAGCAGGCTGTGGGACTTGGCAAATGCCCACGGTTTTTTAATTGCCTTTTGTTTAGTGCTGGCTTCTAAGCACTGATTCGACCATGGAGGCCATTTCAAGATAGAATCCTACAAACTGGTTTAGTTGACACAGAGACTTGAGGTGACCAGGCCTGTTGGAGCTCTGCTGCAGTGGAAGAGGGGCTGGCTTTGGATTTTCTAACCAACAAATGTTCCTCCTGAGCAGTTTTCTTGCAGGTTCTGCTGGACCTGGGCTTGTCAAAAACATCTCCAGTCTCTTCAAATCTTTTTTTAATTCTTTGTACTTGACGCTGATAAACTTTAAAGTGGATCTGGTCTTCAGCCTCTTGATAATCAAGGCTTTGGTCGCAGGGTGAATTTTTGGCATGTTGTCAAAAGTCAAGTTGCAGTTCAACTGAAGGTCTGGGGTGCTGGGTTTCTTTTTATACACACCCACTAATTAACCGATCATTTAGTGAGCACAGGTGAGGATGTAAACTAGGATTGGGTGCATTATATGACAAGGCAACAAAACTTTTGTCTTGCCAAAATCTGACCTTTCTGTCTTCATTAAATGATCAATACTTCAGCTTTGCAGCAACTTTATTTTCATAACCTAAACCAAATTTGGGAGGGTTTCAGCTTTCAAAAGAGTAATTTATGAAACCAATGGATGAATTTAAAGTCAGGTTATAAACTTTAATTTACATTATCATGGATAAGCGACAGAACTTTTGTCAGGGAGTGTATGCAGCTGAGACGCTCCTGTCCGGAGACCGTGAGTCCGTGCCGGATGATGCAACGCGAGACTCGCGTGAGATACATGCGAGGCAATTGCAAGTGTGACACCAGCCTTATTGAGACTTGCAGAAAAGATGCCAGTTCTTGATGAATCAGGTCCTATGTTCACAATTTATAAGATCTGGAAAAAAAAATCCCAGCTTCCTGCAGAGTTACTTTATTGATGTTGTTAATAAACATTATATGATTCTAATTAAGCGCATACCACGCACCAGAAAAACGGCAGAGTTTGTACAGGTAATTAAGCTAGAAGTATTCCTATGGTGAAAGTTTCCCTTTAAGACAGGTGCATGCAATTAACGAGGCTTTTCTGCAGCGATGCCTTATGCCTTCTGACGAGGTCACCACATAATGTAACCTCCGAGCACACAAAGGTGTCAATGACATCAGCGGCATCTAGAAAAGCAATTACATTTTCTCCTTAATGAAAACAATTTGCTTTATTTTACTTACCACTGGGATATGCAAAGAAAAATACAACAAAACGAGACTCTTTTCTGCTGCCGAAAGTCAATTAAACAGATGAATAATCACCACTGCCGCGATACAGAAGTGAGAAATCACTCGCTCTCCTTATGTTTACATTATATTCCATTTTACGTCTATATACTCCCTGCAGCATATCGGCTGCTGATAGATTCCCAATTGCCGGTAATTTTATATCAATGTAAAATCTGTGCGCAATTTACAATGACATGCAAAGAGGAAGAGCGAAGGGAAATTATACTGAAGCCCATGGGGCATGTGTGTGTATGAATAGACCAACAAGACTGATCTGATTGGGTATAGCTGTATACAATAAGTATTTTGCAAGAATTTTTTTTTATATTTTGAGTTAAAGGTAATCTGTCACCAGGCTTTTCCCTTATGAGCCTCGATCACCACCAGTGATCCCTTATATACTGCATTCCAGAATACTGTATATAAGAGTCCAGGCCGCTCTGTAGAATGTAAAAAAACACCTTTATAATACTCACCTATGGGGCGTTCGGGTCCGATAGATATGGCATCTCTCAGTCCGGTGCCTCCTCCATCTTGCGCCTGCGTTTTTAAGACGCATCCTGCTTCATTCACACAGAGGCTACCATTGTGCTCCTGCGCACTTTGATCTGCCCATCCGAGGAAGATCAAAGTTCTGTAGTGTGTATGCACAGGTGGTCTTTGACCTTTCCTCGTGCCTGCGCATTAGAGCACTTTGGCTGGGCAGATCAAAGTGCGCACGCGCAAAAGTGCAATGGCAGCCTTTATGTGAATCATGCAGGATGCGTCATGTATACAGGGCTGGGCGGGAGAACAGAAATCCCACCAGATGGATGAGGTGCCGAACCAAGAGCAGCAACACCCATCAGACCGGAAAGCTGATTTTTTTTTGCACACCCAATTCTACTTTACTCCAGGTACCTGACCTTTGGCTTGTCAGGCTACACTTTCATCTACTGCACTGTACAATATACTGTAATGTGATGGTTCTTTACAACCACAAACACATCCACTAGTCCTAGGTCCATGGGCAGGTGCTTCCACCCTGCTCTTCTCCTTCTTCAATGCAGTCAGTATACTCCTCGCTGGGGTCTCTGGTAATGCCAATACTCTGCAGTTCTCCCATTAAACCCCAGTGTCATCTGCTCAAGTACAGTGCTCCCACTACAGTACCATCTGCCCAAGCACAGTTCTCCCATCACATCCACAGTGTCATCTGATCAAGTACAGTGATTGCATAAAACCACAGTGTCATCTGCCCAAGCACAGTGTTCCCATCACAGTGTCATCTGCCCAAGCACAGTGCTCCCATCAGTGTCATCTGCTCAAGCACAGTGTTCCCATCACAGTGTCATCTGCCCAAGCACAGTGTTCCCATCACAGTGTCATCTGCCCAAGCACAGTGCTCCCATTACAGGCATATTTTTCACAAAATGACAAATTTCTTCCAAAACAAGGAAAACAACCTATGTGATTCTTCTTATTTAGCTATTATGAGGAATTTTTTTGCTTCACTACCAATGTTTCAGTCTTTGACACTGTTATACATAAGGACATGTGTGTGCTGAGCCTTTTATAAGCTGTACTCATTTTCCTCATGTTGATGACCTTTACAATTCATTATAAGTTGCGATGAGTTGAAGTCCGGTTTGGTGGGTTCATATGGACTTCATCCATACTTTAGATAAACAGAACACTTCCGCGGGTGGGGTTTTTCCAACATTATTTTTGCTGCAGACTACATCCGATCACGTTGTTGTTGCCCCCAGTGCGAGCCATTTAAACACCGCACTGGGCCCAGCACTGAGCGTCCCCGAGCATAGTGATGTTGGCACGAGTGGTGTTCATACGCAAAGCACCAGAACTCCAAATCTAAACTCTGTTTTTTTGTAAAGTCCATGTGGCGCCCATGAGTGTCAGGTACCACAGGGTACTACATCTGACCCCGGATTCCTGGAAAACTAGTGCTGGGAAACACCACAACACACACACAAAACCACGCTTATTTCCCCAGACTTGATAATAGGCTAGAGATGGACTTGACGGTTGTTCACCTATACGTTGGGACGCATCCAATCCACTAGTACGAAACCTGGGAGTTGGAGGGGCTAGTCAATGGAGTGGATGGACGACGGACATCTTGTCAGTTTGTGAGTGAAAAGACACACAGATAGTTGGTCAGAAGTTGACGTGCTGACAGGAAAGTGTGAAGTGACTACTGAGTAAAAAGAGTACGGTTGCCAGGGAGAGTACGAGCAAGTACTCACTAGACTGAGCACCGACGGGGTACAGAGCCCTATTTCAGGAAGACACTTCAGGCTTATTTGATAACAATCTGCTCAGTGAGGGGACCATCAAGGACTTTACCGACGTTAGTGTCTGGGGCACAGCAGCAGAGAGGGAACCTGGGAACGGGGACAGAGGTCCGACCCAAGAGAGGTTTAAGCTGCCTGCCATACGGGCCAGGATGGAAACAACAGGAGGGAATTCCAAAAACGTTCCAAGCCACGGGGACCCACCACTTACAGACGGGTGCATGGAAGTAAAGCTCACCAAATCACTACACCGGCACTGGAACAAAGGGAATACCGGATTGGTGGAGACCAGCATCTGTTGGGTTGCAGCAATTCCAATCCAGTGAGTAAAGCACAAGTTAAACCACAGCCCCTGTGTTGTCTGAATTCTTCCTACACATCTGCACCTATATACTACAACCACCATCATCCTCCCCTGGGGCCTAGCTCTACTGGTGGAGAGCCATCACATGTAAGCTGGCCAACACCACCAGCCCCAGCAGTGAGAGACTTTGCAGCGGCTTTCCCCATATAGCAGCATACCACAAGTGGCATCACGAAAACCATTTTATTTTTATTTTTCCCTTCTACAAATCCCCTTTTAAGCAACCCCCAGGGTCACGGAACAGGGCAACAGCCACCCAGTCAACTATCCCAGTAAATTACAGCCCGGGACCGAGTACCCTAAATCCCTGGGGTGCGTCATCTGCATTTGGTACAAAAACGGAACACGGAACCTCGGTTTCGCTCATCTCTAATTATAAGGGGAACCTAAAATGAAGCCAAAATTAAGTTTCAGAGGGAACAGGTAGCACATTTATGGCTTTTGTAACCCTGATGATCTGATGTTCCAGCCTTGAAAATCACCCTCGGTAGAAAAAACCTTGTATTTACAGTATATGGTGATCATTCAAATAAATGTGGAACCATTTACTATGTGGTTGTATCAAGTCCCTTACTAGGAAATAGACCATTTGGAGAATCAGCCAACTCCTTTAATCAGAGTCTACCATACATATCCTTTACGACACTAAACCAACACTGCATGAAATATCAGTGTGCATTACATATATGGTAATCAAAAATGTCATTAAAAATATAATTTACAGAGCGATCAAGATAAATTAAAATCTTATGTGTTGAGCTAAAGCGTCAAAAAGCGCCGTGATCAATGAAATGGAAACACTTGACTTGTAAAAGTCTCAGTCTCTGATTATAGAGCGGATATTAATCACGGGAGGTGTTATTTATCAAAGTCTAACGTGAAAGTGATTAGAACTGAAGAATGCTTCACTCAATTAAAACCGAATCCAAACTGTGAAATGTTTTTACTTCAAATGAAAATTATACACTTTGTTTTATTCTACAAAATAGTCATCGAAAGCAAACAGACCCCAGTGAGAAGAGCCGTCTCGTCTGTATAAGTGTGCCGGTATTAATAAGTACGGGATAATGAAAAAGACTCTGGAGACGCACTCAAAATAATAACATTACAAAAGATAAAGTACATTTCCACTTTAGAAAATTATGTAGAATTTATGTTGCACAGGTAGATGGTCTTCACCAAGACAGAGGGACTCTTACAGGGGTGGTCCGGCACTTTAAATGTACTTTCAAAATTTCTGTAGTTACTCCCTAACCTAGCTAAACCCTAAATGTTTTTTTTTTTTTTACTGCTCTTCCTGTGATACTTCATTTGCGTGGTGTCTCAAATCTGATGTCACAGGATGCTGGGGCTGCACTCTCTCCCTGTCACATTTATTGCCAATCCTGGAATTGGACATCTTCAGTAGGCAACACTTCAGTTACTTACTAGTTTCTTGCATTTCTGCCCACTACAGATGTACTGGATTCTTGGTGATAGACGCTATGGGAGAGGTGAGTGCAGCGCCCACACTTTGCTTCTATATGTGCTTCTAAATGGGATGGAATGTAAATTAGTTGGTAAATCTAATAACTACAATGAGGCTGAGGACATACAGGGATTACTGCGAGTCCTCGCATGATACTCGGCTCATGCTCTCAGCACAGCGGGAGCCGAGTGTCATGCAAGTGTCATGCGACTGTGGTCCAATCATGCAATCAGACCACAGCTGCGGAGGGGAGGACCGGCCCTGCGGAGGGGAGGACCGGCCCTGCGGAGGGGAGGTCCGGCCCTGTGGAGGGGAAGGAGGGATTTATCTCCCTATCTCCTCGTTGACGGCTGATGCAAGAATCGCACTGCACTCGTGTTACACCGATGCAATGTGAGTGCAATGCGATGTTTCTCTCACCCCCATAGACTTGAATGGGTGCGAGTGAAACAGGATCGCATTCCACCTGCAGCATGCTGTGACTGTTTTCTCGGTCCGATTAGGGCTGAGAAAGCAATCGATCATGGGTATGGGCCCATAGAGTAATATTGGTCCGAGTGGAATGTGATTTTTTATCGCTTTCCACTCGCTCCGTATTACTCGCCGTGTGTGCTGACCCTAATACACATGAAGATATCAGGATCCAGGACTATAATCAATAATTATTCTTTTAAAAAAAATAATCAATTCCTGAATAGTGTTGAGCGGACGCGGACTGTAAAAATCCGGATCCGCACGGTTTCATCGGCAGATCCGGGTCCGACCCAGACGCGGGATTTCGGGTGCACGATCCGGATTCGACATTTTTTTTTTCCTCCCTCTCCTCTCTCCTCTCTCCTCTCTCTATCTTTATCTCTCTCTCTCTCTCTCGTCCCGGATTTCGCTCCTCATTGACATATAGTGACTCGGATTCCGGATCGGATCTTGGACTTCCTTGTCAACCTGCCACTGATCCGCCGGACCCGGATTATTAGCAATCCGCTCAACTCTATTCCTGAAATAACATTAGAACTTTACCTTTAATAAAGCAGAAAAATCTCAGTACCAAAATATGTAGAAATGTGTTACGGTTGCTGCGAGCGCTGGAGACTAAGTCCAGATTTCTTGCTACTGCACATGTGCGAGCGCTGGAGACTAAGTCCAGATTTCTTGCTACTGCACATGTGCGAGCGCTGGAGACTAAGTCCAGATTTCTTGCTACTGCACATGTGCGAGCGCTGGAGACTAAGTCCTATCTTGGAGCCATTGCACATGTGCGGGTGACATCATCGCTGACACGAGGTCACATGTCTCTGACACCTTCTATGCCGATTGGTCGCTGGTCATGTGCTTGTGACGCCTTGCTCGGTGATAGGCCAGAATGACGTCACTCTTGTCGTTCTGGCAGCGGATTGGCTCTGATGTCCTCCATCTTGGATGAGGCACAGAGTCTATATAAGACCCTGACACACGCCGCATGGCGCTCAGTCCTCTTGGTTCATGCATGAGAGTAGACGCTCTGTGCACGTCCCTCTAGGCATCTCTCTGTCTATGCTAGGTGAGCGCTACCGGCAGGGTAGCGTTCTTATACCTTACAGCTTCGGCTGCTGTCCGTATCCTTACCTCTTAGGGGAGCAGACATAGGCAGGTGCCTGAGGCACATGGTCTGGCTGGGCCTTGTGATTCGACTCGTAGGTGGACGTTGCCGCTAGGGTAACGTTCCTTATACTGCGTCTGGCAGTTGTTCGTATCCTCGCACACTAGGGGAGCGAACAGAGGTAGGAGCTTTGTGCGGCTTACGCTGCTGTTCGTCTCTTTTGCACCACTAGAAGAGCGGACCTAGGCAGGTGCCATATCTAGTGGTTTGTGTCCTCGCACACTAGTGGAGCGAACGCAGGTAGGAGCTTTGTGCGGCTTACGCTGCTGTTCGTCTCTTTTGCACCACTAGAAGAGCGGACCTAGGTAGGTGCCATTTCGCACACATTGCCTTTGTCTCTGTGATTATTAACAGAGATCATTCCACACACCCTCCAAGTAAGGGAGGAATTGCTTTACTTACTTATTATATCCTTCTGTGAGTTAACAGAGGTATTGCACTCTGCCATAGTCTGCAGCAGAGTCTTTGCACGGTGGACCCTGACTGTCTGATACTCCTTTAAGTTATTATCAGACAGCCCCCCGTAACAAAATGAGGTATCAAAAAGTGAAAAATGCTTAGGTTTCAAGGTGTAGCGTATCCCTGAGATAAGGAAACTCTATTACCGTGTGTACAAAGATAAAAGCTCTCAATTGTCAAGTTCAGAAGTGTTCATGTTATGGTAAGAAAAAAGAAAGAAAAGTGCCCATGCTACTAGACTTAACAGCTAACCAGCAATGCAGAAATAATATAGCTGCCTATATTAACTTAATACAGTGCTGCCACCAATATACAATGAAAAATTTTAGTCTATAAAAATGCCTTAGAAGCAGTGCAAACAAGGGAACAAGTAAATATCACCAAATATTGCTAAAAAATACCGACATTTAAGGAGCCAAAAATCATTTAAAGCACCACTTTAGTCTTTTGTGGGGTTTTTTTTACTGCTGGAGTGCTGCTTTAAGCCTAAAGTGGCATTTAAAAGTTTGGGCACCCCTGGTCAAAATTATTGTGAAGACGAAATGATCTTTAAAAGGCATAGCATTAAAATAACATTAAAGATGACACATTTCCTTTTATTTAAGGCAAAACAAATAAATTATTTTCATCTTTTACTTTTCAAAATGAACAAAAAAGAAAAAAAATGGGCCAATGCAAAAGTTTGGGCACCCTGCATGGTTAATACCTATAAATCCAATAGAGAAAAAGAGTTCAAACCCATGATACAAAATACAATAATTTTATTCAATAAATTACTACAATTGATATTACAGACAATACATCCAGATATATAACATTAATATTCAAAAAGTTCAGGCGGTATAAGTCTGGACACTAGGAGAGTCACAGACACAACTGCTGATTTCAGGGTAGGGAAGCGCAGGAAAAACCAGTGAAAGTGTGAATCCCATATATTGGTTGGACAATAAAGGGGATCCCTATAAGGCACAAAGCTCAAAGGGCCACTCAGTTCAGAATAGATTAACAAATATTATACAGTTAGATCCAGAAATCTTTGGACAGTGACACAATTTTCGCGAGTTGGGCTCTGCATGCCACCACATTGGATTTGAAATGAAACCTCTACAACAGAATTCAAGTGCAGATTGTAACGTTTAATTTGAAGGTTTGAACAAAAATATCTGATAGAAATTGTAGGAATTGTACACATTTCTTTACAAACACTCCACATTTCAGGAGGTCAAAAGTAATTGGACAAATAAACCAAACCCAAACAAAATATTTTTATTTTCAATATTTTGTTGCGAATCCTTTGGAGGCAATCACTGCCTTAAGTCTGGAACCCATGGACATCACCAAACGCTGGGTTTCCTCCTTCTTAATGCTTTGCCAGGCCTTTACAGCCGCAGCCTTCAGGTCTTGCTTGTTTGTGGGTCTTTCCGTCTTAAGTCTGGATTTGAGCAAGTGAAATGCATGCTCAATTGGGTTAAAATCTGGGGATTGACTTGGCCATTGCAGAATGTTCCACTTTTTTGCACTCATGAACTCCTGGGTAGCTTTGGCTGTATGCTTGGGGTCATTGTCCATCTGTACTATGAAGCGCCGTCCGATCAACTTTGCGGCATTTGGCTGAATCTGGGCTGAAAGTATATCCCGGTACACTTCAGAATTCATCCGGCTACTCTTGTCTGCTGTTATGTCATCAATAAACACAAGTGACCCAGTGCCATTGAAAGCCATGCATGCCCATGCCATCACGTTGCCTCCACCATGTTTTACAGAGGATGTGGTGTGCCTTGGATCATGTGCCGTTCCCTTTCTTCTCCAAACTTTTTTCTTCCCATCATTCTGGTACAGGTTGATCTTTGTCTCATCTGTCCATAGAATACTTTTCCAGAACTGAGCTGGCTTCATGAGGTGTTTTTCAGCAAATTTAACTCTGGCCTGTCTATTTTTGGAATTGATGAATGGTTTGCATCTAGATGTGAACCCTTTGTATTTACTTTCATGGAGTCTTCTCTTTACTGTTGACTTAGAGACAGATACACCTACTTCACTGAGAGTGTTCTGGACTTCAGTTGATGTTGTGAACGGGTTCTTCTTCACCAAAGAAAGTATGCGGCGATCATCCACCACTGTTGTCATCCGTGGACGCCCAGGCCTTTTTGAGTTCCCAAGCTCACCAGTCAATTCCTTTTTTCTCAGAATGTACCCGACTGTTGATTTTGCTACTCCAAGCATGTCTGCTATCTCTCTGATGGATTTTTTCTTTTTTTTCAGCCTCAGGATGTTCTGCTTCACCTCAATTGAGAGTTCCTTAGACCGCATGTTGTCTGGTCACAGCAACAGCTTCCAAATGCAAAACCACACACCTGTAATCAACCCCAGACCTTTTAACTACTTCATTGATTACAGGTTAACGAGGGAGACGCCTTCAGAGTTAATTGCAGCCCTTAGAGTCCCTTGTCCAATTACTTTTGGTCCCTTTAAAAAGAGGAGGCTATGCATTACAGAGCTATGATTCCTAAACCCTTTCTCTGATTTGGATGTGAAAACTCTCATATTGCAGCTTGGAGTGTGCACTTTCAGCCCATATTATATATATAATTGTATTTCTGAACATGTTTTTGTAAACAGCTAAAATAACAAAACTTGTGTCACTGTCCAAATATTTCTGGCCCTGACTGTATAATAGATAAATCCTCCAGCTTACCCATAGTCGCCCTGCAACTGTTCCGTGACTCACCGGCCCCAACGCCGCGTTTCGCGTAGGACTTCCTCGACGGCCCCCTGAGGAAGCCCTCACTCAGCTGGATCATTCATTTGTTTATTGCTTAGCGGCCAGGGCAGGGCCGGTGTCCGAGACTGAGTAACGGTGAGGTCAGGTGGCAGTGAGCTGGATTATCTGCATGGTGTTTTGTTGGTGATGCACAGTGTACCAAACATACTTTTTGAAATTATGGCAAAATGTATCATCGGACCATAACATGTTTTACCACATGGTTTTGACAGACTTGATGGAAGTGTTGGCAAAAGATAGCCAGGCTTGGTAATTTTTCTTGGCATCCTACCTCACAGGCCAGACATATGAAGAATTCAAGAGATTGCTGTCACATACAGTACATAACCAGTAACAACAGAAATTCCAGCAGCTTTTCTAATTTTTCAGTAGGCATCTTGGTGGCCTCCCAAACCAATTTTCTTTTTTTTTTATCAATTTCACTGTTGAGGAAATTTAAGCCACTTCTTGGCTTCTTTTCTCAATGAGATCCTTTTGCTCTGTTGTAAGCTGTTTAACACTAGAACTACTGGACTCGTGACACCTATATAGAAATACATAGTGCAAAGTAGTCAAAATGACTACCTCAGTAGTTCTAGTGTTAAAGACCATGGGTTTTGCAGAAAAATATATCTAAGAAAATGTCAGGAAATCCTACTAAAACAGTTAAATTATATATGGGGTAAATCAGAATCACTGCAAATAATGAATTGGCCACCATTTAATCTTTTCACAACCTACGATGTACTAGTATGTCATAGGTCAGGTTCCTGCATTTCCTTGCACATGTCGGCCATCATGTGCCTCTAACTGCCGCGAGTGGATGGGAGATTTACCAAAGGCGGTTAACCAGTTAAAGCCCTCTGTCAATTTCAGACTGTGGGATTTAACACGCTCTGGCAGGAAGTACACCATTCCCCCCTCTGATCGTCGGTCCTGTGACATAAGGGGTGCTGATGGGTTGTCATGGCAGTCGGGGTCAGTTGATGACCCCTGTGTCTGTCATGACGAAGCTCCTGTAAACGCCGACTGTGTAGCAAGCCACCGAGGTGACATAACACGTGGGGCTTCTTATCCAGATCCATTTTTTTTAACATTGGAGTCTATGTAGAACTGATCCATTAACAGATTGTTATTTAGCCATCCATTTTTACTGCATCGGTGAATGATCTATTTTTCTTCTTAGATATCCAATTCCAATGGAATATCAATAGCAATCCGTTAATGGATCTGTTCTCCATAGACTCCAATGTTATAAAAATGTATCCAGCAGAAATCATTTCGCCTATGGGTCTCTGCAGGATCTGTTCTAACGGATAGTTACTGTACATAAGAACTCACCCTACTGTAATTCAAAAACCTAATTTAAGCAATAGGTTCCTTACAGATGACAGATTCCTTGTAAAAAGAGTCTGTCTGCAGAAACTAAAAGTGACTGGTGCCATCTTAATGTGACTGATGGATGTTATGCTGACCAGTGTTGGGGTGAGCGCAGTAGGAGTGGAGCCACTGGATCACAGGGAGGACTTGGACCTACCTTGACATGGGAGAGACTTAACTAAGCAACCACTGAGGTAGACACCAGATTCCACTCCGAGGATAGTGTCCGAGGCTGTGCCATCTGACCTACAGAATAGGGAATGCAGGGACGGACACAAGTGCAGGTGGGTACAGTCTGTTGTGCAGTCGGGTGCAGTCAAGATGGCTGAGGAGGACAGGACAGTGGGAGAATACAGGTATGGTGGGCATGACAGGGGCAGACAGGTACGGGAAGGCAGGCACAGGAATAATGGGACAGGAGCACGGGACCTCACATGCAGCTAGCAGATGAGAAAACTGACCAACTAAAGGAGTTGTGCAGGTGTTCCGCCCCTGTGGAAACAGCCGAGCTGCTCGGATCCAAGTTCACTGTGGCTCGAGGGTCTCCGGACCCGAGGGTCGTGCGGCCACTCGGATGAAAAGGGGTATTTACAGGGGAGTTTATAGTTCGTGACACCACCCGTGGTGTGTGGTAATTAGGAGTACTACCGCTGCTGTTGGGAGTAGCCGGAGATGATGGAATGGGGCAGCAAGGTGTTGGAACCCTCCACAGGTAGGGGATGCCCTGGGACTCAGTGAAAGGAGGGAAGTGCCGTGGGGATGAAAGGGTCACTCTTGTACTCACTCAGTTCATAAGCAGACACTGACCACCGGGTAAACCAAGTCTCTGGGCACCGCTGCCGCTGAGGATGCTCATCCAGGTGCCGTTCCCAAGTGGTGCTGCCTGGTGGTCCGTGACCTGCCTCCTGGCACTTAGTTTTAGCTTGGACCTAACCGGGCCCCGCTCCCTACTATGGCTAAGTAAGGGAACTTGCTCTCAGGGCTCACGCTTGGGATTTTCTGGACCGTTTTTGATTGGAAAGTCATATCCGGACCGGTAATAGGGCCAGGCTGCCCGCCGTCCTCCTCGACGGGTCCGAGCACCTTGCCATGATCCCCTGCGACCAGAGGTCTGACTCCTCTAGGCCCAGACCACCGTCTGCAACCTAGCCAGCTCCATCAGGAGTCCCACTCCCGACTTCCTCCTTCACCCACTCACTGGCTCTCCTCGACTCCACTCAAGTCAACTGACTACACTTCCTCACCTCCCCTCCCTGACCCCCCAGGTGGGCGACTCTATTAATCTCAAGCCATCCACTGGTGTGTCTGGTGGGTGTGGTGCAGGTTGTTTCTAGGATTTGATTTGCTGATGGAGGCAACACCACTTAAGTAGGGACCCACAACCAAGAGGGAGGCGGAATACTGCATGCAAGGGCAGCTTGTGCAGTACCCTGTGACGACCTGATAGTCCAGGGGCATCACAAAGGCACCTCCCCTAGTGGGAGTATGCCTTAAGTATGTAGTGCTTCTCAGACAGGCTGAGGGGCACTTCCAGGAAATGGTGCATCGCTTTTTAAAAGCAGGGCAGGTACATGCATTTAATAAGTGCATTTCCGGTAGACCTGTGTCCTCTCCTATTGTGAGCAGAAGGCAGAGAAGCACATTGATGGCAGTGGGAGTGCAGGGGAGGACACAATCCAGCCACAGCAGTGAGTGAGTCAGTGTCTCTGTTAGGAGGAGGCAGGGTAGTGCACGGATGTCAGCGCTACAGATGAGCAGTTCGGTGCATCTTCCACCATGTTTTCCATCTATGTTCACCCTTCTTTGTCTCCTGTAAAGCCATTGCTGTCAGTCAAGGAAGAGGAGGGCGGAAGTAGATGGAAAACAAGTACTGTAGGTGGAGTGGCCACATGACGTGTGCGCTGATCATCTATGTGTGGTTTGAATAGTCATTTTGCGCTAACCAGTAACTTTTAATCTATATCATGTGGGCCACTGATCTTTCTCTATTACCCTGAGGATATGTATGAAGCATAAGTAGATAGACAGTAGTGGGTGAATCTGGTGGATCAATTAACTCTTCTGTATTTGATCTTGCTGGATATCCATGGTTGTTGCTGATAGTGACACAGTTGTATTTTTCGAATCACTTCCTCTAATATGTGTCTTTTAACTTTGCAATTTAGACTTTTTTTTTATTATTTCAACATTTTACCCACAGTCAGATGCAGAACCAATAAAAACACTGATGACTCCTAAACCTCTGTCCATACTTTACGCAAGGAAAAGTAAATGGATCTATCCTTTGAAATGTAATTGAAAATGACCCTAATATCCCAAAATAACTTCTACACCTCAAATCTGCAGAGTCATGCACTAAAGTATGGCTTTTGTGATTTAAAGTCTTGGCCTCATTCCCTGGCAAAAGTTGTAAGTATTAAGTCAACTTTCAAAAAGCAACGAATGTTGTCTATGTCTAATTGCAAATGTCAGGCTGCTGTACTACTGCCAACCCGTTCCATATTATTCCAAGAATAAAAAAAAATAGCTTTGCAGAAATCGTTTTGTACATATTGGTTTCCTGTATTAAACATTTAAGATGTAAGGCAACAAAATGTTACATTATCCAAGACAGGTTCATCATGTTAGCCAATAAAATATGCATCGTAAGCAGAATGGACAGAAATCTGTTTTGCGAAATCCAAGTTTTCTGTTCAGCCAAAGCATTCAGTCGTAAATGTAATTCTAAATCATGCATTAATTATGTTTACGAAAGTCATTCTGCAGAATAAAGCCGATGTGATGCCAGAAATCAAAGTCCTGTATCATTGTGTTTCAAAGGATAAGGACGAGACACTGCGATGAACCCGAACAGATTGGAAGAGGTTTAGAATGTAAGTTCCTCCTTAGAATAAGGTATATTCTCCATGCAACGTTTCAAAACATGGCTTTACTGATCCTGAGGGATCTCATAGCCAAGTCTTGCCACAATATTCAGCATGTTCAGCATATTAATCCCAAATTAAAGGGTATGTCCTGCTGATACAGGGGAACTTGTCAAAAGTTACAATCCCTCCTTTACTATTTGCTTTGTAGCTTTTGGATGAAGCATCAAACTCCAGATTTACAATTTTACCCACCCCTTCTATACACTCTGCTTAATAATAATAATGGAATATTTGAAAAAATAGATACTTAGCTTATGTATTGGCCACTGCATGTGAGCCCAGTAACCAACGCCAAGGTGATCTCATAACTTGAAATGCCACTATCTGGGTTAAAATAATAATAATGGTATTAATGAGAGATAGCCAAATATAGTTGAGCGGAATTGAATTCTACAATTTTACAAAAGTTTGTATACCCCAAGAATATGGATCTTTTTTAAATTTGGTAGGCTTAAATCTGCCCTTGCACTCCCACCTCTCCATAGTTGAGTGCTGGTTACTTTACTCTATAACAGGACTTGTGGCTGCTGTGTCCAGGCTTCGGAGGTCACAATGCTTCAATGCTACTATGAGGGCCATAAAACCGAGTTTGGGCTACTGGGAGACCATGAAACAACACTGGAGCTATGAAGGAGGCCATGATACAGTGTGGATCTACTAATTTGACCTCCACACAGAGTGGTGGCTTCTAAGGTGGCCATCATATAGATTGGGGCTACTAAGCATGACCTACTACAGAGTGGGGGCTACAAAGAGGGCCATCATATAGATTGGGGGCTACTAAGCATGACCTCTTAATGAGTGGGGGCTAGTAAGGGGGCTATCATACATTGTGGGTACTATTGTGGAGGCCATCATATAGTTTAGAGACTACTGTGAGGGCCATCAAACAGCCCCTCACTGTACCATCATATAGTATGGAGACTAATGTGGGTCCATTGTACTGCATAGGGGCATAATACAGTGTGGGAGCTACTTTGGGGGCCATCATACAGTGTGAGGATTACAATTTGACCATAGTACAGTGGAGGCCATCATACAATTTTGGGCTGTGAAGAGCTAACCGCAAACTAAGTATTAAACTTTTTCTAGCACGGAACGCTGGTTACATAAATCTTATTGTTATATTTCATTACAGTTTTGCTTGCTTGTCTGTTTAAAGTCACTTGTCTGTACATAATTGGAAATATGAAGGGGTTGTAACAGTGTGTCATATTAGTCGGTCTCCATAGGCTCGAAAGTGATCAAACCTACAATAGAGCTCATTGTCCTGCATCTGGTGGGGGGCTGTCCGTCTTTGTTTCTGTATTGCCCCTGAAGCCCTCAGGGTGTTACAAGGTTCTAAATCCCCACCAGGATGCAAGGCCTACCCACTTAGGGACCCAGAACCACAGTGCCGGTAACAGCAAAAACCCAGGTAATCCCAGTTTTCCACAACAATCCACCATACAATGGTACCTAGCTAGAGTGGGACCATGGATGGCCACCTAGAGGTGGAGCCACTCCAGTCCACTAGTTGACCAGGTGGGAGGGGCAGACTGTGGAGAGTAGTCAGTCTAAATCGGAACTGCAGTGACAATGCAGGGGAGAGTTGAGTAGTGACTGTAAAAGTGTAAAGGTGTGGCTGAGGAGATGTCCTGGCTTGGGTTGACAGTGACCTGGTACCCAGGAGAACTACATACCAATGGGGCACAGGACCCTAAGACAGGCAAGAGCTTCAAGCCGACCTGTTAACACCTGCACAGTAAGGGCCAATTTACACGCTGCAATATCGTTACCGATATCACTAGCATGCGTACCCGCCCCCATCGTTTGTGCGACACAGGCAAATTGTTGCCCGTGGCATACAAAATCACACGGACCCATCACACTACTTACCTGCCTAGCGACGTCGCTGTGACCGGCGAACCGCCTCCTTTCTAAGGGGGCAGTTCGTTCGGCATCACAGCGACGTCACTAAGCGGCCGCCCAATAGAAGCGGAGGGGCGGAGATGACTAGGCCGTAACATCCCGCCCACCTCCTTCCTTCCTCATTGCGAGTGGCCGCAAGTAAGGTAAGGTTCCTCGTTCCTGCGGTGTCACACGTAGCGATGTGTGCTGCCACAGGAATGACGAACTACATCGTCCAAGCAGCAGCAACGATAATTGGGAATAGGGGGTGATGTCACCGATGAGCGATTTTGAACGTTTTTGCGACGATTCAAAATCGCTCATAGGTGTCACATTCAACGACATCGCTAAAGCGGCCGGATGTGCGTCACAAATTCCGTGACCCCAACGAGAATTGCTTTAGTGATATCGTAGCGTGTAAAGCCACCTTTAGGTGACCATCAAAGACCTTGCTTACCCTAAAGAATTTGAAGACTCAGTAGCAAAGAGAGAACCGGGGACAGGACCAGAGACTCCAACTTCACAGGATTCACGCTACCGTCAGGCAGACAAAAGTGGACAAACCACAAACCGGGGACCCCCAGTGTTCCATACCATAGGGAACCACTTACCAGAGACAGGTGCAGGGGAAGAAGGTACCAGAGAACCAGACTGGCACTGGGACGAAGGGGACCTGGAGGCGAAACTAGCTGGCTTCGGGCAACCAGTTAACATCCAAAGTGAGTAAACCAATTGCACTGAATACCTGTCTGGACTCCTTCTTCCGACGCCCACCGCACCATTCACCCGCTGGGGCAATACCCTACTTGCGGAGGGACTACCATACTAGCTGCTAATACCAACATTAGCAGTAGAGACATTTTGCAGAGGCGGCTCCATACATATAGCCGCGACACCGCAAGTGACGTCACGAATAAACTTTATTCACCAATCCCCCGTAAATATCCCCATTACAAAAAGGGCCCAGAGCATGGAACCGGGTAACGGTCACCATCGTGACATTCCCAATAGAGACACTGCCCAGAACCGAGTACCCCATATCCCTGGGTGCTACATTTCTCTCTGCATTGGGCTACTCTGATACAGCAGACTGGCTGGAGGCAGCCCTCCTTCATAATTGGATCTACATGACACAAATCGTTAAGGGGGTGGGATGTGATCATATCACCTCTCTTCATCAAGGTGGCTGATTTCAAAAGAGGTAGAAAAGCAGGGAAACATTTTTGGAGTTAGTTGGTGCTGTGATGTGGAGGGGAAAGATCAGTTGCTGCAGCCAGGTCCTGGTGCCCATGAATGGACTGTAGAAATTGAAGCTTGAAACATGTACTACGGTTGTATTTGTCATCTGGATTTGAGGAACTATCATAAGAACTATTGTTGATATCTGTCATCTGGAGGAGCATGAGAACTATTGTAAATAAAAATTGTTACGTCATTAATCTGCCTAGGTGACTAAAGGCCGCTTTACACGCAACGACATCGCTAACGCGATGTCGTTGGGGTCACGGAATTCGTGATGCACATCCGTTCTCGTTAGCGATGTCGTTGCGTGTGACACGTACGAGCGACCGCTAACGATCAAAAATACTCACCTTATCGTTGATCGTTGACACGCTGTCCATTTCCCAAATATCGTTGTTGTTGCAGGTACGATGTTGTTCGTCGTTCCTGCGGCAGCACACATTGCTATGTGTGACACCGCAGGAACGAGGAACCTCACCGTACCTGCGGTCACCTGCAATTAGGAAGGAATGAGGTGGGCGGGATGTTCGTCCCACTCATCTCCGCCCCTCCGCTTCTGTTGGATGGCCGCTTAGTGACGTCGCTGTGACGCGGCACGGATCGCCCCCTTAGAAAGGAGGCGGTTTGCCGGTCACAGCAAAGTCGCTAGGCAGGTAAGAAGTGTGACGGGTCGAGCGATGTTGTGCGCCACGGGCAGCGATTTGCCCGTGACGCAAAACCGACGGGAACGGGCACGCTCACTAGCGATCTCGCTAGCAAGATCGCACCGTGAAAAGTGGCCTTAAAACAACCTATGACCTTAGATATTCTCAGGGACCATATAACAGTGTGGAATCTACTAAAGAGTCCATTATACAGTATAGAAGCTACTTTGGGGCACATCATACAGCATGGGAACTACTCTACAGGCATCATACAGTTTGAAGGTCATTATACTATGTACAGAGGGCCTCTGGGGCATAATATTGCATAGAATGAAGCTGTAAGGACATCATACTGTATAGAGTGGGACTGTGGGCCCATTATACTGTGTATAGAAGAGTTGTAGGGCATAATGTTGTGTAGAAGGGAGCTGTGTGGCTATCATACTGTATATAGGGGTGTTATGGGGACATCATACTGTGTATAGGGGAGCTGTTGGCCAATCATACTCTGTATAGGGGAGCTGTACATGTGGGGGATTCAGGAGACAGTAATGTTAAGAGGTCACTTATTGTTAAGGGGTCACTCAGGATATTGTTACTATCAAAGGGGCACACATGGGGCATTATTACTTTTTTGGGTGTAAAATGTGGGCCCTGTTTCCTAGGGAACTTGCACAGGGCATTAATATATTCTAGGTTTGTCTGACCATCTAGCGGGCCTCATGGTGGAGTTTTACTTTGTTGATGGCACAGTGGTGGGCATTACTATGTGGGGTAATGAAAGAAGTACTGTTTTACACCACCAATCAGGTGCAGTAAGAGGCTGGAAAAAGCAACAGTAGTTCAACATTCTGGTGACAGGAAGATTAGGAGTTTGTGCAGGTTGAGGACAGATGGAGACAGAGCTGGACATGTGAGAAGTGAAATGTGTATTTGTTGCAATCTCTGCAGACAAGTAATGGCTGGTAGAGATAAGCAAACCCAAACTGTAAAGTTTGGGGTTTGTACCGAACAGCGAACACCACGTGTCTGGGTCTTGGACCCAAACACAGACTTTAACCTGTACGTCCAGTTCTTGTTTGGGTTTGTCATGCAAATAAAGCTTGTTTAAGGGGTGCAGAACTGCCAATAAGCAAGCTTTATCAGTATGGGCACTGCCGGTCCCATCTCAGCCACGTCATGGCTTTGATTGACAGATTCACCACTTGAAAAGATAGTAATAATAAAAAAAAAATATATGTGAGCTTCCGCCCTATTTTTTTATAACAAGCATGGGTAAAACAGACTACTACAGGGTGCAACCCCCATTGTTTGCATTACCGTGGCTGGTCATCCAAAATAAAGGAGATCCCATGCCGCTTTTTAAAATTATTTAAATAAATAATTTTTAAGAATAGTGTTGAGTTCCCCTTATTTTTGATAGCTAGCCACGGTAAAGCAGACATGTTGCTGCTAATATTATCAGGATGGGAAGGGCCATAGTTATTGGCTCCTCCCAGCCTAAAAATAGCAGCCTACCCAGAAGTGACGCATCATATAAGATCAAAAATGTTTAGATACATTTGTCCATTCATCCTTCCTTCAATTAAATGAAGTTTGCCAGTGCCATATGCTGAAAAACAGCCCCACACCATGATGTTCCCACCTCCAAACTTCACTATTGGGATGGTGTTTTTGGGTGATGTTCTGCACCTTTTGGCCTCCAAACATGGTGTGTATTATGGCATTGAAATAATTAAATTTTGGTCTCATCTGATCAGATTCTATTCTCCCAGTATTTCACAGGCTTGTCTAAATGTTGTTGAGCAGACTTTAAAAATGCTTGAACTTGCTTTTTGTTAAGCAGTTGAGTTTTGTGTGGAGAGCAAGCATACAAGCCATGAAGGTCGAGTGTATTGCTTATTATTTTCTCTGATTCCAGCTATTACTGTAGTTTTCCACAGGTGGTACTTAGCTCTTGGAAAAATCCTATGATAATTTTTGTTACTCCACTGTCTGAAAACTTGTAGGCCGCACCTGGTCGTGGCTGTTTTATGGTGAAATCAGGTACTTTCCATGGTCAGATTATGGCCCCAACAGTGCTCACTGGATCCTTCAGTAGTTTAGAAATTCTTCTGTAACCAATATATTTGTCAACAATAAAGTTGCAAAAGCTTTCAGACAGCTCACTGTTTTACCCATCATGAGATGTTTCTTGTGTGGCAACTTGCTAATGAGACACCTTTTTATACGCCATCAGGTGAACCAGCTGATATTATTTTTCATCAAGTGGTAGGATTACTTTCTAATTCATGATAGATTTCGTACCAAACCAGATTTTACTGAAAATAGAGTTTGGATGCTTTATGTATGGAAACCACTCAAACAAACATCACTGTGCTCGGGTACGCTCAGTGTTCAGCTCAATTTGAGCCACTTGCAATCTTTGAATGGCTTGCACTGGAGGTAACAACAGTGGGATTAGATGTAGTGGGCACTAAACAAAAAATACAACTCGCCCGTCTGCCGAAGTGATCTGTTTATGGCTGCCAGCACGTGGTTGGAGACCTGAATTGCCCAATTAGTGACTTTCATTGGAGTTCAGGTCAAGTCCGGGTCCCAAACTGAACTTCATCTAAAGTCTGGCTGAATACGAACTTCCATGAATCCGCTCATCTCTAGTCATGACTTTCCATGGCTTTTTGGACCTCTTTTTCTTGATGTGTTCAATACTTATTCCCTGTGCCATTTATCATTATTACCCATAACTTACCATATTTTTCGGTTTATAAGGCGCAGCCCAAATTTAAAGAAAGAAAAGGTAAAAGAGGGGGTCCATCTTACAATCCGGTGGTCTCTTACTGGGGGAGTTGGCAGTGGTGGTGGAGTGGAGTCACAGGAGGCAGGGGTGGTGGTGGAGCAGATCGATGCTGTGGGTGTACCAGATGCTGTGATGTAGGAAACTTCCAGAAATTGTTGGAGGTGCGTACTTCAAAGAAATGGCGCCCAGAGTCAGCGCGAGTGCAGATTGAGCTATCAGCTCAATGAAAAGACGAGATCTCATCTGTGCACACGCCACCTCTGGGCGCCATTTTCCTTAAGGCCGCTGCTGGGATATCAATGGTTCGGAGGCGGAGAATACGCAGATGAGATGCTGAGCCAAGAGCTCCATCTTTGCATGCGCTGCCTACTGTGACATTATTTGAACCCTGAGCGCCAACATTGTCAGGATGCCCCTGCTTCACCACCCGCCGCACAGCCTGCCACACAGGCCCCAGCACAGTGCCTGCCTCCTGCAACCCCTCTCCACCACCTCCAGGTAAGATGTATTCATATTATAAGACGCACCCCTCATTTTCCTCCCAATTTTTTGGGAGGAAAAGTGCGTTTTATACTTTTAAAAATACAGTAATTTATGGTCATCTATGGTTTGATTTCTTTGCCTGTGTGGATTGGAACAACATCTGGTGAGAAATTCAATAGCACTTTTTGAAATATATTTACTTAGAAACTGATGATGTGTTCATTACTTATGTCACCAACTGTATGAAGTTGTCACTCTCGGGACAGGAGAGCCACAGAAAATCAGAGCATTGCTATCCAACATCAGACATAATAGCACAAGTGTGAAAGAGCCCTTAGGCTGCTTTCACACATCCAGTTTTTGCCGTGCGGCACAATCCGGTAAAAACTGGAAAGAACGGATCTGGCATGTATTGCCACCAGATCCATTCTTTCCCCATAGACTTGTATTAGTGCCGCATTGTGTCGCATGGCCTTGCATTGCATCCGGCTTTTGCCAGATGTAAATAGCTGATCCGGCGGCCGGATGGAACGCTGCTTGCAGCATTTTTAGTCTCCGGCGAAAAACCGTATGGCACCAGATCTGGCGCCATGCGGCGTGAGTTACAATGAAAGCCAGTGGGCGCCGGATCCGTCTTCATCCGGCATATGACGGAATCCAACGACGGATCTGGTTTATTGAACTGCGCATGCTCAGTAGCACAACGGAGCCGTCAACAAAACGGAAGGAACACATGGAAAAATTGATGCAATGAATCAGTTTTTTTGCCGGATCCGTTGCATCAGATTTTTTGCCAGATTGGGCCTGATAGCAAAAAACGGATGTGTGAAAGCAGCCTTAAAGGTTTGTACAAATTACCAAGACTTCACGAATCAGCAAATTAGATGGATAAATATCTTGCTCTCCTCATGCAACAAGTTGTTAATAGCTCTTTGTCCTTACAAGAGTTTTCCTTTTCTGAACCATAATTAACATAATCTGGCAAATATCGAGTCCTAACGATGTCAGATAAAAATAAATTATCGCATCATTTCATGGGGAGATTTTCTTATCTTATTGGACTTTGCAGAGTTGATGTCACATTTTTCCAGTCAGTATTTATTTTTTTGGATGTTTTTGTCCAAATTCTATTACTTGTGATCATAAGTTCCAGAATTGGAAACGTGTTTTTCACCATAATAGTTTTCATAAAACACAGAAGAGGAACACAGACCATTCCAAACCGCTTAACTTAACATTTACCTGACATTAAACAACTATTTTCTTTTAAATGGAATCGAGTCTCATTCCAATTTTTTCTCAGTTAGAAGTGACTTTTCTTTTAAAAGCAGCCGCCCTTACTCCAAATTGGAAAACTTAAATTCCTGACCTCACGAAGGAACATCAAGTGATGAAGTGTTTGCAGAAAAATTCAAGAATAAGGCAATGTTGTACACAAAAGAAAGCAGCAAGCCAAAGATTATTATTCAAATAACCAAAATTCCTTTAAAAAAAATATGTTTTCAAACATCTGGTGATTATGTGTGATAAACAGAATTCTATGTAATATTTGCAATCTGGATTGCCTTCCTTAAAGTGCAGGTCTTCTACTTTGCATAGATGAATAGCAAATTTATTAAAGAGTAAACTAAACTATTTTTATTTCTTTATCCTTTAGACATTTTAAAGTGATGACATTTTAGTAATACACCGTATTTTTCAGATTATAAGACGCACTTTCATCCCAAAAATTTTGGCCTCTTATAATGTGAATGAATCTTACCAGGAGGTGGAGAATGGGCGCTGTGCTGGCTGTGCAGGGGGTTGTGATGGCTGCAGTGGGAGCTGTGTGGAGCAGTGCGATGCGGCGGGTGAGATACTCTGTCAGTGGTGCGGGGCTGTGCTGGCTGTGGTGGGGGCTGTGTGGAGCAGGGCAGTTCGGTAGGTGAGATGCTCTGTCGGCGGTGCAGATTTCAAATAATGGCACCCGGAGTCGGCGCATGCGCAGATAGAGCTCTTGATTCAGGATCTGATCTGCGCATGTGCCGCCTCCAGCCCATTGATCTTCCAACAGCGGACTTAACGAAAATGGAACCCTGAGGTGGCATGTGTGCAGATGAGATCTTGGCTTGTCATTGAGCCGAGAACTCAAATTGAGCATGCGCTGACTCCAGGCGCCATTTCTTTGAAGCCCGCACCACTGACATAGCATCTGTCACACCCGCCGCACCACCGTACTCCATGCAGCTACCACGGTGCCCGCAGCCAGCTTAACCTCCACCACAGCTAGTAAAGCCCCCACTGCAGTGTGTGCAGCATTGCCCTACTCCAGCATCGCTCCTGCATCCTGTGACCCCGCTCCACCACCGCTACCACCCCCCTGGTAAGAAACCACAGGAGTATAAGACAGACCACCTTTTTTCTAGCTCTAAATTTGGGGTGCTTCTTATAATCCGATGCATCTTATAAAACGAAAAAAACGGTACTTCATTTCTGTATTTTGCTTCCTTCTCTCCAAAATAATAGCTACAATGCTGTTTCAATGCCAAATTCATGCAACTTTAGAAGCTTCTTTCACCTGATGCTCAGCAAAGATCCATACACTATATTGAAACAAACCATGTATGAGACTTTCGCTGTCTGAACCTCTCTTTTACTCTCTATCCTTCTACTCAGACAGGGAAATTCCTGTACTCTGGAAGGTACAAATATAGTGTGTGGATATTACCAAGCAGCAGTTGAAAGTAGCTTCTAAAGGACCATTGGCATTTGGGAGAGCAAACGTAGCAAAAAAAAAAATAAGTAAAGTCATTTTAAGTATATTACAAAAATACATAAGGCTACTTTCACACATCCGGCTTGAGCCCTGCGGCTCAATCCGGCTGTGCAAGCTATGCAACGGATGCGGTGAAAACACCGCATCCTTTGCATAAGTTTTTCCCATGCGGCCCGCCCGGTTTTTGCCGCTTGCGGCATGCTACTGAGCATGCGCAGTGGCAAAAACCGCATGCGGCGGCCGGATGCGGTATTTGCCGCATCGCGCCGCATCCGGCCGCCATAGGCATGCATTGAGAGATGCGCCGCATCGGCCGAATGCGGCGCGATGCGGGTTTTTTTGCCGCACGAAAAAACGTGCCAGGCAACGTTCCATCCGGCCGCCGCATCGGCTAAATCTGCCGCATGCGGCAAAAACCGGATGGAACGCAAGGCCATGCGGCACAATGCGGCACTAATTAAAGTCTATGCAGGAAAATCGCAACCGGCAGCAAAAAAAAACGGTTGCGATTTTCCTGCAAAGTGCCGGATTGTGCCGCAGAAGAAAAACCGGAGGTGTGAAAGTACCCTAACTTTACAAAGCCTGGAGAAGAATTAAACTGTTGACTGAAAGGATTAAATAGTGTGACAGTTTTATAGATCAGGTCGGGCTGGACACGGTGATACCAAATGCGTGTACATATTGGTTTATTTTTGTTTTTATATAAATGTGGGGTTTTTTTAATTTTTTTATTTTTTACATTTTGCAATTTTTTTTTTTTTTACTTTTTTAACCCCTTTACTTAGTCCCTATATGAGACTTTAACTTTTCTTAGTCTGATCTCAGGTATAATGCATTTCCATGCAGCAGCATTGCAATGCATTATACTGTTGGTTTCAGATCTGCAGGCTGGGTCTGACAGGCCTCTGTACATGGCAGACTCAGAGGTCATCATGTGACCTTTGGCTACTATGACAACCCTTGGCTCCCTTGTGATTTGGTGCAGAAATTTTTACATCATATTCCTGCACCAAATCTACACCTCCTGGTAACAAATTGCATCAAAATCATGCGGTGCTTTGATGAGGTTTTTTTTTTCCCGGAGATATAGATTGGGTGCAGAAATAAGATTTATAGATTTCAGCACCAAATCTGCATCTCTTGGTAAACCCCCCCGCAGTTTTCTGCCAGGAAATGCAGGTCTGTGAACTCAGTGAGAGTTCATTGAGATCCTCTGAGGTCAGGTTACTTGCGGTCACAGGTGGAGGACCATGAGAACCTTCAGCTGTGACCGCAACTAACCTGAGTGATGTCACCGCTGATCGCTGCAGCTCAGTCTCTGCCTCAAGTTACAGCGGGCGGTCATGTACTATGGCTGCTCACTGTCAGTTCAGATGTAGCAGAGCTGGAATCGACATGGAACTTCGTGTGGATTACGTCAGACCTGGGTCTTTTAAGGATTAATAAAGTGGTAACATAGGGTGGGTTATGTATTTTATTTCAAATGAAGGATTTTTTCGGTATTTGTGTTTATTTAGTTAAACTTACAGATTAGTTATAGAGTTAATTGACTTTAGGGGGGTTTTGGTTATCCTTATAACCTTACTCTTTTACCGATTTAATATAATCGCCAGGACTTTTGTCCCTCTAGGGATCATCAACCTTGATAGTTGCTTCTGGTCCGTCATTGACCTAACAAGGTTGCCAATATTGTCGTGATATTCACAACAACCCAAGTAAGAACCTACTTGAGGCCTCCGACACACATCAGTGCCGCCGATACGTGTTTGTCATTTTTTGCACGTACCGGCGGCACGGAGACACATTCAGCAATGCTACCCTATTGTAGCAGGCACACACACGTAAAACCACACGGAACGTGTGTTTGTGTGTGTTTGTACGTGTGTGCATTTTTCTACACGCTGATATGTCAGTGTTTTCTCCCACAGCACAGGTGTCACACGGCCCGCACCCGTACCGTGGATGCGGTCCCGTGTGACACGCGCCAGAGAAAACACACATGTCAGAGAAAAAAAAAACCTTAACTCACCTTCTCCAGCCCTCCTGTCTCTGCCGCTGCTGTCACTTGCTGCCGACCGCCGCTCATTATACTCATTTAATATTCACTTCACTGCGGCCGGAAGCAGCAGCAGCGGGGAGACGGGAGGGCTGGAGACCGAAGATCAGCACCACGGACAGCAGGAAGGACCACATGAGTATGTAATTAACTTGTTCTCTGTATGTTATCACGGATAGCATGCGAAGAACACACGTGGCCCGCACGTACCAGAGACACGTACTTACCTGCACGCAACACGCAGGGGAAATATGTCTCTCGGCACGTGCGTGATTTTCACGTGAGTGTGTCGGAGGCCTGATATATACTCTTAAATGGTGGTGACTGTACTACTCTATGTGGTTCTCTGCATTTTTTCTTGTTGTTGCTGCCAAGTTGTAGCAAGGAGGACAAATTCAAACCCCGCTTGACAGGTGGAGCTAAAATTAGGAGAGCTTTTGTTTTTTTCGAAAAATCAATATCTGTACATTACATTTCCTTTTGATATTTCAGATGACTGCGAACATTTGTCCTTCATAAAGTTGTATGGAATCTTTACTCTTTTTAGCTGGTTTTGACGTTAGCCATTAGAGGGTTAAGGGTTGTCTTCAGTGGAGGACCTTTTACAGTGACAGTGACTTCCATTTATTCTTATCGGAGACATGAAAGGTGTTGTTCAATGAGCTGTAATGTTATATTATATGGAGTTCAGATTTATCTGCTTAGTAGACATATAAGCAGGGTCCATTGTAAATTGTTTTTCATGGATTCTTTTCTATAGTTCTTCATGGATTCTTTTCCATAATTCTTCATGGATTCTTTTCGATAGTTCTTCATGGATTATTTTTCATAGTTCTTCATGGATTCTTTGCCATAGTTCTTCATGGATTCTTTTCCATATTTCTTCATGGATTCTTCTCCATAGTTTTTTATGGATTCTTTTCCATAGTTCTTCATGTATTCTTTTCCATAGTTGTTCATGGATTCTTTTCCATAGTTGTTCATGGATTATTTTCCATAGTTCTTCATGGATCATTTTCCATAGTTCTCCATGGACTCTTTTTCATAGTTCTTCATGGAATCTTTTCCATAATTCTTCATGGATTCTTTGCCATAGTTCTTCATGGATTATTTACTATAGTTTTTCATGCCTTCTTTTCCGTAGTTCTTCATGCCTTCTTTTCCGTAGTTCTTCATGGATTTTTTTCCATAGTTCTTCATGGATTCTTTTCCATAGTTCTTCATGGATTCTTTTCCATAGTTCCTCATGGATTCTTTTCCATAGTTCTTCATGGATTCTTTTCCATAGTTCTTCGTGCATTTTTTTCTGTAGTTCTTCATGTATTCTTTTCTATCATTCTTCATGGATACTTTTTTATAGTTCTTCATGGATTCTTTTTCATGCTTCTTCATGGATTCTTTGCCATAGTTCTTCATGGATTCTTTGCCATAGTTCTTCATGGATTCTTTTCCATAGTTCTTCATGGATTCTTTTCCATAGTTCTTCATGGATTCTTTTCCATAGTTCTTCATGGATTCTTTTCCATAGTTCTTCATGGATTCTTTTCCATAGTTCTTCATGGATTCTTTTTCATGGTTATTCATGGTTTCCTAAAGTTCTTCATGGAGATTTTTTCCATAATTCTTCATGGAGTCTTTTCCATAATTCTTCTTGGATTCTTTTTCATAGTTTTTCATGGATTATTTTCTATAGTTCTTCATGGACTCCTATTCATAGTTCTTCATGTACTTTTTTCTATTGTTCTTCATGGATTATTTTCTATCGTTCTTCATAGATTATTTTCTATAGTTCTTCATGGATTCTTTTCCATAGTTCTTCGTGGATTATTTTCTATAAATGCCGCAAAATATCTGCTCAGTATTCAGTAGCCAGCGGCCCATCTCTTGAGTTTTACCTGCAGTTACTTTTTATTTATTTTTTACTTAAAATAGTGAAAGTTCTCTCTACAAAGCAATTTAGAGAAGGACAAAGAACAAATCCTACCTTCTTGGCAGGGACATTATTACATTGCTGACAGCTCTCAATTCTTTTTAGAGTTGCTCTGTGTACGTATAATTACTTTGCATAGCCACTTATTTTGGGAGCACAAAGGTTGAACTTTGTTATACAAATTCATAGGGTCTAGGAAGTTTATGCAAAGGTGTGAATATTAATAAGCAGATCTGTATACATTAAGTATATTGGTATTCACGGCGGACGTCAGGGATAAATAAAGTGCACAATGCAGTTCCCTATTTCACTGCCACTGATCTCTTACTCCTGACCCAAAGGTGTAGTTATAATAATGATTAGTAAGCAGTTGATTAACCCAGTGAGTGATGGCACTGTGCCATGAGGTCACTATAATGGAAAATTGGAAAAATGGCATTTCTTGAAATACTGACGAGGTTTGGACTGGCCCATCAGATAACCAGTGAGCCTAGTGATTGCTGCTTAACAAATCCCCTAACTTATTGTTTTATGGTTATGTAATTGTGTAGCTTTGGTTATGTTTACTAGACAATAGCTGGTGCTAGTCAGTAAATCAATGGCAGGGCAGCAAATCATAGCCAATAGGGGAGCATGGAGTTCCATTTAAATCTCTATGTAACACCTGTATAGGACTCGTTATTGCAATGTTTCATTGCTCTTTTTAGAGATCAGTGAATTTGTGGAAGTTCGGTTCGGTGGGTTCAGCCGGACTTTATCTAAAGTTCGGTTTGAGACTTGGACTTGACCTGAACCCAATGGAAGTCACTAAGTGGCCAGTTCAGATCTCTGCCAGCCATAAACAGATAACTTCTGTGGGAGGGTGGACGGGGTTTTTCCATTCTTTGGTTTGATGCACACTATATCCAATCATGCTGTTGTTACCTCCGGTGTGAGCCGTTCAATATTCGACATTGTAAGCAGCTCACACTGAACTGAGCACCAAGGATACCCGAGCACAGCGATGCTCGCGCAAGTAGTCTGCATGCATAAAGCACCCGAACTCTGTTTTTTGTAAAGTCTGTGTTTGGTACGAACACCGAACTTCAAGTTCACTCATCTCTCCTTTTGGTGTGTTTATCCTGATTTACCTTCTGACCTTCTGTATTGTTACCTGGGTAGTGAACCCCCTATTCTACATTCTAACACCTTGGATACCTGTTTGGATTTGACCCTGGATTCTATGCTAGTTCTTTTCAGGTCACAGCCTGTCCTTCTACCCCCCATCCACTTAACTTTGGCTAACGTTTCTGTCATTGTACACAACTTGATGGTATTGATCCGGATATCTGATTATCCAACCCCTGAATTGCTCCACTGCAAAAGATTCTGCAACAAAGACCAGATAAAGAGGTTTATAGAGTTAATACTACAGTAGATCCCAACCTGGGACCGGCTAAGCAAAGTTGCTTGAGCCAAATCTGGTCATTGAAGACCTATGAAAGGAAGAATAAGAAATACACCCTCAGTGAAATGTCTGGTAGAGATAGTTGGGAGTTTTGGGGGGAGGGGGTCAGGGCGATAAATGTAGAGGGGTGATGTTGTATTTTTAACACACAGACATCTAAGTTTGTTCACTTCTGGAGCACCCTACCACTTTTTCTCCCACTTCTACACAAACTTTATCGTGTCATAGTGCCCCATGGTGCTACACATAGTACCAGTACATCACTTTTTCTCCCTACTCACAATAACAGGATCCTATAAAAAAATATATACAATAGAGTGGTGAAACAATAGCCACAATGATGTCACAGTAGATGGTTAATAAGCAGTGATGTCATAGTACAGAGATAATACATACAATTATGTTGCAGCACAGGGATCATATACACAATGATTTCACTGTACAGATGTGGCGCCCCTGACCTGGTCAGGCACCACTGAGTACTGCACCCATGCTGGGGACAGTACAAAACAGGTAATCCAGAAGGCTGACCGAGGTGTGACTACACAGGCGCATAGTGATCAGGTCTCACACATTTACCTTTGAGAGGACCCCTGGGGATCCCAGGAGGGGGCGAAGCCTCCATCTCCACTCGAGGGGTGTGGTAGAGAGCCTGGTTGCTAGGTGACGTAGGCAAGAACAGGAGAGGAGGGAGGAGTGAGCCGAAGACAGTTGAGTGGTGAAGTTCAGGGAGGGCAGAAGCAGACCCTGTAGCTCTACACAATTCTGACAACGTACGCGCAGTGACTACCGACGGGGGAGATCGGTCACCTGGTAGTGCTGCCCGAAATCCACCCACGACTAAAGAGAGAGCAACGGAGTGGAGAGTAAGGAGACTGTCAGGGAGATACCAGGCCCAAACGGGTAACAGGTCCCGGTGCAGGGATAGATCCACCTGTCCTTTGCCAAACCTGCATGAGGGGGCACTTTACACCCCCAAGACAACACCACAGAGTCCGCAGCCACGTAGCCAAAGTGAGGGCCCATAGCTCACAGGAGGCAAGCAGCCGGAGTGACCTGGTCCAGGCTACAAGCAAACGGGCCAAAAGAAGGGGAGAGAGGCACCAGCAACTTCCCTGGGCGACCCCAGCAGGGCTTCAAGCAGGGGTTACCCCAAAACACAACGGGCTAAGGAAGGCGAGTTGGTAGCCACCCTCACCAGTCAGCCTGAAGGACACCTGGTTCCAGCCTGGTTCATCCCAGCTACGCCCGGGTTACTCACCCAGCCACCATCAGTGAGTAAAAACCCCTGAAAGACATCCTGCTTGTGCGTGTGAGTCATTCTGCGACTTGTAGTTCCACACACCTACACGGGACCCTGGGGCATGCCTCACTCTCAGGAGGCTATTACAACTGACTGCACCTACTATCAGCCCCAGGCACCCCTAACCTGCAGTGGCGGTCTCCACTGACCGCAATTCTGAGAGTGGCGTCACGACAATCAAAATAGAGGATTTCCTACCTGTGACAAGATCCAGCCGCGTGGAGTCCCTGAAGGTAATGCGCCGCTGCACCGACACCGAGCCTCGGGGCCCCACACATCTGGCGTCACGAACAGGATAAGGACTAGACCTGTTCAGACAGGTGACCATGTGCCTGGGCGGTCCGCTTGGAAAATTGGAAGCGCCGCCATATTGCCACCATGAAAAGCGCGCTGAAAAACAACAGCAGCCCGCGCTGGGAGAAGTTACCGCCCACGAAGAGGTGTGGCTACCCAGAGATCCCCTGAAGGGTCCTGGCCTCGCGAGTGATGAGAGCGGAGGCGTTCAGAGACGTCGGGAAAGAAAGGGAGCCAGAAGCCTGCTACTAGAAGAAGGAGACGCGGAAGAAATGGCGTCTGAACGCAGAGACCCAGAGCCAGGCTCCGCTGCCTGGTGGTGTCGGGAACTTGCCCAGTTTTGCGACCAACTAGAGGCCAGGGTCGTATGGCAGATCAGCGAGGGACGCACGGAGCTCCTGGAGATGGCTGCAGCGGTTCAGGCCTATGAGAGGGGAACCGCACGACGAGTGCCAGACCGAGCGGCGACGACTCAGACCCCGATGATGTTACCGATGGGTGAGTCCTGTGTTGCCCCTGTCAGCGTGAGTGCCCCGACCCCTGCTGCCATGCCCGCGGTCCCTGGAGAGATGCCCGGCGCGGCGACGCTGAATCAGGCCGCAGCCACGTCAGGTGCGGCCCGCCGAGCCCAGGCCGCCGCAACGATGCCCAGCCCGGCCCGCAAAGATCCGGCTGCCACCGCGACCCTCCTCCACGCCGCAGGTGCGACCCGCCAAGGACCGGCTGCAGCTGCGACGCCAATCCAGGCCGCAGGGGCGATGCCCAGCCCGGCCTGCACAGATCCCAGCGCAGCTGCGACGCCAATCCAGGCCGCCGCAGCGATGCCCTGCTCGGCCCGCACAGATCCCATCGCAGCTGCGACGCCAATCCAGGCCGCTGCCACGCCAGGCTCGGCCCGCCAAGACCAGGCCGCTGCCACGCCAGGCTCGGCCCGCCAAGACAAGACTGTACAATTATTAACCCCGGCCTGCCAGGTCAGAGCAGACACCGCTCCCCAGCCCAAGGGAGTCCCTGCTAGGAAGTCCCTGCTGGGGGAGGACCCCGAATACTGGAGGCTGAAGGCTGATCTAGAGGCCCACTTCCCAAAGGAGATGGTGGACCGGTATCTGCTCCCTCCGCATACTCACAGGAAGACTCCTGCAACATTCATGCCAAAGGGTCCCCCGCCCTGGCCTGCTGATGAAAATCCATCCCTAGCGCTTCCACAAGAGGAGTGCCCAGAAGAACTAAGGGGGAGGGGAGGCCAGGAAGCTGAGAAGCTGACCCCAGAGCCATCAGCAGTGGATGCAGCACCAGTCCAAGAGCCAGAGATGCTGCCGTACTCCCGCTGGGATGAAGAGGGCCCGACATCCTCCGCTGAGGAAGATCTGTCCAGATACATCACCTGGGAGCCTGCAAGCGGTGAGGTGGCAGCCAGGCAGGACCCAGCCCGCAGGACACGGCGCCGCAGCAGGACAAGGGATCCACCTGCACAGCAGTCTCCTGAGGAGAAGGACGAGGTCACGGCCAGAGACTTAGAGGAAAAGCGGTCCCTGAGAAGGGCCAAATCGCAGGTCAGAGGCCCACTTTGTCGAGGAGTTGTAGAAGACTTCAGTCTAAGGTCTGGATATGGCTTTATAGTAGCACCTGGTGTAAAAGAGGGCATCTTTGTGAACAGAAGGGATGTTAGAGCACATTTACCTAGAGGACATCCAGGAAGAAACCTACAGATAGGAGACTCAGTAGAATTCACAAAGCACCAAGGAGAACGCGGATGGTACGCACTAGATGTCACACCCTGCCCCAGAAATCCCTACAGCAAACCTGCTATCTCAACAACAGAAGATGAAGATACAGAAAAAGAAACAGACGACAGAAACCTAGAAAATGTCAGGTGCCAAAGCCCAATAGGCAAAAGCCCTGGTGGAATGGAGTAGAGAAAAGTAAAGAAAACTACAGCAGTTTGAAAAGTTTTGCAACGTTCAAGTTTAAGCACGTGCCCACATGAACTTGTGTGAGAAACCCTTTTGCACTCTAACCCATGAACCTTAAGGCTATGAACTGGCTATAGCCACAAACTCTCGCAGTGTTTATAGTTACCCCAGAGGTACAACCACTACCAGGGAGCACGCCTGTTTATGGGGCCTGGCTCTCCACCACAAAGAGGGTACCTGGTCAGCACCAACTGTGGAGGCCGCCTCTACATCCTGCCAGAAGAGGCTGAAGGCGCGGCTCCACCAGGCCAGGTATACCCTGAAACCACCAGACCATGAAAGCCGCCTTTACATCCTGCCAGAAGTGGCTGAAGGCGCGGCCAACGGGAGAGGCAGATGGGAAGAAAGGTCTGGGGAAGCTGATGGCCCAGACCTGGTTACCAAAAGAAACCGGTGACCTGCCGCCTGAGAGGGTTTAGGGTGGGTTAACGGACTTGTGGGTGGAGGGTGGTGATGTATGGTACCTGATGGTTTTAAAACGTTTTACCATGTTTTACTGTTTTACGCATTTTAAAATGTTGTCTTGCAGCTCGAGGACGTGCTGGTGATAACTAAGGGGGAATGTGGCGCCCCTGACCTGGTCAGGCACCACTGAGTACTGCACCCATGCTGGGGACAGTACAAAACAGGTAATCCAGAAGGCTGACCGAGGTGTGACTACACAGGCGCATAGTGATCAGGTCTCACACATTTACCTTTGAGAGGACCCCTGGGGATCCCAGGAGGGGGCGAAGCCTCCATCTCCACTCGAGGGGTGTGGTAGAGAGCCTGGTTGCTAGGTGACGTAGGCAAGAACAGGAGAGGAGGAGTGAGCCGAAGACAGTTGAGTGGTGAAGTTCAGGGAGGGCAGAAGCAGACCCTGTAGCTCTACACAATTCTGACAACGTACGCGCAGTGACTACCGACGGGGGAGATCGGTCACCTGGTAGTGCTGCCCGAAATCCACCCACGACTAAAGAGAGAGCAACGGAGTGGAGAGTAAGGAGACTGTCAGGGAGATACCAGACCCAAACGGGTAACAGGTCCCGGTGCAGGGATAGATCCACCTGTCCTTTGCCAAACCTGCATGAGGGGGCACTTTACACCCCCAAGACAACACCACAGAGTCCGCAGCCACGTAGCCAAAGTGAGGGCCCATAGCTCACAGGAGGCAAGCAGCCGGAGTGACCTGGTCCAGGCTACAAGCAAACGGGCCAAAAGAAGGGGAGAGAGGCACCAGCAACTTCCCTGGGCGACCCCAGCAGGGCTTCAAGCAGGGGTTACCCCAAAACACAACGGGCTAAGGAAGGCGAGTTGGTAGCCACCCTCACCAGTCAGCCTGAAGGACACCTGGTTCCAGCCTGGTTCATCCCAGCTACACCCGGGTTACTCACCCAGCCACCATCAGTGAGTAAAAACCCCTGAAAGACATCCTGCTTGTGCGTGTGAGTCATTCTGCGACTTGTAGTTCCACACACCTACACGGGACCCTGGGGCATGCCTCACTCTCAGGAGGCTATTACAACTGACTGCACCTACTATCAGCCCCAGGCACCCCTAACCTGCAGTGGCGGTCTCCACTGACCGCAATTCTGAGAGTGGCGTCACGACAATCAAAATAGAGGATTTCCTACCTGTGACAAGATCCAGCCGCGTGGAGTCCCTGAAGGTAATGCGCCGCTGCACCGACACCGAGCCTCGGGGCCCCACACAGAGATAATACACACTGATGTCAGAGTACCGAGATACTGAACATAATGATGTCACAGTACAGGGATAATGAATCCAGAGATGTCACAGTACCGAGAAAATAAACATAGTGATATCACAGTACAGATAAAATGAATACAATGTTGTCACAATACAGAGATAATAAAAACAGTGATGTCATAGTACACAGATAATAAACACAAAGATGTCACAGTACAAACATATTACACACTGTGTTGTCACAGTACAGGGATAAAAAAAAGTGATGTCATAGTGCAAAAATAATATATCAGAGATCCTGCCAGACATTTAAAAAAATAACCCCTCCTCTTACGTGTCTCGGCTCCCACATTGAGAAGCACTATCATCTAGCTCCTTCTACCTGTCATATGGTGATTTTTACAAACTTCGCCGATTGTTATGACAGCGTTGGGATCTGTGTATACTACAGATTCTAATGTACCGCCCCGGTGTTGGTCGGGTTGCTCGGATCCGGGATCGTGGTGGCTTGAGGGGTCCGGACCCGGCTGGCGGACACTTGAATCCGTGAAAGGGGGGTTATTTACAGGGGATAAATTTGTGACAACCACCTGTGGGTTGCGGTAATGGGAGTACTGCCGCTGCTATAGCGAGTACTGGGGAAGATGGAGGGAAGCAGCCTGTTGTTAGTCCCTCCACAGGTAGGGATGGCCCTGGGCTCAGGGATGTTGTTGGTGGTGGTGATTAGTTGGGAGCGCAGGATGCAGGGGGAGCGAGGTACTCACTGTGGGTAGTCGTGGTGCAGGATGAGGATTACAAAGCAGACACACACACTGCAGATAAACCAAGTTCTCTGTATGTCACAGTTGCTACAGGGGAGCCCCGTCCAGGTGTCCGCTCCTACCAGTGTAACTTGATGGTCCCGGAGCCCATCTCCATGCACAATTTTTGTGTCTGTCTGTGCCCTTGTTGTGCTGATGCCCCCAATCTCTGAGCTCTGTGGAAAGGTCCCTGAAGGCCTCCTTTCTCTGCAGGTTAATTGCCAAGACGTTGAATCGCCTCCTGACCTAGGATCCTGTACCCCATCAGGCTCGAACCGGTCAGTTTCTTTTGGGTTATCCGGTGCCGACAGTCCTCCTAGACTATGTCTGTCGCACCCTTTCCAATGTCACCGTCACTGGTCCTTGACTCCTCTGGTCCCTGACCACCATCTGCGACCCAACCACGGTCTAGCTCCCAGGGAGCTCACTCTCCCCAGCCCCTCTCTCCTCAAGGGCTCCTACTCCTGTCTTCCTCAACTCTAACTCTGAACTCAACTGACTCACTTCCCTCCCACCAGTCTGCTTGACCCCTAGGTGGATGGCCCTATTCCAGCTAGATCAACCCACTGGTGTGTCTGACAGGTCATGATGTGAGGTGTTGATTGGGATTTGTGGTGCTGTTGGTAGTGACACCGGTTTGTTAAGAACCTGGAACCATGGGGGTAGGCCCTGCACCCTGATAAGGATGCAGTACCCTGTGGCACCCTGATTTACTTAGGGGCGCCTCAGCTCCTCCCTCAAGAGCAACAGGACCACCTAGCTCCCCAAAAAGAGAGAATGTGACAGCATCTCCACCTGCAGTGCCGCTAAGCATCTCCACACCATCCCATGAAAACGTTCAACTGGTAATTCCCCAAACACTGGAGAGAAAGAGGAATAAGCCCTATACACACCCACGAGCCCTGGTCCTGAATGGCAACATTTCCAAATTCCTGGCCTTTGAAATGCTGTGTTCTGGCTGGTGGAGACAGACACTTTTATAAACCACAGTAAGTGGTTCCCAGCCGCCACTACTTTTCCAGGCTGGCCATCCCTTCCCTGCACATCGTGCTCGGTACCGGTCAGTTTCTTTTGTGTTTTCTGGTGCCGACAGTCCTCCTAGACTATGTCCGTCTGACCGTTTCCAATATCACTGCCACTGGTCCCCTTACTCCTCTGATCCCAGACCACCGTCTGTGACCCAACCACAGTATAGCTCCCCAGGAGCTCACTCTCCCCAGCCCCTCTCTCCTCGAGGGCTCTTACTCCTCTTTCACTGTCAACTCAACTCAAACTGACTCACTTCCCTCCCACCAATCTGCCTGACTCCTAGGTGGGTGGCTCTATTCCAGCTAGACCAACCCACTGGTGTGTCTGACAGGTCATGATGTGAGGTGTTGATTGGGATTTGTAGTGCTGTTGGTAGTGACATCGGTTTGTCTTAAGAACCTGGAACCATGGGGGGTAGGCCCTGTACCCTGGATAAGGATGCAGTACCCTCTGGCACCCTGATTTACTCAGGGGCGCACACTGACATGCTAAGAAAACACATCTCAATAGCGAGCCATACATAGTAACATACTATGAAGAAAAAGACATGGATCGCACATCCCAAAAATACAATGATCTAAAAGCCGCTAGGCAAAAAATTAAATAGAACATGAGGTTCTTTTGTTACCATTCTGATCAGATTGTATTAAGCCCACTGCCACGTCACGGCAAACCTCTTGAGTGGGTCCCTAACCTGACCTTTTTGTGTGGCACCATGCACCGACCACCGCCACAGCGACAAAGCGCCAGCAGGGCGGGCGACCTGGTGCCTCACAGCACCCATGCTGCAAGGCAAAGCCCCCAAGGCTCCAGGCCGCGCCGCCCCACCGACACCACACCACCACAACAGCAGCCACCACACAGCACCAGCACACAGTGAGAGGAGCTGTGCACTCACCTCCCACTGGCTCCCATATGTGAACTGGGAGCAAAAAGAAGGCTGACCCCTCTTGCAGTCTCCTGCTGATTAAAATCACCTGTGCCAAATGGGGAGAGTGCAGATCCAAGCAAAAAAAGAGGGGGATAGACTGATATAAATACCATACTATGAAGAAAAAGACATGGATCGCACATCCCAAAAATACAATGATCTAAAAGCCGCTAGGCAAAAAATTAAATAGAACATGAGGTTCTTTTGTTACCATTCTGATCAGATTGTATTAAGCCCACTGCCACGTCACGGCAAACCTCTTGAGTGGGTCCCTAACCTGACCTTTTGGTCGGTGCACGGTGCTACACAAAAAGGTCAGGTTAGGGACCCACTCAAGAGGTTTGCTGTGACGTGGCAGTGGGCTTAATACAATCTGATCAGAATGGTAACAAAAGAACCTCATGTTCTATTTAATTTTTGCCTAAGCGGCTTTTAGATCATTGTATTTTTGGGATGTGCGATCCATGTCTTTTTCTTCATAGTATGGTATTTATATCAGTCTATCCCCCTCTTTTTTTGCTTGAATCTGCACTCTCCCCCATTTGGCACAGGTGATTTTAATCAGCAGGAGACTGCAAGAGGGGTCAGCCTTCTTTTTGCTCCCAGTTCACATATGGGAGCCAGTGGGAGGTGAGTGCACAGCTCCTCTCACTGTGTGCTGGTGCTGTGTGGTGGCTGCTGTTGTGGTGGTGTGGTGTCGGTGGGGCGGCGCGGCCTGGAGCCTTGGGGGCTTTGCCTTGCAGCATGGGTGCTGTGAGGCACCAGGTCGCCCGCCCTGCTGGCGCTTTGTCGCTGCGGCGGTGGTCGGTGCACGGTGCTACACAAAAAGGTCAGGTTAGGGACCCACTCAAGAGGTTTGCCGTGACTTGGCAGTGGGCTTAATACAATCTGATTAGAATGGTAACAAAAGAACCTCATGTTCTATTTAATTTTTGCCTAAGCGGCTTTAGATCATTGTATTTTTGGGATGTGCGATCCATGTCTTTTTCTTCATAGTATGGTATCCATACATAGTAACAACTAGTTAGCCACAGTAAGGAGACACCGGTGTCTGCACTATTCAATTTACATTTAAGAAAGAGGAGGACAGGAGTATTTTGTGCAAAAAAGTATAACAAAGTTTATTAGTTAATAAAGTTCACACACAGACCAAATAAAACCATAGTGTCTAAAAACAAGGCATGAGAATAAGGGAGGATGGTATACAGCAAACAGGAGGTGTTACCTACAAGTAAATGTGAATTACACAAGGTTTTTGACACTCTTCTATAATAAGAAAGAGAATGGAAATCCCATAACAAAGTATATACCATGCATGATAATAGCTATTACACACCATATCCCTATAAGTGCAAGCAAATTGCAAGATTAAAAAAGACCAGGTACACCATATCTAAGTGCAAGGTGCAAACTTGTGTCATGGAAATTACAGCACCATCACATACCCCCAAATAGGACCTAAGGACCCCCAACGTACGTTCCGCTAGGGAGTTATTTGATTAATCATGGGCTACATTCCAGTCTAGGATCTCATAGTGTGGTGAACAGTGGTGTCCCTCATTATCCTACAGTCACATTGTGACACTACTCGTGCAGGCGGCATAATGTAGTGAAGTCACTGTGCTATATGTGGCAGAATGCTGACATCCTCTGCAGGTCAGTGGATTGCAAAGTTAGTGCATGGCAAGAAGACTGTGGCTTTCTGCTCTGCAATAGCTTTTTATTCAATGTGCATCCAAGGACACACATCAAATTGGAAATATCACTATGCTCAACGTATGCTTACTGTCAGTGGTGGCTATTGCGCAGGCAGGTGAGCAATATCAGTGAGTCACACTACTAATTAGTCTGCCTCTTCCCCAGATATCACTGGATTGAATTATGGATGGCAGCGCAATGCCTGTCACTTGGGGGATATCAGCAGTGCAATGCTGCAAGAGTAATGACATTTTTTTCATATTTTTCAAATTTATCTACCCTTCCAAGTGTTATACGTTAGCATCCTAGATGGGCGCCTACCTTTGTCTAGCCTTAGTCCTAGTAGGGCACCCCATCCTCCAAAAATAAAATTATCAGTAGATTCACTTTATACATCTTAAAATAGCATCAGTAATAACTTCAATTTTTCTTGCAAAGAATATAAAATGATAGAAAAATAAAAATTATTGTTTAAAATTAAATTGCCCCATCCTTGTGGGTTGAATGGATTTGTTCTCATCTTCATGCTTGCTTCCAAAACTCAATAACGACAAAGACCATTCATCTGTATTTCTCATCTACAGTTTTATGAAAAACTAAGGTGAAAATCCCAATGCAAATATAACAAAGTATAGAAAAAGTAATAGAAAACCAAAGTCTGAATACACGGGAACATGAAACGCTTGGACTTATTTATTCATTGTTCCTTACAACAAACCAGCCATGTCCATCTTTAATGTAGGACAGCAGATGAATGAGACATTGTAATACAATTGTAGAAGTGATTTGGAAAGTTTCAGAACCTTGCAGAACTGCATTCCCTATCCTATCATTTCATCCCAAAATTCAATATTTGCAATATTAAATACTGAAGCTTAAGTATAGAGCGCATTCAAAAGGATCTAGACACACTCGAACAATGGGCCGAGGCAAACAGAATGGTGTCTAACAGGGACAAATGCAAAGTCCTACATCTGGGAAATAGAAATGTAAAAAGCAGATATAGTATGGGAGGAATAGAACTAGGTGATAGCACCGGGGAAAGGACCGGGGCATAATAATAGATCCCAGATTCAACATGAGCCAACAGTGCGGAGCTGCAGCTAAAAAGGCCAACAAAATTCTGGGATGTATCAAGACAAGCATTGACTCTAGATTAAGACCGGTAATTATTCCCCTGTACTCTGCCCTGGTCAGACCCCACCTGGAATACTGTGTACAGTTGTGGGCCCCCCAATTCAAGAAAGACATGGATATATTGGAGCAAGTCCAGAAAAGAGCAACCAAGATGGTAGAAGGTCTGCAAACCATGTCATATGAAGAACGGCTAAAAGAACTAGGAATGTTTAGTTTGAAAAAGAGAAGGCTGAGAGGAGACTTAATAGCGGTCTACAAATATCTGAAAGGTAGTCACAGTGCAAAGGGAAGTACCCTATTCTCATTAGCACAAGGAAGTACAAGAAGCATTGGGATGAAAGTAAAAGGAAGGAGATTCAGATTAGACATTAGGAAAAACTTTCTGACAGTGAGGGAAGTCAGGGAGTGGAACAGGTGACCATGAGAGGTAGTGAGGGCAGTCAGGGAGTGGAACAGGTAGTGAGCTCTCCATCAATGAAAATCTTCAAGCAGAAACTGGATAAACATATAGCTGGGATGATTTAGGAAAACCTGCACTTGCGGGGGGTTGGACCTGATGTCTCTTGAGGTCTCCTCAACTCTACGATTCTATGAACTAAAAACTCCATAAAGTGAATACTAGCATTCAGCAAAATGATTCAGAAGACAAAAGTCCAGCGGTCACATGGTTATTCTATGGCAGACAGATCACAGCTGATAGTAGGGAGTTAATCAACAGGAAGTGATTACTGCGTTTGCCACTCACTTCTTGTTGATTCCCCTCTTTTGCACACAGCAGCAGACAAAAGCCAGCACTGATTGAACACGGGGCTCGCATGACATCACAACATCATGTGATCCCTGTGAACAAGAACCCTGGCACTGCTGAAACTGTTATATCCACGGAGGTGAGTACATGCTTTTTTAATTTTACTTGTGGGAAACATGGAATCTGAAGTGGTTTTCTTAGTAGTGGACACTCCCTTTATGTGACTGCCTCCATGCAAAGGGGAAGATGAGAGCTTCCATGCAAAGAGCTTACTTCCAGTGGATGTCAATTCTTTCTGGTGAAGCAGGTCAAACCTAAGAAGTGAAGTGGACATCTCACAGCAAAGTCTTCCAGTAATTAAAGTGTCTTAATTTATTTGATAATTGTTAAAAACCAATGGATCCATCCAATCAAAATAGTTAAAACTGACGCGTTTCTGACAGTAAATGCCCTTAGTCATAGGGTGACTACCTCCATATTGATACTCATTCCATCTGTCTAAGGCTGCTGTTTTTAATATGGGCTGCATCCTCTTTTTCCTTTAAATTTCTAGGTTCTGGACCAAAAGCCATAAGCTTTTAGTGTGTGCTCCCATCTAAAGAAGTCATCTGGTTCCTTTCAGATGAGCACACACAGTATATATATATATATATATATATATATATATATATATACACAGTGCTGGCCAAAATTATTGGCACCCCTGCAATTCTGTCAGATAATACTCAGTTTCTTCCTGAAAATGATTGCAATCACAAATTCTTTGGTATAATTATCTTCATTTAATTTGTCTTCAATGAAAAAAAAAAAAAATTTGTCATAAAGCCAAATTGGATATAATTCCACACCAAACATAAAAAAGGGGGTGGACAAAAGTATTGGCACTGTTTGAAAAATCATGCGATGCTTCTGTAATTTGTGTAATTAACAGCACCTGTAACTTACCTGTGGCACCTAACAGGTGTTGGCAATAACTAAATCACACTTGCAGCCAGTTGACATGGATTAAAGTTGACTCAACCTCTGTCCTGTGTCCTTGTGTGTACCACATTGAGCATGGAGAAAAGAAAGAAGACCAAAGAACTGTCTGAGGACTTGAGAATCCAAATTGAGAGGAAGCATGAGCAATCTCAAGGCTACAAGTCCATCTCCAAAGACCGGAAAGTTCCTGTGTCTACGGTGCACAGTGTCATCAATATGTTTAAAGCCCATGGCACTGTGGCTAACCTCCCTAGATGTGCAAGGAAAAGAAAAATTGATGAGAGATTTCAACGCAAGATCGTGCGGATGGTGGATAAAGAACCTCGACTAACATCCAAACAAGTTATAGCTGCCCTGCAGTCCGAGGGTAAAACAGTGTCAACCCGTACTATCCGTCGGCATCTGAATGAAAAGGGACTGCATGGTAGCATACCCAGGAAGACCCCACTTCTTCCCCAGAGACATAAAAAAGCCAGGCTGGAGTTTGCCAAAAATTACCGAGAAAACCTAAAACGTTTTGGAAGAATGTTCTCTGGTCAGATGAGACAAAAGTAGAGCTTTTTGGGAAAATCCCTCAATATAGAGTTTACAGGAAAAAAAAAAGAGGCATTCAAAGAAAAGAACATGGTCCCTACAGTCAAACATGGCGGAGGTTCCCTGATGTTTTGGGATTGCTTTGCTGCCTCTGGCACTGGACTGCTTGACCGTGTGCATGGCATTATGAAGTCTGAAAACTACCAACAAATTTTGCAGCATAATGTAGGGCCCAGTGTGAGAAAGCTGGGTTTCCCCCAGAGGTCACGGGTCTTCCAGCAGGACAATGACCCAAAACACACTTCAAAAAGCACTAGAAAATGGTTTGATAGAAAGCACTGGAGACTACTAAAGTGGCAAGCAATGAGTCCAGACCTGAATCCCATAGAACACCTGTGGAGACATCTCAAAATGGCAGTTTGGAGAAGGCACCCTTCAAATCTCAGGGACCTGGAGTAGTTTGCCAAAGAAGAATGGTCTAAAATTCCAGCAGAGCATTGTAAGAAACTCATTGATGGTTACCGGAAGCGGTTGTTCGCAGTTTTTTTGGCCAAAAGTTGTGCAACCAAGTATTAGGCTAAGGGTGCCAATACTTTTGTCTGGCCCATTTTTGGACTTTTGTGTGAAATGATCAATGATTTGATTTTTGTTTCATTCTCTTTTGTGTTTTTTCATTGCAGGCAAAATAAATGAAGATAAAAATACCAAAGAATTTGTGATTGCAATCATTTTCAAGAAAAAACTGAGTATTCTCTGACAGAATTGCAGGGGTGCCAATAGTTTTTGCCAGCACTGTATATACACACACAGTTAAATCCACAAATATTTGGACAGTGACCGAATCTTCGTGATTTGGGCTCTACATGATGCTATTTTTTATATCAAATAAAACAACTGAGCTGCATTTGAAGTGTATACTTTCAGGTTTAATTAAAGAGGTTGAACAAGAATATCCTAAGAAATGTTTTGGAACCACAAAGGTTATTGGACAAATTTGCTTTACCATAAATAAATTTTTTATTTTTAATACTTTGTAGAGAATCCTTTGTAGGCAATGACTGCCTGAAGTCTTGAAGCCATGGATGTCACCAAACGCTGGGTTTCCTCCATTACATGCTTTGCCAGGCTTTTACGGAAGCTGACTTCAGTTGCTGCTTGTTTGTGGGTTTTTTTGCCATAGTTTTTGCCTTAAGCATGTGAAATGCATGCTTAATTTGGTTCAGATCTTGGGTTACATTTCTTTGCCTTAAAAACTCCTGGTTTTCTTTGGGTCTTTGTCCATCTGTACGGTGAAGCGCTGTCCAATCAACCTTGATGCATTTGGTTGAATTTGAGCAGAAAATATCACCCTATACACTTCAGAATTCATCCGGCTGCTTCTGTCTTCAGTCACATCATCAATAAACATTAGTGACCCAGTGCCAATGGAACCCATGCATGCCAATGCCATCAAACTGCCTCCAATGTGTGTTACAGAGGATGTGCTTTGCTTTGGATCATGAGCCACTCAAGCCTTCTCCATACTTTCTTCTTCCCATCATTCTAGTACAGATTGATCTTAGTTTCACTATCCATACAATGCTTTCCAGAACTGGGTGGCTTCTTTAGATGCTTTTTGACACTCTAATCTGGCCTTTCTATTTTTAAGGTTGACTAATTGTTTGCACCTTGTGATGAACCCTTTGTATTTGCTCTCATGAAGTCTCTTTATCGTAGACTTAGATGCTGAAACATCTACTTCCTGGAGAGTGTTCTGCACTTGGGTGGATGCTATGAAGGAATTTTCCTTCACTAAGGAAAGGATTAAGTGATCATCCACCACTGTTGTCTTCCTTGAACATACAGGCCTCTTTGAGTACCCAAGCTCTCTAGTGTGCTCATTTGTCTCCAAAATATACCAAACTCTTGATTTGGCCACCCCTAACAGTATTGCTATCTTTCTGCTGATCTTTTTTCAACCCAATGATAGTCTGTTTTTCCTCCATGGAGAGCTCCTTTGACCGCATGTTGTGGATTCACAACAACAGCTTCCAAATGCAAATGTCACACCTGGAATCAGCTCCAGACCTTTTAACTGCTTAATTGATGTGAGCTTTATCAGCCCATTACAGAGCTTTTAAGATAACTGTCCTATTACTTTTGGTCCGTTCAAAAAGAGACAGCTACATGTTAAAGAGCTGTAATTCCCAAACCCTTTCCCCAATTAGAATGTGAATACCCTCAAATTAAAATGCATATTCATTACATAACTGTATATTGAATTTGTCTTGATAAAGAGTTAAAATGCCGAAATTTGTGTCACTGTCAAAATATTTCTGTACCTAACTATATATGTACTGTATATATATATATAGATATATATATATATATATATATACATAATATATATATGTATATATATATATATATATATATATATATATATATACAGCTCTTGCAAGAATTTAAGAGACTACTGTAAAAGTTTCAGTTTTTCTGACTTTTCTCTATCTAGATATATTTTTGAGTAAAATGTAAATTGTTCTTTTATTCTATAAGCTACTGACGACATGTCTCTGAATTTCCAAGCAATACATTTTATTTTCTGAAAATGAGAAATGGTCAAAATAACAA